>NC_071988.2:97675000-98925000 GCF_028885655.2 Pongo abelii | reverse complement strand
AACACTAAAAATCCAAAAATCTCTACTAAAAATCCAAAAAATTAGCCGGGCGTGGTGGTGGGCACCTGTAGTCCCAGCTATTCAGGAGGCTGAGGCAGGAGAATGGCATGAACCCAGGAGGTGGAGCTTGCAGTGAGCCAAGATCATGCCACGCACTCCAGCCTGGGCAACAGAGCAGGACTCTGTCTCAAAAAAAAAAAAAAAAAAAAAAAAAAAAAACCAACACCAAACAGTCACTACCAGAGGTGCCACTAAGCAGAGAGACAAAGGGAGAAATACCCTGGCTGCTTCTCTTCTCCAGGGTATTTCTTCAAGTAATCCAGTAAAGCTTCCCATTTGCCAAACCTATTCAGAAGCCAGTTGTTAAAGGAGTCTGAAAAATGTAGACCTTCAGATACAGGTGAACTAGGGAAGGATGAGAATGAATCTGAGAACAATCAGGCAAATGACCAGCACAAGAAGCATATCCCATTCTCAGTTACGTACACACTATGTGCTGTGGATAGAGTCCTAGAGATGATATGGTACTTCAGAGAAGCTTGCAAATATATGGCCATATCATATATATTATGTATGTTGTTAGTAGTAACAGCATGAATGCTAGATATATCTTGTGTAATTCTAGCATTAGTTCTGATTAGGGCTGGGACCTATTTTTTATACAGTATATAGGTGAAATTATTAAACGTACCATCTTATGAGAGGCATGAAATTACTTAAAATAGCAAGCTTTTAAATAAGATTCTACCTAAGTACTTTCCTTATTCAGAAACCCAAAGAACAACATACATTTTCCCTTTTATGAGCTTGGCTCTCTTTAGTGATTTGCAACTACATAGCCAAGATGATTTATCTAAACTTAGGAGACTACAAACGATGTGTGAAAATGAGGTACTAAACATATGGAAAGGAAATAGTACGGTGCCTCCTTTGAGATATTTATTTCTGCTGAAACTTTAATCTCTTAGTATTTTCACATCTATAAAATATTCTTTGTGGGGGAGGGGGAAGGAAACTCCCTTCTGCTTTAAGAGTCCCATTTTAAACCAAAAATGCACTTGCCCAACTTTTTATTTATTCCCTTAATAGTTTTGAACTGTACCTATGGAAAGTCAGGTAAATTCAGAAAGCTTGAGTTTAGATATTTTACATCCTGTACCACACTTTCAGGGGAAAAAAAGGACTTCATATTTTGAATATGTGAATTCTCTACCCTGTGGTCAGGAAGTTAGATTCAGGCATTGATCCAATGATCCCTGGAACATCTTCCACTCTTTTCCCAGTGGAAGGAAGAAAGATTTGCTAGAGGGGCTGACAGCATGAGAATGTGCTGCTACTTTTAACCCTCCAGATTGGGTTTCTCCCCAACACAAGTGACCAAGCAGTTGTTTCTGAAGAGTCTTGAATGATATCCACATGACCAGTTTCTCCATTTTACATGATAATGTAAATTAGTACTAAGGGGATGTCTTTGGTTAATTACTGCAAACATTTGAGTCTGCAAACTCACCTCTTACAAACTATATGACACTGAATACTAGATTAAATGTGAATAAGGCAAAAGATGAATGTTTCCTCTGCTATCCTAATGCAGGCCAGTCTCCAGGCATACTTTTTTTGGGGGGAGAAGGGGGTACAAAAAAAAAGACAGAGCCATTGGGAAATTCATAGGGTAAGTTAGGGAGGTGAGAGGATACCGAAGGTTTTTGCAACTACTCATTTTTGGAGGGTGGAGCAGTTTTTTGGTTCATCTTTGCACAGAGTCCTCAATAAAAGTTAATTAAATTAATTAAAGGAGACAAATATGACAGCCCTTCAAATAATATTGTTATATGGGAGAGGCATTAATAAGTCTTTCTGTAATAGCCAGTTTTTGTTCTTACTTTTATTCCCTTAAAGTCACACAGAATAATAAATGGGAGAGTTTCTAAATTATTGGAATTGTTTAAAAATTGACTACATAGAGACTTTTTTGCTATTACTTCTGGACAACCACAGAAGAAAATATGCTTTCTGTCGATGATCAGGCTAGACGACCACTAATTAGCCTCCAACTCTGCCATTTAGAATTATAGAATCTTCAGTTTTCATTTTCATTCAGATACTTATGTTCGTATTCATTAATCCAAAATGTCTTCAAAGTATCAAAGAGTTAAATTATAACTGTAGGAATTTGGAAACAGATCTGTCTCCAGGGCTGTTTTACTAAATTAAGGTATACCTGTATGTTGGGAAACCTAAGCAGGCATAATATGTGTTTATGGACAAAGAAAAATGGTCATAATATAGCATTAAGGAAAAAAAAAAGGCCAGTGATGGTTTAAAAGTAATGGACAGAAGGTTTCTGAAATTCTATTTTGAAGTTTTAATGTTTAAAAAATGTTTTTACCAAGTATGTGTATGATATATATAAATAAACTAGGACTAGAAGAAATGTAACTTCTAATTTTCTTATCTGGACCAATTTACTTATTTGGCATAACTGAACAACAGCTCAACTCTTAACATAATTGAGCCTCTTTTATTCTGCAGAAAGTTTGATTCCTTTACCCTCTCACCTTGAAAGAAGGGAAATAGTTTGATAGTGAAGGAAAGGGAGGAGTCTACCCTTGTCCTTTGTTTCCCTCATCACACACTTAGTCTTTAAACTCTCTTTACCTGGAGAGAAGCGTTTTAGTGGAGTAATGAATCCAGAAACCAGAGATGGACTGTCAATTCCCAGATATCAAATTAATGATCTTGGTCCTTATTTTCCTCTACCTTTCTATAATGCTCAGCCATGATAAGCGTCCATTTCTTTTGAAAAGTCTCTGTTCTCTTGGCTTCTGTGAAACTTCAGAATATTTGAAGATAATGTAGGAAAAATAATTTATATCTTGTTCATTTTCTCTGTCCACTGGTCTTGAATTATTTCAAGCATCAGCCCTACTTGCTTTCTTTCCTTTTCATTTTTTCCATCCATTATTCCTATTTAGATGACTCCCTAATGTCTTTCTCCACTCCTAATCTCTTTTAGTTCTCTATTTCTAACTGCCTCTTGGGAAATTCTTGGGCACACCTAATTTCACTATGTTTGAAACTAAATGAATCATTCATCATTAGTCTTGTTCCTCCTCTTGTGTTTCTTAGGTGGGGTGAGTAAAAGATTCCAGTCAAGACTAGTTTAAAGTTTGAGGAACCATGGAAAGAAAGATCAGTCAAGACCACTAGGACTTGAGAACTCCTATCTTTCTCCTCTCCATTTTATTCAGTACAGACCCATTATTACTAATTTAAGTTGCACAAAAGGCTATCAACAGTCTATTTACTGTGCTCTTTTATAGTTTTATTAATTTTATGGAACTTACATAAGTTCACTACTAATTTCAGTCTCTCATTCCTGTTTATGCGTTACGCTCTTAAGTTTCCCAAATTCAACTTCTTTCATCTTGTAGATATTCAGGAACTTAATCCGTGGTGACATGGTGGTATATGTGTGTGTTTGTGCTATAAGGGAATAGGGTATTGCTATATAATCAAGTGTGGGAACTCATAAAAATGGAAAACTTATCAAGAAATTAATTGAATCTGCACCTCTCCTCTGCACTCTTCCCAAATTCCAAGCTACAGTGGATGGGCAGAGTTATGAACCTATAATTGTCCTCCCCTTTTCTCTAATATTATCTAGAGTTATTCCTTGATCTGATTACATTCTGAATACAAATGGAATGACTGGAAATGCCTCTTTGTATAACAGGACTGAACTGTGTTTTGAACACCTGCTGCCTAAATACATATTAAAGAGGCTCCTCCAAGTAGATGCCAGTGTCTATCAGTAAAAATACTCAGCTGTCTGGTGGGACAAGTGTTAGGTCATGTGGGCTCTCAGCAACTATCACCATATCCTGAAAATAAATGCCAGAAAAAGAAATAAGAATTTTTTTTTAGCATGTATGGCAAAGGCCTGAGAGTAACCTCCATTATGGTTTTGGGAAGCAAACAATATTTTTGTGCCCATTTTCTGGAATTAGGCAATTATTATACAAAATTATGATCTTGCCTGTCTGAAACTACAGTGGTAGGACTGTCACCTTACAATGGAATTGTGTATTCAGGGGCCACCAGTTTTTCTTTAGTGACAGTGATCTGTGTCCTTTCAGGGACATAAGGAGGAGAGCCCTGGTGAAAAGATAAAATGGGAGAAGTATTTGCTCTATTCTGCTGTTCTATTCCCCTTATCTGTGACTCAAAGAGGTGCCAAGAAAAGAGCCTGAGATGACTTTGGGAAGAAAGAGAGGGCAGAAGAGAGGGAAATAAAAGCGTTGATTTTTTATGGGGGTGGTGTTGAAGAATTGCTAATAGAAGACTTACAGGAGCTGGTGGAAGCAATAAAATGGTTTATGCTACCCGTTGGCTGTGGGTTTATGTTGTTAACATGCTGTACCTAGAGCAGAGTGTTATATTGGCATTGACTTGTTACTACTATGAATGTCTGAAAATGCCTTCTAAACTAATAGCCGTTGTTTTCCTATCTTTTAAAAAATATATACGTAGGAAAAAAATGGTTGGATAAAAGTACATCAAGAAGGTTACTACTTGTAAATTCTTTCTTATATTCCGTTTTTTTCTCACTTAAGTATTTTGCCAAGTTAACACATGTATGTCAAAACCACAGAATATTATGAAGCCATTCAAAATTATTTGGTTGTGCTATTATATGGCTTAATTTTGTATTTATTGGATATTTAAGTTGTTTCTAATATTTTCCTATTGTATATCACTGAAACATAAATGTACTAGAATTTTTCCTTTTTAATATCAAAACTTACTTTGCTAATGTTTAGAATGAGTGGAATTACAGAGGAGCATTTAGATATCGTGTGACTTACCAAGCTACATGTGGAAGCTTGAGTTTCTAATCTACCTCCACCATTCAAGTCCAGGGAGCCAGAGGGTTAAACTCCTAGCAGATGGTGCTGCTGCTAATGCTGCTGCTGACTGAGCATGTCAGGAATTTAAAGAGTTGCTTAAACAGGGTTAATATATGGCCTGTGGGAAGACAGCTGTTGTGTAGCAGAATTACAGGTCAGGAGGTTAGCCACATTTCCCTGAAAACAGAGGACTCGCCAGAGTCAGGATCAGTGAAAGCCATTTAGGGAAAGGAAAAAGCAGAAAGGTTCTATTTAAGGGAGCAGTTGAATGAGAGGGTAGAAAGTGCTAGGGTAGAACAGAATAACTACCAAATATAGAGGGGAATGGGGGAATTAAAGGAGACCGAAACAAGCATAGCAGAACACTGCCCCTACAGCCTCCACTCTGGAGATGCAGAGAGAGGCCGTACCACCAGCCCATTTCCTGGCTCCAGGGTTTGTTGTCTTATGCTTTCACCAGTATAGGGATGTGAGTTGGGAGAGCTCTGATCCTGCCAGGCTATTAGACGTTTAACATGGCTAATTGGCCCTGTAAGAGGACACAATGGGATGCTACCAAGTGGGGGGAAAAGAAAATTAGCCTCTTGGAATTAAAATCTCATCAAGTAGCTGATATCTAATGCAGTCCAAATTCTGCAAACACCTAGAGGCTCTATTCTTAGTGAAGCACTGTGAAAGGGTATTACGGAGGTTTGAAATTTAAAAATGTGAAACACCCGTCTCAGCTCTCAGGTAGTTTATTATGTAATACAAGGGTGATGAACAGAGGAATTAGATAAACCCATGACTGTAATACAAGGTGACTAAGAAAACTGCTACTGAGAAAGTGGCAGGAGAATCAAAAGCAAGAGAGAGACCAGGACTGGTGAAGAAAACAGTGAATGTTTCCAAAGGATGTAGGCAAATATTACAAAGATGTAGGAGGGCATTACACGTGAAAGTGATCACATAATCACAGGCACTGAGTGACTAGTTTATCACTCATACACGTTCATTTTAAGGTACTCTGAGGTTTTTTTTTTTTTTTTTTTTTGACAGAGTTGCCCAGGCTGGAGTACAGTGGCACGATCTCCACTCACTGCAACCTCTGCCTCCAGAGTTCAAGTGATTCTCATGTCTCAGCCTCCCAGGAAGCTGGGATTACAAGTCTGCGCCACCATGCCCGGATAATTTTTGTATTTTTAGTAGAGACAGGGTTTCGCCATGTTGGTCAGGCTGGTCTCGAACTCCTGACCTCAAGTGATCCACCCGCCTTGGCCTCCCAAAGAGCTAGGATTACAGGTGTGAGCCACTATGCCAAGCCTAACCTGAAATTTCTTTATGGAATAAGTCAGTCTTTCCTCATATTCGATTTCTGGCATAAATGGGTATTTAATAAATATATTTTGAATATTTGAAGACCCCAGTTTTTATATTGGCCTATAGAATGATACAAGGAAAGACCATAGACTTTAATGCTAGATAGATATGGGTTCAAATTTCAATACATTTTCTCGCTGTGTGACCCTGAATACAGTACTCATTCTCTGAGCAGTTTCCTTATCTATAAAAATGAGGAATATAAGGACGGACTTTGCAAAGTTGTTGTAAGGATTAAGGAGGAAGACATGTTCATACACTTGCTTGGTAAGGGCTAGTGTTCTGCTTTCCCTTGCCTTCACCCTTGCCCTGACCAAGTCTGTGTAGCTGCTTGCCACTTCCTTGGTAACACCAGAGGGCAACATCGTCCCATTCTTATATCAAAGTTTTTCAGGAATGAATGCTTCTTTGCAGACAGATTTTTTTAAATGCTTCAGCAAGGGAGGAAATAGAAACTCCATGCTCCTGAATGTGAATAGGGCGATAAGGGCTAAGCCCTGGAAAGACTTTGGAGCAGCTGCTGTGTTCCTCTGTGGGCAACAGCTATGTGCAGATGCTGTCGGAAGGCACTCCTTGTGCCGTCTATTTCTGCCAGCTGGGTTAAGAGGACTTCTGGTGCTAACAGAACCTTAAACTGGGAATCTAAATCAATCGGCTTGTTTACTACTAGAAAACCATTGTGCTTGTGTGATATATCTGAAAAGGCTGCTGGAATGTGTTTGCCAGTGTCTCATTACCATGGCGACTATGTATTCTAGTTAGCCTGGGACAGTCCTGGTTTATGCCTGTGGTCCCAGAGTAATTATTAGTGCCCTCTTTTACACTGAAAGTATCTCAGTCTTCAGGATAAGTTACATGGCCATCCTAGTCAGAACATTAAAAGGGATACTCACTAACAGTAAGGATCTGACCTAGCAAGAGTCCTCTGGTTGGTCTGGTTAAGACCGTGCATGGGCTTTGGAATCAGAAAGTGACATCTGGGTTAAAATCCCTGCTCTATCTGTGTGTCCCTGGCAAGTTAGTTAACTTCTTTAAGCCTGTTTCCTGATGTATAGATTAGGGACAACAGAACACGAATGCACTGTCTCATTTAATCCTTCTAGTGAAAATGCTTACATGAGTCTCTGGGACAGTGATACATGGTTGTTACCCCTGGTATTATTTTTAAGATTTGCTGTAAGATTCAGGCTGTCACCTTAGCTGTATTGATTGGATCTCTGGATTTGAGGGAGTTGAGGGCAAGAGTGAAATGAATTGCACAAGGTTACAAAAACAATTATTGAATTGCTCTAGGTTAGAGCCAAAAAGAGCACCCACACCCGTTTCTCAGAATTCTCAGTCTAGTGCACCAAGGTGGTTGCTGTTTCTGTGGAGATAATTCAAGGTTAAAGATGTGACCCAATGTCTATCCTGAAGCCTTTAGCAAATACTGGGCACAGTATTATTCTGAAGCATAGAGGAGAATAGACATCTGACTATTCTACTGCATTATTCTTTTTATTTTATTGCAAAATGTTTTATGTATGAATAAAAATAATCTTGTAATGAACACCAGAAAATGCACCCCTATTAAATCCTAACATTACTCCATACTTTTTTTCAAAGAAATTAAATGTCAATGTCATATTCTATTCATCTTATCTGTCCCTATCTTCCCCTCCCAACAAGAGAATACAATAAAAATGTTTCAATAAGGAAAAATAGAAATTAACTGTCACATACAATTAAGACCTCCTATGTACTCCTCTTGTATACACTCTTCCCTTATTAGATAATATTTTAACAGGTTTTTAAACTTAATTTAAATGGTGTCACACTATATCCCTCTGCAACTTTTTTTGTGTGTGGCTTAATATGTTATCAAGATTTATCCATGCTGGTAAGTGTGGTATACTATTACATTATATGAATATTCTGCAGCTCATTTACTCATTTTCCTTTTCATAGATGTTTTCATTGGTTCCAGTTTTCTGTAATTATGAACGATGCTGCAATGAGCATCCTTATGCATAAGACTCTCATACATGTAAGAGTTTTAGTATGGGTTATAGCCACAAGTGGACTTGCAGGGTCTTGGAGTATGAGTATCTTTGACTTTACTCAAACTGCCAATTTTTGCCAAATATTACCAAAAATTCTCCAAAGTGATTGTTCCAATTTTCATTGTATTTAAGTTTTTTTCCCCAGGTGAAAATATATTATTTAGTTAAAAAAAGAATATGGACCATAGTTATTCCAGCAACCAAAGAACAGAAAAACACACTCGTTGTGAAGTATATGCACTTTTTAGAGGTAGGGAAATGAATATTTATTGGATGTCTACTATGGGCTGCGCCTTAAGTTAAGTGATTTAAATTTGCTTTTTAATTAATCCCATTACCTATCTGTCACCAAATCCTCTTAATTCTACCTCGAAAAATCTCTTCTATTCCCTTTTACTCTTTCCTTAAGAATTTTATTTTTTGCAGAAACACAGATGACACTTGCTGAGTTAAACCAACTGATCTTGCTTCTAGTCTTTGTCCTTGCCAATCTATCCCTTGCAGTTTTAGAACAATCTTCCTAAAGGCAGAAATGGGATCTTGTCACTCCCTTTGGTGGCAACTTTTTAGACTTTTCCATCGACTAGAGGATAAACTTCCAACTTTTTGGTTGGGGCCAGATTTTGAAAGATTTTGCTCTCCAACTTCACCTCATTCCTACTCTTTTACTCTTCATCACCCTGCACAACTGATGGACTAGTTCCCCACATAGGCTGTGTACATTTCAAATTGAAAAAAGCGTAAGCAAAGCTGTGGAAGTTTGAATGTTCTTTCCATCACCCCCACCTCAGGCAGATTTACCACATCATAGGGCTTTGAGTGATTCATTCTGTCTGGAGTAGGGAAGGGAGGAGTGTTGGGATGGCTTGCTAGAGAAAGGAAGGGTGATTCAGCTATTTGTCGTGAACAGGGAGACCATATAACTTAACTTATATTTAACATGTAACTTAACTGGGACACCTTTGAAAGAGGGAGGTTAAAATAATAAAAATTATGTAATTTTTTGAATGTATTAACTATGTAACATATTGGCATTGTTACATTGGTCTGTAATAGAACTATCTTATAGTTCTATTTTAAAACTCTTTGCAATAAAGTATCATATACTTATGTACATTAGTTCAAAATATTATAGCTACAAAAACCAAGTAAATTTATCTTTAATATTGACAATTTAAACTGAAGTTACAATAGCATTCACAATAATGAGAACTATTTCACTTTTGTCAGAGTGAACTTCAAACCTCAATTTGCTGCAGCAGATGAAAACAATGAGCTATTATTGGACTTAACCTAACTGACTTTCTCTTTGAAGCATCTGAAGACTTAGATATAAAACTGGCATCATTTAACACTTTGAAAAGTTCTTCTGCTAATGGAGCCAACACATCGACAGTTCTCACTTCATTTTTGTACATGCAAAGAGCACTTGGAATTGAAAATGAGTGAAATAATGTAGAAGTTTGCTCTAAATGAAAAGTCATGTTTCACTGGGGGATATGTTAGCCCTGACTTCTGAAGCTGCACATCTTAAGTTGGTTTCTTTGGGTGAAGTCTTTATATAGTAACTACTAACTTTTTTTTTTTTTATTAAAGGAAGTACTTTGTCTTTTTTCTTAGTAAACACCCTATTGAAGTGTAATTCACCTACTTCACATAAAACTGCATAAATTATAAGTATAGAGCTCAATGAACAACCTTGGATCAAAAGATAGAACATTGATAGCACCCATTCTCCCACTGTTATATACACCCCCTCCCCAAGGGGAATTGTTATCCTGGCACCAGGCACCATCTTGTAGTGCTGCCTACTTTTGAACTTCATATAAATGGAATCATACATTATGTATTTTTCTTGCTTCTGGCTCCTTTTCCTTAATATTATATTTGTGAAATTCCCCCGTGTTGCATATGGCAGGAGTTTATTTCTTTTCTTTGCTACAAAGTATTCCTTTGTGTGAATGCTACAATGTATGTAGCCATTCTACTACATTTCTACTATTTATTTCCAGTTCTGGGCTACTATGAAAAATGCTGTTATGAATACTGTTGTACCATTTGGGGGGTGCATATGTACTCATTTTTGTTGAGTATATGCCTAGAAGTGGAATTGTTGGGTCATATGTTTCTCAAAAGAAGACATACAAATGGCCAACAGGATACAGTTGATCCTTAACAATACTGGTTTGAACTATGCAGTTCTACTTATATGTGAATTTTGTGGGTTCCACAGGGCTGACTGTGGGACTTGAGTATGCTCACATTTTGGTGTTAAAGGAGGTCCCGGAACCAATAGCCTGAGTATATCTGGGAATGACTGTTCATGAAAAAGTGCTCAACATTACTAATTATTAGAGAAATACAAATTAAAACCACAATAAGATGATCTCACTTCTGCTAGAATGGCTATCATAAAAAACATGAAAGATAAGTGTTGTCAAGAACTTGGAGAAAGGGAACTCTTGTACCCTGTTCTTGGGAATGTAAATTAGTACAGCCATTTTGGAAAAAAGTATGGAGGCTCCTAAAAAATTTAAAAACAAAATTACCATATAATCCAGCAATCCCAGTTCTGGGTATTTGCTCCAAAAGTTTGAAATCAGTTTGTCAAAGAGATATCTACACTCTCATGTTCATTGCAGTACTATTAACAATAGCCAAGTTTGGAATCAACTTAAATGTCTACTAACAGATGAATGAATAAAGAAAACATGGTAGGCTGGGCATGGCAGCTCATTCCTGTAATCAGCACTTTGGGAGGCCAAGGTGGGGGAATCACTTAAAGCCAGGTGTTTGAGACCAGACTGGGCAACAAAGCGAGACCCAGTCTATATAAAATATAAAATACAAAAAATTAGCTCAGCATCATGGCATGCATCTGAAGTCCCAGCTACTCAGGAAGCCAAGGCAAGAGAATTGCTTGAGCCCAGCAGTTTGAGGCTGCAGTGAGCTACAATCATGCCACTGCACTCCAGTCTGGGCAACAGAGTGAGACCTTATCTCAGAAAAAAATAAAAAAGAAACTGTCGTCTGTATACACAATGGAATAATATTCAGTCTTAAAAAAGAAAAAAAAAATGCTGTGATTTGTAACAACATGAATGTTATTGGAGGCCATTATTCTAAGTGAAATAATCCAGGCACAGAAAGACATATACTGCATGATCTTACTTATAGGTAGAATCTAAAATAATTGAACTAATAGAAGCAGAGAGTAGAATATGATAATATGCTTCCGTGGTACAAAGGCTGGGGCATGGGGAGAATGGGGAGATGTTGGTCAAAGGGTACAAAATCTCAGACAAGAGGAATTACTTTTTGAAGATCTATTGCACAGCATGATGAATATAGTTACAGTATTTTACATTTTGAAATTGCTAAGAGTAAAATTGAAATGTTCTCACCACAAAAAATATTAAGAAATTGAGATGATAAATATTAAACGATATTAATTATTCTACATTGTTTTCATAAATCATAGCATCATTTTGTGTCCCATTGGTTATATTATACAAATTACATACATTTATACAATTATAAATTTTCAATTTGCAATTAGAAAAAAGAATTGCTGAGTCATAGAGTAGGCCTATGTTCAACTTTAATCAATCCTACAAAACAGACACTATGCATCTGGATTGCTCCAGGTCTATTTCCCACATGCATTTCACCTGTAATTTCTCAGGTTTCCTTTCTGGAGGCCTGCTAGTTTCAGGCATCTCACAGGCTGGGGAATGGGCCACTGCATAATTGGCTAATACACCATGTGGCCATTGAGGGCAGCATCATGAAATAGTTCTCTCCTTTCATTTCTCTACAGACAAGGGGTAAGCCAACGAAGTGGGGCGTGGTGAGCAAGATAGGTACTGGCAAATAAGAATGTGTCTGGAGACTAGTATCTCCTTTCCTAGTGGGACATACTTGCTGCCACTGGGCTTGATGATTCGCTTTTACCTGAGGAGGGGAAATAGGAAAGTGGTCTGAGACAGTGTGTGGCAATGCTAGGCCAGGTAGGAAATGTGTGTTTCCAAATAGGTACAGAAGATTGATCTAGCCTATGCTCATACATACACTCCAGAATTGGAACCACAGAGCATAGTTGAGATTTGGGATCATAGGTTTGCTGCTCCAGTGTGGGGAAAAAGGTTATGCACATCAGAGGAATATGGTACAAGGAACCAAGCTGGAAGATGGCTGAGTCTCTCAAGAGACTGCCAAATCCTAGGGAAGCTACTTGGGATAAATACCTCATTAATGAGCCGGTTAGGACACTGGCTCCCCACGCCATGTCTATTACCGTGTCTATCATGGCTTCATCAGTGGCGATTACCACGAGAAAGGGAACATCAGCATTGCCTGGACTGTCCCATAACCAGACAACCTCTTTTCTCACCCTTCTGAGTTGGAATTAGGAGGAGGAAAACTGCAGGAAAGGAGGGTGTGGTGTGAAAGGGCCAGCACACTCCATTTGTACTCCCCTAAGCTAAGTCTAATTGCATGGCAGGAAAGGGGAGCCTTGATCAAGTGATTCAAGTTTTAAAATAAACAGAACTGAGTCTTAAGCACAGGCATTATGTTTTAATAACTGAAAGGGACAGCAAGTTATAGACTAGGACTGAGATCACATTACGGATCCTGCTATCCAGTGAGATGGAGGATTAACAGAGCAGAGTTGAAAACATTTACTGGAAAAATAAAACAGTTCTATGTTTATTCCCAAGTTGTTGAGACTGCTCAGTCAAATCGGTTACATAATCTGACATAAATTCACTCAATTAATGTAATCCTGCACCAAGAGGACAGACCCTTTTTCTATTTTGTCTCCTACTATATTCCCAGTGTTCAGCATAAGGCCTGGGACATGATAAATGTTAGTTCCATATTTATTAAATGGGTAGCATGAATGATCTGTTTTTCTTGTTACCACATTTTTGTGTTCTAACTAAAAAATTGCACACACTCCTAATGATAATTAAACTCTCCCTGAAGGCAATCATCTGTGAAAGCATATTAATGTATTATTCAATTTGCAACATCTTTTGAAACAGCTAGCTTTCAAATCAAAGAAGTAATTGAAGCAAGTTAGAGATTTTACTTTCAAATTGGAAACCAGTATTAATCGACTTATAACTTTATTATCCACACTGAGGAAAAAAAATGAACAGAAAAATGTGGTTAGCATATTAAGCAGGCACTTTATATGTCTACAAGCTTCTCTTCAAATGGGTTCACTTTGCAGCGGGGAGCAGATTGGGTTATTGAGTTGACTATTGCTACTCAGGGTTTGAAGTTTTGTGGTATTTTCATTATGTTGAGAAAGATTTTTTTCCAGGAAAGTCCAAGTGTTAGCAGCATTAAATAACAGTGAGTTCAGCCAGTGCCACAATGGGCAGGCAATACAGTGGGACAGGATGAAGCTAGTATCTGTTCCAGTTCAGTGTGTCCCAGGGTTTCACAGTTGAACGTGAAACCCTGGGGAGAGGGATACTATTTGAGGTCTTTACTTACTAATAGAAATGTAATGTACTAAAAGAAACTTATCCTAAAATGATCTTACTTATAAGTTACTTCCATGGCATGGACTCAAGGATATTACTACAAGGTGAATAACAAATCATTTATCATCATTTTCTTTAATAAAATACTAAGAGCCTGCACTACAGCAACAAGCAATATTCTTATTTTTTATAAACTTTTAGTTTTAGGACAATGTTAGTACATAGAGTTCCCATATACCCCATAACCAGTTTCCCTATTATAAATATGTTATATTAGTATGATATATTCATTAATGAACCAAAATTGACACATTATTATTAGCTGAAATCCATAATGTACTCAGATTTCATTTTTTTTTTTTAAAAAGAAAAAACCTAAGCCATTTTTTTCTGGTCCAGGATCCCATTCATGACACCACATTATATGTAGTTGTCTTATCTGCTTAGGCTCCTTTTGGCTGTGACAATTTATTACACTTTGTTTTCGATCTTTACAGTTTTGAGGAATAGGGTTAGGCATGTTTAGAGTGTGCCTTATTTGGGGTTTTTCTCATGATTATCCTCGCATTATGGGTTTTTGGAAGGAAGACCACAGAAAAAAAGGGCGGTTTTCATCGCATCACATCATGGGTACATACTCTGAACATTACTTACCACTATTGATATTGACCTTGACCACCTGCCTCAAATAGATCTTATCAGATTTTTCCTGCGTAAAGTTACCCCTTTCCTCCTTTTCCATACTGGAAGAAAGTCAGATTCACCCATTTTGGAGAGGAACTCAAATTACTCTGAAATTCCAGTTTTGTTTTAATTTTATTCTGGCATTACTTTCTGCACCAGTCATACAGAGGTATGCACACATGCACAAGTGTTCACACACAAACTCTTTCTTTCTCTCTCATCTCTACTCAGAAATACCAAAAAAGGTCTACACAGAGAGATCTCAAATTCGAAACACAGGCTACCAACAAGCTCTCCCCATACCAAAAGTTTATCAGTAACTATAGGTTGAAACCATAGATCAATATAGGAATTTTTCCCCACTTAAGTACATTCAAAGATGAAACTCAAAGATGAAACTCAGAGGTGAAATAAGTTGCTGGTGCTTATTTTGAAAAAACATGGAGATAATGATCGTAAAATATGGATTCCTTATACCTATTCTTTCTTTGTCAAGGAATAAAGAACTCGCAATTACCAAGCTGGGCCTCTGAAATGGTTGGTGTTTTTTTGTTTTTGTTTTTCCTGGAAATTCCAGGGATTTGAACTGTTGGCCTCTACTTCCACTTGGAAGCTGGGTTTAGCTCCCAGTGAGGCTCAGGAAGACAGAAACCTAATTTCCTTTCATGCTAACTCTTTAAAGGAGGAGACACACTTATAATTCCTCCTTTCCTTTTTATTGTTAGCAACTATGCAGAATCAAAAAAATAGTATTAACAACAACAAAAAGCAAAATCGCCTCCTCCCCACAACATGAATAGTTGTTTGTCTTCACTGAAATTTCATGTACCCTCATTTCCAAAATTCCGACTTAGCAGACTTTCTTAGACTGTTTTTAGGAACCTAGTCTGTATTAAATTTCAGATCAAACTCCTTATATTACTTATATAACTAGCAGCGGCGCTAATGCAAATCTGTTGAGTATCCTCTATTTTTTCTCTGGGAATGGGCTATTCTATTCTTGTCTCTAATTGCCTGGGTAAGGAAGAAATTCCTTTTGGGGTTTCACCCCTTAGATTTGAGATACCTAAAGTGACTTTGAATCATTTTCTTCATGCCTCCTGGAAATCTTAGGAGGACTTGCTACCACACATCCTTTGTTCTGCCCTGATATTTGGTTAATAAAAATGAACTAGAAAGAGAATGGTTTGGGATAATTGGGAAAAGAAATCTTATCTGGCATTCTAAAAGATAAATGGACTCGGGATTCATAAATTCTGTATGAGATGGCACTGAAGAAAAAAAAAATAAGGTTCCTTATTCTGATACAAGAAGAACTGAGGAGAGTATAGACCAGCACTGTCCAACAGAAATATAATATGAGCCATATACGTAATTTTAAATTTTCTAGTAGCCACATGAAAAAGAGGAAACAGGTGAAACTAATTTTAAAATACATAGGTTAATATAATGAAAATATTATTTTGACAGGTAATCAATATAAAAATATTAATGAAATATTTTATTGTTCTCTAAGTCTTTGAAATTCAGTGCATATTTTACATTTAAAGCATATCTTAATTTGGATACTAAATTTTTAATGATTAAGATGAAGAAGCAGTCAAAGGAAAACAAAAAGAAAAAAAAAAAAGGAAAAAAAAGTTGTGTTTAGCAGAAAGTGTTTTATTCTGCTTAAGTTTTTATGTTTAAATGAACTAAAATTCAGTAAAATTTTAAAAATTTACTTCCTCAGTTAACACTAGACATTTTGAAAGTTCTCAATAGCCACATGTAGCTGGTGGCTACTGTTATAGATGGTACAAGTATAGATTAAGATGTAGAGCACTTTTAAGTTGGAGAGTTTGTTAAAGTGGTCTTTACCATCTCTGCAAAACAGAGGTTAAGAGTACTGGTTGAGAGTTACAGAAAAATAATTAGAGGTTTGATTGGATAGAAAAGCTTTCAATTGGCCAAAGTTGGCTAAGAAGTCAATGCTGGACGAGTAAAGCCTGCTGAGGGTTAACTGTGTGGTCAAACAACTTACTATGATCGTGGGATTGCCCTGGTACCTCCTGGCAGTCCAGGAGCAGAAAAAGTCCCACATATCTAGATTTTCTGATTGTTGGGAAGCCTGGAGAAGGTCAGGAGGTAAGTGAATCTAGGAAAAAGGCATGGCCAAGTTGAGCTGTGGTCCAGGGTGTGAGGAAATGACTGAAATTAAAGCAGTTAACTAATCAGGTGAACAGGAAGGTATGAGAGTAAGGAACAGCTCCCGGTTGGTGAGAACTTTGGGAGTGCTGGATGGGCGAGTTTGGCTGGATAGAGGATTTTCATTACCTGATACTCTAACAGAATGTTAAAAGGGGCTCTTCCAGTTGAAACAAAAAGTGCCAAGTGCCCTCGCCTTCACTGCCTAAACTCCTCCAAGTGACTCTAGAGCAAGCTAAAGAGGCCCATGGACCCAATTCAGTTATCGTTTGTTTTAGTAATTAAAGTTTTATTGGGCCACAGCTGAGCTTATTCATTTGTTTTCTCGCTAATTGCTTTCATACTACAATGGCAGAATTGAGTAGTTGCAGCAGAGACTATATGGACCACAAAGACTAAAATCTTTACCATCTGCCTCTTTATACAAAAAGTTTACTGAGCCCTGGTTTAGCCAAGCTTTACACCATCTATGAAGGATTTGTAAAGAGGGTGGTTCCAATCCAGTTCTCCCACGAATTCATCATCAGCTTAAGAGGAGGCTAAGAATAAATGATTTCTCAGACACAGTAAGGATTCCTTTGGAGAATTAGTGTGGTTCATCTCTGTGGGGGAATGTAGGGAGATGTGTTCCCCATTCCCAAACTGAAGACAAGTGAGGAAGACTTGAAAAGAATCACTTTGAGTTTATATTGCATGCTTTTCTGAAATTTGGATGACACAAGGACTGGTTCCTGAAAAAAATAAAGCCTCTTTAGCGGTGGCTGTTTAGAGCAGGGAAAGAGGGCCACAGTGGCAGTGACATGGACCTGATGTAGTAACTGTTCTTCTCCTCCTTGCCTTCCTTCCTCTCCTCATTCTTCACAGCTTTATTGGGATATAACTTATGTACCATGATATTCACCCTTTGAAAATGCATACCTCGGTGGATTTTAGTAGACTCAGAGTTGTGTGGCTATCATCATTATCTAATTGTAGAGCTTTCCATCTCCCCCAAAGAGACCGTGTATCCATTAGTCATTTCCTACTTCTTTCACTAATCAGCCCTATGTAACTACTAATCTACTTTCTATCTCAACAAATTTGCCTATTCTGAGCATTTCATGTAAATGGAATTAGAAAATATATTGCCTTTCTTGATCTGGCTTCTTTCACATAGCATGTTTCCAAAGTTTGTGCATGTTATGAATCAGTGTCTCTACTTTTTGTAGTTGAATAACATACCATTGTATTGGATATACCATTGTATGACTATACCATGTTTTGTTTACCCAACTAGGGGACATTTGGGTTGTTTCTACTTTCTTGCTATTATAAATAATGCTGCTACGAACATATGTGTCACAAATTGTTGTTTGAACATATGTTTCATTTCTGCTGGGCATATACCTGGGAGTGAAATTGCTGGGGATGAATTAAACAAAGTCTAACTCTATCTTTATCCTTTTGAGGAACTGCCAGATGGTTTCCAAAGCTACCATACTATTACACACTTCCACCAACAATGGGAATGCAGCTAAGTTCTAAGTTCTCCATATCTTTGCCAACACTTGTCACTGCCTTTTTTAAATGATAGCCATCCTAGTGGATATAAAGTGGTATCTGTGTTTTTGATTTGCATTACCCCAACGATATTTATGTTGAACATCTTTTCATGTGCTTATTGGCCATTTCTATATATTCTTTGGAGAAATTTATTCAAATCCCTTTGTCTGTTTTTAAATTGGGTTATCTTTTTATTGTTGTGTTATAGTAGCTGTTCTTTAGTTGTCTTAAAGGGACTTTGCAAAACAGGCCTGCTGGGAAGGGTGAGGAGGTCAGACAGAGACCACCAGATGCCAGGGACTGAGAGCTGTGTCATTCATAGCCATCAGGAGGACACATCACAAAAGGAATGTTAACAGTACCCCTACAAACCCACAGAAGCACTAAAGAGAAAAAAAGCCAGAATTTGGGCATCCAACAGAGAGATTTCACTGGCACTAGTGTTATGAGACTTCTACTTTTCTGTGAATCTTCTCCTTTCACCCCCTTCACCTTCCCTGGGGGCCAGAATGAGTGGCTAATTAGCCAGTAACAGGAGGGGGAGGTAGGGAGAAGTGGCCCAAACTGTGGGGGAAGCGAATGCTTGAATGGACTGAGATAGTGAAGTTTTGATTTAATGTAAGTGAACTGTTTACAAAACCAAAGCTAAATACTTATTAACACCTGAGAGTAATTAGAAAAACCATGAGAACTGCCTGAAATTTCATTCATGGATGGGGAAGACTGAACAAGCTCAATGGTGTCAAAGGCAATTGTATGAAACTAAACATTAAGCCAGTTTATAGTGTCACTCCTACTCATTCCAGTTTGTTTGACTGATCATTACAAGATCTTAGACCTATTCAACACTCAATATAGGATAAGCATTCAATATGCTCAACATAAATGTCATTGGGGGTAAGGCAAATGAAAAACACAAACATACTGCTTTATATTGAGTGTTGAATAGGTCTGAGATCTTGTACGGCATGACTGTGTGTGTGTGTGTGTTGGGACGGCATCCAGGGGAAGTGGATTAGAAAGTCAGAGAAGAGGGAAGGTCTGAAGTTGGGAAGCCAGGATGTTAGATGGATGGCCAGTTTTGATATTGTGCTCCATCAACAGGGTGGAAGGGAATGTGACAGAAATGAAAACAGCAAGCTTGACACTTAGGAGAGTGAGGAATGGCCCTGGAGGCTTATGGATGGCAACTTTAGAAATGTCGAGAGAATTCTGTATGGGCAGAGAAAATGGGATTCTTGATAAGATGTATTGGAGCTAAGGTCTGGAAGCTTCAGTGAAAAGTATGCCAACCACATCTCTTGGCTTGGTTTTAGGTTGGGAGGAGGGAAATCCACTAATGGAGAGATTTGAGAAGAAAGAAGAAGTATGTAGCATTTAATGGAGTTTGGAAAGAAATCTTGAAAGAAGCCAGCAAGCAGTGTTGATAAGAAGAAGCAATGATAAAAGTTCAGGGGTGTGGATAAAGCCGAGAGGATAGCAAGGGTGGAGTCTGGAGAGGTCCATGCAGAGGGGTCAATAATTTTAAAGATGAAGGAGATGGGGAAGACAAGGGAAGGGGGAACAATGGCACTGTTGACAGAACTACTTTGTCCTAAAATTTCTATTGTAAATTTGATGTGTTGGTTTCAACCTGACCATATGAATGCAACCCCATTAAGTTGTAAACCCCAAATACCAATGCTAAGAACAACCTGGGGGTTCTCTGACCAGTGGCCTTTTTTTTTTATTGTGAAATTCTTCAATTTGAAAAGGGGCTTTCCAGTGGAAATAATAGACTGTAAATTGTTTACTTGGCAAAATGCCATTATACTTAGCTAAGGACCTTCATACATAAGGATATAACAGAGTTTACCTGCCAAGTGCTTTTGGAATGAGATGGTAGGGAAATTTTTCCTGACTTGAAAAGCAAAGAAAAGTTCTAAAAAAATACTGTGTTTTGCATTTAAGAAAAACACAGCCATGAAAGAGTAGGAGCAAAAATGTTGGTCAACTAATGAATACACTGGGTGGAAATCAAGCAAAAGACTAGTTGACATAGTTTTAAGTCATTAGTCAATGATATATCCTTAAAATTGGAACAAACAAAAAAGAGTTTTCAGGGCTGCTTTGCTTGGATTTATTTTCCCCATTTTCCTTTCAGGGAATAATTAGTGCTAAAAAAGGAAAGAGAAAAAAGGGCACAGGGTGATAATTAAAGCATAAAAATACTTAGACGTCATGTTATCAAATCCAAATATAAGGGAAGTTTGTAAAAGTCTGCTTCTGCTGTGTTTTTCCAATCAAGTGGCAATTATTGGATCTTGATTTTGCATCTAGCACTGTACCATGTGTCATGGCATTATTCAGGAAAGGTATAGGCATGATTCTTACCCTGTGGAGGATACATGCTCTTAGGAAAACAAGACTAACCACATGAAGTGTCACAAAGGGAGAACAATACAAGAGGTTTTAGAATAAACTACTTAGTTGGATTTACTCATGCATATTGACAGAAATGACAGATACATTCATGAATAAAGCAATTGCTGTAATATTATAAAGATGCATCTTGCAAGATGCTGTTTCAGAAAAACTGCAAAAAATATTGTCCTTGACCATATTTGTTAAGTCCCCATTCTAATTCAAAGCTAGGCAATCCATCAGGATATTTCCTAGAGTTTGCTCCATGGAACATTAGTATCCTGAGATGCCCCAGGTAAAAGGATTTTGTGGTCAAATTTGAGAAGTGTAGCATATCGTTAGAGTAGGTAGCTAGGCCCACATGAGCAGAGCAGAAGAGGGCCCCCATCAGGAATGTCAGGCGACCATCAGGTGACGGTCAGGCGGTTGTTAACAGTCTTTCTAAAATAATAATTGGTTGCAGCCAGCTCCAGGGTAAGGCAGTCGCCCAATAGATAGAAAACACCTGAAGCTGGTGATCAGTAGCTTCATAATCAGATCTCAGGAGTTGGGCGAGCAGGGTCGAGCAGGTTCAAGAATGCGCACTAAGAGGCAAAATGGCGGAGTTTAACCAGTATACGTCCTTCCTCTAGGAATGCCCCGCTGGTAGGGGAAGAATGCCTCAAGTGAGCATATGCACAGCTTCAGTAAACACACTGTGCATGCGGCCCCTCCCAAGTGCTGGCAGGCCACTGCACATGCAGACAACCCTCCCCAAGGGAAAAATCAAGGGAGGAGAATCGGAAACCTGGAAACCATTCCAATGTATAAAAAACCCCAAGTCAAGGGCTGAACAGGGCACATGGATCTCTCAAGTTGCCCATTTGGTCTTCTTCCAAGTGTACTTTATTTCCTTTCATTCCTGTTCTAAAACTTAATAAACATTGACTCCTTTTCTAAAACTTGCCTCAGTCTCTCCCTCTGCCTTAAACCAACTTCTGCCCTTCGGTCGAATTCTTTCCTCCAAGGAGGCAAGGATCCAATTGCTGCAGCTCATACAGATTTGCCACTGGTGACAATACCATGTCTCTTTCTTGAGGAATCATAGCACACATGTGCATATTAAAGGCTCCAAGAAATCCTGCAAAGAACTCATGTTAAAACTGTACAATCTTGCATATCCCAAACTTATTTGACTATAGAACACCCTTATAATTGCTAACCCCACTTTGACAAATGCTATGTTAAAGGATACACATGAGATACTCAGGACTCAACGAGTAAGAAAAGCAGAGAGAATAAAACTAATTTGCACCTGGACGGAGGATTTATTTACCCATGTTCTGAATAAAAGCCAAGGCCCAGTGGCCTAGCCTCTGCACAGAGTCGTAGGAAATGAAAACACAAATATGACTCCAGGTGTCTTGAGGAATAATATAGACCTTTAATGTGGGATTTTATGCAGCATACCAAATACAGGCCTTCTAGTTTGTCTCTCTAAATATTCTTTCCATTCTCTGAAAGTCTACATCTGCTCAGCCACTAAAATCTCTCTCCTGCTCTATTTTATATCCATGTTTTGCTCACCATCTTGCTGGTGAGGCCTGTTCAATTTCTTCTTCACTCTCACTCTTTTTTGACCCACCTTCCAGCTAATGACTAACCACAGTTCAGCTCCCACCTGCTACCTATACTACACCATGAGAGGAAACCGTGTAACCCAGGAGCTCTAGTTCCCTTGTTTCTCTTGCTTTTCATGGAGGGTCAGAGGGGGAGCCTCTTCTCATGTTCATTCTCAAAGGTTTTCTTATGAGACTTTAGTAGGCCATTTTTAGTAATGGGTTTGCTATATCTATTAATGGCAGCATTCCTAATTACATTGAATGTCCCTGAAGGTAGCTTTATTTTTGCAAATAGTATTAACAAGACTCTTTGTGGCTGGACTTGTGTTTAATAACCAGCCCATTCTCAAGGAATATGGACAAACTTTTGCCAGATTCAGATCTATAAAACAGGTTTTATTCTGCATTTAAACTTACAAAAGATTTCCCCTTTCCATTTCAATAAAGATAGCAAAATGACCAGAAAAGTTGCCTCCTTACTTAAATCCAACCCCAGAAAAGCCACAGAAGTAGAAGGGAAGTCAATGAAGCTGAGAAATTACGATAGAATAATAAAGGTAGCTGAGTCCTGGTGCAGAGCTAATAGTTGAAAGCATAGGATAATATTTTTGTATTTTTTGGAATACAAGTCTTTTAAAACAAGAGCTCAAAAACAGACTGTAGGGTAAATGTTGATAGAATTGAACTTATCAACTGGTCCATGAAGGATATCACAAAGTTAATAGACAACTGATTGGGTGAAGATATTTGTAATATCCAAAACTCTCAAGGAGTTAATATCTAAACATATAAGAACAGAAAATTAACAAAACAAAGACAAGAAACCCAAAGAGAAAGTAGGAAAAGGATTTGAATAGCCATTTGGGTTTTTTTCCTTTTCTGAAGTCCCCTAAAAGTAAAAGAAGAGACAACCTCACTAGTGATCAGAGAAATGCAAATTAAACAATAAGATATCACTTTATACTCATTAAATTTGCAAAAAGTAGAAAACAGGATAACATCAAATGTTGGTGAGAATGTGGAGAAACAGAAACTTTCAGGTACTCCCTGTGAGAATATAAAGTAGTACAGAACATTCTCGCACTTCTTAGTGAGATTAAATATGCATAGTGATCCTACATTCCGGTCTTGGATCTACCCAAGAGAAACTCTTGCATAGATACATAAGGAGATATATAGAGAATGTTTATTACAGAATTGTCCATGATACAGGGAATTAGAGTCAACGTACATATCCATTTTGTAGAATGGAGGAAGAATGGAGAGGTAAAATAGGGTGGATGCATACTAAAAATATGAGGTAGCAGTTAAAAATGATAAAGTATATATATAGCTACATAGTTAAACCAAGCTGAGTGAAAAAAGAACAGAAGGGCCAGGTATGGTAGCTCAAGTCCGTAATCCCAGCACTTTGGGAGGCTGAGGTGGGAGGATTGCTTGAGCCCAGGAGTTCGAGACTAGCCCCAACAACATAGTAGGACCCTATTTCTACAAAAAAATTCAAAAATTAATCAGACATGGTGCACACACCTATGGTCCCATCTACTTGGGAGGCTGAAGTGGGAGGATCACTTGAACTTGGGATGTTGAGGCTGCAGTGAGCTGTGGTCATGCCCCTGCACTCCAGTCTGGGCTACACAGAAAGACTCTGTCTCAAAGGAGGAAAAAACAAAGAATGGAGCTGAGTGAGACCTATAATCCAATGCCATTTATGGAATTTAAAAACACATAAACATATAGAATATTAGCATATATTCTTTTATACAAATGTCTCATTATAAAATATGTTTTAAAAGTAGAGAGTGTGCCTATGAGAAAAGAAATTGGGAATGGGACAAATTTTTTGTTTTCAAGGAGAAAAATGATCTATAAAATAAAACAAGAGACAGTCCTTTCAGGGAATCATAATGATTGTGTACCATGAACTTGGAAGTATATCACTCAACTATGTACTGAGATCCAAAAAAGATCAAAGTTATTATAAGAAGAAGCAACTACAGTGGAAATGATTGATAAAACCATGTAAATAGCATTAATAGACAAACAGCAAACTGAATAAAAGTTGTTCTATGGATATACATATATATATAATATAAGATTATGAAATTTAAAGAATGATTGCTACTGGTTGCAAGAATTAGGTCAATGATGACACTGAACTAGATGGGTATAAATCTTGCCAATTTTCATGAAAGGTTGTTAGCAGAGTTACAGCCTGGAAATTGTCCACACTTGGATAGCTGTACTTTACCTGGAGAAGGATTAGCTTCATGGAATACAAAAGAATAAATAGTTTGATTATACAGTTTGTGTATAGAGATTATATACAACACAAATATCCTACATTGCCAAATTCTATGTAATTTTTATTTGTATATGATTTCCACTTAAGAACCCCCTTTATCTTTCTCATTATTTTGAGTACTCGAATAAAGAAAAGTAAAGCTTTAAAACTTGATGACCATTTTTAATAGAATTTCAGGTACATTTTTCCATTCCAAAAATAAATTGACATTCTGTACTTGCTTTGTAACCCCTCCTCCCCCAATATTTTCATATAGTATTTCTGTGGTATAAATTAAACCAAATATTTGATTCACATGGAATTGGGGGTCCATACAAATAATATTAGTTTTTTTTTCTGTTTGATATTAGAATTATAAAGGTGGTATGTTCAAATCCCCTGGGAAAGATAAACTGGAAATTAGGTTTACCTTAGACTACACAGATGGGGAAAAATGACAGGGAAAGGGTAGAGAGGGGGAGAAGACTGGAGTCTATTTTCACGAGTTCTTAAAAACACAATGACAACTGACAATAATTCCTTTTAACTTCTGTGAACTAAAAGACACAGTAGGGCTATGGATGGTAGATGAGGAAGGAAGGAAACATCTGTTTTTTTCAGTATAAAACTCGTAATTGGCTAAGATGCTCCAGAGACTCCTATTAAACAGACTTTCATGGCAAGACATACTTTCTCCTTTAAAAATTTGTCTTCTAATGCCAATGTGACTTGCATTCTGCAAGTCCATTAACCAAAAGTCTACTGGTCCTAACCAAAGAGCAATTGCTTCTTTTATTCCTATATTTAGTACTTTCAGGAGTTTCTGGGGATAAGCATAATAAAGAAATTAATTATCTTATTTCATGTGCCTTATGTCCAATAGAATTTAGTGATAACTAAGAATTTGTGGAGCACCTATGACTAGATACTGTATTGGTGCTGGGGAAAACAACAGCAAACATACCCACAGCATTATTCAAAGTGCATTATGTATTAACCCCTTCAATTCTACTATTATCTCCATTTTACAGACATGGAAACTGGGTTAAATAACATGCCTAAGGTCAGTGGCAAAGCAAAGACTTGAACCTGGTCTACTTGGTTCCACAGTCTATGCTATTGACATTACTCTCTGCTGACTCTCCAGGAATGGAAAGAAACAAGGCACAGGCTTGCTCTCAGAAGCTCAAATCTTGTGTTGCTTTCATTGTCTCCGAGATGTACCCCCTAAAACTGATAAGTGTGATATCTGAATTCCTTATACTTGAAATAATATGAGCAAAGTAACCTTATTGTTATTCTCTCTTCTTGTACAAGACAGGGTTCTGGTTGGAAACAGATGGCATTTTCAAAGGTGTAATTAAAGAGGGTGTAATAAAGGGACCATTGACAGCAGAAAGCCAAGCTGTTGTTCCTCTGGGCTTACATTAGAAAAGTGGTGGAGTTATTATGAAAACCCTGTGAAAGCTTGTAGCTAGAAGAGAAATGGCTGACAGGGTTTGCTACCATAGTTGTGGAATATACTTGAAACCCAACCATAGCCCAGCATGGGGAGAGTGAGAGGACGAGAGGATAGGATGTCTTGATCTTTCTCTCCTCCTGTCCTCCAGTATTCTGGATTGCCCCTTATTGACTGTGCCCAACCAGAAGCTGGGGAGTAGGGTGCATGGTTGATGTCACCAGGGGAAGTCATCCACCAAGGGCATTGAACAGGGTGGTGAAGGGTGAAGATTAGAGAATATCCAGCATATTTCTTGTCCTTGTTTTCCTTTGTTGTCATATATTTGTGTATACATTTTTGTGGTTTTAATTTTTATTATAAGAGTTTTAATAACTCAGTAATATTTTGACAATTTTGCCTGCTTTATACAATTTTTGTTGCAGATGGCGGGTATGCCAGTATGATGTCAGTAACGTAGTCAGCAGCTGTGATCAGATTTCTCATGGTGTCAATACTTTGGCATCACCAGAGTCCAGGGTATGATCCTCAGCTTTGTAGGTCCAAAAATGATCTCATTAATGTCACCCAAGAGCAATCAGCCTCTTAATGATGGGTTCTTTCTAAACAAGAGGCTGACCTAATAACCAGACTATCTATTTTCTAATGATTGTGAAGGAGACCATGTACTATGTACTATCATTGACCATTCATTCCTCATATCAGTGGATTAGTTTACAGAGATAGAAATAGTCATGTTTACTATCTTGAACAGCATCTTTCAAATATTAGGGAACATAGGATATCTAAATGGGTATCAGAGGGTTGCTTGTTGAGTTCAGAGTCAGGGCAAAGGGAAGCTTTATAGAGGCAGGTTCCACATAGGCCTTATTAACACTCCTCCAGTGACCTAAAGCGATCTCTGCCCCAGATTCAGTTTCTCTCCTGTGGGCAGTGTTGGAGGAATAAGCTCTGGGAATTGGACCTTCCTGACTTTCATTTGTCTGTTTCTAGGTTGATCCTTTTTTTTTCTGTTAAATCATCCATCATTTTGGAAAAATACATATCCTAACCTGCACAGTCTGGGGAGAGAATGGGAGTCACTACAGCAATAAACAATGTTTCCTTGGCTCTCAATGTTTATATATCTTGCCCTCCTTGGCAGAGTCTCTCTGACATATTGCAAATCTCTTGGCCTGCCTTCTGAGAGTCTCCAGGATACTATTCATTTGTAATAACATTTTTAAAAAGAAAGAAAAACCCAACATATGTCTGAATAAGCCTGAACATGGGTCTAGGCTCCACTGAGCCCACCCTATTCCCCATCTCAATCTTAGCAGTTGAGAGTCTAGTAAATATGAAATTCTGATTGGCTGATTTTTTTTCTGAAGACATTTTAAGGAGACTTTTGCATTCAATTGTATCCATTATGTAAATTTTACTGGGAAAGCCCTGCCTTTAATTATCATCTAGCTTTCTAATCATATTTTCATTTTCTACTTGTTTTCAACAGATAGTATATCGTAGTCATTCCTATGCAGTTACATAGTTTTTGTAATAATTCATCATTCTCCTGTTATTATTCACATTGTTGTATTTGGTCATGTGTTAGGATAGGCTAAGTTATGCTGCAGCAACAAATAATTGCAAAATATAAGTTGCTAAGGAGACAAAGCTTTATTTCTTGCTTGTGCAGTAATCTGTAGATCTATGTTGCTCTGCAGGGCACCTGTCCTCTACGCAATGGCTCAGCTATCTAGGCTGCTCTGATCCTGTGTTGTTGTTTTTTTCTCAGAATAAGCCATCTCCTCCATAATCACAGAGGTAGGGGAAGAGGGCTAGAAAATTCACATGCGCTTTCACCACCATATCCTAGAAATAACACACATTCACTTTCTTCACAGGCTGTTTGCCCAAACTAGGCTTTGTCCCTCTTTGACTGCAAGGGGACTGAGCACAGAGGGAGTGCATAGGCCTGGGGCCAAGCATGGAATGAACCATGGACTGGAGAACTCAGCATGGAAGGAGCGAATGCATTATTTATTAAGCATTACTGTCTCTGCCACAGGTGTTTTGTTGTTGTTGTTTTTGTTTCTTTTTGGAGACAGGGTCTTGCTCTATTGCCCAGGCTGGAGTGCAGGGACGCAATCTTGGCTCATTGCAACCTCTGCCTCCCAGGTTCAAGCGATTCTCCTGCCTCAGCCTTCGGAGTAGCTGGGACTACAGGTGCACGCCACCACGCCCGGATAAGTTTTTTGTATTTTAGTAGAGACAGGGTTTCACCATGTTGCTCAGAGGCTGGTCTCAAACTCCTAAGCAGGCCATCCACTCACCTTGGCCTCCCAAAGTGCTGGGATCACAGGCATGAGCCACTGCACCTGGCCTGCCACAGGTTGTTTTTATGATCATTTTTGACAACAGATTTAAATAGCAGCTGAGATTCTAAAAGAGTTTTCCAGGGTCCAAGAAGAAGAAGAAAAAAAAAAACCCCAACGAAGTGAAATAAGGAATATTTATATATCACAAGGTTCTTTAGAGTACGATATAACTTCAGGGTACTAACCCTTCAAGATTTTGTGAAACTCTGTTTTAGGGAAAATGGAGAATAGGAAGTTATCTCAGATGCCTTCTTTCCTAGATTCAGTTCTTCCTGGGGTCATTTCTTTTTGTGTGTTAAATAAATAACATCTCTCCACACAGGGCTGTTTAGTTGTCAAACTTTTTCTAAAGCTCCTTCTAACAGGCTGAGGAAAGACAGAAGTAATGCCCAAATAAGGAAAATGACCTTTTGTTCTAATTGACTTTACATAGAAAATATTAATTGAAAATTAAAGAAAAACAAATGTGATTTCTTTTCCAGGAAGAAAAGTTTATGGGAAGTTTCATTTATAGTTAGGCACTTCTGGCCGGGCATGGTGGCTCACACCTGTAATCTCAGCACTTTGGGAGGCTGAGGCGGGTAGATCACCTGAGGTCGGGAGTTCGAGACCAGCCTGACCAACATGGAGAAACCCCATCTCTACTAAAAATACAAAATTAGCCAGGTGTGGTAGCACATACCTGTAATCCCAGCTACTTGGGTGGCTGAGGCAGGAGAATTGCTTGAACCCAGGAGGTGGAGGTTGCGGTGAACCAAGATCGCGCCATTACACTCCAGCCTGGGCAACAAGAGTGAAACTCTGCCTCAAAAACAAAAACAAAACAAAATGAAGTTAGGCACTTCTTCTAATACAAAAGTTGTATTATAAAAAAATTTAAACATTTTTAAAAAAGGTTTAAACCTCCCCAAAACAAACCTCCCAAAAGTTATCACCCAGATTTAACAATTACCAACATTTTGTCACATTTGTTTCATCTATTTTTCCTTCGCTGAAGTATTTTAAAACAAATCCCAGTCATCAAGTCATTGTACCCTATTTCACTCTATAGTTCTAAACAGTGGGGACATCTTACAGGATGATGCCCCAGCAGCATCATCACACCCAACAAAGTGAACAAGTCTTTGGTATTTAGACCCTAGTCAAATTTCCATAATTGTCTCAAAAACGTCTTTTTACATCTGCTCTATTGGGGCTCAGAACTAAACTATGTTCACACGTTGGTTGTTATGTCTCCTTTGTCTCTCTTAGTCTGCTCTTCTAATAGGAGCATATTTTGATTAATGTATTAAAAAACATACTGGGAATGGCAATCTCCAGTGTGTGAGGGTTGACTGCTCTGTCACTGAAAGTGTTCCTAGGCCTATCAACTAAACACAATGTTTGGATTTTTGTTGGATATCGATTTTTACAAATAAGGTGTACGAAAACATTTTAGGAGACAATCTAGGAAAACTGAACATGACCTGTATGTATATTATAGAGTTGTTAATTTCATTTGGTGTGATTTGTTGAGTCTTATGGTTATGTTAAAGATACCCTTATTTGTTGGTGGCATGTATTGAAGTATTTCTGATTGAAATGATATGATGCATTAGACACTTTTCCAAAAGTGGCACAGTGTTGTGTACCATCGAGGAGAGTGCTAAGTACCTCCCATATACATTCACCCTTCCTTCTCAATAGAGCCCCAACTTTTAGTTAGCCACTTACCTGAAACATTCATTTGTAACTAGTTATGATGAAATGACTAAAATCTGGCCTATGATATATATATATATATATATGTGCAAATGTTGTATGGAATTTCTGGTAAGTCACCAGAAAGTGTTCAAATGCTTTTTTCCCCTTCGTCCTTCCTCATGTTGGGAACATGGATATATTGGCTGCAGATTTGTCCCTATATTTGAATATGAGAATGAGGGCAACAGCTTAGAAATGGCAAAGAAACAGCTGGAAGGAGCCTGAATCTTTGATTAACATTAAGCTGCTGCATAAGCAGTGACTGTCTCTCTCTGGACATCTAAGAAGTTAAGTAAATTTTCAGTGAATATACATGCGTATACTCACCATGTAGATGCTACTATTAATATTTTACTATACTTGCTTTACCACATATCAATCATTTATCAATACCCAAAACAAACAAAAAAAGTTAAAAAATAGTGAACTCAATTTTATGCATGCTGAAGTATTTAGTAGAAAGTGTACTGTCTTTACATTATTTAGAAATTTCTCAAAAAAAGACACTTCACAAAAAAAAGATGTGCAATAGCCAATTTTCATGTGAAAAAAAACCACTTATTATTTGTCAGAGAAATGCAAGTTAAAACCACATTGGGATACTATTTCAAACTCACTTGAATGGCTAAAACTAAGAGGACTGATAAAGCAAGGAGTGAGGGCAGGGGGTTGGCATGTGGAACAATTGGAATTCTCAAAATATGCCTGGTTGAAATGTAAATGGTATAAAAACTTTGAAAAAACAATTTGGCAGTGTTCTATAAAGTTGAATATACATTTATCATATCACCTAGGAATCCATTCCTAGGTTTCCATTAATCCAGCAGCAATAAAAACTATGTCCACAAAATGATTTGTATACTAACGTTCATAGCAGCATTATTTCTAATAGCCAAGAACTAGAAACACATGTCTATCTACAGAGTGACTAGATAAACAAATTGTGATTTATACATTCAATTAAATAGTAGTCAAAAATAAAAAATAAACTGAATCTGTACCAAAAAAATATTGGTAAATCTTTAAAAGATTATTCTGGTAGTAAGTACTTTTTCTGGTAAACTTTCAATGTTATTGCATAATTATTTTAAAAAGATAATCAATGCTATAAAAATCCATTTTAATCTTATTGTATCTAATAACAATTCCTTAAAGATTCATATCTGAACAGCAGTTCCAGAGCTTTTGTTATGTTCCTCTAATTTTATAGTAAGTCCTTCTTCCATTTCAATGGGGAATTCAAAGGAAGTGGGAGAGAAGAGTGTCTAGCTGCCATATTGCCTGACAGTGTGCTTTAAAATCTTATTTTTCTTCCAGAATTTCTAGTTCCATGTAGCAATGCACTGTTACTTTAGTGGATATAACCCAGATGTTTCAAGCACTCAGAATGGCTCTGTGGCCTTCTGATCTTGAAAAAATAAAAATAATTAGCTTTTAAAGTACCTCAGTCAATGAAGCAATGTGATGTGAGTATTGAATTAATGCTCAAGAAGTACAGACATCAATTTTATTTTTAAAGAATGATGAATGATATGAGAAAGTATTTATGATATAATATGAAAAAAGCAGCATACAGTCTAGGGACTCAGGTCAAGTGTCTCAAATCTCTTCAGTCATAACTTTTCCCATGAAAAAGAATGTCTATGAAAATTTAAAGTTAGAATAGAGATGTTTATCCTCTTTTATAACATCATCATGAAAAGTTCAGAAGGAAGAAAGTTGCTATGAAGTTTTTTACTTAATGGGCTCTCCATAATGTACAGATGCCACCACACTTTCTAGTATCCTATCTTTTTATAAGAAGGTATATATTTGGATAATTAAGAGTTCAGGCTCTAAGCCCGGTGCAGTGGCTCACGCCTGTAATCTTACTCATATGTAAAATAGGGGTGATAATAGTACTTTCCTCTTTGCATTGTTATGGAAATCAAATGAGTTAATGTATGCAAAGCACTTAGAATAGAGTGGCACGTTGTTAAGCTTTGAATAAATATTAACTTGAAAAGAATAGGTGCACACTCATGCATCTTCATGAAACTCTAGTGATTACTTGCTGGTGTAAGCAGCTTCTAAAATGGGACCCAGTGATTCCTGCCTCTTTGTATTCACACCTTTGTCTAATCCTGTTTCCTTAGTGTGAACTGGACCTAACACTTGCTTATAATTAATAGCTTATGGAAAAAATGATAGGATGTCACTTCTGAGATTGGGTTATAAAAAATGGTGACTTCCGTCTTGCTTGTACTCTCTCTTTTTGCTTGCTCTCTGATAAAGCAAGCTGCCATATTGTGAGCTGCCATGAAGAGGGCCCCTTGGAGAGGGTTCCTTGCCATGGTGAAGTGGTGTTGTTGTCTGGGTAAATATCCAAGATTCGTTGTCTCACAGCGATGGAAAAACTAGGATGTGGACACACCGGAGTGAGGTTAAGAGCCGAGGTTTAATAGGCAAAAGAAAGAGAAAAGCTCTTTTGCTACAGAGAGGGGTTCCAGAGAAATGGGTTGCCACTCCCCAGTGAAATGCAGAAGATTTTATAGATGAGCTTGAGGAGGCAGTGTTTGATTTACATAGTGCATGAGAGATTGGTCGGACCAGGTGTGCCATTTGCATAATGTTCAAAAATGCAGGTGGCTCCACCCTATTTTTTTATTATGCAAATGGTTCCCTACCTGGCAGGTGCCATGTTGCCTGCTTCTTTACTGTACACGTGGTGACAAAGAAAAGAGAAGATGGAGCCTTCACGTTGAACATGCCTGGCTCCCAGGTAGCCCTTTTCTATTGACACAGCTGTTGGCATTCACCCATGAAAGCTTCCAACTTGCTTATCTATGTTTTTAGCTGAATTTTTCAGGCTGATCTTTGTTAGAAAAGAAATGATTTGGGGGCTGCTTTTTATTACAAGAGAAATTTTGCCAATGACTCTGTTGCCCTTACTATCTGCCTGAATACTTTCTATCTCCTGTATCAATGGCAAGAAACTATGGGTGTTCTCTGGCCTCCAGTCTGTGCCTCCAGTCCAACAGCCTGCAAGTAATGGAATCCTGCCAACAATCATATAAGTGAGCTTGAAAGAGGACTTTTCCCTTTCAAGCATTGAGATGATTGTAGCCCCTTCTGACACCTTGATTAGAGCTTGTGAGAGCCCCTAAGCTAGAGGACCCAGCTAAGTCACATGTGGATTTCTGCTCCACAGAAACTGTGACATGTTTGTTATTTTAATTGACTACATTTTGAATAATTTGTTATGCAGTAATATATAACCAATACATATTTTGGTGCCAGTAGTTGGGTGCTATCGTTAAAAATACCTAAAAATGTTGGAGCTCCTTTAGGACATGGAACAAGGCTGTAAAAAATTTAAGGAGCATGATAAAGAGAGCCTAAATTGCCTCAAAAAACTGTTAATTCAATTCTGGACCTTGAGAATGCTGCCTCTGAGAGCTCAAAAGGAAGTGAGACTGGGTGTATATGCAAAATAACTAAAAGCAGGGTCTTGAAGAAATATCTGTACACCCACATTCGTAGCAGCATTATTTGCAATAGCTAAAACATGGAAGCAACCCAGTGTCCATCAAGAGATGAATAGATAAGCAAAACTTATGCATAAAATGAAATGTTATTCAGCCGTAAAAAGAATGGAAATTTTGACATATGCTAAAATATGGATAAACCTTGAAGACATAATGCTAAGTGAAATAAGCTGGTCCCAAAAAGACAAATACCGTATGATTCCATTTATATGAGGTACTCAGAATAGTCAAAATTAGAGAAGGAAAGTAGCATAATGGATACCATAAGTTGGGGATGGGGGGCAGTGAGGAGTTATTATTTATAAACTGATACAGAGTTCCAGTTTTACAAGATGAAAAGTGTTATGGAGATGGATGTGATGATGGTTGGGCCAGGCGCGGTGGCTCACGTCTGTAATCCCAGCACTTTGGGAGGTGAGGCAGGTGGATCATGAGGTCAAGGAGATCGAGACCATCCTGGCTAACACGGTGAAACCCCATCTCTACTAAAAATACAAAAAATTAGCCGAGCGTGGTGGCAGGCGCCTGTAGTCCCAGCTACTTGGGAGGCTGAGGCAGGGAGAATGGCTTGAACCGGGAAGTGGAGGTTGCAGTGAGTTGAGATCACGCCACTGCACTCCAGCCTGGGTGACAGAGACTCCATCTCAAAAAAAAAAAAAAAAAAAAGAATGTATTTAATACCAATGAATTGTTCACTTAAAAATGATTAAGATGATACATGCTATGTGTATTTCACCACAAACTTTAGACAAAGGAAGTGAAAAAATATGTTATTGAAAATGGGAGGAAAGAAATAAAATGGGAGGAAAGAGAATCCTTGTTATGTATCAACAGACTACTGTCATCTGCACTTGTGTGGAAAGCAGAAAATGTGCCTAATGAATCTGGCAATCTAGCTAAGATGATCTCTAAGAAGAGTGTTGAAGGTGCTGCCTAGATTATTTTTCCTTCTTATAAAAAACACAATAGACATAAATTGAAGGAATAATTGTTAAACAAAAAGGAGCCAGAACTTGATGGTTGTAAAAATTCTTATCCTCTCCAGACAGCAAAAAAATGCTAAAGAAATAGTTTCCATGTACTGTCAAGAATAGGTGGTCTAGGCTGGGCATGGTGGCTCATGCCTATGATCCCAGCACTTTGGGAGGCTGAGGTGGGTGGATCACTTGAGGCCAGGAGTTCGAGACTGGCCTGGGCAACATGGTGAAACCCTGTCTCTACTAAAAATACAAAAATTAGCAGGGCATAGTGGCATGCACCTGTACTCCCAACTACTCGGGGGGCTGAGGCAGGAGAATTGCTTGAACTCAGGAGGTGGAGGTTGCAGTGAGCCGAGGTCGTGCCACTGCACTCCAGCCTGGGTGACAGAGTGAGAACCTGTCTCAAAAAAAAAAAAAAAAAAAAAGAATAGGTGAATAGGTGATGTAGAAATAAGCCAAGGAAGTCATTGTACAACATTTTGCTAAGACCTCAGAAAGATCAAAGGACTAGATGATGATTTAGTCTACAAAGAGCCCTTTAAAGAGAGTAAGGATGCATTTCACAGATCTCAAATAATATGGCCTCTGGAAAGTTTGGAATTTTGTCTTCCACAGCCTTCTCAGCAGAAGCCCAATGTAGAGAAGAGCTTATCTGGAAGAGATTACAGATGTGTCATTTGTCTCCTGTCATCTTGCAGTCATTTCAGTGAGAAGTGATATGGCAGTTGTGGTAGAAATGGAAGAACAGGTACAGACATGAGAAGCTAGGGAGCAGATCCTAGAAAACCTGAGGACTAATTGGCTCTGGAAAGTCAGTGCAAGACTCTGAGATCTGGAATAGGCTTTTACCAGGAATAACAGATGGAGTTCTTGGCTGTAAGCAGTAGATGCAGGGTCTTTCTTAAACCAATAAGGAATTTACTAAAATAACGTTGGTGGTTTGCAGAATCTATAGGAGGGTGGGGAACAAGAGTTGGAGGACAGGCAGCAGTCAAAGAAGCTGTAGAGGTACACGAAGCAGGAAGTATGAGATACTGTATTAAGAAGACTAGCCAGGAGGTCACCACTGCTGCTACAGGACTATGCCAACACTCAGTTGTCAATATCTCTTTATCTTTATGTCTTTCATCAGATTCACAGTCCTGGGCAGAGTATCCAGTTGCCTAGTCCTGAATTCAGTGCTCATGATCCATGGCTGCAGGAGTGGAGACTGGAAGGATTTTCTATGTCACGTCCCATAGTTAAAGGCAGAAGGGCACTCACTGGAATATCGATACTACATATAGTTAGGGGTTTACTGTTTGACCAAGAAAAACTTGGAAGATGTCAAGTTTTAGGCAAAGCTGGAGAACTGGCACTATAGTTGACAAGATGTTTCAGTACCCAGTTGGCAGGGCTCTGTGCCTATTAACCCAAACCCTGGGCTAACTCTTGACTCCTAGCAACTAAGATCCTTTGTTTGGGCTTGGGTCTCTTTGTTCTGAGTTTCCTGGTCTAGATCCCTGGTCCTCTGCTGATCTTTTTGACTTGCCGCCCTGCCTGTCAACTCTCTGCCTGAACTCACCTCTCCAGATGTGGCTTCTTTATCCTCTTAGCTAGAGGGGCCCACTAGCCTGAATTCTTCATGTGCATTTCCTTCAGACTGCCTGGGCTATTTGCTGCTCAAATCTGGAAATATCAGACTTTCTTGGCACTAAGTAACTACCCCGTCTTACTTAACATTGTAGAGAATGTTTTCATGATACAACATATTTGTTCATTCTTTCTCTTAAAAGTGGACGCTTTCGGCCGGGCGCGGTGGCTCACGCCTGTAATCCCAGCACTTTGGGAGGCTGAGGCGGGCGGATCACGAGGTCAGGAGATTGAGACCATCCTGGCTAACACGGTGAAACCCCGTCTCTACTAAAAATACAAAAAAATTAGCCGGGCATGGTGGCGGGCGCCTGTAGTCCCAGCTATTCGGGAGGCTGAGGCAGGAGAATGGCGTGAACCCGGGAGGCGGAGCTTGCAGTGAGCCGAGGTCACGCCATTGCACTCCAGCCTGGGTGACAGAGCGAGACTCCGTCTCCAAAAAAAAAAAAAAAAAAGTGGACGCTTTCAGATCTTGCAAACTTCTACCCAACTTTGCAAAGCTACACACGGGTAGGCATAATCAGTACTTTCCTTAAAGAACTTTATTCTTTTTTAAAAAATTTATTTATTTTTATTATTTTTTATTATTTATTTTATATTTTATTATTTATTTTATTATACTTTAAGTTCTAGGGTACATGTGCACAATGTGCAGGTTTGTTACATAGGTAAACATGTACCATGTTGGTTTGCTGCACCCATCAACTCATCATTTACATTAGGTATTTCTCCTAATGCTATCCCTCCCCCAGCCCTCCACCCTCCCACCCCTCAACAGGCCCCCGTGTATGATGAAGAACCTTACTCTTAACTGAATACTTAGAAGCAATACAAAAATGTTGTTTACAATATATTACATAATTAATCACACATTTATTCAATGTGCATATGTTATTCAATGATGATATGATTTTCCAAATACTGAGCAGTTCAAAATAGTTCAGGACAGATGAATAATAGGTATCTGAGGTGATAATTCTACGTTTTCTTAGGAAAGTGGTCTTTTAGAGAATTTCATATTTTTACTATGGTTAGTATATTTCTTCAGTTCAAGAGACAGAGTATAAAATGTTTTCTCTGTGCCACTATTTCGGTCAAGTCATTAAACCATTTTTCCATGAGGTCAGCATTATAGTCCTCATTTCACAGATAAAGAAGCAGGGACAAAAGACTCCAATTTTAGAGGTTTAAATCAAGGCAGAAAAGCCCAAATGCAATGTCATTGTACAGTCACTAAATCAGAGTCAGACACCTCTGAGGACAAAAAAAAAAAAATCTTTTGAAATTTTAAAAAGAACTTGAAAGAAATTTCTTTTTAACTAAATTTCTAAATGCCTCATATGGTCCTGGATTGAATCATTCCTGCTCTGCCACTTCACTTCTAAGGAATTCACAGCAAAAACACAACCTTGGCTGGGCGTGGTGGCTCATACCTGTAATCCCAGCACTTTGGGAGGCCAAGTTGGCGGGATCACCTGAAGTCAGGAGTTTGAGGCCAGCTTGGCCAATATGGTGAAACCCCGTCTCTACTAAAAATACAAAACATTTGCCAGGCGTGGTGGCACACACTTGTAATCCCAGCTACTTGGATAGCTGAGGCACGAGATCACTTGAACCTGGGAATTGGAGGTTGCAGTTAGCAGGTATGGTGCTACTGTTCTCCAGCTTGGGTGACAGAGTGAGACTCTGTCTCCAAAAAAAATAGTACAACTTCCTGTTTCTTATGAACAAAGATAAGAGTGGACTCCATGTTCTCCTGGCACAAGTGAAATCAATGAAAAGAGGTCATCTGCTCACTGGATGAAAAGCTCTGAGAGGTGTAAGATGGGAGCTGGAGGGAAGTGATTCACCAGGAACAATGATATTCAAGACAATCATTTCAAGTATTAAAATAGAAAAATTGGAAAGATGATGTGCAACTAAAATTTAGTAATGACAGTTAAAATACTTGTCTTCGATGATACTGAACATAAGAATACTTACTAGAGATGACAATGTGAACAGCAGATGGCTGGGATGGCAACAGCACACAGTTAGTTTTTGTGTATATGTATGTATGTATTTCCATAAGAACATACTTAAATTATGTTAGAAATCCATAAACTTCTTTTTTTTTTCAGACTTTTATTATTATACTTTAAGTTTTAGGGTACATGTGCACAATGTGCAGGTTAGTTACATATGTATACATGTGCCATGCTGGTGTGCTGCACCCATTAACTCGCCATTTAGCATTAGGCATATCTCCTAATGCTATCCCTCCCGCCTCCCCCCACCCCACAAAAGTACCCAGAGTGTGATGTTTCCCTTCCTGTGTCCATGTGTTCTCATTGTTCAATTCCCATCTATGAGTGAGAACATGTGGTGTTTGGTTTTTTGTCCTTGCGATAGTTTACTGAGAATGATGAAGAAATCCATAAACTTCTACAGAATTAGGTAATAAATAAATAAATAAGTATTAGTTACCAATTGTAATAGGTGCAGGGAAGAAATGAACAGGGACCAAGCCTATTTTGTGGCTCTACAATACACATGTTACGTGTGAGAGTTGCTGTTCTATCCCAAGCTTTTCTCCTCTCTGCGCTTTATCTCTACACAACACACTTTCATGTCTCCAAGCTTTTCCTCAAGTGCTTTCCTCTATTTGAAATGTCTTTTTCCCTTATGTTTGCAAATATGGACATTACATAATCTTTAAAGCACAGCAGGTTTTCCCCTGTCCACCCTTCTCTCTTGATCCTACTGTCACAGTTCTTACTACATTTTGCCTGGCATTGTAGTTACATCCCAGTGAGATGATAATCAACTTATGAATAGGGACTGTGTTTTGTTAATTTATGGCTTCCCTACAGTTCTTTAAGTAGGAGCTCAGTAATGCTTGGATATGATTTTCAAGGTTGTTGACTTCAGATGAAACTATGAGTGTGCTGAGGAAACTCTGAGTTATACCTGAGTGTGATTTGCTGTCTTTCTCAACCCCCATGGATGTGCTCTCAGCTGCCTCAATATAGGTGAGTCAGGTTTGCTCCCTACACCTTAATGGGGAAAGATGGCAGAAAAAAATGGGCTGGGTGCCTTCAAACACATGGGCATAATGCCTTCAAAATCTTGGAGGAAGCAGAGACATTGAAGGTTGGAAGAAGTAGAGGAGAAGCTAACGCTGCTTAAACCACACATCCCTATTACATCAAATTCCTCAATTTTCAATCCTGGCCGTGGTGGAACTATGAAACCCTAAAAGAGTTGTGAGTCACCATTATACCTCTTCAATATTAGATATATTTTACTTTCTAACAATGTCATCATCTGAAACTCAGGATACAGCTAAGTCATTGCATTGAGGAAAAGACCAATAAAGGGGAACTTCTGGACCAATAGTAATTACATCAAGGCACAATTTACTTACTCAGTGGTGTGATTTTGAGAGACCCCCAAAAAGTCTTCCCACACCTCTTATCAAGGCCTAAAATTTTAGATTGTTATCTAATAATAAAATATTAATATTCAATACCTGGAAGATAAAGCTTTACACTTTATATTTTTCTGTTATTTTGAAAGTGCTTTGGAATGAAGTGGAAAAACTTACATGGAATCTTTCATCAAGAGCACTTTATTTGGTTCAGAAGTTTTTTTGATAAGCCACTTGGAATAGAAACAGATTTGAAGAAGGCTTAAGTGCAAGCATAGCTTCCCAGTGCAAGACCGGGCGAGAATTTTTTTTAATTGTTCTAAGAATAAAGGGAAGAATAAAGGGAAGAGTAAAGTGAGTCAGAAGCAGACAGTGGGTGGAGCTAGGTTCAAGTGTGTTGCCTGAGGTTGGGCTACCATGCAGGTCTTAAATGGAACATGTGCCTTCTACCCTGAGCTTTAAGTAAATAGGTGCTCAGAAACAATACATCTTTTATAACTACTTTTATGTGCTTCAATCAAATGATGGGATGTGTTTTTGAGCATTTATTAATATTTACTTACTGAAAGGTTTATGTGTAAATATAGCTGTGAAAACTGTATGTGAAAAATATATGTGTGAAAACTGAGAAATTACATTTTCTATGCCAATGAAACTTTGGAGGCAAGATCAAATAGTTTATATCACCAAAATGGAAGATATCAAAATACTTTATATCACCAAATGGAAGATATCAATGAATGGAAGATATCAAAGAAGAAGATATCAAAGAAGATATCAAGAAGATATCAAAGATATCAAAGAAGACATCAAAGAAGAAGATATCAATGAATGGAAGATATCAACGAAGAAGATATCAATGGAAGATATCAATGAAGAAATACAGAAAAGACTGAACAAGGGAAAAACAGTTGGAGATGAGTGAAGCAGCCTATATCTAGTCAAGAAGTAGTCTAGGATGATGACCATCGATGTAGTATAGCAGAATATTGGGAATATACATTACTTTAGTGAACTGGGATTAATTTGGATACTGTGTCCCTGGTCTAAGATAAATATTAACAATAAGCTGCCTGTGACGCAAGTCAGCTCAGTGCTCATGATGCCTGTCTGCAATAAGGAAAGAGTGAACACGTGTTGTTTATACAACATCTCTCTCTCTGGGGAACCACCTGGATCACACACCTCTTAAGCACCACTTCAGAGCCTCTCAATCTCACCTGCTTGCTTGGTTCTGGTTCTACTTGACCTCCAAATGACCTCACACAGGAGCCATCTGACAGTGCCTTGTTTCCACTTGTACCATGCACCTTTTGCCTTCCACCCTTAAGTTACATGACACAAATAAAATTCCTTCTTTAAGCTAAGAAAGTTTTATTACTTATAACTAAGAGTATTAACTAGCACAAGGGAAAAGACGCAGAGTGTCAGGTCCACTGACAATGGTATCTGAGTGCTCCAAATCCCAGAAGTAGGTATTATTTATTCCATTTTCTAGATGAAGAAACAGGATTGGTAAGGTAAGTGGCTGGCCCAAGGTCACTTGGCTCTTAAATGACAGAACTAGAATTTGAACTAGGTCTAACTCTTAATTCAGTGCCTGTTGCCTCTCAAATACTGATGAGGTAAATGACTGAAATTGAATGCATAGGTTTTTTTGAACTAGCCTAAAACAATTATCCAATCTAATAAAATTCAATTTTAAAAAGAGCAAAGAGTGACCCAGTAGAAACGAAAAACAGTTGTGTAATAGGAGCAAGAATGGGGAAGATGTGAAAAGGAGACCAAGAGTCAGGAAACATGAGTTTTAACCCTGGTTCTGTCACTAATCCGCTGTGTGGCCTCAGTCAAGTCTCATAAAGTCACACAGAATTCAGATAAGAAGGAGACCTCATATTGCATCTCGCTCAATATATTCATTTACCCTCTATGGAAATGGCACCCCAGGAATTTCAGTTGCAGCTTGGTCAACATTGTGACAAATGGTGGTAGTGTCACTTGGAAGTATTAGTGCCTGGCATGGTTGATCTTGGGAGACAAAGTTTTTGTCCTCAACCCTCTGCAACCACACTCCAGTCTTTCCCCCTTAACCTCTTTCTACTCTCAGACTCACTCAATTGTGCAATTCTGTACCACAAGGGAAATTATTTTCCTAATTCCATCTAAGTAGTAATTCAAACTTCCCCTTCATGCTTTCATTCCCCAAATTGAGTTAAGTTGGATGAGACCTTTTTGGACACATTAACAAGAGTAGCAAACAGCTATTTAATTTCACTGTGTGCCACGTGCTGTTTTTGTTTTTTGAGACAGGGTCTCACTTGGTTACCCAGGCAGGAGTGCAGTGGTGTGATCATAGCTGACTGTAGCCTCTGATTCCTGGAGTGATCCTCCTGCCTTAGCCTCCCAAGTAGCTGAGACTACAGACACAAACTTGTCTGTTTTTTTTTTTTTTTTTTTTTTTTTTTAGAGATGGAGTGTTGCTTTATTTTCCAGGCTGGACTCAAACTCCTGGCCCCAAGTGATCCTCCTGCCTCAGCTCCCCAAAGTGTTAGGATTACAGATGTGAGCCACCGTGCCCTGCCTACTTTTGGATGTATGTATCCACTCTTTTAGTTTTTATGAGGTAGTACTCTTATCACACTCATTTTACAGATTGGAAAGCTGAGGTACAGAGAGGTTAAGAGACTTGCCTAAGATGGCATAGCTGGTAGTCAGAGGGCTGGGGTCATTCTTTTGACCATGCCAAGAATATTCTGTGGGTTTAGCTTTTTAGAGACTTAATTCTAATCTGTGAAATGGGATGCAAAAAAATTTCTTAACTTCCCTGCCTCCTAGCAATGAGCACACTCATTGTAGTGTCTGAAATATTTAACTTGCTCTGTATTGTCTCTAATTTTTGTTTTGAATTTTTTTTATTATACTTTAAGTTCTGGGATACATGTGCAGAACATGCAGGTTTGTTACATGGGTATACACGTGCCATGGTGGTTTGTTGCACCCATCAACCCGTCATCTACATTAGGTATTCCTCCTAATGCTATCCCTCCCCTAGACCCCCCACCCCCCGACAGGCCTGATGAGTGATGTTCCCCTACCTGTGTCCATGTGTTCTCATTGTTCAACTCCCACTTATGAGTGAGAACATGCAATGTTTGGTTTTCTGTTCCTGTGTTAGTTTGCTGAGAATGATGGTTCCAGCTTCATCCATGTCCCTGCAAAAGACTTGAAATCACCTTTTCTTATGGCTGCATAGTATTCCATGGTGTATACATGTCACATTTTCTTAATCCAGTCTATCATTGATGGACATTTGGGTTGGTTCCAAGTCTTTGATATTGTGAATAGTGCTGCAGTAATCATACGTGTGCATGTGTCTTTATAGTAGCATGATTTATAATCCTTTGGGTATATACCCAGTAATGGGATTGCTGGGTCAAATGGTATTTCTAGTTCTAGATCCTTGAGGGATCACCACACTGTCTTCCACAATGGTTGAACTAATTTACACTCCCACCAACAGTGTAAAAGCATTTCTATTTCTCCACATCTCTACAGCATCTGTTGTTTCCTGACTTTTTAATGATTGCCATTCTAACTGGTGTGAGACAGCATCTCATTGTGGTTTTCATTTGCATTTCTGTAATGACCAGTGATGATGAGCTTTTTATTCATATGTTTGTTGGCTGCATAAATGTCTTCTTTTGAGAAGTGTCTGTTCATATCCTTCACCCACTTTTTGATGGGGTTATTTTTTTCTTGTAAATTTGTTTAAGTTCCTTGTAGATACTGGATATCAGCTCTATGTCAGATGCATAGATTGCTAAAATTTTCTCCCATTCTGTAGGTTGCCTGTTCACTCTGATGATAGTTTCTTTTGCTGTGCAGAAGCTCTTTAGTTTAATTAGATCCCATTTGTCCATCTTGGCTTTTGTTGCCATTGCTTTTGGTGTTTTAGTCATGAAGTCTTTGCCCATGCCTATGTCCTGAATGGTATTGCCTAGGTTTTCTTCTATGGTTTTTATGGTTTTAGGTCCTACATTTAAGTCTTTAACCCATCTTGAGTTAATTTTTGTATAAGGTGTAAGGAAGGCGTCCAGTTTCAGTTTTCTGTGTATGGCTAGCCAGTTTTCCCAACACCATTTATTAAGTAGGGAATCCTTTCCCCATTGCTTGTTTTTGTCAGGTTTGTCAAAGATCAGATGGTTGTAGATGTGTGGTGTTATTTCTGAGGTCTCTGTTCTGTTCCATTCGTCTATATATCTGTTTTAGTACCAGTACCATGCTGTTTTGGTCACTGTAGCCTTGTAGTATAGTTTGAAGTCAGGTAGCATGATGCCTCCAGCTTTGTTCTTTTTGCTTAGGATTGTCTTGACTATGCAGGCTCTTTTTTGGTTCCATATGAAATTTAAAGTAGTTTTTTCTAATTTGGTGAAGAAAATCACTGGTAGCTTGATGGGGATAGCATTGAATTTATAAATTACTTTGGGCAGTATGGCCATTTTCATGATATTGATTCTTCCTATCCATGAACATGGAATGTTTTTTTCATTTGTTTGTGTCCTCTCTTATTTCCTTGAGCAGTGGTTTATAGCTCTTCTTGAAGAGGTCCTTCACATCCCTAGTAAGATGTACTCCTAAGTATTTTATATTCTTTGTAGCAATTGTGAATGGGAGTCCACTCTTGATTTGGCTCTCTGTTTGTCTATTATTGGTGTATAGGAGTGCTTGTGATTTTTGCACATTGATTTTGTATCCTGAGACTTTGCTGAAGTTGCTTATCAGCTTAAGGAGATTTTGGGCTGAGATGTTGGGGTTTTCTAAATATACAATCATGTCATCTGCAAACAGAGACAATTTGACTTCCTCTCTTCCTATTTGAATACCCTTTATTTCTTTCTTTTGCCTGATTGCCCTGGCCAGAACTTTCAATACTATGTTGAATAGGAGTGGTGAGAAAAAGCATCCTTGTCTTGTGCCGGTTTTCAAGAGGAATGCTTGCAGGTTTTGCCCATTCAGTATGATATTGGCTGTGGGTTTGTCATAAATAGGTCTTATTATTTTAAGATACATTCCATCAATACTTAGTTTATTGATGGTTTTTAGCATGAAGGGGTGTTGAATTTTATCAAAGGCCTTTTTTGCATCTATTGAGGTAATCATGTGGTTTTTGTCTTTGATTCTGTTTATGGATTACATTTATTGATTTGCATATGTTGAACCAGCCTTGCAATCCCAGGGATGAAGCCAACCTAATTGTGGTGGATAAGCTTTTTGATGTGCTGCTGGATTTGGTTTGCCAGTATTTTATTGAGGATTTTCGCATTGATGTTCATCAGGGATATTGGCCTAAAATTTTCTTTTTTTGTTGTGTCTCTGCCAGGTTTTGGTATCAGATGATGCTGGCCTCATAAAATGAGCTGAGGAAGACTCCCTCTTTTTCTGTTGTTTGGAATAGTTTCAGAAAGAATCGTACCAGCTCTTCTGTACCTCTGGTAGAATTCAGCTGCGAATACATCTGGTTCTAGACTTTTTTGGTTGGTAGGCTATTAATTACTCCCTCAATTTCAGAACTTGTTATTGGTCTATTCAGGGATTCAGCTTCTTCCTGGTTTAGTCTTGGGAAGGTGTATGTGTCCAGGAATTTATCTATTTCTTGTAGATTTTCTAGTTTATTTGTGTAGAGGTGTTTATAGTATTCTCTGATGGTAGTTTGTATTTCTGTGGGATCAGTGGTGATACCCCTTTATCATTTTTTATTGTGTCTATTTGATTCCTCTCTCTCTTCTTCTTTACTAATCTGGCTATCAGTCTATCTATTTTGTTAATCTTTTCAAAAAACCAGCTCCGGGATTCACTGATTTTTTTCAAGGGTTTTTTGTGTCTCTATCTCCTTCAGTTCTGCTCTGATCTTAGTTATTTATTGTCTTCTGCTAGCTTTTGAATTTGTTTGCTCTTGCTTCTCTAGTTCTTTTAATTGTGATCTTAGGGTGTCAATTTTAGATCTTTCCTGCTTTCTCCTGTGGGCATTTAGTGCTATAAATTTCCCTCTAAACACTGCTTTAGCTGTGTCTCAAAGATTCCAGTCCATTGTGTCTTTTTTCTCCTTGATTTCAAAGAATTTATTTATTTCTGCCTTAGTTATTTACCCAGTAGTAACTCAGGAGCAGAGTGTTCAGTTTCCATGTAGGAGCAGTTTTAAGTGAGTTTCTTAATCCTGAGTTCTAATTTAATTGCACTATGGTCTGAGAGACTGTTTGTTATGATTTCCATTCTTTTGCATTTGCTGAGGAGTGTTTTACTTCCAATTCTGTGATCAATTTTAGAATATGTGTGATGGGGTGATGAGAAGAATGTATATTCTGTTGATTTGAGGTGTAGAGTTCTGTAGATGTCTATTAGGCCTGCTTGGTCCAGGGCTGAGTTCAAGTCCTGGATATCCTTTTTAATTTTCTGTCTCATTCATCTGTCTAATATTGACAGTGGGATATTAAAGTCTCCTACTTTATTGTGTGGGAGTCTAAGTCTCTTTGTAGGTCTCTAAGAACTTGCTTTATGAACCTGGGTTTTCCTGTATTGGGTGCATATATATTTAGGAGAGTTAGCTCTTCTTGTTGCATTGATCCCTTTACCATTATGTAATGCTCTTCTTTGTATTTTTTGATCTTTGTTGATTTAAAGTCTGTTATATCAGAGACTAGGATTGCAACCGCTGCGTTTTTTTGCTTTCCGTTTGCTTGGTAAATCTTCCTCCATCCCTTTATTTTGAGCCTATGTGTGTCTTTGCACATCAGACAGGTCTCCTGAATATAGCACATCAATGGGTCTTGACCCTTTATCCAATTTGCCAGTCTGTGTCTTTTAATTCTGGCATTTAGCCTGTTTACATTTAAGGTTAATATTGTTATGTGCGAATTTTATCCTGTCATTATGACGCTAACTGGTTATTTTGCTTGTTAGTTGATGCAGTTTCTTCATAGTGTCCATGGTCTTTACAATTTGGTATGTTTTTGCAGTGGCTGGTACCGTTTTTTCCTTTCCATATTTAGCACTCCCTTCAGGAGCTCTTGTAAGGCAGGCCTGGTGGTAACAAAATCTCTCAGCATTTGCTTGTCTGTAAAGGATTTTATTTCTCCTTTGCTTATGAAACTTAGTTTGGCTGGATATGAAATTCTGAGTTGAAAATTCTTTTCTTTAAGAATGTGGAATATTGGCCCCCACTCTCTTCTGGCTTGTAGGGTTTATGCTGAGAGATCCGATGTTAGTCTGATGGGCCTCCCTTTGTGGGTAACCCAACCTTTCTCTCTCTGGCTATCTTTAACATTTTTTCCTCCATTTCAACCTTGGTGAATCTGAAGATTATGTGTCTTGCGGTTGATCTTCTTGAGGAGTATCTTTGTGATGTTCTCTGTATTTCCTGAATCTGAATGTCGGCCTGCCTTGCTAGATTGGGGAAGTTCTCCTGGATAATATTCTGAAGAGCGTTTTCCAAGTTGGTTCCCTTCTCCCCATCACTTTGAGGTACACCAATCAAATGTAGGTTTGGTCTTTTCACATAGTCCCATATTTCTTGGAGGCTTTGTTCATTCCTTTTCATACTTTTTTGTCTAATCCTGTCTTTACACTTTCTTTAAGTTGATCTTCAATCTCTGATATCCTTTCTTCCACTTGATCAATTCAGCTATTGATACATGTGCATTCTTCCCAAAGTTCTCATGCTGTGTTTTTCAGCTCCATCAGGTCATTTATGTTCTTCTCTAAGCTGGTTATTCTAGTTAGCAATTCATCTAACCTTTTTTCAAGGTTCTTGGTTTCCTTGCATTGGGTTAGAACATGTTCCTTTAGCTCAGAGGAGTTTATTACCCACCTTCTAAAGCCTACTTCTGTCAATTTAACAAACTCATTCTCTGTCCAGTTTTGTTCCCTTGCTGGCGAGGAGTTGTGATCCTTTGGAGGAGAAGAGGCATTCTTGTTTTTGGAATTTTCAGCCTTTTTGTGCTGGTTTTACCTCATCTTCATGGATTTATCTACCTTTGGTCTTTGATGTTGGTGACCTTCAGAAGGGGTTTCTGCGTGGATGTCCTTTTTGTTGATATTGATGCTCTTCCTTTCTGTTTGTTAGTTTTCCTTCTAACAGTCAGCCCCCTCCACTGCAGGTCTGCTGGAGTTCGCTGGAGGTCCACTCCATACTCTCGTTTCCTGGGTATCACCAGTGGAAGCTGCAGAAGAGCAAAGATTGCTGCCTGCTCCTTCTTCTGGAGGCTTCATCCCAGAGGGGCACCCACCAGATGCCAGCCAGAGCTCTTCTGTATGAGGTGTCTCCCAGTCAGGTGGCATGGGGTCAGGGACACCCTTGAGGAGGCAGTCTGTCCCTTAGCAGAGCTTGAGCGTTGTGCTGGGGGATCTGCTACTCTCTTCAGAGCGGGCAGGCAGGAACGTTTAAGTCTGCTGAAGCCGCGCCCACAGCTGCCCCTTCCCCAAGGTGCTTTGTCTTAGGGAGATGGGAGTTTTATCTATAAACCCCTGACTATGGCTGCTGACTTTCTTTCAGAGATGCCCTGCCCAGAGAGGAGGAATCTAGAGATGCAGTCTGGCTACAGCGGCTTTGCAGAGCTGTGGTGGGCTCCACCCAGTTTGAGCTTCCTGGCGGCTTTGTTTACATTGTGAGGGAAAAACTGCCTACCCAAGCCTCAGTGATGGCAGATGCCCCTCCCCCCACCAAGCTCCAGCACCCCAGGTCAACTTCAAACTGCTGTGCTGGCAGTGAGAATTCCAAGGCAGTGGATCTTAGATTGCTGGGCTCCATGGGGGTGGGATTCACTGAGCTGGACCACTTGGCTCCCTGGCTTCAGCCTGCTTTCCAGGGGAGTGAGTGGTTATGTCTCGCTGGTGTTCCAGGCACCACTGGGGTTTGAAAAAAAAAACTCCTGCAGCTAGCTCAGTGTCTGCCCAAACAGCTGCCCAGTTTTGTGATTGAAACCCAGGGCCCTCGTGGTGTAGGCACCCAAGGGAATATCCTGGTCTGTGGGTTGCGAAGACTGTGGGAAAAGTGTAGTATCTGGGCTGGAATGCACCATTCTTCATGGCACAGTCCCTCACAGCTTCCCTTGGCTAGGGGAGGGAGTTCCCTCACCCCTTGTGCTTCCCAGGTGAGGCAATGCCCCGCCCTGTTTCAGCTCACCCTCCGTGGGATGCACACACTGTCTAACTAGTCCCAGTGAGATAAGCCAGGAACCTCAGCTGGAAATGCAGAAATCACCCACTTTCTGCATTGATCTCGCTGGAAGCTGCAGACTGGAGCTGTTCCTATTCGGCCATCTTGCCAGCCACTCCTAATGTTTGTTTTTTGAATTAAACTTCTGGAACTTCTTTTTTGATGACTCTCTTGTAATGAGCAGAATCCCAGTGGGCAACAGAATGATAGACACTACAAAGACTTGGGTCCAAAACTTATTTATTCCATGACAATCATCTAAGAAACTGTTTTTCTATGAGACCACAGATTTAATTGACTTAAGTATGAAAAATTAGACCAAATTGATTTATTTTGCCATTTTGTGTTTTACATTTGAAATCTTGACATCAGTCTCCAACCTGTTGGAATGGTGTGAAGGGCAGGAGACAAAGATTTCAAATAGACTTTGAAACTACAGGAAGCCAAGAATGTCTTTGTGTAGGGGAATGTTTCATTTGTATGTATCTTTGGCTCTTAATTCATTTTGCTTTGAAAATTGTATTCTGTTAATACAATTAGGTCTGGAATTCTGTGTCTTCCTCTTTTTTCTATATCAAGATTAGGATTACGTGACAAAAAGAACATTGGATGAGGAAGTATGAACCATCTTGGCTCGGGCTTTACTCTTAGATCTACTAGTTATGTGACCTTGGCAATGCTGTTAGTCAACTTAGATTACTTTTTCCTAATCTGGACAATTAGGTTATTTGGTTAGGTGACTTCTGCTGTCTTTTTCAACTCTGGGAATTCATGATCTCAGAGTTGTACTCAGGTGAAGTAGTGTTTTCTTCACCTCACTTAAGATTAGATATATTTCTGTTTCTAATGATAAAGGTTAATAAGAGGAAGGAAATATTCCTCAGGATAAGGTGAGCCCAAGACCAATGAAAATAGCATATTTGAAGTCACACATCTCTGAGCACGCTGGTTTTGCTTACTCTCATTATTCTCTCCTATATAAGGTTCCAGTAAAAAAGATCCTTATCTTAAACCAACAATGTTAGCTGCTCATTTGGATTATGTTGAAACTTAAAGGAAAAAGTCCCTACTGGTTGATTAGAAAGCTATATTACCATAGTCTCAATAACAGAGAACAGTGCTATATTGTCATGCAAGTTCCTCTATGGCAAAGAGAGGACTTCTGAGATTTCTTTTACTCTCTGTAGGGACAATACAATCAATATTCATTGGCAAGCAGGAGTGGAGTGTTAATAATTACTTCTGAACACACACTAAATATGTGGTGATCAAATCTTTTCAGAGTAGCTTGTTTCTTAAACAGTAAACAAATTTAGAAATGTAATTTCCAGCCAAGTCTCAACCAAGACCATTTTGTTTTTTTCTTTAACATAACCATTTCTCAGATAACAGACATCCCTTTCCCCAAAGGCATAAATATAAAGGATATAACAGTATAATTGCACTGAGTGTTAACTTTAAAAACTCTTATAACCCTTCAAGTAATATTATTGACTATTCTTACAAAAAAATTGGTTATGCACCTTCCTTCAAAGCAAGAAAGGATGCAATGAGGAAAGGATAGAGAACTATGACTAGTCAGTTGTGCTAGGGATAATCTAGACAAACTGCCATTCAAGGGTAAAGGCAAAAGGAAGTTTTGGACATTGAAGAACTCATGAATTACTGCTCTGAAGGCCCCTTCTTAAGAAATCTATTGGAGAGCAAACTTCAGCTAACCAAGAGGTAGCTGGAACAGGACCAGCAAAAGTCAAGACAGCTTTTTTCCCACGTTGCTGCTGCTAAAGGAGTTCATGAGGACTAAGTACTATTCTGAGGTGCATCTTAACAGTCTGTCTGCTGTCACTCTGACAATGTCACTGACAGTGTCTGTGCTGTCACAATATTCCTGGTAGCTTATACTTGTCATAGTAAAGTCTATTTTGGCATAGAACAAGAACATAATACTGTGCCCCAAAGTCATAAAGGATAGAAAAAAAAAATCAGTCAATGCTATTTGTGCAATGTTCTTTCTATGTGACCCCCTGCTCTGGTTGTGTTTGAATAAAATGATTGCTAAAATTCTTTTAAGTAATGATATTTGATGATTTTATAGCATTTTGGCATGGCATAAAGTACTCAAGACTTTGGACTGCAGATCACCGTTTCCTCCTCAAAACTGTCATGAAAAACGAAGTTAGTTAATGCTGGCAAAGTGCCATCTTCAAAACAGAGGAGCTGTGTCACAACTCACAATGAGGGAAACACACTGAAATTTTTCAGCCAGCCAGCTTCCCAGACCATCAAATAGAATCACATTGTAAAGAGTGGCCCTGCCTTGAAGCACTCCTAAAATGAGAATTCCGGGAGAAGCCTTTCCAATGGTTTGGGTTAACTTGAAGGTAGATCCTGTGATTCACATTCTGAAAAGACCTTAGACACCATTTGTTGTAATTCTATCCTTTGCCAGAAGATACTGCAGCAGAGGATATTCAGATTTGACTAAAGTCCCAGAGGAAGTAACTTACTGAGCCAGAACCACATCAGGTCCTTTTTGCCTCCTGCACTTCAAATCTCCATTTTCTTCAAGCTCCTGAGCACACTAACTTCCCCTTCAAGCTTAACAAATGGATGGGCTTAAGTGAGTTTCTACCTCACAGAAAAAGTAACAACAATAAGACAAAAACTTTCTCAACTTTCTGCCACCAACTTGAATCTTTCTACCACCCTCTCCTAAGAGAAGAGGAGGACTCCTCTCTTTCCTAGGCTAATCTGTTCCCCAGTGTTCTGTCATACTTTTCTCCTCAGAACTGTCATGAACCACCAATCACCTTCGAAGGACCTTGATCAACTGATTATCCCCTGCATCTTTAAGCTCTTTCTTTCTTTTTTGAGACAGAGTCTCACTCTTGTTGCCCAGGCCGGAGTGCAATGGTGTGATATTGGCTCACTGTAACCTCTGCCTCTTGGGTTCAAGAGATTTTCCTGCCTTAGCCTCCCAAGTAGCTGGGATTACAGACGTGCACCACCAAGCCTGGCTAATTTTTGTATTTTTAGTAGAGATAGGGTTTCACCATGTTGGCCAGGATGATCTCAAACTCCTAACCTCAAGTGATCTGCCCGCCTCAGCCTCCCAAAGTGTTGGCATTACAGGCGTGAGCCACTGCACCTGGCCACCAAGCTTTTTCTATTGACTTTTCCACACTCAAGGACTTTTCAACTTTACTGGTTACATTTTATGCTTTTTAGTAAAAAGAAAAAAAGAGATTTGAAGTAAATATGACTAAATGTTAGCATTTGTTGATTCTGGAGCTGGGCAAATAGGAATTTATTATTTTAATCTCCGTGTCTTCTGTATCACCATTTTTTTCCTTCCAAAGATAAAAGATTGACAACAGTGTTATGGGATCAATCAAGATCGGAGACCATAAATGCAAAATGGTTTCCATCTATGGAGACCACATAAAGTCATGGCTTCCCTTTAATTTTCACAGAGAGTGAAGGAAGTTTTGAGTCCTGCTGACTGAGGTGAAAAAAAAAAAAAAAAAAAAAGAAAAAGAAAAGTGCATTGGGAGAGTCTTCTGTTTACATTTGAGTAGGGGATTTCCAAACTCCACTTTAGCAGCTGTGAAATGATTTATTTATAGGTGGCCCAAAAGCTAGCTGGAAGTGATCATTTGGAATTTTTAAAACCTTTTCAGCAATTTTACTAAAAACTTTATCAACCATTATAAAAACACAACAAAGGTCAAAATTCATTCATTTATTGGATTCTCAAATATATGCTGGCAAGTAGTATACAAGCTAATCAATGAGAAGATAAGTCAGAATTTTACTTTCTACTATTACTTCTAATTTCATAAAGAAAATTGCAGCTGTTTTGGAAAACCCATTTTACTTTCCCATTTCCAGATCTCTATTCCCTGTCAGATTTACATTTATTCTTTCCTCCTTCCTAGTTTTCTTCTTATAGAGTAACTGCCCTCCCTCTACATCCAAGGCCAATCTCTCCTGCTGTGCCCAGGACCTCCCTCCCTCTCCATTTTGGAACTTTATGCCATGTCTTGTCTCTTTTATCTTCTGTCTTCAACCTTTTCCTCTCCATTAGGCCATTTCAATAGCATTCCATTAGTCTTACACACACACACACACATATCCCAACTCTAGTGATCTCACATCCATCTCCAGCTGACCCCCAATCTCTTACCATCACAACCAAACCCCTCAAAAGTAAATTTAAAACTTTTTTTTAAGGTGAACTTCTGTCCTCTGTTTCCATTTCCTTATTCTCTTTCATTCTTCAACCCTGTCCATCTGGCCCTAACACCACACCACTATGTTTATTTCAAGATATTAAAGAGATTTCAAGAAATTGGCTTATATTGATTGTGAGAGTTGGCAGGTCTGAAATCTGTAGGACAGGGTGGCAGGCCCGAAACTCCTAGGCAGGAGCTGATGCTATAATCCATAAGCAAAATTTCTTCTTCCTCAGAGATACCTCAATTTTGCTTATAAGGCCTTTCAATGGATTGGATTCAATCTAGGCCACCCAGATTATTGAAGACAATAATATCTTTATTATATACTTAAGGTCAACTGACAGATGTTAACCGCACCTACAAAATAACTTCACAGCAACATCCAGATTAGTCTTTAATGGAATAATTGAGTACTATAGCCTAGCCATATTGGCATATAAAACTAATCATCACATTCACTCCCACTAAGAGGGTGGGATAGGCATTTACAGTACACTGGTAACTCCACATGAACTACTCACAGTCTTTCATATAGCCTTGAGGTAGTGGAAGAAGTTGGGCTGGGATGCAGTCACAATAAAGGCCTAGAAACCCCGTGGGGTTCTAAAGTTGAGATGGCTTCTGTGATGGCTAATTTTATATATCAACTTGACTGCTCCATGGGGTGCCCATATTAATTAAACACTGTTTCGGGGTGTGCACGTGAAGGTATTTCTGGATGAGATTAGCATTTGAATTGGTTGACTCAGTCAAACAGATTGTCCTCCTCAATGTGGGTGGGTATCATCAAATCCACTGAGGGGCCTGAATAGAACAGAAACCCAGAGGACACAGGGATTCGGGCCTTTGGACTTGGACTGAAATTACACCACCAGCTTTCCTGGGTCTCCAGCTTGCAGATGGGAATCATGAGCCTTCTCAGCCTCCATTATCATATGAGTGAGTACCTCATAATATCTTTGTATTATATATATATATGGATTTTGAGGGAGAGAGAGAAAGACAGACAGATACTATTGTTTCTGTTTCTTTGAAGAACCCTGGTTTATACAGTTTAAGCATTGTTCTGAGGTTGGGCTCTCAATATACCTCTCTTTCTCATAGTGGGTTCCCTAACATTGGTGGTATTCACCTATAGGCTAGCAGCCATTTGGGAGAGATAGAATAGAGGGGATTCAAGAATTTAATGAGTATTAGAATCATGGGTAACATTATTGATGATTTAATAGGTCTTACTCCATCTTTGCCACTTAAAAGCCACCTATAAACAGGGCTCACAATATCTGTCTTGTCCACTTCACAGGACTGCTTTAAAAGTTTATTGAGGAAAGTTACATGACTCTTTGCCTAGTTGAAATTTAATGTTGTTATCATCATCAAAATATACTTTCCAAGTGCAAAGGATCTGCTAGCAATCATATGCATCCCTTACCTTCAATATTTCTGTTGAGAGTGTGAGGAGGGATCTAAGTTTAAACTAGAATGGTGATGAAACTACTACAATGACTCTGTCTTATCTACTGAAGCTGAGGTATCACTGCCTTGAGCAAAAGTAGGCAAGTAGTTACTTCTATTTTGTGCAGAAGGTTTCTCAAGCTCTTAAGGTCATAGCCCCCAAAGAAGTCCAGCTCTTACCATTTACTATCGTTATTCTTATTTATTTATTTATTTATTTGAGATGCAGTCTCACTCTGTTGCCCAGGCTGGAGTGCAGTGGCACGATCTCAGCTCACGGCAACCTCCGCCTCTTGGATTCAAGTGATTTTCAGCCTCCCGAACAGCTAGGATTACAGGTGCCCCCCACCCTACCGCACCCAGCTAATTTTTTTTTTTTTTGTATTTTTAGTAGACATGGGGTTTCACCATGATGCCAGGCTGGTCTCAAACTCTTGACCTCAAGTGATCCATCTGCCTTGGCCTCCCAAAGCGCTGGGATTACAGGTGTGAGCCACTGCGCCTGGCCTCTTATTTTATTTTTAAATTTTTTGTGGGTACATAGTATGTGTATATATTTATGAGGTACATGAGATGTTTTGATACAGGCATGCAATGTGAAATAAGTACATTATGGAGAATGGGATAACCATCCCCTCAAGCATTTATCATTTGAGTTACAAACAATCCAATTAAACACTTTAAGTTATTTTAAAATGTACAATTAAATTATTCTTGATTATAGTCACCCTATTGTGCTAACAAATACCAGGTCTTATCTATTCTTTCTAACTATAGTTTTTGGTACCCACGAAGCATCCCCATCTCCCCCCAGCCCCCTACTATGCTTCCCAGCCTCTGGTAACCATTCTTCTACTTTCTGTGTCAACAAGTTCAATTGTTTTTATTTTTAGATTCCACAAATAATTGAGAACATGCAATGTTTGTCTTTCTGTGCCTGGCTTATTTCATTAACATTCCAGTTCCATCCATGTTGTAGCAAATAACTGGATCTTATTCTTTTTTACAGCTGAATACTACTCCATTGTGTATATGTACCACATTTTCTTTAACCGTTCATCTGCTGACGGACACTTTGGTTGCTTCCAAATCTTAGCTATTGTAAAGAGTGCTTCAACAAACATAGGAGTGCAGATATCTCTTTGATATACTGATTTTCTTTCCTTTGGATATATACCCAGCAGCATTGCTGGATCATATGGTAGCTCAATTGTTAGTTTTGAGGAACCTTCTAACTGTTCCATAGTGGTTGTACTAATTTGTACTTCTACCAACAGTGTAAAAGGGTTACCTCTCCTCCACATCCTCGCCAGAGTTATTGCCCGTCTCTTGGATATAAACCATTTTAACTGGAGTGAAATGATATCTCATTATAGTTTTGATTTGCCTTTCTCTGATGATCAATGATGTTGAGCACTTTTTCATATGCCTGTTTGCCATTTGTATGTTTTCTCTTGAGAAATGTATGTTCAAGTCTTTTGCCCCTTTTTTGATTGGATTATTAGATTTTTTCTTATAGAATTGTTGGAGCTCCTTATATTTCTGGTTATTAATCCTTTGTCAGATGGGTAGTTTGCAAATATTTTCTCCTGTTCTATGGATTATCTCTTCACTTTGTTGATTGTATACTTTGCTGTGCAGAAGCTTTTACACTTGATGTGATCCCATTTGTCCATCTTTTTTTTTTTTTTTTTGCTTTGGTTGCTTGTGCTTGTGGGAGTATTGCTTAATAATTTTTTTGCCCAGATCAATGTCCTGGAGATATTCCCTAATGTCTTCTTATAGTAGTTTCACAGTTTGAGGTCTTACATTTAAGTCTTTTAATCCATTTTGATTTGATTTTTGTATATGATGATAGGAGTCTAGTTTCATTCTTCTGCATATGGATATCCAGTTTTCCCAGCACCATTTATTGAAGAGACTGTCTTTTCTCCAGTGTATGTTCTTGGCATCTTTGTCAAAAATGAATTCACTGTAGGTGTGTGGATTTGTTTCTGGGTTCTCAATTCTCTTCCATTGGTCCATGTGTCCATTTTTATGCCAGTGCCGTACTGTTTTGGTTACTATAGCTCTGTAGTATAATTTGAAGTCAGGTAATGTGATTCCTCCAGTTTTGTTCTTTTTGCTTAGGATAACTTTGGCTGTTCTGGGTTGTTCATGGTTTCTTATAAATTTCAGGGTTGTTTTTCCTATTTCTGTGAAGAATGTCATTGGTATTTTGATAGGGATTGCATTAAATCTGTATATTGCTTTGGGTTGTATGAACGTTTTAACAATATTGATTCTTCCAGTCAATGAACATGAAATATTTTGTTATTTTTTGGTGTCCTTTTCAGTTGCTTTCATCAGTGTTTTATAGCTTTCATTATAGAAATCTTTCACTTCTTTGGTTAATTTATAGGTATTTAATTTTATGTGTGGCTATCATAAATGGAATTATTTTAAATTTCTTTTTCAGATTGTTTACTGTTGACATATAGAAATGCTACTGATTTTTGTATTTGGATTTTGTATCCTGCAACTTTACTGAATTTGTTTATCAGTTCTAATAGTTTTCTTATGGAGTCTTTAGGTTTTTCCAAATATAAGATCATATCAGCTGCAAACAAGGATAATTTGACTTCTTCCTTTCCAATTTGGATGCCCTTTATGTCTTTCTCTTGTCTGATTGCTCTAGCTAGGACTTCCAGCAATATGTTGAATAACAGTGGTGACAGTAGTCATTCTTGTCATGTTCCAGATCTTAGAAAAGAGGCTTTCAGTTTTTCCCCATTCAGTAGGATACTAGCTGTGGGTCTGTTACATATGACTTTTATTATGCTGAAGTATGCTCCTTCTATCCCCAGTTTTTGATGGTTTTTATCACGAAGCAATATTGAATTTTATCAAATGCTTTTTCAGCATCAATTGAAATGATCGTATGGTTTTTATCCTTCATTCTGTTGATATTATGTATTACATTGATTGATTTGCATATGTTGAACCATCTTTGCATCCCAGGAATAAATCCCACTTTGTCATAATGAATGATATTTCTAATGTATTGTTGAATTTGATTTGCTAGTATTTTGAGGAGGATTTTTGTAACAATATTCATCAGAGACATTGGCCTTATTTTTTTTGATGTGTCTTTGGTTTTGCTATCAGGGTAATACTAGCCTTGTAGAATGAGTTTGGTAGTATTGTCTCCTATTCTATGTTTTGGAGTACTTTGAGTAGGTTTAGTATTAGTTCTTTAAATGTTTGGTAGAATTCAGCAGTGAAGCCATCAGGTCCCAGGTTTTTCTTTACTGGGAAACTTTCATTAGGGCTTCAATCTCGTTACTTGTTATTGGGCTGTTTAGGTTTTGGATTTCTTCCTGGTTCAATCTTGGTAGATTGTATGTATCTAGGAATTTGTTCTTCTTCTAGATTTTCAAATTCTTGGCATATAGTTGGTCATAGTAGCCACTAGTGATCCTTTGAATTTCTCCAGTCTTAGTTGTAATGTCTCCTTTTTTATTTCTGATATTATTTATTTGGATCTTCTCTTTTTTCTTAGTCTAGCTAAAGGTTAATTTTGTTTAACTTTTCAAAAAACATTTTGTTTCATTGATTTCTTGTATTTTTTTATTTCAAACTCATTTATTTTTGCTCTGACCTTTGTTATTTCTTCTACAAATTTTGAGTTTGGTTTCTCTTGCCTTTATAGTTCTTTAAGATGCATTGTTAGATTGTTCACTGGAAGTTTTTCCTCTTCTTTGATGTAGGCACTTACAGCTATAAATGTTCCTCTTAGTACTGCTTTTGCTGTATCCCATAGGTTTTGGTATGTTGTGTTTCCATTATCAATTGTTTCAAGAAAATTTTCAATTTCCTTCTCATTCATTGACCCACTGGTCATTCAGAAGCATATTGTTTAATTTCTATGTACTTTCATAGTTTCCAAAATTCCTCTTGTTATTAATTTCTAGTTTTATTCCATTGTGGTCACAGAAGATGCTTGATATTATTTCATTTTTTTTGAATGTGTTAAGACAAGTTTTGTGACCTAACAAATAATCTATTCTTGAGAATGATCCATGTGCTGAGGGAAAGAATGTGTATTCTGCAGCTCTGGGATGAAATGTTCTGTAAATATTAGATCCATTTAGTCTGTAGTGCAGATGGAGTCTGATGTTTCCTTGTTGATTTTCTGCCTGGAATATCTGTCCAATGCTGAAAGTAGGGTGTTGACATCTCCAGCTATTATTATAATGGGGCCTATCTCCCTCTTTAGCTCTAATGATATTTTCTTTATATATCTGGGTCATCCAGTGTTGGGTGCATATATATTTAAAATTGTTCTATCTTCTTGCTAAATTGACTCATTGATAATTATATGGTGACCTTCTTTGTCTCATATGGTGTTTATCTTGAAATCTATTTTGTCTGATGCAAGTATAGTGACTCTTGCTCTTTTTTGGTTTCCATTGGCATGGAATATCTTTTTCTACCCTGATATTTTCAGTCTATGTGTCTTTATAGGTGAAGTGTGTTTCTTGTAGGCAACAGATCAATGGGTCTTGTTGTTTCATCCATTCAACTAATCTTGGTCTTTTGATTGGAGGGTTTTGCCCATTTACATTCAATGTTATTATTGATAAGTAAGGACTTACTCCTGCCATTTTGTTATTTGTTTTCTGGTTGTTTAATGGTCTTCTCTTCCTTCTTTCTTTCCTTACTGTCTTCTTCTAGTGAAGGTGATTTTCTCTGGTGATATAATTTTGTTTCGTTTTATTTTTTGTATATCCATTGTATGCTTTTTGGTTTGAGGTTACCACAAAGCTTGCAAATACTATCTTATAACCCATTATTTTAACCTGATAACACTATTTGCATAAACAAACAAGCAAAAAGAAAACAAATACAAATTCTACACCTTAACTCTGTTGCCCTAATTTTTAACTTTTTGTTGTTTCTATCTTGTTGTACTGTGTATCAAAAAGTTATAGTTATTGTTTTTGATTCATTTACCATTTAGTCTTTCTACTTAGGACAAGAGTAGTTTACACACCACAGTTATATATTCTGTGTTTTTCTGGGTAGTTACTATTACCAGTAAGTTGTACCTTTGGGTGATTATTTATTGCTCATTAATGTCCTTTTCTTTTTGATTGAAGTAATCTCTTTGCATTTTTTGTAGGACAGGTCAGGTATTGATGAAATTTCTCAGCTTCTGTCTGGGAAAGTATTTATTCATCCTTCATGTTTGAAGGATATTTTTGCTAGATATACTATTCTAGGGTAAAAGTTTAAATCCCAAGCTGCTGTATAATTATCAAGTGGAGTACAGTGGCATTGGTCCAAAAAGGCATTTTAAACACACTAATAATAAACAGATTTCAAATGATCTAATCAATCACCATTGTGGCTGTCACTTTGTTTCCATCCAAACATACTGTAGTAACTAAATTTAAATGCTAAACATGTTGGAGCCTTTGAGAAGCCTTCTTTGATGATGTCACTGAAATCAAAACTTGTAACACTAATTTGGCTCCTAACAATATAATCATGAACTCCATAACAACTTTTGGATTTCTGTAGTATTACTGAAATTTTAAAGTAAGTCTAGATATGTTAATTCATTCATCTCAAAACTTTTTGAGGAAGCAGCAATGATATCTGTTGAGCACTGCTCAACAAGATGTGCCAGGTGTTGTGCATTCTTTGACTGCTCTTAACAATTTTATTTAATATGTATTTTTATACCCATTTTATAAGGAAACTGAGATTTAAATGGTTTTAATAACATAGCAAAACCCTTAGTGCTATTAAATGGCAGAGCTGATATCTGAGCCTATTTCCCTCTCTATCACCTCAATCACGACACCTTGCATGGAGTGGTAGAATGACCCTAACCCTGTGAAATTCCAGACATCAAAAACGAGTAAGATAGTTCCTGCCCTCAAGAGCTTAGTCTTTCCTTCAAGTCGGGAACCAGTGAAATGCTTGTAGGTTTGTAAAATATGCTCATGATATATCTTTCCCCCAGAACAGCCCTGCCACACCCATCCACACTCTCTTAGTGCTATCTCATATACTCCATGTGGAAAACACATGATAACAGAGCATCATTAGCTGTTCCTCCTCCGCTTAGCCTCTGATTTATGCTACTTTATTCCAGCAATCATCTTGAATCTATTTCTATTATCATCTCCAAACTCAATTTAGCTTTTCTCTCTCCTCAGTAGAAATATACTACATGGTGCCATATGACCCCTGTTGCAGATGATGTCAATGTTCCTCTTGTAATCCCTATACTCACCTTGGGGACAGTCCCCATATAGGCTGATGGCTTCCTGAGTCTTTCTACTTGATAGTGTTCTCTATCCTCTGGAGCTTCCTCAGCCCATATACAGAGCAGGAAGAAAGTGCCAGAGTGTTAAAACCCCCAGAGGGACTGCTCAGCCAATGAAGGTGTAGAAATTGGTGGATAAATACTCTGACCTCATCCTCCAGTGGGAAAGTTCTGAGAAATGTTCAACACAATCTCTGAGAGGGTTCCAGGAGCATCGAGCCCCAGATGTCATTCTCATCAATGGAATTTTTATTGACTTTCTTTTCTTCCCTATTTATTGAAGATTGGGATCCCCAGGCAGCTGACTCTGAGAAGGGCATTAGTGTTCAAGAGATTTATTGGAAAGCACTTTCAGGATTAATCCCTGTGTAGGAAAAGGAAGGAAGCAGGGTTGGGATGAGGGAGAAGTTTGAATGTATCAATGTTTGAAGCATCATTTGACTACATAGGGAGATCTGAAGCAGGATGGCCCTTTAAAATTGTTTGAATTGTGGTAAAGGGGACGGGCCATAATAACCTGCATTGACAACTTATTTTCAGATTTTTAGATTCAGTCTGTCTCCAGGAAAATGAATAACCTTGTGAGGTGGTTCTCTTTAGCTGAGGGAAATTTTTGGAGAGGGCCAACAACTAAGGAGGGCTAGCCAGCACTCCCAGCAGCTTGAGAATAAACCCTTCAGTCATGAAGAGGGATCTAGGCAGTGCATCAAGGCATCCACTGAAGTCCACTCCTTGCTCTATTCAGATTCACTTCATCTGAGTTTTGGAGAAGCTCGTCTAGAATTCTGGTGGGCCTCCTTTCCTGTGGTAAACTTATAAAAGGAAAGTCAGAGAGATAAACTATAGTCTATACAGCTAGCGCTAATCTCAAGGGTATAACTGATACACATTATCTCCCTCCTTTGCTATCCATTGTGGATTTCCCTCATCCTCAGCTAGCACTTCTGCTGATCTTGGTGGCTTATTTCACTCAAGTGCTCCTAGCCTGGTCAACCTGTGACTGCTGCACTTGTCCATTTACAGGCAAAATTGGGCAAGGGAATATCAAGGGATGCGTGAGTAAATTTCTTGGGTGCCAAATGTATTGCTATATGCCGTTTTGCATGTGTAAAGGCAGTCTGACTTCCCCTTGATGATCTACCAAGATAGTGACTCTTATTGATTGCTTGTTGTATGGAATGAGTATACAAAGTTCCCAGGGGTTGCCATAACCTAAAGCTTAAGAGGACTTTTACTATATACCCAGAGAAACATTTCTCTTTTTGGAAACAATATACCTAAACCACAGGGCCTACCTGGGGCCTGTGGTTGAACATACCCATGGCTCAGCTTACATCCTTGCATTCACTTGACTATATTGACTAAGCTGTATTCCCAGATAGGAATACTCTTATTCCAGAAACCTGAGAGGCCCACCAGGTATCGTGCTCCCTTCTTCATGGTAGGAAGTGCATGATGCAATAATTTAACCTTTTCTTTGAAGGGGATGATCTGGCACGTTTCAGCCCACTGGCTCCTAAAAAATTCCTGGATAGGGATGACTCCTGAATCTTCATAGCTTTTATTTTACCCTTTCTGGAGGACATGTGTCTTCCTAAGGTCATGAACATACTTGCCACTTGTTGCTCATCCAATCAGATTAGCACGATGCCATCAATATAGTGGACCAACGTGAAATTATAAGGGCATGTTGGATTATAACAGAACAAGAAAGTAAACCTAGTCCTGGGGCAACACTATAAATATAATATTTGTAGCATGCTGTAGTCAGTTCCAAGTGAATGCAAACTTTTTGATGGGATTGGAAAAGAACACATTTGCCAGGTTAATAACTGTATACCACTGCTCTATCAAAAAAGCCACACTTGTCCCAGTGATAAAATTAGTACAAATATTTGGTTAGGTTTGCAATAGGTTATTTTCAGGATCCATCTGGATTTTGTATAAGGCATATTGGTGAATTAAATGGAGATATGATGAGGACCAGCACTAAATCTGCTTTGCAAGAAATGCTAAGGGGAGTTCCTTCAAGATGAAGGAAAAAGATACTAATTAGTATAACATAGGAAAGTATAAAACTCACTAGTAAAAACAACTACATTGTGAAATTCAAAACACTATAATACTGTAATGTTGGTGGGCAAATTAAGCATATCTCTAGTGTAAAGGCTAAAAGGCAAACCTAGTAAAACCACAGCTACAAAAATTTATTAAGAAATACTAATACTTTGGGGACTGGGGGTAAGGATAGGAAGAGGGTGAGGAATAAAAAACTACACATTGGGTATAGTGTATACTACTTGGGTGATGGATACACCAAAATCTCAGAAATCACCACTAAAGAACTCATCCATATAACAAAAAACCACCTATTCTCTAAAAATTACTGAACTAAAAAAATAAGTATTTCCTGTCCATACAAAAAATACAAATAATAAAAAAAAATTTATGCTATCAAAAACATAAAATACGGGGGGTGAGGGGAAGTAAAAGAATATAGTGTTGTGTATGCAATCAAAGTTAAGTTGCTATCAGCTTAAAATAGCCTGTTATAAGTATACAAAGTTTTATATAAGCCTCAAGATAACCACAAAGCAAAACCCTATAAACAGCAAAAGCCTATAAAGTAGATAAAAGATAAAAAGAAGCTTCAAAGCATACTGCTACAGAATACATCATACCACAAAGGGAGAAAATAAGAAAGGAAGAAAAAATAAATAACTTACAAAACAATCAGAAAACAATGAACAAAATGACATTAGTCCTTATCAATAATTACTTTGAATGTAAATGGTTAAATTCTCCAATCAAAAGGCATAGAGTGGCTGAATGAATTAAAAAAGGAAAATACCAAAAACCTCAACTATATCTTGCCTACAAAAGACTTACTTCACTTTAAAGAATACTCATAGACTGAAAATAAATAAATGGAAAAAGATAATTCATGGCAATGGAAACCAAAAGAAAACATGAGCAGCTAAACTTATATCAAACAAAATAAACTTTAAGTCAAAAAACTGTAAAAAGAGCTGATAAAAATCATTATATAATGCTAAAGGTGTCAATTCATCAAGAGAGTATAACAATTGTAAGTATATATGCACCTAACATTGGAGCCCCTAACTAAAGCAAATATTAGGAGATCAGAAGGGAGAAATAGAGTGCAATACAATAATGGTAGGGAATTTTAATACCCCACTTTTAACAGTAGATCATCCAGACAGAAAAATCAATAAGGAAACATTAGACTTGAACAACACTTTAGACCAAATGGGTTAACAGACATATGTAGATCATTGCATTTCAACAGCAACAGCATACATTGTTCTCAAGTACACATGGAACATTATCCAGGATAGATAATATGTTAGGTTACAAAACAAATCTTAAATTCAAGAAGATGGAAATTATACCAAGTATCTTCTCAGACCATAATGGTATGAAACTAGAAATCAATTAGAGGAGGAATCATGATAAATTCATGAACATGTGGAAATTAAATATATGCTCATGAACAACTATTGGGTCAAAGAAGAAATTAAAAAATATCTTGAGACAAGCAAAAGTGAAAACAGCATTCCAAAACTACTGAGATGCAACAAAAACAGTTTTAAGAGGCAATAAATTGTTACATTAAATGACAAGAAATATCTTAAATAAGCAACTTAATGTTATACCTCAAGGAACTAGCAACAGAAGAACAAACTAAACCCAAAGTTAGTGGAACGAAGAACCTTTTTAATAAAAGATCTTCTTAATAAAGACCAGAACAAAAATAAGGAAAATAGAGACAAACACCCCCCCAACAACAAAGAAACAGAAAAAAACCCCAACAAAATGAAGAGTTACTTTTTTGAAAAGATTTAAAAAAATGACAAACCCTAAGCTAAACCAGTTAAAAGAAGACTGAAATAAAATCAGAAATGAAATAAGAGACGTTGCAACTGATAACACAGAGGTACAAAACATCATAACAGACTACTATGAACAAGTGCATACAACAAATTGGATTACCTGGAAAAAAGTGGGTAAATTCCTAGAAGCATAACTCACCAAGACTGAATCATGAAAAAATTGGAAATCTTAATAGCCCCAAAATAAGAAGATTGAATAAAAAGTCTCCCATCAAAGAAAAGTCCAGGGCCAGATGACCTCACCGCTGAATTTTACCAAGCATTTGATGAAGAACTAACACCACTCTTTCAAACTCTTCCACAAAATTGAAGAGGAGTGAACACATCCAAACTCATTTTATAAGGCCACCATTACCCTAATACAAAAACCAGACAAAGACACTACAAGAAAAAACTACAGGCCAATATACCTGATTAATATAAAGGTAAAAGCCTCAAAAAAATATTGGCCAGCCACATTCAATTGCACATTAAAAGGATCATTCATCATGATCAAGTGGGATTTATTCCTGGAATGCAAGGAGGGGTCAACATAGGCAACTCAATAAATGTGGTTCACCATATTAACAGAATGAATGACAAAAATCATATGATCATCACAGTAGATGCAGAAAAAGCACTTGAAAAAATTTAACATTCTTTCATGATGAAGACTCTTAACAAAATAGGTACAGAATGAATGTTTCTCCACACAATAAAGGGTATATATGACAGTTCCAGAGCTAACATCATACTCAATTGTGAAAAGTTGAAGGCTTTTCTTCTAAAATCAAGAACAAGACAAGGGTGCTCATTTTCACCACTCTGTATTTAACATAGTACTGGAAGTCATAGCCAGAGCAATTAGGCTAGGAAAAAAACAATAAAAGGCATCCAAATAGGAAAGGAAGAAGTGAAATTTTCTCTGCTGATGATATGATCTTATATATAGAAAACCCTAAAGACCCTACCAGAAAAGCTTCCAGAATTGATAAATTCAGTAAAATTGCAGGTGAAAAAATCAACATACAAAAATCTGTAGACTATTTATACACTAATAACAAACTATCTGAAAAATAAATTGAGAAAAGGACATTTACATCTACATTTACAGAATTTAAAAATACTCAGGAGTAAATTTAACCAAGGAGGTAAAAGATCTGTATACTGAAAACTATAAAACACTGATGAAGGAAATTAAAGACTCAACTAAATGGAAAAATATTCTCTGTTCACAAATTGAAAGACTTAATATTGTTAAAATGTTCATACTATACAAAGACATCTACAGAGTCAATGCAATCCCTATTAAAATTATGTCATTCTTCACAAAAAAGAAAAAACACTCCGAAAATTCATATGTAACCACAAAAGACTCCTAATAACTAAAGCAAGCTTGAGCAAAAAGAACAAAGATGAGGGCATCACACTGACTTCAAACTACAGGCATACCTCATTTTATTGTGCTTCACTGTAAGGAACATGGCTACACTGCAGCCAGGCAGGCACAGGCCAAGGTAAACATCCTGCATGACTCAGCAGGATTGGAGCACAGGCACACAATCCAGTGCCTTATATAATCATAGCTATGTAGACATAACATAAAGCAGCTCATCACCTGGCTCTCAGCCACTACTGTTTGTGAGATGTATAAATATAACACTGATACTGTGAAAGAGCTGCTGAATAAAGCCATGTCTCATCTACCTGCTGTCTCTCGAGTGTTCTTCCAGCTCCCTGCCCCTCATCAACCCACTCTCCTCAGACCTCAGCTGGGGCTTGAACCTGACAATTGGTGTAGTCATCAGGATGAGGTGAGTGGGTCTTCAGCCCCTGAGGCTCCCAGGTCGGTTATGTGGCTGCAGCATGGGCTGTGGTACCTGGTGGCAGAGGTGTTGCTTGAATGGGCCCCAGTGGAAACTTGGGAGGCAGTGGATGGGTCTCCTGTGAGTGTGGAGAAGGCACTGAAGCAGCTGGAGGCACACAGCACCAAGAAGGAACGCACCTTTGCCAGCAGAGTCCAATGGGGCTTTTCTGACTGTACTGCGTGAAGTGCATGCTCAGTCCTTATAGGACACGGTGCAGGTAAGGGACCTTCAGGCACAAGCTGAGCAGCTAGGGGCCCAAATTCACAGCTTGGGGCAAAACCTGGAGGTGAAGGACCTCTAGGTACAAGCTGGGCACTTAGAGGCCTAGATAAATAGCCTGGAACAGGAGTTAGCAACAGCTGTCAGCACAACCTCCTGGCTGGACACTTCCGTTCAGTCTGATGCTGAGGAGGAGGCGGCTCCTCCACTGTGGGCTCCTCCCGTGATCCAGTCAGAAGGTCGAATATGGGCAGCCAATGGGACTCAGGGGAAGAGCCCAGGGACCCCTCACAGTGGTGGAACACACCTCTTATAGTGCAACTCCCAGTGAGTTGCAAGAGTTAGGTAAACAGTGCCGGCAGTGTCTGGGGGAGCCCCTCCCTGCCTGGTTACTCCATATCTGGGATGAAGGAGCTGACATTTCCTGCTCTGCCTCCGAGATGGAGAAGCTGGCTTCTATCACAACTCACCCCTCCCTTCATCAGTGGCTGCATCCCTGCCGATGGTTAGCACAGGGGCAAGGTGACCACACTTTAATTGAGTGGCTGATGGTGGCCATACAGACTGTTTGGAATGATGCTGGAGAAATATCAGAAACAGAGTAAATGGCAATCATGTACTGATTTGGTGCAGATACTCTGGGAGATGGGTATGTGGCAGACTATGTTTGATCTTAATACCCAGGGTCCAGATAATGAACACTTTATCTCCCACATAATGGATCTTTCGCTGGGCTCAGCATCCCCAAACACTTTTGGCCCCCTGGCTGCTGTCCTCACCCCATATGTGGAGTACCACACACATGAAGTGACTACTGCTATGGCAGCCCTTGGGGAGGCAGAAGGCCTTTGGCAGGACTGGGGAGTCCATGCCATAAAGAAGGGGAAGGTGTCCCCTCCACGGGTAACCACTCCACGAGATAACAAGGGGCCCCAGTGGGTGACTCGCAAGCAGATGCAGTTTGATTTACTTTCAGCTGGGGTTGCTCGAGAGAAAATTGACAGGCAACCCAATGGAATGCTCTTGGCTCTGTGGAGTCAATCATCCCCAGAGCAAAAATTCTGAAAAATGACTAAGAGGGGGCAAAACAATGTTGTTCAATCTAATCCTGCCCAGGCACTGGAGCTCAAGGACTATTTGCAGTTGGGTGGAGATATGGAGCCTTTCTTGTTTGATTAGGGAACTGGCCAAGGTGCCCAACTTGGGGCAGCAGGGGGTGAGGGAGGCGGGAGTGGAGGGGAGGCCACATGCGGAGCTGGCAATCCACTGGTTCCCCACTAATGTACAGCAGGTCCTAGTGCTGGTAGATACTGGTGCAGATTGCAGTCTAGTTTATAGAAACCTGGGTAAGTTTCCGGGCAAAGCTGTGTTCATTGACAGTTATGGGGGCCAGTCAGTGAAGGTGAAACCAGTGTCTCTGCATCTTGGCACTGGCCCCTTGGCTCCCTACCTATACTCTGTGTATGTCTCTCCTATATCTGAATTTTCTTGGGGTGGACATTTTGGATAGTCTGGACTTACACACCAAGGCCAGATAATTCAGACTCCGAGTTTGGGTAGTAAAGCTGGTGCTGCATGAACATACACATCATCAGCCCCAAGTTCTGCCACAACCCCGACGGATTACCTCCACTCATCAATATTGTTTGCCAGGGGGACATGCAGAGATAACTGAAACTATTAAGAAGTTAGAGGGAGTACAAATAGTGCACGGCACCCATAGCCCCTACACTTCCCCAGTATGGCCAGTCAGAAAGCCTAGTGGGACTTGGTGGATATGACAGCGGATTATTGGGAATGGAATAAAGTAACACCCCTTCTGCATGCAGCTGTACCCTTCATCATGAATTTGATGGACTGCTTGACAACGGAACTGGGACAGTACCACTTTGTGGTGGACTTAGCTAATGCAGTCTTCTCCATTGACATTGCTCCAGAGAGCCAGGAGAAGTTTGTCTTCAGGTGGGAAGGATGACAATGGACTTTCACCATGCTGCCACAGGGCTGTGTGCATAGCCCCACCATTTGTCCTGGTCTTGTTGCCATGGATTTAGCTGCCTGGAAATGCCCAAAAGGGGTCTGCCTGTTTCATTACATTGATGATATGTTAACCTCTGATTCTCTTGCAGATTTAGAAGTGGTGGCGCCCCTCTTACGGCAACATTTGGCAGTGTGCAGTTGGGCCATCAATAAATCCAAGGTCCAAGGGCCTGAATTGTCTGCCAAATTCTTGGGAGTTATTTGGTCAGGTAAGACAAAGGTCATACTTGAGGCCATAATTGATAAGATCTAGGCATACCCCCAACCCACCACAGTGAGGCAGCTGCAGACTTTTGGGGGCCTTTTAGAGTATTGACAGGCATTTGTGCTCCATTTGGCTCAAACGATAAAACCGTTGTACCGGTTAACAAAAAAAAGGGGGCTATTAGGGATTGGGATGATGAGGCTGAAACAGACTTTCTGGCCACAAATGGGCCATTCGACAAGCACAGATCTCACAAGTAATTGATCGGGGCGCCCACTTGAACCTGATGTACATGGAACCACAGATGGTTTTGGCTGGGGCCCATGGCAGTGAATGGAGCACTTTAGAATGCCAGTAGGCTTTTGGTCCCAGCTGTGGAAGGGAGCTGAGCTCCAGTATTCATTAATAGAGAACTATTCATTAATAGAGAACTAATTAGCTGCTGCATATGCTACTCTTCAGGCCTGTGAGAGCATGATGGGACGGGCTACAGTCATCGTGTGGATGACTTACCTAATAGAGGAGTGGGTACATTCATGGGTAATGACCCCGTGGACTAGAATGTTACAGACATTCGCTTTAGAGAAGTGGGGTGCCTACTTGGAACAGCAGAGTACAATCCCTTAGCAGCAGAGTTACAAGAAGTCTTGGGACCTATAGTCCTAATGCAAGATAAGGCCATGGGGCCTGAGGCACCCCAGACCCTGAGCCATCTCCTTTTAAGGAAGGGCATCCTCCCATTCCTGATGGGGCATGGTATACAGATGGGTCCAGCCAAGGTGCTGCTGCTACCTGGACTGCTATAGCAGTCCAGCCCAGCACCAACACCATGTGGGTTGATACTAGGTGTGGACAAAGCAGCCAAAGGGCTGAACTCAGAGTGGTGGGGATGGTGATAACCAGGGAGGAGTCACCTATGGTACTTTGCACCAATAGCTGGGCAGTCTATTGAGGTTTAACCTTGTGGTTGACTTGTGGAAATTACAGAATTGGCTTATTTGACCCCAAATCAGCCCATTTGGGGTCAACCATGAGGCAAGACCTCTGGGAAACAGGTAATCAGAATGTGTCAAGCCATATGCCTTTGGCTACCCCTGGTAATGATGAGACAGATGCCTTGATAAAGGTCCGATGATTAGAGTCAGCACCTACATGAGATGTGTCTCCAGATGTATGTCTCCAGATGGAGACAACTGCCCAATGTAACATAACAAGTGACAGTAGGGCAGGTGCCCTTGACCAGATGGCAATGAGATTACATTGGGCCATTGCCAAAATCACAGGGCTACACGTATACACTGATGGCTGTAGACACTGCCATTGGCTTATTGCTCACCTACCCTTGCAGGGTGGCTGACCAGCAACACAGCATTTAAGCCCTGCAACACTTATGTGACTTATATGGCCATCCCCTGGCCATTGAAAGTGATAGTGGAACACATTTTACTGGACAGCAAGTACAACAGTGGGCACAGCAGATGGACATACAATGGGGGTTCCATGTTCCTTATAACCCACAAGCTGCTGGCATGATTGAGCAATATAATGGACTCCTGAAGAACGGGTTACATTTGCATGTTCCCCACCTCTCCCCCCCCACCCATCTTTGCGGGGCTGGAGTTCCAGGTTAGACGCGGGGCTGGAGTTCCAGGTTAGACCCGGTGCTTCAAATCTTGAAAATGCGGCCATGGAAAGGTGGCCCGGCCCCGGTGGAGGCACTGTTACACCAGGCCACTGCCCCCATCCAACTACAGATATACACTAAGGATGACCTCCTCTGACCAGGTATGGGGATGAATGGTAATCTATTGTTGCCTGCCCCAATGCCCCTGAAGGCAGGGGAACAGAAAACCTGACATTGGCCATGAACCCTCCAAGCCCCCCATTGCAGATAGTCGGCTATCATAGCCCCCTCAGGGGAGGGTCTGCAGTGTGACTTACATGTTGCTCCTTGGGTATTTAATGTGTGACCTAGAAACTGACCATTCGTAGGGGAATGACCAGAGAAGGGACCCTCCTCTGGGGGACATATGTACTGTCTGTGTGGCCTATTACAAGCTCCCCTATGATTTTGGCATGGATACAAGACCCAAAAGAACCATGGGGAGCTGAGAAGTTGTGGTATCATCGCCCAGGGCAGAAGCCCTTGGCAGCTGCATTGTTATCCAGGGATGAAAAGTTAGCCTGTATTCTGCCTGAAGGATGTGATTTACCCCTGTTAGTACCTGTGCCTGCTTTGTCATTTCAGCCATAGGTTGGCATGCTCCAACAACATTGCGGACTGGGCTCACACCTACGCTGAGGTGGCCAATGTCTCCAACGGTTAGATCTGCACCACCCTTCCAACAGCAGCTGTGGATGGCTTGCCTTGGCATGTGCATCCAGCTTTTGTGAAAAACTGGACATGGCTAGAAACTTGGGGTCCCACAGACAATGGGTAGGATGCAACATGGTGAGCTTTGGATGGGGGCATCACAAAACCTATGGCAAGCCTGCCCCCTGGCTGACTCATAGCATCCATGATGAATGGGGCTGGCTAATGGGAGAACACATGGTGGCCCCATTGCAAGTACCACGATGTATAGAGCAACACTGGGGTAAGGTCACTGTGGGGTGGTTGCCCGCTGAGACCTGTACAAATATAACACATGCCACCATGCCAAGGGTGTGGTGGAACAAGCAGCCTTACCAAGGCTGGGCCCCCATGGACTTTGTGCCTGCTGGGAGTTTATAGGTCTGTGGGGACATAGGATGGCTGTATCTGCCAGCCAACTAGACTGGACATTGTACCTGGGAGTGGCCTTCTGTGCCTGCCACTGTGCTTCCCACATTGCTTCGTCACACACATAACTGGGAGGTGCTGTGTTCCCAGTTTTTGTGAGCGCAGTGAGCCCCTAGTGGTTCTACCCCTTAGCAATAACTGTCCCTGGAGCAGGTGTCATCACTGTAGAAATGCAGGTTACAGCCCTTGCAGAACACAGAGATTGGGCCCTGAATTACACCTGAGTTGTCCTCCTTTTGTTAATTGATGAGGTTGATCAGATCAGGAAGGTGGTGATGCAAAACCGGATGGCCTTAGACATAGTCACAGCTGCTCAAGGTGGCACCTGTGCCCTTGTAGGGACAGAGTGTTGTACATTCATCCCTGACAACCACCAGAACATAGTGGCAGCTTTGCAGGGTGTGTCATGTCATGGGAGATTAAGGCAATTGAATACTTTACTGATGACCCCCTGCAGAGATGGTAGGTGTCTCTGGGCTCTGGCCTACATTGGGCTGTCATAATCATAGGTAGCATAGCAGGAATATTAGTAGTAGGTTGTTGCTCTCTTTACTGTTGCTGTGGTCTATGGGTCCAGGGTGCTCCCCTATGTGCATGAGTTCCCATTAAGAGGACCCCCTTGGCCTAGGGGGTAGAGTGTAAGGAACATGGCTGTGCTGCTGCCAGGCAGGCATAGGCCGAGGTAAAAATCCTGCATGACACAGTGGGATTAGAGCACACGCGCACAATCCTGTGCCTTATATAATCACAGCTAGGTAGACATAACACAGAGAAGCTCATCATCTGGCTCTAAGCCACTATCATTTGTGAGGTGTACAAATGTAACACTGACACTGTGAAAGAGCTGCTGAATAAAGCCATGTCTCATCTACCTGCAGTCTCTTGAGTGTTCTTCCAGCTCCCTGCCCCCCCGCCCCATCTACCCACTCCCCTCTGACCTCAGCTGGGGCTTGAACCTGACATTTGCTTTATTGTACTTTGCAGATACTTAAAAAAAAACAACAAATTAAAGTTTTGTGGCAACCCTGTGTTGAGCAAGCCTATTGGTGCCATTTTGTCCTCACTTCATGTCTGTCACATTTTGGTAATTCTTGCAATATTTCAATTTTTGTCATTATTATGACATCTGTTATAGTGGTCTGTGATCAATGATTTTTGATGTTACTATTGTAATACTTTGTGGTGCCACAAACTGTACCCATATAAGATGGAAAACTTAATTGATAAATGCTGTGTGTGTTCTGATTGTCCCAATGACCAGCTGTTCCCTCATCTCTCCCCTCTCTTTGGGCATCTCTACTCCCTGAGACACAACGATATTGAAATTAGGCCAAGTAATAACCATATAATGGTCTTTAAGTGTTTAACTGAAAGGAAGAATCACACGTTTCTCACTTTAAATCAAAAGCTAGAAATGACTAAGCTTAGTGAAGAACACACGTCAAAAGCCAAGATAGGCTGAAAGCTAGGCCTCTTGCACCAAACAGCCGAGCTGTGAATGCAAAGAAAAAGATCTCAAAGGAAATTTAAAGTGCCACTCCAATGAACAGATGAATGAAAAGAAAGTGAAACTGCTTTATTGAAATGGAGAAAGTATTAGTGGTCTGGATAGAAGATCAAACCAGCTACAACAGTCCCTTAAACCAAAGCCTGATCCAGAGAAAAGTCCCAACTCTCTTGAATTCTATGATGGCAGAGAGAGGTGAGGAAGCAGCAGAAGTTGGAAGGTAGCAGATGTTGGTTCATGAGGTTTAAGAAGCCTTCCCCGGAACATAAAAGTGCAAGGTGAAGCAGCAAGTGCTGATGTAGAAGCTGCAGCAAGTCTTCCAGAAGATCTAGCTAAGATAATCAATGAAGGTGGCTACAACTAAAGAACAGATTTTCAAGGTAGACAAAACAGTCTCCTATTGGAAGGAGATGCCATCTAGGACTTTCATAGCTAGAGAGGATAAATCAATACCTGACTTCAAAGCTTCAAAAGACAAACTCACCTCCTTGTTAGGGGCTAATGCAGCTGGTGACTTTAAGTTGGAGCCAATGCTTATTTGCCATTCTGGAAATTCTAGGGCCCTTAGAATTACACTGAATCTACTCTGGATGTTCTCTATAAAAGCCTGGATGACAGCACATCTGTTTACAGCATAATTTACTGAATATTTTAAGCCCACTGTTGATGTAAAAAGAAAGCTCAGAAAAAAAGAAAAAGAATGCTTTCAACATATTACTGCTGATTGACAATGCACCTAGTCACCCAAAAGCTCTGGAGGTATACATGGAGATTAAAGTTGTTTTTATGCCTGCTAATACAACATCTATCCTGCAGTCCATGGATTAAGGAGAAATTGACTTTTAAGTCTTATCATTTAAGAAATATATTTTGTAAGGCTACAGAAGCCATAGATAATGATTCTTCTGATGGATCTGGGCAAAGTAAATTGAAAATCTGGCGAGGCTACAGCATCCTAGATGCCAGTAAGATCATTTGTGATTCATGGGAGAAGGCCAAAATATCAACATTTACAGGAGTTTGGAAGAAGCTGACTCCAGCCCTCGAGGATGTCTTTGAGGGGTTCAAAACTTCAGTGGAGGAAGTAACTGCAGAGGTGGTAGAAATAAGAGAACTAGAAATGCAGCTTGAAGATGTGACTGAATTGCTGCAACCTCCTGATAAAACTTGAATGGATGAAGAGTTGCTTCTTAGAAATGAGCAAAGAAAGTGGTTTCTTGAGATAGAATGTACTCTTGGTGAACACAGTTGAAATGACAACAAAGAATTTAGAATATTCCATAGATTTAGTTGATAAAGTAGCAGCAGTGTGTGTGAGGACCGACTCCAATTTTGAAAATTCTACTGTGGGTAAAATGTTATGCTGCATCACAGGCTACAGAGAAATCTTTCATGAAAGGAAGGGTCAATGGATGCAGCAACATCATTGTTGCTACATGACAACAATGACACCTTCATGGTTGTCTTATTTTAAGAAATCGCCACAGGCATCCCAGCTTTCAGCAACCACCACCCTTATCAGTTAGCAGCCATAAACATTGAGGCAAGCAAGACCCTAACAGCAAAAAGATTGACTCAAGGAAGGCTCAGATGATCACCAGCATCTTGTTTTGTTTTTTGTTTTTTTGAGACGGAGTCTTGCTCTGTCACCCAGGCTGGAGTGCAGTGGCATGATCTCGGCTCACTGCAAGCTCCACCTCCCAGGTTCACGCCATTCTCCTGCCTCAGCCTCCCGAGTAGCTGGGACTACAGGCGCCCGCCACCATGCCCGGCTAATTTTTTCTATTTTTAGTAGAGACGGGGTTTCACCGTGTTAGCCAGGATGGTCTCGATCTCCTGACCTCGTGATCCACCCGCCTCAGCCTCCCAAAGTGCTGGGATTACAGGCGTGAGCCACCGCGCCCGGCCGATCATCAGCATTTTAATGCTAAAGTATGTACATTGTTTTTTTAGACATATTTACAGACATATTTTTATATGCACTGGGAAACCAAAAAAATTGGGTCACTGGCTTTTATTGTAATATTTGCCCTTTTGCAGTGGTCTGGAACCAAACTTGCAGTATCTCTGAGGTATGCCTGTATATTATAAAGCTACAGTAATTAAAACAGAATGATATTGGCATAAAGACAGACACACTAACCAAAGACAGACACACTACCACAATGAGGATAGGACAGTATCTTCAATAAATGATGTTTAGAAATCATGACATCACATGTAGAAGATTGAAATTGGACTCTTATCTCACTCCTTATACAATAATCAACTAAAAATAGCTTAAAGATTAAATGTAAGACTTCTGTAAAATTACTAGTAGAAAACGTGTAAAAACTATATAACATTGATCTGTGCAATGATTTCTTGCATATGACCCCAAAAGCACAGGCAACAAAAGCAAAAATAGAAAAATGGGATTGCATCAAACTATAAAGCTTCTAAAAAAACAGTGAAAAGACAACCCGTGAACTGGGAGAAAATATTTGTAAATCATACATCAGATAAAGGGTTCATATCAAAAATATATAAGGAACTCCAACTACCCAAAAACAAAAAAACAAATAACTATTAAAAAATGGGCAAAGACTGGGCATAGTGGCTTGTGCCTGTAATCCCCAGTTTGGGAGGCCAAGGTGGGAGGATGGCTTTAGGCTAGGAGTTCAAGAACAGCCCAGGCAACGAAGTGAGACCCTGTCTCTACCAAAGGAAAAAAAAAATTGCCAGATGCGGTGGCACACACCTGGATGTGGTGGCGCACACCTGTAGTCCCAGCTAGTTGGGATGCTGAGGCGGGAGGATGTCTTGAGCCCAGGAGGTTGAGGCTGCAATGAGCTATAATGTCACTGCTCTGTAACTCCAGCCTGGGTGACAGAGCAAGACCCTGTTTCAAAAAAAGGTGGGGAGGGGGCAAAGGACATGAATAGATCCTTTTTCAAAAGGAGATATACAAAAGGCCAGTAGACATATGAAAAAAAAATTACTAATAATCAGGGGAATACACATTAAAACCACAATGAGATATATAACACCTCTTAGAATGGCTCTTATCAAATAGATGAAAGATAACAAGTGTTGGTGAGAATGCGGAAAAAAAGAAACCTTTGTATATTGTTGGTGGGAATGTAAATTAGTACAGCCATTTTGGAAAACAGTATGGAGGTTCCTCAAAAAACTAAAAATAGAATTACCATATGCGCCAACAATTCCACTTCTGGGTATATACCCAAAGCAACTGAAATCTGTATATTGACGAGATGTCTGCACTCCCATGTTTATTTCAGCATTATTCATAATAGCCAAAATTTGGAAATAGACTAAGCGCCCACCAATAGACGAGTGGATTAAAAATGTGATATATATACACAATGGAACACTGCTCAGCCTTAGAAGACAACAAAATTCTGTCATTTGTGACAACATGGATGAATTTAGAGGACATTAAGCTAAGTGAAATAAGCCACCCATAGAAATACAAATATTTTATTATCCCACTTATCTGTGAAATCTAAACATTCAAACTCATAGAAGTAGAGAATAGAATGGTGGTTACCAGAGGTGAGGTAGGGGGTGGACTGGGTGGCGAAAGGGGAGAGGTTAGTCAGAGGGTACAAAGTTTCAATTAGACAGGAGGAAAATATTCTGGTGATCTCTTGCCCAGCAAGGTGACTATTAACTGTAGTTAATAACAATGCATTGTAAATTTCAAAATTGCTAAAAGAGTGAATTTTAAATGTTTTAACCAAAAAGAAATAAGTATTTAAGGTGAATAGGTTAATTGCCTGATTTGCTCATCCCACAATGTATACATGTATTGAAGCATCATTGTATCCCAGAAATATATATAATTATTATTTGTCAATAAAAATAAAATCAAAAGAAGCTTGGAGAAAGTGATGGCCCAGACTGAAAGCTATGCCAGAAATGTGTTAGTCTTGTGATCTTAGCCATGTTGTTAAATGCTGTACACCAAGGAAGTGTTCCCATATTAATAAACTCTGCCTTATTTCACATTGTGTCCTGTCACCCCCTTGATTTGGCACTCTTAGCATTTGCTTTCACATGTTCTCTCGTAGGCTTGCTGGCACATATTAACTAGGTTCTGCACCTCCTTTGGGGTACAGTCCCTTTCCTCCCTTGGCAGGCCCAGCACTTGTATCGTGAGCTCACTCTTCTTACTGATCTCGTGTCTAAGAGGAGTGCTGGGGCACAGCCCAAAGGAATGTGTTCTCTTGCAAGGCCAGGGAGAGTGCTGCCTCCAACAGTGCTATTCAATTCTGCAGGGTCAGGGGCTCCAGGGTCTGAGGATCCATCATTTAAGTGCATTAGCATAGATGTCCCCATCCCAATTTTCAGGGTCCCAATCTTTTCCAATCACGACCCTGATCTTGCTCTGTGTCCCTGGGTAGGTTGAAAATTCAACCTTCTCTAGAGCCATGTTATGATTGTGATTAAGTCCTGAATCTGTCCTCAGATGTCCCTGCTCTTTACCAGCAGGAGAGAAGATTCTCTTACTGTGCTCAAGTAGGGCCCTGGCTTCCCACCTTGTCTTAGTCTTTTCAGGCTGCAGTAGCAAACTACCACAGACTGAATGGCTTATAAACAAAAGAAATGTATCTCTCACGGTTCTGGAGGCTGGGAAATCCATGATCTAGGTACCGGCAATTTCGGTGTCTGGAGAGGGCCTGCTTCCTCATAGACAGTCACCGCAGCCTCACAGGATGGAAGGGGCTGACGTCCTCTCTGAGATCTTTTATAAGAGCGCTAATTCACTTCACAAGGGTTCTGCCCTCATGACCTAATCACCTCCCAAAGGCCTCACCTGCTAATACCATCACCTTGGGGATTAGGATTTCAACATAGGAATTTTGAGGGGACACAAACATTCAGACCATAGCACACCTAGTCTTTAATGACTAATTAGTCATTTTGTGCCTTTTATTATCTTATTCCATATTATCTAACTCCTCCAGCAGCTTTCCAATTCTATTTTTTTCAGAAGTACAATTCCCTCATATTTCTCAAATGCCTGACAAATTGCACCTGCTGGCACATTTTCTTTTACCAATTTACCATCCATCCCAGTTCACAACAGGTGAAAGTATTAACAATTGCACTACCACCTGTGTCAGGGGCCCTACATGCTCCTTGTAGGACTAGTAATGTGGTTCTCATTGCTAGCTATCTGGCAGGTGATTCAGATTCAGAATCCCTTTGTAACATCTGCTGTCTTGAACAACTTCTATTGCAGGCCAGGTTCCCTGGTAAGCATACTGATAGGGAGATTAGCAAACAGAAAGTTAATCTGGGAGCGTTTGTAGGATTAATACCTGTCGGTAAAGGGGAGGAAGCAGGATTAAGCAGAGGGAGAAGGTGAACATGAGACAGCCACAGCAAAGGCCTCAGTGAGGCTGCAGGAAGTTCTGCAGCTGGGATGGCTGTCAGACTTGGCCCGAGGTGAGAAGGTGGGATAGAATATTTATACCATTGCATCAACCAGCTTTGGATGCAGGCTGCTCCCAGGAAGGGTGCATAACCTTGAGCGAGGGCAATTTTCAGAGCTCCACAGCTACTGCCAGCTGCATGCCTAGCAGCTGAAAGAAAAGTGCTTCATTTCTTAAAGTGGATCTGATGGCCCAGCACAGCCTCCATCACACTGTATCACTTCCCCCCACCTTCACTGTGTTGCCTGGATCACCTCTAGCATAAAGTACTTTCACTCACATCCTTGGATCAAAGTTGGCTTCAACAGAAGCCTAAACTAAAACAGCCTCCCAGGAGGCTAAGCAGTTGTAAAGTAGACAGGTGTAATAGCAATAAGTGTAATAATTACTAATTATCACAGTGATAGGTGACACTTGCTGCATGTTTTACAGGTAGTGATTCACACCCTCATTTTTTTTTTTACCTCTTAAGTGAGGGTGTTAGATTAGATGACTACTAAGATACCTTCCAACTCAAATGTTGTTTTACAATCTCCTTTTCTGTTCAAACTTAACTCACAACATAAGGTCCCACCTCTCATTTCTCTTGGGGCTCTGTGCCTATTGGCAAAGAATGGGATAGGAAATATTTATAAAGATTAGCTTTGCTGTTTTATTTATTTAAAAGGCCATTCATTCTTTTAAGCAGAGACCTGGTGAAGAGCTGGGCCCCTATGCTGAGGTTAAGGGGTTAATAGTGGTCACTGCCTTCCCCGTTCTTCTGAGGTCCTGCAAATTTTGCAGAAGGTGAGGGAGTTGCTCTTAAAGGCGGGGTGTTGGTAACAAACAAAATGCCCCCACAAATTTCCAATGAGTGACAGCATTTGGTGGCTCTGGCCTAGAGATGTGAGAAGCATCCCCTAATGTGCAGGAGAGTCAGGTGCCAGGAATAAAAATGCCCACAGTGTCCTGTTGAGAAGCCACAAGAGGCTATTCCTTGAGTCTTTCCACTTTCCACCTCCTATAAAGGAAAAGCATTATAGGTACATAAAATCATCTGTTGAGGGAGGTTGTGTGAGGAGAAAAAGAAAATGGAGATAATCTAAATTGTAGATGTCTATATATGTGGACAAGACACACGCTTAGTTTTTCCATATTCAGTTCCACACATAATTAGAGGACATTATGAAGACTTGGCTCTCCTCATGAACTTTCCCCCTCCATAAGCTTATGCATGGCTATGAGTCAGAATGTAGCAAATTGTATTTCTTCCAAAATTTCTTAAGGCAAAGGAAGAGATAATCTGTAAAGTAAAAGAGTCCTTTATTCAGTTCTCACTGCTTATTTATTTTGAGTTTAAAATAATAAAGCACATTAATTGGAAAGGACAATAAACATTGATGGTGAGGGTGAAGACAGCAAAGTGAGTGCAGAGAAGCCGCTATCCTGCTCTGAGACCTGGCAAGCATCCTTCTTATAGGGTAATTTAGTTTGTTTTTACAGATCGTATCAATCTGTAAAGTCTATGTTTTAGGGAAGATCACCCAACCAGTAACAAATCCCAGCAGGATAAAAAGGGTGCTAAGATGTAGTTATGTAGTTATGTAATTGTAGATCTAGTTATGTAGAACAAGAGACAAATTTTTAGTAAAGCCTAGATCATAGTTTGGAGAAAATCAGGTTGCTGAAACATTTTCTCTGTTTTTGGAATACATTTGGCCTGCAAAATCATAAATCGTAAAAAATAAATCATAAAAAGTTAGACTGGAATTAAATATTTGACATGCTCTAGAACTTGGTTTGACTTTGCACTTGTGTATTTAATTAAGAGACTAGAGACACATATTAAGATGTTCCAGACCAAGTCCCTAAACATGAGCATTTCCATGACTGAAAGAGAACTCTTTTTACAATTGTCAGTGAATTTAAGGTCTGAGGGGAAGGTGAGTATAGAAAGGATTGTTAATATTTGCTTGAGTTCAGAATTAATATTCAGTTTTAAAGTTTAGGTTTATCAATTTTACATTTTCATCAAGCTCAGCCTACTAATCTTACTCTAATGTTTATATAATATTAATAATCACTTTTACATGCTGTTTAATCAATGTTAATGAACTCCACCCAACGAATAAAACTGTCTTTAAACAATCAGACTAATTTACAAATTTGCTTTAATACATTCTTTTCAAGATTTTAGAATAAATATCTTATTTCATTATTTTCTGGTTATTTCAAATGCTTATGCAAGACAAAATTACAACTGTAACAAGTCTTCCTTACCACGTATGAAAATCTTGTTAATCAAATACATAATATCATACATTTTTCATATTGAGTTTTCTTAAACATTCCAATATACTTAAAATTTATATTAAACTTTTTTGCTTAAACTCACAGTTAAATTAGCGATACACTTCAAACTGAAGTCATGTTTTCCTGAGAGGCCAGATTCTTTTACACTTTATAAATACATGAATTTGATTTATTCCATCATCTGTAAATTTAATTCTGAATGACCTTGGCTTGTAAAGTCACTTCCCCAAATAAGGAGCAGTCATTTACATGGCCAGATGCAGTGGTGGAAATAAAGTGGATGGATCCCAGAGATATTAAGGAGGTGGGGAAATGAAATCACTCTTGGTGAATGATTTAAAGGGGGAGGTTGTTGTTGGTGGGGGGGTCAAGGATGACACAGCAGCTCAATTTTAATGGATGGCAATACCAACATTTGCCTGGACAGGGAGTATTTAGGGGAGGGGAAGCTGTGGGAAGGGTAAGGATGTGAGTTTTAGGACCGGATAGTGCCTTAGCAATTGTCTATATCACTTCTCACCCAAAGGTAAGGGAGTTGAGACTCAGAAATGGAGTGATGTCTTTTTAAGTAAGAAACCTTTTAATAAAATAAGCTTCTTTGATGTTACAGAGCTAGAGAGTGACATCAGGTTTCTCCTAGATTCACTTCCTTTTAGTATTTCTGTCTCAGAAATGGACAGGATGAAGTGGGATCCTGCTAGACATCATTCTCCTTGTCTTGCCAGTCCTAGAACACAAAAAAGCAAATAGGAAAAGCAAATAGAAACTTGCCAGTACTGGAACACTGAGAAGTAAATAGAAAAAGCAAACTCAAAAAAATTGCTTCTAAGATTTTGCTCACAACCTGAGATGATACAAGAAAAGGACTTAAAAACAAAACCAAACCAAACCAAACCTAAGCTTATCAAGCATGTACAGAATATAAACAACAAACAAGTCATCATTTTGCCTTTAGTAAGATGCCACACCAACACACCACCAACTTCCCAGGTTGGATAAGAGGACGGGGCCAGATGTCAACATTGTAAAGCTTGTCCTAAGGTGGCAGGACACAAGGAAGCATTTTTGTTGTTAATTGATGTTGCCTTTAGCATTGCCAAAAACCCCCTCAGATTTTGGCCAAGGCTTTCCCAGTTACACAAATGACTTACATTAAATGGGCTGGATGATCTTATTAGTCCCAGGTCCACACTGAGGTTGCAGTTCTGTTTTGAGGAAACTCCGGGGTGCAAAGCCAGAGCACGTGGACAATGGAGGGCGCCAACAAAGAGTTGGGAGACTTCCTCAATTTTAATCTTCCTTGGAATTTTAGCTTTTGCTAGGAAAATACCTTCGTTCTTTACTTTGTGAAAAAAGAGACTTGGAGGAGACTTCAAGTTCCCTTCCAGTCAGTGGGATTTAGAATTGGCCAGAGTTTCCAGGAATCACAGGCCTTTGTAGAAAGTGGAACTGCCCTACCTGCCTTTCACATGTGCACCACGAGTCGGGGGGACACAGCCCAAGTGACTGGGTGGGCTCCCTGAGGAATCAGCAGGTCCACATTGAAGAGTCTCTGTAAGAAGTACTTAGAAAAAAGTCTCTCTTTCATTAATTTCATAAGGGTAGTGGGATAATAAAAACAGTATACAAATAAGGAGGTTGTAAAAATGTTTGCTTTTAACAAAGAGGGAAAAAATAATAACTCCAGAGACTTAAATCTAGGTTAGATGAATTGTGACAACATGAATCCTGCTAACCCCAGTTTACAACCTCATTGCAATTGCAGTTTTCAGATTCTCATTAACTTCAGTGAAAAGTTCATCTGCCTCTGAGTTATCTTAGGTGGGCGAATGTGGAGAGATGCTTTCATTAAAAAAAAAAAAAAAAAAGATCTGCTGGATATTTCCAAACCGGAACTCATTGAAGTTGCTCCTAGGCAGGGAATTTATAAGTTGAAATTAATGATAAAACATACAAGAATTTCCAAAGCTAAGCAAAATGCCCAGCAAAATTAAAAATGTCCTCTGTCCTTGTGGACACCATGATTGCTTATCAGGGACGTCCACCATTCTGCACTGATAAAAAGTGACCACTGCATGTGAAATAGCTCCTTAATTGAAACTGAGAGTCACTGTGCCTTTCTTTGCTTACTGGTATTTTTAATTTCTAGGAGGTGGGAGGTAGAAAGAGCAGAACATGCAAATAAAGCAAATGGAAAGACACAAAGCTGGGGCTCGTGATTCAGGCAAGAACGCCGTGTGAACTAACCTGCCATTTGTGATAAAGTACTTTAGAAATGTTAATTTTATTACTGAATAATGGGTCTCAGCATGACTGAACTCTCGGCAATTATTTTACATCTAATTTGGGATGATGCATAAAAGAAAATCGAGCACACATTTCTTTAGCTTGGCACCTGGCAGCTGATAATGAACTGGTATAGATTGTCTTGCTCAGAACAATAAAGTCTCTATCTGCTACTAGTTTCAGCTGACATTGGGCTGGTAGCCACGTTTCTTCTATTCCTCTCTTTGGTCCATTCTGGAGGTCATATGATAAGCTGTGTTTGCTGGTTTTAGGTTTCATCTTCCTGGGTCAGTTCTAGGGTACACTGCATTACCATGTTTGATGTTTCCACATTACACCATTCACCACTGGATGCCAGTAGAGCACTGCGGCTTGAAGTCAAAGGGTTGAACATGACAATTTCTAGAAGGCCAGTGGAATGGCATCAGAAATTGAACATTCCTAATTTCCTGGCATTTATGAATCCCAGTAATGACCCCAAGTTAGCTGATTTGAAAATGATTTTATTCTTAGTTCCATAAGGGCTAGATGTTATTTTCATCTGAACATTTAGAATAATGAGATTCAGATAATTTAATATGTTAATGAATCATAGCAGAACCAAATTTTGATTCAAAGTCTTCTAACTTCTACTTCTTTTCCTTCTCCTTAGCTTGGGGGAAGACCTAACTTGAAGAATGAGGGCTTACCTGTGAAAATTGATTGTATATTGTCTTTTGGCAGTGAGGAGGTAGGGAGAAATGTAAAAGACAAAATATAAGGGAAAAAAGCTTCTCAGTATTAGTTGCATATAAATCATTGTTTCTTGTTGAAATGTAGGTTCTGATTCCGATTCTCAAATGTTGCTGGTTGGGAGGCCGTACTTTAAGAGTGAAGACCGTGGAGTCCTGAGTCTGGGCACCGATAGAAAAGAATCACCTGATTTCCTTGTCTGCAATCCCTGGGAAACACTCTTCAGGGTCTGACAGAATGGAAAAGGAAGCGGGGAATCCGGTCCAGCGTTAATGTCACCGCCCTCACTGCCCTCTTCAATTTGAACATGGTATTTCTTGCAGTAGCCACCAGAGGGTGCTAAAGAGCCTCCTTGAAACGGCTGCAGAGCCCTGTGAGGTTACCAGACTGTTTCCACAAGACCTGTCTCGGGCTGGTCTTGGGGTTTGTGGGGAGGACAGTTTGTTCAGGAGTGGATAAGGAACAGAAGGGCCCCAAGACCACAGGATGTGTCAGAGACAGAGCTGAGGCCCTCGCTGGGACTACCACTCAGAGATAAGCACAAGAATCAGGCCAAGGAGGCATCATTTGGGATCTTCATTCCTCTCGCCCCGCTTTGAGGGCAAAGGGTGTTAGTACACTTAAGGATGTTGTCCACTTAATAGAGAGAAAGGGCTAGATCAGGGATTTTCCCCTGGGGCTTCCAGCCCCACTCAAGTTAAGGGATATAATGAGATATTTATTTGATCTTTAGATTTCAAATGGAGAGGCTGTTATCCAGATTTAAAAAAAAAATTGCTTGAAAATAAAATTGATTGCCTGCCATAAGATAAGCAATTTTTTAAATAGTAGAATATGTGATAAAAATACACATCTTTAGCCTTCATTAACTTTTATTAAAAATTATAACAATTCATATTTGGCATAGCCATCAGTTGTACATGTAAAGTAATAAATGAGATCATGGTATTTGGAGTCGGTCTGTGGGATTCAAATATCAGAACTGACATTCATTAGCTGGGTGATACTGGGCAAATTAATTTACCTCTCTGAACCTTAGTTTCCTCATCTAACCTCTTCTGAATGGATTTGGCCAATGATGGGAGTCAGGGGGATGGAAAGCATGAATAGGAAATTGTAAGGTGGGAGGATGTAGAGGTAGAGACACTTATTTCCTCCAACCCTGTTCACACTCAGTTCTGGTCATGGCTGATGACTTGCTCGATTTGATAATGAATTTAATAATGTCAGCACTCTCGGATGCACAATAGTAGTTATAAAAATGTGGTTAGGTCCCACTCTCTCTTAGATAATATAGTAAAAAAATTATTTCCGGCCGGGCGCGGTGGCTCACGCCTGTAATCCCAGAACTTTGGGAGGCCTGGGCGAGCGGATCACGAAGTCAGGAGATCAAGACCATCCTGGCTAACACGGTGAAATCCCGTCTCTACAAAAAAATACAGAAAAGTTAGCCGGCCGTGGTGGCGGACGCCTGTAGTCCCAGCTACTCAGGAGGCTGAGGCAGGAGAATGGCGTGAACCTGGGAGGTGGAGCTTGTGGTGAGCCGAGATCGCGCCACTGCACTACAGCCTGGGCGACAGAGCGAGACTCCGTCTCAAAAAAAAAAAAAAATCCTAAATATTCCAAACAACTTACATGCTGTTACAGTGTTTAAGCTATTTAATCAGTCCAGATGAGACTTGATGGCATCTTGGCCGATGACTCATTCAATGACTACGGCTCCTGTCGGGCAATCTGGCTTCCAAACTGCAAGTCTACAACAGCCTTCCATAAAGCCATTTCCTCACCTTTCTTCTTCAGGCCTCGGAGTGGCTACTGGTCCCTGAGTGCCTCAACATTCCATTAACCCTGCCCACATCTTTGAAATAGTTTCCTTCATTGCATTATCTTCAAAGTTCCAGTTATGCATGCCTTCTATTTCCTATTGGTACCCTAAATGACATGGCATATAAGAATTTAATAAATATCAGTCACTTTAAATTTATGTTGAGAATGGATTCATATAGATTTAGCATTTTCCAGCAATATATGCTAGTGTCATAATGTCATGACATACTTTTAGTGGAGTTTCGCTTGGAGAGCTCAATGTTATATTAAATTTCAATGACAATTATCAATTAATTCAAACCCTCCAGCATGCTCAGATGCACATGATAGTTATAAAAATGTGGTTAGGTCCTACTCTTTCCTAGCCATGCATTCTAGATAATATAGTAAAAAAAAATTTCCTAAATATTCCAGACAAATTACAGGCTGTACAAGATGCTTTTCATTCTGCACAAGAGTTGCTTATTGAGTATGTGGGACACCATGTGGGTTGCAAAGAAATAAAAGTCTGACTTACTGTCTCCAAGAAATTTTCAATCCAGTTATAAAAATAAGACAAATATGAAAAGTTATTTTCTTGAAGTATCTTAAATAGTAATAAATGAGACAGTTATAAGATATTCATTTATTCACTCATATATTTATCCAAAAAATACTTGAACTCCCACCATCAAAAAATACTATGAACTCCCGCCATAATCAATGCTAAGGATCTGAGGGTGAGCAAAACCAGGCACAGTTCTGGCCCTTATGAAGTTAATATCCTAATTGGAGACGGACGACCGATAGTCACACTAACAATGGTATTATTAGTGACTGAGGTAAGTGCTTTCAAGGAAAAGAAAGATTTACCTGACAGCTTATCACAAGGAGATTAACCTAGGCACGGAAGGCTGTCCTGAGGAAGGACCATTGAGCTTGGAACTGGAAGAAGTGTGACATTGTCAGACTTGCATTTTGAATGGATCACCTTAGCTGCTTTACGGAGGGATGTCGGGGGGGATGTAGGGGAGGGTAGCTAGTTTTTAAGCTATTTAATCAGTCCAGGTGAGACTTGATGGCATCTTGGTTGGCATAGGGAGGTAGTAAAGATGGGGAGTTGTGTACAAATTAGGAAGATATTTAGGGAAATGGATCAATGATGTTTTGCTATGGATTGGATACAGAACTGGTGGTGATAGAAAATAAATTTTGAAACGAGTCCTAGTTTTCCATCTTGCATAATGAAATAAATTGTGGAGCTTTCACAGATGTAGGAAATATTGGAATTGGACCAGATGGGAATTGGATCAGGAATTTTGGTCCTTGACATTGAGTTTGAGGTACCTTCGCAAAATCCAAAGTGGAAATATAGCAGAGTCATTTGGATGGAATGGGATAGAGCTCCTTCCCACCCACCCAGAAGGTGGGGGCAAGTAAGACAGATTTCTAATGTAGATACACAGATCTTAAACAAACACATGAAAACTATTCAGCATTATTAGCCATTAGAGAAATACAGATTAGGACCACAAGAGATTAAACACCTACTAAAATGTCTAAAATTTAAAAGACTGATAATACCAAGGGCTGGTGAAGATGTGAAGCAACTGGAACTCTCACATATTGCTGATGGGAATGCAAAATGGTACATTTACTTTGGAAAACAGTTTAGCAGCTTCTTATAAAGTTAAACATCCACCTGCCACATGACCCAGCATGTCCACTTGCAGGTATTAATCCAAGAGAAACCAAAACGTATGTTCCCACAAAGACTTGTAGTAAATGTTAACAGCAGTTTTAATCATAATATCCCCAAAGTGGAAACAACTCAAAGGTCCATCAACTGGTAAATGAATAAACAAGTTGTGGTATATCCATACAATGAAATAATACTAACAACAAGGAAGAAGCTAGTAATACATTCAACAAGATGATGAATCTCAAAACCATTATGCAAAGCGAAAGCAGCCAGACAAAAGGCTGTACCATTTATATGACAGGCTGGAAAAGGCAAAAGTATAGTAACAGAACAGGGGCTGGGGCTGTTCCCGCTAACTCACTGAATCGAACACTTAGACAGGGTCAATTTTACCGTCTGTAAACTATAACTTAATTAACCTGACATAAGAAAAGCGAGCTCCCTTGATGACTTTAATATTCTGTGCTGGCTGAACTATGCATTCCAATTTTAGAACACTGAAATCACCTGGAGGTTTTGGGAGAGGTTTTTTCCTTTTTTTTTTTTTTTTTTTTTTTTTTGCCTCAAGTGTTTACTGACACCAACCAAATCTCCAATTCTGTCATTCTCTTACACCAACTGGGTATCCAGCAATTCAATTCAGTTACAATACTATCTGTACTTAGTGTAGACCCCACAGGTTAAAGGCTCAGTCCCACAGATGCCAGCTGCACATGGGGTGTCCAGGCTACCCTCCTTTCTGCCTAGCCAACCACAAACTTAAGGGTTCCTAGGTCACCCTCCTCAGGTTTGATAATTTGCTATAATGATTCCCAGAACCCAGGAAAGTAGTACTATTTCCAGGGTATTATAAAAGATACAACTCAGGAACAGACAAATGGAAGAGATGCACAGGGCAGGGTGAGGAGAGAGGAGCACAGAGCTTCCATGCCTGCTCCAGCGCACCACCGCACCCCTACCTCGATGTTCTGGAAGTTCTCTGAATCTTATTGTTTAGGGGTTTTTATATCAGTTTTCATTACATAGGCATGATTGATTAAATCATTGTCCATTGGTAATAAACTCAATTTCTAGCCCCTTTCCCCTCCCTAGAGGTGGTGGGGAGGGTGGGCCAAAAGGTCCAACCCTCTAATCACATGGTTGGTTCTTCTGCCTGCCAACCCCCATCCTAAGGCTATCCCAGGACCTGCCAATAGTCACCTCATTGCCACAAACTCAGATATGGTTAAAAGGGGCTCATTGTGAATAACGAGACACTCACATCACTCAGGGAATTCCAAGCGTTTTAGGAGCTCCGTACTAAGAACCTAGGACAAAGACCAAATATAGTTATCTCTTGGTATCCTCAGGGGATTGGTTCCAGCCCCTCCCTCAAAACCCCAGTGGACACCAAAATCTGAGAATACTCAAGTCCCTTATATAAAAGAACAGTATTTGCATATGACCTATGCACACTCTGCTGTATACTGTACTTTAAATCATCTTTAAATTACAATATAAATTCTATGTAAATAGTTGTTATGCTGTATTTTTAGAATGTATTTTTTTAATTGTTGTATTGTTATTTTGGTGGATTTTTTTCCCCTCAAAGTAAGGCCAAGGCTGAGCCCTTCTGTTGGAGAAGCAGAATCTTTTCTTCCTTGGCCTCTGCTGGTTGGGTGGATGGGTTTGAGCAGCACTATTGATGGGTTTGTTATAGGTCCCCTGCATTCTGCTACTAGGAGATCCCTGTGCTGCTTGGCCTGTGTAGCTCCTTCATTCAGTTTCTCAGCATTGAACATCCTGTTTTGGTCAGCATTACCTTGTATTTTCCATTCAACTCTATTTTACTTTGATTTTTGATTAATTTGTGTGTGTGTGTGTGCGTGTGTGTGTGTTTATAGTCATTTATCACCTGAACACTGCCTTACTGTTTCACAAGTGTTTCTTTTCAGACCCAAACCCACTCAGATCTGCAATAGCCCGCCTTTCCTCAGACACACCAGGAAATGGTTCACAAATTTCCTGCATCTATGAGTTCAGCTCTCTGTCTCAGATTAGGCTGAACATCCCCAAATCCACTCCGACTTTTGAGGAATGCGTGCCTGTGTGGTAAGAAAAGCGAGTTTAGAAACCCTCACTGGCCCTGCTTTTGTCTCGCTTTCCACATTGGCCCACTGCCTTCACGCCACCTACCAGCTGCCCAGATCCCCCTGGGATTGGACAACACAGGAGGAACGTCTCAATCCAGCGGGAGCCTGAACATCCTGGAGCTCCCACCCTTCCCCTGGCTTTGATTGGCCCTGAAAAGGATGGTGGCCAAAGAGGTTGAAGTAAGAAATATGTTTAGGAAAGGAAAAACTTGAGGCAGTCTAGTGAAGTGATTAACAACATTTGCTTAGGAGTCAGATGGCCCCGGGTTTGAATTCTGATTTGTCTTTTGCTAGTTATATGATTTGGGGCAAGTACATGCCTCAGTTTCTCCTGATGATACCAACCTTCTATAGAGTCAGCACAGTACAATAGTTAGACACATGGATTCTGGTTCCACACTGGCTGAATTTGAATGCTGGCTTGTCATTTAGTAGCTGCAGCCTTGACCTCCTGGGCTCAAGCAAGCCTCTCTCCTCAGCCTCCTGAGTAGCTGGGACTACAGGTGCACACCTCCATGCCCAGCTAGTTTTTATTTCTGTTGAGATGGAGTCTCATGAGCAAATGTCTTAACCACTGTGTCCCAAGGGGGGGTGATAACAGTAGATGCTTTATGTGAAATAGTGGTATTTCTTATTTGAGACTTCTGAATATTTGTCTAACTACCAAAGGAGACCAAAATCAAATTAAAGAATGAAGTGACTCCTGATCTCTAAACACTGGAATCTGAAAAACGCTACAAGGCAGGATCTTGATGACATTTTATCAGCCCTTTATGTGCGTGTGTGTGTATTTGTAATTTAAAAGACACTGAATTGTAGACAACAGAAAATATAGTAATTACAGGTGCTTTTAATTTTCTCCCAAGAAAATATTTAATAACATAAAAATAAATTTAAAAATAAAAAGAAAAGTGAAAGAGAGAGTCAGAGATAGCTTAAAACCTGGGTGAACTGGGAGCAGACCCCCCAAAGCAGTTGGTAAGCAGTAGGGGGGTGGGGTGGGGAGAGGAACACACAGTGGGGCTCAGTGGTGTGGTGGGTAGGATATCCAGGCTGATGCCAGGGGCAGATGGGGACCAGAGTTCAAGTGTCTTCTTTGTCTGTTGGTCAAACTCAATGCAAAACTGTCAAATGAAACATTAGTGACTTTAAGAGTCAATATGACACAGTGAAAATGGGTTTGATAAGTGTTTGAAGTCTGGAGGAAATCACGGTTAGTATGCGGTAGGTAACATTAGGGGGAAGAGGCCCTCATAGCCAAGTATTTCCCACTGTGTTAATATCAGGAATAACTTCACTCATCCTTTGCCAAATGATTTTAGATAATCTGTAAAAGGCAAATGAGATACAAAGAAAAATTAACCTCATAAAATCCTACTTTAAGAATCAGGAATGTCTACGTTTGAGTATATGCTCTTGTTAACAATGAATTGCTCACAGCCTGGACAACATGGTGAAACTCCGTCTCTACAAAAAAACACAAAAATTAGCTGGGTGTGGTGGTGTGTGCCTGTAGTCCCAGCTACTAGGGTGTCTGAGGTGGGAGAATTGCTTGAGCCCAGGAGGTTGAGGCTGCAGTGAGCTGTGATTATGCTACTGCACTCTAGCCTGAGCGACATAGTGAGACTCTGTCTCAAAAAAAAAAAAAAAAAAAAAAAAAGAAGAAATTGCTCATAATTAAGGAAAATGTTTGCTCAACTTTATTGAATGTCATTAGATTTATAGGAATCATTAAAGAATTTGATACCAGAGTCCCCCCCCCGGCCCCCCACAAAAAAAAAGTCAGTGAAAAAGATGTCAGTGAAAGAAGTTTGTCAAGGCAAATGTGTGAAAGAATACATGTGTACATCACCCTTTAAATGCTTTTCCTGAGTATTCTGTGGAGTCTGGGGATCTTCGAATGCTATTAATCTTAGACAGTAAATTTTATAAAGAAATTCTTTAAAAGTAGGATTCAATTCTCCTCCATAGTGAGTTTTTAGGCAGAGGATATCTACTACGTGGATTCCTTTGCCTCTTGACAGGCTCAAGTTCCATCTGCCTCCCAGGCAGCTTTTTGAGTCTTTCATGGAAGCCTGCTTTTAATATATGCCATAATTTTCGTCTTAATTCAAGCCACATGTTCAAATTTGAGGCTTAAATTCTCATTCCACTGTTTTCTAAGAAATTTTAAACATTAAACAACAAGTATATAATCAAAATAATCCTGTATTACTTATAACTGAATAACTATTTTCAAAGAAACTTTCCTCCCTAATGAATAAGAATGCAATCTCCAAGTGTATATAGGGTGCTGTGAGTGAAGAAGCTTGAGTTTGCCCCATCAGCTTCTGCAAGGTTATTTTTACATATAGTCTCATGCTTATTTGTATGGGGAAGTTCTTTTTCCTGGAAAAGATTTAACTAAGCACAAAACTAAAATCCAGAGCAGGGATAAGGGAAGAATGCAGGTGTTCTTAGCGGAAATATCGGCATCAGGGAATCTTTCTCTTAAACGCTGGAACTCTTAGAGTTGAAGAACTTCTTCTGTGAAGCAGAAACAAAAACAAAATTGTCATGTTTAGAGACACACAAGAAACTGTGGCTTTCCTCTGGAGATACCGGGTAAGGACCGTCATGTATACTGGCTTCTAGTTTGGTTTACTGAGCTGCTGAAATGAGCTACCCCTACTCCATCTGATAAGCAATAACGGTGAAAAACACACATTTGTCTTAGGAACTTCTCATAAATTCAAACTAGTCCGTATTTTGACTGCCCAGGAAAGGGAAACTCTTCAGTACAAGTTGGAATCTGAAACCCCTTGTTATGCCTAACTTACTTTCTCAATATTTCCATTATTCTTTGTATCCATTCAGCTTGAGGGTCCACACACACAATTGACTTGTTCTTCTTCCAGACTCTGGGGGAAAATAAAAATTAAATAATTCAGTCTTACATTTTAGTCAATCCTATACTTTTAATAAAGAAAAGAGTTGGGTACAAAAATAATTATTCCTAGATGAAGTGAAATTGGAGCTGGGCAGTTTGGAATCTGGAATAGGTGATTGGTAGCATGGGGTCAGAGGAATAAGAAAACAACCATTTGTGGACCAGTATATGTGAGCTGGTGGGGTTGAATCCAAAGCTGAGAGGGCTTCACATGTCAGAGTTTAGTGTTTTGTTGATAACCTTTACGTGTATTGGAGAACAACCAAATAACTGACTCCAAGATTGGCTCACTTCTAAAGTTATATCACAATATCTTTAAAATGTGCTTATCTGTTGCACTGCATTTGGGAGAACAAAATAAGCTATAGAAAACACTCTCTTGAGAACCTGAATTCCACTGAAAAAAAAAATTCAGTGCAATTTCACATGGCAGGCATGCTGCAGAGCAGATTGCTTGGAGTGACATCTGCATTTTGTCGAATTACCACTTAGCAAGAATTTTCCTGCTCTAAGATATTAAGCAATAGCAAAAGTGGCAATGATAATTAATAGCTAATATTTATCAGGTACTTATAACGCACCAGACACTATGCTTAGCAGGTAACATGGATTATTTCAATTCATCTCACAAAAATCCTTTGCTGGAGAAACTATTATCTCATTACCTTCTGATGATGAATTTAGGCGAATTTAAATAACTTGTTCAAGATTGCACAACAAATACATGATACGGCAGGATTCAAATGAAGATTATCTGACTCCAGAGCCCACATTTTTCTTCACTGTTTTTCATGAGCATGACCTGAGTGGTTACCAAGTGCCAGACATAGTGTTAAATGCTTTATCTGCAGTGGAAAAGTGAGGTCTCCCAGACAGCAGAAAACTGGGAGACTCTACCCTCTACTGGTGTGAACTCAAACAAAACACAATTTCCTTATATGTCATTTATCTTAGTTATAAAATGACAAACAGCCAGCAGCATGGTAGCTTATGCCTATAATCCCAGCACTTTGGTAGGCTGAGGTGGGCGGATTGCTTGAGGCCAGGAGTTCGAGACTAGCCTGGGCAACTTAATGAGCCCTCATCTCTACAGAAATAATAATAAAAAAAAAACTAGCTGGGCATGGTGGTGTGCACCTGTAGTCCCAGCTACTTGGGAGGCTGAGGAGGGAGGCTTGCTTGAACCCAGGAGGTCGAGGCTGCAGTGAGCCATTATTGTGCCACTGCACTCCAGCCTGGACAGCAGAGTGAGATCCTGTCTCAAAAAATGAACAAACAAACAAAAAAAACCCAAAACACACAAAAAAACCCCACAAAAACCCCAAAACAAAAAAGACAAACAGCAAGGATCTATCCATCTAACTCTGAAACTGCACCTTTGCACATGAATCTTAGAGAGGTCACAGGGCATGGAGCAGTTGGGTTTTCAGACAGACACTTCCAATTGGGTTTCTGAGTTCATGATGGAAAGACAGATTTCTGATCATCTGGACTCACGGTATTTTCACCTCTGACTGGCATGAATTTCTCACAATAATCTGAAGCTCTCATTTCTGTATCTGGTTAAAATTCAGAAATGCAGAATTTGATGAAAAGATATAAAATCAGATTTTTGTCATTTCAAAACAATCAAAGTTAAAGCAGAGAAAATTAAGGTGCATTACCTTCCTTGGTTGACAGGCAAGAGACTTGAGTCATGACAGAGGAAATGGAATCAAAAGAAAGGGGTCCCGGTTTCCTAAACAGCCAGGGGCACTGCTCCCAAGTAGGGCATGGCTAACCTTCACATCTCTGAGTTGTGAAGGTAATAATTGTAGTTTAGTTAGACATCATTGTTAAAGACATTAGTGAAATGCCTTTTTAGTGAAACATTACCATATGCACTTTTGATATCCCATATTTTGACTGGTCCAAGGCCCCAAGCACTGGTAACAAAATGTGACAAAGAGGAAGTAGCTGCTTACAAACATTGCAAAATCTAAAGAAGTCCATAGGAAGAGCCGCTAATGAACGCCAAGTCAGGGATGCCCTGAGAAAGATGCTGTGCCTAATACTTCAAGGTGTCGCAAAGAAGAGGCTTTGGAATGGGGAAAATGTGAATGGAATCCTGGCTAATGCACTTTCTTTCTTTCTTTCTTTCTTTTTTTGAGATGGAGTTTCGCTCTTGTTGCCCGGGCTGGAGTGCAATGGCGTGATCTCAGCTCACTGCAACCTCCGCCTCCTGGGTTCAAGCGATTCTCCTGCCTCAGCCTCCCAAGTGGCTGGGATTACAGGCATGAGCCACCACACCCGGCTAATTTTGTATTTTTAGTAGAGACGGGGTTTCTCCATATTGGTCAGGCTGGTCTCGAACTCCTGACCCCAGGTGATCAGCCCTCCTCGGCCTCCTAAAGTGCTGGGATTACAGGCGTGAGCCACCACCCCCGGCCGCTAATGCACTTTCTAGTCCTTTCTGATGGTGTGTCTCAGGCAGTTAGTTAACCTTCCTAAGCCTCAGACTGTAAGGAACAAGACTTACCTTAATAAACTGGTTGAATAAATAAAATGAGTATGTGCATGTAAAGCACTTAGCTCAGGGCTGCTGCAAACTAAGCTCTTAATTATTAACAATTTTCATTATTAGTTTGAGAATTTTTAGCAACACTCAAGTAAATCTCTTCGACATTCTTGAGTAAGACTACTGTATGGTAACATTTGATCTGATTTCATCGGGAGAAAGAAATCTTATTTATTTTTGTCTTGAAACTTACATGATTTCTTTTCTTGGACAACCATTCCCACGGGGCAAGATTTGAATTCGATCAATGAAGCGGCTAGGGATAAAGACTGAGCTCTCTTGGACACATCTACACCTCAAGTTTGTGTAATAGACCTCCAGAACACCTGTAAACACAGAATCAGTTATTTTAATCCATTGGCATGTAATTCATAACTAGAATTTATTACTAATCTTTCATATTGTGCATCTGAAGATTTAAAAGTTTCAAGTCAGTGCTTCCACCCATATGTCTTTAGTTTGTATATTTCTGCTTGTCTTGGCTTGAGTATTTTCAAATGTTTTCTACCAAAACTTTAAAAATAAAGTTAGCTTTTAGGCCAGGCACAGTGGCTTACACCTGTAATCCCAGCACTTTGGGAGGCCAAGGTGGGAGGATTGGTTGAACCCAGGAGTTTGAGACCAGCCTGGGCAACAAATGGAGACCCTATCTCAAAGAGCAAACAAACAAAGCAAAAAGAAAACAAAACAAAAATTAGCTTTCAAAAAAACACGGCACTTTTTGAAATCTGTGATAGTGTTATATTTGCACTCAGGTGATAGTCCACATAATAAAATTTGAGAACAGCCTCTGTAGGGACTTACGACTCAGTTATAATTAATGCAATATAAAACCAATGGATTATCTTCACTCCCAACACATAAAAACCGAGGACATGACCTGGCTCTAGAGTCCTGGGAGCAATAACATGCTGGAACAGAGTTTTCTCTATCAGACTCTCTGCCATCCTCCCCTTTCCTCTCAGAAAATGTCACAAATATTTTTATTTAATATGTTGGTCCTCTGTCTGGGTTGCAAATCATTACAAAACAAAAGGCGATCATAAAAATTCAAAAGTCTTTTTATTTAACAAAAGCAATTAATACTGGATGGGTACCATTAGTACCCATCTCATGAATTTTAATGAGATCTAATGAAATCTAAGCAAAAGACATTTATCAGATCTTTTCCATCCAGCCTACTACTGTGCTTGACATACATTTATAAATAAAAAGGCTCAGCTCTCAAGATGTGTACAAGTTAGTAGGGGAAACAAGCAAACAAAAACTAAAATACCACAGAAGGTTGTATTACGCTCAAAATCTAACGTGCGTGCTGAAAACAGAAGATGTACTAAGAGCTACCTCTGCTGGGAGCCATGGGAAAGCCCCGTGGAGAATGCAAGAAATTAGGGTTTTGAAGAGTGAAAATAACATGTAAAGCAAAATTAAAACTGGGGGCGAAACCTCCTCTGTGTTTTAAGAACAAAAATTTGATCTAAATCTGAGCAGAAGGCTTCTTTCTGCACATGTATCCATTCCTTCAGCCACATAAAACCTTACTACTTCAACTGGATATTTATCTATTGACACAAAGATAGCTGCCCCACTTAGACATGGAAGTCTGCTTCTTTGCAGAATGTGTGTAAATACCCCTGGTGTACTGACAGTGGTGTACTTGATGTCAGCTCTAACCATTTGGAATTACATGAAGCATGTTCACTGCAAGAGACCGGTAGAGTTCAATAATCTTTAAACCCTATATAGAGTTTGGTCAGAGTGGGTAACATTGAGAGGGAGAATAAAGAAGAGCTACATGTAAAGAATTATATATAGCAGGAGCTGAATCTGAAAAAGGCCGGGAATATACAAGCCTAATATAATTCACATGAATATTGGACTTCTGGTATCTCTTTTTTCTATAAATAAAACTCTTAACAATATAAATACTTCCAGGTTTGAAGAGTTAAATTCCTAAACACCTTGCTTTGAGAAATCTAGAAGGAACAGAGCAGTTTTTTCCCCCTTTAGTCAGACTTCCCTGCGGTTTTTAATCGAAAGAAAATTGAAGTGGTTAAAGACTATTTCTGTTCAACAAACACTGAAACGTTAAGTGAAAGTTCTCACCTTGGACTGGAGAGAGGCTGCTGACCAGCAGCATGAGAAGCAGAGATGTTGAGATGAACTTCATTCTGTCTGGAGGTAGAGTTCAGATTTGAGCTCTGAGTCCAGGCTGTGAGTTTGCAGTACCAGAGACTCCTATTTATTTATACCAGTAAGGGCCCTCCCACTGCCTTTGTCTCCAGTAGGTCAGCTGCATCATCAGTTTTAAAAGCCCCCAAATATTGCTGAGCTTGCTTTTTTAAAACTTCTCTTGCAAACTTTATAAATTTGTTTCAGAGCACTATAATAAAATATTTCTTGCAAACGTGGACTATAAGTGCCAGAGACGCTGGAGAAATCTGAGGGTGGGGAGAAAGGAAAATCTATCAGCTTGGAAGCTCCGAAGCACTGTCTTTAGTAGCGCTATTGGTGATGGTGGCTTTGATTGCTTCTCTCGGTGGAGGGTGAGCCAGGTTTCTCAGTGGCATTAGATATATACTCCATGACACTGGGGACTCCGTCGAGGACATCACATCCCTAGCATGTGGAAGGGATTCCGGCCTTTGGTAGGTGCTCAGTAAATATTTGCACAGCAAATGAATGCCTCTTTATATACAGATCCTAACGCTGATTATGCTATTGGTTTTCCTACCAGTCTTTTCCATCTCTTATTTTACTATCTGAAATATATGATTACTTATATAATCTGATCATCATGGAATTCTTAGAAGGGGGCAGTAGGCATCCCCTGCTTTGTGTGCCTGTGTCTGCATGAAGGGAGGGAGACAACAGCTTTGAGGTAGAGAATCTCTCTGGCTGTCGTGTGCAAGTCCATGAGCTCGAGAACCATGTGGCAGGGGAGGGAGTCATTGGAACTACATTATAGGGTGAACCCCATATTACAGTCTGTTTGACATAAGCATTATGTGAAGTTTGGTTTTGATCCCACCAACTAGTCCATGGGGACGATCAGCCCACAGCCTATCCCATTTTCTAGGAGCTCTTTGATTAAAAAAAAACAGTATGTTGACAGTGGCTAGTCTGGCCTAGAGTACCACTGAACTGCCCTGGAAGTGGACAAGGATGATGTATCAAACCAGACCCACTGATCTGCTAAGAAATCAGAGGTTTGGGCTTCCTGGAGCGATTTCCTAAACAATTTGGTTTTTGCTAATCAATTAGCATTGTGGATGTTTAGCATCCCAGGTGCCTCAGTATGCATGGGGGCAGAAGTGGAGGAGTGGTAATGCCACACAAGCTTCACACAAAAGCAGTTCTCCAGTCAGCCTGAACGCAGTGACGGGGCACTCATTGATCTTGAGGCAGCCTATTCTATTGTTCGGCAGTTCTAGTTTTTAGGATGTTCTTCCTTATGTATATGTGAAAGCTGCTTCTCTAGCAGTTTGCTTATGCTTGTGTTGTGATAAGGGGTTGAATTTTGTCCTAATTCAACCCCTTATCACAACACAAAACAATTCTAAACAGTCTTCTGTATGATGACAATCCAAATATATGAAGGCAGGGTGTGCCAGTTGTGTCCTCTGCAAAGCAGATGCTGAGATGGACATTGGAGTGAAAGAATGTTATTCAGAACAACTCCTGCGATAGACAGAAGGAGGAAGGAGGCAGAATTGGGCAGGGGGAGCCTCAGATTGCAATGCTGATCTGGTGAAGTCTGCAACAACTCAGTGGGGAGCTCCAGAAGAAAGACTGTTTATTAGAGGGGCCCACGGTGGGCAGAAATGTTCAGACTCTTCTACCCTTATCGTGCTCGGTCCTTAGCTGGGCCTCCTCAGAAACAACACAGTCTCTGGTTGAAAGCTGAAGCAGAGCCCAAGGAGGTTATCAGTAGAGGCTGTCAGCTAACTGCACTCCTTGCCACTGGCCAGCAAGTTATTTCTTTAAGAGAGAGTTGAGTAGGGCACCTTTGAGTGTCACTCAGGGTTATAAACTAGAGGTTAACAGCACAAAGTCTGAGCTCAGCCTGGCAATGACTTTGGACAGGTCACTCAATTTCTCTATGCCTCATATTTACCGCTTTCCACATGAGGATAATAGGAATTCCAAAGGGTTGTTTGGAGAAGAAAGCGCCTGGTATATGTAGAGGGTTCGGCCGAATACTGGCATGTAGAATGTATTCAATAAATAGCCTGCCTGTCTGTCTGACTATCTAATCTGTTTGGGAAAAAACTGCTCCATTGCTTCTAGATTTTTCAAAGTAAGGTGTTTAGGGATTTAACTCTTCAATCCATCTGCCACATCCATCCATCCATCCATCCATCCATCCATCCATCCATCCATAAAAGATCTTACTAACTTCCACTCCAAAACCCACTTCAAAAGTAAATACTCCTATTTCTTTGGATTTATAACAGTTTGAAACTCTCTCACCATCTTGGTTTACCTTTTTGAAACCTGTTGATCTTTTCCATTGTTCCTCATAAATTATAACTACCTTCCCTTTTGCTTCTCCATCACCCTTTCTGACTCACAGCCACAGACACGCATACAGTTACATGCACACATCTGAACGTTATATTACCTCAATTATGGCTTTGCCAGTACAAGCTAGAGGAAGCCCATTACTTCCTTTGTCCTAGCACTATTCTTCTATTAATAGATTCCTAGACTGAATAACATTATTCTAGTCACTTATATTGAGTTGGTATCAATAACATTCTTGTTTTTGAAAATGGTCAATTTCTTACAGTGTCTAATTCATTTCACTCTTTTGTGATATGTCTTGAGACCCAAGTATAGAAGTTTTACATTTACCTCTAAGTACTATATATTTTCTTGTGAGAGCAAAAAAATGAGTGATACTGACAAGAACTGGAAGAGTATAGGGACAAAGTTACCTGAAAGAGAGCTCTGAATAAACCTAGGAAACTCCTAAATTGGCTGCTATTAAAAATAGGACCACCAGGTCAAGGAACTAATTGCAGAACAATTCTAAAATCTGACTTCAGTTTCTTTAATGCCCAGAGTTCTGGATTTAGCTCATTTAGACCAAAGAAGCCTTATTCATGTCTGCCCTAAGATGGGGCTGGAGGTTGGGCAGCTCTCTGGTAGCCAGATGATTCTAGAAGTTTCAAGTCCAACACTACATGATATCTTATGGTAGAGGTATAAATTTCAAAAACTCTGAATGACAAGAAGAAAAAATATTTAAACAAATAGATTTAAAACTCAAATGGAAACAATTTATTTTTAAAATAGCTTTTATAGATACCTTTGTTTAGAAACATAAAAATACGTAACTTGGTTTATATCAAACCTGATTTTTATCATCAGATACATAAAATGAGAAAATTATAGGGAAGTTTTTTTTTTGTTTCACTTTGTAATCAAATCAGATTTTCTTTCCAGACCCAAGAATAACTGGGTAATTTAGAACCTTGGTACTTAAATTGTGATCCAAGGACTGGCATCATTAACTTCACCCAAGAGCTAGTTTAAAATGTAGAATCTCAGGTCCTGCATTCAACAAGATTCTCAGGTGGTTTGAATGCATGGGCCTGGTCTAACATAAGCTGCATAGTTTGCTGTGGCATGCTATTTCTGTATAAAGATATTACGCATATTCAAATTATCTTCAGAGATATGTTTGGACAAGTCATTTCCTCAGAAAATGATGCACAGATACCTTATTTTGGTAAAAGTGGACAGGACACATCTATTCTAGATGTCAGTACTCACTGACATCTAAATACAGAGCAGTGACAAGAAGGAAACTCTCTCTCAAGATATCAAAAAGTGAAATGTCACTAAAACAGTGAGATGGCATAATTGGCCAAAGTATCTGACAATCTAGATAGTCAACAGGTATTAAACAGAGAGTTAACAGTAGAGTTTCACAGTGATTAAATAGTTTGTAGTAAGAGATAAGACAAATGTCACTGTGATACAATTGAGAACATTTTCTTTCATGCCACTCAACTACAAAACAGAAACTTACTGTATCCTGTTAACACATGTTTTAACCTGCTGAACATCTGACATCTGTTTGCTCCCACATAACTTTCAGCACAATAGAAAAGTATTATAACCTTGGAGGTGAGAGCTCAGGCTCTGAAATCAGACTGGCTCGATTTGTATCCCGACTCCAACACTTATTTACCTTGTTAACTTCCCCAAGCCACCAGTGTCAGTAACACCATCTCAGGGGATTGTGTAGGTTACATAACAGTGCTTGGAAAGTGTTTTACTCAGTGTTGGGCAAATAGCAAACACTTCAATAAATGTTAGCTGTTTCTTTTTAACCTTTGTGAAAACACAAAAATGTGAAGTACATGAAAAAGTAACTTTGCTTAGTTTGCAAGTGAAGCTCCTGCTGTGAATTAAAATGTCACCTAGGTTTCCAGTAGGCACATAGGTGATACCTTGAGATTATGACTCCAGAGTTATCTGGTTAAAGAGCTGTTCTTCTTTGACACTGATCATCCACACTTTGTTTTTACCTACTCTCCTCACAAGATACTTTTAGAGGTTTGTATTTTGTACAAATGTACTGAAGTTTTACACAGGGGGTGTTTTATTTTTTGTCATCATTTTCTTTTTATTTTACTATTTTTTAAACAGCTTTATTGAGGAATAATTGATATAAAAAGAACTGCACATATTCAGTGTGTCCAATTGGATGAGTTTGGACAACGCAAATCCTGTGCATTTTGCCATCATTTTCATCTTGAGCGAGCTGCTTTCAACAGCCTATTTTTTGCCACACCGTGATTTCAAGACCTATACCTGCAGAAAAGACATTTTTCAAAGGTAATTAAATTTATATTTTAAGTGTTGTTTAAACCCAACTTAAATGCAGGGAATCCACCTGCATTAAATGCGGGGAAGCCACCACAAACCTAAAACGTGTGTACCGAAAGCTATTACCTTGTAGGGTGGTGATTCCCCAAGAGACTGCTAGGTGGCAGCATTACTTACAGAAACAGTTGGCAGGAAGGAAAAGGTCTGTCCTCAGGTAAAGAAGACCCTGCCTGTGTGCTGACCAGAAGGGGTGTGTTGCATTATTTCACATTCAAATCATTTATTTGATTTGGCTTATTGCTTTAAAAATATTGTGAGGTTTGAGATTTTTTTGATTAGGCTGAAATATTCATGAAAGAGGGGAGAAAAACCCCTAAAAATCTGAAATAGTCCAACAAATTCTTGCCCAAATCCAACTCCTTTTTCCTGAGGTTGCAAAATCAGATTGCACATTGGTCCTCTGGCATGAGATCACATTCAGCCTCAGCAGTGGCTGGGCTTGTACCTTCTGTGATTAGAAAGATTTCTGAGAACAGTGAGGCCACCACATACCGATGTCAAAGTGATCAAGCAATTGTGCTTGTGCTTTTAAAGCATAGTACATGCAGTGAGCATTAGCAAAATACTCATCTTGTTTCTCCTCTACTGATTCTATAATGTAATCGTATGTCATCATATATAATCATACGTCACGTAGATAATAAGTCATCATCTGCTTTTCTCATTCAGCATATATTTGTTATAACCATCAATGGAGACCTGGACATTATAAATAAAAGTCAATAGTTTCATTTTCCAGCAAGAGAACCCTTATGCAATTTTGAAAGTTTTTGGAATATCACTTTGTTCCCTTAATATCTGCTAATCCGCAAACCTCAGGTGACCCCAAGTAATCTTCTCAGTGTCATATTGCTTTGCTCTTTTCTCTTCTTCATCTAACTAGCTATTCCACTCCTCCTCTCACTCTACTCTCTCCCTAGGGGTGTGTGTCTCTTCCCAGTCCTTCAAGTTTACATGTAAGTCCACTCACATTGGTATCTATTCAATAGCCTAATTACTGGTCATTTCTTCATAGAGGGCTCCTAGATACTTCTAACTAATCATATTATCCCTAAACTTAACTTAGTGTCCTCAAAACCTGCTCTATCTCCAATACTCCAAGTCTTAGTAAATGGTATCATCATTCACCCAGTTGCTCAAAAATTTGCTTAGAAACCAGGGAAGTTATCTTGAACTCCTTCATCACCTTTAATCCCCATACCTATTTGACCTCTAAGAGCTGGCACTTGTATATCTTAAAATATCCTGACTTTCTCCACTTTCCTCCTGTTTCACTGCTAGAAACTATTCCCAGCCACCATTGTCCAACTACTTCAATAGCTTGCTAACTGCTCTTTTCCCATCCCCAATCCCAATCCACTTTCCACACTGCAGCCAGAACCATCTTCTCAAAACACAAAGCTGTTTGTGTCTTAGCCGTGCTGTGAAGGCTTCCCACTGTCCCCTGTGTGGATAAGTCCTTAGTGGATCCTGGTGCTTTCTCCAACTTCCTCTCCTGCCTCATCCCTTTGCTGTCCACCCCAGTTCTCACAGACGGGGTTAAGGACTCTTTGCAATCACTTTGCCCACCACTAAGGGCCTGAAGTTCACAGGTTGAATATCTTCTGCAAGTACTCCAATTTACGTTCCAAATGAATACAGTCGGCCTTCCTTATCCATAGGGTTTCACATCTGTGGATCCAATCAACTGTGAATCAAAAATATTTTAAAAAGGACCATGTCTGTTCCGAACATGTACAGACTTTTTTCTTGTCATTATTCCCTAAACAATATAATAACCATTTACATAGTATTTACATTGTATTAGGTATTATAAGTAATCTAGAGATGATTTAAAGTATACAGGAGGATGTGCACAGGTTATATGCAAACACTATTCCATTTTATATCAGAGACTTGAGCATCTATAGATTCTGGTATACACGGGAGTCTTGCAACCAATCCTCATGGATACCGAAGGAGGTTCATTGGCAGTACTTAGATATTGTTAATGTTTTTTTCCTCTAGCTCTACTCCTAAGACTCCATTTTTATTTATCTTCAGTAATAGTGTTAGGGGTGGCTGGGCACGGTGGCTCGTGTCTGTAATCCTTGCACTTTGGGAGGCTAAGGCGGGTGGATCACCTGAGGTCAGGAGTTCAAGACCAGCCTGACCAATATGGTGAAACCCTGGCTCTACTAAAAATACAAAAATTAGCCCTGCATAGTGGCAGGTGCCTGTAATCCCAGCTACTATGGAGGCTAAGGCAGGAAGAATCACTTGAACTCGGGAGGCAGAGGTTGCAGGGAGCCGAGATCATGCCATTGTACTCCAGCCTGGGCAAGACTCCATCTCAAAGAAAAAAAAATCATTGTGTTGGGGCTAGGCCAAAAATGGGACATGGATATTTTCAAAGCTTAGAGTTGGGCGACACCTCACCTTCCTTCTGTAGAATGTGTTCACTATGGAGTCTCAGTGTGTTAGTGTATAATGAAGAAAAGTTTCCCGCAATAACCTGCCACTCTACTATATTGCCTCTCCCTTTCTGGTGGTGTAGCATCTCTCATGAGGCATCTTCCAGATTCCATAACATCTTTTTGACACTTTTTGTTATTCAAATAGTCTTATCTCTTTGTTGAATAAATTTCAATGTTTGATTCAAAGCTCTTCTCTCTTCCAGCTAACATAGATGAAAACTTTGACTATAGAGGCTTGGAGTGGGTGAGAAAAGCATAGTCTGGTTGTTCTATACTTCCCCTTCCCTCTTCCAGGCTCTGAAACGGAAGAAGGGATTGGGGATGGAATGGTTATCTTTCATGGCAAGACGACAGTCCCCATCCAGCTCCGTTACTCCCCACTGCTCTCTGTTAACTCTGTGAATGTGGCTGAATCTCTCTGCAGAGTCTCCCTAATACAGTGCAAACTAATATGGCAGACTCGATTCTGAACCAACGGCTTCTGCAAATCTTCAGCTGCTACCACAGGAGCATATTCCACAGCCCCTTGTTGCTGGGATCCCCTTGCTCCATGCCAATCCTTTTGAGGCAGGATACTGTCAAGACAGGCAAGCCTGGTCATCTCCCACAGTGTCCACATGACCCATAGAAGACTTGCTTTGCCAGACAGTAGAAAAACAGGCTGACTCAATGGTACCCTTTTCTCAGCTTCTTGTCTTCCTGTCTCCCCTTCTCCAAGCTCCAATGACATCAAGCACTCTGCTGCTTTAGTGGCTTGCCAAAATTCAGAAGAGAAATGAGAGGGCAGGGATTCTCTTATACACCTGGCAGTCTTCCAAAGCTCTCTCATCTCTCCTAGTCTTCTTTCATTGACTGGGGTGCTGGTGGTGGGCAGGTGCCTCTTGGTGGCCCCTGTGGTTGGTCAGCCTTGGTGCTGCTGGTGCTTTGGACAAAGAATGTGGCCACAGAGCAGATCCTGTTGCCACCCAAGAGCGATTTGTGCACTTCCACCACTCTAATAGACCCTATTCATTTGAATATTCAACTTCTTCCATATTCCAAGACTCTTGGTGGGGAAATCTTTATTATCTTAAGCCAACCATGAGAATTTCACTTTTCTAAGGAATTGGGGTCTGGGAAAGAACTTTTTACTTTAGCCCTTAAAACAGGGATAATGTAGGGGGAGGAGCCAAGATGGCTGAATAGGAAGAGCTCCGGTCTACAGCTCCCAGCGTGAGCGATGCAGAAGACAGGTGATTTCTGCATTTCCATCTGAGGTACTGGGTTCATCTCACTAGGGAGTGCCAGACAGTGGGTGCAGGTCAGTGGGTGCAGCGCACCGTGCACGAGCCGAAGCAGGGTGAGGCATTGCCTCACTTGGGAAGTGCAAGGGGTCAGGGAGTTCCCGTTCTTAGTCAAAGAAAGGGGTGACAGACGGCACCTGGAAAATTGGGTCACTCCCACCCGAATACTGTGCTTTTCCGACGGGCTTAAAAAATGGTGCACCAGGAGATTATATCCTGCACCTGGCTCAGAGGGTCCTACACACATGGAGTCTCACTGACTGCTAGCACAGCAGTCTGAGATCAAACTGCAAGGCAGCAGCGAGGCTGGGGCAGGGGTGCCCACCATTGCCCAGGCTTGCTTAAGTAAACAAAGCAGCTGGGAAGCTCGAACTAGGTGGAGCCCACCACAGCTCAAGGAGGCCTGCCTGCCTCTGTAGGCTCCACCTCTGGGGGCAGGGCACAGACAAACAAAAAGACAGCAGTAACCTCTGCAGACTTAAATGTCCCTGTCTGACAGCTTTGAAGAGAGCAGTGGTTCTCCCAGCACCCAGTTGGAGATCTGAGAATGGGCAGACTGCCTCCTCAAGTGGGTCCCTGACCCCTGACCCCCAAGCTGCCTAACTGGGAGGCACCCCCCAGTAGGGGCAGACTGTCACCTCACATGGCCGGGTACTCCTCTGAGACAAAACTTCCAGGGGAACGATCAGACAGCAGCATTCACGGTTCACGAGAAACCGCTGATCTGCAGACACAGCTGCTGATACCCAGGCAAACAGGGTCTGGAGTGGACCTCTAGCAAACTCCAACAGACCTGCAACTGAGGGTCCTGTCTGTTAGAAGGAAAACTAACAAACAGAAAGGACATCCACACCAAAAACCCATCTGTACATCACCATCATCAAAGACCAAAAGTAGATAAAACCACAAAGATGGGGAAAAAACAGAGCAGAAAACCTGGAAACTCTAAAAAGCAGAGCACCTCTCCTCCTCCAAAGGAATGCAGCTCCTCACCAGCAATGGAACAAAGCTGGATGGAGAATCACTTTGACGAGTTGCAAGAAGAAGGCTTCAGAAGATCAAACTATTCCAAGCTACAGGTGGAAATTCAAACCAAATGCAAAGAAGTTGAAAACTTTGAAAAAAAATGTAGACGAATGTATAACTAGAATAACTAATACAGAGAAGTGCTTAAAGGAGCTGATGGAGCTGAAAGCCAAGGCTCGAGAACTACGTGAAGAATGCAGAAGCCTCAGGAGCCGATGCCATCAACTGGAAGAAAGGGTATCAGTGATGGAAGATGAAACGAATGAAATGAAGCAAAAAGGGAAGTTTAGAGAAAAAAGAAAAAAAAGAAACAAACAAAGCCTCCAAGAAATATGGGACTATGTGAAAAGACCAAATCTACATCTGATTGGTGTACCTGAAAGTGATGGGGAGAATGGAACCAAGTTGGAAAACACTCTGCAGGATATTATCCAGGAGAACTTCCCCAATCTAGCAAGGCAGGCCAACATTCAGATTCAGGAAATACAGAGAATGCCACAAAGATACTCATCGAGAAGAGCAACTCCAAGACACATAACTGTCAGATTCACCAAAGTTGAAATGAAGGAAAAAATGTTAAGGGCAGCCAGAGAGAAAGGTCGGGTTACCCACAAAGGGAAGCCCATCGGACTAACAGCAGATCTCTTGGCAGAAACTCTACAAGCCAGAAGAGAGTGGGGGCCAATATTCAACATTTTTAAAGAAAAGAATTTTCAATCCAGAATTTCATATCCAGCCAAACTAAGCTTCATAAGTGAAGGAGAAATAAAATCCTTTACAGACAAGCAAATGCTGAGAGATTTTGTCACCACCAGGCCTGCCCTAAAAGAGCTCCTGAAGGAAGCACTAAACATGGAAAGGAACAACTGGTACCAGCCACTGCAAAATCATGCCAAAATGTAAAGACCATCGAGACTAGGAAGAAACTGCATCAACTAACGAGCAAAATAACCAGCTAACATCATAATGACAGGATCAAATTCACACATAACAATATTAACTTTAAATGTAAATGGACTAAATGCTCCAATTAAAAGACACAGACTGGCAAATTGGATAAAGAGTCAAGACCCATCAGTGTGCTGTATTCAGGAAACCCATCTCACGTGCAGAGACACACATAGGCTCAAAATAAAAGGATGGAGGAAGACCTACCAAGCACATGGAAAACAAAAAAAAAAGCAGGGGTTGCAATCCTAGTCTCTGATAAAACCAGCTTTAAACCAACAAAGATCAAAAGAGACAAAGAAGGCCATTACATAATGGTAAAGGGATCAATTCAACAAGAAGAGCAAACTGTCCAAAATATATATGCACCCAATACAGGAGCACCCAGATTCATAAAGCAAGTCCTTAGTGACCTACAAAGAGACTTAGACTCCCACACATTAATAATGGGAGACTTTAACACCCCACTGTCAACATTAGACAGATAAACGAGACAGAAAGTCAACAAGGATACCCAGGAATTGAACTCAGCTCTGCACCAAGCAGACCTAATAGACATCTACAGAACTCTCCACCCCAAATCAATAGAATATACATTTTTTTCAGCACCACACCACACCTATTCCAAAATTCACCACATACTTGGAAGTAAAGCTGTCCTCAGCAAATGTAAAAGAACAGAAATTATAACAAACTGTCTCTCAGACCACAGTGCAATCAAACTAGAACTCAGGATTAAGAAACTCACTCAAAACTGCTCAACTACATGGAAACTGAACAACCTGCTCCTGAATGACTACTGGGTACATAACAAAATGAAGGCAGAAATAAAGATGTTCTTTGAAACCAACGAGAACAAAGACACAACATACCAGAATCTCTGGGACACATTCAAAGCAATGTGCAGAGGGAAATTTATAGCACTAAATGCCCACAAGAGAAAGCAGGAAAGATCCAAAATTGACACCCTAACATCACAATTAAAAGAACTAGAAAAGCAAGAGCAAACACATTCAAAAGCTAGCAGAAGGCAAGAAATAACTAAAATCAGAGCAGAACTGAAGGAAATAGAGACACAAAAAACCCTTCAAAAAATTAATGAATCCAGGAGCTGATTTTTTGAAAAGATCAACAAAATTGATAGACCACTATCAAGACTAATAAAGAAAAAAAGAGAGAAGAATCAAATAGATGTAATAAAAAATGATAAAGGGGATATCACCACCGATCCCACAGAAATACAAACTACCATCAGAGAATGTTACAAACACCTCTACGCAAATAAACTAGAAAATCTAGAAGAAATGGATAAATTCCTTGACACATACACTCTCCCAAGACTAAACCAGGAAGAAGTTGAATCTCTGAATAGACCAATAACAGGAGCTGAAATTGTGGCAATAATCAATAGCTTACCAACCAAAGAGAGTCCGGGACCAGATGGAGTCACAGCTGAATTCTACCAGAGGTACAAGGAGGAACTGGTACCATTCCTTCTGAAACTATTCCAATCAATAGAAAAAGAGGGAATCCTCCCTAACTCATTTTATGAGGCCAGCATCATCCTGATACCAAAGCTGGGCAGAGACACAACCAAAAAAGAGAATTTTAGACCAATATCCTTGATGAACATTGATGCAAAAATCCTCAATAAAATACTGGCAAACTGAATCCAGCAGCACATCAAAAAGCTTATCCACCATGATCAAGTGGGCTTCATCCCTGGGATGCAAGGCTGGTTCAATATATGCAAATCAATAAATGTAATCCATCATATAAAGAGAACCAAAGACAAAAACACATGATTATCTCAATAGATGCAGAAAAGGCCTTTGACAAAATTCAACAATCCTTCATGCTAAAAACTCTCAATAAATTAGATATTGATGGGATGTATCTCAAAATAATAAGAGCTATCTATGACAAACCCACAGCCAATATTATACTGAATGGGCAAACCTGGAAGCATTCCCTTTGAAAACTGGCACAAGACAGGGATGCCCTCTCTCACCACTCCTATTCAACATAGTGTTGGAAGTTCTGGCCAGGGCAATTAGGCAGGAGAAGGAAATAAAGGGTATTCAATTAGGAAAAGAGGAAGTCACATTGTCCCTTTTTGCAGATGACGTGATTGTATATCTAGAAAACCCCATTGTCTCAGCCCAAAATCTCCTTAACCTGATAAGCAACTTCAGCAAAGTCTCAGCATACAAAATCAATGTACAAAAATCACAAGCATTCTTATACACCAATAACAGACAAACAGAGAGCCAAATCATGAGTGAACTCCCATTCACAATTGCTTCAGAGAATAAAATACCTAGGAATCTAACTTACAAGGGATGTGAAAGTCCTCTTCAAGGAGAACTACAAACCACTGCTCAATGAAATAAAAGAGGACACAAACAAATGGAAGAACATTCCATGCTCATGGATAGGAAGAATCAATATCGTGAAAATGGCCATACTGCCCAAGGTAATTTATAGATTCAATGCCATCACCATCAAGCTACCAATGACTTTCTTCACAGAATTGGAAAAAACTACTTTAAAGTTCATATGGAACCAAAAAAGAGCCCACATCGCCAAGTCAATCCTAAGCCAAAACAACAAAGCTGGAGGCATCACACTACCTGACTTGAAACTGTACTACAAGGCTAGAGTAACCAAAACAGCATGGTACTGGTACCAAAACAGAGATATAGATCAATGGAACAGAACAGAGACCTCAGAAATAATGTCGCATATCTACAACTATCTGATCTTTGACAAAGCTGAGAAAAACAAGCAATGGGGAAAGGATTCCCTATTTAATAAATGGTGCTGGGAAAACGGGCTAGCCATATGTAGAAAGCTGAAACTGGATCCCTTCCTTACACCTTATACAAAAATCAATTCAAGATGGATTAAAGACTTAAACGTTAGACCTAAAACCATAAAAACCCTAGAAGAAAACCTAGGCATTACCATTCAGGACATAGGCATGGGAAAGACTTCATGTCTAAAACACCAAAAGGAATGGCAACAAAAGCCAAAATTGACAAATGGGATCTAATTCAACCAAAGAGCTTCTGCACAGCAAAAGAAACTACCATCAGAGTGAACAGGCAACTTACAGAATGGGAGAAAATTTTTGCAATCTACTCATCTGACAAAGGGCTAATATCCAGAATCTACAGAGAACTCAAACAAATTTACAAGAAAAAAACAAACAACCCCATCAAAAAGTGGGTGAAGGACATGAACAGACACTTCTCAGAAGAAGACATTTATGCAGCCAAAAAACACATGAAAAAATACTCATCATCACTGGCCATCAGAGAAATGCAAATCAAAACCACAATGAGATACCATCTCACACCAGTTAGAATGGCAATCATTAAAAAGTCAGGAAACAACAGGTGCTGGAGAGGATGTGGAGAAATAGGAACACTTTTACACTGTTGGTGGGACTGTAAACTAGTTCAACCATTGTGGAAGTCAGTGTGGCGATTCCTCAGGGATCTAGAACTAGAAATACCATTTGACCCAGCCATCCCATTACTGGGTATATACCCAAAGGACTATAAATCATGCTGCTATAAAGACACATGCACACGTATGTTTATTGCGGCACTATTCACAATAGCAAAGACTTGGAACCAACCCACATGTCCAACAATGATAGGCTGGATTAAGAAAATGTGGCACATATATACCATGGAATACTATGCAGCCATAAAAAATGATGAGTTCATGTCCTTTGTAGGGACATGGATGAAATTGGAAATCATCATTCTCAGTAAAGTATTGCAAGAACAAAAAACCAAACACCGCATATTCTCACTCATAGGTGGGAATTGAACAATGAGAACACATGGACACAGGAAGGGGAACATCACACTCAGGGGACTGTTGTGGGGTGGGGGGAGGGGGAGGGATAGCATTGGGAGAGATACCTAATACTAGATGACGAGTTAGTGGGTGAAGCGCACCAGCATGGCACATGTATACATATGTAACTAACCTGCACATTGTGCACATGTACCCTAAAACTTAAAGTATAATAATAATAATTTAAAAAAACAGGGATAATGTAAAAGGCAGCCCCTTCCTGCCTTAGGAAATTGTCCTCAGGCTAGATTCACTCATGGCACAAAGTGGCTGCATCAATTCCACATGTTATATCCAGGTTCAACAAAACCAACACATGGAGAAGCTCCTTGCCAAAAGAATGGAAATCTTTTTTAAAATAACACATTTCTTTAGTTTATTCAAAAAGATTAAAAAATACACTATTCAAAATGAATGCATTCCTTTTGCCCCCATGGGAAAACCTAAATATCAATACATTAAAAAATATGATTTACACAATTAGCTGGGAAGGCTACAGAGCTTCAACCTAATAATCAGTAAAATATTCCCTCTGAATCAATTAATAATGTTTTTAAGTAATCTATCATTTTTAAAATGTTTCTCTATTTCCCCCACCTCCTCACCCTTGATAACCACTACTCTGCTTCTATATGCTTGACTGTTTTGGATTTCACATATAAGTGAGATTACGCAATATGCTTCTTTATGTGTCTGGCTTATACTACTTAGCATAATGTCCTCCAGATTCATTCATGTTCTTGCAAATGGCAGCATTTTCTTCTTTTTAAAGGCTGAATAATATTCCATCGCATGTACAGATCACATTTTTCTTTACCCATTCCTCCATTAATAGACACTTAGGTCATTCCCACATCTTGGCTATTGTGAGTAATGCTGCAATGAACGTGTGGATGCAGATATCTCTTCAGGGTATTGACTTCTTTCTTTCTTTTTCTTTCTTTTCTTTTTTTTTTTTTTGAGACAGAGTCTCGCTCTTGTTGCCCAGGCTAGAGTGCAATGGCGCGGTCTCAGCTCACTGCAACCTCTGCCTCCCGAGTTCCAATGATTCTCCTGCCTCAGCCTCCCCAGTAGCTGGGACTACAGGCACCCGCCACCATACCCAGCTAATTTTTGTATTTTTAGTAGAGATGGGGTTTCACCATGTTGGCCAGGCTGGTCTCGAACTCCTGACCTCAGGTGATTCGCCCACCTCGGTCTCCCAAAGTGCTGGGATTACAGGCATGAGCCACTGTGCCCAGCCCAAGGTATTGATTTCATTTCGTTTGGGTGTATACCCAGAAGAGGGATTGCTGCAGCATATGATAGTTCTATTTTTAATTTTGGAGAAACCTCCATACTATTTTCCAAAATGACTGTACTAATTTACACTCCCACCAACAGTGTACGTGTTCCCTTTTTGCTACACTCTTGCCAACAGTTATCTCTTGTCTTTTTGATAATAGCCATACACACAAGTGGGAGGTGATACAGAGATGGTCTTACTCAAGACAAAACCTATACCTAGCAATTTTGGTTACTTAGAAAATCATCTTAATGGACACACAGTGTTAGTGTTTTTGCTTGTCAGCTTTACATCTTAGCTCCCCTCTGGGACAACAGGAAAAATTCCATTGTATTTCTTGTTATACTGCCTTCTATCTGCCTCAATAATATGAAAAGGGACTTTGTTTTGTTTGCAAAAGTAACAATTTGTTGAGTATGATTAGGTCAACAGAGGGAGTGGTTAATTCCTCATTTGTACCCAAGCTGAAAGACTGTTTGGACCCATGGGAGAGGTGTTTGACTGCCAAATTGAGGAGCCTCTATGTGATCAGATCTCTGGATGCAAGCATGCTTGTTTGGAGCCCAGGGAACATTGTCTTAGGAAGCAGGAAAGAAAACTGGGGAGACAGCCCTTCCCTCTAACTGCTCTGCAGACAACAGTACAGCTCCAAGACTATGAAGGCTCAGGGTGACAGAACAGCATCCTCACAGGAAGCCTCCTCAGGACAGCAGTGATGCTTTTGATAAGAAGGCTAGAGCAAAAAATCGCCAACAGTATTGTTTCATTAGGGTGCTCTTTGGGGGTGCAGGACAGAGGCCCTATAGGCAAGTAGGTCAAAGTTATATACATGGAGTATTAACACCGACACGACTGCATTTATATTCAAAGTCTGTGGCTTTCACACTTTTATGCCATACTCTCCTATGTGTCACAAACAAAGAAAGGCTTATTTGATCTTCCTGCATGGTTCAATTTTACTTAGGGTCCAAAAGTGAACTAAATCATGGCCATTGCTCTGTTCTTGCCTTCAGATGAGCAAACTATCTTGCAGGCAATAAGCAATGTACAGAAAAGATGTGGTCTGTGGTACCGAAATTTTAGCATCCTTAGTGCATGTACTCGGATTTCTAAACTCAATATATTGGCCCTGAGTTTAAAAGTACAAACTAGGGATACTTTTACTCAAGGTGTCTCAGAGTGGTGGAAATTTTCTAAGACATGTTTTCTTGATTATAGCATAAGAGGTCTTAGAAGAGAACTCAAAAACAGCGGCTGCCCGTAGTACATTAAGTGAATGGAAACTAGGGGGTCATGCTGCCTCCCTGATATGCAAAGGGACTTTGTTTCATTGGTTAAAAAAAAAAAAAAGTCACCTAAAACCAAAAATGATGTGCTGCTGGTAAATGCTTTATAACCAGCTTTCTGGAAAATATAAAGTTCTGACTCATGGCATTTGTCTATTTCTGTGATGTAAATACTCTTACTGTGGCCAATTTTTTTTCCTCTATTTTTCTGTATTTTATTTTCTAATTTTTATTATTTTTTAAAATTTTATTTTAAGTTCTGGGATACATGTGCAGGACGTGCAAGTTTGTTACATAGGTAAACAAGTGCTGTGGTGGTTTGCTGCCCCTATCAACCCATCACCTAGGTATTAAGCCTCACATGCATTAGCTATTTATCCTGGTGCTCTCCCTTCCCCAGCCTCCCACCCCGACAGGCTCGAATGTGGACTTGGGAAAGATGAGCCCCATGGCCCTCACTGGCATCAGTATGCTGCTGGACCTGCCCAGCTGCCTGTCAACAGAGCCAGGCCACTGTGCCTGGGATTTGTGACATGAAATATTTTATTATGGCCAGAGGGAAGCTTTTGAGCTATGTTGATGCCCGATAGCTCTAATAACAAGCTGCTAAAATGGGTAATTTTGATGCAAGTATTGGGGGCCTTCCTGACCAGCCTATTGTCTCATTATTTTAATTGTTGTCCCTGTTTGTAGAGGAGAAAAATGGCTCCAGTGATCTGTACTCCAGATAACTGGTGCTACCAGGACCTTTGCCCTGGGCTTCAGGTACTTAAGATGACTCTGTGGACCCAGGTTTTCAGGGCAGAAGGAGAAACTGGACCTCTATGGACTTGAAGCCAGTTGGCTAAGAGCTCACTCATCTCGTCCTCTGCATGACTGACTCTGGCAGCCTCCAGAGATAGACATGCGTGACTCAAGCCCAGCTCCCTTGATTAAAAATCCAGTGCTTTTTGCATCACACTGGAATGTGGAGCCCCCAAACACTTACACCTGCAGCATGTATTACCAAGAGGCAGCTGTCACTTTTTAAAGCAAAACATCCTTGCCTACTATGGCATGGCTTTCAGTATAAATTCCACATCAGCCAGCAGCAATGCTGACCTTTTGCTGCTGCTCAGAGAGAGGCACTGCTTCAGTTTATCCTCTAACTTAGCCCAGTCTCTGTGTTCTGTCCTTAATAGCTGTTAGAAATACCCCTGTCTTTTCACTTTCAAGCTACCACCTCTGGGGTAGCACTCGCCCTCACCTCTCCTCAACTGGTTGATGACAGAGCTTTTTGCCCAACTGGTGATACCACTGTGACATATGTTCTTCTCTACAAGAGCACCTTTGTCTTCAAGCATGCCAAGATTTTCACCAGAATCAAGAGACCTAGATTTAACAGCTCATTCTTCTTAAACTGACCATTTAAACTTTGAGTTCCAAATGTTCTCATCTATAAAAAGGGATATGCAGGGATATTACAAGAAGTTCAGGTATGCGAAAGTGCTTAATAAAATGTGAAATGATTTTCAAATTTAAGGTAGTTTTCTATCTCATCATTGCTTCGCTTATGCATTTCCATTAACTTTTATTCCGGGGTCTACTTCCTCAAAGCCAAATGAGTTGACCAGCTTTGCTTTGGAAGGCCAAGTCTCACGGGGATGTCCACTCATTCATCGTGATGGCACCAGTGACGACTCTCGAACTTAGGTATGATTCCTAACACAGGGCACATATGGGAGATGATGTGATGCAATGATTATTACTGCTCCTTCTTACCATAAATTGGAAGTGATTCTGTTCTTTCAAGCCTTGTTGGTTTTTAAAATGTTTAATTTGAGGTTAGAAACAGTTTCGTTTTGTCAGAAAGTGATTAATCATAGGCATAATCAGGGAAACAGGGTATGCTTTTCAGTTTCTACTTTCTGCTTGCCTCTGTAAGGTCAAGCATTTCTTACCTTGTTGGTGTGGAAGAATAGACGAGGGAAAAAAATTGCCTGAGACCACTGAAATTCAAAGGAAAGCCAAAAGAACAGACCCTCAAGAGGGCTCTGTTCTAAGTACAGAGAGAGGAAAGACAGATATGAGTTAAAACCACAGCTCTGCCACTTGTTTATACGTTATTAACTTCTCTGAATTTCTTCCAACTTAAGTTGGAGTTAATTCATAATGCACATTTAGCTGCCCAGCATTCAAAACTTCCTGTTTTGGAGAAATCTTGTGTAAATCTTGAGGGACAATGAGGCCCCATTTCCACTATGAAATCTGAAAAGGCCCCTGGCAGCCAGTACACAAGACCTAGGATGGCCAACTTAGTGTTCTCACTCAAAACTTTGAATCTTGAGTGATCGAAGTCTATGTCTTCACTGGATTGCCCCTGTGGCACCATCTTGGCATGGTTCCTGCTGCCCAGCTCCCCCTGGTTTCCTCAGTCCTTCAGCCTTGCCAGGGATTTCATGAGCTGTCCAATGCCCTTTCAATTATTTATTTAATTAATTTCATTATATATTGACAAACTATAATTGTATAGAATTATGGGGCACACAGTGATATTATGATATATATAGTGGAATAATTGAATCAAGCTAGTTAATATATCCATCATGTCAAATATTTACCATTTAGCCCTCCTGTTAAACTGAAACTTTGTACCCTTTCACCAATATCTCCCCATTCCCCTTCCCCCAGTGCCTGACAACCACCATTCCACTCTCTACTTCTATGATTTCAATGTTTTCTTAGATTCCACATGTAAGTGAGAACATGTATTTGTCTTTCTATGCCTGGCTTATTTCACTTAGCATAACTAAGTATATCCATGTTGTTGCAAATCATAGGATTTTCTTCTTTTTAAGGCTGAATAGTACTCTACTGTGTATAAGCACCACATATTCTTTATTCATTTATCTGTTGATGTACACTTAGGTTATTTCCATATCTTGGCCATTGTGAATAAAACTACAATAAACATGGGGGTGCAGATATCTCTTTGACATACTGACTTCAAATCCTTTGGATAAATATCCAGAAGTGGGATTGCTGGATCATGTGATAATGATCCAATTATTTCTTTTCTGATCAAGATGGCCACAAATGTTTTTGGTGTTGCTTCTTTGTCACTGACAACCTAGAACTCTGTAGACAAATATTATTCCCTTTTTATAGATAAGAACATTTGGAGCTCAGAGTTTAATTGATCAGTTAAAGAAGTTGAAGAAGAATAAGTTCTCAATACTAGATGTCCTGATGCCAAAGTCCGTCATTCAGTGGATGTTAGTTGCACAGTGACTGTGCACAGGCACTTGCTGGCAGCAGGGCTGCAGTGGTGAATGGCGTGGATATGAAGCTGGGGCAGGGCTGTGCCAAGTGTGGCCTGGGTCCTGTTGGCTGATCAGAGTCATTTGGGGCACTTGTACACATGTGGATTCCAGAGTCCAAATTACAGAATCAAAATTTCTGGGGATTGGACTAGAGAAGCTGTCTGTTTAATTCACTTCCCAGGTGATTATGATAGTTGCTAAAATTTGAGAAATTTTTTTTTTTTTTTTTTTTTTTGAGATGGAGTCTCGCTCTGTCATCCAGGTTGGAGTGCAGTGGCATGATCTCGGCTCACTGCAAGCTCCGCCTCCCAAGTTCACACCATTCTCCTGCCTCAGCCTCCTGAGTAGCTGGGACTACTGGTGCCCGCCACCACGCCCGGCTAATTTTTTGTATTTTTTAGTAGATACGGGGTTTCACCTTGTTAGCCAGGATGGTCTCGATCTCCTAACCTTGTGATCCACCCATCTTGGCCTCCCAAGGTGCTGGGATTACAGGCATGAGCTACTGCGCCTGGCTGAGAAACATTTTTAATATGGTGACACCAGCCATAATTAGTATGTGTATATAGTAGGAATGTATATATATCTAAATAGTAATAGTATAACAATAATGATAGTATAATATAATAGTACAGTATATGTAATAAATAGTACGCCCAGGCAGGTGGATCACTTGAGGTTACAGTTTGAGACCAGCCTAGCCAACATGGCAAAACCCTGTCTCTACTAAAAATACAAAAATTATCTGGGTGTGGAGTGCATGCCTGTAATCCCAGCTACTTAGGAGGCTGAGGCACAAGAATCACTTGAACCCAGGAGGCGGACGTTGCAGTGAGCCAAGGTAACACTACTGCGTTCCAGACTGGGCGACAGAGTGAGACTCCATCTCAATAAATAAATAAATAAATAGTATGAGACAGGTAACATTTCTTATTAATAAACTTTGCATGGCATAAAATAGCATTTAACATGCCCATTCTGGTCATAAAATAAAAATACTGGCCCAGTACTGGGGCCTGGAGCAAAGAACTACACATGTGCCAAACCCATTTGAATTTATAAGACTATTGTAATCCTGCTCACAGAATGAGTGTGTGACATCTCCACAGGACAGCGAATAATTCATGGGCTACTGTCATGTCAATGGACATTGTGTTGACTGTTCAGTTTTCTATACAGAAGCAGAAAAAGAAGGAATGGCCAGGTGACTTATGTCCATGGAAAACCTGTTCTTGAGAGTTTTTCCAGGTAAGTTTATGATTCATATTTTGATACTGTGTTTCACTTTACTGAATTATGCCACATACAATTCTGTTGAAAATCATTTATTTTTAAAAAGAAATAATACTTGCATTGGCTGAAAGAACTGGAATATCAAACTTCCTGTAAACTGTCTCTGTGAATCCCCCACAGCTGTCAGCTTCTTTGAAGTGGGATGGTGACTTTTGACCTTGGCTCACTCATTACGCTGCTGGAAGAGAAAGACTTTTACCTTAGGCTGCTTTTTCCTCCTATGGAAACTGGTTTCTAAACACAGAAGAGACATTCCCTAAAATGACATTTCTGACATGTGTGGTAGGTGGTTAGCAATTTATATATAAATTTAGGATATTATCCTCTTCTGAATTAAAAATATATCTTACCTTTTCCCGGAGTCACTCAGTACAAAGGTCTCTGACTACCTTGGAACTCCCCTACATATTCCAAGAGGCTGTAATCCTATGTTAATAAAAATGGTCAATAGGCTTCAATCATCAATATTTATAGAGCATTTACCTGGGCCATGTACTTATGGAGTATGGGAGATGCAAATGTGGAGAATGTATATGTAGGTGTTTGGGATAATTAAAAAAGGAGAGAAAAGCGGAATTACTATTCTGATGGTAACACAGGCAGTGTTTCAGTGTGTTGTCTGTTGAATGGAATGAACCTCTTCCTAATTTCCTCTGTCTAATTGATGCGAAAGAAGCACTAGACAGCTTGGGCCAGTTGAAAACATGAGTATCTGTCAATGTCCATGACTCCAGAAAAGCATATAATCTCTCTCAAACACTTAACAAATGCCAACTCTGTGTCAAGCACTTGGTGTTCAGCCCTGAGGTCAGAAAGTAGAACTTTGGTAGATAGTAGTCCCCCCACCTTATTCATGGGGTGTGTGTTCCAAGACTTCTAATGGATGTCTAAAACTGGGGATAGTACAGAACCCTTTATGTACTAGGTTTTTTTTTTTTTTTTTTCTGATACATACATACCTGCCTACAATAAAGTTTAATTTATAAATTAGGCATGGTAAGAGATTAATAATAACAAAACAGAACAATTATAGCAATATGCCAGCCTCACTACTCTTGAGCTTTATGGCCATTTTTAAGTAAAGTAAGGGTGACTTGAACACAAGCACTGTGATACCGAGACAGTAGCTCTAATAACCAAGAAGGCTACTAAGTGACTAAGGGCTGGGGAAACATAGATGGGGTAGATGTGCTGGACAAAGGGATGATTCGTGTCTCAGATGGGATGAAGCAGGATGGCATGAGATTTTACCACACAACTTAGAACAGTGCACAATTTAAAACTTATGAATTGTTTATTTCTGTAATTTTCCTTTTAATAATTTCAGACTGTGATTGGCTGTGCATAACAAACTGCAGAATGTGAAACTGTTGATAAGGGTGGACTACTGTAACTCTGAACAATTTCCTCAACTCTGCCCAATATCAAAGGAAGACTCTTGTAAGCATTTCTGTAAATTGCAAAAGGTGTATGTTCTATAAGCCTTTCCAACCACATCGGCCTAAAATAGAAATCTAGACAGAGTGAAAATAGAAGTGGCTAAGAGGAAATTGCTTCAACCATGGGGGTAATTTTCATTTCTGGTAGTCATAAAAGGAAATTTTCTATCCTAGTCTTCCTGAGTTTGATTCACTTCCATTACTACATTCAGTGGTTTTAATAGTAGTGAGCAGTGATTGTTATGGGAGAGTTCAGTTTTGTTCTTGTTTATCTATGCTTGAGAAGGGAGGGTTGGAAGTGGTCAGAGCCCAAGAAATTAATCCAGGAAAAGAACCAGAGAAAGAGGATCTATGAGATGGATCAAGAGAATGAAGATAGAACCAGATTCATGTCTCAGGCTAGAGAGAACTGAGTATTCAAAAGACAGAATATTAGCTAGGTAGGTAGTTGTGGAGAGAAGCTCCACTGTTGACATATACACATGCCAAGGACAAATAAGAAAAAAATTACATATTTAAAAATAATTCTTCTGCTGTGCTCTCTTAGCAGGCTCCAAGCATTGTCAGTGATGTGCTACAAACAGGAACAACTAAGCTGACACATATATGAAGGCAGCAAAGACACTGAACTGCCAGAACAGTGATCCTCAAAGGTGGACGGGTGTCACACCTGAATCCCTGGGGGTCAGGACCAATCAACTTCCCCACCTACTCCAACCGTGGCCACTCTTTCTAGTCATAGTTTATCTTATGCCTCAGGGGCAGTAGTGGGGTTAAGAAACAGTAGAAAGTATGTACCCAAATTCTCAATCACATTTGATTGTTCACTAGAACTTTTTCTAAGAAGACTAAATGGTGAGAACGAGGGGATGGCCCTCCTGGAAAATTCAGGTAGGTGTCATAATATTTAATGAAAGAGGCATTTCCTTTTTTAATCCTTTGTAGGGTCAGAAAAGAAAAAAATTCAAGATATGCAAAGGAAGCAAGATCAAAATCCCCTTGGCCATGGATACTGGTGCCCTACATCAGCACACTTCCAGAGTGTGGATGAGGCTGAGTAGGTGGGAACCAGCATCCCTTGAAAGAAGCAGGCAAGGACAGGGTTGTGACAAGTGCTGGTCACAGTTCATGGCAGACCTGTGTGAGGGCTGCCTCCCCATCCAGTTCCCTGTGCAGCCAGGAGCAGAAGTTGTTTCTGGCTCAAGCCAACCCCCATGGCCGCCATTCCCTTATATGACCCTGCTTCGCAGGGTAACATACCAGACAGTTATCCTTGCAACCGATTACTCGGTGAGGAGCATCAGAGAACTGAAAAGACAGACTGACCTCGACTTGAATCCTGGCTCTTCCTCTTACTAGTTTCATGGCCTTGGGTATGTTACTTGTTTTCCTGGAGCTTTGTTTTACTAATCTTTGAAATGGTAGTCAATGGAGAATGAAATGAGATAAAACAGGTGAAATATTTGGTACTGTACCTGGCATACAGTGGAAGTTGAATAATGATGAATATCAGTTTTTGTGAAGGATCCAATTAAGCAATTCTGTCTCTCCCTCCTATGAGCTACCATTGTACCAAGTACCACCTCCAGTATTGTATCTACCCCTAAGGATCACCATTGTTTATTTTTGCATGTGTCTCCTTAGCTGGACTGTGAGCTTCCTGCAGAAAGAGAGCAAACCTTACAGCTTCGTATTCCTCAAACTGTAACCAGCACATAGTATATAACCAGTGAAAGTTCGTCATATCCCCCCGGCTCCTCTGCTGACTGAATGCACAAGTGAATGAACAAAGGGGATAGTGGTGGGGAGAAATGAAACTAGAGATCTTCAGTTAACCAAAGGGAATGTTCCAACAGAGCCCACTTTTCTTGTTTTGACTGATTTGGCAAGTAAGACATCAGACTTACCGGATATTGTTCACAGCACTGTTGACTAACTTGTTGACAAGGGATGTCTGGGCTGCATTATAGCCAGACAGGGAAGGCTTGTTCAAGTTTCGATACTAGGTTCCTGAGTTAGGAGTGACTAAGCAGCAGCCGCCCCATACTGCCAAGCTACCGTGTGGTTTCACACCATCTGTCACTTGCTGAAGAGGACGGAGTCCCCCCTAGAACTTCCCTTATTTCACTACCACCTACTGCAGCTGGGTCTGCAGTTTGTATGCAGGAGCTGTGGGGGTCAAACTATACTTCATTTGTGCCCAATTTTCAATTGCTATCTAGACTCTTTTCCTCTCTGGACTTTAACCTTTGCTATAAAATTTTCCTAGAGCTTCAAAATTGTACCCCAAAGTGCCCCTGACTAACATCAAGCTTATGTGAAGATAATGTCTCAGTACTCTATTTACAGATGGAAAAATGAGTTATTCCACTGAAGCCAGGAAAATCCATGCTGGCACCCTAGCAGTCCATCCGAAAGTCATTATTTCTCCACTGTCAGAGATTTTGTTGTGAATATGCAGCCTAGCACAGCATGTTATGGAGGTAATACCCATGTCCTTTGCCCAAGGCACTTGCTCTTACTTGTCCTCGTGGGCACAGTGGAATTCTAAATCATCGATGCATACTACCTGTTTTGTTAGGTCCCTTTAAGTTCATATTCAGCTAACCTGGCAAGAGATATGCAGTAAACTTTGCTCAAAAACGTTAGGACCAGAGATATAGCAAACTTTAGCAAAGATGGAAAGAACCATCCTGCCAACATATTGATTTTAAGACCAGCACTCTCTCACCATATTCAATTATCTTGTTACTCAAAAATATTTTTTATATGTGATTTCATTGTGTCCCTTTGAGAAAAGGGAGAACAAGTAGCTCATCTAGGATGGCATTGGTCCAGGCCTCTTATTCACAAAATATGTCCAATTTAGACTTTCACCTTAACTTCAAATGAGGTTACCCATATGGTCACTGAGATTCAGGATAGACGTGAAGAGGACTTTTTTCTCATGCAACTATACAATCACCCCATTATAAAACTGCACAGCCTGAATTAATTTTCACAAGTCATCACACAATTATGTTGCATTGTTTATAGTGTTTCACAAGTGTTAATTTATTAAATGTAAACATTCAAAATATACTATATTTTTGCAAGCCTGTTTTGACAGTTCCTCAGTCAATGTACTGGGGCTCAACCTCTGGGAAGTGCTAGGTCTGAATTATCTTTGTGATGGTAAATTCCAAGTCCACAGGAGAACCAGCAGGTGTAGATTTCATCCCTCATGATGAGGCCTGCTGCGTGCCCTATGGAAGCAGAAAGATGATCACTCAGCTGCTTTGTGGCCTGTTATAGCTTCTCAAATATTTTGAAGTTCCCAAAGCATAGATGGCCAGGTGTTTTACCACAAAAGTCTAGTTCTAAGAAAATATTCTTCAAGAGACTATGGTGACCTATCATTAGTCATTGATTAGGTTTAAAAAGCCATCACTTTAGTGTCCACTGGGTGACACAGCGGCTTTTTCTCTGAGACTGGTGTAGGAAAGGAAAGGAGTGGCAGCTCTGAAGCAAGCACAGAGCTAACGGCAGCTTTCACCCATCAGCAGGTGAAAGGCTTTGTTACCCAGACTGCTAGTTCTCGTTTTTGTGCATGTTATGAGAAAGGCTCACACAATGTGGCTGAGGACGTTTAGGAATCAGTAGTGCAGCTTTCTGGACAGTAAATGGCAGCCAATGACATCAGCCGCAACCTGTTCTGCAGACCTTGAGATTTAATCATGATTTAAGTAAACATCGTTTGCAATAATTTTTCATTAAATTAAAATTCCTGATCCGCATTAACCAAGTCCCCCTGCTCCTGAGCATCCATACCTGAAGAGAGGTTTTAAATAACCAGAATGCTAAGATCAAGATTTTTATTGAATAAAGAAGCCTTTCTCCCAATTTTTAAAGCCAGGTTTCAGAAAACAGCTTTGATAAAGCCTCTGTTTCCAGTGGCCTGATGGGATTCCAGGATGCAGTGATGCTGTAAGATGGTGGCCAGATGTGTGTGATTTGGAGCTCTCCTTCAGGAAAGCTTGCAAGTAGTCATGAGCTCATGGCAACATGATGTGCTCAGCCAGCCATGAGCACACTTCATTTGAAGTCTTTAAAGAAGAAAAAATCTTTAGAGCATATATTGGGCTCTAGACAAGTGTAAGTCATATTTGTCATGAAAGCGGCCTTAGGGTTGGGGTAATTGAATTTGATATTCTTGGATTGTGATGCCTAGTATTTCTCCTTCCTTTTGCCATTAGTGAAAAAAACCTAGAGGAGAGAAAGCAGATTGGCATTCCCAACTTGTCTCCCAGCACTCGCCTGAGGGGCAGAAGCCCTTGACTGGACTTGCCAGCTTTTTTCCAGGCAATTTCTTCCTGACCCCAGCTTTCCCAAACAGTCAAGGCGCTGGATCTTCTGGGCTGATCATCATGCTCCTTCTCCCCACTCAGCTCACTCCTCAGCATTTCCTGTGCCGTAGAAACTCAAATTCAGCCATGGCTTCTATCCAGTGTCTCCAAACTGTTAAAAATGTCTCTTCTAAGGAGAACTCAGATTTTTAGAAGACTTTGAAACAATCTAATTTTACTTTCTGTCAAATGTTGAGATTATTTTCATTTCTGGTAGCAGCTGAGGAAAGAGTGTTACTTTTTGTATTTTTTGCATATTAGAACAACGTCAGTGAAATATTTTACCTGAATGGTCTTCTTCCCTGTTCTCAACCCACATGAGTCCCATCAACTGTCTAATGAAGACAGGGCATGCTGATGGACTTAGGGCATGTTGGGGGAATGGTGAATAGACCAAGGCAATAAGAACAGAACTGTGACGTGAGAAGAGCTGGGAAGGTATGTGCTCATCAGTGGTTGGGATACAAATCCTGAATAGCCATCTATTGTGGCCACCACAGTCTTTGAGGAATGATATTTAAAGACTATCTAGGCCATGGAATCATGTTATTGGTCTGTTCTTTGGCCCTACACTTGAATGCAATGTCCTAAATCAAGGGCATGGAATGGACCTCCACCGTAGACTCCTGTTGCCCCTCCATTTTTGAGAACAATCTCAGTGGCATCCTTAGCCCATTTCCACTGGGTCTTACCTTGCCTGTCTGCCACTTTCTTAGCTTTAAAGGGAAGTGAGTGGGATTTAGAGGGAAAGAGTGTCCCATGTAGTTCCCTGCATGGGCTCACTGAAATCCCAAACAGCAACAAACAACAAAACAAACAAATAAAACAAAGCAAATAAACAATAACAAACTCACCTAGCCCATGAAGAGTACCTTATAGATCGATGGTTATCCTTCATTGCTAACAGGTGCCACTTATAACGGCTTAGAAAGGACCTTGATGGAGATAAGCACCTAGAGCTTTCTCTGCCAGTCAGAGGACCCAGTCAATGCAAATAAGAATTTGTGTGCTGTTTCATCTGGTAAAGTGACAACAAAGCCCCATAGCCATTTGTATTCTTATTGCAGCTACCTCTGGGATCAAGGGAAAGGAGAACTCAGTACCTTGAGGTGCACAAAAGGCATTGCACAAGAAGGCCCACATTGAAGTGCAGAAGGAAGTGAAGAGGAAGGAGTGATACATTCTGAAATGGCTGAAGAGTATGTTCAGGAAAATTGTTCTCCATCCCTTACTCTTCTTTCTTTCCTTCTGTATGGGAGGCGGTGGCTTACACAGTGGTCATGCTTGAGTCTGGCTTTCAAAACATGAGAGTGGCAGGAGTAAGGGAGCAAGAAGAGAACTGTGTTGGGAGATGAAGGATGGAAGGCATCACTCAGGGATTTTGCATCCCTATCAAGCTGCATACCTTGGCTATATTGATCCCTGTTCAATTCCCATGGAAAGAGGTTGGGCCTAAATTTATTCAAGTGGTCCAGATGGATGAAAAATAAACCCTAAGAGCAATTTCTAGCCCAGGGCTTAAAGTAGAAGCTTTCCCAATGGCCACCTTAGTCTAACTGTGGTTTTTCCTTGGCTCTCTGACCTAAGGAAGAGCTGAGGAGGGCACATGTCACAGTTAGATTATTCAGTTTGTCTAGAAGGAAGCATTTCAAGCCTTTGTTGCTTACATTAAAAGCTTCAACCCCAATAACAGCATGACTATTATAATGGCATCTTCAGCCATGACCTAGTTATGAGTACCTTCTTCTTGAATTTGGAGGGAATGGAGGAAAGCCTTGAAATTTTCTGAGTTTGGTTGGTGTTCCAAAAGTCCACATTCCTTCTGTTGATTTTATTGTCTACATATCTTGGAATCTGGTAACAACCACCAACTCTTACCTACCCTCTGTCAATAACTTAGTAATTAGAATCCCTGTCTCTTCCCTGGCCCCCTGCACCAATTCTTCATATTGCAGCAGAAGCATTTTTAAAAAATATGTTGAAGTAATCATGTTATCTCCCTTGCTTTTAACTTTCCATGCCTTACTATTGGCTTTAGGATAACAAACCTCTTACCATGACCTACAAGATCCCATCTGATTTATGGAGAATCATCTTGCACCACTCTCCCCATCTGTATTCTCTTAGTTCCTACGTCAAGCTTCCCCCACGCTGGTTTTATTTTTCTGCCTGGAATGTACTCTCTTGCCCTTGCTCTTGCTCTCTCTCTCCTCACTTTCTATGAGAAGAAAAGCAAAGGATGAGTAGAAATGAACTGGACAAACATAAATTCCCCAGGAATGTCTCCCCTGATCCCACTGTCTACCTGATCTAGGTCACCTTCCTTTGTTAGTGCATGGTCTCTTAAGAACCATACTGTCTTTCTTGGAGTGCTGCCCAGTTAGTAATTATATATTCATCCAATATGCCACCAGACTATAGACTCCATGAGGAAAGAGGCTTTGTTTGTCCACAGGGCCCAGCTTTATTGAATGAGTGGGTCAGCTCCAGTGTATAGAGGGAGGGGGTGTTCATCCTTAAGGGAGATCTACAAAAGGTCAGAAGAGATCTGTCTGGGAAAAACAAAAGAAAATCCACTTTCCACAGACTTTTAAAAATTTATGTTAGGAGAGTAGAATGATGTTTTTTTCTTTTCATTTTTTCTATGTTTTCCAGGCCAAAAAAAGGCAAAGCCTTAAGGAAAGTGAGAACTGAGGAAAAGAGCATTGGATTTGATGACTCACTGCTCTCCTTTAGTGAACTTTAATAGAAGAGTTTCAGTAGAGTAATAGAAACCAAACTTGCAACCAGTTCAACGAGTAGGAGGCAAAGAAATGCCAGTGAACATAGATTATGCTTGAAATGAATGCAAGAGATGAAACAGCTGACTTCAGAAAGCAGCGGATTCAACAGAAGATTGTTTAATTGGCTGACAATTTTTATGATAAGAAAGACCAGGAAAGGTCTATAGGCTAATGGGGGAGGGGATAGTGGGAAAAGATTGTAGAGGTTTGAGAGGTTTTTGTCCTCAGATAGGAGGAAAGAGAGAAGGTACATGGCACCTAATACATACTCGATATGTATTTGTTGAATTAAAAAGGGTCTAGTTTGGAGGATGCTAACTCCTATGGGGAGTAATAGTGTAATAATTAAGTCAAATCTTAGCAAGAGGTGGTGCCTGGAAGAACTCAGGTCTCATTTGAAGGGATCCCAAGATCCCTTGAGCCAGGCACTTGTCCCCATGCAGGAATATAGAGCCATTGATACCAGAGATTCTGATGGCAAAAAACTGGATTTTTGTGGGAGATCTCTTTATTTTTAAACTTTGACAACTGTTTTAAACAACGTTAATGAAACAAAATAGCCAATATTCAGTCAATTGGCAACCACTTGGTAACTTGTATTTTAACACATATTTCTCTAGATCATACTTGCTTGAATGGCGTTTACCAGTTTTATTGATATATAATTTACAAATACAATTCACCCATTTAAAACGTACAATTCGACTGCTTTTAGAAATTTCCAGATATGTGTAACCATCACCACAGAGCATTTAAAAATATTTTCATCACCTCAAAAAGAAACCTGGGGTTCTTTAGCTGTCACTCCCCTATTTCCTCACTCCCCCAACCCCAAGCAACCACTAACCTATGTTCTCTATACATTTGCTTATTCTGTATTTTATTTGAATGGAATTGTGTAAAAGGTAGTCTTCTGTGACTGGTGTATTTCACTTAGGGGATAGGTTTTTTTTGTTTTTGTTTTCAAGTGAAGAAGTGAGAATGTGAAAAATTTGGAGGGATTTTAATCTCAGTGAAAGGGAAGGCCAGGGGCTCTCATCACAGGAGAAGAGGAGAGGAAAAGGGAGAGGGGAAAGGGGGAGGGGAGGAGAAGAGGGGAGGGGAAGAGAAGAGAGGGGGAGGGGAGGGAAGGAGAAGGGGAGAGGAAGGCAGGAGAGGGGAAGGGGGGGAAAGGAGGGGAGGGGAAGACAGAGGAGGAGAAGGGGAGGGGAGGAGAGGGGGAGGGGAGGAGAGAGGGGGGAGGGGAGGGGAGGGGAGGAGAGGGTGTCTAGGCTAAAAACCAGCCTCCAGAAATAAAGGAAAGGAAAAGCCAGAAATAAATCCTGAAGGCTTTCTAAGAGCCCGGCCAGGCGTGGTGGCTCACACCTGTAATCCCAGCACTTTGGGAGGCTGAGGGGGGCGGGTCATAAGGTCAAGAGATGGAAACCATTCAGGCTAACATGGTGAAACCCCGTCTCTACTAAAAATACAAAAATTAGCTGTGCGTGGTGGTGGGCGCCTGTATTCCCAGCTACTTGGGAGGCTGAGGCAGAAGAATTGCTTGCACCTGGGAGGCAGAGGTTGCAATGAACCAAGATCGCACCACTGCACTCCAGCCTGGTGAAAGAGAGAGACTCCATCTCAAAAAAAAAAAAAAAAAAAGTAAACGTCTTTTAAAAAAATATATATTCTATATTCCTTATTTTAAAATTTATTTGTATAAAATTGTAGGTTTAAAAGCGAAATTTTGTTACATGCATAGATTGCATGGCAGTAGTCAGGGCTTTTAGTGTATCTATTACCCAAATAATGTAATTGTACCCATTAAGTAATTTCTCACCATTCATCCCCTTCCCACTTTCTTGCCATTCCAAGTCAAGAGCCCTTAGTTTTAATAATCAACCTGCACCTGGCTGATAGTCAGCTGGTTTGTACAGTTTGGCTGTATCAGTGGTTTACTCAGCCAAGGTCTGATCTGACTATCTGTGTCTATGCCTGGCCTGTTGTTAGGAATGATAAATATCACTCTGGATTGGCATAGCTATTTTTCAGGATGTTACCCTTGAGTAAGTCCTTGGTTCTAGTCACCAGCATTGCTCATAACTGGCAAAAAAGCAGAATAATCTAAGGCTCCCTGAGTGCTTAGTGCTAACACATTTGGGGTTATTTGCCTGTACTAAAGAGATTGATCTAAAACCTTCTCTTCAAAGAAGCAGAGCATTTTCAGGTAGCTGAGTACATCATTTTTAAAGGGGTAGCAGGTCTAATTTCAAGGACTTGGTACTCATCAGAATTAAAAAAATAAAAGGTCCTTAACAGCATGCCAGGGAGACACAACTTTGGAATTTTTAGTAAAACCACAGAATAGAGGAGTGTCCATAAAATATGCAGTATGAGTCAGACACATAGCTAATAGAGATTACTAGACTTCTGGGGACTCCAATAGCATAATACATTGAGAAAACCTTAACTTTCTAATTAGAATTTAATTCAGTCTGGAGAGGGTCACTTCCCAAAGTGTTGAGGCTGCAATTGGATTAAAGGACAACCTTTGGGAGGCAAACAGCCTGCAGCCTTAGTGGGGTGAGCAACAGCAGCAACACTTCCTCATCAGGAAGATGGTCCTTATTCAGCTTTCCAAAATTCCACCCAGAGATTGACTCCTTAAGAGCCTCTGGGGGTTGGGGGGAAAGCAAGCATTCTGTTTGTGTAAATTGACATTAGTTAGAATTGGATGAGTAGCTGAGGGCCAAAGTGAGGGTGCCTTCAGTGAGACAGTGGGGCATTTCCCAACAAATGTCAGTTTGGAGACCATCCACAGATGATGGCAGCTCTTCTCCACAATCCAGGCACTCAAGGCCCTATGGCCTCACTGCTCTGCCACCCTCAGAGTGTAGCCCTTGCTGTGGCTGGAGTTCCAGCCTCAAGTTCTCATTTGCTGTGGCAGGATCAAAGAAAAGATGATGAAGGAAGTTTAAAATGCACCTTCAGTCTCAGAAACTGCTATGTGACACTTCTGCTTACATCTTATTGGCCAGATGTAGTCATCAAGCCATATTCAGCTGCAAGAGGGGTTGGAAACCATCACCTTTATTCTATATGATTCTATACCAGGTAAAATTTGGGGGTGTGATTATGCTGCGGAGACCAGAGAATAAGAATGCTGTTGCAGAATTTTTGCTCCTTAGTTCAGCTAAAACTGGGTTCTTGTCACACAACCAGGAAAGATTAGGCACATGGACACATTGAAGGCTGGGTAGGGTTGAATTTATTAGGAGAGAAAAAGAAAACAGAAAAACTCTCAGTACAGTGAGAGGATGTCCTGCTAACAGGCCCCCACCTCACAGATTGATTTCAGGCCACCACACATGACCTGAAGAGGCCAGACTCTTCCCCCCTACAGAAGGCATGAACTTCTCATGGCTCCATCCCATTCTCCCAGTGCACAGGTGGGTCAGAGATTCTCCAGGGACCCTCCCCCTTATCTGCCTCCTGCATCTATCATTCCCCACCTAAAGAAGTACATTTAACTGCTATTAGAACAAGGATAAGGATAAGAATGAAGGCTGATCTTAACTGCTCCCTGCTGACAGGGGGCACTGTTTTGGGAAGGCAGCAGTCAGAGCTCCCTCAGAGGGCTATCTAAAGGTCCCTGGAAAACAGGACCATCATCTGTGGCTCCAGTTGCATGACTGTTTGGAGCTTGATAGTCTAAAGGTGAGAAGAGACAAACCGGGTTATTAGGAAACATATATCAAAATAAAAAAAGGGGGGTGGATAAAGTCAGCTCAAGAATCCTGAGGCCTTTCACCAGTTTGCACAGGGAGAGGGAGGCCAAAAGCCTGACTGGTAAAAAAGGACTTTTACCCTTTTGCCAGCATGTCAGGCTTCTGGGTTCCCTTCCCCCAGGCCCAATCCTAAACCAACCAGTTTAAGGTTTGGGAAATTGAGTTTTCCCAGTTTGGAGGATGCATCTGAGGGGAATGTCCCATAGTATGGAGACATGATTACCTATCAGTGAAGTGAGGACAGAGGAGGAAGAAGGAAAAAAGGAGGTTTTTTCAAAGGAGTCCCGGGGGTTCAGGATGCATCCGAAAGGGATAAAGTCTGAAGGTGAATAGCTACTCATCCAGAAAGAAGGGAGCAGGTCTCCCTGGTTCCCTTCTCTTCCTAGCAAATACCCAAGGTACATGAGGGAGAGAAAGTGAGACATTCCTCTTTCTGTCTTCCGTTCTTATATACCTGAGTCCCAGTGACCATTACAGGGTGCTACTCATGGGTGTCAAAGTGGCTTTCACTCATATTAATGGAAAAGCCTAGGTGGTGGGAATATCCACTCTGACCCATATACGTCCTATCTCCACTGCTGTCAATAGTCTTTGCATTTCCTAGACCTCATTTATGCCATGGATACTAGCATGACCTTTATCCATGAAATGGGAAGCTTGGCTTAATCAGCAGGAATTAGTCACACTCACCTGCGCTGTGCCTTTTAACTTCCATTATTGTCTGCCTCTGGATCCCTCAGATCCAGTTTTCTTTCTTAGGGTTTCAACTCAAAGCTTAGAATTGAGTTTGGGACAAAAAACATGTCTTGGTGAGGGTTGGATGGACTCCTTATTATAAGCCAAATGCTAAGGTGAAGCTATGGAATCCAGTCATCCTCCAACAAGGCAGATAAAAGGACATCCTGTGACACACCCAGATAACTGGTGGCTATGGTTATGCTTGCTAAGATTTGGGTGCATGATGCTTGGCTTTGGTTAGCTCCCTTGCTCTTACCTCCCAAAAAGAAAACCTCCAGGTGATGGTCATCCTATTTATTCCCATCACCTGGCAAGATTTGCAGGATAATTTCTCAGAACTAGAATATTGATCCAGATTTTTACATTACCCATAAAAGCTATTTATGCTTTTGTTCCTTCTGAGCTGCAGTCAGAGATCACTGGATGGTTCACAGGAATAAGCAGGGTTAGTCTAAAATGTAGGCAAAAACTTTAAAACAACTAATGAGTCTGGAATTTAATGACAAATGTGTGATAAGTTTGGAAACATAATTCCTCTCTCTCCAGTCCTCATTTCTGCTAAAAACAAATCATGATAGGACTGAGTTGTTTGCAAAATAGACTTTAGGCTTATAAGTCTTATACTTGGCCTGATTATTTGCATACAGTGCAGCAAGAATAATTATTTTTACATAGGCCTTTTAGATTGACTTTGATGGAACTCTGTTTCACAAGGAATCTCATATAGGACTTTTTAAAGCTGAACCCATCCATGGGTTTTTGCCATCAAATACCTATGAGTTGGGTAATCCTCTCCTCTTAAGGTCCCAAGATAAACCTGGAGCTCCTGGGCCTGTCAGAAAGTGACATTTTTCACTTACCACAGGTCAGGAACCCTGTACAAGGATGGTGTAAACAAGGTATGAGGCCAGTTTTCCCAAGGGGCTTTTATCAGCTTTGCAAGAAAGTGGATTCTTGTTTCACTGATGCAAACAATTATATTGCCATAAGTTAAGAATACTCACAAGTAGTTTCCAAATTCTGGAGAAGCCAGGCAGAGAGAGACAAATATGCCCCAAATTTTGTTCACAGGAGTATAACTTACTCAATTATTAAAGGCCATAAATAGCTCAAAATAAGTTTCCTTGACTCTGAAGAACAAAGCAAGGACCGGCAATGTTCCAAGCAAAAGCAAAAAAGATTACTTCAGTTTTCTATTGGTTCAGTCCATGCAGTTAACTCTTGTTTTGCTTGATATTCATAAACATTTCAGCTCTTCATGAGTCCTGTATATTTTTCCTTTATTCCAAGGTCATAATCTCCAAAATTATCAGAAACCTGCATTTGAGAGTACCTGTCAAAGTTCTGTAGCTGATTATAAACCATCTTTTGAAGAGGATCAAAACAGTACAATTGTCTGTGAGTAGCAAAATATCCAGGGTAGTTACAGCCAGTAACATGATTGACAAAGAAATTTGGTTATCTCTGTGGTTTACAATAACTTAACATAATAACCTTAATTGTGATCAATAGCATATACTCAGACATTAGAATTATAGAAACCCCATACAATTTTGGAACATATATTAATATTTTTCACTAAAATATAACCTAAAGAAAATTGAACATCATTTTGGCAATCCCATGTACCTAAACATGCTAGGTAATCCTGTTTGCCTCTCTTCTGAATGCTCTAGGGTCCCTCTGTAGCATTCAAAAGCTAGGTGTCAGGAAAGCCGATTTTGAAATTGAAGTTTGATTCTGGGAAGCCTGTTAAATGTTGGAGGTTTACATGGAATACTATGCAGCCATAAAAAAAGATGCATCCGTGTCCTTTGCAGGGACATGGATGAAGCTGGAAACCATCATTCTCAGCAAAATATCACAAGGACAGAAAACCAAACACCACATGTTCTCACTCATAAGTGGGAGTTGAACAATGAGAACACATGGACACAGGGAGGGGAACATCACACACCAGGGCCTGTTGAGGGGTGGGGGGCTGGAGGAGGGAGAGCGTTAGGAGTACTACCTAATGTAAATGATGAGTTGATGGGTGCAGCAAATCAACATGGGATAGATACCTAGGTAGCAAACCTGCACGTTGTGTACATGTACCCTAGAACTTAAAGTATTATAATAAAAAAATTAAAAAGTTGGAGGTTTAAAACACTTGATGTTATTAGATAGAATTCCGGATTTCCTTAAATTATTTACTTTGCCAAAATGATGACTCAGAAATTTTAAAAAAGCAAAAACATTTTATAACCCTTTACAAATTTTGCTTAAGATCAGATTAGTGCCTTAAGAGTACCTTGTGCTTTTATTTCAATGCTTAATTTACAGGGAAACTATATAAAACTTTTGAATTTAGTTAATATGTTCACACACAGAATTTCTTTTGCAAGCTAATTTTTACAATACTTTCACAACTTGTTTGAACTTTTAGCATTATCTTTTCTAATTCAAAACAATCCTTTAGCCCTAGGTAAATATTTACTTTTTGACAACATCTACATTGCCAATAATCTTTAAGGCTGTTTTTATTGCCCAAAGATTAAAGTTACATGAACTTAAAGGGTACCACAGCTATTATCTTCCCTTTAAAAAATATTTGATCCAAGCACTTATTCTTCTTTAAGTCCATTAATTAAAGCTCCTTGTTATAGACATCACACACACAACAGATATGTAACTACACAGATGGGCAGAAGAAAACCCAGTAGCCATAAGATTTTTCATTGTAAGAATGTTCCTCCAAGACTAGTGGCTGACCCCAAGCCAATCAGCTCATTCTGTAATCAGCCCATCCCCATTTTCTATCTTTTAGGTGCCCAATAGCACCTTTTTAAAAATTTAAATAAAAGAAGAAAGAAATATTGGTCTGTGGTAATAATGACTCACTGTAAGCAACTGCTATTAGCCATCCCTGAAAGTATATGTTCTAGCTATTACACACCAAGGCTAAAAGTTGTCTCATAATGCAAAGTAATTTCTGATACCCCCAAAAGTCAAAAAGGTGAGGTAACATGATACAAAATATAGGATGGCCTTAGATTTTGAGATGGACCTGTCCACTTTCAATTACTGCGGTTCCATGAAGAAAAGAGGTTTTTCTCAAAATGGGGTCTGTGGCACCTTCTCTGTTTTTCCCAAGGAGTTCTAGGCTGTCAGAAATTATAGTAGGTCCTCTCATGGGACATTGAAGGTGATAAGAAGACAGATTGGGGAAATAATCCAGTTGACTGAGAAGAACAACAAAAAACAAGAACCAAGAAGAGAAAAAGCATAAAACGTTTTTATCCATTTTTAAGATGACTTTTAACCATACGGCTCTTAAAAAAAAACCCTTTTATATCTCTAATTACCAGACTCTAGCTAGGACAAACAGCCAACACCTCTGGCTTTTAAGCAAGCCCTTTGTTTTCCTCAAAGATATTTTTCTAATTGAAGCCAATAAGCCTTAATGTTATGACAACCACGGATGCACAAGGTGTCTCTAAACAGATGGCACATGGTTTTCACAAGACCTAGAATCACCCCTAATGTCCCTCAAAGGAAAGAAAATTCAAGTCAGGAAATCAGAAGCTATCCATGGAGGGGAAAAGAATAAATAAATTGTAAAAGTCCCACAGGTATCAAACCAGAAAGAATTCATTCCCTAAGCCAGGAGTTGAACCCAGGCCACCATAATGAAAAAGCAAAGCCTTAGCTACTGAGTTATAGCATGAAGTGAGTGCCATGTTGTTTTTCCTAAATCCATATTTTAAACCATACTTTAAATAACATTATAATTGGCCAATTTTTTTAAATAAAAGAATATCTTCTTTGGCATATTTTATATACAGAATTACAAATGAATTTTTAGTAACCTTAAATTTTAGTGAACTTAAGTCATGTGAACTTGAAAAATGCTTGGACTTCTTTATTTAATTTTTGGGCACACTTATTTATAAGCCAATTTGGCACTCTGTAGATACAATATATGACATAATAAATGTAAATACACATAAAACACACACACACACACACACACACACACACACACACACATATATATATACACACACACACACACAAAAGACCCAATAGCTTTTTTTCTCGGAACTCTAGTCTTGAGATAGTAACACAAACTATTTCATAAAATATAAGTGGATTCAAATTATTTCTCTTAGAAAATTTCTTTTTTATAATTTAACTTTTATTTTAAGTTCAGAGGTACATGTGCAGGTTTGTTACATAGGTAAACTTGTGTCACAGGGGTTGCTGTACAGATTATTTCAACATCCAGGTATTAAGTCTAGTATCCATTAGTTGTTTTTCCTGATTGTCTTCCTTCTCCCATCCTCCATTCTCTGATAGGCACTAGTGTCGGTTGTTTCCCTCTACATGTCCATGTGTTCTCATCATTTAGCTCCCACTTATAAGTGAGAACATGTGGTATTCAGTTTTTTTTTTCCTGTGTTAGTTTGCTGAGGATAATGACCTCCAGCTTCATCCATGTTCCTGCAAAGGACATGATCTCATTCTTTTTTATGGCTGCATAGTATTCCATGGTGTATATTTACCACATTTTCTTTATCCAATCTACCACTGATGAGCATTTAGGTTGATTCCCTGTCTTTGCTATTGTGAATAGTGCTGCAATGAATATATGTGTGCATGTGTCTTTATAATAGAACAATTTATATTCTCTTTGGTATACACATAGTAACAAAATTGCTGGGTCAAATGGTATCCCTGTTTTTAAGTCTTTGAGGTATCACTTCACTGTCTTCCACAATGGTTGAACTAATTTATCCTAACAACACTTTATAAGCATTCCTTTTTCTTCACAACCTCACCAACATCTATTTTTTTTGACTTCTTAATAATAGCCATTCTGACTGGTGTGAGATGCTATCTCATTGTGGTTTTGATTTGCTGTTCTCTAATGATCAGTGATGTTGAACTTTTTTTCATATGATTGTTGACCACATGTATGTCTTCTTTTGAAAAGTGTCTGTTCATGTCCTTTGCCCACTATTTTTTTCTTTTTGAGACAGGGTCTCACTCTGTCACCCAGGCTGGAGTGCAGTGGCACAGTCTTAGCTCACTGCAACCTCCACCTCCCAGGTTCAAATGCTTCTCATGCCTCAGCTTCCTGAGTAGCTGGGATTACAGGTGTGTGCCACCACTCCTGGCTAATTTTTGTATTTTTAGTGGAGATGATGGAATTTCACCTTGTTGGCCAGGCTGGTCTTGAACCCCTGACCCCAGGTGATCCACCCACCTCAGCCTCCCAAAGTGCTGGGATTACAGGCATGAGCCACCATGCCCGGCCCTTTGCCCACTTTTTAATGGGGTTGTTTGGTTTTTTTCTTGTAAGTTTATTATAGATGCTGGATATTAGACCTTTGTCAGAGGCATAGATTGCAAAAATTTTCTCCCGTTATGTAGGTTGTCTGTTTACTCTGTTGATAGTTTCTTTTGCTGTGCTGAAGCTCTTTAGTTTAATTAGATCCCGCTTGTCAATTTTTGCTTTTGTTGCAATTGCTTTTGGTGTCTTCAACATGAAATTCTTGCCCATTCCAGAATGGTATTGCTTGTATTTTCTTTCAGGTTTTTATAGATTTGAGTTTTACATTGAAGTCTTTAATCCATGTTGAATTAGTTTTTTTTATAAGGTTCAAGGAAGGGGTCCAGTTTCAGTCTTCTGCATATGGCTTGCCAGTTATCCCAGTACCATTTATTGAATAGGGAGTCCTTTTTCCATTGCTTGTTTTTGTCAGTTTTGTTGAAGATCAGATAGTTGTAGGCATGCTGCCTTATTTCTCGCTTCTCTATTCCGTTCCATTGGTCTATGTGTCTGTTTTTGTACCAGTACCATGCTGTTTTGGTTACTGTAGCCCTGTAGTATAGTTTGAAGTTGGGTAGCATGATGCCTCCAGGTTTTTTCACTTTGTTTAGGATTGCCTTGGCTATTTGGACTCTTTTTTCGTTCCATATGAATTTTAAAATAGTTTTTTCTAGCTCTGTGAAGAATGTCCTTGGTAGTTTAATAGGAATAGCATTGAATCTATCAATTGCTTTGGGCAGTATGACCATTTTAATGACATTGATTCTTCCTATCCATGAGCATGAAATGTGTTTCCATTTGTTTGTGTGATCTCTGATTTCTCTGAGCAGTATCTTGCAGTTCTCCTTGTAGAAATCTTTCACCTTCCTGGTTAGCTGTATTCCTAGGTACTGTGTGTGTGTGTGTGTGTGCATGTGTGTGTGTGTGTGTGGCAGTTGGGAATGGGATTACATTCCTGATTTGGCTTTTGTTTTGACAGTTGTTGGAGTATAGGAGTGCTAGTGATTTTTGCACATTGATTTGGTATCCTGTGTCTTTCCTAAAGTTGTTTATCAGCTCAAGAAGCTTTTGGGCTGAGATTATGTGGTTTTCTAGGTATAGGATCATGTCATCTGCAAACAGGGATAGTTTGACTTCCTCTCTTCCTATTTGGATGCCCTTTATTTCTCTCTCTTGCCTGATTGCTCTGGCCAAGACTTCCAATACTGTGTCAAATAGAAGTGGTGAGAGAAGGTATCCTTGTCTTGTGCTGGTTTTCAAGGCAAATGCTTCCAGCTTTTACCCATTCAGTATGATGTCGCCTGTGGGTTTGTCATAGATGTCTCTTATTATTTCAAGGTATGTTTTTCTTCAGTAGCTAGCTAAACTTGTCTCTAATTTGAATTTGCTCCAATTGCTTAAAAGTCACCTTAGTGACAAGTCCTTTGGGATTCACTATTGTCCCCATGTCTAACAAGGATCTCTGCTAGATATAGAAGTTTTCCTAAGTCTTTCAAGAACTCAGTTATTTTCCCCTGCAAATTTTCACCTCCTATAGCAAAGCATTAAATAAAGAGACAATAAGAAAAGAAAATACTGTTACAGAAAAATGAAAACTTTAGGGTAGAAAACAAGGAAAGGCAAAACTAAGATTCCCCTAGGGTGGGACTGTAACCCACAATCCTAGACAGAATGCCAATGCTGAACACCACACAGCATTTAGGGGGCAGTAAACAGAACCAAATGCTGAAAAGCCCAAAATACCCAAGTATCAGCCAATGAAGATCCTCACACCAAATGCCAAAAACCCCAGAGCATCTCCAGGGTGGCCAACAGCAAACACCAGAGGCACGAGACCTAACACTACTGGGGCCACAGAACAACATGACTCTGGCATCCTAGGGTCAACAGAATGGGGGACCTCTCACAAGAAAGCATCCTGCCTTAAACAATTGCCCAAATAGCAAAAGAAGACAATAAATGTCACAATGACATGAGAATAAGCATGCATTTTGGCACCGAGAGGAGAAAAGTAAAATGGCTTGTTGTTAGAAACTAAAGAGAAACGGTCAGAGAGAAGAGGTGACAAAGGGGGTTATAAAGAACATGGTTGGCCAGGTGTGCTGCTATGGAGCACCCAGACAATGGGAGACTGCAAATGGGCTATCAAGCCAGAAGTCTCATGGCCACTTCTCCATCTGTCCAAAATAAAGAATATAGGAAAGGACAGAGGAACCAATATCAAAGATAAAAAAGGATAGTGAGTTGAATCTGGACAGAAGGAGACACGCCCATCTGTCAGGTCTGAATGGTGCTGATCAGTCTTAATTTGGAGTCCAAGGGGAGGTCTCCATTGTCCTTTTGTGTTACCAGAAATGATGTCACAGGGTTAACTCCAGAATTGGGGTTCAGCCTGGTAGTCCATTTGGGTTATTGGCTTCATGAAGGAAGGAATTCAAGAGCCAAGAGCAAGTGGACAGAGTAAAGTGAAAACAAGTTTATTAAGAAAGTAAAGGAAAGTAAAGGAATAAAAGAATGGCTACTCCATAGGCAGAGTAGCCCTGAGGGCTGCTGGTTGGCTATTTTTATGGTTATTTTTGAACATATGCTAAACAAGGGGTGGATTTTCATGAGTTTTCTGGGAAAAGGGTGGGGAATTCCAGGAACTGAGGGTTCCTCCCCTCTTTAGACCATACAGGGTAGCTTCTGAATGTTCCCATGGCATTTATACACTGTCATGGTGCTGGTGGGAGTGTCTTTTAGCATGGCAACATGCTATAATTAGCAGATGAGCAGTGAGGATGACCAGAGGTCACTTTTGTCACCATCTTGGTTTTGGTGGGTTTTGGCCAGCTTTTTTACTGCATCTTGTTTTATCAGAGGGGTCTTTCTGACCTGTACCTTGTAAAACCAAGCCTGCCAAAGTCCTATCTTGACCTCTTGCTGCTTTAGTTGTTAATAGAGTTCCTCACGTAGGGGCAACATCTTCCTTCCCTTTGTGAAAAGTCTCTGACTGGACTTTAAACAATGCCAGTAAGTATTTGTGTGGCGAGTTGCCACTCTTAACTTTATATGAAGATTTGGGACATGTCTTGGAATCCCAGTGTCATGCACATCCATGTGAAGAGACCACCAAATAGGCATTGTGTGAACAATAAAGCTTTTTAATCACCTGGGTGCAGGTGGGCTGAGTCCAAAAAGAGACTCAGCAAAGGGTAGTGGGATTATCATTAGTTCTTATAGGTTTGGGATAGGCGGTGGAGTTAGGAGCAATTTTTTTGTGGGCAGGGGGTGGATCTTACAAAGTATATTCTCAAGGGTAGGGAGGATATTACAAAGCACCTTCTTGATTGTGGGGGGAGGATATTACAAAGTAACTTCTCAAGGGTGGAGAGGGTGTATTGTCACAAAATCAGTTGATCAGTTAGGGTGGGGCAGGAACAAATCACAATGGTGGGATGTCATCAGTTAAGGTGGGAACTGGCTATTTTCACTTCGTTTGTGAATCTTCAGTTGCTTCAGGCCATCTGGATGTATAGGTACAGGTCACAGGGGATATGATGGATTAGCTTGGGCTCAGAGGCCTGACACCCAAAATTACCTTAAATAACATAATTTGTAACCTAACTCAAGAAGCACAACTGGTTGGATATCTAAAACCATTCTTAAGGTTGTGTTGTTATGTTTTGTAGCGATTGGTTAATAAGTTTTACTCCTTGCTATAAAGAGGGTAATTTAGGATTAAAAGAGCCAAGGAAATGCACTCTAATATTAGGGGGTGAGGGGACAGGAGGCTCTGAAGTAGCCTAGTATTTTATGTCTTACTAAGAGAAACAAAAGCTACAAATTGAAAAGGAAATTTCAAGAGCCTCAATACTCACATTTTGCACTTCAAGGACTTTTTAAAAAAAATTTAAAACAGGTGTGATGGTAAAGTTTATGTTATGTAAATTTTATTGCTATAATCCAATTTTTAAAAGGAGAAAAAAAAAGTATGGTCCAAGAGATAAAAACGTAGCAACAGTTTTAGAGCTGAAATGTCTTAAATTACACTTTGTTTCTTTTCTAGTTCTATAATCTGAAGGAGTGTTGCCAATTAGCAAGTCAAAGTTTTGTGCAATGGTTTGCTTTAGTAACACTTATGTTCTTAACCCCTGAATGAACTGGTAAACAAGAGGTAGGGACACACGTTTCTAATCCTGGATGTTTTAGAAAATTTTAAATGTGTATTTTCTAGTTAGGCTTTAGTTTATCCCATAAGGCCATTTGCTGAAGCAGGACGAAAGAAATTTGTCTGTTCACCAACACTTCCTGCTGACACATACTTTTATTAGAATTATATGTATAGGAAGGTGTGCCTTCATCACCAAACTTGAACTGAATTATACAGAGGATCATCTGAATCATTAGTCTATGAATGAAACTTGACGCATAGGTCCAGATGTTGAAGAGCATGTGAGATGAGAGAGGTCTCAAGGGAAATATTAGAAAACCAAGTTCCTATCCTCAAAGGCAACTTTTCAAGGTTTGTAAGATTTGTTTATGCTATGTTACCTTTATGTAGCTACTATATCATCTTCTCTTGGAAAACTAATTACAAATCCACCTAGGGAAATGCAGTTTCTTTAAGGCCAAACCTGGCTGCCATTCTTCCATCAATTTTTTTCCATTGTCTGCACATTCTTCAGCCATCTGCACTTGCTATTGCCTCTGTAACATGAGGTAGAAAGTGACCATTATCATGACAGGCACAGGAATTATTTAAGTCCTTTTACAACTAGACGGTGAGTCCTTCGAGGGCAGGATTCACCTTTTTACACTTGATAGATATTCAAATAATTGTTGGTTGCTGCAGGAAAGCAGAGGAAAGAACAATTAATTCTGGCTTCTGCCTGAAAGGAAGGTCAGAACCACTATCATTGTAAAGGCGTCTGAATTGACCCTGCAAATATATTATATATTTTCCTGATGCAAACACTCTATGTTTAAAAACTGTTCTTAAGTGAGGAACAAACTCACAGTTAGTGAACAAGTCTGTGGCGTAGAGAAGATTCAAATACTTTCTGCCCAAGATTCTACAAACACCAAATACCAGTATTACACTTGCTTCATTGACCCAGGTTGAATCTGAGTTGTGTTTGGGGGAGGGGAGGGAGGAATGTGTGTGCGAGAGCGCTGTGATCTGCCTACAGCTTATTCGTCTTCTCCCAGTTGAAGTGACTGCCCAGAGCAATGGTTTTTATAGTGTATTTTTAGCTGTAGAACCTCATCTTCTTTTTGCAAACAAATTTTTATCCATAATCCCTATATTCAGATGAAAATAAGTGAAAGGGAAGCTGTGCAAGTGAAGCAGGAGCCTGAGCCCCTCCATTCAGTTCCCCCTCATTGTGGAAGACATTTGAGCTACAAAAGTTGAACCAAGGACTCAGTAGAACAGTTTGAAGACCACTGACACCCTGACACAGCCTAATGAAAATCCATGCAAAATGTGCTTGTGAAGCAAAATGGGTCCAGGAAAACCCCGTGTGGGCTCCCGAAGGTCTGCGGATGTTTATGTTTGGTTGCCCCTACCCTAACCCCTACCCCTGAAGAAATGGGGAACTTTTCTCCACAAAGGATTGCACCACAGGGACACAGCCTTTCCCTTTTCACTTCTCCACTGGGGTCCTTTCTGAACAATATCTGCTCCATCATGCCTTTTAAGAATGGAGAGCTATTTTACTTGGTAGGGGAGCTATATGTCATAATTAAGAGTTTGGGCTCCACAGTCTGTCAGGGTTAAAGTCCAGGCTCCAGCACTTGCTAGGTGCCCTGCGCAATGATTTAATCTTATTTTGTCCTAGCTTTCCTCACTGGTGGTATAGGAACAATAATAGTATATGCCTTAAAGGAATGTTGTCAGATTAAATGAGATGATGACTATAAGTCCCTTTTTAACAGTTCCAGGTACAGAGTAAATGTTTGGTAAATGCTAGATATTAGGAACAGAATCTGTTTGTTTACCTAATGCAGAACAGCTAGTTCAAGCGGCTCATTCTTTTTGCTTCTAATTTCCTGGGTCACTTGAACTTTCCCTGCTGGCTCCAAGTCAAACATGCTGTCTTAGCCATCACATCTGTGCCTGCTCCTCTGCATATGTACATTTCAGAAGTAGTACAGAACGTCGTGATGCCACGGCTTTCCTCCCACTCTCTCTGCAGCTAATCTTTCATAACTGCCAGAAGTTTCTAGAAACTCCAACTTTTGTTGGATCTAGTTTTCCTGAAAGCTACTTTGCTCTTCCTCTTACCATTCTTTTAACCTGACTTCTCTTGCTTGTATCATGAAAATTCATACTTCAAAGAATTTTTAATTAATACAAATGGGACTGGGTACATAATTTCCAGGATCTGGTGCAAAATAAAAATGTGGGGTGCCTTGTTCACAATTATTAAGAATTTCAAAGTAGTGACAGCAGAGTATCAAACCAAGTGCAGGGCCCTCTGTCACATGCCCTTGAAACTGGCCCTGAGTACAAACATCAGCATATGGAAAGACTTTATACCACAGTCAGGATGAGATACTTCATATACACAATGAGGTTTCCCTCACTTTTATACATGAAGATTTGAGGCATAGAAAGTATGTATGTCCCAAAGACGTTTGTTCATTCCTCCCATAGAAGATAGTTATATAAAAAAGACAATATATTCTAACAATGAGGAGGAGAATTCCTATGAGGAAGAAGTTAATTCTGTTTTTCTCTATATTCCCCTATAATTCTTCATTTTAATAAACATCATAGAATCTCATCTTTCAACTGTCAGCAGTCTCATAAGAAGATCCCACTATTCTTGAGAGTGTTATACTCATTGTATACGAGAGGTTAATTGTTCACTTTTCAGTGCTTCTTTTCTTGTGGTATGAGGAATTTCTCATAGGAGCCAAGGTTACTCTTCTGCTATCTTAATGCTGGTCTCCCCAGAAGTGGAGACTGAGATAAGGATTTAATTATGGTGTCTGAGAAATGCAGGGAAGTAGAGATGAGGAGGGATTAATAAAAGGTGCATTAGTAAGCCAGCTTCCAGAGTAGTACATTGGACATTAATCTTGCAGGGAAACTGTAAGCTGTAGTGTAAACACAGCACAAAATTATCTCACCTGAGAGCCAAGGGGGCCAGGGAATTTAGACACTAACTCTCATCGGTCTTTGCTTGAGAACTGTTGTGTCCAGAATTGGTGGGTTCTTGGTCTCACTGACTTCAAGAATGAAGCTGCAGACCCTCTCAGTGAGTGTTAGAATTCTTAAAGGCAGCATCTGGAGTTTGTTCCTTCTGATGTTCCGACGTGTTTGGAGTTTCTTCCTTCTGGTGGGTTCATGGTCTCACTGGCCTCAGGAATGAAGCTGCAGACCTTTGTGGTGAGTGTTACAGCTCATAAAGGCAGTGCAGACCCAAAGAGTGAGGAGCGGCAAGATTTATTGCAAAGAGTGAAAGAACAAAGCTTCCACAGCGTGGAACAGGACCCCAGCAGGTTGCCACTGCGGCTCTGGCAGCCTGCTTTTATTCCCTTATCTGGCCCCACCCACATCCTGCTGATTGGTCCATTTTACAGAGAGCTGATTGGTGTGTTTTACAGAGAGCTGATTGGTCTGTTTTGACAGAGTGCTGATTGGTGCATTTACAATCCCTGAGCTAGACACAAAAGTTCTCCAAGTCCCCACTAGATTAGCTAGACACAGATCACTGATTGGTGCATTTACAAACCTTGAGCTAGACACAGAGTGCTGATTGGTGCATTTACAAACCTTGAGCTAGACACAGGGTGCTGATTGGTGTGTTTACAATCCTTTAGCTAGACATAAAGGTTCTCCAAGTCCCCACCAGATTAGCTAGATACAGAGTGCTGATTGGTGTGTTTACAAACCTTGAGCTAGACACAGAGTGCTGATTGGTGTGTTTACAATCCCTTAGCTAGAAATAAAGGTTCTTCAAGTCCCCACCAGATTAGCCAGATACAGAATGCTGATTCGTGCATTCACAAACCTTGAGCTAGACACAGAGTGCTGATTGGTGTGCCTACAATCCCTTAGCTAGACATAAAGGTTCTCCAAGTCCCCACTAGACACAGGAGCCCAGCTGGCTTCACCTGGTGGATCCTGCACCAGGGCACAGGTGGAGCTTCCCGCCAATCCCATGCCTTGCGCCCGCACTCCTCAGCCCTTGGGCAGTCGATGGGACCGGGTGCCGCAGAGCAGGGGGCATTCATTGTCAGGGAGGCTTAGGCCATGCAGGAGCCCATGGTGGGGCAGGAGGGGGGGTGGCGGTAGGTGGGGTGGGGGGCTGCGGTGATGGGGGGTGGGGGGCAGCGGTGGGCAGGGGTTGGGAAGGCTTGGGCATGGAGGGCTGCAGGTCCTGAGCCCTGCCTGGCGGGGAGGCAGCTGAGGCCCCATGAGAATTCAAGCACAGCCCTAGTGGGCCAGCACTGCTGGGGGACCCGGTGCACCCTTTGCAGCTGCTGGCCTGGGTGCTAAGCCCCTCACTGCCCGCTGCTCCAAGTGCAGGGCCTGCCAAGCCCACACCCACCCGGAACTTGTGCTGGCCGGCGAGCACTGGGCACAGCCTCAGTTCCTGCCCACGCCTCTCCCTCCACATTGCCCCACAAGCAGAGTGAGCCAGCTCTGGCCTCGGCCAGCCCAGAGAGGGGCTCCCACAGTGCAGCAGTGGGCTGAAGGGCTCCTCAAGTGCTGCCAGAGTGTGCGCCGAGGCCAAGGAGGTGCTGAGAGTGGGCAAAGGCTGTGAGGGCTGCCAGCATGCCATCACCTCTCACTGCTGTGGGGGAAGCAAGGACCAGTCCAGCCCCTGCACTCTGGAATGGTAAGGGGCAGGGATATACAGGCAGACTCTGAGAGCATCTGCTGCATCTGCAACAGAAAGCCTGAAAAATAGTCTTCAAAGCAGATGATGCTGCCCTCCAAGATCAGCACTACTGATTATAAGCAGAATGATCTTGGCTAAGTTAGCCTCTAAGTATCAGGTTTTTCATCTGTAAACAGAAATAGCACCTTCAGAACTGTTGGGATAATTAGAACTGTATGAAGCATCAAACATGTGGCTGGCCCATGGTAGGCACTAATGGAGAACCACTTTTATATAGAGCTGCCATTAAATTATTTTTTAAAGTAGAACTTCTCTAACTTAAATATTGATAGGAATCACCTGCAGATCTTGTTAGAATGCAGATTCTGATCCTGCATATCTGGGTGGGGGACAATTTTCTACATTTCTAACAGGCCCCCAGGTAACACTGCTGTTCCTGGTCCACGGACCACACTTTGTGCAGCAAGGTTTCAAACCATTCTAAAATTTCACTTTAGTCACTAGGTACAATAGATCATACAATATTTTCCCTGGAAAATATAAGGTTTAATCTGTGGGTTTAATCATACCTAAAACAGAAAAAGTTTAATTATAACCATGAGAACTGTTAGCCTTAAATGGAACATAACCAGCTTGTGTTAATCATCACTAATAAACTTAACTGCCTGGGGTTCCCAGGGCAGAGCTATGCAAGAGAGGAAGTGCAGAATGACAAATATATAGGATAGATAAGGATTTCAGCATCATGGGAAACCTAAGAAAATATAAAAATTATATCATTATTAGAGAATGAGGAAACAGAAGAGAGCCCAAGGGCATATCACTAAGTAATTCATGACATTAATACAAAATAAATGTAATCTGCTTCAAAATGTCTCCTATGTACAATACATTATATAGGGTAGTGGTGTGAAAGACCGTACATGATGTTTACAATCTGTTGAAGGGAACAGAAACATACATAAAGATACTAAGCAGTGAAAATATGGCTAAATCCTTCTCACTAGTGGGAAAGCTTTGTTAGGCACTGGAAGGCTATTCTGGTCTGGAATACCTAAGAAAAGTACAGCGAGAAAGGAGACTTCAATTGAGCCTGGGAGGACAGCTGAGTCTTAGGTTTGAACACAGTGGGAATATATAGAAAAAAGATCAGAACTTTAATAAGATGATTCTATAAGTTGTACCTCAAAAGGCATTGTTTAGGAATGTATGCTGCAGGGAACAGGGCTTGATCAAGAACAGTGGCCCACAGTGTACCTGTTGACCTTTGGCTGAGGCAGTTGGAGATAAAGAAGCAGGTGGCCAATTGCAGTGTCATTACTAAGACTGACTTTGGAGTCAGATCTGGGTTCCACACAGATTCCAATAAGAACTAGTAGTGTGACTTGGAAACACAATTCAACCTCAACCTCTATTTTCTTACTAAAGGCTTACTCAAGTTTACAAAATAGAATTGAAGTGATGATTAAATGAGATCATTCATGAAAGACTATCCATATATATTCCCTTGCACAGGGCCTGGCTCATAGTAAATGTTTGATAAATAGTAAGTATTAACATATCCAAAACAAAAAAGAAAGACCAACAAAAAAATAAAAAGAAAGGAAACAACCTCACTGCTGTGTTCACAGCAGTGTTTATGACTAGGAAGTTCTAGGAAGTGAAGGGGTCACTGGAGCTCCAAGATATTTGGAAAGCACACTGAGTGTCAGGTTTTTTTGTTTTTTTTTTTTGAGACGGAGTCTCGCTCTCTTACCCAGGCTGGAGTGCAGTGGTGCCATCTCTGCTCACTGCAAGCTCCGCCTCCTGGGTTCATGCCAGTCTCCTGACTCAGCCTCCTGAGTAGCTGGGACTACAGGTACCCTCCACCATGCCTGACTAATTTTCTGTATTTTTAGTAGAGATGAGGTTTCACCATGTTAGCCAGGGTGGTCTCGATCTCCTGACCTCGTGATCTGGCTGCCTCGGCCTCCCAAAGTACTGCAATTACAGGCGTGAGCCACCGTGCCTGGCCGGAGTGTCAAGTTTTACTTTACTTTCAATCACACACACACACACACACACACGGCATAATTTGTCCTCGAATGGAAGAAAGAGGTGGATGGTTGCTGTGTGATAGCTGTAATTTGTCACTCAAACTCTCCCCAGAATGAAGAAGCTATTGCCCCAGCTACTGGGAGTGCCTCCAGGTGAAGACAGCCACCCTTCTCAGGGTGGTCCACATCCAATGACTGTTTAACATGGGAGTATAAAGGCTTCAGCCTTCTCACTCCAATTAGGAATAGCTCTGAAGGGTCATTCCATTTTCAGAAATGGCCACAGGGTCAACTGAAGCTTTATTTAGTCCGCATCATATCTCAATTTCTTCCTCTGCCCAGTCTCCTTCTTTCCCCTCTCTCCCCTCAGCCCCCTTTCTTTCCCAGGTGTTGGAGCCAAGGGAACCTCCTGATAAACCTTCTATATGATAGTCTTTATCTAGAGTCTGCTTCCTAGAGAGTCCAATCTGTGGCAGAGGGTACTGCTGGTGGTAGACAGAGGACATACAACCCCAGCATGAGATGGTTGTGCAGTTGTTAAAACAATCACAGTTGATGAAGTTGGATGGTATAGTGGTGGAAGAAAATGCTGATATCTGACATTGGAGAAATATGAGGAAAATACTAACTAGAGAGGCAATAGAATCAGGTGGCTTTGCCAAGCTCAATTAAGGCCTTGAATAAAAAGATAAGCTAGGGGTGAAAGGCAGAGTTCTCCTTGGTAGCATAAGAAGAAGCTCTTGTTTCCTTCACAGAAGGTCCAAAGAAGCTGAGGATCAAGCCCAGAAAATAAGAGTAATGAATCCCAAAGGAGGTTCAACTCATAACGTAGGCAGATCTGCTATGCCAGGGTCAGGGCCTTGGTTGAGTAAAAATAAGACCCTGACACATGGTATGGGAACATTGCAGTTGATGCCCCCCATATCTTGAATCTTCATTTTCCTCTGATTCCTATAGAAGTGGTTTACTCCAGCTGGGTGCGGTGGCACATTCCTGTAATTCCAGCACTTTGGAAGGCCAAGGCGGGTGGATCACCTGAGGTCAGGAGTTTGAAATCAGCTTGGCCAACATGGTGAAACCTCGTCTCTACTAAAAATACAAAAACTAGCCAAGTATGGTGACTTACACCTGTAGTCCCAGTTACTTGGGAGGCTGAGGTGGGAGAATTGCTTGAATTTGGGAGGCGGAGGTTGCAGTGAGCTGAGATTGCTCCACTGTACTCCAATCTGGGTGACACAGGGAGACTCCTTAAAAAAAAAATTAGAAGTAGTTCACTCCTCCCTAGTAAGGGCTAGCCCTCACCCCTTGCTCAAAGGCAATGCAGAAGCTTTTCCTTTTCAAGATAACAGGTGCCCGTCTCAGGATCAAGGGCTGCCTACATACTTGGCCATGGTCCTATACCTAGGGTTAAGTTGCTGCAAAAACAGCCAGAGGCATGTTAGAAGTGATAAAGAAACATCAGGACCTAGCCATTTTTTATAAACAAGAACTAGAAGAGTATAGATGGTATTGGTTTCTAAGAGTTCTGGATCAAGGTGTCAGAGCGTGTTGTTTAAAAAGAGAATTTAGCAGTTTGGGAGACTCTTCTAGGGTATGCGACTTGAAATTCTAGCAAGGACACAAAAAGATGGTGCAAACAAACTCCTAAGATGGCTCTTAGAGGCATGGAAAGTTCAATAGCTCACACTCAGTAAGGTAAATACCACAGTTGCCAAGGTAGATGATAGAAAAGAATAAAAGGCTCAGAGACGTACACATATCAGGGTGAGTATACTATGTAAGGCTGGAAAGCCCACTAGCCATCTGTGTTACTGAATCAATAAGAATTTTCCTGGTGTGAGAAGCTCCAGCATCAGTAAGAAGTTCAGTGCCAGCGCTCCTCAGCAGGCCAGGCTGTCAGTAGAAAATGCCACTAAAGACCTAGGCTCACTGATAATAGGACCTGCCCCGCTCAACGCACACAATAGAAAACAGGTGGTGGTACTTACTCATCAGAAGCCAGGTAATGGCAATTATCTTAATGCAAGGACAAAATGTAATGAATGGATCTGACTTGCAGCTGATTAATAGAAAACAGCGTTCCTGAGGAAAAACTAGAAGGGCAGCCAAGAAGGGTGTGATTGCATCTATATGAGTAAAATAAATCAAGGATGCCTGATTGGGAGGTTGAGAGCAGTTTCTCCAATATATAGTCATGATCCATTGTCTAGTTTCCAGAGGCCAAAGATGGATGAAAAGGCCAGGTTCCAGGCCCCCTGCAACAGCCATGCAAGTGTACACTGGGATGATTCCCCTAGCCTTTCCACAGGCCATTTACACAAACAAATGTGAACTAAGGAAAGGAGACTGAGTTAAAATTGATACTTAGAGACCTGAAACATTGTTGTGGCCCTGTTATTAATAGAATGGAAGTAGAAGAGAACCAAGTAATCAATGAATTCAATGGATAAATCAACAACATTTGAAACTGAAGATTTCTGTTTTCTTTATACTCAGGAAAATAATGGGATTTTTTTTGTTTCGTTTCTTCCTTTCTCTCCTTGTTTCCCATTTTTCCTTTCTCTCTCTCTCTCTTTTTTTTTTTTAAGAGATAGGTTTTTGGGTCTCACTCTGCAGCCCAGGCTGGAGGGCAGTGGCGTGATCATAAATCACTGCAGCCTTGAACTCCTGGGCTCAAGCGATCTTCCTCTTGGCCTCCTGAGTGGCTGGGAATACAGGTGTGTGCCCCCACACCTGGCTGATATTTTAATTTTTTTGTAGGAACAAGGTCCTCTATGTTTCCCAGGCTGGGCATAAACCCCTGACCTCAGGAGTTTGTGCTGGGATTACAGGTGTGAGCCACTGTGCCCAATCTTGTTTCCATTTTCTTGGATTGTGGACCTAATCTTCTGGATTCATCTTTGAATTTTTCTCATATTTTATATTTTGAAAATATAAACCATTTCTTCAACTTTATATTTTAGTATTTTATAAGATTATCACAATGATATATAAATCAATCTTATTGAGGTTTAATATACATACAACGTGTACATTTTAAATATACACTTTGAGTTTTGACACATGTATACATTTGTGCACCTACCACCCCGATCAAGGTATAGGACATTTCCATTATCCTGAAAAGTTCTTTTAGGCCTCTTTGTTGTCAATACCACCCCCAACCACCAGACACAAGTAACTACTGACCTCTTTTCTGTCACTGTGGGTTAGTTTTCCTTTTTCTAAAATAACACATAAAAGGAATTATGCAGCATGTATTCTTTTGTGTCTGGCTTCCTTCACTCAGCATTGTTTTTGAGATCCACACTCTGTATATCAATAGTCTGTTGACTTTTATTATGAAATAGTCTTCTATTGTAATGATATACCACAATTTGTTTAACCATTCATTTGTTAATGGACATTTGGGTTGTTTCTAGTTTTAGGATATTATGAATAAAGCTACTATGAGCATTTGTGTATAAGTCTCTGAATGGATGTATGTTTTTATTTCTCATTGGTATATATGTAGGAGTAGAATTGACAGATACATAGCAGTGTAATTAAGTAAGGAACTGCTCAACTATTTTTTAAGGTGGTTGTACCATTCTACATTTGTCTCAGCAATATGAGAGAGTTTCAGTGGCTCCATAACCTCACCCATGACATTCTCAGTTATTTGGTTTTATTTTTAGCCATTCTATGGGTATGTAAAAATATATCAATGTGGCTTTAACTTTATGGCTGAAAATGTTGAACATATTTCTATGCATGTATTGATCGTTCTCATCTTTTTAAAATGTCAAATGACTTACCCAATTTTAAAACTGGGTTGTCTTCATTATCAAGTTGTAAAAGTTCTTTATATATTCTGGATACAGGTCTTTCATCAGATACAAGTAACACAAACAACAATTCTGTTGGGGCTTGTTTGATTTTTTAAAGGTGACTTTTGAAATATGGAATGTTTAATATTATTCTTTCATATTTTATGTGAAATCTAAGAAATCTTCGTCTACTCCAGTTTTGAGAAGATATTTTCCTATGTTTTGTAAACATTTTATAATTTTTATTTTTACATTTAGGTCTCTATTCTATTTATAATTAGTTTTGCATTTACTGAGGTAAGAGTTGAAGTTCATGCTTTTTTCACATAGGCATCCAGTGGTTCAAGCACTATTTAATGAAAAATATTTTCTACTTTTAATTACTTTGGCACATTAAATTTCTTTAATAAATACAGTGATATTAGGTTTCCCTGTTTCTTTGTATGTTAATTTTGGTAGCTTATGTCTTTCAATAAATTTGTCCATTTCCTCTAAGTTATTCAATTTGTTGCATGCATTTTTTCATAACAGTCCATTTTTATCTTTTTAATGCCTGCAGTGATGTCTCCTCTTTCATTCCTGATTTTAGTAATTCATATCCTTTTTTTCTTGGTCTAATTAGAAACTTAACAATTTTTCAAAGAATCTGCTTTTGGTTTCATTGATTTTTTCCTGTTAATTATCTATTTTCAAATTTCATTTATTTTATTCATATTTTTATTTGTTACCTTCTACTTACTTATTTTGGGTTCAATTTGTTCTTCTGTTTTTTTAGCTTCTTAATGTAAAATTTTGCATCATTAATTTTAGACTTTTATTCCTTTCTAATGTAAGCATTTAAAGCTCTAAATTTCCCCCAATCACTGCTTTAGCTGTATCCTACAAATTATGATGTATTGTATTTTAATTATTATTTAGGTAAAAATATATCCTCATGTTCTTTGTGATATGATCTATAATACATGATTAGAAATGTTTAATCTCCAAACATTTGTGGATTTTTCAATATCTGTTATTAATTTCTAATTGATTCTGTTATAGTCAGAGGACACACTCTATATTGTTTTAGTGCTTTAAATTTGTTTAGACTATAGTCCTGCATATATGTTGTCTTGATGAGTGTTCCATGTGCATCTGAAAATAATGTATATGCTATTGTTGTTCCATGGAGTATTCTAGAAATGTTGTTCTGTAAATATCTAGATCAAGTTGGTTGATACTGCTATTCCATTCTTCTATATTCTTAGTGAGTTTTCTGTTTTACCAACTACTGAGAGAAGAGAGTTGAAATTCCCAAGTATGACTGTGAGCTTATTTCTCTTTTGTCAGCTTTTGCTTCATGTGTATTTGAAGCTCTGTAATTAGATACATACACATTTATGAGGCATTCTTGATTAAATACTCTGTTATTATCATGAGACATTTCTTTTTATCTCTAGTATTATTTCTTGTTCTGAAACATCACTCTAGTTTTCTTAAGGTAAATGTTTACAAGCTATAATAATTTTTCTCTTTTTCCTTAAACTAATGGTTTTTTAAAAATTTGAATATATTATTTTATTATATAATAATAATCTCACTACTCATGCATTGGCTGCCAAAAAAAAAAAAATAGAGCACACAGTTGATAAGGGAATGCTGTTGGCTGGTGGTAGAGAAAGAGAATAACTTCATGAGTAAATCTGGGGAACTGTTCTGGTTGATTTCTTTTAAAAAAACAAATTTTATTGTGTATATTTAAGGTATACAACATGATATTATAAAATACATATATATTGTAAAATGGTTAGTACTGTGGAGCAAATGAACATTTCTGTCATCTCACATAGTTACCTGTTCCTCTTCCATGTGGCATCAGCCATAGTCTACTCATTTAGCAAAATCCCAAATACAATACGCTATTAACTGCAGTCCTTACATTGTACACTAGATATTTCAATTTGTTTATCCTACATATTTGGATTTCACTATTTTTTAAAAAAATTATTTTTTCCAAAATGGTGGATTAGAGGCTTTCAGCATGCCTCATCCACTCAGAAACAGCAAGGTAGTACACAAAGATCTACTCTTTGAGCTTCACTTCAAGAAGGAAAATGGGAATCCACTAGAATCACGAAGGAAACCCCAGATCCCAGGGAGGAGATGGGGTGGGCAAACAGCCCCTGTGATGACATGGGGCTGATTAAAGTGAGTGAAACACCAGTACACAAGAGAGGCAGACAGCCTTCCTCTGTGACTCACCTTTCCACTGGGGATCCAAGCAATTCAGGCCAAGGGAGAGCACTTTGTTTTCCCAGGCCCTGGAGCTATACTGGGGAAAGGCTTGAAGATGCTATGACGGAAAGACACTGAGAAAAGCTGTAGGCATTTTTCCAGACCTGGAAATGAGGGCAGGACACCATTTTTAACCAAGGCACATACAAAGTCTGCCATTCTTTGGCAACCCAGCAGCATGGCTGCTCAGGAGCTTCAGTCCTGGGCCACAGATTAGAGCACCTGCTCTGGAGTGGGGTAGAAGCTTCCACAGCCAGAACTGTGAAAAGTACCTCAGTAGTAGGTGCTGGAATTTTGCTCTCCCCCATCACAGACCTGGAGCAGGAAGAGAGCTGCCACAGCTGTAGTTTCTCTCAGACAATGAATCTTACAGCTAGGGCCAGCTGGTGACCTGGAATAGCTGTGTATGTGTCATTGCTGGGTACACCAATCTGCTACCCTAAGACTGTGATGTAGTAGGGCCCCTCTCCACTCCACCCCCAAGCCAAAATTCAGGCAATCAGAGCACCATCCCCTTGCCTGGACCAGCAGCCTGAGCTGCCCCACTCTTCATGGACATAGATGGTGGTGCAGTGGGGCCTTCTCTGCTCCATGCCCATGCAGATCTCCAGGTATTCAGAGTACCCCCTGGCCTGGATCAACAGCCTCAGCCACCTCATGCTTCCTGTACATAGATTATGGTGCAGTGGGACCCTCTCTGTTTCACCTCCAGGCAGATCTCCAGGCATCTGCAGCATGCACTCTGTTGGATTGGAAGTTTAGGCCACCCCCATCCCCATGCAGAGAACTTGGGATTGAGGGGGTTTCCCAGCTCCATGCCTAGGCATATCTCTGACAGCTTGGTGGCTGGCCACTGGATTCTCCCCTCAGTGCTGGTGCTTGTGTCTGCCATCAGGGGACCTGTAGGTCCAGACCTGTCTGGTCCAGCCCCACACATCTTGCCCCCTGCCTCTCCAGGAATAAGGAGGGAGCTCAGACCACTGTGCACTCCATAAATAAGCCCACTTCCTAAGGCAACAGAGAGCTTCTCTCAGTAAACAAGGATCACACATATACCTAACTGTACTGGCCACAGCTGGCTCTTACCCATAAGTACCATCTATGGCTTGTAGTTTGAACTGCACAGAGTAAAATAAAACCTGCTGACAGAAATGCACAGGACTATAGAAGCAAAGCCAAAGGACCCTACCTAGTATTCTCTACAGTCACATTCCCTAGGAAGTCTGGGAAAGGAAAGGGAAAAAATGTTATTATTATAGGGAAAGAAAGAAAAACAAAAAATCCTACCCACATGAAAATAATTACAAATATTAGAAGTGCTAGCATCTCTAGGTAAGAAGGAACCAACACAAGAATTCTGGCACAATGAAAAATCTGAATGTAGTGACACCAAAGTATCACACTACCTCTCCAGCAAAGGACCCTAACCAAAATGGAAACTCAGAAATGAAAGATAAATAATTCAAAGGACAGATTGTAAGGAAGTTCAATGAGATACAATATAAGGTTGAAAATCAACACAAAGAAACTTCAAAGGAAATCCAGGAAATGAAGGAAGAGATAAATATTTTAAAAAGAAATCAACCAGAGTTTCTGGAATTGAAAAACTCACCTAAGGAATTTCAAAATACAATGGAAAGCTTTAGCAATAGACTGGACCAAGTAGAAGAAAAAATTTCAGAGCTTGAAGACTAGTCTTTTGAACTAACTCAGTAAGACAAAAATACAGAAAAAAAATTTAAAAAAATAAACAAAGTCTTTGAGAAACATGGGATTATGTATAGCAACCAAGCTTATGAATTATTGACATTCCTGAGAGAAATGGAAAAAAAGAAAATAAACGTATTTCAGGGAACAATTCAAGAACATTTCCCTTATCTTGCTAGAGAGGTAGACATCTCAATACAAGAAATACAGAAAACACTTTCAACATACTATACAAAATGAATATCATCAAGGCATGTAGTCACCAGACTGTCCAAGGTCAATACTAAAGAAAAGACTTAAAGGCCGCTAGAGGGAAAGCTCAGATCATGTACAAAGGGAACACCATTAGCCTAACAGCAGACTTCCCAGCAGAAACCTTACAAGCCAGGAGAGATTGGTGGCCTATTTTCAGGATCCTTAAAGAAAAGAAATTGCAGCCAAGAATTTCATATCCCACCAAATTAAGCTTCACAAGTGAAGGAGAAATAAAACCCTTTTCCAGAAAAACAAGCATTAAGGGAATTTGTTACCACCAGACCAACCTTACAAGAGAGCCTCAAAGGAGTTTTAAACATGGAAACAAAATAATGATACCTGCTGCCACAAAACACACTAAAGTACATAGCCCACAGAACCTATAAACCAACCACACAATGGAAACTACAAAGCAACCAGCTAACTTCATGACAGGATCAAAACTTTGCATATCAATGTTAACTTTGAATGTAAATGGCCTAAATGCCCACTTAAAAGGCACAGGGTGGCAAGTTGAATAAAAATACAGGACCCATGTGTCTGCTGTCTTCAAGAGATCTATCTCACACGTAAGGAAACCCCAAAGCTCAAAGTAAATGTCAGAGAAAGATTTGTTATGTAAACAGAACAAAAAAAGGGCAGGTGTTACTATTCTTATATTAGATAAAACTTTAGATATTAGATAAACACTTTAAAACAACAACAGTAAAAAAGGACAAAGAAGGGTATGACATAATGATAAATGATTCAATTCAACAAGACTTAACTATCCTAAATATATACACATCCAACATTGGAGCACCCAGATTCATAAAACAAGTAGTTCTAGACCTATGAAAAGACTTAGACATCCACACAATAATAGTGGGGAATTTTAACACCCTACTGACAGCATTAGACAAATCATCAAAGCAGAAAACTAATGGAGAAATTGTGAACTTCAACACTTGATCAGTTGGACCTAGGACATCTACAGAATACTCCTCCCATCAACTACAGATTATATATTCTTCTCATCTGCAAATAGAACATATTCTTAAATCAACCACATGCTTGGCCACAAAACAAGGCTCAGTAAGTTTAAAAAAAGGGAAATTGGGATTGTTTCCAGATGGCTGAATAGGAACATCTCCAGTCTACAGCTCCCATCTACAGCTCCCAGCATGAGTGATGCAGAAGATGGATGACTTCTGCATTTCCAACTGAGGTACTGGGTTCATCTCATTGGGACTGGCTGGACAGTGGGAGCAGCCCACCGAGTGTAAGCTGAAGCAGGGCAGGGCATCACCTCACCCAAGAAGCAAAAGGGGTTGGGGTATTCCCTTTCCTAGCCAAGGAAAGCCATGACAGACAGTACCTGGAAAACCAGGACACTCCTGCCCTAATACCATGCCTTTCCAATGGTCTTAGCAAGTGGCACACCAGGAGATTATAACCTGTGCCTGGCTCATAGGTCCCATGCCAATGGAGCCTTGCTCACTGCTGGCACAGCAGTTCGAGATCGAACTGTGAGGCAGCAGCAAGGCTGGGGGAGGGGTGTCCACCATTGCTGAGGCTTGACTAGGTAAACAAAGCAGTTAGGAAGCTTGAACTGGGTGGAGCCCACCGCAGCTCAAGGAGGTCTGCCTGCCTCCGTAGACTCCACCTCTGGGGGCAGGGCATAGCTGAATAAAAGGCAACAGAAACTTCTGCAGATTTAAACATCCCAGTCTGACAGCTTTGAAGAGAGCAGTGGTTCTCCCAGCACAGAGTTTGAGATCTGAGAACAGACAGACTGCCTCCTCAAGTGGGCCTCTGGCCCCCAAGTAGCCTAACTGGGAGACATCTCCCAGTAGGGACTGACTGACACCTCATACAGCCAGGTGCCCCTCTGAGATGAAGTTTCCAGAGGAAGGATCAGGCAGTAACATTTGCTGTTCTGCAATGTTTGCTGTTCTGCAGCCTCCGCTGGTGATACCCAGGCAAACAGGGGCTCAAGTGGACCTCCAGAAAACTCCAACAGAACTGCAGCTGTGGGTCCTGACTGTTAGAAGGAAAACTAAAAAACAGAAAGGAATAACACCAACATCAACAAAAAGGACATCTACACCAAAACCCCATCTGTAGGTCACCATCATCAAAGAGCAAAAGTAGACAAAACCACAAAGATGGGGAGAAACCAGAACAGAAAAGCTGAAAATTCTAAAAACCAGAGCACTTCTCCTCCAAAGGATGGCAGCTCTTCACCAGCAATGGAACAAAGCTGGATGGAGAATGACTTTGATGAGTTGACAGAAGTAGGCTTCAGAAGATTGGTAATAACAAACTTCTCCAAGCTAAAGGAACATATTCTAACCCATTGAAAGGAAGCTAAACGCCTTGAAAAAAGATTAGAAGAATGGCTAACTAGGATAAGCAGTGTAGAGAAGACCTTAAATGACCTGACAGAGCTGAAAACCATGGCAAGAGAACTACGTGACATATGCACATGCTTCAGTAGCTGATTCAATCAAGTGGAAGAAAGGATATCAGTGATTGAAGATCAAAAGAATGAAATGAAGTGAGAAGAGAAGTTTAGAGAAAAAACAACAAAAAGAAATGAACAAAGCCTCCAAGAAATATGGGACTATGTGAAAAGACCAAATCTACATCTGATTGGTGTACCTGAAAGTGATGAGGAGGATGGAACCAAGTTGGAAAACACTCTTCAGGATATCATCCAGGAGAACTTCCCCAACCTAGCAAGGCAGGCCAACATTCAAATTCAGGAAATACAGAGAACACCACAAAGATACTCCTCGAGAAGAGCAACTCCAAGACACATAATTGTCAAATTCACCAAGGTTGAAATGAAGGAAAAAATGTTAAGGGCAGCCAGAGAGAAAGGTTGGGTTACCAACAAAGGGAAGCCCATCAGACTAACAGTGGATCTCTCAGCAGAAGCTCTACAAGCCAGAAGAGAATGGGGGCCAATATTCAACATTCTTAAAGAAAAGAATTTTCAACCCAGAATTTCATATCCAGCCAAACTAAGCTTCATAAGTGAAGGAGAAATAAAATCCTTTACAGACAAGCAAATGCTGAGAGATTTTGTCACCACCAGGCCTGCCTTATAAGAGCTCCTGAAGGAAGCACTAAACATGGAAAGGAACAACCAGTACCAGCCACTGCAAAAGCATACCAAATTGTAAAGACCATCAATGCTAGGAAGAAACTGCATCAACTAATGAGCAAAATAACCAGCTAACATCATAATGACAGGATCAAATTCACACATAATAATATTAACCTTAAATGTAAATGGACTAAATGCCCCAATTTAAACACACAGACTGGCAAACTGGATAAAGAGTCAAGACCCATCTGTGTGCTGTATTCAGGAGACCAATCTCACATGCAGAGACACACATAAGCTCAAAATAAAGGGATGGAGGAAGATCTACCAAGCAAATGGAAAACAAAAAAAAGCAGGGGTTGCAATCCTAGTCTCTGATAAAACAGACTTTAAACCAATAAAGAGCAAAAGAGACAAAGAAGGCCATTACATAATGGTTAAGGGATCAATTCAACAAGAAGAGCTAACTATCCTAAATATTTATATGTACCCAATACAGAAGCACCCAGATTCATAAAGCAAGTCCTTAGAGACCTACAAAGAGACTTAGACTCCCACACAATAATAATAGGATATGTAAACACCCCACTGTCAACATTAGACAGATCAATGAGACAGAAAATTAACAAGGATATCCAGGACTTGAACTCAGCTCTGCATGAAGCAGACCTAACAGAATCTACAGAATACTCCACCCCAAATCAAGAGAATACACATTCTTCTCAGCACCACATTGCACTTATACCAAAATTGACCACATAGTTGGAAGTAAAGCACTCCTCAGCAAATGTAAAAAACAGAAATCATAACAAACCATCTCTCAGACCACAGGGCAATCACATTAGTACTCAGGATTAAGAAGCTCACTCAGAACTGCACAACTACATGGAAACTGAACAACCTGCTCCTGAATGACTACAGGGTACATAATGAAATGAAGGCAGAAATAAAGATCTTCTTTGAAATCAATGAGAACAAACACACAATGCACAAGAATCTCTGGGACACATGTAAAACAGTGTGTATAGGGAAATTTATAGCACTAAATGCCCATAAGAGAAAGCAGGAAAGATCTAAAATCAACACCCTAACATCACAATTAAAAGAACTAGAGAAGCAAGAGCAAACACATTCAAAACCTAGCAGAAGGCAAGAAATAAATAAGATCAGAGCAGAGCTGAAGGAGATGAGAGACACAAAAACCCTTCAAAAAAATCAATGAATCCAGGAGCTGGCTTTTTGAAGAGATCAAAATAGACCACTAGCAAGACTAATGAAGAAAAAAAGAGAGAAGAATCAAATAGATGCAATAAAAAATGATAAAGGGGATATCACTACCTATCCCACAGAAATACAAACTACCATCAGAGAATATTATAAACACCTCTACACAAATAAACTAGAAAATCTAGAAGAAATGGATAAACTCCTGGACCCGTACACCCATCCAAGACTAAACCAGGAAGAAGTTGAACCCCTGAATAGATCAATAACAGGCTCTGAAATTGAGGCAATAATTAATAGCTTACCAACCAAAAAAGTCCAGGACCAGATGGATTCACAACTGAATTCTACCAGAGGTACAAAGAGGAGCTGGTACCATTCCTTCTGAAACTATTCCAATCAATAGAAAAAGAGGGAATCCTCCCTAACTGATTTTATGAGGCCAGCATCATCCTGATACCAAAGCCTGGCAGAGACACAACAAAAAAAGAGAATTTTAGTCCAATATCCCTGATGAACATTGATGCAAAAATCCTCAATAAGATAGTGGCAACCCAAATCCAGCAGCATATCAAAAAGCCTATCCAACACGATCAAGTTGGCTTCATCCTGGGATGCAAGGCTGGTTCAACACATGCAAATCAATAAATGTAATCCATCATATAAAGAGAACCAAAGACTAAAACCACATGATTATCTCAATAGATGCAGAAAAGACCTTCAACAAAATTCAACAGCCCTTCACGCTAAGAACTCCCAGTAAACTAGGTATTGATGGGATGTATCTCAAAACAATAAGAGCTATCTATGACAAACCCACAGCCAATATCATACTGAATGAGCAAAAACTGGAAGCATTCCCTTTGAAAAGTGGCACAAGACAGGGATGCCCTCTCTCACCACTCCTATTCAACATAGTGTTGGAAGTTCTGGCCAGGGCAATCAGGCAGGAGAAAGAAATAAAGGGTAATCAGTTAGGAAAAGAGGAAGTCAAATTGTCCCTGTTTGCAGATGATGTTATTGTATATTTAGAAAACCCCATCATCTCAGACCCAAATCTCCTTAACCTGATAAGCAACTTCAGCAAAGTCTCAGAATACAAAATCAATGTGCAAAACTCAGAAGCATTCCTATACACCAATAGCAGACAAGCAGAGAGCCAAATCATGAGTGAACTCCCATTCACAATTGCTTCAAAGAGAAGAAAATACCTAGGAATCCAACTTATAAGGGACGTGAAGGACCTCTTCAAGGAGAACTACAAACCATTGCTCAATGAAATAAGAGGACACAAACAAATGGAAGAACATTCCATGCTCATGGGTAGCAAGAATCAATATCATGAAAATGGCCATACTGCCCAAGGTAACTTATAGATTCAATGCCTTCCCCATCAAGCTACCAATGACTTTCTTCAGAGAATTGGAAAAAACTACTTTAAAGTTCATATGGAACCAAAAAAAGAGCCTGGCTTGCCAAGACAATCCTAAGCCAAAAGAACAAAGCTGGAGGCATCACCCTACCTGACTTCAAACTATACTACAAGGCTACGGTAACCAAAACAGCATGGTACTATTACCAAAACAGAGATATAGACCAATGAAACAGAAGAGAGCCCTCAGAAGTAATACCACACATCTACAACCATCAGATCTTTGACAAACCTGAGAAAAACAAGAAATGGGGAAAGGATTCCCTATTTAATAAATGGTGCTGGGAAAACTGGCTAGCCATATGTAGAAAGCTGAAACTGGATGCCTTCCTTACACCTTATACAAAAATTAATTCAAGATGGATTAAAGACTTGCACGTTAGACCTAAAACCATAAAAACCTAGGCAATACCATTCAGGACATAGGCATGGGCAAGGACTTCATGACTATAACACCAAAAGCAATGGCAACAAAAGCCAAAATAGACAAATGGGATCTAATTAAACTAAAGAGCTTCTGCACAGCAAAAGAAACTACCATTAGAGTGAACAAGCAACCTACAGAATGGGAGAAAATTTTTGCAATCTACTCATCTGACAAAGGGCTAATATTCAGAATCTACAAAGAACTCAAACAAATTTACAAGCAAAAATCAAACAACCCCATCAAAAAGTGGGCAAAGAATATGAACAGACACTTCTCAGAAGAACATATTTACACAGCCAACAGACAATGAAGAAATGCTCATCATCACTGGCCATCAGAGAAATGCACATCAAACCACAATGAGGTACCATCTCACACCAGTTAGAATGGTGATCATTAAAAACTCAGGAAACAACAGGTGCTGGAGAGGATGTGGAGAAATAGGAACCCTTTTACACTGTTGGTGGGAGTCTAAACTCATTCAACCATTGTGGAAGACAGTGTGGTGATTCCTCAAGAATCTAGAACTAGAAATACCATTTGACCCAGCCATCCCATTACTGGGTATATACCCAAAGGATTATAAACCATGCTACTATGAAGATACATGCACACATATGTTTATTGAGGCAGTATTCCCAATAGCAAAGACTTGGAACCAACCCAAATGTCCATCAATGATAGACTGGATTAAGAAAATGTTGCACATGTACTCCATGGAATACTATGCAGCCATAAAAAAGGATGAGTTCATGTCCTTTGTAGGGACATGGATGAAGCTGGAAACCGTCATTCTCAGCAAACTATAGCAAGGACAGTAAACCAAACACCACATGTTCTCACTCATGGGTGGGAATTAAACAACAAGAACACTTGGACACGGTGGGGAAAATCACAAACTGGGGCCTGTCATGGAGTTGTGGGAGTGGTGAGGTATAGCATTAGGAGAAATACCTAATGTAAATGACGAGTTAATGGGTGCAGCACACCGACATGGCACATGTATACATAGGTAACAAACGTGCACATTGTGCACATGTGCCCTAGAACTTAAAGTATAATAATTAAAAAATAAAATAAATGGAAATCATAACAACCATTTTCTCAGACCATATTGGAATAAAAATAGAAATCAATACCAAGATGATCTTTTCAAATCACACAATTACATGAAAATTAAACAAGTTGCTCCTATATGACTTTTGGGTAAACAACAAAAGTAAGACAGAAATTCAAAAATTCTCTGAAATAAATAAACACAGACAGAGACACAATGAAAATCTCTGGGATACAGCAAAAGCAATGTTAAGAGGAAGTTAATAGTGCTAAATGTCTATGTCAAAAAGTTGGAAAGATCTCAAATTACCTATCTAACAGCACACTAGAAGAATAATAAAAACAAGAATGAGCTAACCCCAAAGCTAGCGAAGAAAAGAACTAAACTCAGAGCAGTACTGAATGATTGAGATCCAAAAATCCATACAAAGAATCAATGAAACCAAAAGCAGTTTTTTTGAAAGGATAAACAAGATTGATAGACCACTAGACTACATTAATAAAAAATTAAAAAATCAGGAAAAATAAGCACAACCAGAAATGACAAAAGTGACCTTACAACCAATCCCACAGAAATACAGAAAGCCCTTAGAGACTATTATGAACACTTCTATGCATACAGACCAGAAAATATGGAAGAAATGTGTAAATTCCGAGAAACACACAATCTCCCAAGATTGAATCAGGAAGAAATTGAAACCCTGAACAGACTAATATTGAGTTCCAAAATAGAATCAGTAATAAAAATCCTACCAACTGAGAAAAGCCCTAGACCAAATGGGTCCATGACCAAATTCTATCATACATACAAAGAAAAGCTGCTACCAATCCCACTGAAACTATTCCCAAAAAATTAAGGAGGAGAGATTCCTTCCTAACTAATTCTACAAAGCTAGCATCACCCTGATACCAAAACCTGGCAAAGGCACAAGAAAGAAAGAAAACTATAGGCCAATATCCCTGATTAACATGGATGCAAAAATCCTCAAGTAAATAGTAGCAAACTGAATCCAGTAGCACTTAAAAAAGTTAATTCACCATGATCAAGTAGGCTTCATTCCTGGGATGCAAAGTTTGTGCCACACATGCAAATCAATAGATGTGATTCACCATGTAAACAGAATTAAAAGCAAAAACCACATGATATTGTTTGGATCTGTGTCCCCACCCAAATCTCTTGTAGAATTGTAATCCCCAGTATTGGAGGTGGGGCCTGGTGGAAGGTGATTGGATCATGAGAGTGGATTTTCCCCTTGGTACTGCTATAGAAATATGAGAACAGACTAAGACACCTTGCACTCATTTCAATAGACACAGAAAAAGCTCTCAATTAGACCCAACATCCTTTCAGAGTAGAAACCTTAAACAAACTTGGTATCAAAGGAACATACCTCAAAATAATAAGAGTCATCTATGACAAACCCGTAGCCAACATTATACTGAAAAAGCAAAATCTGGAAGCATTCCCCTTGAGAACTGGAATAAGACAAGGATACCTACTCTCATCACACCTGTTCAACATAGTACCAAAAGTCTAAGCCAGAGCAATCAGACAAGACATAAAATGTAAGCCATCTAAATAGGGAAAGAAGAAGTCAAACTATCTGTCTTCCTGATGATATGATTCTATACCTAGAAAATCCTAACGACTCCTTCAAAAGGCTCCTGGAGCTGATAAATGACTTCAGTAAAATTTCAGGATACAAAAGCCAAAATACAGAAATCTGTAGCATTTCTATACACAAATAGTATTCAAGCTGAGAACCAAATCAAGAACACAATTCCATTTACAATAGCCACAAAAAACCCCCACCTAGGAATAATCTAACCAAGTAGGTGAAAGATCTCTACAAGAAGAACTACAAAACACTGCCTGAAAGAAATCATAGATGTCATAAACAAATGGAAAAACATTCCATGCTCATGATTGGAATCAATATCATTAAAATGGCCATACTGCACAAAGCAATGTACAGATTCAATGGTATTCATATTAAGCAACCAATTTGATTTTTCACAGAACTAGAAAAAAGTACTCTAAACTTCATTTGGAACAACAATAACAAAAGCCTGAATCGTCAAAGCAATCCTAAGCAAAAAGAAAAAAGCCAGAGGCATCACACTACCTGACTTCAAACTACAAAATAAGGCTACAGTAACCAAAACAACATGGTACTGGTACAAAAACAGACACATAGACCAATGGAACAGAATAGAGAACCCAGAAATAAAGCCATATGCCTACAACCATCTGATCTTCAACAAAGTCGACAAAAATAAGCAATGGGAAAAGGACTTCCTATTCAATAAATGGTGTTGGGATAGCTGCCTAGCCATATGCAGAAGAAAGAAACATGGATTAAAGATTTAAATGTAAGACCTCAATTAAGAATCCTGGAAGAAAACCTAGGAACCACCATTCTGGACATCAGCCTTGGGAAATAATTTATGACTAAGTCCTCCAAGGCAATTGAAACAACAATAAAAATTGACAACTTGGACCTAAATGAACTAAAGAGCTTCTGCACAGCAAAAGAAACTATCAACAGAGTAAACAGATAACCTACAGAATGAGAGAAATATTCACAAACTGTGCATCCAACAAAGGTCTAATATAGAGAATCTATAAGGAACTTAAACAATTGAACAAGCAAAAAGAAAATAACCCCATTAAGAATGGGCAAAAGACATGAACAGACACTTCTCAAAAGACAACATACAAGCGGCCAACAAACGTATGAAAAAAATGTTCAACATCACATCATCAGAGAAATGCAAATCAAAACCACATCGAGATACCATCTCACACCAGTCAGAATGGTCGCTATTAAAAGTCAAAAAATAACAGATGTTGGTGATGTTGTGGAGAAAAGGGAAGGCTTATACACTGTTGGTGGGAATGTAAATTAGTGCAGCCTCTGTGGAAAGCAGTTTAGAGATTTCTCAAAGAACTTAAAAAGGAACTACTGTTTGACCCAGCAACCCTATTACTTCCAAAAGAAAATAAATTTTTATACCAAAAAACCACATGCACTTGCATGTTCATCACAGAACTATTCACAAAAGCAGACATAGAATCAGCCTAGGTGTCCATCAGTGGCAGACTGTATGAAGAAAATATGGTATATATATACCATAGAGTACTACGCAGCCAAATAAAGAAAGACATCATGGCCTTTGCAGCAACATGCATAGAGCTGGAGGCCATTATCCTAAGTATATTAACACAGGAACAGGAAACCAGCTATCACATGCTGTCACTTACAAGTGGGAGCTAAACACTGGGTACTCGTGGACATAAAGATGGAAACAACAGACACTGGGGAGTACTAAAGGAAGGAGGAAGGAGGCAGGGAGGCAGCAGTTGAAAAATTAACTATTGGGTACTATGCTCAGTACCTGCATGATGGGATCAATCATACCCCAAAGCTCAACATCGTGCCATATACCAGGGTAACAAACTTGCACATGTACCCTCTGAATCCAAAATAAAAGTTGAAATTATTAAAAAATGTATTTATGGCATGTTTCTTGTAAATACCACAGTTAGGTCTTGCAGAACCCTCATTAAGTCTATAAAAATTTTTTCTATCTTGTACTATTATTAGATACCTTAGGTATCTGGCATATAAATTACATAAAGTTAACAGAGATAATCAATCTATGATACTGAACATAAAAAATATCGTGTCTATTTTTCTAAAAATAATTATATCAAGTTAATTTCTTCCTTCATCAAGATTGATAAAAATGTCAGCATCTCCCTGTTTTTATGGCCCTTCTGACCCAGTGGTCAAGGACAATAATAGAGACTCTTGGTTTTGAGTCACTTTTGGATGCCACTATTACAGTAGGTAGCTAGTCAGATAGGAGCAGAGCAGGATAGGGATTCCCCCCCTACCCCCACCACACACACCAGGAATGTCAGGCAGCCATCAGGTGATGGTAAGGCGGTTGTTAACTGTCTCGCTGAAATAATAATTGGTTGCAGCCGGCACCAGGGAAAAGCAATCCCCTAATAAATAGAAACACCTGAAACTGGTGATCAGCAGCTTCCCAAAAAGATCTCAGGAATTGGGTGAGTGGGCTCAAGCAAGCACATTAAAATGGTGGAGTTTAACTGGCATATGACCTTCCAGGGACATTCAACTGATAAAAGAAGAATGCCTCAAGTGAGCATGTGTACAACTCCAGTAAACACACTGTGCATTCTCCCAAGTGCTAGCGGGCCACTGCCATGTGGACAGCCCACCCCAAGGGAAGAATTAGGGGAGAAGGGATGCAGGACCTTGGAAGTACGCTAATGTGTAAAACCTCAAGTCAAAAGGTCAAACTGGGGCCAGGTGCAGTGGCTCATGCCTGTGATCCCAGCACTTTGGGAGGCCAAGATGGGCGGATCACTTGAGGTCAGGAGTTTGAGACCAGCCTGGCCAAAGTGGCAAACCCCTGTCTCTACTAAAAATACAAAAAATTAGCTGGGTGTGTAGTTTTTATGACTAAAATTAATTGGCCAGTCCCTTAACTGGGAGCCAGGATACCCTAACTCTGGGTGCATGCCTGTAATCCCAGTTACTCAGGAGACTAAGGCAGGAGAATCGCTTGAGCCAGGAGGCAGAGGTTGCAGTAAGCTGAGATCACGCCACTGCCCTCCAGCCTGGGTGACAGAGCTAGACTCCATTTCAAAAGGAAAAAAAAAAAGGTCAAACCAAGTCAAACTGTGCACTAGTCTTTCAAGCTGCCCACTTGGCCCTCTTCCAAGTACACTTTCATTCCTGCTCTAAAGCTTAATAAACTTTCACTCTTGTTCTAAAACCTGCCTAGAGCTCTCTTTCTGCCTTATGCCCCTCAAATTCATTCCTCTGAGGAGACAAGAATTGAGGTTGCTACAGACCCATATGGATTGGCTGCCAATAACATATCTTGTTGCCATGTGACTTGGATAACTTCCACTACCAACACCACTGCTGTTGGTCTTTGCCCACACGTACAGTGGAAGGCTGCCAGCTTTGGTGAGACCTAATTATCCCCTCCCCCAGTACTGAGCTCAGATATGGGATGGGATGATTAATGCTCTCCTTGGGTATCCAGGTAGCCATTTCTATCAGTGGGTCTACCATCTCTAGTGGGCTTTGTCAGAGTGAACCTGACTATTACCCTCTTCTACCTCTAAAGCACAAAGTCCCTATCATCTTTTTCTCTTCAAATTAGCCAGCCTAATCAATTTTGCTTCTATAGTACAGAAGTGGAAGTTGGGGATGGGTGTGGAGAAAAGGTGATGTTTTCTGATTTCTTCTTTCTTGGAAGAGTCCACAGCTGTAGGAAAAAAAAAAAAAAAAAAAAAAGACAAGACACTGAATAAATCTTACAACAATTCATTGTTACACCCTCAAGATAAATAAAGTAATGAGTCATTCTTCACCAATTAAAAAAAACCAAACCAAAACAAACAAAAACACACAAGTCTTTTGTGAGACTGAGCAGAAACAGAGCTCTGAGGCAGTCTTTTTTTGTGAAAGCTTCCAGAGTAGCCTATGTAGCCATGAACTGAGGCACCTTCCTGCCTCCTCTCTCATTGCAACCCAAAGACTTCTCATTGCTGAGGTAGGAAAAAGACAACTAAAATATCCAGAGGTATCTTGGTTTTAGGCACAGTGAGGTCAAGGTGTTCCATTAATTCCACTGGGACTCTGGGACTCAGTTTCTCCATCACTGATCTCTGCTTCCCTCTCTGTTGTCTGTGTTCTCAGATTCTCACTCTCTTGGGGTAGAGATGGCTCTAACTTTGGGCTTAGATTCTATAAGCTTAGCAACTGCAAGAGAAAGAAAGATGCCCTTTTCTGAAGCAATAGCTTCAGGACTGAAGCTCACTGGGTTGATTTGGATCAAGAGTTCATCCCTGTAGACAGAGGAGAAAATGCTTTGGTTGGCCAAACTGAATCACATGTCTACCCTAGAATCCATAGAGTGGAGTCAGACCCACATCAACTGCATGGGTTAAGAATGGAGGAAGAGTCATTATGCAAAGGAAAACTGGAGTGCTATTATCACACATACACAAAAACCTCAAATGGATGCTGGGACATGGAACACAGTAAAACAAAACCAAACAAAATTGCTATCCATTACACACTCTGTAATAGAAAATATTTTAGAACTTAGCTAAATACTTGGAATCTTCTAACCAAGTCCATGGGGATGGATGACTGTTATCCAACACACTACTGAAGCATGCTCCTCACTATATCTTCCATTGCCCCTCCAGACTTATTCCCTGCTTTGCTCTGTACCATGTGTGGAGTTCAATAATCACTTTTGTTCCCTCTGGCTTCTCTTTAGGTTTCCCCAATAGGGAGCTCTGACAACAAGCTGGAGGTGCGATGGAGAGGTAGGTTGGGATATTGATTTCCCCTGGCTCTCTCCTTATGTGAATCAGCTGCATCTCTACAACTAATGTCACACACAGCTCCTCTCTGCAGTCGTCTTCATAAAGCTTTCCCTCCAGATTTTGCCAATGACTCTGTACTCTTGTACCTTCAGGTCTAGGGGTTGCAGTAGTACTCTTACAGCTGCCAGTCCCAGAGTAATGAACTATCCCTTGCAGTTTCTTTCTTTATGCCTTGCTCATGTTTTTATAAATATTCCCTTTAATAAACTCTTCATAAGACAATTTGAATATGTCATTTATTTTCTCCTTGAATGTCATTGCTACTAATAGTATTTATCTAGAGGTTGTTTATAGAACCATTGCCTTGGATTTTAATTTTTTGAATGGAAGCTGGGAAGAGAAGACCAATGTAATAGACCTACTTCAAAGCTAATATGCTCTAATAATGTGTCACTGGTTCATGAGAACTCAACAGATCACACCTCTAGTTCATAACAAAATGAAAGGAGATAGCTTTTATTCCTTCTTACCTACTGTACTCACTCTTGAACCTTTTTCTATCCTGGTAAAGTCATTCTTTTTAAAGAATTTCTAAGCATCAGAGATAGTTGCATCAGCTATTGCTATTTTTCAGAAGAAAATAAAGCCAAAAAGAAAGATATTTTGCCACTTTTCCTCTTGTTTCTTTGCTACACTTTGCACCTTGTAATCTTCTTCTAGGTGTTGTAATAATGGCTAATGTTTATGGAGTATTTACTCTTACCCAGCACCATGCTAAATGCTTTACCTTTATTAACTAATTTGATCTCCACAACAAACTTATAAGCGAGGCAATATTTTTATCCCTCTTTACAGATGAGGAAAGTGAAGCACAGAGGGGACAAGGGAGCTACCCAAATTTATACAGCTGATTGGTAGCAGAGCCAGGATTTGAACCCAGGCAGACTGGCTCCAGAACCTATGCTCTTAGTGATTAAACTCTGCTTCTTCTTCATGATGGAGCCACAGCTGAAAGGGAAGTTAAAATTTAACTACGCTTCGAAACCCCTCATTTCACAGATTTATCTGAAAGGATGATTAAATGATTGGTATTTATTATTTATTCCATAATGATCAAAATTTAGGCATTGCAACTTTCATGCCATCTACTTTACATCATCATTGAAATAAGGCAGAGTGTAAACTACACTGGATATCTGCCAGTTTTGCCAGCTCCACACTCCACTCTATTTCCTGCCCCCAAAAGCTGTCTTATATGGGTTACATCATTGGGCTTCCTTCCTTTCTGGATTCCAGTTGGGTTTGGCCAATAGGGAGCACCAGTAGAAGACTGAGAGAGGGAGGGGAGTGAGGTTAGGGTGTTTATTCTATCAAGTATAATCATAGTTATCTATTACTGCTCAACAAAGTATTCTAAATTTAGTGGTATAAAATAATAATTTTATTATTATCAATTCCACACCCAACTTTTGTGGGACAGGAATTCAGACAGCATAGTGAGGATGGCTTGTCTCTACAATGTTTAGAATCTTATCTGGCACTCAAATGCTGAAGGTGGCTTTACATCTGGGAGCTGAAGTTATCTAAAGGCACATTCACTTGAATGTCTATCAGCTGATCTAGTTATTTATTGCCTGAAACTTCAGCTGAGTGGTTGGCCAAAACATCTATGGGTAGCCCCTCCATGTAGCCTCCTTACCTTGGTAAATTGGGTGAGTTTGGGCTTCCTCATAGCATGACAGCTGGGTTCCAATAGTGAGTATCCCCAAGAAGTAGGTGGATGCACATGGTATTTTTATGCCCTATCTTTGGAAGTGGCATATGTCACTTCCAACATGTGCTATTAGCTCTGCTCAGATTCAAGGGGAGGAAACATAGTCCCCATCACTTCATGGTAAGAATGTCAAAGTTGCATTGTAAGAAGAGCATGTGGGATGAGATGATTTTGCAGTCATCTTTGGAAAATACAACGGGTCATAAGATTGAGATTTGAGGACTAAGTTTGTATATATATAAGCATGGCTCAACTGGAAAGGGTATGCCTATAAGGGAAGGAATACATTAAAGAATTTATAAAAATGTCAAGAAAGAAGTACGTCACAACTGAGGGCACCTCCAGGGCTTACAATATAAATGAATGAGTGAATGATTGAATATTGAATGCAAAACAGAGTTCCTAAAACCCCCCAGTTCTTCCCCCAGTTTCTAAAAAAGAGATCTGAATATTTTTAAGAAAGTATTAACTTGATCAAATTGTGTGTGTCTGGAAGAAGTTCCTTCTTTGTGGAAGAGGACATTGTGAGAACACTGTGAATTTGGGGATCTTTTTAGCCATGAAAAAGCCATGCTTGGTGTTTCTCCTTTTGTAATTCCAGTAATCTTGCTGTAGCATGCAAAGCAGTTTTCAGGAGGGTGGAAGGCAGAATTTACTTCTTTTGGTGTAATGCCAGAAAGGTAGTTACTGTTGTTTCCATAAATATTTTCAGAGGGTCTCTGATAAATATAAGGTCAAAACCAAGGTTCCACAAATGTGTATAGCTCAGTAAGGTCATGGAATTGTAGAAGCAAAGAGGAGGTCCTGAAACTTGTTTATGGTCCAACCCCAACATTTTGCAGGTGTGAAGGCAGGAGATGAGAGATTAAGTGGCACACCTGAGGCCTGCACTATGTGGCCTTCCACCGTGTATCACCTGTTTGAAATTGTTCCCAACACAAACACTGTTCTCAGAGGTGTATTTTAAAATTAAACTTTATTTTTAGATCATTGTAGATTCATATTCAACTGAAATAATACCCAGAAAGAGATCTGACAATTATTAAGAAAGTATTAAGAGATCTCATGTGCATTTCACCATTTCCCCCAATGACACATAAGTGGAATCACACAATTTGTAAGATTTTTAAATTGTTTATTTCACTCAGCATAATTCTCTAGAGATTTATCCAAGTTGTTGAGTATATCAATAATTTGGTCGTTTTATTTCTGGGTAGTATTCCATGTACGATGTGACATTGTTTAGCCATTCATCTGTTAAAGAACAACTGGATTGTTTCCAGGTTTGTACTGTTACAAATGAAGCTATTAGAAACATCCATGTGCAGGTTTTTGTGTGAACATAGTGTTCATGTGGGATGAATGCCCAGGAGTGCAATTGCTGGGTCATATGGTAGTTACATGTCTTTTGTTTTTGTTTTTAAGAAACTGCCAGGTGGAAGGAACCAAGATGGCCAAATAGGAACAGCTCCAGTCTACAGCTCCCAGCGTGAGCAACGCAGAAGACGGGTGATTTCTGAATTTCCAACAGAGGTACTGGGTTCATCTCACTGGGGAGTGTTGGAAAGTGGGTGTAGGACAGTGGGTGAGGCATTGCCTCACCCAGGAAGCACAAAGGGGTCAGGGAATTCCCTTTCCTAGTCAAAGAAAGGGTGACAGATGGCACCTGGAAAATCGGGTCACTCCCACCCTAATACCGCACTTTTCCAATGGTCTTAGCAAATGGCACACCAGGAGATTATATCCCGTGCCTGGCTCAGAGAGTCCTATGCCCACGGACCCTTGCTCATTGGTAGCACAGCAGTTGGAGATCAAACTGCAAGGCGGCAGCGAGGCTGGGGGATGGGTGCCCGCTGTTGCCGAGGCTTGAGTAGGTAAACAAAGTGGTCTGGTAGCTCGAACTGGGTGGAGCCCACCGCAGCTCAAGAAGGCCTGCCTGCCTCTGTAGACTCCACCTCTGGGGGCAGGGCACAGCCAAACAAAAGGCAGCAGAATCCTCTGCAGACTTAAATGTCCCTGTCTGACAGCCTTGAAGACAGTAGTGGTTCTCCCAGCATGCAGCTGGACATCTGAAAATGGACTGACTGCCTCCTCAAGTCAGTCCCTGACCCCCGAGTAGCCTAACTGGGAGGCACCCCCCAGTAGGGGCAGACTTACACCTCACATGGCCGGGTACTCCTCTGAGACAAAACTTCCAGAGGAACGATCAGGCAGCAACATCTGCTGTTCACCAATATCTGCTGTTCTGCAGCCACTGCTGCTGATACCCAGGCAAACAGGGTCTGGAGTGGACCTCCAGCAAACTCCAACAGACCTGCAGCTGAGGGTCCTGACTGTTAGAAGGAAAACTAACAAATAGAAAGGACATCCACACCAAGACCCCATCTGTACATCACCATCATCAAAGACCAAAGGTAGATAAAACCACAAAGATGGGGAAAAAACAGCAGAAAAACTGGAAACCTTAAAAATCAGAGCACCTCTCCTCCTCCAAAGGAACACAGCTCCTCACCAGAAATAGAACAAAGCTGGACGGAGAATGACTTTGACGAGTTGAGAGAAGAGGCTTCAGAAGATCAAGCTACTCTGAGCTAAAGGAGGAAGTTCAAACCTATAGCAAAGAAGTTAAAAACCTTGAAAAAAAATTAGATGAATGGCTAACAAGAATACCAATGCAGAGAACTCCTTAAAGTACCTGAAGGAGCTGAAAACCAAGGCACGAGAACTATGTGATGAATGCACAAGCCTCAGTAGCCGACTTGATCAACTGGAAGGAAGGGTATCAGTGATGGAAGATGAACTGAAGGAAATGAAGTGAAAAGAGAAGTTTAGAGAAAAAAGAATTAAAAGAAATGAACAAAGCATCCAAGAAATATGGGACTATGTGAAAAGACCAAATCTACATCTGATTGGTGTACCTGAAAGTGATGAGGAGAATGGAACCAAGTTGGAAAACACTCTGCAGGATATTATCCAGGAGAACTTCCCCAATCTAGCAAGGCAGGCCAACATTCAAATTCAGGAAATACAGAGAATGCCACAAAGATACTCCTCGAGAAGAGCAACTCCAAGACACATAATTGTCAGATTCACCAAAGTTGAAATGAAGGAAAAAATGTTAAGGGCAGCCAGAGAGAAAGGTCGGGTTACCCACAAAGGGAAGCCCATCAGACTAACAGCAGATCTCTCATCAGAAACTCTACAAGCCAGAAAAGAGTGGGGGCCAATATTCAACATTCTTAAAGAAAAGAATTTTCTGTGTCCATGTTTCTTCAAAAATCAGTAAACAAAATAAAAGCAAAAAAAAAAAAAAAAAAAAAAAAAAAAAAAAAAAAAAAGAATTTTCAACCCAGAATTTCATATCCAGCCAAACTAAGCTTCATAAGTGAAGGAGAAATAAAATCCTTTACAGACAAGCAAATGCTGAGAGATTTTGTCACCACCAGGCCTGCCTTACAAGAGCTCCTGAAGGAAGCACTAAACATGGAAAGGAACAACTTGTACCAGCCACTGCAAAAACATGCCAAATTTTAAAGACCATTGAAGCTAGGAAGAAACTGCATCAACTAACAAGCAAAATAACCAGCTAACGTCATAATGACAGCATCAAATTCACACATAACAATATTAACCTTAAATGTAAATGGGCTAAATGCTCCAATTAAAAGACACAGACTGGTAAATTAGATAAAGAGTCAAGGCCCATCAGTGTGCTATATTCAGGAGAGCCATCTCACGTGCAGAGACACACATAGGCTCAAAATAAAGGGATGGAGGAAGATCTACCAAGCAAATGGAAAACAAAAAAAAGCAGGGGTTGCAATCCTAGTCTCTGATAAAACAGACTTTAAACCAACAAAGATCAAAAGAGACAAAGAAGGCCATTACATGACGGTAAAGGGATCAATTCAACAAGAAGAGCTAACTATCCTAAATATATATATGCACCCAATACAGGAGCACCCAGATTCATAAAGCAAGTCCTTAGAGACCTACAAAGAGACTTAGACTCCCACACAATAATAACGGGAGACTTTAATACCCCAATGTCAGCATTAGACAGATCAACAAGACAGAAAGTTAACAAGGATATCCAGGAATTGAACTCAGCTCTGCACCAAGTGGACCTAATAGACATCTACAGAACTCTCCACCCCAAATCAAGAGAATATACATTCTTCTCAGCACCACACCACACTTATTCCAAAATTGATCACTTAGTTGGAAGTAAAGCACTCCTCAGTAAATGTAAAAGAACAGAAATCATAACAAACTGTCTCTCAGACCACAGTGCAATCAAACTAGAACCCACCAAACACTGCATGTTCTTACTCATCGGAATTGAACAATGAGAACACATGGACACAGGAAGGGGAACACTACACACCGGGGACTGTTGTGGGGTGGGGGGAGGGGGGAGGGATAGCATTAGGAGATATACCTAATGCTAAATGATGAGTTAATGGGTGCAGCACACCAACATGGCACACGTATACATATGTAACAAATCTGCAGGTTGTGCACATGTACCCTGAAACTTAAAGTATAATAATAATAATTAAAAAAAGAAACTCACTCAAAACTGCTCAACTACATGGAAATCGAACAACCTGCTCCTGAATGACTACTGGGTAAATAACAAAATGAAGGCAGAAATAAAGATGTTCTTTGAAACCAATGAGAACAAAGACACAATGTACCAGAAGCTCTGGGACACATTCAAAGCAGTGTGTAGAGGGAAATTTATAGCACTAAATGCCCACAAGAGAAAGCAGGAAAGATCCAAAATTGACACCCTAACATCACAATTAAAAGAACTAGAGAAGCAAGAGCAAACACATTCAAAAGCTAGCAGAAGGCAAGAAATAACAAAGATCAGAGCAGAACTGAAGGAAATAGAGACACAAAAAAACCCTTCAAAAAAATCAATGAATCCAGGAGCTGGTTTTTTGAAAAGATCAACAAAATTGATAGACTGCTAGCAAGACTAATAAAGAAGAAAAGAGAGAAGAATCAAATAGACATAATAAAAAATGATAAAGGGGATATCACCACCGATCCCACAGAAATACAAACTACCATCAGAGAATACTATAAACACCTCTAGGCAAATAAACTAGAAAATCTAGAAGAAATGGATAAATTCCTGAACACATACACCTTCACAAGACCAAACAAGGAAGAAATTGAATCTCTGAATAGACCAATAACAGGCTCTGAAATTGAGGCAATAATTAATAGCTTACCAACTAAAAAAAGTCCAGTACCAGATGGATTCACAACCAAATTCTACCAGAGGTACAAGGAGGAGCTGGTACCATTCCTTCTGAAGCTATTCCAATCAATAGAAAAAGAGGGAATCCTCCCTAATTGATTTTATGAAGCCAGCATCATGCTGATACCAAAGCCTGGCAGAGACACAACAAAAAAAGAGAATTTTAGACCAATATCCCTGATGAACATCAATGCAAAAATCCTCAATAAAATACTGGCAAACCGAATCCAGCAGCACATCAAGAAGCTTATCCACCATGATCAAGTGGGCTTCATCCCTGGGATGCAAGGCTGGTTCAACATACACAAACCAATAAATGTAATCCAGTGTATAAACAGAACCAATGACAAAAACCATATGATTATCTCAATAGATGTAAAAAAGGCCTTTGACAAAATTCAACAACGCTTCATGCTAAAAACTCTCAATAAATTAGGTATTGATGGGATGTATCTCAAAATAATAAGAGCTATCTATGACAAACCCACAGCCAATATCATACTGAATGGGCAAAAACTGGAAGCATTCCCTTTGAAAACTGGCACAAGACAGGGATGCCCTCTCTCACCACTCCTATTCAACATAGTGTTGGAAGTTCTGGCCAGGGCAATCAGGCAGGAGAAGGAAATAAAGGGTATTCAATAAGGAAAAGAGGAAGTCACATTGTCCCTGTTAGCAGATGACATGATTGTATATCTAGAAAACCCCATTGTCTCAGCCCAAAATCTCCTTAACCTGATAGGCAACTTCAGCATAGTCTCAGGATACAAAATCAATGTATAAAAATCACAAGCATTCTTATACACCAATAACAGACAAACAGAGAGCCAAATCATGAGTGAACTCCCATTCACAATTGCTTCAAAGAGAATGAAATACCTAGGAATCCAACTTACAGGGGATGTGAAGGACCTCTTCAAGGAGAACTACAAACTGCTGCTCAATGAAATAAAAGAGGATACAAACAAATGGAAGAACATTCCATGCTCATGGATAGGAAGAATCAATATCATGAAAATGGCCATACTGCCCGAGGTAATTTATAGATTCAATGCCATCCCCATCAAGCTACCAGTGACTTTCTTCAGAGAATTGGAAAAAACTACTTTAAAGTTCATATGGAACCGAAAAAGAACCCACATTGCCAAGTCAACCCTAAGCCAAAAGATCAAAGCTGGAGGCATCACGCTACCTGACCTCAAACTATACTACAAGGCTAGAGTAACCAAAACAGCATGGTACTGGTACCAAAACAGAGATATAGATCAATGGAACAGAACAGAGCCCTCAGAAATAATGCCACATATCTACAACCATCTCATCTTTGACAACCCTGAGAAAAACAATCAATGGGGAAAGGATTCCCCATTTAATAAATGGTGCTGAGAAAACTGGCTAGCCATATGTAGAAAGCTGAAACTGGATCCCTTCCTTACACCTTGTACAAAAATTAATTCAAGATGGATTAAAGACTTAAATGTTAGACCTGAAACCATAAAAACTCTAGAAGAAAACCTAGGCAGTACCATTCAGGACATAGGCATGGGCAAGGACTTGATGTCTAAAACACCATAAGCAATGGCAACAAAAGCCAAAATTGACAAATGGGATCTAATTAAACTAAGGAGCTTCTGCACAGCAAAAGAAACTACCATCAGAGTGAATAGGCAACCTACAGAATGGGAGAAAATGTTTGCAATCTACCCATCTGACAAAGGGCTAATATCCAGAATCTACAATGAACTCAAACAAATCTACAAGAAAAAAACAAACAGCCCCATCAAAAAGCAGGTGAAGGATGTGAACAGACACTTCTCAAAAGAAGACATTTATGCAGCCAAAAATACATGAAAAAATGCTCATCACTGGCCATCAGAGAAATGCAAATCAAAACCACAATGAGATACCATCTCACACCAGTTAGAATGGTGATCACTAAAAAGTCAGGAAACAACAGATGCTGGAGAGGATGTGGAGAAATAGGAACTCTTTTACACTGTTGGTGGGAGTCTAAACTCGTTCAACCATTGTGGAAGACAGTGTGGGGATTCCTCAAGAATCTAGAACCAGAAATACCATTTGACCCAGCAATCCCATTACTGGGTATATACCCAAAGGATTATAAACCATGCTACTATGAAGATACATGCACACATATGTTTATTGAGGCAGTATTCCCAATAGCAAAGACTTGGAACCAACCCAAATGTCCATCAATGATAGACTGGATTAAGAAAATGTACTCCATGGAATACTATGCAGCCATAAAAAAGGATGAGTTCATGTCCTTTATAGGGAGATGGATGAAGCTGGAAACCATAATTCTCAGCAAACTATCGCAAGAACAAAAAACCAAACACCGCATGTTCTCATTCATAGGTGAGAATTGAACAATGAGGACACATGGATACAGGAAGGGGAACATCACATACCAGGGCCTGTTGTGGGGTGGGGGAATGGGGGTGGGATATAGCATTAGGAGATACACGTAATGTTAAATGACGAGTTGATGGGTGCAGCACACCAACATAGTACATGTATACATATGTAACTAACCTGCACGTTGTGCACATGTACCCTAAAACTTAAAGCATAATAATAAAATAAAAAATAATAAAAAAAAAGAAACTGCCAAACTGTTGCAAGTTTGAAGGTGGCTTTACAAAATCTGGGAGCTGGAGTTATCTAAAGCATGTTCACCTGAATGTCATTCATTCAAGTGTCTATCATTTCTTTTCTTTCTTTCTTTCTTTTTTTTTTTTTTTTTCCTGAGACTGTGTCTCACTCTGTCACCCAGGCTAGAGGGCAGTGGCATGATCTTGGTTCACTGCAACCTCCACCTCTCAGGCTCAAGTGATCCTCCCACCTCAGCCTCCCAAGTAGCTGGGATCACAGGCACAAACCAGCACACATGGTTAATTTTTGTATTTTCTGTAGAGATGGGGTTTTGCCATGTTGCCCAGGCTGGTCTTGAATTCTTGAGCTCAAGCAATCCACCCGCCTCAGCCACCCAAAATGCTGGGAAACAGGCATGAGTCACTGTGCCCAGTTGCATGTTTAAGAAACTGCAAAACTGTTTTCCAGAGTGGCTGTATCATTTTACATGCCCATCAGCAATGTATGAGTTGTTTAGTTTCCCAGCATTCCCACAGCACTTAGTGTCATCAGTAATTTTTAATTTTAGCTGTTCTAATTGGTGTACAATGCTACATTTTGTGGTTTTATTTTGAACTTTCTGAATGATTAATGCTGTTGGGCATCTTTTCATGTGATTATTTGCCATCTGTAGGTCTTCTTTGGTGAAATGTCAGTGATATATTTTGAAATGTTTAATATGAGCAATGTCTATCTTCCCACTCTCTCACCCACACTCGAGGTTTTGTTTACCAAAGTTCTAGTCCCTGATTTTCACAAAGGGAAACCAAATTGCCTACCATGTTCCAGCCTCGCTTGCCTTCTATCAGTGCTCGAGCCTGTCCAACTCTTCTTGTTTAACCAGGAAGAACAGTGGCCCTGTGACCAATCTGCTTGGCTGTTCATGTGGCTGGCCCTTCTTGGCTTTGGGTCTCAGCTCAAAGGCCTCTTCTTCATTAAGGGCTCCCTGGCCTCCCTAAGCCAGTACTGTGTGTTCCTCTTTGACAGCTCTGTTTTCCCTTCCTTCATGTTTAGCCTAGTCTACAATTTTACTTATCTGCTTGCTTATCACTGTCTTTGCTTACACCATAGTGTGGAAGCTCCATGAGGCCAGGGACCTTGTGTCTTTCCTCACTTGAAGCCCTGGCCCCTGGGCTAAGTGCCAATTATGTAATAAATGCTCAGAGTTGGTGAGTTAAGAAGTATATTTCAGGGTTGCTTCATGTAGATTTGAAATTACCATGGACTTTTCCCCCTTTGAGTGTGTTTTCTATCATTTGTCTTTTAACGTTATCTAGTATCTTTATTATCACCCTCCCTGGGATTAAACTAAGACATACATCATATCTTACAATGTGAAGCACTCTGTAGTATGAAGGTTCTATTTATATAATGAGTTGGCATTCAGCCTTTAAGCATATTAGATGAATGTTTCACATTTAAAATTTTAAATTTAATATATTAATTTATGTTATTTCTTTTATTTTCTGTTGCTATAACAGAATACCTGAGACTAGGATATTGTTTATTTAATATTTGCCATGAAACAAATGTATTGTTTATTTGATTAACCCAAAAATAAAATAAGCTGCCTAGGAACAATTTTATGATCCAAAGATATACCAACTTTGTTTTAAGGCTGTGGTAGTTAATACAACATCTTTCTGCTACCTTCTGCAGTCTTCTCTGTGGACCACAGTGATACCTCTAGAAACCTGTTAGCTAACACAGGAGTTTTTTAAAACACTTTTTCATTGTTTCTTTAGCTGCTCATTGTCTGTCGTGTTGTGGCCTGCGGTAGTAGCATTTAAGATTTAAAAATGAAGGCAAAAAGTTTAAAAAAACCCCACAATTTAAAAAAAGCCTACCTTTGCCTAAAAGTTTAGGGGAAAATTTTCATTTCCCCACCCATCTGCTGAATTGATAGAATTCACACCATCATGGCCATGACCATTTAAAAGAACCCCAGGTGAGCTTGCAGCATAGTTTCTGTGACCATGAGTGTTATTTTGGTAGTGCATAATCCTTATGTCATGTTTGCCTTGGACAAACCAAGAGGTTTAACTTAGTCATTCTAACAAAAGGCAACATGCCCATGTTAATTCCTTCAATTCTGTGCTTACTTTTCTTAAAAAAAAAAAAAGACAACTGTGTCATATGTTCTCCAGCTAAACATTAATGCATTTTGCTGACCAGCCATGAGAGCTAATAGACAGTATTAAGCAAGATTCATAGAAAAATACTAACAACCCTTCCACCCACACAAGTATACCTAACATGCTATTTAAAAACAAAATCCTTTACCCATCCACTCTCACCTGCATTGATTTTAGGAGAAAAGGAAAAAAGAAAGAAATCTTACCACCCTAAAAGCAAGAAAACCCCCAAAATGAGAAAAATCTTCCTTTGAAGAAAGCTACACAGACTTCTGGAAACATAAAGAACTATTATAGAGCTGGTTATTTGAAGAAAATAAACACTTTGTTACACACATCAACAGTCAGTTGGTGTGCTCTGAGACAGAGAGACTGAGTAATTTTTAATGAACAGAAATTTAGCTCACTGTTCTGGAGGCTGGGAAGTCCAAGAACATGTGGCCAGCATCAGAGAAAGGCCTTTGTGCTGCATCATCCCATAATGGAAAGCAGAAGAGAGCACGTGGGGGAGAGAGTGCTGCTCTAGAGATAACTGACCCACTCCTGTGATAACTACACTAATCCATTCACCACTTATTAGGCCTCACCACCCAACACTGTTGCATTAGGGATTAAGCTTCCAACATGTGAATTTTGTCATATACATTCAAACCATAGCATAATCTGATGCATGGTCTAATTTTGTAAAGTAAAAATGTTTGTGTATGATTGAGGTATATAAGAATATACACTAAAGTGGCACTCTGTTCCAAGATGGCTGAATAGGAACAGCTCCAGTCTGCAGCTCCCAGCATGATTGACACAGAAGACAGGGGATTTCTGCATTTCCAACTGAGGTACATGGTTCATCTCACTGGGACTGCTTGGACAGTGGATGCAGCCCACGGGGGGTGAGCTGAATGAAGTAGGGTGGGGCATCACCTCACCCAGGAAGTGCAAGGGGTCAGGGGATTTCCTTTTCCTAGCCAAGGGAAGCTACAACAGACTGTACCTGGGATAATGGGACACTCCGGCCCAAATACTGCACTTTTCCCAAGGTCTTAGCAACTGGCAGACAAGAAGATTCTCTCCCATGCCTGGCTTGGCAGGTCCCACACCCACGGAGCTAGCACAACAGTCTGAGATCAAACTGTGAGGCAGGAGCCTGGCTGGGGGAGGGGCATCTGCCATTGCTGAGGCTTGAGTAGGTAAACAAAGCGGCCGGGAAGATTGAACTGGGTGGAGCCCACCACAGCTCAGCAAGGCCTACTGCCTCTATAGACTCCACCTCTGTGGGCAGGGGATAGCTGAACAAAAGGTAGCAGAAACTTCTGCAGACTTAAACATCCTGGTCTGCCTGCCCTGAAGAGAGCAGGGGTTCTCCCAGCATGGCGTTTGAGCTCTGAGAATGGACAGACTACCTCCTCAAGTGGGTCCCTGAACCCCATGTAGCCTAAGTGGGAGACATCTCCCAGTAGGAGCCAACTGACACATCATATAGGCAGGTGCCCCTCTGGGACAAAGCTTCCAGAGGAAGGATAAGGCAGCAATATTTGCTGATCTGCAATATTTGCTGTTCTGCAATATTTGCTGTTCTGCAGCCTCCACTGGAGATACCCAGGCAAAGAGGGTCTGGAGTGGACCTCCAGCAAACTTCAACAGATCTGCAGCTGCGGGTCCTGACTGTTAGAAGGAAAACTAACAAACAGAAAGGAATAGCATCAACATCAACAAAAGGACATCTACACCAAAACCCCATCTGTAGGTCACCGACATCAAAGACCAACGGTAGATAAAACCACAAAGATGTGGAAAAACCAGAGCAGAAAAGCTGAAAATTCTAAAAACCAGAGGACCTCTTCTCCTCCAAAGGTTTGCAGGTCCTTGCCAGTAATGGAACAAAGCTGGACAGAGAATGACTTAGACGAGTTGACAGAAGTAGGCTTCTGAAGATCGGTAATAACAAACTTCTCCAAGCTAAAGGAGCATGTTCTAACCCATCACAAGGAAGCTAAAAACCTGAAAAAAGTTAGACGAATGGCTAAGTAGAATAAACAGTGTAGAGAAGACCTTAAATGACCTGATGGAGCTGAAAACCATGGCACAAGAACTTCGTGATGCATGCACAAGCTTCAGTAGCTGATTTGATCAAGTGGAAGAAAGAGTATCAGTGATTGAAGATCAAATTAATGAAATAAAGTGAGAAGACAAGGTTAGAGAAAAAAAGAGTAAAAAGAAATGAACAAAGCCTCCAAGAAATATGGGACTCTGTGAAAAGACCAAATCTACATTTGATTGGTGTACCTGAAAGTGATCGGGAGAATGGAATCAAGTTGGAAAATACTCTTCAGGGTATTATCCAGGAGAACTTCCCCAACCTAGCTAGGCAGACCAACATTCAAATTCCTGAAATACAGACAACACCACAAAGATACTCCTGGAGAAAAGCAACCCCAAGACACATAATTGTCAGATTCACCAAGGTTGAAATGACGGAAAAAATGTTAAAGGCAGACAGAGAGAAAGGTCGGGTTACCCACAAAGGGAAGCCCATCAGACTAACAGTCGATCTCTCAGCAGAAACTCTACAAGCCAGAAGAGAGTGGGGGCCAATATTCAACATTCCTAAGGAAAAGAATTTTCAACCCAGAATTTCATATCCAGCCAAACTAAGATTCATAAGCGAAAGAGAAATAAAATCCTTTACAGACAAGCAAATGCTGAGAGATTTTGTCACCACGAGGCCTGCCTTACAAGAGTTCCTGAAGGAAGCACTAAACATGTAAAGAAACAACTGGTACAAGCCACTGCAAATCATGCCAAATGGTAAAGACCACCGATGCTATGAAGAAATTGCATCAATAAACGGGCAAAATAGCCAGCTAACATCATAATGACAGGATCAAATTCACACATAACAATATTAACTTTAAATCTAAATGGGCTAAATGCCCCAATTAAAACACACTGATAAATTGGATAAAGAAACAAGACCCATCACTGTACTGTATTCAACAGACCCATCTCACATGCAGAGACACACATAAGCTCAAAATAAAGGACTGGAGGAAGATCTACCAAGCAAATGGAAAGCAAAAAAAAAAAAAAAAAAAAAGCAGGGGTTGCAGTTCTAGTCTCTGATAAAGCAGACTTTAAACCAATAAAGAGCAAAAGAGACAAAGAAGGCCATTATGTAATGGTTAAGGGATCAATTCAACAAGAGAAGCTAACTATCCCAAATATATATATGTGCCCAATACAGGAGCACCCAGATTCATAAAGGAAGTCCTTAGAGACCTACAAAGAGATGTAGACTCCCACACAATAATGATGGGAGACTTTAACACCCCACTGTCAATATTAGACAGATATCCAGGAATTGAACTCAGCCCTGCACCAAGAAGACCTAATAGACATCTACAGAACTCTCCACCCCAAATCAACAGAATACACATTCTTCTCAGCACCACACTGCATTTATACCAAAATTGACCACATAGTTGGAAGTAAAGCACTCCTCAGCAAATGTGAAAGAACAGAAATCACAACAAACTGTCTCTCAGACCACAGTGCAATCAAATTAGAACTCAGGATTAAGAAATTCACTCAAAACTGCACAACTACATGGAAACTGAACAACCTGCTCCTGAATGACTACTGGGTAAATAACAAAATGAAGGCAGAAATAAAGATGTTCTTTGAAACCATAAGAACAAAGAAAAAATGTACCAGAATCTCTGGGACACATTTAAAGAAGTGTGTAGAGGAAAATTTATGGCACTAAATGCCCACAAGAGAAAGCTGGAAATATCTAAAATTGACATCCTAATATCACAATTAAAAGAACTAGAGAAGCAAGAGAAAACAAATTCAAAAGCTAGCAGAAGGCAAGAAATAACTAAGATCAGAGAAGAACTGAAAGAGAGACAAAAAACCCTTCAAAAAATCAATGACTCCAGGAGCTGTTTTTTTGAAAAGATCAACAAAATTGAGAGACCACTAGCAAGACTAATAAAGAGAAAATAAAGAACTAACAAATAGACACAATAAAAAATGATAAAGGGGATATCACCACCGATCCCACAGAAATACAAACTACCATCAGAGAATACTATAAACACCTCTACACAAATAAACCAGAAAACTTAGAAGAAATGGGTAAATTCCTGGATACATACACCTCACAAGACTAAACCAGAAAGAAGTTGAATCTCTTAATAGATCAATAACAGGCTCTGAAATTGAGGCAATAATTAATAGCCTACCAACCAAAAAAAGTCCAGGACCAGATGGATTCACAGCTGAATTCTACCAGAGGTACAAAGAGGAGCTGGTACCATTCCTTCTGGAATTATCACAATCAATAGAAAAAGAGAGACTCCTCCCTAACTCATTTTATGAGGCCAGCATCATCCTGATACCAAAGCCTGGCAGAGACACAACGAAAAAAGAGAATTTTAGTCCAATATCCCTGATGAACACCAGTGTGAAAATCCTCAATAAAATACTGCCAAACCAAATCTAGCAGCACATCAAAAAGCTTATCCAACACGATCAAGTTGGCTTCATCCCTGGGATGCAAGGCTGGTTCAACATATGCAAATCAATAAACATAATCCATCACATACACAGAACCAATGACAAAAAACCACGTGATTATCTCAATGGATGCAGAAAAGGCCTTCAACAAAACTTTTTCTTAAAAACTCTCAATAAACTAGATATTGATGGAACGTATCTCAAAATAATAAGAGCTATTTATGACAAACTCACAACCAATATCATACTGAATGGGCAAAAACTGGAAGCATTCCCTTGGAAAACTGGCACAAGACAGAGATGCCCTCTCTCACCACTCCTATTCAACATAGTGTTGGAAGTTCTGGCCAGGACAATCAGGCAAGAGAAAGAAATAAAGAGTATTCAATTAGGAAAAGAGGAAGTCACATTTTCCCTGTTTGCAGATGACATGATTGTATATTTAGAAAACCCCATTGTCTCAGCCCAAAATCTCCCTAAGCTGATAAGCAACTTCAGCAAAGTCTCAGGATACAAAATCAATGTGCAAAAATCACAAGCATTCCTATACACCAATAGCAGACAAACAGAGAGCCAAATCATGAGTGAACTCCCATTCACAATTGCTACAAAGAGAATACAGTACCTAGGAATCCAACTTACAAGGGATGTGAAGGACCTCTTCAAGGAGAACTACAAACCACTGCTCAATGAAATAAAAGAGGACACAAACAAATGGAAGAACATTCCATGCTCATGGATAGGAAGATCAATATCATGAAACTGGCCATACTGCCCAAGGTAATTTATAGGTTCAATGCCATCCCCATCAAGCTACCAATGACTTTCTTCACAGAATTGGAAAAAACTACTTTAAAGTTCATATGGAACCAAAAAAGAGCCCACATTGCCAAGACAATCCTAAGCCAAAAGAACAAAGCTGGAGGCATCATGCTACCGGACCTCAAACTATACTACAAGGATACAGTAACCAAAACAGCATGGTACTGGTACCAAAACAGAGATATAGATCAATGGAACAGAACAGAGCCCTCAGAAATAACACCACACATCTACAACCATCTGATCTTTGACAAACCTGAGAAAAACAAGAAATGGAGAAAGGACTCCCTATTTAATAAATGGTGCTTTGAAAACTGGCTAGTCATATGTAGAAAGCTGAAACTGGATGCCTTCCTTACACCTTATACGAAAATTAATTCAAGATGGATTAAAGACTTAAATGTTAGACCTAAAACCATAAGAACCCTAGAAGAAAACCTAGGCAATACCATTCAGGACATAGGCATGGGCAAGGACTTGACATCTAAAACACCAAAAGCAATGGCAACAAAAGCCAAAATTGACAAATGGGATCTAATTAAACTAAAGAGCTTCTGCACAGCAAAAGAAACTACCATCAGAGTGAACAGGCAACCTACAGAATGGGAGAAAATTTTTGCAACCTACCCATCTGACAAAGGGCTAATACCCAGAATCTACAAAGAACTCAAAAAAATTCATGAGAAAAAAACAACCCCATCAAAAAGTAGGCAAAGGATATGAACAGACACTTCTCAAAAGAAGACACTTATGCAGCCAAAAGACACATGAAAAAATGCTCATCTTCACTGGTCATCAGAGAAATGCACATCAAACCACAATGAGATACCATCTCACACCAGTTAGAATGGCAATCATTAAAAAGTCAGGAAACAGGCCAGGTGCAGTGGCTCACGCCTGTTATCCCAGCATTTTGGGAGGCTGAGTTGGGCCGATCACAAGGTCAGGAGATCGAGGCCATCCTGGCTAACATGGTGAAACCCCGACTCTACTAAAAATACAAAAAAATTAGCTGGGCCTGGTGGCGGGTGCCTGTAGTCCCAGCTACTCAGGAGGCTGAAGCAAGAGAATCCTGTGGACACAGGAGGCGGAGCTTGCAGTGGGCTGAGATTGTGCCACTGCACTCCAGCCTGGGCAATAGAGTGAGACTCCATCTCAAAAAAAAAAAAAAAAAAAAACAGTCAGGAAACAACAGATGCTGGAGAGGATGTGGAGAAATAGGAATGCTTTTACACTGTTGGTGGGAGTGTAAATTAGTTCAACCATTGTGGAAGACAGTGTGGCAATTCCTCAAGGATCTAGAACTAGAAATACCATTTAACCCAGTGATCCCATCACTGGGTATATGCCCAAAGGATTATAAATCAGGCTGCTATAAAGACACATGCTTTACTGTGGCACTGTTCACAATAGCAAAGACTTGGAACCAACCCAAATGTCCATCAGGGATAGACTGAATTAAGAAAATGTGGCACATACACACCATGGAATACCATACAGCCATAAAAAAGGATGAGTTCATGTCCTTTTCAGGGACATGGATGAACCTGGAAACCATCATTCTCAGCAAACTATCATGTGGACAGAAAACCAAACACCACATGTTCTCACTCATAGGTGGGAATTAAAAAATGAGAACACTTGGACACAGGGTGGGGAACATCACAAACTGGGGCCTGTCATGAGGTTGGGGGAGTGGTGAGGTATAGCATTAGGAGAAATACCTAACGTAAATGACGAGTTAATGGGTGCAGCACACCAACATGGCACATGTAAACCTATGTATGAAACCTGCACATTGTGCACATGTACCCCAGAACTTAAAGTATAATAATAACAATAACAAAAAATATACACTAAAGTAATGTTCTGGGTTAAATTGTGTCCTTCCACCACCCAATTCATCTGTTCAAGTCCTAACCTCTAGAATCTTAGAATATGACTGTATTTGGAGACAGTGTTTTTAAAGAGGCAATTAAGTTAAAATGAGATCATCAGGATGGGCCCTAATCCAATATGACTGGTGTCCTTACAAGAAGAGAAAATCTGGACACAGACACATAGAGAAAAGGCCCTATGAAGAGCAAGGGAGATGACAGCCATTTAGAAGCCAAAGAGGGAAGCATCAGAAGAAACCAACCCTGCTGACACCCTGATCTTGGACTTCTAGCCTCCAGGATGGACAGACAATTACTTTGTTATTCAACCCACTCAGTATGTGTTACTGTGTTATGGAAGCTCTAGCAAACTAATAGAAGTAGTAATAGCAGCAACATGTGATGATAGAATTACGTAAATTTACTCTTTGATACTCTGCATTTCCTGACTTCTATAAAATTAACTACAAATTTTGCCACTAAATTTATTTAATGCTGTAACTACACTAAACTCAGAGATGGTCAGGATGAATCTAATGAGAAAACAAGAAATAAAGAAGAAGCAAGCAGGCTAATTAGTTTCCCTGTTTCTCATTGAAAAATATGGAAGTAAAAATCAGATTCACAGTTTAAGTCGAATGAGCTTTAAAGTTTTGATCAAAGAAAAATGTTCTGAACAGTTAGTCCTCTGAACATACTATACAACCAAGGCCTCTCTCCATTACCTGGAAGTGGATCCTTAAGGGGCTCCATGGCACAGTGCTCCAACAATGATTCTGGGGGCTTCCAAACCCTTGATTTGAGACTCAGAACAAATAGAACATACACATTCCTTATTATAACTTGGAAACAAATTCCAGATGAGGGCTGCCCCAGTTCAAAAAGAATGATGGACATTAACTCTGGAAGTTACCCAGCCACTAGAGAATTGGTGGGGTTGACATATTCAACCTCTCACCTCATTAGCAGAGTCAATTTTTTCAAACATCTTCTCCTTTCACTCCCTTGAATAAATGTAATGGTCCAAGAGTAGTCAGAGATGATTAGATTAAATCTGTGGGACCTGGGGACCTTCGTCAACTGGTCCAATCCTCTCATTTTACAAGGGTGACAACTGGGACCCTGAAATGCTCAGGGTAATGTATATGTGCATGTGTGCCTGCAGAATATTTATAGCAGTCTACCTCAGTCTGAAGTTAGAGATAAAGAATCCTCAGAGACATACCAAGCCTAAAATTTCTCATGCTAGGAACAGAACTTTGGATTCTCTTGATAGGCCTTGTTTAATATCTCAGAGGAAAATAAATTTAAGGGATGTTCCAAAATTAATTGCTTATCTTATAAAGTTGGGCTAAAAGTTAAAATCCTATCAGTAGAACATATGGAAGATATAAATAGATTAATAGTTGGAGAAAGCTGTACTATAAATGAAAAGTAACTCAATCTCACCAGCAATGTTCAATACTTACTCTTGATAAATTATTTTCTTTCTTCAACGTGCATATACCTTCTCTCTTCAACATGTAGGTACTTGTTTTACAGTCCTTTGGAACTGATAACGTAGGGAGCTAATTCATTTGAGACCTAAAGGGTTAAATAAACTATAGTGTATTTCCATTATATGTACTCCAACTCTCAGACCTTAATTGCATGCCTATACACTAAGAATATTTTAGGATATAAAATTGGGTAGGATGGTCCTGGCCCTTAAGGAGAGCTCAGTCTGGCAGAGAAATTGGACACATGAGGCATTGTTAAACAAGGGGTCTCAAGGCTGTGATTAGAAAATGTTATCCTCTTATTCCCAATTACCTGTTCTAATTCACTCTTCAAGTTTATATTCAAGGGAAAAAAAGTTCTTCCTGACCTTTAGAAGAAATCTAGGACACGTCTCATGGTCTTTCTGGTAAATTCCAAATAATGTCTTCTGGTCACTTCCAGAGACAACAGGGCTTGTTTCAGATTTCACTGAAAGATCAAGATTTCCCTTCTACTAGCTTAAGCCCGCTCCCGAGGCACAGGCAGCTTCTCCATGCCCCTGCCCTGAAGCTCTGCCCCTCTTCTCCCACTCACCCGGCTGCATCTGGTTCCTCTAAGGCTGGAGCCCAAGGTGAAGGTGAGGGCTGGAGTGCTAAGAGGCAGGAAAGGGCTTGGCTGGCTTTCAGGTAATCTCATGTTGGCTCCCTTGGGCCAGGGCAAGTGTTTGGCTGACAGTCTGTCACGTGGGTTATTTGAAGGCTCCCAGTAGGAATGCAAAGCAAACTGCTCTGACATGAGTGATGCGTTTTTTTTTGAGTGGCTGCTTATATCTCCTACCTCCAAGCCTGGCAGTCGAATGGTCCATCTCTCAGTTGGAATAACTTCCCCTCCATAGAGTCCTTTTGGATGGAATTTGAAATGGTTCTAAACTGGTCTCTCTGTCTCTCTCTCTCTCTCTCTCTCTCTGCAACTCTCTCTGTCTCAGACCAAAAGAAACCTAGAACACTGAACTGTCAAGGCAACGCAGCTGGCTCCCAATGCAGCTGGTTGAGCTCTCTTTGCTCTACCGTCTTTGGCTAATTGTCACAGCTGCTGGCCCTTAAATCCTTCCGGAGTGTTTTGCTGCTCTGTCCCCTGAACTGCAAGAGGCATAGATCAGACTCTCTTAGCTCATCAAAGCCCTGATTGCGAGGCTTGAGGAATGGGAAAGAACCCTCTACCTCTCTTCTATGTGGTAGGAAAGGCCCACAGCATACTAATAACACTCTCCAAAGAAATTATTTTTCCTAGATTCCAATTTATTGACTGAATTCTTAACCATCACTAAAATGGCCTGGATATGGCCAGGAGCCAGCTTGTTTCTTCTCTACAAGTTTTGTATAGGCATATAGGACCTCACTTTGGATTGTGGGATTGGCTGCTTTTTGGTTCTTGGCAAAAACTAAGGCTAAGTCCCATCTTGTAATACAAGCAAATATGTCATTAATCTGACAAGTGAATGCTAGGATAGAGACATGCAAAAGCTTTTGTAGCAAATACTACTAGTCTATACTAGGAAAGGGAGGTGTTAGTAAAAGTTTCCCATAAAGCTGGCACCTGAGCTGAGTTCCAAGCCATAAGAGTTCGACAAGAGGAAAAAGGACATTTCATGTGAGTTTATTTGCAATTGCAGGGTCCATTTGGATCACTTGTGGCTGTTTGCTATAGTAGATAGTGTTATTCTCATATTCTGCATTTTTACCAAACAAAACACCAGCATTTAATATTGTGAAGTATTCTTGCCAAGAAAAGTTGAACCTAGTCTGTAGAACAAGCTTTTAGTAACAGAAGATACAGGGATAGAAGAACAAGTAAATGACATCAGAACAAGGAAGCAAACAGACAAATCCAGAATGGGGGACATTCTGCAGAATGGACTTATTTACTGTAAGATGACAATGGCCAGAGAAAAAGTTGGGAAAGGGGACAACTTCATGTAAGAGACACAGAAATCCAGTGTAAATGTATGCACTTTGTAGATGATGCCAAAGAATTATTAATGATTTTATTAAGTATAACCTAGCATTCTGGTCAAGAACATATTCTTTAAGAGCCACATACTGAATTACGAAATGATGAAATGACACAATGCCTGGTGTTTACTTCAAAATACTTTAACAAAGAAAAGACAAAAGGGACAGTTAAGCCAATAGAAGAAATCTTTGGTAATTGTTGAATCTGGGTAATGGGTAAATGAGACTCATTATTTTAATTTTGCTAATACTTACACATTTTAATAACTTTTTTCAAAGTTTCTTTCTTGCTTGTGTGCGATGCCCTTGTTGGTGGGATGCTTTCCCCCTTGTGATGCTCCAGGGACCCTGATCCTCTTATCTTGTGGTTCTGTTGTGCCCTAGGTCCTCTGAGTTCTCTGCATCCAGATGGGCAGTAGGAAGGAGAGAACCCTGACAGGTACACCCATTCTTAAGACTGTAGTGCAGAAGCGACATACTTACTTCCACTGACATCTGTGAGCAAAGCTCATCCCATGGCTTCATCTAGATTCAGGGTAGGCGCTGGCTGTAGGGCAGCTTCCAGCAATTACCCTATGAAAGTGAAGCAAAGCTCTTCAGTGGATGGCTTACTGCCTCTATCACAAGCAGAGACAGGGATTCTGTTAGCAGGTGGGATGGGCCTCAACAACCTGCTTCTTCCACAATGCCTGCAGAGCACTCTGATACCGAGTATGATGGTACCTTCTGCTTACCTGCCTGAGCCACACTAGCCCTTCTCTACCCTGCCCATGCCCTGGGACTGACCTGCTTGGTCTGCATAATGAACTCCCTTGACCGGTGGCTTCTGGCAGGGTTCAGCCAATGGAGAGCATCAGCAGAGACTGGAAGGGAGGAGGGTTGAGAGGGAAAGAAGCCTCTCAACCCCCAGCACCAGACCCCGTTAGAGCACCTTGTGGTGGCTTTGCTCCTCTGAGGTTCACAGCTCATTCTGCTGGCTCTCTCCACAGCCTTTGTGTCCTGAGGTTCTGATAACTGCTCCCTCCTCTCACCCCTTCAATACCAATGCCTCCTTGGAATACTGGTTTTTATAAAATTTATTTCAAATGTATTTATCATTATTATTTCTAGAGATGGGCGGGGGTGTCTCACCATGTTGGCCAGGCTGGTCTCAAACTCCTGGACTCAAGTGATCCACCTTCTTGGCCTCCCAGAGTGCTGGGATTACAGGCATGAGCCACTACACCTGGCCTACAATACTGCTTTATCCATTGTGTCTTCTCTACACCTGCCCACACCCTCACAAAGAGTACCTTTATTGCATTCTCCTCAAATTCCCATCTGTTTCTGCCGGAACCCTGGCTGATACACAGGGGTCCTTGGACAACATTGAGAAGCACTATCTAGGCAGAATATGACACAGTCACTGAGAGACTATGAATGACACATTTGAACTACAGGCATTTAATGCAGCTGGAGCAAATTGGAAGGGAGCTGAGAATAGTGAAGTGCCAGGACCCACACCATGAAAAGGCCTATCTGCCATGCTAGATCATCTGTCAGCAGCATAAAGATTAATCAGAGGCTCTGCAGTAACAGGTGAGTTTCAACCCGGAGACAGTAAATAGTGAGAACAGAGAAGGAGAAAATTAAGATCCTATTGTTGGAATCCACTCAGTGTTACCAGCACTGTACTTGTGGACTAATGAAGCCATAGCATAGGAAAATAATGCCTCTGAAGAGAAAAACCAATGAGGTAGCTAAAGGAAGATCCTGATTTAGAAGAAAAGAACTACCAGGATTATCATGTCCCTTCTGCCACACTTCATTTCTGCATTTACCACAAGAAAGGCTGTGTTCAAACTTTGGAGGTTTCCCCCACCCACACGTGAAGATTGACCATTCTAGGATCATTTATTATAGAAAAGAAAATGGAATTTGTTGTAGAGCCAGCTTTGCTAAACTACATTTGTTATGTGAAGTGAAAAATATCCAAAATGGGAAAGACTAAAAACTGTAAAGATAAATATTATTTGCTAAGCAGTATTAATGATTTAATGTTGCAGAGGCCCAGTGCTATACAGACCTCTTATAAAGTATTCTTAAAGATCCCTAATATTTATGCAGAATTGGAATGAATTCAAAACAGAAATTTTATGTCTTCCCTTTTCCCCATTCTCTGCCTAGGAACTTACATTATTCCCTCAAGGTAAAAGAGCTTTGCATTGCTATATATTTGCATATTTATGTTCAGGAAGTTGCTTTAGAGTATTACTTTGCTCTTTCCTACTGCTTTCTGCTTAGACTATATATATATATATATATATATTTTTTTTTTTTTTTTTTTTTTTTTTTTGAGACAGTGTCTCACTCTGTCACCCAGGCTGGAGTGGAGTGGCATAATCTCAGCTTACTGCAACATCTACCTCCTATGCTCAAGCTATCCTCCCACCTCTGCCTCCTAAGTGGCAGGGACCACAGGTGTGTGCCACCACACCCAGCTAATTTTTTTATTTTTTGTAGAGACAAGTTTTGCCATGTTGCCGGGGCTGGTCTTGAACTCCTGGGCTCAAGGGATCTGCCTGCCTCAGCCTCCCAAAGTGCTGGAATTACAGGCGTGAGCAACCACACCAGCCCATCTTATGATTTGTAAATAGGATTCTGGGAGCTGATATATGAACTTTAGATAATATTTATCATCAATTTTGGCCCTAATTATAGGGCATTAGAAAATATTCCTTCCTTCCTTCATTAATAGCATGTTTTGTGATAGGGGAAACTAAAGTCTGTTTGCCTATTTCCCTTTGTATTGTGGGTACCATGAGTTCAATAAAATTTTCTACGTTTCTCAGAATTCAAACAATAAAGGATGTCCCCCTTACAACCTTCTAAGTTATTTTGATACTATTCTGGGGGAGGGGTCATTACCAGCATCACCTTTCATTGAATAATGGTTGGTATATTTTAAAACATGCTATCTTTCTCATTTGAAGGTATCTTCCACTAGCTTAATTTGGCTATAGTTTGTAGTCAAATAGAAGTATGCTTTTAACATTCAGTCCATATTCCAAGTTTGACTTTTAAACTTAGGATTAGAATAAAAATTCAAGCCACTTTCCAGGTTTGCTCACTGCTCCTGGACATGTCAGTCAGTCCCCGGCCTACCCACAGCCCATGCTGAAGGGGTAGCACTAGGTGATCATGTTTGGCATCATGTGGCCAGGTGACTGGGCACCTGAAAAAAGGGCTATCAATCCAATGCCGGGACATCTTTTCATGCCAAGCTCTGTCATAAGCCACGTCCTCTTCTCAGGAATTTGAATGAGGAATTACCAAGAGGAAGGGGAAAATAGAGGCAGCAGCAGCTGAGAGACCATGAGGTAGAGTTTCCTGTTACCCATATCACAAACCTATCACCTCAGGCACTTACATCAGTCAGGAGATTCAAAGCAAAACACCTTTTTGAAAGTAAAAGACTTTTGACATTTGTCATTCTGTGAACTACTCCAGCCATCCCCATTCCCCACAAAAATCACAAGGCAATATTAGTTTGAGTCAGCCACATCACATTGTCTGACCAATTGCTACCCAACAATGCCCTGTAATTCAAAGACCCTTGTGTCATATTTTCATCCAAACTTTGGAATACACTCCAGGTGTTCAAGCTAATTTCTATGTTTGGATGATCATACCAGCTGGACTTGTTTAGAACCAAGGAATGACCTCAATACATTCTCTCCTGTCTCCCAAAGAATGGTGGTCACACATAATCTGATTATTCATTTCAGGAAATACTCACTGAACCAACGAGCTAACGATGCCCAAGTCTGGCACTAGATCAAGTTACTCTGCACGTACCTTACCCAGGCTGAGGTTTCCTTGGCAGTATATTTCTGGCTCTCTGTTGGCCACAGCACATTCTTCTAAGGCCAGGTAGCCTGAAAAATAGCAAATACTCTTGGAAACAACTAGTCTAAATCCAAATATAGAGGAAACAGCCTATCTCAATATCAGGAGGGGATAACCCTTTTTAATTAAAATCTACCACATGTCACAAGATTGCTGATATTTCAGTAACCAGTGATGTTCCTTACCAAATCTAAGTTTACACTATGATGTTGAAGTTATAATAGTGACCAGATATACAGACTGACAAAGGAACATGAAACAAAAAGTAAAGGAACCATTTGATTGGTTAAATAACCAAGCTGCAAGATGACAGCTTTGGCCATGGAGGTGGAAATGCAGAACAGAGCTTGACTCCCCTTTCCACCCAAGCACCCTGACCTGACCCCTTCTCCTCTGGCCTTCTCCTTATTCCTCAGCTCAAGAAGGCTCTCTTTTAGTCAATATATCTTCCTGGTGGATTAACTACATGAGCCTCACCTGCAAAACTCAACAAAGCACAGTCTCATTTACTAGCAAACAGCCAAGTGGCATTCGTGGCAGAATTTATATATTAAAAACAATTCACCTCCAGGTAAACTAGCAAACCTTAGTGGCTCAAAATATTTGTTGATGGTACCTTCCAGTCGAGCTTGATAGGCTATCAATCAATGAAACACTTTCACAGCTGTGAGAGGAAGACGTTTTCAACATATTTCCATAAGTGGGCTTTGGGGAAATGAAAATGTAAAGGAACTTTATGTCATCAGTTCTGGAAACTGTGTACAAATAATTCACACACTTGCCTTGTTTGACTTCTCAATCTTATGACGACAGACACCAAATAATTTCCTATTTACATACTGTGAGTGCAACTCAACACCCATTCATATATCTGCAAGGGTGAATCTATAGCTTTTATAGGTTATTTTGTGGTTGTTGTTTGGCCATAGCCTTTCTTTTTCAAACCTGTGGCTTAAATATCAATCCAATTCTAGGTTAGAAATCTTTTCTAACAAATGTTACCCCACTGCTTATCTTAATTATGTAAATAATTCATTATAGTCACTACAGTGAAAAAGGAGCTTTCCTATAAAGATGGAAAATGAGCTGTAATTCAATGCATTTTGGGAGCAATCATTGCTTAAAAAAAAAAAAACCCACAACAACCTAAGCTCTGCTTTCACAATTTTACACAGGAAAAAACACAGAATTGAAAATATTATAATTTGCATTTTCTTGTACTCATTATGAGAACACTTCAGAGAATATTGGAAAGCTATTTCCTAACAAGGAAAGCAGATAACCTTGACTAATGCCAGTACTCATATTTATTGATGTTTTACAGGCTAATAAACACTGAATTTTCTTAAAAAGTTATTTTTACTGACTAGGCTTGGTGGCTTGCACCTGTAATCCCAGCACCTTGGGAGGCCGAGGTGGGCAGATCCCTTGAGCCCAGGAGTTCAGGACCAGGCTGGGCAACATAGCAAGACCCCACCTCTATAAAAAATACAAAAATTAGCCAGTGTGATGGTGCGCACCTGTAGTCTCAGCTACTAGGGAGGCTGAGGTGGGAGGATCACTTGAATCCAGGAAACAGAAGTTGCAGTGAGCCAAGATTGTGTCACTGTATTCCAGCCTGGGTGACAGAGAGACACTGTCTGAAAAAAAAGTTATATTTACTGATTGATATAAAATAATTATGTATTTTGCAAACTTCTTTTTAACTAAAATATTTTCCCTTTCTGCTCAGAAATACTTCTTCACTTGGCACTATGAAAAAACAATGTAAAACTTGTTAGATATGCAACAGCATCCAACTAAGTTGAACAGCCTCATTTATACACACAAAATAGACAAACCTCACCATAATTATATCAAATCACATCACTTGTTAAAAATGAGATTGGTGTTAAGTTACGAAGTACAGAGAAGCCAAATGGTACCTACGATGTGAAGAGTATAGAAATCCAAACAACTCACTAGGCTGGAATCAATTCCCAAGTTTGTCATTCCAAGAAAAGACACTGGAAGAAATAAAAGTAGGAATAGTTTAGCCATGCAATTATTTGCACTTTGCCATTTACAATTTGTTGTTTAATATGTATTTTGATGATAAAAGCTGGACAACTTTGACAAATTTTGAGGCAGAATAAATTATCTTCTTATTCAGCAAATAGAAAGCATCTAATGTATGCCAGGCCAAGGCATAGACACTGGGGACAGAGAAAATAAGACAGTTTCTAGCCTTCACCTAATAGGTGAAGTTGACTTGTGAGTAGATCCCAGAAGAAGGGCCTATACAAGTGAAGACCATGTAACAGGGGAGAGCTTATTTGGAAAGTCTTATTTACTGAAAAAGATAATGCTTGATCAGAGTACCATTAAGTGAAAATCCCAAAATAGGAACTGGAAGAAAAGTAGTGTAAAGGCAGAGCAAGTGCACATTTGGGAAAATAGCCAGCAGTTTGGTATGGCTGAGATGTGGCAAGCAATGATGCTGAAGAGGCCACAAAGCTTAGACCCAGAAAAGCCTTGTAAGTCCTGTTATAGAGTTTGGGTGTGATCCCATAAATAGGTGAGAAAGGCTGAGGTTTATGTATAAGGCAGGCTAGCTATTATTCACCTTCTCTCTCTTATCCACTAATGTGTCTAAAACAAGGGAGGCCATGATCCCATTTAAAGTTCTTATTAAAGTTATTTACCAAGCAAGAGTAAATGTGGAAGACTTGAATTATTTCTATTAATAAATTACTTATAACATCACATAATTACTTATGGCATAGGCTATGAGTGTGTATTTGAGATGTGGTTGGTGGAAAGGCATTAAAGGATTTCATGGGGCAATGAAGTGATAAGATTTGAGTGGTTCTGTATTCACCTCTCTTATAATTCATGTTTTTCGGGTCAATCCTGGGCAAGTCAGTGAAGGTGGAACTGGTCATGGGTCTCCTCTCCCATCACTCAACATGGGTGACTGACAAATCTCACCCTACTCCTCATTCCACCAGGACTGACCTCTGCTCTCAATTTTCTCTTTTCTTCTCTCACTTAGGTTTTTCATTTCCTTGCACCTCAAAAAGAAAATGAAAGATTCCAATCCCTACAAACCCACTAGGCAATAATGGCAGTCCCTGTTCTGCAGAACACCTCCACTTTAAAAAAGGCAATCCCTTAACTCAAAAAGAAGGCATCCCTGAAGTTAGGTTACCAGTCACCAATGCTGCCTACTCAGGAAATATTATTTTGTAGGAGTGGAATTAGGGTAGCTGGGAGGTCTTTCCTTGAGAAACCACAAATCACCCGAGTTAATCATCACCAGCCTGAGCCTCCAGCCTTGGAGCTGTCCAGTGCTCATGTATTCATACAATTTCTCTTCTTTCTGTAGCCTCTGGACCTGCTGACCAACCTCTTTGCATAAGTAGTAGGCTCTGAGCCAGCAAAGTGCTAAAGAGTGCTGTTTAGGCATTCATACATGCCAGATGATGTGCTTCTAGACATGATGAACAATTGACCTGATGAAGTGTCTTCCTGAAGCACCCAAAAGACGCCAGAATTGGATCAAGGAGTAGGCAGACAGGAAATGTGGAGACAATGGCTGTATAGAATAAGATAAATGACATACACCACCAAAGGTTTTGACAAAAATATCCTCATGGGAATGGGCATTTAACCATCTACTTCTCTTATTTGCTATTCAGGAATGTGGAACGGTAAGTGGTGGGGTTAGACTATATTTAGAATCCAGATCTTTGAAGATGGTCTGCGCTAAAGAAAAATGGAATAGTGGATAATTGGCATTCTTGAAGGAGTTCTAACTTTGCACTTCACTGTGTCTTGAAGGATTAGCTAATTTTTTTAAGTTTGATATCTGTCTGAGGTGAGGGAAATGCACAGCCACCTAGAATCTCAGATTCATTAAAAGCTTACTGTTTTATGTAAGGGCCATGTTCTGGACTATCGATGGGAAAAGCCTTGAACTTCTGATGTATTGTGACATTTGGGGATTTTTGAAATCTGTTTCTAAGTTACACAACACAGCACTGCTAAGAATCATCCATCAAACTAAAGATGCCCCAGGGACCACCAACTAATCAGAGAAGTGTCTCTTGACCAGTAATTGTAGTTGCTAGAATTTATTCTGTTTAACTTTTCAAAAACCGAACAATGGTCCAAATAGTACCAGTTATCACAGGACCCCCCAAAACAAGAAAAGAAACTAAAGGGAAATGATAATGAGCTTTTCTCTTATTTGGCAACAAGAGAAAATTTCCAAGAATTTATAACCAAAGTCTCCTTTTAATGAATTAAGTAAAGCAGAGTGGCTTTTAAAGGGGGATGCAAAGGTGATGCTACTGGTTCATCCTAGGCTGATGGTCCCTGTGGTTTTCTAATAGCTGGAAAATGCCTAGATATAAAATGTACAAAATGTGGCCACTGCATTCTTTAAATACCAAATGTATGCGTAAAACATTTTTTGAATCAAGTGACATTTTTTGTGCATCTTTCCGGTTTTGCTCAGTGGCTATTGCCATTGTGGTCTCAGTTCCAAATACCACCACTTGTTCCATCCTCTTTTGTGGTACAGATTCTAGGGTGCCTTTGTAGCAGCAGCAGCAGCAGCCCCATTGCCAAGGTTTGACCCAACCAAACCCATGAGGCTCTGGCTTACCTGGCAGGTGCCTGGATTGGCCAGGCAACATAATACCTGTGGGTGAGTTATTCTTCCATAGGAAAGTCTGGACCAATGAAAGACAAAAGACAAAAGGAAGCTAATTCCATGCCCTTCTTCCTAATCACCCACTAGATGTTTCCAAGACCCAATGACATCTTACATAGGGCCTTTTAAGAGATGTTGCCTGTGTCAGAGCAACCCGTTAGGTGTTTTGTTTTGTTTTGTTTTTTCTTAATAAAGCTGTGACTTTGGTTATATATCACCTCATATAATCATCCCTTGGTATGCACAGGGGATTGGTTCTTGGAATTCCTTTGATTACCAATATCCAAGGGATGCTCAAATCCTTTCTATAAAAATGGTGTAATATTTGCATATAACCTATGTACAGTCTCCTATATACTTAAAATCATCTCTAGATTACTTATAATATTTAATACAATGTAAATGCTATGTAAATAGGTGTTATGGTATATATATTTATTTGTATTATTTTAATTATTCTGTTTTTTATTGTTTTTGTTTTCAAATATTTTCAATTGCAATTGGTTGAATCCATAGATGCAGAAGCTACAGATATGGTGGGCTGGCTGTATTTGCTTTATTTCTCTGCTTCCTTTGTTTCTCTTTTCTTGCTGCCCTGAAATTGCAAATTCTAACAATATGTTTACATGTAAGCTTTGCCTCAGATTCTGTTTTTAGGGATAAGACATTTATACTTTCTGTGTTCACTTTAAGTTTGAACTAAATACAACGTGTTTTTCCCTTTAGTTATCTACTTTTTAATCACTAGATTTCCTCAAGACGGGAATAAAGAGCTAGTCCATAGTATTAGTGAAAGGATAGTCAGTCCAGGGGTATTTAGATCTTCATTAAATCCATTACAACACTGTATGCAGTGCTTGTCAAATTCTGAAACCGATGTGGTAACTTGAGGGAAAACAAGCTTGGTGTTCTTTTCCAGCAGGCAACTGGGGCCTTCTCTTTGAGATACAGTAGGTATTGGTTTTCTCCTCTTATATACCAAGAGCAGAAGCCCCCAACTAGGGATGCCCTGTAGGAGGCTGATAAATTTTGATGGAATAAAGTAAAACCTTGTTTGCCCTTCTTCCTTAAATGTGTGTGCTTTGTGAATAAGTACAGTTTTAATTTCAATGATTTCAGTACACTAAATATCAATAGACGCAACCCACATAAGCAAGTTATTTAGAATTTTCAGTAATTTTATAGGTGTAAAGGAATCCTGAGAGCAATAAGTTACTAGATCTCTTTAGGCCTAGCATAATATCTGGAACAAAGAAAAAAAGTCCTGTAGCTGACACTTCTGGTACCCATGTCATAGCTTGTTAGCCTACCTTGCTTAGCTACCTATAGCATTTTATGGTGGTTCGCAATTTGCAAATAGCTGGTAAAAAGATCTACTGAGTTACCATATATTCCTCTGCTGGTATATCTTCTTGCTAATAAATCACATAAATTATGACTTTGAAGCTTAGCTTTTCAATATTTGCATTTCTAGTCTCCTCTACTATAGGACTTCATTGTTCTTGGTGCTATTTTTTGTTTCTTCCCAGATTGCTGCTGACATAAATGTACCATACTTGTGTTCCATGACACATTGAGCTTAAAGATCATATATCCTATATCTACAGTGGAAAATGTAGTGTTTAGGGAAGAATGAAGAGAACTATTACTTGGATTGGAATTTGAGATTCCAATTCTATTTATGGGTATAATTTTAAAAGCTTAGATATCTTCCCCATAATTTTTTTCTCCCTAAGATTTAGGTAAAAAGAATGGTGCTTCAGTGTGTGACATGAATAATATCTAATTCTTATGTTCTTCTTTACTTATCTAATACATTAGTATAAGTGAAGTCAAATAGCACTAAAACTATATAGCAATGAGGTGTACCAAATGCTGAAATCGTTGGCATGTAAATCTGGCTAAGATATAGGACTCCAAGAATATATGGTATTAATATGATTTAGCTTTATATTTTATAGAAATTGTCACAAAAATGTTTTTCATTTAATTCAAAGTTTTATGCTGGAAATAGTCATGTTTCTAACATGTAAGTTCATAAGATGAGCTTACAGCCTGGCCTGATTACCAATTGGAAAATTGTATCACCACTAAAAAGACAGATTTTATTCAATGGAAATTGGTCACTGGGGATCTCTCTCTCTACCTCCTCACTAGAGCAAATGCCTCCAGACAGGGACTCACACTTTTCCATTATTTCTCAGTCAGCTTCTTGGTATACTAATAGTGTTTGTGTCAAATTGCTTTCAGCTAAAAGTATCAGAGTATTGATCTAAAAGTGACACTCAGTTGGGATGTACTTTTCTCAAGCTAAAGGTTGGTTAATGGATACAAAAGAACAGAATAGGCTGGGAACAGTGATTTATGCCTATAATCCTAGCACTTTGGGAGGCCAAGGTAGGAGGGTCACTTGAGGCCATGAGTTTGAGATCAGCCTGGGAAATATAATGAGACCCCGTCTCCACAAAAAATAAATTTAAAACATTTACCAAGCATGGTGGCACATGCTAATTGTCTTAGCTACTCAGGAGGCTGAAGCAGAAAGATCACTTGAGCCCATGAGTTTGAGGCTGCAGTGAGCTAGGATTGTGCCACTGTACTCCAGCCTGTGTGATGGAGTGAGACTTTGTCTCTTAAAAAAGAAAAAGTATAGCTAGATAGGAGAAATAAGTTCTAGTGTCCATAACATTATAGGGTGATTATAATTAGCAACAATTTATTGGGTATTTTCAAATACTAGAAAAGCAGAATTTGAATGTCCTCAACACAAAGAAATAACTGTTTGAGGTGATGGATATGCTAATTACCCTGATTTGATCATTACACGTTGTATACATCAAAATATCACACTGTACTCCATAAACATGTACATTTATTATGTGTCAATTAAAATAGCAATAAAACCAAAAAAAGAAACAAGAAATCTAGAGGTAACTGGCTTCAGTGTTGGTCTAGAAGCTCAACAATGTCTACCCCTTTGCCATCCATCCTTAGGTGTCAGGCGTTAGGCTATCACGCAGGGCTACAAGATGATGGCAGTAGCTCTAGTATCATCTCCTCACATGACGAAGTCCAAAATCAGAAAAGAATTGGGTCTCTCTTACTAGTTAAGGAAACATTTCTCAAATTTTTCTTTATGTCTTCATGGCCATAACTGGGTCATTTAGCCAACACTAGCTAGCTGCCAGGGAAACTGGTAACTGAGTGTCTGGTATGGCCAGCTTCTACTGAGGCAAGAAACAGTGGGAGAGGAGAATGCCCACTGGGCAGGCAACCTACAGTGTAGGCCACAGAGGGGTATTGCTATTTGGAAAGGCAAAGGGAATAGAAAGTCAAAAACAAAACTAGAATAGAGGATGGAAGAGCAACATAGATGGTGAACATGCTTAGAATGACAGGAGTTAAGTCAGACTATGACCATATCCAGGTTCCCAAATCCTCAATAAATCTATGCACATTTGGGAATTTGGGTGAGATTTCATAAGATGATAGCAATGATAACAGGTATAACAAGTACCTAAGGAAGGTTATAAGAATGGCTGAAGATCCATGACTCCTCAATGGACAGGGAAGGACCAGACATTGATACTGAGTTACACTCAAGTTTTGAGGTCTTCTGGGAGAATGGGCAGATCCTTCAAGTGAGTGATCAAGAAGTTAGCATCTCCAGCTTTCAATTACAAGAAGAAAGTTTAGGAGTAGTCTATTTTGCTGTGAAGTATATAGGAATGTTTATAGAAAAAATGAGAGTTGCAGTTGGCAGTGGGAGCAGTTGAGATAACAATATATAAAAAAAGATGTAGCTTGGAGCGTGGGGCAAGAAAGAGGCAGGCAGGAAGCTGGGGTGAACAAATGGGCAGAAATCAATTTCCTGCAAGGTTTCTACTCCAGATGCTGGCAGGATGACAGGAATTCAAGAGAATGGGAAATCAGAGATAAAGAGGAAGATTATGGTTAGACTTAACTGGCTCTATAAATTATGGCTCTCTAGTGTCAAGTAAACCATTTAAATTTTTTTAACAAGAGGATGGATGTTGAACAGACTCTAAGATTAAGGCAGCTGGGCCTCAGAAAGTGACAAGAATTGCAGCCTGGTAAACTGCCAGAGCTCTCCCATTTCTGTTTTTACATATTCAGATTATTTTTCTCTGCTCTCCTAGGCTATTGAGGGAATACAGCCACCCCACACTTAAGTTTCCATGAGATATTTTGAGCCATCCACTAACATACTGACTTAATTCCAAGTCCTTGGAGAGGATCTGATTGATCCTCTTTGGTTTAGATGGGGTCTACCCAGCCTCAACTAATGCCAGGAAGACACGCAATTGTGTAATATAAGTATGGCTTCCAGGGGTTCATCCCTAAAATGGGAAGAAAAGACAGTTCCAAGAAAAAAGGTTATTATTATAAGCTGTGCGACATCTCAGGTATACGTATTACGGCGGCAGTCCCCAACATTTTTGGCACCAGGGACCAGTTTTATGGAAGACCATTTTTCCATGGATGGGGATGGGGGAATGGTTTCAGGATGAAACCGTTTCACCTCAGATCATCAGGCATTAGATTCTCATAAGGAGCACAAAACCTAGAGCCTCACATGTGCAGTTCACAATAGGGTTTGAGCTCCTATGAGAATCTAATGCCTCCACTGATCTGATAGGAGGTGGAGCTCAGGGAGTAATGCTGTCTTGCTGCTCATCTACTCCTATGCAGCCTGGTTCTTAATAGGCCATGGACTGGTACTGGTCTGCTGCCTGGGAGTTGGGGCCCCTTGTATTATAGCACTGAACACAGAAGGATTTGGTGTAGGATGACTTGGTACCACTCTGGTCTTCAGGAATCTCTGGCGATAGCCAAGGTCAGCAGTAGGACTTGAGTTTATCCTACCCTCACATTGTATCTCACATTTCCTCCTATCCTGCTAGTGGATTCCCTGGAAGGAGAAGCAGATCATAGAAAGCCAAGGCCAGCTCCCAGGAGTTTGTCACATATGTCATGTAGAAGAAGGCGTTTGCCTGAGAGAGATGGGGAGAGGTTGGAAGGAAGGGAAGACACACACAACCATCAAGAACAGGGAGGATACTGGCTCATTCTCCAACAAGGATCTCCAGTTGGGTGGTCCTGCTATGCAGAAAAAGAATGTATAGATTTCACTTCAAGGGTCACAAAATACGCTACAGGAAGAAAATGGTGATTGTGAAGTGGCCATTAGCTGACTTCATAATTTCAAGGTATCTTCTTGTAAATACCATCTTTTAGATGTTTTCTCAAAACTTTACATTTTAAAACATTAAATACCTTAGAAGAGCTGGTTATCCAGATCTGTTAGGAGAGCATGAAACAGTGGAAAGAATTCTGGATTTGAAATGAAAAGCCAGAATTGGAATTCTGGCTGCACACTCCAGCTGAGTTACCTTGAGCAAGCACTTACTCCTTTTTTAATGAATAAGGAAACTAATTGCAGAGAGATTGAGTTTTTTTTGACTGGACTTTACAAGACTGTGAGGATCCATTGAATTGGCAAAAAATAGCAGATGGGAAACAGCAGAGCTCAATATGTATGTTAGTAATTATCCAGAAATTGGAGGACAAATGTTCATATAATAGATCAAAGGGGAAGACTCTCACTTTAGCGAATAGTCACTCTTTTAGCAAGTGAATGCCTTGGGACTGGGGGAATAGAGCTGGACAGTGAGTAATGAACGTGCAGTCTTGTTCAGGCCAAGTGTCAGCTTGGAAACTTTGTCTTATGAGAAAACTTTTCCTGGGCCGGGCGCGGTGGCTCACGCCTGTAATCCCAGCACTTTGGGCAGCCAAGGAGGGCAGATCACGAGGTCGGGAGATCGAGACCATCCTGGCCAACATGATGAAACCCCATCTCTACTAAAAATACAAAAAAACTAGCCAGGTGTGGTGGTGGGTGCCTGTGGTCCCAGCTACTCAGGAGGCTGAGGCAGGAGAATGGCGTGAACCTGGGAGGTGGACCTTGCAGTGAACCGAGATCGCACCACTGCACTCCAGGCTGGGTGACAGAGTGAGATTCTGTCTCAGAAAAAAAAAGAAAAGAAGACTGTTCCTTAATCATTAAGTAGGCCTCTTTGCAGAATTTTGGAGGCATAAAACCAGACAGAAACACTTGCAAATGTATGTGATATAGATAGGGGGTCAACTTGGTTAAAAGTCTAAGGACCTTACAGAGCAGCCTGTTGGTGTCGGTATACAGAATTCTCTTCCAAAGATTGGACTTGTTGGCATGGGGAGGGGTGTTGGGGAAGGGTACAAAAGTCCTTACTCAATGTCCTGGATCAGTTGTGCTCGGAAGCCTGTGGGTGAGGGTGATGTCCTAGAAATGAGTGGCTGGGGACTTTTTGTTTGGGCATACATCTGTTTGATCTAGAGGTCAGCAGGGCCACAACAGGAAGATCCAAGTACACACAAGCTTGCAGCCTGCAAGACAGCTTTGCAGAGGGAAATCTACTGGCAAGTTTTCAGCTCTTCCAGGAGCTAGGCAGCTTTCTTCAGGAAAGCTCTTTGAGCCCTCTCAGGATGAAGGTACCTATGTTTCTTAAGCTTTCATTTTATATTTATGGTCAAGGATCTCAGGATCCTTGTTTAAAAGAGGAGATGCTTGAGTCAGAGCTTGAACCCCCTTAGGCCAACAGTGCATTCTGTGGTTCTCTGACTAGTCCACTGGCCAGAAATAGAGTCTTCTTTGAGAGTGTCTATCAGAAACAAGTTCTGTAGGACTATGGAGCACTTCTAGCAGGACTCTAGGATGTTCTCACCCTTCACCTTAGCTTGTTTCCAATACACCAAGTGGTAAGGACATGAGTGAAAGATACTGTCCACACCAGGATGGTTTTGGGTCATCTAACTATTTGACAGAGATAGGCCCATAAGTGCAATCTTGCATTGTTTATTTTAAAAGAGGAAAAAGGCAGGAAGGATTAAGACAGGAGGAGAATTGGGGAAGAAAGGATATTATGTTTAGAATAAAGACTTAAAAATCCACAATGAGCCAAAAGGGGAATCCCACTCTTTTTGCATGAATCTAGTTCCTCTTTTACATATTTGGGAGGACAGTATAATCAGCTTAGGAGACTGAGCAACTTCAAGGCATTTGGAAGTCCCCTCTAACCCCTATTTCAAAAGGAGTTTCTTAATTTAATTCAAAGTCCTGACCACAAATGTGCTGAATCAGACCTTGGATGCCTTCTGTCTGCCAGCAGGAATGGGACTCTTGAAGGTACCAGTTAGCAGGAAGCCTAATTCACTTTCTGGTAAGAAAAACAAAGGGAATGACCCTAAATTTTGGATTATACAAGTCTGCTCAGATGATGGTCTGTCAACTGCTGGTAGTACAGTCATCGTTGTGCCTCAATCATTGCCACCTCTTCCCCAATCACAGGGGCCACATCCTCATCAAAAAGAACACATGTTAAACACCAAAAAACAGATGCAATGCAGTCAGACTGAAAGTTTCTACAAGGAATCTTGCTTAAATCACTGAATACTAAAGATTTCATTTATATTCCATCGCCATGGTCTCTACCCCATATATTATCACCCTAAGCATTGTCTATATGCACAAAGACTTACGGAGAACAGCAGATAAGTAAATGTGCCTCTAATCTATTGGAGAATTAGAATTAGTTTCATAGAGTAGGAAAGTCTGCAAAGGAAAGTTGATTGGCAGCACCAAGGCAACCTGGAAAGGACCCAGTTGTTGGCATGTGGACCCATCGAAACATAAGAGGGCTCATCTGGGAGCAACTGCATATTCCTGATACAAGGGCAAAAACCCTTATTATTTGGGGAAATAAACCCAACTCCTAAATTAACCAGGGTACAAGTGACCCCAAAATATTAAATGATGAAAAGAGTGGCAAAGAGATCCTGATTTCCTACTGGGGTAGCTGATATCAAATTTTTACCCATGTGTTCCTGATTGTTCTTTATTATCTATGTTAAGGAGCATCCTGCGTTTGTCCTCTCTTGCCCATAGAAACCCCATTTTTTTTTTTTTTTTTTTTTTTTTGTTAGCAATCTCCATAGTCGCTAGGGGTCAGGCCTCCCCGAGTCACCTGACCTCACTCCCCATCGTGGTCATTATGCCCACCTTGTTCTGAAGGTTCTTGGTCCCTGCTTTTCTGGGATATCATTACCCACATTTCTTTCAGAAAGCACAATTCCATAATGACATCTCCTACTGTCAGTTCCAGCTCACAGAGGACAGCTTGTTGTCCATGCTGGTGTCCCATCACCAGCACATTCATTATTGCCTTGGTAAAAAGAATGTCCTCCAGGCCCTGCAGGGGAACATGATCAGCTCGTATAAAGTTGGTTGTGGTCTCAGGTCATATGCAGTAGATCCATATTAGCACAATCCCTGCTCAATAGCCTGTCTAGGCAGCTCTGGAATCTCTACTTCATTTAATATGGGATATCACTTTTTCCAAGCTTCCAAAAGCCATCCCAGCACTATCATTTAGGGTCTTTTCCAGGGCATTAAATCCTATGTCCAGGGGAGTGCTCTCATTTTAAGAAACATCCCCACATCCAGATTTATATTCCTCCCCCTGCTGGCCCAGCACCCTTGAGATCCATTTCCAGGTCCTCTCTCCTAGCTCCTGCCTGAATGTTAGCCAGGTTCTGTAGCTCCTGTGGTATCCTCATCTGCCTTGACAGGCCTGGCACTTCCCTAAGAAGGTTCTGCTGAGATTTGACCCTAACTATGGGTCTGGTGGACAGGAGATGAGGTGGGTGCACCTAGCCTCACTTGCACTGAGGAAGGCAAGTGTCTTATAAGATGTGTGTCTCATGTGAGGCTTCTGCATAGTCTTCAAGAAATAAAGGGAGCTCTGTCTTCCAACAAGGGATGTGAGCTACTTTTGCAAGCTTAAAGGGACTAGAGGGATCAGGAGATTCAAGGTTCTCAAGTCCCTCTCCCCAAATATTCCCATTATCAGAACTTTAGTGCAGAATTCTCAGCTAGGCTGGCAATCCAGCCTTCTCTGAAATTCTGTTTCTGTTCAAGTTAACTTCTGTGCCTGATCTTTGGCTGTAGGTCCAGAACGAGGATGCAGCACATGAACCACCTAGGGTACAAAGTTTAAGGAAGGGCCCATCCTCACGGTCACACACGTTACTGACCATGCACTGTCATAACTCTGGGCCTAAGTGCCTTCTAAAATTTTGTGCCCTAGGTGCCTCAGCCTAGTTCTAATCCTATTCAGCTATGTCTGTCCTCCAGCTGCAGACATATGGGTCTGTTCAAATGTTGTCAAAGAGGGCATGTGGCTCTTGCATCTTTCTTTAAATCATTGGTTATTACATCCTAGTCTGTCATTTTCTTTTCTTTTTAATAAGTCAGTGGCACTTAGCAGCTATAATGATTGTGGAATGAGTGTTTGTCACTCTTTCCCCAACACCCCTGAAATGCCCAGGTCACTGCACCAACTAGAGCTTCCACTTCCACCTGTGTGTTATGTCTCTATCATATTCCTATATCAAATCACCATTTACACCCTGAAAAAACCATTTATATCCTGGTGGATGATGGTAGACTAATGTAAACCTAACCAAGCTATTGTGCCAGATATGATATTCTTACTAGAACAGATCAATTGTTCCAGCTGGTATGTGGCACTAGGTGTGTGTTTATTGATTCACTGCATGCTTTTCAATTCTTAACAGAAAGGAGGATCAGGGTAGTTTGAATTCACTTGGAATGAAAAGAATTGTGCATTCATGATCTTGCCCCATACTCCCTGTCACAATATATCTGAAGAAATCTTGATTATCTGGTCAATCCATAACATCACACTGATCCACTAAACTGATGACATCAGGTTAATTAGACTTGAAGAGCAGGGAATGGTAAATACCCAGGACAGCCTGAAACAGGCAAACTAGGATGGTGAGAGAGAAACTCTACAAGAGATCAGGTCCCTACCACATCAATTAAGTCTTTAGGGATCCAGTAGTCTGGAGCATGCTGGCACATCCTCTCCTCATACCACCAAGAAAGATGCAGAGCACTTGGTAGGCCTCTGTGGATTTCCAAGAAGCCACGTTTGGGAATATTACTCTGATTCATTTGTTGGGAGATCCAGAAAGCTACATTCCATGGGAGGAACAAGAGAAAGAGAGGGCTCCACAGCAAATTCAGGGTATGGCCCTTCATTCTATTGTCATGGGAGCAAGGTTGGTTCCAATATGGGGAAGACTAGAAGTATCAGGGAGTCAATATTCTCAGGAGTAACACTCAACCAACAAAGATTCATAGTTGATGAATAAATACCCATTTCCTTGCACCTCGATAATACAGTGTGTTCCATATGGTCCTTTAAGGGTCTCCAGGGGGACGGAGCCCCATTTACCCACTGTAGTAATCCACTAATTAAAGTACTTTTTTTGGTCTTGCTCTCTTCTCTGTCTCTGTGAGATGGAGAGGCTCACTGCAACCTCTGCTGCCCAGATCACCTCCAAAATAAACTAGAGCATCCAAATTCTTGTCTCATGGTCTGCTTTCAGGGAAACCCAATCTAAGACAAGGTTCACTGTGGCTGGAATTGAGGGAGGGAGGGAGAAATGAAATGACAGGAAGTTGAGAAGCAGGTAAGGATCAGATCATGTGGGGTTTTACAGTATACAATAAGTTTGCCTTTAATTCTAAAGGCAATGGGAAGTCAATGACATGTCCTAATTAGAGAAATTGAATGAATAAATGTAAGTTTCTAAGAAAATATTATCATGGCCACTTTGAAAGAATTATTTGAGAGAGATAGTAATGGATTCAAAGAGAACAGTTAGGGAGTAATAAGGGTGCTTAGGTGATAAAGGTTACAGTGAGAGAAAGGTATGGGCTAATTCCAGACACATTTGAGTTACAGCCTACAGGACTTGCTAATAAACTGGTTATGAGGACCAAAGGAAAGTTATGATGCCATTTTCTGAAATGGAAAGGATGGGATGCAGACTTGCTTCAAATTTCAGAGAAAATATTTCTTCTTTATTTTTTATCCTTCCTACCTTGTAAGGTCTAGGATCCAGGTGCTTTTCGACAAGTTGGTTAGGTGGGATATAAGACCTCTGTGGACACCGATAAAATCCTTTTCACAAGTTGCGGGGGTAAATAGGCTGTCACATAAAAACTAGACAGAAGGTTTTTGATGAACTTTTTTGTTATTTTTGCATTCATCTCACAGAGTTGAAACGTTCTTTTGATTGAGCAGTTTGGAAACAGTCTTTTTGTTTAAGCTATATTTGCTAAAACAAATAAGCTATATTTGTTTAAAACAGAATATATTTTAATTCTGTTTCTGTCATATTCATATTTTAGGTATGACAGCTAGAACACTATTGCCTTTCCCAGGTTCCTTTTATTATATAATATACAGTTTTCTAAAGACAAAAACATTCAGTTGCAATTTGTAAGTATCTTTACTCCTAGCCAAATTACATCACACAGGCTGCTGGAAGTGCATATTCTAAAAAGGAAGAAGTAATTCCAAATTGAGCCATGTTCTCCTCATGCAGGAGAGGAAATGGTCAGCTTCCTGGGAAGCACAGGCTATCTGAGGGAGAGAACAGATGGTTTATGCATTACTAACACTGCAGGGCAGGGGAACACTGAGAACAGTCCAGAAGACACTGCTTTCTAGACAAAACATTTCAGAGTCTGCCTCCCCAGCCAGCTCTTGGAACTTCCCACTCCATGGACCCATGCTGCCCTGACTTCATGCAAGGAAAGAATAGCTCCCTTTGAAATACTAGGGAAAACAGCAGTCCTGCTGGCATTAGCTCTAGGCCAGAAATCACTAAATACTTATATTAAACAAGGGTAGAAATTCTAAAGGCTTAGACTTAGGAATTGTGAGCCATACAGGAAGTTTAGCTCATAGAAAACTGTCTATAGATATTCATGGTGTAACTTTCATTTCTGTAGATCACATCAAAAATGACAAGGTTGAGAGAGGAGTCAGCTTCAGCAGGACAAGCCCTAGTGAGCTAGGGCACTACAATTATAGTCCCTTTCAAGGTGTCTTCACTGTGTGTGGTGCAGAATGGTTAACATCGAACTACTGCATGACTTGGAAGAGGCTCAATCATCTCCCAAAGCCAAACATTTATTCTTACAGAGTAGACTCTATATGCCTATTGAAAGTCAGATTCAAAAAACTACTTTAAAGTTCATATGGAACCAAAAAAGAGCCCACATCACCAAGTCAATCTTAAGCCAAAAGAACAAAGCCGGAGGCATCATGCTACCTGACTTCAAACTATACTACAAGGCTACAGTAACCAAAATAGCATGGTACTGGTACCAAAACAGACATATAGATCAATGGAACAGAACAGAGCCCTCAGAAATAATGCGGCATATCTACAACCATCTGATCTTTGACAAACCTGACAAAAACAAGCAATGGGGAAAGGATTCCCTATTTAATGAATGGTGCTGGGAAAACTGGCTAGCCATATATAGAAAGCTGAAACTGGATCCCTTCCTTACACTTTATACAAAAATTAATTCAAGATGGATTAAAGACTTACATGTTAGACCTAACACCATAAAAACCCTAGAAAAAAACCTAGGCAATACCATTCAGGACATAGGCATGGGCAAGGACTTCATGTCTAAAACACCAAAAGCAATGATGTTGGTGGGATTGTAAACTAGTTCAACAATTGTGGAAGTCAGTGTGGCGATTCCTCAGGGATTTAGAACTAGAAATACCATTTGACCCAGCCATCCCACTACTGGGTATATATTCAAAGGAATATAAATCATGCTGCTATAAAGACACATGCACACGTATGTTTATTGTGGCACTTTTCACAATAGCAAAGACTTGGAACCAACCCAAATGTCCAAAAATGATAGACTGGATTAAGAAAATGTGGCACATATACACCATGGAATACTATGCAGCCATAAAAAATGATGAGTTCATGTCCTTTGTAGGGACATAGATGAAACTGGGAACCATCATTCTTAGCAAACTATCGCAAGGACAAAAAACAAAACACTGCATGTTCTCACTCATAGGTGGGAATTGAACAATGAGAACACATGGACACAGGAAGGGGAACATCACACTCTGGGGACTGCTGTGGGGTGGAGGGAGGGGGGAGGGATAGCATTAGGAGATATACCTAATGCTAAATGACGAGTTAATGGGTGCAGCACACCAACATGGCACATGTATACATATGTAACAAACCTGCACATTGTGCACATGTACCCTAAAACTTAAAGTATAATAATAATAATAATAATAATAATAAAAGAAAGTCAGATTGTTTTAAATGCAACCTGACTTCTGCCCCCAATGGGATTAATGTGCCATATAGCTCACAGTACTATCAGTCATTATTATAACTCTATTCTTTCACTTCTTTCTTGTTTTTTTTTTTTTTATTTATTTTTTATTTTTTAGATAGAGTTTCACTTTTGTTGGCCAGGCTGGAGTGCAATGGCACGATTTCAGCTCACTGCAACCTCTGCCTCCCAGATTCAAGTGACTCTCCTGCCTCAGCCTCCTGAGTAGCTGAGATTATAGGCACATGCCAACATGCCTGGCTAATCTTTGTATTTTTAGTAGAGATGGGGTTTTGCCACATTGGCCAGGCTCGTCTCAAACTCCTGACCTCAGGTGATCCACCCTCCTCGGCCTCCCAAAATGTTGGGATTACAGGAGTGAGCCACCATGCCCAGCCTATTTTTCTACTTCTTAAATGAGTACTAGAGCCCACATGTTCTAGAACTGGACCAGTCACAGAACCATATGCCCACTGGTAACAACCCCAAAAGGTAGCAAAAACTCTAAATTTCTACTTAATTTTATCTTGCAACATATGACACTGCTAGGCATAGTTAGGGGCATGGAGATGATGTCATTTCTACCCTGTGCTCCTGAGACACCTCTGAGCTGGTCTTCAGCTGCAGTGGTAGCCTCCTACTTTAAGCATCTATCTGAACTTCTCCACTTGAGGATTTCCTCTGGTGCTACACATGCTTGCTTCATTTATATACAGAGAAGACTGGAAGAGCCAGGGATTTAATGCACCCAGAGGTAACCCTCAATCAATAATGGATGGGAGTAAATAGAGAAACAGTCCAGCTTCCCCAACTCTTAGTAAGGCAATTCTGAGGGATATCCTCAGCAGATGCTTAGAGAGTCCCAGTGGGAATTAAACTTTAGTTGCTGTCAGCAGTATCCTTCTCAACATGCAGTGTATTGTCTTTCATTCCATGGTAGACAAGGAGATGCACCATACAGATCCAAGGAATGTGACCAGCTGCCCCAGCTGTCAGCTCCCTCAGGGTCTGCCTGAGTCTGAGAGTTGCCTTACCCGAGGTAATGCCCTTCCTGGGCAGCCATCATCTGGTGACAACATGAGATGAGGGTACAAAGGTGTAGTCATTTTGGTCCCATGCAGGATGGTGCTGATGGGGAATACTTGCTCCAGGGTGCACTGCCAGATTGGCCAAGGTTTTTTCAGGGCTGTGTCATGGTTTGACTGCCCAGTCCTCCTTCTTCCTCCCTCCTTTCACAGATGTTAATCCCTAAAAAACATCTTGCACCCTAAAGTCTGCATAGCATCTGCTTCTAGAAAAATCAATCTATAACAACTTTCCTATCTCACTCTCCCAACTCCCTCACTTGTGCCAACTGGGACCATAAATCAGCCTCCTACACACAACTCCAACTTTTTGGAAGGGACTCAAACTAGAAAATGAGAAAGAGAGCAGTTCTTCTTTCACTCCTAATTTTCCCTTCCTTGTAGAGGTAGCTCCAGTAACTAAAATAGTCTTGGCTTTTCTCTCCCCACTCATTCCCTCCTCCCTGAAAGAGTAAACTGGGTATGTGTAGCCCAGCTTGTTCCTCTCTGCTTTCAGGAGAGGGGCTGCACACAGGAATCACATGTTCTTCCCCATTTCTGCATGCTGTCAGTTTTCCGTAGACAATGCATGATTTAGAGGGTCCTATAGTGGTTAGTGTTACTGGACTGTCTGTCTACCTGTCTAGTGCTGTGGCTTAGTTTTGAGAAGCCCACTTGTCTGCAGATATAAGTCACATTCTCCAATGTCTGGCTTATAAGTAGGAAAGATGTGATATTAGCCACCATCTGCTGACTTTTGTTCTGTGGCTCTATTGTTTAAGGACTCAGGCAAGAAAGAAAATGATTATTTATGAGGTTCCACCAAACCTCCTTGCTCACTTTGAAAGCAAGCTCTAGCTGTGTTGTGAGGTCACCTGGATTGTAATCAGGCAAGGAGAATGTGGTGGTCATGGAAATGTCCCACTCAGATGTCCCATCCAGAAACCAGCTTCAGGGAGCATAGCTGACCAGCCACCTCAGTGCTGCTCCTTTGGATCTAGCATGGCATTCACTGATCAGTGGGAGACCAGGCAATGACAGAGCACAGCAGGAGTGCTAAAGCTAGACCCATCCTGCCTGCCTGATGCAGGTCTCATCCAACAGGCATCTTTGCCTCGGGGACTCCTCATCAGCCTGGTCAGGACTTTGTCAAACTGCACTGCAATATGAGGCTCTTCCTGCCCAAAACTTCTTCCTTCGCTCTGTCCTTTCACATGTGTCAGATCAACATGATGGTTTGAAGGCTCTCCCTGCCTGCAACTGCTCCTTCCTCCTCTGTATTTCAAAGGCATCTCCCCAAACCATGCATGTCTAATCCATCCTGGTGTCTGATCATTAGAGAACCTGAACCAACAGAGTAACTGCCCAAAGAGGAACAATGGAGGAGTGTCAGGGTGTGGCTTTCTCCTGGGTGTTGGAACCCCACTTGGGATGGCTCATTTGTAAAGTGATACAGAATCCTGGCATTCATGTCTTAGTTGCAGGACTTTTCCATGTAATAATTGTACATTTTGTGAAAAAACTAAGGAGTTTTTTTTGTTGTTTTTTTTTTGTTTTTTTTTCTTTTTTTTGAGACGGAGTCTCACTCTGTCACCCAGGCCGGAGTGTAATGGCCCGATCTCGGCTCACTGCAAGCTCCGCCTCCCGGGTTCATGCCATTCTCCTGCCTCAGCCTCCCAAGTAGCTGGGACTACAGGCCCCTGTCACCACGTCCGGCTAATTTTTTGTATTTTTAGTAGAGATGGGGTTTCTTTTTTATTTATTTATTTATTTATTTATTTATTTATTTATTTATTTATTTTTCTTTATTATTATTATTATTATTATACTTTAGGTTTTATGGTACATGTGCGCAATGTGCAGGTAAGTTACATATGTATACATGTGCCATGCTGGTGCGCTGCACCCACCAACTCGTCATCTAGCATTAGGTATATCTCTCAATGCTATCCCTCCCCCCTCCCCCCACCCCACAACAGTCCCCGAAGTGTGATGTTCCTCTTCCTGTGTCCATGTGTTCTCATTGTTCAATTCCCACCTATGAGTGAGAATATGCGGTGTTTGGTTTTTTGTTCTTGCGATAGTTTACTGAGAATGATGATTTCCAATTTCATCCATGTCCCTACAAAGGACATGAACTCATCATTTTTTATGGCTGCATAGTATTCCATGGTGTATATGTGCCACATTTTCTTAATCCAGTCTATCATTGTTGGACATTTGGGTTGGTTCCAAGTCTTTGCTATTGTGAATAATGCGGCAATAAACATACGTGTGCATGTTTTAATTAAAGATCTACATCCCTCACTTTCCAAGGACCTCCAGAGCCACTTTTATCAGGCCTTGAACAGGGCAATTACCATGTTGAGCCATCTTTATAGACCTGATTAACTAGAATCTGAACTTTCTTTTCTCCTCCACACAGAAGCCCTACAGCTTCTTTCAGCCATTTCTAACTGGAGTAGTACCAACTGCTCATGATAAACAGACCTTTTCTGAAAGCAGTGCCAAACTTTTAGCACATTATTCTTGGCTCATATAGTCCATACCCCTGTAGAAGGGAAGGAAACTTGTGTAATTGAAAGTACAAGGACCTTCAATTATATAACAGTTAGGAAAGAAAGATAGGCTTGAGCTCTAGCTGTCTCATTCACAGCTAAGTGATGACCAGGAGACCACTTATTCAGAGGCTTAATTTCCTATTCTGGAAAATGAAAAGGCCTCCCAGGGCTTTTTGTAAATGGTAAAGAATACAAATGTATTTCATAAATTGTGGAACAGAAAGGTTGTACAATAGTGATGAGTGGGACAGATCTGGTCTACAGATGTGTTGGGTTTGGCCCACAGAGAATTTTTTTTTAATCTGAAAATTTCACAGACAGTGTGGCTTTCTGGCTTCTTTCAAAAAATCCTCATTGCAGAAATTCAATGGTGAGCAATAGCAGCTACCCCCAAGGAGTATGTTTCTTCCAGTTCCCAATGGTCCCCATAACTCACAGCCTCACTCACTGAGACGTCACTTACTCACATTACTTGGTGGGCTCCGGTAGGTATGAGTTTGGGACACCTGGGGTAGAACATGATGAAAGTTTCATCACCTGTGAGGGGACAATCAGATTCTACTGGAGAAGATCCAGAGAGGATAGTCTATTACCACTCAGGATGTGGATGTCATATTAAGGTAACACTGAAGTGGTGCCTGATTGATCCTGCCTGACCATGAGTCCTTTCATCAGTCCAAGAATATACACAGTATAGGATTGTGATGTTGTGTTTTATAATTATATATTTTGGTTTTCATCCTTGTTCTTGGCAGAGTGCTTATGACCCTTGTAAGGAGATGTAGGCCCACCATACTTGAAAGCATTTCAATGTACAACTTCCCAGAGCTGCAAGACTGTTCCACCATCATGCCATTGTGCTCCAGGGGTTACAAGGGTTCCTTGTAGATTCTGGATATTAGTCCTTTGTCAGACGCGTAGTTTGCAAATATTTTCTCCCATTCTTCAGGTTTCTGTTCACTGTATTATCTCTTTTGCCAGGCAGCAGCTTTTTAATTAAGTCCCATTTGTCTACTTTTGAATGGAACAATAGACATTGGATATTTGAAAGGGTGGGAAGATCGGGGGAACGGATGAGAAACTACTTAATAAGTACAATGTATACTGTGGGTGATGACTGCACTTAAAGCCCAGACTTCACCACTGCACAATATATCCAAGTAACAAAACTGCACTTGTACTTCCTAAATCTATTTTTTTAAGAAAAGAAAAAAAGGACTGGGAAATTCTTGTTTCAGGGGTCATGGAGTATAGATTTGTTGGATTTGCTTGTATTTGAAATGATTGTAGTCAGACAAAAACTACTCCCAAAGGGGAACAAGAATTATTGCTGTATCTCTTATGCCTCCCAGACCCGTGCCTTAGTTTGGATTCCCTGAGAACCCAAGGCAAGAATTCGAGTAATTTACCTGAGAGATAGAGGGAACTCTGTTAGGAGAGTGGGAAAGGGAGACAGGGAAGCAAAGTAGCCAATAAAGTGCATTTTATCAAGCCAGCTACCATTGTCAGCAACTGGAGCATTATTCCAAGGACAGTCTGTGCTCTGGTGGTGATCATAGTTTACAGTTCACTGGGACCCTGTGGTACCAGTACCAAGCAAGAGTGTTTGTAGTTTGGAGACCAGGACCTCTAACCTTGCAGAGCCCAGATTTGTGGGGATGAGAAGCACAATGTTCTCTTAGTGAGATGTTGGAGATGATGATGAGTAAAGCCACTCCTGCTTCCAATCCTTGCTTCTTCATCCAAGTGTGCTCCCTGTTGGAGTCACAGTACCATTGATAGGTCTCTCCACAGTTCATGCAGTACATTCAGGGGAAAGACACTCCACATGAGCTGCAGCTTCAGCTTCAGCTCTGCCTTCAGCAGACCTTTCCAAAGCTCTATGGGACCAGTGCTTTTAAATGGTGTGGTTTGTGATATGATCAAGGGATCCCATGGTCAGGGGTCCATGACCATGCCTCCTTCACTGTAATAAGAGGCCTTGGTCAGATGCTGTATTGTATGAATTAGGCATTTTGTAATCCCCTGAAGAGTGGTGCTGAATGACATGCTAAGGGCACGTCTTTACTCCTATGAGAATGAGTCACTAGTCTTTCTGGAATGGAAGGGTTTTAGTTAATTTGGTTCTAAGTGGCTCAGAAAAGTAGCACAATATCAGGGACTCAGTATTGGTCTCTGTTGCTAACAGGTTGGGTATCTAGAAGGAGCAGTAACTAGATTGTTCTTGATAGGTGTGAGTCCACATTGTTGGGCCCATGCATGGCCTCCAACTCTGCCACTGTGGTCCTTCTTTTTATATGCAACACATGCCATTTCTAGGGTGGCAGATGACAAAGCTTAGCAAACAATAACCGGCAGAGTCATTTGGCTCAGTCTGGAGATAGGGTGAGGGATTATGACTTTATTAGAGTAACTACTCTCAGCCCTTTTGCCCATTCTTCTTTCTCATTAAAGTATTAATCAATAACCTCAATTTCTCATATATTTCTACAAATGCTGTGTTCTGTTACACCCCTCCATAACTATCTGCAGGTATGCCAGATGGTTGGCTGCCATTCCAACCTTAGCTGGCATTATGATAATCATGACACTCTGGCTTCTGGTGATTGAGGGCTGCCGCCCTGCCTTTTTTGCTTCAGGGACCCCACCACCCCATTGTTAGCAATTTGGCAAGATCTGTAACTGCACTTACTACTATCTGTAACTGGCCTGCTGAGGAGAGTGATGGCTGAACTTCTTGATGCTGATTTCTGGCATGCCAGTGTGTTCTTAATGGCCTTGGCAGATGGCTGTCTTGTGTGTTTCCCACAGAACATAATCCCATGGTGCGCCTTTAGTCATCACAAAATATATTTAATCTGGTATGCCTGAGTCCTTGGGCTTTTTAGTTTCTCCCCTCTTGTCATTGCAAAGGTGTTTCAGCTTGGTTCAGCATGGGCCCTTGCATTTTCTAGGCTTCTAGGGGCCCTTATAACAGTAAGTTTGTCTGAAACCCTGAGGTCTTTGCCAGGATGTTAAATCCAGTATGCTGAAGGGGTACCCTCAAATCAACAAACTCTCCCTCCACTTGTCTTATGTGCTGGCTCCCCTTAATCTAGACATTCAAAATCCAAATCCATGGTTATTCTCCCGGCCTCTGCCAGTTCATGCTAACCAATTCTTGCAGTTTATTTGGGAGTAAGCTCTCTTACCTGATCAGGCCCAATATGTCCATGGCTGATTATGCTATGACTTCACACCAGCTATCAGCCTGGCTATCAGGAGAACAGGTAGGGGGCTGATCATGAGGTAGAGCCCCTATTACCTTATGGAGAAGAGGCCACTGAAGGGGGGAAGCAGAAGTGTATTAGGGTCCTCCAGAGAGACAGGCCAATAGGATAGATGGGTAGATGGATAGATGGACAAATGGATAGATAGGAGATTTATTGGGGAAATGGGCTCACATGGTTATGGTGGCTGGGAAGTCCTATACAGGCCATCAGCAAGCTGGAGATACTAGGATGCTTGTAGTGTTGCTCAGTCCCAGTGTAAAGACCTCAGAACCAGGGAAGCTGGAAGCTGATGGTGTAACTTTCTTTTCTTTTCTTTCTTTCTTTTTTTTTCTTTTTTTTTTTTTTTGAGAAGGAGTCTTGCTCTGTTGCGGAGGCTGGAGTGCAGTGGCATAATCTCGGCTCACTGCAAGCTCTGCCTCCCAGGTTCACACCATTCTCCTGCCTCAGCCTCCTGAGTAGCTGGGACTACAGGTGCCCGCCACCATGGCTGGCTAATGTTTTTGTATTTTTAGTAGAGATGGGGTTTCACCGTGTTAGCCAGGATGGTCTCGATCTGACCTCGTGATCTGCCCATCTCGGACTCCCAAAGTGCTGGGATTACAGGCATGAGCCACTGCTCCCAGCCCTGATGGTGTAACTTTCAGTCCATATCTGAATGCCTGAGAACTGGGGAACCTGGAGTCCAAAGTCTAGAGAATCTAGTGTTCTGATGTACAAGGGCAGGAGAAGAAGGGTGTTCCAACTTCAGAAAAAAGAGGATAAATTCATCTTTCCTCTGCCTTTTTGTTCTATCCAGGCCATTAGCTGATTGAATGGTGCCTGCCCACAGTGGATGAGACTGAGTCTTCCTGAGTCCACTGATTCAAATGCCAATCTCTTTCAGAGACACCCTCACAGATGTACCCAGAAATAATGCTTTACCAGCTATCTTGGTATCCTTTAATTCAGTTCACACCTAAAATTAACCATCGCAAGGAATAAGAGGTGACTATTTCCTAATAGGGGAGGGAAGGATTGGCCACATCTGTAGTATTTAAGGGTTCAGAGGAATATGGAGAATCACATAGTTCCATCTCATATTAAGCATCCCAGGTTTGTCCAAAGAGGTTCTCACCTTTGTACAACAGACCTTCCTCAGTTAAGAATTCCATCAGCTTTGCATCTTGACAACTCTATTAAATCAAGGTTTGGGTCTTCCACTTCTTTTATTCTTTCACTTCAGGAGATAAGGACTTTTTGGAAGCTTCTAAAGAAGCCCTCTGGCCTTCACACTTAGTTTTTAATTGTTAACAACCTCATCTTTTTTTATTATCTCTCTCTAGTGGATCAATGCAATTTAGTGCCAGCCAACCAATTCTATTGCCCTCCTCTGCATTTTCCTGCAAACCAACTCACACCTACTTTTCAAGTGGCCAAATGATTGTTCTTGCCAGAGTGTTCCTCTCTACTAGAACATTCTCTCAAATCAGCCTAGAGAACATTTTAGCAATTGGGCTGCCACTTTCACAAGTTTGCTGGTGAGCAAACTTCCTGACAGAGGCCAGATAGTATTTTTTGGCTCTGTGGACCAGTCTTTGTAGCAACTACTCAACTTTCTTGTACTGCAAAAGCAGCCATAGGCGATATGACTGTGTTCCAACAATTTTTAAAAAACAAGTGGTTGTATAATCCAAACCGTATGACCTTCTGGGAAAGACAAAACTATGGAGACAATAAAAACACTAGTGGTTGATAGATTCAGGAATGAATAGATGGAACTCAGGTTCATTTTAAGGCAGTGAAACTATTCTGTGATACTATAATAGAGAATACATTATACATTTGTCAAAGCCCATAGAATGCAACACAAAAAAATGTACCATAAACTATGGACTTTTGAGGCTTTTAATTTCCATTTTTCTTTTAGATTCAGGGGGTACCTGTGCAGGGTTTGTTACAAGGATATATTGTGTGATGCTGAGGTTTAGGCTTCTATTAAACCTGTCACCCAGGTAGTGAACATAGTATTTAATAGAAAGTTTTTCAATCCTTGCCCTACTCCCTCATTTGGGAATCCGTAGTATCTATGGCTCCCATCTGTATGTCCATGTGAACCCCAAATTTAACTTCCACTTATAAGTGAGAATATGTGACACTTGGTTTTCTGTTTCTGTGTTAATTTACTTAGGATAACAGCCTCTGGCTGTATCTGTGTTCTGCAAAGGACATGATTTTGTTCTTTTTTATGGCTGCATAGTAGTCCATGATGTATATATACCACATTTGCTTTATCCAATCCACCATTGATGAGCACCTGGCTTGGTTCCATCTCTTTGCTATTGTGAATGGTGCTATGATGAACATACAATTGCATGTGTCTTTTTGGTAAAATGATTTTTCTTTTGGATATATACTCAGTAATGGGATTGCTGGGTGGAATGGTAGTTCTGCTTTTGGTTTTTCGAGGAATCACCATACTGCTTTCCACAATGGTTGAACTAATTTACACTCCCACAAACAGTGTATAAGCGTTCCTTCTTCACTGCAACCTTGCCAGTTACCTGTTATTTTACTTTTTAATAATAGCCATCCTGACTGGTGTGAGATGGTATCTCATTGTGGTTTTGATTTGCATTTCTCTGATAATTAGTGATGCTGAACATTTTTTCATATGTTTCTTGCCAACATATATGTCTTTTTTTGAAAAATATCTGTTCATGTCCTTTGCCCATTTTTGAATGGGTTTGTTTTTTCCTTGTTGGTTTATTTAAGTTCCTTACAGATTCTAGATATTAGTCCTTTGTCAGATGCATAGTTTGCAAATAATTTTTCCCATTCTGTAGATTGTCTCTTTACCCTGTTGATAGTTTTCTTTGCTGTACAGAAGCTCTTTAGTTTCACTAAGTCTCACTTACCTATTTTTTATTTTGTTGCATTTGTTTTTGGGGTCTTCATCATAAATTCTTTGCCTAGGCCAATGTCTAGAAGAGTATTTCCTAGGTTTTCTTCTAGAATTTTTTTAGTTTGAAATCTTACATTTAAGTCATTAATCCATGTTGAGTTAAATTTGTATGGTGAAACATAGGGGTCCAGCTTTATTCTTCTGTATATGTCTAGTCAGCTGTGCCAGCACCATTTATTGAATACAGTCCTTTCTCCATTGTTTATTTGTTTAAACTTCATCAAACATCAGTTGGTTGTAGGTGTGTAGTTTTACTTCAGGGATCTCTATTCTATTTCATTAGCCTATGTGTTTATTTTTGCATCGGTACCATGCTGTTTTGGTGACTGTAGCCTTATAGTATAATTTAAAGTCAGGAATGTGATGCCTGCAGCTTTCTTCTTTTTGCTTAGGGTTGCCTTGGCTATTCAGGCTCTTTTTTGGTTCCATATGAACTTTAGTTTTTCCTAATTCTATGAAAAATGATGTTGGTAATTTAATAGGAGTCGCATTGGATCTGTAGATTGCTTAGGGCAGTATGGACGTTTCAAGTATATTGGTTCTTCCAACCCAGGAGTGTGGAATGCTTTTCCATTTCTTTGCGTCATCTATGATTATTTCAGCAATGTTTTGTAGTCCTCCTTAGAGATCTTTTACCTCCATGGTTAGGTGTATCTCTAGGTATTTTGTATGTGTGTGTGTGGCTATTGTAAATGGGATTGTGTTCTTGATTTGGCTGTCAGCTTAAATGTTATTGGTGTATAGAAATACAGATTTTTGCACATTGATTTTGTATCTTGAGAATTTACTGAAATTGTTTATCAAGTCTGAGTCTTTTGGCAGAATCTTTAGGGTTTTCTAGGTATAGAACTATATTGTCGGTGAAGAGAAATAACTTGACTTCCTCTTTTCCTATGTGGATGCTTTTTTTTTTTTTTCTTTTTGTCTGATTGCTCTGGATAGGATTTGCAGTATTATGTCGAATAGGAGTGGTGAGAGTGGACATCCTTGTCTTGTTCCAGTTCTTAAGGAAAATACTTCCAGCTTTTGCCTGTTCGTTATGATGTTGGCTGTGGATTTGTTATAGATGGCTCTTATTATTTTGAGGTATGTTCCTTAAGATGTAGTCTGTTGAGGGTTTTTATCATGAAGGGGTGTTGGATTTTATTGAATACATTTTCTGCATCTATTGAGATGATCATATGGCTTTTGTTTTTAATTGTGTTTATATGATGAATCACATTTGTTGATTTGCATATATTGAAGCATTCTTCCATCACAGGAATAAAGCCCACTTGATCGTGAATTAACTTTTTGATGTGCTCCTTTTTGATGTTAGTATTTTGTTGAGATTTTTTGCATCTATGTTTATCGGGGATGTTGGTCAATTGTTTTCTTTTTATGTTGTATCTTTGCCAGATTTGGGTGTCAGGATGCTACTGCTTTCATAGACTGAGTTAGAGAGGAGTCCCTCCTCCTTGATTTTTTGAAATAGCTTCAAAAATATTGGTATCGACTCTTCTTTGCATGTCTGGTAGAATTCAGCTGCAAATCCACCTTGTCTGGGGATTTTTTTGGTCAGCAGGATTTTTTTTATTACTAATTTCAGAACTCAGTATTGGTCTGTTCAAGATTTATTCCTCCTTGGCTCAATCTTGGGAAGTTGTGTGTTTCCAGGAATTTACCCATTTCTTCTAGATTTTCTAGTCTGTGTGCATAGAGATGTTCATAATAGTTTCTGAGATCCTTCTGTATTTCTCTGGGTTCAGTTGTGAAATTACCTTTGTTATTTTTGATTTTGCTTAGATTTTCTCTTTATTATTCTAGCTAGTGGTCTATCAATCTTGTTTATCCTTTCAAAGAACCACCTTTTAATTTCATTGACCCTTTGTATCATTTTCTGGGGCCTCAATTTCATTTAGTTTTGCTCTGATTTTAGTTATTTCTTTTCTTCTGCTAGCTTTGGGTTTGGTTTGTTCTTGTTTTTCTAGTTTTAGGTGCAAGGTTAGGTTTTTAATGTGGTATCTATCTTCTTGATGAGGGTGTTTAGTGCTATAAACTTTCCTTTTAACACTGCTTTTGCTGTATCCTAGAGGTTATGGTATGTTATGTCTCTGTTTTCATTTGTTTCAAATAATTTTATTTGTGCCTTAATTTCATCATATACCCAAAAGTAATTCAGAAGTTGTTTTGTTTCCATATATTTGTGTCATTTTGAGAGTTCCTTTTGATATTAATTTCTATTTTTATTTCACTGTGGTCTGAGAAGACGCTTAATATTGATATTTTTGACTTTAAGACTTGCTTTATGACTGAGCATGTGGTCAATTTTAGATGAGAAGATTGCAGATAAGAACTTGTATTCTGTGGTTGTTGGATGGAGTATTCTGTAGATGTCTATTAGGTACAATTGGTTAAATGTTGAATTAAAGTCTGGAATTTTTTTAGTTTTTCCGGGTGTGAATGATCTCTCTGAAGATGTCAATGAGGTGTTGATGTCCCACACTATTATCGTATGGCTGCCACATCTTTTGTTAGGTATAGAAGTCTGTGCTTTATAAGTCTGGGTGCTCCAATGTTGGGTGCATATATATTTAGAGTAGTTAAATTTTCTTGAATTGAACTCTTTATCATTATATAATGCCATTTTTTATTGTTGCTGGTTTAAAGTCTATTTTATCCTATACAAGAATAGCAACCCCTGGTTTTTTTTGTTTGTTTGTTTAGCAATTGCATGATCAGTCTTTCTTTCCATGTCTTTACTGTGAGCCTATGGCTATCATTACCTGTGAGATGGGTCTCTTAAAGAGACCAGACAGATCTTATGTCCTGTGTTTTTATCAAATTCGCTACCTTATATCTTTTAAGTATGGTATTTAGGGCATTTACATTAAACGCTAATGTTGATATGTGAGGTTTTATTCCTGTCATAGTGTTATTAGCTAGTTTGTCTTGATTATGTGGTTGCTTTATAGGGTCCATGGGCTATGTGCTTTCATGATAGTCTTTTGTTTCCATGTTTAGACCTCCCTTAAGCATCTCTTTTAGGGCTGGTCTTGGGGTGATGAAGTCCTTTAGCAATTGCTTGTCTGGGAAAGACTTTACTCTTTGCTTATGAAGCTTAGTTTGGTAAGATATGAAATTTTGGCTGACATTTGTCTTTAAGAATGCTAAAAATGGGCCCCCAATCTCTGACTGTTAAGGTTTCTGCTGAGAAGTCCATTAGTCTGATGTGTTTTCCTTTATAGGTAACATGACCCTTTTCTCTAGCTGCCGCTAAGATTTTTTCTTTCACATTGACCTCGGATAGTCTAATGACTATGTGCTTTGGGGATGGTAATCTTGTATAGTAACTTGTAGGACTTCTCTAGATTTATTATATCTGCATGTTGACCTCTCTAGCAAGATTGGGGAAATTTTCCTGAATTGTATCCTCAAAAATACATTTATCAAGTTGTTTATTTTCTCTTCTCTCAAGAATGCCAATAAGTCATATATTGGATCACTTTAGATAGCCCCATATTTCTCAAAGGCTTTATTCATTTTTAAATTTTTCTTTTTCTACTGGGTTGATTCAAAGGACCATTCTTCAAGCCCTGAAATTTTTTCCTTAGCTTGTTCTAGTCTGTTAAGGCTTCCAATTGTATTTTGAAATTCCTGTGGTGAATTATTCAATTCCAGAAGTTCTGTTTGCTTCTTTCTTAATACAGCCATATTATCTTTTAAATCTTGGACTGTTTTTCTGTTCATGTTGGATTTTTTCTCTTAAATCTCATTTTCTTTGACATCCATATTGTGAATTGAATGTCCATCGTCCTAGACATTTCATTCTGATTACGATCCATTGCTTGGGAGCTAGCGAGATCCTCTGGAGGTGACAAAACATTCCGGCTTTTTGTATTGGCACAGTTCTTGTGCTGGTTCCTTCTAATGTGAGATAATTAATGCTTCTTTTTTTGAATTTGCTATTGTTTGAATGGAGCTTCTTGATTTCCTATTCTTTTTTCCCTTGGGGGTATGACTGTGGTGTATACTGTTTCTGGGTGCTTTTAGGGAGCCAAGGCTCTGCTTGGGTTTCTTGATTGCAAATAGGTTCCTGTGGTGGCCTTCTCAGGTGTTGCTTGTTGTAGCAATGTCATTTTGTTTGGTGGTGTAATTCAATCTTCTGTCCAGAAGGTGGTGCTGAAAAGTAAGAGCCAACAGGTAGTAGCAGGGGCAAGGGAGAAGTGAAAGTACCCTCCCCTAGCAAGTGTTCAACCTTCAGTGGGGGGTGGAGCCACTGTAGATGCCTAATAAGTGGTCTCTTTCAGTCCACGTTCCCTGGGTTCTTATGGAAAGAGGTGCTGCCAAATCCACAGTAGTGTGGAGCGGAGAGACTACCCATTTTCTGTGTCCATCCCTGGGCTTTGGTGGTACTGTCTTCAAGGGCTGGTGCTGCACTCATGTTTCCTTTGGCCCAAGGGGTGCTTTGGTGGGCTGTGCTCCCCACTTCTTTAGGGGAAGAACATGCCAGGGGTTAGCTCTCTCTGGTTCTGGGTGTCTTTGGTGGCAGAGTCTGTATACATTCCTTGGTTATAGGTAACTTTGTGTAGTGGCTTTTCCAAATGCTGGTTGTAGCATGTGGGCAGACTCACTGCCTCCTGTGTGGCTGGGGGGCAGAGTTCTCAGGAAGCTTTTCTCGTTCCCCGCTGTTGAGCACTCGTGTCAGCAGATTTTCTATTGTGTTGTGCCATTCAACCTCCAGGCCAGTAGGTATCTCATACAGGTAAGAGCCGGCTGCAGCCAATGCAGGTGGGTATATACCTGATCTTTGTTTACTGGGAGAATCTCTGTTGCCTCTGGCAATCTGTGGGGTGCACAGTGGTCTGAGCTCCCTGCTCAGCTCCAGAGTTGGAGACTAAGAGGGGTGGGGCCTGACCAGGTAGGTCCACTTACAGGTCCCCAATAACAGGCACAAGCACTAGCTCCAAGGTGGGGGGGCCCAGTGGGTGGCCACCAAGTGCCCAGAGGTGTGCGTAGTTATTGAGTTTGAAAACTTCCTCTGCCCCAAGTTCTCTGCCTAAGGAAGAGGAGAGGTGTAAACTCCTAATCTAGATGAATTGGTGCTTGAAATGTCTGGAGATATGTCTGGGCATTGAGAGGAGGGTGAGCTACTGCACCACAATCTCCACACCTGAAGGTGGGGGTGGCTCAGGCTTCTAATCCAGGCAAGCAGGTATGCCAAATGCCTGGAAATATGCCTCAGCAAGGAGTGGAGAAACTACTGCTGCAACAAGGTCTTTGCAGGGGATGGGAAGGGTGGCTCCGTCTCCTACTCTGAGAGAGCAGGTATACCTCATGCCAGGTGATATGCCTGGGGTAGGAGCAGAGAAATCACTGCCACAATAAGATCTTTGCATGGGAAGGGATAGGTGGCTCAAGCTCCTAATCTGTGGGACCTAGTGTGCCAAATGTCTGGAGTTATGTCCAGATGTGGAGTGGAGGAAGTGTCACTGCACCAAGTTCACTGCATGGGAAAGGGATGGAAGCTCAAGCTCCTATTCCAAAGGGGCAGGTAGGCCAAAGGCCCAGAGATATGTCCAGGCATGGAGCAGGGAGTGTGCCACTGCACCAAGACCTCTGCACAGGAGGGAAGCTCAGGCAGGTAAGCACGTGTGCTGAATGCCTGAAAATATGTCCCCCAGTGGGGAGCAGAGTAACAGAGTGCAACAAAGTCTTTTCAGGAAAGGGGTCAGCTTGGGCAGCTAATACAGGTGAGAGTGTGTGCCAAACACCTAGAGGTAGGCCCATGCATGGTGTGAAGGGAGCACCACTGCACCAAGATCTCTGTAGAGGAAGGATGGGGTAGCTCAGGCTGCTAATCCAGGGGAATAGGTGTTGCAAGTGCTAGGTGATATGCCTCAGCATAGGGTAGGGAGGGCCCCACTGCACCACGATCTCAGAAAAGCAGGCTGGAGCACCCAGCAATGATACACGCAGACTGGTTCCAGGTTGGCAAACTGGCCCTGGCAGCAAGTCTTGCTGCCCAGGAGAAAGTAGCTCCAGCAACTCTCCTACTCCAGACCGGCAATGAAGGAGAGCCCAATTCCAGCACCTACTGCTGGGGTGCTTTCCACACTTGCTGCTCAATTCTGGCTGTGGGGACTCTTCCCCAGCTCCACAGAAAGCAGTCCAATCTTTGGTCTGAGACTAAAATGCCTGTGTGGCCATGCTGCTGGGTTGCTGAAGAATGGCTGACTTTCTATGAGCCTGGGTTCAAAATGGTGTTCTCATCTCAGTCTTGGGCCTGGGAAAATGCCTGCAGCTTTTCCTAGTGTCTTTCCTGCTCAGTGTCTCCAAGCCTCTCCCCGAATTAGCTCTGGAGCTCGGGAGAAACAAGATGCTCTCCCTTGGCCAGAGTTGCATGGACCCCTAGTGGAACAGTGAGTTACAGAGGGAGGCTCTCTACCCCTCTTGTGTACTAGGGCTGCACTCACTTTTATCAGCTGGACACTGTTTGCCCACCTTCTTCTTTCCAGGATCTGGGGTGTCCTTTGCTATTTTGCTGAATTCTCATCTTCCTTCTTGAACTAAAGCTCACCAAGTTGATCGTTATGTACTATTTTGCTCCTTCCAAGTCATTGAGGCACACAAAAAGCCTCTCATCTACCATCTTAGGGGAAAACAACCGAACTTTTGTTAACGTTTTACCAATATTAGCTCATCAGTTGCAACAAGTGTACCATAGTAAGCCAAGATGTTAACAATAGGGGAATCTTGAGGAAGGAGAGGTGAATGAGGGAATTTCTCCTAAATTTAAGTGAAAACTTAAAGTTACTAAAAAGTAAAGACTACTTAAAAAGCTAAAGGGACCAGGCATGGTGGCTCATGCCTGTAATCCCAGCATTTTGGGAGGCCGAGGCAGATGGATCACCTGAGGTTAGGAGTTCAAGACCAGCCTGGCCAACATGGTGAAACCTTTCCCTACTAAAAATACAAAAATTAGCCGGGCATGGCAGCGGGCACTTATAGTCCCAGCTACTCGGGGGGCTGAGGCACAAGAATCGCTTGAACCTGGGAGGCGGAGGTTGCAGTGATTTGAGATCGCACCACTGCACTCCAGCCTGCATGACAGAGCAAGATTTTTCCTCAAAAAAAATTAAAAGCTAAAGGGAAAATAAAGCCTTTTAAACACAAACTTTAAAACAAAACAGGTGGCAGGTGAGATCTGTTCCTCAGGCTGCAGTTTATTAACCCATCCCCATCTGCCCCCCCGCCCCTGCAGACTACTGTGTATCACGTAACAACCAGGATAGAGTCTTCATTGCCAGGTTGGAGGTAAGCAATTCAGTCCCTAAACCCTATCTTGCTTTCTCATACCACTCTTAGTACCAGTTATGTCTGTTCAGGTACTCCAGGAAACAGATGCCAAGATGAAATTAGTAGTGTAAGAGACTTGTTGGGGGATAACATCTATAAAAAATAAAGGGGGAGAAAGCAGGATGGGGTGGCTTGGAAAGCTTTTGGACCATGCTACATACCTGACCGTATCTTGGTGAACCTCAGAAAGCTCTGGAGCAAAGATTACCCACCAGAGGAGTTCCTACTTGGTCAAAAATGGCCAGGCAGGCCCTAGCATCCCAACCATACTAACTCACTGGCTGGGAGCTGCCCAGGGCACCACAGAGAGAAGGTCCATCAACAGCTCTCCTCATAGCTCCACTGCAAGCCCTTTCTTGAAAGGGAATCTGAGCAAGGTATCTCCATGGTTGCCTCAGGGTGCCAGTTTCTTAAGGCAATATCCCTCAGGCTCTGAATCAGCTGAGTTCTGACAAACTCTAGATCAGCTTATATGTTCCTTACAACCAAGGCAAAAGCCACTCTTTTAAAGAATGAGAAAAGTGCAGTTGCACACAGCAGCAACGACAGCATAGGCACCGGGATTGTCTCCTACAAGATCGCAAAGACTAGAAAAAAAGCCCCATCAATGGAGGAATCATGACAAGGCCCAAATAGAAACAATGTAAGGTGTGTTAGAGATTGATTTTCTCATTCTTTCACTAGTGGAGGAAACTTAAAACACTGGATGTAAGTTTCTGAAGTCAACAATTATCTTTATCTCTGGTCTTCTCTTTCCACATCAACTGAACACTGCTTTGCTATGGCTTTGTAGATTATGTACTTTTCCCTCACTCACTTTTTTGAATTATAGGAGTTTTTTCTGTGTAACTCAAACCTCCTGAACCTAGGGCCTGTGTCTTAGTTTGGGTCCCTGTCTTAGTCTGTTCAGGCTGCAACAAAATACCACAAACTGGGTGGCTTACAGACAACAGAAATTTATGTCTAAGTTCTGGAGGCTGGAAGCCTAAGATCAAAGTGCTGATAGGCCCAGTGTCTGGTGAAGACTTGTGTCCTGGGGCATAGCTGTCTTTTCACCGTGTTCTCACGTGTTGGAAGAGGTGCCTGAGCTTCCTCTGGCTTCTTTCATAAGGGCACTAATCTGATTCGTGAGGGCTCTGCTTTCATAACCTAATTGCCTCCTAAAGGCCCCAACTCCTAATATCATCACCTTCAGGATTAGGATTTCAACATAAATTCTGGAGAAACACAAACATTCAGATCATAGCAGCCTCCTAAAAGCAGAGACTAAGATAAGAATTTGGGATTGCCTCCTACATAAACTGTCTGTGCCCAGGAACCAGGAGTGAAAAAGAAGTGAAACAGGGAAGGAGAAAAAGCCAATGTGAGGCACATTATTGAAATCTGCACTCCAGCTTTTCACTCTTGCGGAGGGGTCTGTATGCTTCTCAGACTTGTCACAAATAGTAACTCCTCAGCCCTTCCAGACTGCACATAGGAAAGAGCATGGATTGGTAAAAGTCAAGCCCATCAAAAAAGCCAGTGTGAGCCTGGGGAGCACACTGCAAGGATGAAGAGGGAGGTAAATGTCTACATGTCTACTACGGGCCTGGCTGAAGTCACAGGTGGCTGAGGGGATACAATGTGGTCATACAATGGGTTCATTTGACCCAGACTCTAAGTATTCAGAATATGTCATTCCTTTGGATTAAAGCCATTACCTTTAAATACACTATGGTCAATGGTGCACATAAGAGATAACACATTGATTTGGATATGAGCTGCTCCAACAGCTAAAGAAATTCAGAGGAAGTTCAATAGGTTGGCAAGTCAAGGGATAGCTGAGAACATGGTATTATGAAAGCAAAACATTAAAGTAGACACCCTTGAATACATAGGGCTTTCTTATTTATTTTTTTTAAGAGACAAGATCTCACTATGTTGCTCAGGCTGGTCTCGAACTCCTGGGCTCAAGCAATCCTCCCACAGTGCTGGAATTACAGATGTGAGCCACTACACCCCGCCTATATATAGGACTTTCCATGGTTACCACTGGGATGCTCCCAAAGACCTCGTTAGCCACTAATCCCATGACAACTGAAAAGTTCTTCATGGCCTTGGATTCCAATTCTTTTGTCTCACGATCTTGTTCCCTCCTTAGTGCTGGCTTCTCCCCTAGATGTTTTTCCATTTTCCTGTGATCCATCTGACTTGGAAGCAAAGATATCTAAGAAAGCCAACATTAGCCTTGAACCTTGACATTAGAAGAAATCAATGCCCACAACTGACAGTGCAATATTTTGGATAGACATCAAGAATGATTCATGTTCTGCAGTTGGGTGTCTGGAAGGGTCTTGACACAGAACAACCAAGCTAGTAGGGGAGACAGAGTGCCACCTTCTTCAGTTCCATCCCCCTGTACAAGGTTCTGAATGGATGTGACAGGGCAGGTTGGTTCACCTTGGTGCCCTTATCACCATCAGGTACCTTCTTACAAAGGAGTCTTCCAGAAAGGATTTACTTATTTTTAAAACTCCTATAGCTTAATGTGTGAGCCTACAGGACCTGAAAGAGTATGCAGTTGTAATTTCTGCTTACCTAAACTTGATTGTGTGGTGGTGTCTGAACAAAATTCACTAGACTAACTCAGTACTACTGGAATCCAGAGCTGGTCCAACTCTCAGATCTGAGTTACCTTGGGCAAGTAATTTACTTATATGCTCCAGGGAAGTTCAGCAATGATACAACATGTCCTATTAGGTACTGATTATCAAATGGAGTTATAGAAAAACCTGTTAATAAGTATAAACCACTTATCTAGTAAGTCATTTTCTTAGATGTTTTCACTTCTATGCAAATCACCAAAGTTCACTGTGTGTGTGTGCCATTAAGAGTACCAAAGTTGCTATGGAAATGCAGACTCAGGTTTTCTTTATGTGTCACATAGTATTATGTCCAGAATTGGTGGGTTATTGGTTTCACTGACTTCAAGAATGAAGCTGCAGACCCTCGCAGTGAGTGTTACAGTTCTTAAAGACAGAGTGTCTGGAGTTTGTTCCTTCTGATGTTTGGATGTGTTTGGAGTTTCTTCCTTTTAGTGGGTTTGTGGTCTCGCTGGCTCCAGGAGTGAAGCTGCAGACCTTCGCAGTGAGTGTTACAGCTCATAAAGGCAGTGTGGACTCAAAGAGTGAACAGCAGCAAGATTTATTGCAAAGAGTGAAAGAACAGAGCTCCCACAGTGTGGAAGGGGACCCCAGCGGGTTGCCACTGCTGGCTCCAGCAGCCTGCTTTTATTCCCTTATCTGGCCCCACCCACATCCTCCTGATTGGTCCATTTTACAGAGAGCTGATTGGTCTGTTTTACAGAGAGCTGATTGTTCCATTTTGACAGGGTACTGATTGGTACATTTACAATCCCTAAGCTAGACACAAAAGTTCTCCACATCCCCACTAGATTAGCTAGATACACAGTGTCGATTGGTGTATTTACAAACCCTGAGCTAGACATAGAGTGCTGATTGGTGCGTTTACAAACCTTGAGCTAGATACAGATTGCCGATTGGTGCATTCACAATCCCTTAGCTAGACATAAATGTTCTCCAAGTCCCCACCAGATTAACTAGACACAGAGTGCCGATTGGTGCATTCACAAACCCTGAGCTAGACACAGGGTGCTGATTGGTGTGTTTACAAACCTTGAGCTAGATACAGAGTGCTGATTGGTGCATTCACAATCCCTTATAGCTAGACATAAAAGTTCTCCAAGTCCCCATCAGATTAACTAGATACAGAGTGCTGATTGGTGCATTCACAAACCCTGAGCTAGACACAGGGTGCCGATTGGTGTGTTTACATACCTTGAGCTAGATACACAGTGCTGATTGGTGCATTCATGATCCCTTATAGCTAGACATAAAGGTTCTCCAAGTCCCCACCAGGTTAACTAGGTACAGAGTGCCGATTGGTGCATTCACAAACCCTGAGCTAGACACAGGGTGCTGACTGGTGTGTTTACAAACCTTGAGCTAGATACAGAGTGCTGATTGGTGTATTTACAATCCCTTAGCTAGACATAAAGGTTCTCCAAATCCCCAGCAGACTCAGGAGCCCAGCTGGCTTCACCCAGTGGATCCCGCATTGGGCTGCAGGTGGAGCTGCCTGCCAGTCCCACGCTGTGCACCCGCACTCCTCAGCCCTTGGGTGGTGGATGGGACTGGGCATGGTGGAGCAGGGAGCCATGCTCATTGGGGAGGCTCGGGCTGTGCAGGAGCCCACCGCAGGGTGGGGGAAGGCTCAGGCATGGCGGGCTGCAGGTCCTGAGCCCTGCCCTGTGGGGAGGCAGCTAAGGCCTGGCAAGAAATTGAGCACAGCAGCTGCTGGCCCAGGTGCTAAGCCCCTCACTGCCCAGGGCTTGCAGGCCTGCTGGCCGCTCTGAGTGTGGGCCAGCCAAGCCCACGCCCTCCCGGAACTTGCGCTGGCCCGCAAGCACCACGCACAGCCCCAGTTCCGGCCTGCGCCTTTTCCTCCACACCTCCGCGCAAGCTGAAGGAGCTGGCTCTGGCCTTGGCCAGCCCAGAAAGGGTCTCCCACAGTGCAGTGGTGGGCTGAAGGGCTCCTCAAGCATGGCCAGAGTGGGTGCCAAGGCGAGGAGGCACTGAAAGTGAGTGAGGGCTGTGAGGGCTGCCAGCATGCTGTCACCTCTCAGTATCTTATCTCATAAAAGCCCTTCCTCCCATTTCGATTCTAGTGGACCCCAAAGCAGTTCATATAAGCCATGGATCATCATGCTTTTGGCCAGATAGCAGGCTTCAAAGTGGGACCCATCCAGTGGATCATGGAGCTATTTACCACTGTCAGGAACATCTCTCCCAAGGCAGCTAAAGAGGTTAGGTGCCTTAACCAGAAAGCAGAGACTCAAGCAAGTCGGGGTCATCTGTGTATTGCTAACCTGCTTCCAGCTTTGCTAGCTCAGCATGTTTTTTGGAGCATAATTTGTGTAGTGAAGGTCAACAGAGCCATAACTGCTGGTGTTTTAAAAGGCAATCTCTACAATTTCCTCATTGACAGAACTTGTCTTTCCTCTGGCCTCCTTGAGGATAGTTCTCTTCTAAGACCTGCACCTGTTGGTCAAACTCTTGCTTCTCCTCTGGATTGTCATTGCTCTTTTACCTTTCAGCATCTCCTCCCCGTCTAATTCATTTCTGCTCATCAGTCTCTGATCATGCCAGTTAGCTGAGCCTGGCCATTATCCTCTCAATAACTATCTTTACCAATATCTGTAGAACCCAGATGTCCTTCTACAACTTCTTTAGTCACTGTTGTTGTGTCTCCCCAGAAAGCCCTCCCAGAAGCTACCAAGTATGGCTCCATCCAAGCCAAGGTGCCGCAAAGCTCAGGGTTCTACTGTGTGATTACACGCTGCCATCTCCTGGCCAAATCACTGAACCTGGGCCCAGTGGGTCTGGCCCCACAGCTTAACCTTGGTTTTAATTATGTGCTGTCCCCATCTACTCTGCCAGCTAGGATTAGAGAGATGTTCATGACTACCCACAACTGATAAGGCACAGAAGAATTTAGAGAATTAGCTGATAGTATTGTCCTGTTGTGTTCTAAAGAACACACCACCCTCAGAGTCCAAACACCTCCCTCATAAAGGAATATCAGCTCTGGAATCCTAGATCTCATTTTGTCTTCAACATAGCTGGTCAAATGAATCATTTGAAAGGGATCTTTAAAAAGTACTGCCTTAATTTTGGGTGCTTGTCTTCACTGGACTTCTAAGCAACAATCTCTCCTGGTAACCAGGGTTAACTTGGGTTTCTGCAGAGTAGCTTTGGAATTCAATTTCCAGTGGATGACTGCATGAGTAAAAAACAGTCTTCTGTTGAGTTGCTAATCCATTTGGTCGATGAACTCCAGCATACATAAAGCCTCCCTTCCCAAATGACATATTCAATGTTTCTACCAAGGCTAAGCAGCAGAGACCAAACGTGCTAACTATCCATTCTAGTCTAAGTTCTAAGCCAGCTGACCCTTTAGATATTATCCTCTCCCATTCCTCATTCCCAGACCTTAATGGCTCATGAGTAGAGCTGGCTCTTGCCTGCAACATTTGCCAGGACCTGTAGAATACCAACTCTACTTTAAGAATTCCCTTAGGCGAGGGATTCCATTCCAAGATGGCTGAATAGGAAGAGCTCCAGTCTGCAACTCCCAGCGTGATTGATGCAGAAGACGGGATTTCTGCATTTCCAACTGAGGTACCTGTTTCACCTCATTGGGACTGGTTGGAAAGTGGGTGCAGCCCACAGACGGCAAACCAAAACAGGGCACAGCATCGTCTCACCCAGGAAGCTCAAGAGGTCGGGGATTTCCCTTTCCTAGCCAAGGGAAGCTGTGCCAGACAGTACCTGGAAAATTGGGACACTCCCACCCAAATACTGTGCTTGTCCAATGGTCTTAGCAAATGGCACACCAGGAGCTTATATCCCATGCCTGGCTTGGCAGGTCCCACACTCACGGACCCTGGCTTACTGCTAGTGCAGCAGTCTGAGATCAACCTGCATTGCAGCAGCCTGGCCAGGGGAGGGGCATCTGCCATTGCTCAGCCTTGAGTAGGTAAACAAAGCAGGCCAGGGAAGCTCGAACTGGGTGGAGCCCACCACAGCTCAGCAATGCCAGTTGCCTCTGTAGATTCCACCTCTGGGGGCAGGGCATAGCTGAACAGAAGGCAGCAGAAACTTCTGCAGACTTAAATGTCCCTGTCTGGCAGCTCTGAAGAGAACAGTGGTTCTCCCAGCATGGTGTTTGAAGTCTGAAAATGGACAGACTATCTCCTCAAGTGGGTCCCTGAGCCCCATGTAGCCTAACTGGGAGACACCTCCCAGTAGGGGCCTTCTGACACCTCATACAGATGGGTGCCCCTCTGGGACAAAGCTTCCAGAGGAAGGATCAGGCAGCAATATTTGCTGTTTTGCAATATTTGCTGTTCTGCAGCCTCTGCTGGTGATAGCCAGGCAAACAGCGCCTGGAGTGGACCTCCAGCAAACTCCAACAGACCTGTAGCTGAGGGACCTGACTGTTAGAAGGAAAACTAACAAAAAGAAAGGAATCACATCAACATCAACAAAAAGGACATCCACATCAAAACCCCTTCTGTAGGTCACCAACATCAAAGACCAAAGGAAGATAAAACCACAAAGATGGGGAGAAATCAGAGCAGAAAAGCTGAAAATTCTAAAAACCAGAGTGCCTCTTCTCCTCCAAAGGATCACTCCTCCTCGCCAGTAATGGAACAAAGCTGGACAGAGAATGACTTTGATGAGCTGACAGAAGTAGGCTTCAGAAGACTGGTAATAACAAATTTCTCTGAGCTAAAGGAGGATGTTCAAACCCATGGCAAGGAAGCTAAAAACCTTGAAAAAAGATTAGATGAATGGCTAACTAGAATAAACAGTGTAGAAAAGACCTTAAATGACCTGATGGAGCTGAAAACCATGGCAAGAGAACTACATGATGCATGCACAAGCTTAAATAGCCAATTCGATCAAGTGGAAGAAAGGGTATTCGTGATTGAAGATCAGATTAATGAAATAAAGTGAGAAGAGAAGTTTAGAGAAAAAAGAGTAAAAAGAAATGAACAAAGCCTACAAGAAATATGGGACTATGTGAAAAGACCAAATCTATGTCTGATTGGTGTACCTGAAAGTGACGGGGAGAATGGAACCAAGCTGCAAAACACTCTTCAGGATATTATCCAGGAGAACTTCCCCAACCTAGCAAGGCAGGCCAACATTCAAATTCAGGAAATACAGAGAACACCACAGAGATACTCCTCCAGAAGAGCAACCCTAAGAAACACAATTGTCAGATTCACCAAGTTTGAAATGAAGGAAAAAATGTTAAGGGCAGCCAGAGAGAAAGAGTTATCCACAAAGGGAAGCCTATAAGACTAACAGCGGATCTCTTGGCAGAAACTCTGCAAGCCAGAAGAGAATGGGGGCCAATATTCAACATTCTTAAAGAAAAGAATTTTCAACCCAAAATTTCATATCCAGCCAAACTAAGCTTCATAAGTGAAGGAGAAATAAAATCCTTTACAGACAAGCAAATGCTGAGAGATTTTGTCACCACCAGGTTTGCCTTACAAGAGCTCGTGAAGGAAGCACTAAACATGGAAAGGAACAACTGGTACCAGCCACTGCAAAAACATGCCAAATTTTAAAGACCATCGATGCCAGGAAGAAACTGTATCAACTAATGGGCAAAATAACCAGCTAACATCATAATGACAGGATCAAATTCACACATAACAATATTAAACTTAAATGTAAATGGGCTAAATGCCCCAATTAAAAGACATAGACTGGCAAATTGGATAGAGTCAAGACCCATCTGTGTGCTGTATTCAGGAGACCCATCTCACATGCAGAGACACACATAGGCTCAAAATAAAGCATTGGAGGAAGATCTACCAAGCAAATGGAAAGCAAAAAAAAAAAAAGCAGGTGTTGCAATCCTAGTCTCTGATAAAACAGACTTTAAACCAACAAAGAGCAAGAGAGACAAAGAAGGCCATTACATAATGGTAAAGGGATCAATTCAACAAGAAGAGCTAACTATCCTAAACATATATGCACCCAATACAGGAGCACCCAGATTCATAAAGCAAGTCCTTAGAGACCTACAAGGAGACTTGGACTCCCACACAATAATAATGGGAGACCTTAACACCCCACTGTCAATGTTAGGCAAATCAATGAGACAGAAGGTTAATAAGGATATCCAGGAATTGAACTCAGCTCTGCACCAAGTGGACCTAATAGACATCTACAGAACTCTCCACCCCAAATCAAGAGAATATACATTCTTCTCAGCACCACTTCACGCTTATTCCAAAATTGACCACATAGTTGGAAGTAAAGCACTCCTCAGCAAATGTGAAAGAACAGAAATCACAAGAAACTGTCTCTCAGACCACAGTGCAATCAAATTAAGAATTTGATTAAGAAATTCAGTGCAGGATTAAGAAACTCATTCAAAACTGCACAACTACATGGAAACTGAACAACCTGCTCCTGAATGACTACTGGATAAATAACAAAATGAAGGCAGAAATAAAGATGTTCTTTGAAACCAATGAGAACAAACACACAATGTACCAGAATCTCTGGGACATATTTAAAGAAGTGTGTAGAGGGAAATTTATAGCACTAAATGCCCACAAGAGAAAGCTGGAAAGATCTAAAATTGACATCCTAACATCACAATTAAAAGAACTAGAGAAGCAAGAGCAAACAAATTCAAAAGCTAGCAGAAGGCAAGAAATAACTAAGATCAGAGCAGAGCTGAAGGAGATAGAGACTCAAAAAAAACCCTTCAAAAAATAGCTGGTTTTTTGAAAAGATCAACAAAATTGATAGACTGCTAGCAAGACTAGTAAAGAATAAAAGAGAGGAGAATCAAATAGACACAATAAAAAAAGATAAAGGGGATATCACCACCAATCCCACAGAAATACAAACTACCATCAGAGAATATTATAATCACCTGTACACAAATAAACTAGAAAATCTAGAAGAAATGGATAAATTCCTGGACACATACACCCTCCCAAGACTAAACCAGGAAGAAGTTGAATCTCCGAATAAACTAATAGGCTCTGAAATTGAGGCAATAATTAATAGCATACCAACAAGAAAAAGTCCAGGACCAGATGGATTCACAGCTGAATTCTACCAGAGGTACAAGGAGGAGCTGGTACCATTCCTACTGAAACTATTCCAATCAACAGAAAAAGAGGGAATCCTCCCTAACTCATTTTATGAGGCCAGCATCATCCTGATACCAAAGCCGGGCAGAGACACAACCAAAAAAGTGAATTTTGGACCAATATCCCTGATGAATATCAATGCGAATATCCTCAATAAAATACTGGCAAACCAAATCCAGCAGCACATCAAAAAGCTTATCCACCATGATCAATTGGGCTTCATCCCTGGGATGCAAGGCTGGTTCAACGTATGCAAATCAATAAACGTAATCCATCACATAAACAGAACCAAGGACAAAAACCACATGATTATCTCAATAGATGCAGAAAAGGCCTTCGACAAAATTCAACAGCTCTTCCTGCTAAAAACTCTCAATAAACTAGGTATCGAGAGCTATTTATGACAAACCCACAGCCAATATCATACTGAATGGGCAAAACCTGGAAGATTCCCTTGGAAAACTGGCACAAGACAGGGATGCCCTCTCTCACCACTCCTGCTCAACACAGTGTTGGAAGTTCTGGCCAGGGCAATCAGGCAAGAGAAAGAAATAAAGGGTGTTCAATTAGGAAAAGAGGAAGTCAAATTGTCCCTGTTTGCAAATGACATGATTGTATATCTAGAAAACCCCACTGTCTCAGCCCAAAATCTCCCTAAGCTGACAAGCAACTTCAGCAAAGTCTCAGGATACAAAATCAACACACAAAAATCACAAGCATTCCTATACACCAATAACAGACAAACAGAGAGCAAAATCATGAGTGAACTCCCATTCACAATTGCTACAAAGAGGACAAAATACCTAGGAATCCAACTTACAAGGGATGTGAAGGACCTCTTCAAGGAGAACTACAAACCACTGCTCAACAAAATAAAATAGTACACAAACAAATGGAAGAACATTCCATGCTCATGGATAGGAAGAATCAATATTGTGAAAATGGCCATACTGCCCAAGGTAATTTATAGATTCAATGCCATCCCCATCAAGCTACCAATGACTTTCTTCACAGAATTGGAAAAAACTACTTTAAAGTTCATATAGAACCAAAAAATAACCCACATTGCCAAGACAATCCTAAGCCAAAAGAACAAAGCTGGAGGCATCATGTTACCTGACTTCAAACTATACTACAAGGCTACCGTAACCAAAACAGCCTGGTACTGGTATCAAAACAGATATATAGGCCAATGGAACAGAACAGAGCCCTCAGAAATGATACCACACATCTACAACTATCTGATCTTTGACAAACCTGACAAAAACAAGAAATGGAGAAAGGATACCCTATTTAATAAATGGTGCTGGGAAAACTGGCTAGTCATACATAGAAAGTTGAAATTGGATCCCTTCCTTACACCTTATACAAAAATTAATTCAAGATGGATTAAAGACTTACATGTTAGACCTAAAACCATAAAAATCCTAGAAGAAAACCTAGGCAATACTATTCAGGACACAGGCATCAGCAAGGACTTCATGACTAAAACACAAAAAGCAATGGCAACAAAGGCCAAAATTGTCAAATGGGATCTAATTAAACTAAAGAGCTTCTGCACAGCAAAAGAAACTACCATCAGAGTGAACAGGCAACCTATAGAATGGGAGAAAAATTTTGCAATCTACCCATCTGACAAAGGGATAATATCCAGAAACCACAAAGAACTCAGACAAATTTACAAGAAAAAATCAAACAACCCCATCAACAAGTGGGCAAAGGATATGAACAGACACTTCTCAAAAGAAGACATTTACGCAGCCAAAAGACACATGAAAAAATGCTCATCATCACTGGTCATCAGAGAAATGCAAATCAAAACCACAATGAGACACCATCTCACACCAGTTAGAATGATGATCATTAAAAAGTCAAGAAACAGATGCTGGAGAGGATGTGGAGAAATAGGAATGCTATTACATTGTTGGTGGAAGTGTAAACTAGTTCAATCATTGTGGAGGACAGTGTGGCAATTCCTCATGGATCTAGAGCTATAAATACCATTTGACCCAGCAATCCCGTTACTGAGTATATACCCAAGGGATTATAAATCATGCTACTATAAAGACACATGCACACGTATGTTTATTGCAGCACTATTCACAATAACAAAGCCTGTGAACCAACCCAATGTCCATCAATGATAGACTGGATTAATAAAATGTGGCACATATACACCACGGAATACTATGCAGCCATAAAAAAGGATGAGTTCATGTCCTCTGCAGGGACATGGATGAAGCTGGAAACCTTCATTCTCAGCAAACTACCACAAGGACAGAAAACCAAACAACACGTGTTCTCACTCATAGGTGGGAACTGAACAATGAGAACCCTTGGACACAGAGTGGGGAATATCATACACCGGGGCCGGTCATGGTGTTGGAGGGCAGGGGGAGGAAATACCTAATGTAAATGACGGATTGATGGGTGCAGCGGGCCAGCATGACACATGTATACCTATGTAACAAGCCTGCATGTTGTGCACATGTACTCTAGAACTTAAAACTATAATAAATAAATAAATAAAAGAATTCCCTCAGGATTGCTAAGGGGATTTCCCCTGGCCCAAAATACTAACATACCAGAGGACAGGTATAGTCCCTGAAACCAAGGCTAGGCCTTTACAATTTCAATGAAATTGCCAGAGGTGGATTTCTAGATGTGGACAAAAAGATTATAGACTCATTGTGCACCACTCCCCTTACATATATTGAATCCCTAACCTCCAATATGGTGATATTTAAAGATGCGGCCTTTAGGGAAGCAATTAACATTAAGTGAGGTCTTAAGAGTGAGGCCCTAATCCAATAGGGCTGATGTCCTCAATAAGAGAGGGAAGAGACACTAGAGAACTCTCTCTGCTCATGCACAGAGGATCGGCCTTAAGGCAGCGGCAATCTACACAGCAGTGAGAGGCCTCACCAGAAACTAATTATGCTGGCAGCTTGACCTCAGATGTTCAGCCTCCAGAACTGTGAGAAAATAAGTTTCCAAAGCTTAAATATTTAGTTGACTTACAATATTAAAACTTGCAACATTAAAACTTCTAGCTTTGCCTATGTGGACCAAGGCTACTCCAAACAAAAGAGGGATGGAGATTCACATAAATCAGAGGTCTTGGTTAAGCTGCTGGATATTGGATATAACTTGACTTCATCCTGATTTTTTCAGGGATTGGATCAACTTTGAACAAACAATTCTTTTATACACACTTCCTAGAAATTCATTTCAAATCATCTGCTGCCTCTTTCCAAAAGACTAATTGAGAGGAGTGATGTTTATGAAAAATTGATTGGAGGTCAGGCAGCACATCCAACTCTTGTTATTCCACATTCCACCCTCAGGTTGAATGGGACCCTCATGTACTAGGACAAAGTTTTCTTGGCCTCACACATGATCACGTTTGCTGGGCTATATTTTGAGGTTATGCCTTCAGCTTTCATCAAGGGATGCTATGAAAAAACAGGCTAATGAAATCCATTATTCTTTGTTCTAGGAACACGGAAGATATTGCCCACTACATCCCACAGCTCTTGCTCTAGAAAGCCTCTCATGAAAATTTCCAACAAAATGTCCTGCTAGGAAGGCTTTGCATCCCTTGAGTAACAGGCAAAATTTTTTTCTCAGTTGATAAGACTAGAGTAACTCTCTCTCTTGGTACTTTGCCTAACAGGAACTTAAAGCCTTATTGAAAGGTCAAAGATTCAGGCTCCAGTGGGAGGACCTGGCTCATCTAGCACTAACAGAGTTGGTTTCTAGAGTGGAGAGGAGACCCCAGATCCATGAGGCCAAATATCCTGCTCAGGGCTGGCCAGAAAGAAATCTCAGTTTATGGAGCTTCTGAGCTAAATGGCCAATAGACTTTTTTTTTTTTTTTTTTTGGATGATGCTTTCCCTGCCAGCCTGTGAAGTTACTGAACTTAGGGCCTTACACAGAGTAATCCATTGGGAGTCCTAATTTGAGACTACTAAGTTACACTTCCTTTAGAGGCCACATTATTAGCCTATTCCCTGCAGATTTTTTTTTTTGTCAAATAGAGTAGGGGACGGAACACAGATGTCTAGCTATCTACAAAGGTACCATGTCGCATGCACTCTGGAATGACTGTCAGATTTTTCTACTTCAACCTTCTCACCTGACTATTGTAAGCTGTTTCCTTCTGGTACTGATCCTGATGAGCTTATCACTTGTCACTCTGTTGGACATAGCTCTTTCATGGTGACCCACATTGACGTCTCCATCAGATTCAGGAAGGCAAGACTGATAACTGCATCCAACATGTTGGTCTTGCCGCTGTGTAGCAGGGCCAGAACTCAGACCTGCTCCCTTGAGTTTCAGGCCCATGCTACAGGCTGCCGCCCCAGATCCCAGCTGCTCAGGAAGGTGTGTGCTATGATTTAAGTGTATTGAGTCTTTCCAAAATTTTTATGTTGGAACCTAATATCCAGTGTGATAGTATTAAGGGGTGGGACCTCTGGGGAAGTGGTTAAATCACGAGTGCTTCATCCTCATGAAAGAAATTAGTGCTCTTATAATAGAGGTTGAAAGCAGTGCCATAGTCCCTTTTGCTCTTCCATCCCTTTTGCCATGTGGGGACAGTTGTTCATCGTCTCTGGAGGTTGCAGCAACATGGCACTATCTTGGAAGCAAAGAGTAGCCCTCAGACACTGAATCTCCCAGCACACTGATCTTGAACATCCCAGCCTCCAGAACTGTGTGGAATACATTTCTATTATTTGTAAATTATCCATTCTGTGGTATTTTGTTCTAGCAACATGAACAGACTAAGACAAGGTGGCTCCACAATGTCATTGTTGTCAATAAGGGGAGATTGTGTGTTCTCACTCTTGTTACCACATGGAGTTCACCCTAACCATCAAAACTACTGCTTACTCTACTTGCCCAAAAATGTATCTCATGTCTTACCCCAATCCTTAGACTTACTGGGGGCCCTATGGGATATGTTGGTATATTTCCCCAAATCTGGGTCATTTCACATTGCATATGTTCTGGTCATTATCCTAGAAGGGGTCTTCTCAGTGTAGTGATTCCTCAAGGATCTAGAACCAGAAATACCATTTGACCCAGCAATTCCATTACTGGGTATATACCCAAAGGATTATAAGTCATTCTACTATAAAGACACATGCACATGTATATTTACTGTGGCACTGTTCACAATAACAAAGACTTGGAACCAACCCAAATGCCCATCAATGATAGACTGGATAAAGAAACTGTGGCACACATATACCATGGAATACTATGCAGCCATAAAAAAAGATGAATTCATGTCCTTTGCAGGGACATGGATAAAGCTGAAAACCATCATTCTCAGCAAACTAACACAAGAACAGAAAACCAAACACCACATGTTCTCATAAGTTTGGGAGTTGAACAATGAGAACACATGGACACAGGGAGGCAAATATCACACACTGGGGCCTGTCCAGGAGTCGGGGGCTAGGGGAGGGATAGCATTAGGAGAAATACCTGATGTAGATGACGGGTTGATGGGTGCAGCAAATCACCATGGCACGTGTATACCTTTGTAACAAACCTGTACATTCTGCACATGTATCCCAGAACTATAATTAAAAATTTTTTTAAAAATTTAAATAAATGAAGTGGCTGAAATGTCAACAAAAGAAAAAAGGTCTCTAAGAAACAGGCCAGGGTTTCAACAAAAGAATCTTTAGTCTGTAAATATTCTTGTATGTAAATCTAAGCTAATACTACCTGTGGTAAATATATCACAGTATGAAAGGGCTATGTGATTTAGAAGTGATAATTGTACAAACTGTGACCCATAGCTTTGATTTTGATTGTAACTTGTAATATACTGACATAGTAAATAAATTCTAACATAAGTAGTATCAATTTCCTTCATAGTCTTAATGGCACTTTTCCCCCACAAAAGGTATTCTTTCAAATATATCTCATGTCTCATATCTATATAATTTGATTATATTTTATTAGGATCCTGTGACTTTATGATAAAATTTATGGATGTTCTGCAGTAAGATCTAACTTTAGTATCTTGCAATGAGGTATTTTCTTAGCAGCCGTAACTGATATAGTTTTTGGCAACCAGCCAGGGGATGACTGGCCTATAAAATCATACAAGTATTATTTACAAACTAGCCAGCTGTGGTAGCACCATTATTTTAGATATCCTTTGCCCTTTATAACAATCTTCCTTATTTCATGCTTTGCCATACATTTCCCAGAAAATTACAATGTTCTTTAACTTATCCTCAGGACTTGATGATCAAATAAACAATTACAAAGTATATTTGATTCACAGTTCATCCAAAATAAGAATGCTGCCCAACTGAAATTCATCTGGAATCACTCTGATGTCTCAAATTGTGTGATATAAAACAATAACTTGGAATGTGATTTTGATCAACATTTTGTTATCACCTGATTAAGTCCCAAATAGGCCACTAGAGTTAAAGGTGCCAAGTGGTAATTAAAAGCAACCTATACTGTCTAATGAATTCCACAACCAGGTTAATTTTCCCTCAAAATAAATGGGCATAGAATTGGAATTTCCCCAAAGCCAACTCAATAGTGGAGCTGGCCATCTTGTTTCTACTATCTAGGACAAATAACTCTTGCTGTTCTTCACATTGGACTCTAGCAAGAAAAGCAGGGGAGTTAATAAGTTTTCTGCGTGTTTAATGCTGTCTGTCTTGGCCTGTTTATCATGTGATACCAGAAGTGGTCTGACAAAAGTGTTATAATATAGGGATTTGGGATTGGCTCACACCCTGCCCAGTGGGCAAAGATGACCCCATCCTTGGTACAGGGGCACAAATAGAATCTGTTACAAAATGTTGGGTTAATGAATGAAGATTTCACTAAAGGAAGCCTGAAAAATGTCCTTGTGAAGCAGAATCCTGCAAGTGCAATGATGCAGCCTTTTGAAAAATACAAGGGGGACAAAGCCTGTGAAGACAGTAGAGTTGATTACTTAACGGGAAGTTATACTGATGCCTTGCAGCAGGATAATGAGAGGCTGAGAGATATCAAGCAGTTAATGGGTAAATGTGAGTCACAGGGCTTGTGTGGTAGCTTGCAAGGAGGCTCATGCCTCCTGCAGTGGAAGGGCAAACAGTCTGTAAACCTAAACTGTTGGCCACAGAGCTCCAGAAACATTGAAATGCTCAGCCAAGTTATTTTGTTATGTGAAGTTCAAGGCCCTACTGGGAAGACCTGAGACCTTGTAACTTAGATCCAGACATCTGGATAGATGCCTCTAAAGATGTTGAGTCTGCAAGATCCTTTGGATTTGCAGAGGTGGCCCACCTTCCCTAGGAAGAGCTAGCACTTTGTGCTTGAAGATGCTGCAGAGATTTCTCCTTCACTAGACAATAGCTTCCCCACTCCCTGATAGGTACACCCCGCCCCCTTCCTTGGCTTCTAGACAATAACTAGAGTTAAATCTTAGCATAACCCAGCTGGGGATGTGCTGGGCCTGTTAAGGGAGGGGAACCACACATCTGTTACAGGAATGAGCTAGCATGTGCCATCAGGAGTCAGGAGAGTACTTGGGTTTGGACTGAGGGTGCCCCGTCAAGAGAGGACAAAAGATAAGCCTGCAAAACTAAGAATTCACTGGCTTGGTGACGCTCTCAAGACACTGGGTTTAATACACTGGCATGGACCCCAGGGATGGAATAAACCCACGGCTGAGATGGAAATTGGAAGCCTGAAAAAGGTGATGTCCAAAACCCAGGGAAGTAGAAAAGCTTGAGTTGCCCAGCCAGAGCAGAGAGAAAATAGAGAAGCTAAGGAAAGTGGGCTTGCTGGAATACCTGATACCAGTGAATTAGTTGGAAAATTGTACTGATGCGTTGGGCCTGTGAATCCTCATTTTCTCTTACCCTCACCTGTATGCATGTGCCTTGTCAAGGACTTCAACATTTTAGCCACTTGTTCATCTGGTCAAATTACTATGATGTCACCTATTTAATGGACCCGTGGTCTATTCCACAGGATGTTCTCATGGTTCAGGTCTCTTCAAGCCAGGTTGCAATGCCGTGGCTGTCACTCAGACCTTGCTGCTGATTCTAGTGATTCTATGCACTTGGCTTCTGGTGGTCATGCATGATCACCAGGCCTCCACTGGTTCAGAATCCAGTCATCCACCCCATTTGCTACTGGGGTCCGAGTCCTGTAACGGCAGCTCTGGCTACAGAGGGCAGCCCTCACTGAACTGCTCAGTGATGCTGATGCCCCTCTTGGCTGCACATTACTCATTGCTTTGGTAGAATGGTGTCTCTTCCATGCCATCCTCCAGAGCAGTTCAGGCTAGCTGGAACTCTAAGGTTGACATCCTTTCCATCATCTGGTCATAAGGGACCCTGATTCTGGCTTAGGTGTAACATGGGGGAAGGACACAGTGACAAATGACCTGGAGTCAGCGCTACCTGTGTTGCTGCGTGTGGCCTGCGTGAGTCCCACTCATGCCTGATTCTGGATGTATACTCCACTGCACATATCCATTGATCAAGACCGAGTTAATTTTCATAAAAGGTATTTTATATAAGCCATCATTTTCATTTTCAGAAAGATAAATCAGAGAAAAAAAAAAGGATGAGAACCCTTGAAAATAATCTTAGTAGGATGAGGTGACTGAAGTTTTGAGACACACGCTTTGGAAAGTGGAGGGAACACTTACTGCAAGTGGAAGCTTCAACCCGAGAACTGGAGGCAGGCAGCTTACAGACTGGCCTCATTGACAAGCTTCAGGGAAGGAGGTGGAAGATGCTTCAGCTCCTCCCCCTCTCTGCAGAGGAGCATGTGTGCTCATCTGTTGTTCTACTCCATGCATAACTTTTCAGGAGCTGGACCTTGTTAGGGAGGCCTGACAATGTCCAGGTCTGTGTGTGCCGAGTTTAATTTGGGGTGCATTAGTCACAAGTCTTTTTGACGAACAATCTAAATTACACTTCTTCCAACCTATTTATCAGCTACCAAAGGGGGGTCTTTTGATCTCCCTCTCACCAACTACTACCTCTATGTCCCAATTTGTCTTGAAATCAAGTAAAGAATGTTTATTCTTAGGGCCATCCTTTAAGCTCCAATATGGTTATTAGTATTCATAAATTTTAACATTTGTACTATAGCAATATTTTGGAGTATGTAAGGTGAAAATGAAAAGTGGCATCTTAGTCCAACAATAACAATAACAATACTGTATCCACTCAGAGTTCCAGCACAGACAGAGTCTACTCCCGCTCATAAAAGTAGGAAGAGACTTAAAAGCCTGTCAAATGGTTTACAGAACTGAGGGAAGAAAAAGCCTCCAGCATGTGTCCAGGCATGGCTCCCAGAGCCACACCACAGAACTGAGTGGCCAAGGAAGCTGCTTTATTATCAGAAAGCTGCAACTCAGATGTTGCCTGCTGACTTGTGAAGTGGTCATGCAACTCCTGGCTACAGGGCCAGGCCATTTGTCATAATCAACACCAGTAAAATTGGTTTTCATGGGTATTGAGAATATACAGTGCACCTAACACATCCAGCTTACTGGCAAAAGGAGGAGATTCAGCTTACAAATTTGATTACATCAAAATAGACTTCTGAAGGGCTAATTTCCCCATATAAGGAGTACTATAATTACTTAACCTCTCAAGACCTGTTACCCTCTACCACATTTGAATTTTGTTGACAGAGGAAAGCTCATCACAAAGTGAAAAATTTCAAGAAGGCTAGGAGTTTGGAATTTGATCATTACAAATTTGAGTGCCATTTTCAGTGCAGTTAATGACTCAATATGTTATCCTGTAATTATATTTTTCTTTGCATTTTCCACAGCCTTTTGTTTCCTATGAGCTTTTTTATTTTATATATATATATATATATATACACATGTAACAGTCGACCCTTGAGCAATGTTAGGGTTGCTGACCCCCCAACCCCATGCATTCAAAAATCTATGTTTAACTTTTGACTCCCCTATAACTTAATAGCTTACTATTAACCAGAAGCCTTACCCGATAATAAACAGCCAGTTAACATATTGTGTATTTTCTGTGTATTATAACTGTAGTCTTACGAAGGGAGAATATACTTACTACTCATTAAGTGGAAGTAGATCATCATAAAGGTCTTCATCCTTGTCTTCACCTTGAGTAGGATGACAAGGAAGAAGAGGGGGGAGTTTGTCTTGCTATCTGGGGGTAACAGAAGTGGAAGACAAAAAAAGATTCTAGGCAAACAGTAAATGAACATATAATTCAAAAAAGGAGGCCAGGTGCAGTGGCTCATTCCTGTAATCCCAGTACTTTGGGAGGCCAAGGTAAGCAGATCATGAGATCAGGAGTTGGAGACCAGCCTGGCCAACATAGTGAAACCCCCGTCTCTACTAAAAATACAAAAATTAGCTGGGCGTGGTGGTGCACACTGGTAGTCCCAGCTACTCGGGAGGCTGAGGCAGGAGAATCACTTATGAAATCAAGTAAAGAATGTTTATTCTTAGGGCCATCCTTTAAGCTCCAATATGGTTATTAGTATTCATGAATTTTAACATTTGTACTATAGCAATATTTTGGAGTGAGATGAAAATGAAAATGAAAAGTGGCATCTCTGGGAGATGGAGGTTGTGGTGAACCGAGATTGCACCACTGTACTCCAGCCTGGATGACAGAGCAAGAATCTGTCTCCAAGAAAAAAAAAAAAGGAAAAACCTCTTAAATATATGAGAAGAGCTCAGAAGTTCAAGCCTGCAGTGTGTTATGACTGTGCCACTGCATTCCAGCCTTGGTGATAGAGCTAGATTCCATCCTTAAGTTGTTGTTTTTAACGAAAAAAAGAAAAAAAAAGAGATGGTCGCTCTCGCTTATAAGATACATTCAAGTTAAAACTATGCTGAGCTCTTTTCCTTCCTTTCCCTGGAGGTGGTGGGGATGAGGTGGTGGCAGCAGTGGGGCTTGAGACACAGCATGGAGCCAAGAAGCTGTCCAGCACGGTCAGATTTGCTGCAGCCAGAGTCTGAGGAATAATGAGAGCCAGAGAAGGAATTTACAAATATGGAAAGGGAGAAGGCTAGCAGGAACCCTGAGATGTGGGACTGAAATTGCAGGCAACAGTGTGAAAGTTATATACTATAAATAACAGTGTGTACATATATCTCTAGTTCTGTTTCTTGCAAGAATCTGGAAATAAGACATCCCAATAGCAATGAGTATACTAAATGCCCAGATCTTGGTTTCTTAACAACTTTGCCACTAAAAAGAGGGCTTGGGAATCTACAGCTTGTGGGCCAAATCCAGCCCACTTCCTGATTTTATGAACACTTTTGCTGAAACACAGCCATGCCCATTTATATATTACCTGTGGCTTTTGCACTGTAACAGCAGAATTAAGCAGTCAGTGCTGAGCCCATGGGCCGCAGTGCCTAAAATATTTACTATCAGGCCCTTTCCAGAAAAGGTTTGCTGACCTTTGACTAGGAGAAACCAGGGCTCCTTGGAGAAATGGCTGATTCCTGGGCTAGGTCAGGGAAATTACAAGATGAGTCTGGGACATCTCATGCCAGAAACAAAATGCTCAGAGGACATAGGATCCAGCTTTAAGGGGCTTCTACTGGCCAAATCTGAGACAATTTTAGCATCAAAATAGAGGACAGTAATGGATTATAACCCACTGAATTAAATTGTATGATTATATAGTAATAAACATGAGAAGGAAATTACTTTCCTCACAATTGAATGCCCACAAATGTAGAATAATGGAAATAAACACACCATTTGGCAACGACCGTAGTGATGATTCAAGTGGGAGTCAATGGATGCTAAGGCTGGTGGAAGTTTGAGACTAGGCCAATATCCCATTTATCAGAGACCTTCCCACAAAATATTTCTCAATTACAAAGGGGAAAATGGCAGATTTCTCTACCTGTAAGTTGGGCAGGTGATCAAGGTTAACATCAGTGGTGGGGCAGGTCAAGGTCATGTGCCTCCTGATGTGATCCACTGATAAGAGAACAGCATCACTTCTGAATGGCAGGGTTCCTTTAGGGATGCTTATCCTGATTTTGATGGTTACACTGCAGTTTTATAAGAGAAGTCCCTGTTTTCCAGAAACACACACTGGAGTATTTAGGGGTGAAGGAGTATCGTGTTAGCAACTTGATTTCAAGTGGTTCAGAAAATGACAATGGATATTTATAAAGAGTGATGGAACAAATACATGAAGTCAATAATTGGAGTCTGCGCAAAAGAGAGATAGTAGCTCCTTACTGTTCTTATAACTTTTCTGTAATTTTAAAATTTCAAAATGAGTTTTAATAATTCACTGAGATACCTTTGAAAAAGTGTGTTTATAAAATGGTTTGATCATCGTTATTTTGGCAAGGGGGTGAAAAAGCAAGTAATCACAGATTTCTGGGTGGGATGGTATATATGTACTGTTTCTCATGATAGGCTGTCAATATCTATGGAGTTTTAAAATGCACATATCCTTCAACCCAGTAATTATACTTCCAGAAATTTATGCTACTGACATGTCTATAAGTGAGATAATCTCTAAGTTACATGAAATGAAAATAAGGCTCATTCCTGTAATCTCAGCACTTTGGGAGGCCGGGGTAGGTGGATCACCTGAGATCAGGAGTACAAGACAAGCCTGGCCAACATGGTGAAACCCCTTCTCTACTAAAAAATACAAAGATTAGCCAGGCATTGTGGCACATGCCTGTAATCCCAGCTACTTGGGAAGCTGAGGCAGGATAATCACCTGAACCCGGGAGGCAGAGGTTACAGTGAGCTGAGATAGTGCAACTGCACTCCAGACTGGGTGACAATCTGGACTGTCTAAAAAAAAAAAAAAAGACCCAGAATTGTGTGAAATATGCAATTTGTACAAGAACGAATCAGACATATTTAGTTATAGATGCCAGTAATAGCTGAAAGAATAGAAGGATCAACTGAGCTTCTCAGTGAAAAGGTGGACAAGAGACTTTGTCCCCCATTCTAAGAGTAAAAAAAGTGCAGATGTAAGAGAGGTGGAGAACTGAAGCTATTATTGCATCCAATCTTAGGTTCTACTTCTTGATGACTAGAAGGAATCACAATTTCCCTTTCCTTTGAATCTTGACTTTGGCAAATTGAATGTAGAACTGACAATGTGACAGTTCTGGGCCTAGGTATTAGAGACCTGTGATTGACATGAGAATTGTGTCCAGAGAATCTAGCTGGAAGATAAGACACATAGAATAGGGCCAGTGGTCCCAGTTAAGGCCATCTGAAATTAGCTACCAGCCAGCCAACCACCGGAGTGAGCCCAGCTATGACCAGAAGAATCACCAAGCAGACCTATGATCTTGTGAGCAGAGTAGATGGTTGTTTTAAGCCACTAAGTTTTGGAGTGTTTTTACATTAGTGTGGCAATAGAACCCCTTACTATATGGGTTCCTACGTGGATCTTGCACATGACAAAGCCTGTTTCCTGCTACAAACCTAGCAGTCCAAATGTATTCTTAACTTTCCCTTATCCTCTTGGGAGCTTGGCATGACCTAGAATGAGTTAATCAGATGCTTACCTATGAGATATTGAGTGCTGCTGCATCTATTAATGAAAGTGTCAAGTCTCCAGTGTCTTTGTTTATTGGTGTTGTTTGTGCCAGACTGACTGATGATAGCACTGCCAGCTGTGTGAGATCTTAGCACTGATGCCTTCAGTTGATTCTTGGGCTGTGTTGTCAACTATCTCCCTAACATTTTCTGAGCTTGATTCCCTGCTCCTGATAATTGCATGAGCTACCCAATATCCTCTTGCCTCTCATTACATTTATTTCTGTTTACATGAGCCAGGGGGCTTTTTGTTTTAAAATCGAATGTCATTCATTTGAAACTCTTTCAAACTGATTAGCCAGGGATCTGCTGGTATGGGCAGTCCAAACTGCCACATTATTGTAGTGAAGTTACAGGGAAAGCAAAGCGGGGAGAATTTTAGGAGTGAGAATAGTATAAATGTCCAACTATTTGCCTTTGAAGCATTAGATGATTAGCTCAGCACATCTCAATTACCATATTAGTATAATCAAATTAGAGAGTATCATTTAGTATGGACCTTGGCACTGGACATCAGTTGTAGGAAAACTGGAGTTTCACCAACCTTTTACATTAGGAGTGAACAGCATTAAAGCTTTGAATTGTGCTCATAACTTATTGCATTCTTAGATTTGTGGTTTGTTAAGTTCTGACTGCTCTCACACTGTCTTGTAAAGAAGTTCAGAATCAAACATTAGCAGTGTGCCTAAATGCCTTCTATTGCCCCTGAGTGACATGAACTTGGATCTCAACTCAGGAAATCTCGAATCAAATTGGACAACTACCAACTTTCCCATCCCTGGGCAGCCAGTTGTCTCCCAATTAGTTTGAGGCTCAACAGAACTAGGACCCTGGATAAGTTTCAGCTGGCATCTGTTCAGTCTTTAAATTTCTCAAATCCATCACGTCTTATTCCATCATTCAGGCCCTCATTTCTCATCCAGGTCATTACAGTAACTCAAGCGAATATTGAAGGCAGAGAGACCAAATTTATAACAGGGGATTGGCCTTCTGTGATGTGATCCTGCTTACCTCCCACTGCAACTTCTACAGATCCCAGGATAGGAAAAAAGATATTTGCCTGAACATATCAGTGATTTTCAGAACACTGAGCCCCTGCATGTGCTGTTCTCTATGACTTGAATGCCCTCCAAGATAAACGTCTACTCATCCTTCAAATCTCAACTCAAGCATCACTCACTGTGAATCTCCAAGTGGAGCTGATCATTCACCTCTTGCAGCTGTATCTATTTAACCCCATTCTCTATCACAGGCCATTGATTTCCTTCTTTTGTTCAGAGTTATTTTCTATCCCTATGGCATAGGCTATTATGCTAGAGTACTGAAATTATATCTATGGACTACCTTGGAGGAGCAAAACAAAAATCCTGCAGTCCCAGGAGCTCAACTCTGTCCCCCGCACACAAAAATTGTGTTCATTCTGCCAAGAAAAATGTCCCTGACATTTAAGAGCCATACTTAGAAAAAGAATGAGAAAAACATGAAATTACTGCCTAGGCTTTCAATCATTACTCAAGTAGTCTATCCATCACACTAATAAAGGAAGAGCCCTGTCTTCCTTGTTAACCATATAAGCTGAACAGCAGCTGACAGGGCATCATGGAAATTTTATGATCCCTGATGGCAGTTATGGTTTGAATCTGGCCTTAGATAAATTTCTTGCCCTCTGGATCCCACTTCCTTGAATTAAAAGGATTGTACTGCACTGCTATGAATCTTATGGAAGTACTTCTAAAACTGTGTAAGGATAGATGTATATGCCTGTTCATTTGAACAGTTACAAGAACTAAAATTTGGGTACAACAAACTATATGGGAAGGGTTAAAAATTATACAAAGTCCATAACCATCCAATTCTATGCAACATTTGAAAACATTGAACCATTTGTCCTTAGAAATCTGTTCATGACCTATTCTGTGGTCATGGAAACATGCTGAACATGTAATATAATCGAAATGAACATTATGAAAACATGTATCTACACAAATATGTACATACTTGTGCAAAATAATGATTAGGGAAACACTCACCAAAGCCAAAGTTTGTAATATATGATGTAAGTTGGTGTGAGGGAGAGACATAAAAAGAATTAACAAGTAGCTGTTATGATTGAAATCCTCTTAAGAACACATTTAAAAAAATAAACTTTAAACCTGCATTGAAAGAATTGTTTCTTATAAGTGACATGGACAGGTTCTTACACCTACAGATCTCACATCCTGAAGTAGGCTATTGCCCCCAGGAAGGTAGGAGGATAACACAGGAAGTTAATTTCCAACAGAACTGAAGACAAATATTGCCAAGGTATATATGCAGTCCAACTGCATGTACTCTCTAGTTGATTTTTTCCTTGAAGGCCAATGACTGTTCAGATTGCAACTATCCTCTTCTTGAATAGTTGTTTATTCTCTGATATTTCTTTGATATTTCCAAGTACCACCAGACGATGGTAGAAAAGGATAAATAGGCAACTGAAAGCTGAGGCAAACAGAGGGATCAAACTACTGAAGTTACTGGCCTCTGGCAACTACAAGATCTGTTCTCAGCATGACAGAAATAAGTGATCAGAACTTGTAGAGCAGTTCTCAAACTTTTTGGTCTTGGGACCCTTTTATGCTATTAAAATGAAAAGCCCAATTCACTTTTGGGTGGGTTTTATCTATTGACATATACAATACTAAGATTTTTTTAAAGTTTGAGAACATTTAACTTAAAAATGTTAATCTCATCAAAATGTCATTTTATGAAAAAAGTTCTTAAACAAAAAATAGAATAGCAACATTGTTTTATGTATTTGCAAGTACCTGGTGGATTAGAAGACAGTTGAATTCCCATACCTATTTCTGTATTCCATCTGTTGCAATGTTACTTTGAAGCTTATAAATAAAACCTAGCCTCACAAGGAAATATTTTTAATGCCTTTTTAGGTAACTGTGGATATTTGTTTAATGCTATACCAAAATTCAACTGGTAAAGATGAGTTGCAATTTGGAATTAGTAGTTATGCTTTCTTCAAGTCCATTGATCTATTTTTTAAATGGATTTCTTATCTCATGTGATTTTGTACTATCATACACTGGTCATTTGGAAAGTTTGTTCGTGGAGTTATGCAGACCTTCTACATGTTGGTATTTTCATTATAAAATAGCAAAAATTCACATTCTTAATATGACTATTCTCATTATAAAAGTCTTCAATAGGAAGTTGTCAAGCTCAAGGAGGCAGATTCCAAAAATCTAAGTTTTATTGAACACAAATTTCTACCAGTGCTAACCAATACTGTCAGTTGGTTTTCTTGAAGTGACTAGCTCACTTTATTCATTTAAGAAAATGTCTGTCCAAAATCCAAGTCTGAGCCACAGTAATTTGAGTAGTGAGCTGAACTACATTCTTCGTGGAATACCATTTCTACTTGGAAGAATGACAATTGCACAAGTTCTTGGCTTTAAGACAGCCATCATACTTTCATAAGCAAAGAGCTTTATGTGTACTTCCCATTTCATCATACAGAACATCAGACATGTACTTAAAAGATGCAATGAAATTATTTTTAACTGCTCCATCATGGACATTCTCTGGCTTTTCAAATTTTAATTTTACTGCAAGGTCATGGAGGTGAAGAACACAATGATTACTAGGCACCCTTTAGAGCCACCTCTTTATTTGTACTAAGTTTTACTGATGCTCTGCAGAAGGATAGTAAACTGAGGGATGTTGGATTTGTCAGGGTCCTCCAGAGACAGAAACAATAGGAAACAAATATATGGAAGGGGATTAACTAGGGGTACTGACTCATGTGTTAATGGAGGCTGAAAAGTCCCATATCAGGCCATCTGCAAGCTGGAGAACTTGGGATGCTGGGAACACTGCTCTGTTCAAGTACAAAAGCCTCAGAACCAGGGACGCTAAGGGTGTGACTCTCAGCCTGAGGCTAAAGGCCGGAGAACCGGGGGTGGGGTGGGGGTGGTCACTGGTGTATGTCCCAAGGTCCAAACACCAGAGCACCTGAGGTTCTGACATCCAAGAGCAGGAGGTGGAGGAGGAGGATGTCCCAACTCTGGGAGAGAGACTTTTTTCCTCTGCCTTTTTGTTCTATCTGGGTGTCTAGCCAATTGATTGGTACCTACCCACCTTGAGGGTGGATCTTCCCCAGTCACTCACTCAGTCCACCAACCTACATGACAGTCTCCTCTGGAAACACCTCACCCACACACAGAAATAATGCTTTACCAGCTCTCCAGGTGTTCCTTAATCAAGTCAAGCTGACATCTAAAATTAGCCATCACAAGTCCACTTCTTGTCAACTTGGCACCCATTTGCATCTCCTTACCTAGCATAATGCAACTATCCTACAAATAAAACACCTTAATTCCTTCCACAGAAAATGTAGAGTCCTTGGGTGAGCTTTACTCTTCTACTGATAGTCCACAACTTAAATACTACACAGTAAAATACTCATATAAAATGAGTAAGTCTGGCTTGGTGTGGTGGCTTATGCCTGTAATCCCAGCACTTTGGGAGGCCGAGGCGGGTGGATCACCTGAAGTCAGGAGTTCAAGACCAGCCTGGCCAACATGGTGAAACCCCGTCTCTACTAAAAATACAAAAATTAGCTGGGTGCAGTGGCACGCACCTGTAGTCCCTGCTACTCAGGAGGCTGAGGCAGAAGAATTGCTTGAACCTGGGAGGCAGATGTTGCAGTGAACTGAGATCATGCCACTGCACTCAAGCCTGGGCGACAGAGAGAGATTCCATCTCAAAATAAATCAGTAAGTCCTGTATTACATGATAAAGGAATAAGAATGAAAATAGAAATTTGCTTAATATATTAATGGGTGTATACATTCTTTAGAAATACGAGAGTCTACCTCTATAACTGGTCATGTGGTCATAGGTGGTATTTTTAATGATCTTTCTAGGACACGTTCTGTATTCCCCTTGCCTTCAGCAAGTATTTCATCCAGTCATGGTTCTTTACCTGGTAAGGTGACCCAAATCTTCATTCCTGAAAGTTCTGAGCCATTCCTAGTCCTGCCTGGCTAGGGTTGTTGTAATTTCCCATTGAACTTAATCACAGGGCATGGTAATACTATGACTTTCTAAGAGACATCCTGTATTCCAGAACCATTCTTTCTTACCTCAACTGCAGAGTAGCAGTCTACATATATCACCCCAGCCAACACCATTACTCCCCTCTCAGCCTGCTAAGTCAGAGGCATGAGGAGTCCAGTGTGACCAGGTGGCAGTCTTAACTTCCAGCTCAATTGAGTCATTGTGTCTCCTGGTGGACCATTCCTGCCTCTGGAACCCATGACCTCTAAGCCAGCAGAGCTTAAGTCATAAGAACAAAAAGCAAACATTTTGCTAATGGGTTATTAGGGGTGATGGTGCGGAATGTCACTCCCATTTCGGTAGATTGATTCCTGGGCCCATGAATTCTGGCTATAGAAGAAACAGTAACACACACTGGATGCTGATTCAGAGCATATACAGCCTTCTGGAAGACCCTTCCCCAGCCCTGGAAAGTACTGTTACCTAGTTGGTACCACAACTGACTTCAAAAGGCTATTCCACCATTTTATCAAGCCAGATGCCACTGAATGATGGCAAACATGGTAAGACCAGTGAATTCCATGAGCATGAGTCCATTGCTCCATTTCTTTGGCTGTGAAATGAGTGCCTTAGTCAGAAGCGATGCTCTGCGGAAGGATAAGGCATTCAGTATGTCTATGGATGGTAGTTTTGGCAGAAACATTGTATACAGGAAGACAGATCAAGAGTAAATATCTATTCCAGTAAGGAAAAAACTCCACCCCTTCCATGATGCAAGTGTTTCAATGCAATCAACCTGTCATCAGGTAGCTGATCACCCCAGGAATTTTGCCAGGTTGGGGATATGTGTTGGTCTCTACTGCTGACAGACTGGGCACTCAGTGGTGGCCATAGCTAGGTCAGCCTTAGTGACTCAGAGTCCATGTTGCTGAATCCATGCATAACCTCCATCCCTGCCACCATGGTCACTTTGTTCATGAGCCCATTGGGTGATGACAAGGGTGGCTGGAAAGAGGCTGACTAGAATCCAAAAAATAGGTCATCCTATCTACTTAAGATCCTCCTCTGCTTACTCTTTGAACATGCACATGGGATGTAACTATCTTCTCATCCTTTGCCCACTCAGATCTATGCATGTACCTATTCCCAAATTTTTCAGTTTTCCAATCATGTTCCTTCTAAGTCCCTGACCATCCAGCTAAATCACTGGCCACAGCCCATGTTAGTATAGTCATGCATCACTTAATAGGTATACCTTCTGATAAGTGCTTTAGGCAATTTTGTCTTGTGTGACCGCAGAGTATACTTTCACAAACCTAGAGGGTATAGCCCATTGCTCCTAAGCTACAAACCCATACAGCATGTTACTATACTGAATACTATAGGCAATTGTAACACAATGGTAAGTATTTGTGGCATTTAAACATACCAAACATAGAAAAGGTACAGTAAAAATATGGTACAAGATAAAAAATGGTATGCTTGTAATGGGTACTTACCATGAATGGAGCTTATAGGACTAGAAGTTGCTCTGGGTGAATCAGTGAGTGGTAAGTAAATGTGAAGGCCTAGGACATTACTACATACTACATACTACTGTAGGCTTTATAAACACTGTACACTTAGGCTAAGTTTATAAAAAATATTTTTCCTTTAACCTTTGCTCATATTTTTACTTTATAAATGTAAGTTTTTTAAAAGTCTGACTCTTATAACATTTTGTTTAAAACATTTTATCTGCACAAACATTTTCTTTATATTCTTAAGCTTTTTTCTATTAGGTTTTTTACTTTTAAACTTTTTGGACACAAGCACACACATTAACCTAAGCCTACACAGGGTCAGGATCATCAATATCACTGTCTTCCACCGCCACATCTTGCCCCACTGCAAGGTCATCACAGACAATAACGTGCATGGAGCTGTCATCTATGATAACAATGCCTTCTCCTGTAATACCTCCTGAAAGACCTACCTGAAGCTGTTTTACAACTTTAAGAAGGAATACGCTAAAATGATACAGTAAATATATAAAGCAGTAACATGATACAGTAAATATATAAACCAGTAACAGTTATTATCAGGTATTATGTACTGTACATAACTTTATGGCAATACTTTCATGTGACTGGCAGTACAGTAGGTGTGTTTACACCAGCATCACAAGCATGTCAGTAATGCAGTGTGCTATGATGGTTATGATATCACCAGGTGACAGGAATTTTTCAGCTTCATTAGTCTTATGGGTTCATGGTTATATATGTGGTCCACTGTTTATACAATCATGTACCACATAACGATGTTTCATCAAATATTGCCATTTTTCCTTGCAAGCAAAATGCATGACCAGTATACTTTCTGAAGTTCTGCCTATTCAGATTTTCTTTCCCCGTTATCTACAAGACTGTCCCAGAAAGGGCTATCATGCTGAAGCTGTCCACTTGTGGATAGTACCTGCATATTGTGCAGAACCGTCTGTAAATCAGGCTCCAGTCTTCCCTTCCTCTGTCAACTGATCATAGGGTACTCCTCATGAGGCATAGGTATAGGTTGGGGGAGAGAAGGCAGTGTAGCAAGAGTAGAAGCAATGAACATTTGGGCCACTTCAAGTAACTTACTTGTGCCTTCAGGACCTACTCAGGCCTGACCACATTTACACCACTATTTTATGGAGTGCTGCTGCGCATACCCAACTTTATGGTTTAGTGGGTCAAGTAACACCCAATTCAGTTTGCATGGTTAAAAAACAGACAAAGGACATTAGTGACCTTTGGTCAATTGTTCAATTCCTGCTAAGGCCCAGTGGCAGGCCAAGAGTTTTCTCCAAAGGAAAGTGGTTATCTGTGGATGACAGTAGGGCCATGCTCTAAAAGCCTAAGGGCCTCTGCTATGATTCACTTACAGGGGCCTTACAACAGCTCCAAACAGCATCACTATCTGCCACTGACACCTTGAGTACCATTCAATTTTTTGGATCATATGCCAAATGGCAGAGCAGCTTGAACCTGTTGTAGAGTCTTTTCCTGTTCTGGGCTCCACACAAAATGAGCAGCTTTTCAGGTCACTTGGTAGATGGACTATTTTAATACAATGAATGAGGAATGTGCTGCCTCCAAAAAATCTAAGTAGGGTATATGGTATCAGCTATTGCTCCTAGGTTACAAACCTGTATCACTTGTTACTGTACTGAATACTGTAAGGAATTATAACATGATAGTAATTATATATTTAAACGTTTAAACATAGAAAAGTTACAGTAAAAATACAGTATAGTTTTATGGGACCACCACCATACATGTGGTCTGTCATCGACCAAAAAATTGTCAGGTGGCACATAACCATACATAAGATTTATCAGTTCACATGATTATGGAAGCTGAGAAGTCCCATAACAGGCCATCTGCAAGGTGGAGACCCTGGGACGCTGGTAGTGCTGCTTGGTCCAAGTCAAAAAGCCTCAGAACCAGGGAAAATGGTGTCATTCTCAGTTTTAAATTGGAGACCCGAGAACTTGTGGGGCCACTGGTCTAAGTCCCAGAGTCCAAATGGCAGAGTGCCTGGAGCTCTGACATCTAGGAAGAGAAATAGGGTGTCCCAGCTGAGAAAGTGTGTGTGAAAGACAGACAGTGTGTGAAAGGCAGAGTGTGTGAAAGAGAGAGTGTGTGAAAGACAGAGTGTGAAAGACAGAGAGAGTGTGTGAAAGACAGAGTGTGTGAGAGAGCAAGTGTGTGAGAGAACGAGTGTGTGAAAGAGAGCGAGTGAAAGACAATGTGTGAAAGACAATATGTGTGAAAGACAATGTGTGTGAAAGACTGTGTGAAAGACAGTGTGTGAGAGAGAGTGAAAGAGTGCGTGCATGAAACAGTGCGTGTGTGAATGTGAAAGAGATAGTGTGTAAAAGAGTGTGTGTAAGAGTGTGAGACAGAGTGAGAGTGTGAGAGGGAGTGTGAGAGGGAGTGTGAGAGGGAGTGTCAAAGAGTGTCAAAGAGGCCAGGCATGGTGGCTTACACCTGTAACCCCAGCACTTTGGGAGGCCGAGGTGGGCGGATCACTTGAGGTCAGGAGTTCGAGACCAGTCTGGTCAATGTGGCGAAACCCTGTCTGTACTAAAAATGCAAAAATTAGCCAGGTGTAGTGGTGGGCGCCTGTAATCCCAGCTACCTGGGAGGCTGAGGCAGGAGAATCGCTTGAACACGGGAGGCAGAGGTTGCAGTGAGCTTAGATCATGCCACTGCATTCCAGCCTGGATGACAGTAAGACCACACCTCAAAAAAAAAAAAAAGAGTGTGAAAGAATGTGTGAAAGAGTGAGAGAAAGAGTGTGAACAAGAGAGAAAGTGTATGAACAAGAAAGAGTGTGTGAACAAGAGTGTGTGAACAAGAGTGTAAAAGAGTGTGAATGAGAGCATGTGAGTGTGAACAACAGCATGTGTGTGTGTGTGAAAGAGAAATAATTCACCTTTCCTCTGCCTTTTTTCTCTGAATGGAATGGGAGAAAATATTTGTAAATTGTACATCTGATAAGGGGTTAACATACAAAATATATAAAGAACTTAAACTCAGTAGTAAGAAAACCACCAGATTACAACATGGGCAAAGGACCTGAACAGACATTTTAAAAGATGACATACAAATAGCCAGCAGATACATATATATTTAAAAAATCAACATCACTAATTATTAGGGAAGTATAAATTAAAACCACAATGAGATGTCACTTCATACTTGTATTAGAATGACTATTATCAAAACGACAGATCATAAGTATGGGGAAAGATGTGGAGAAAAGGGAATCTTTGTATACTGCTAGTGGGGATTGTAAATTGTAAAATGGCTGTAGTACAGCCATTATGGATAAATTAATACTCATGTTCTCCAGAGGGACAGAACTGGTAGGATATACGCATGTGTATATATATAAGGGGGTTTACTGGGGAGAATTGGCTCAATTACATGGCAAATCCCATGACAGGCTGGGGAAGAGAGAAGGCACAAAAGCTGGGGAAACAGAAGCCAGTAGTACGGCTCAGTCCAAGTCCGAAAGCCTCAGAACCAGGGGAACCAACAATGCAATCCTCAGTCTGAGGCCAAAGGCCCAAGAGCCCCCAGGAGGCAGCTGGTGCAAGTCCAAAGGCCGAAAAACCTTCAGTCTGATGTCCAAGGGCAAGATGAGAGAAAGCAAGTGTCCAGCACAAGAAAAGCCAGAAGATCCAACAAGCTGCTTGTCCCTCTTCTGCCTGCTTTGTTCTGGCTGCCCTGGCAGCGGATTGGATGGTGCCCCACCCCCCACACTAAGGGTGGGTCTTCCTCTCAGTTCACTGACTCAGATGTCAATCTCCGATGGCAACACCCTTACAGACACACCCCAAAATACTTTACCTGCCATCTAGGCATCCCTCAATCCAGTCAAATTGACATCTCATATTAACCATCACAATGGAAAAAGGTATGGAGGATCCTAAAAAAGTTAAAAGTAGAACTACCATATGATCCAGCCGTCCAACTACTGAGTATTTATCCACAGAAAATCAGTATGTTGAAGAGATATCTGCACTCCCAGGTTCCTTGCAGCATTATTCATGGTAACTAAGATATGGAATCAACATAAGTGTCCACCAATGAATGAATAGGTAAAGAAAATGTAGTAAGTATACACAATGCAATATTATTCAGCCTTACAAAAAGAAGGAAATTGTATTATATACAACAATGTGGATGAACCTGGAAAACACTAAGTGAAATAAGCCAGGCGCAGAAAGATAAATGCCATGTGATCTCATGTGTGGAAACTTAAAAAGTTGAACTCAGAAACAGAGGGTAGAATGGTGGTTACTAGGGGCTGAGGTGGGGATTATCAAATATATGCTAGTCAAAGGTATGCAGTTTCAGCTAGACAGGAAGAGTAAGTTCAAGAGATCTATTGCACAGCATGGCGACTACAGTTAATATATTGTATATTTCAAAATTGCTAATTTTAAATATCCTTACCACAAAAAAGAGAGATAATAGATATGTTAGCTTGATTTAGCCATTGTACAAAGTATACAGGTATAAAACATCACATTGTAACCCATAAACATATTTTCAATTAAAAATAAATCTAAAAACTTGTAAAGCAAAAATTAAAAATCAAGTGTAAGAACCAGAGGGCCTCTTTGGCAGCTTATCAAGAGGCCCTCATCTCCTACAATAAAAGAGTAAACACAGCTAAACAAAGAAGTGAGAAAAACAGAGCTTCGGTGGGAAATGAACGTGCCCAGCCCACCCGTGTCTGTTATGTTCAGGTCAGGACTTTGATGGGGAAAACTGGGGGATGGGGACATCTGGATGGATGCCTGAGAGTCTTGGCTCTACAGACCCCCTGAACCCTCAGTTTACAGAGATGGCTTACTCTTCCCTAGTAAGCACTAGCACTTCCCAGTAAAGGCCTATGTCAACAAGGCCTGCAGGAATGCACTGAGCATGGGGCACCAGTACCACTCAGAAGTTCTATCTGTTGCAAAATGATCTTGTTTCAGGGCCAGCATTGGCTCTCCTCTGCAGACCAGGGCTAGGCTCATGTATATCCACATGGGCTATGGCCTTCCCTGGGAGTCAAGGACTTAGACTTCCTATAGATAAAGGTCTGGGCCACCAGGCAAGCTCTCTAGCCTGGGAGAAATACTAAGGCAAGGGTGAGGATAACCCTGAGTAGGCAGTAGAGAAAGAAGAAAGCCATGTATGGCCTCAGGACCAAGTGCAGCAGTAAGAGGAAGAGCTAACCCTACTAACTGCTCTCCTCTACATGCACTTCACATCCATCCGAGTCTCAGTTTATTCCAACCTGTGATGGCATTGAGATGGTAGCCTGTTTCTATATGGTGAGATGACATCTACTTCATTGGATTTTCATGAAGAGTAAATGAGCTTATAAACGTGGTACATAGTATACATATGTTTGGCGTCTTTATAGAATGTTTTGTAATCTATACCTCCCGTTACATGGAATTCCCAAGCTGTGCCTCCTAATTTAGTGAAGTAGTGCCCCAAAATGAGGGTACTGCAATCGTGAGCAATGATAGAGGGGTCACATGGTTCTGAACACCAGCCACAGAGGCTGCTGACAAGTGAATCCTGTCCTCCTGGTTCAATTCCCTGCTTTAGAAGCAGCTAGATAAGTTGATTCTGAGAACCAAGATGTTTCTGAGAAGCTGGTTGTCATTTGTGATTGTTCTACATCCTTCTCCCAAGATTTTCCTTTCATTGTTTAAATGCAGCTCTTAAACTTGAGTCATGACAATGATCAGCAGGCTCTCATGAATTTTGCTGCAGCAAGGTGTTGGTCAGAGGTTGGTAATATTCAATCTTTTCCAATTTGTCAGGCTCTCTGAAAAGCAGAGGCTGGGAGAAAGGTTTTGGAGTGAGAGGTTTCCTGGGGGTACTGCCTGTGAACAGTGAAGGGTGAACACAAGGTCAAGCCAGTGCATTAGTTTCCTCTTGCTGCCATAGCAAGTTACCAGACTTACTGGCTTAAGACATCAGTTTATCATCTTATGGTTCTGGATGTCTGAAATAAACAGGTTTCACTGAGCTTAAAAAGTCAAGGTCTTGGTGGCAGCCTGCGTTCCTCCTGAAAGTTCTAGGGGAAAATCCACCTACTCACTTTCCAGCTTCTAGGGTCTGCCTGTACCCCTTGGTTTGTGACCTTGAATCATTCTAACCTCTGCTTCCTCTCATTCTGATTATCCTATCTCCTCTCCTTTTCAAGGGCCCCTGTGATGCCATTAGACCCACCCAGATAATCCAGAATAATCTCATCTGAAGGTCTTCAACTTAATCACAGATTCCAGTTCCTTTTACCATGTATAGAATACTCACAAGTTCATGGGATTGGAATGAACATTTTGGGGACATTATTCCACCCATCATAGTGAGGAAAGCCTTCAGGTGGCTGTGCAGATCTAAAGTGGGGAGGAGGACTAGGCATACAGACTTCAGTTCTGAGGCAGATCTGACAAAGTCTCCACCAGTTAAAAATTAGCAGAGTCATGTATTTTGGCAGAAATAGTCTCTAATTATAACTACCAGACTCAGTCGTTGGCTGGAAGCTGCCCATGAAGACCATGACCTTGGCTTGAAAGCCCAAGTGGATCCGGAAGCACAGCTGGAGGCTTTCCACCATCTGTGCTCCTAATAGCTGAATAAGAAGTTTTTCTGTGAAGGGAGATCCATGTAGCATTTTCTATGGCCACACCTTTAGTGACTGGACGAATTGAAAGGTACATAGGGATAATAACAAACAATATGGAAGGACAATCCTATGCTAGATTTGTTACCTCTGTTCTTGGACATGTTACCCAGCATCAAATGGGTTTTGCCTAAGAATCTACCCTACAGAAATAGGAGCACAGAGAAGCGAGGGTATGTTATGTTTCTTCACTGCATCATTTTTAATTGCCAAGGAGATGGACAACCTAAATGTCTGTCCATAAGGCAAACACTAAGTTCCAGTTCATTCATACTATAGAATACTGTGCACATATTAGGAATGAGTGGATCTTTATTGATAAATTGCCAAGATACATCAAGTATAGACAGGAAATTGCATAAAAACATAAGTTATCAGCACTTTTATAAAAGCTTGTTCTTCTACTTAAAGTATTTTTAAGTAATCTTTTAACAAGCAAGTGGGATGGAGAGGTGGGTAGTGAGAAAAGGACTTTGAATCTCAAGAGGAATATGTAAGACTTTCTACCAAAAAACTGCTCTTCTATTTCTAAACTTTTAAAAAGCAACAAACATTCTGATGGCTGCCATGAATGTTCACATTCTAAAGTTATTTTCAACCATGAAGGCAACTCCAAATAATGGAAAAATAGAAAAGTATGATTTATCTGGTTGTACCCTTGGCATAATGCCTATTTTTCCATGAGACTTCAGCAGAATTGCCTGAGAATCATGAGGGGCGTTTCTTTAGCCAACATCACTGTGAATTTCCTTGTATCACCAGAAGAGGGCAAAGGTGGACAAATTATGGGACAGCTGACACTGAAGGCTCAGATTTACAGAAGTCACTTTCATTTTCCTCTGCAAGGCTGGAACTGCTGCTCTTGGCATTCTTGAACCTTAGAAGTGGTATCAGATATTAAGGTGGTATATCATGCAAGGTTTAACCAGAGAAACAGAACCGGGAGATACATATTAATACATGTTGAGATTCATTGCAAGGACTTGTTTTATGCAATCGTGGAAGTTGGCAAGGCAAGCCCATTATCCACAAATATGGAAGACTTTCAGGAGGAACAGGCAGGAACTCAGGTGCTGCTGAAACTTCTGACCGCAGCAGGATTTCTTCATTAGGGAAGCCTCAGCTCTGTTCAGTCCTTTCAAATGATTGGATTAGGCCCATAAACTTATCTGGGAGAATATCCCTTACACTTCAAGTCAACTAATTGTGAAGTTTAATCATATCTACATGACACTTCTAAAGCAACACCTACATTAGTGTTTTTAGAACTGGGGACAGTAGTCTGGCAATGTAGGCATATCAAAAAATCATTACAGTCTACCCTTATCAACTTGGTACCCTTAGGCCTCACATTAAGACATAGTTAATCTCCAAATAGATAGTCAATTCTGCCTAACATAATACAGCTGTCCCGTGTACAACTGAAAACACAGTAACTCTTTCCCCAAAAGAGGATGCAAGTTTACTTGGGTACGGTTTACTCTTCTTTAATATGTGATAGCTTGAATACTACCATAACAAATACTAGGTCAACTAGTATTAACATTTATATTAGACTGTAAGAAGATGAGACACAAATAGTTACTTTATATGCAAACATTCCTAACAAATATTTATAACTATCAGTGTCTTTGTTTCTACAACTAGTCAGATGGTCAGAGCTAGTATTTATAACCACCTTCTGCCAACCCCCCCTTCCATATTTCCTTTACCTCCAGTAAGCACTTCAGCAGGCTGTGGTTCTTTGCTGTGTTGGGTAACCCAACAGTTCATTCCTGAAAGGTGTGGACCATTAGCAATCTCTTCTGAATGGAGTTGGTATGGTATTCACTTGACTGATCACAAGACATGGTGGTGCCAAGAGACACCCTAAGGGATCTTGGGTATTCCAGGCATATTAGCCCTTACCTCCTTGCATGACAACCAATTTTCCCTTGGTTGTCAGGAACAATCACTCTAACCAGTACAGCAACTCCTTTACTTTTGAATCAGAGGTATGAGGCAGCCGGCCATCTCAACTTTAACAGAGTCATTATTTTGTCTCCTGGTAGAGTCATTCCTCCCTTAGGCTCTGCTGTCTAGGGGTCTTAGTTCCAAACTCCTTGGGAATAAAACAATTTAGTAGATCACTAGGGGATAATAGTAAAGTTATTTGTATTTTCACCCCTTAATTCTTACACCTTTGAAACCTGGTTGTGGGAGAAACAGTTATATTGGACAGTGATTTAAAGACTACATAGAATCCTAGAAGCCTTAGCTTCAGCCCTGCAAGGTATTGCCAATAGCTGATGCCATAATTTAGTTTTCAAAAGGCCATTTCCACCTTTCAGGTCAGTCCACATACCTCTCCCTGAGACCTTATTGTCTCCAGTTTTCTAATTTTATTCCTTCTACACTTGTATTCCTTCTACACCCCTGACCATTCAGCCAAATCATTGGCCACAGCTTAGGAACTATTACAGATTCTTACCTCAGGCCCTTTCCCCTTCCAGGCAAAATGAACAATCAGGTTTACTGTTCAAAGTTCTGGCTACAGAAAAGATTTTCCTTCACCAGCATTCTTTAAGGATGTCCCAGAAATAGGCTGTAGTGCTGCAGCTCTCTACTTGTGATGCCTGCATATCATGGAGAGTCATTTGTAAACTGAGCTGGAGTTCTCTCTTCTACAGTCAACTGCTCATATAAAAATCTTCAAGAGCCCATAATTATGAGCTGGGAGAAGGTAATGTAGGACGGGAGCAGAAGCTCTGAACATTTGGATCAATTCTTCATGCAAATTGTGTCTTCAAGGTCTGCACAAGCCCAATCTCAAATATACTGCTTCCATTTATTAATGAAGTGCTGCTGTGCATATCCAACTTTGTAACTGTGGGGCATACACTACCCAGTTCCTCATGGGCATCTCAGGTCACACAACAACTTGGTGACACATGATTAAGCATTCAGTCTCTACGAGGTCCTGTAGCAAACCAAAAGTTGTTTCTAAAAGTAAGTTATCCACAGGCAATAGTAGGGCTTGCTTAAAATCCTGAGTCTGTGATTTATCTATGGGAGGTCTCCTCAAGGCCTCAAATAGCATCCCTATCTGCCACAGGATCTGCTAAACCATATGGCCAGTGGCAAAGCACCTTGAATGGTAGCAGAGCCTTCTCTTGTTCTCGGACCTATTCAAAGCTTATAGCTTTGAGTCACTTGGTAAGTGAGCTGGAGTAGCATACCTCAGTAAGATATGTTTCTGCAAAGATCCGAGAAGGCCAATTAGGCATTGTGCCTCTTTGGGCAGTAGGAGGAGCCATTTGCAATAAACTTTTGCCTTAGACGTACCTAAGGTGCCCCATACCACTGGGCCTTTGGAAATTTCACTTAAGTGGACGCCCTTTGATTTTCGGTGGCATTCATTTTCTAGTGTCATGCAAATGTCTTAATCCTATGTTTAGATTAGTTACTACTTCCTGATCACAAGGCCCAATCAGCATATCATCAATATGATTAACCAGCATATAGTATGGAAAGGAAATGTAATCAAGATCTGTGGACTATGACATAGGGATAGAGTTGATACCCTAAGGCAGAATCGTGAAAACATATTGTCACGCTAGCTGAAAGCAAATTGCTTTTGATGGTTTTTACTAACAGGTATAGAAAATGTATTTGCCAAATCAATAGCTGCATACCAGGTACCAAAAGGTTGTATTAATTTTCTCAAATAACAAATCACATCTTCAACAGTAACTAGAGTCACCACTTGACTAAGTTTGACAATCCTGAACTGTCATTCTCCAAAATCTGTCTTCTGCATAAGCCAAATAGGCAAGTTAAGAATGTGGCAAGAAGCAGTATCCCTGCAACTTTCAAGTCCTTGATATTGGCACTGTTCTCTAGAATATGGTATTGCTTTTGGTTCACTGTTTTTGTAGGTAGAGGTAGTACTAATGACTTCCACTTAGCCTTTGCTACCAAAAAGTCTTCATTTTACAGGTCAGGGAACACACAAGGGGTTTCTATTAGTTGCTGGGTAAGTCTGTTATAAATATACATTCCAGACTGGGGGAATAACCACAGGATGAGTTTGGGGACCCACTTGCCCCACACTGTGAATTGACCCTTAGCTAAAATTCTATGACCCGACCTTCATAAGCCTCTCCCTTCTGTACTGCAGTGATATTTTGGGTCTACAGGAGTCACTGTCAGTTCATAGTGTCTAGTTATCCCTGAGAAGCCCGATTATCTTCCTTTCCCTAGTGCATTATCACACTGATAAGCCCTTTTGGGGAAGGCTGGAAAAAATATTAACAGTATGAACTTTTAGTCGTACAGCAATATCATTCCTCAAAGAGACCAAGTCTCCCCTTCAAATGATTCTTGGTCTGAACTAGTTGATGTTTGGAAATTGATTGAGGGGCTGTGACTTTTAGTGATTCAAGTTAGACCATTTACTAGAACTCTTACTTATGCTGTTCAAGAATTTACTTTTCTATTACTTTTCTAGGGATATCGTGTTCAATCAGTGAATAGCATGGGTCTCCGAGTCAGTCTATTCTGATTACTGCTTTGGTTTTACACTAATTATTCCTGCCTGTCTCTGGTGTTTAAGTACTACCACCTAGCTTCTGCTACCCTAAGATTCCATTATCCCTATTGTATTTAAGGATGGCAGTTTCATGATAGCAGTTCCCAGTGTAATTTCTGACCTACAGAGAATGACAACCAAGCTCTTAGAAGGGTGCCGGGACACTCAAATTTCTCAAAGTAATAAAAAGCAGGTCCTCTAGACCCTCCTGGGGTAGGTAAAGGGGTCTTATGTGACAAATCCATTATAGGATTCCTACCTCCCTAAGCCTTCTGATACCCTTCCTCTAGAGGAGACCCACACAGGTCTAGCATTTCAACTTCATTTAGTGTAGGCCACCTTTGGGTCCACATTTTAAACAGACAGAACACTTTATAACCCCTAAAGCTAAAATAAACCTAGAATCTGTGCTTAATGGACACATGAATAAATTTAGCTTGATCCAACTTTATATTCTTTTCATCATGACCCCTCCCTGAAGATTCATTCCTACATATTCCCTGTATTTCTGTATAAAAATAAGGAAAAGTCATGCAGCTATTTTGAGGTTGTGCATCTCCTTATGGGTCATACTTTGTACTTCACCCTTTAGGAGCTTTTGGAACATGAGTCTAAGTCTGGAAACGGATGCCAGGAATATATCCTAAGGAGAATCAGTGGTGCCTTGCAAAGCAACAACCTCAGACAATGGAGACTCGGGCAGGGGTAGAAGGGCTGTTTTTACCAGCTAAGGAAAATTCACAGAATTTAGGAATTTGATGTCCCTAGCTTCATTAGAATCTGCCCAAATTTCTCTATTCAGAATCCTATTTCTTCTCGATCAATGCTCTCACTTAAACAGAAGTCATCTCATGAAGCTGGGAATCCAATTCACATCGGAATTCAATCACTCACTGGATGTGATACTCTGGGTCTGACTTTTGGAAATCTTGACCCTGCAGCTATAGCAGATAAAGGGTCATTTCAGGACAGATATGAAAGTTCAGGTTATTTATACAGAGATTAAGCTTAGAATTTGAAGTCTTAAGCTCAGCCTTTTCTTTCCCAACTTTCTCCAAGGCTGTTACAAGCATTCAGCCAATCCCATTGCACTTACTGTGTTTAAAAGGTTCTAAGGTAGCAGATAAATAACTTCATCTGTAGGTTATCAATTGGTGCTACATTGCAATTCTGGGGGCTGGTTAGACAAGTTTGAAATCTATAGAGCAGGCTTTCAGGAAGGGCAGGCTTGAACTCAGTCGCAGATTAACCTGCTGTCATCAGCCAGAATCTCTTCAATAGGGAAGCCTTTGCTCAGCTCTTAAGGCCTTCCAATAGTGGACCCAGGCCCAGCATATTGTACAGGATAATCTCCCTAACTTAAAGTCAACTGATTATAGGCTTTAGTCACATCTACAAATTACTTTTACAGCAACAAAAATTGACTGGAAACTACAGCCTAGACACACTAATACATCAAATACCATTATATGAGTCAGGGTAATCACTTTTTCCAATACTATAGAATACTACTGAATAAAATGCATCCATTTATCATTGGACATATTGAAGGTCCATAGTTTGGTGTGGAACCAGGTAGTAGAGGATGAGAATTAGAAAAGTAGAAAAATAGAGAAGTAGAGAAACCACTTTAGGGTTTGAGTCAGAGAAGAGGAAAAGGGCAGTGGCTAGAGGGTGGCATGAGATCAAGGGTGGTGCTTCTAAGACAGGAGACAGGCTGCTATGGCTTGAATATGTCTCCTCCAAAGTTCACATGTTGAAACTTCATGGCCAACGTGATACTAAGGGGTGGGGACTTTAAGAGGTGACTAGATCACAAAGGCTCCTCCTTCACGAATGGAAAAAAGGCACCTCTAAAGGACGCTTTACTTAGCATCTAGTACCTCCTTTCCCCTCTACCTTCTACCCTGTGAGGCTACAACATTCCTCTCCTTCAGAAGATGCAGCAAAAAGGTGCCACGTTGGAAGGAGAGACACTGCCTTCCTCCTCCCTAGACACCAAATCTGCTTGTGCCTCTGTCTTTGACTTCCCAGCCTCCAGAACTAAGGAAAAAAATTAAGACAGCATCTTGCCTTTTGCCCAGGCTAATATGTAGTGGCGTGATCATGGCACATGGCCTTTACCTCCTGGGCTCTAGCGATCCTCCGGCTTCAGCCTCCCAAGTAGCACATACCACTGCACCTGGATATTTCTTTTTTTTGTAGAGCTGGGGTCTTTGTTTCCCAGGCTGGTCTTGAACTCCCAATTTTAAGCAATTCTCCCACCTCAGCCTCCCAAAGTACTAAGATTACAGGCATAAACCACTGTTTGTTCTTTATAGGTTACCTATGTTCTTCATAAATTACTCAGTCTGTGATATTGTTATAGCATTCTGAATAGTCTTAAATTGGTACCAGACAAGTAGCGTGTTATAACAAACACCTAAAAATACAGACACAGCTTTGGAACTGGGTAATGGATAGCAGGTGAAAACAGTTTGAGTGCTGGAAAAGGCCTGCATTGCCATGAACAGAGAAGTAAGGGGAGATTCTGGTGGCAGCTCACAGGAAAGAAGACAGCTTTCATCTCAGAGATGATCTAAGTGGTTATGAATGGAATGTTGGTAGAAATATGGATAGTGATTACTGTTTTGATGTCTCAAATGAGAAAGTACGGGAAACTGGAGGAAAGCTCATCCTTGTTATATCATGTAGCCAGGAAGCTGGCTGAATTTTGTCCATGTCCCAAGACTTTGTGGAAGGCAGAAATTAGAGCAATAAACTAGAGTATTTGATGGAAGAACTCTAAGCAGTAAAGTCTTGAAGGTGCTGCATGGCTTCTCTTAACTGCTTATGGAGAAATCTAGAAAGATGGAATTCATGATTTAAAAGAAAGCAGAATATAAAGATTTGGAAAGTTTCATCCTGGCCATGTGAAATATTTAGAGCATGGTTAGGAGAGAAAAAAAGGGTGGGGCCAAGCAATTGTTTGATAAGGAGATTAGTATGGATAAAAACCAGGTGCTGTTCATCAAGATAATGGGAGAATGACCCTGAAGGCATTTTGGAGATTTGTGCTGCCATGCCCATTGCAGGCCCCAGGGTACCAGGGCCTTGAGGGCAGAATGGTTAAGAGAGGTACCCAGAGGACCTGTGAGACCTCAGAGCTCGTTGTCCAGGGCTGTGTCAAGTCTGCTCCCTGTATTCCAGGGCAGTGCTCCTTGACCATTTCAGCTGTAGCACAAGCAGTGAAATTTGGCAGTGTCCATGTGGCGCTAACTCTATATGCAGTGTAGGAGCTGTGGAGGCACAGCTACCTCCACCTGGATTTCCACGGATGCCTCAAAAAAACCTCGAAGGTGGGACCACCACCAAGTGTCCTCATGAGAACAATGCCTAGTGGAGCCATGGGGACTCTTGGCAGTGGTCCCACCCTTGAGGTTCTCCAAGGGTATTACAGAACACCCTAACTAGGAGAGTGTCTACTGGAGTCATGGGGGTGAGGCAGTCCCAGAGACCCCAGAACTGCACACTCAGTATGCAACTGCAGCCTGGGAGACCTGCAGGTACTTGACTTTAACTAGGGAGCTGCTGCATGGGCTGAACCCAGAAAAGCCATGGGGCCATCGTCCCCACTCCATATCCAGTGTGTCTGGAAGTCACGACATAAGAGTCAGAGAATGAAAAAGACTATGGCAAAGTCAACAAGGGTTATCAAGGTATTCCACAAAAAACGTTTAGGATTTTATGTCCTGAAAGATCTCCAGAAGCAGAGAGAAGCGCACACATTTCCACACTTGGGTTCCTCCTGACTCTCCTAGGTTCCGTTAGAGCAGAGTAAGTGCCAGTGTTCTGCCAACCCAGGAACAGGCCCTGCAGGCGCAGTGAGAAGAATCCCAGGAGAAAACTCAGGAATAAAAATGGAGAAAGTGATACTTCAGATTGAAACTACCAGAAACATCCAGAAACGAAGGAGAAAAAAGCAGCCCAGGGACCAGAAAAGGCCTCAGTTCAGTTAATTAAACCATGGAGTGACCAGGAAATCCAGAGTTTCCTGCAAGAATGGGAATTTCTTGAACATGAAGTATACAGGGTATCACATAGTATCAAAAACAATTACCCGGCATCTCAAGCAGAGGGGTATGAAGAAGAGCTGGCAGAAATGTCTCCAGATGCTGATAAGCTTGCAGGACTTATACTTCACTATTCATGAGGCCAACCAGAGGCCAAGGTGCCAACCCTTGCCATGTCCTCATGGAGAAGGCTGCCAGGTCCATCCTCAGACTCTGGCTGAGCAACGGCTGAAAGGAGTACTCAGACACAAGTATCCAGTGAAAGAGTAGGCTAGGGGACTGCTGGCACTAGGGGCCAAAGAGTTAGCAGTGCAGATAAGCTGGAGAAGCTTGTATTTATTCAGTACAGATTTAATGACAAAGGCCTGGAGCCAACACAACCTGTGGATAATTAACATTGTCGTCCTCCCCTTGCAGGGAGCAGTCTTGTGCATGGATGACCAAAGGTTGGTTTCTGGACAGCATGAATAAACTTATCTAGATAAACTTCCCTACATTCCCTTGCACCTACTTCTTGCCCTCTGCCTCAACGTAAGAGAATTAGCTGCCTTCAGCTTTTATTCTCTCCCAAAGCTTTGCAAAACCTCCTGGCCTTTCAAGAAGGTTTGTGTCTTTCCCTATAACTTACAACTTTTCCCACCACCCTGACTGATCTCCTACAGAGGCCCTGCACAGGATTCTGGCATACAGATGGAAGATCAGCATCTTTTCAGGTCCTCCCTGTGCAGATGTGGCTGACCTCACACCTCCCGAGCACCAGCCCAAGGCCTGTGGCATTCCCATAGCCTTTCAGGAGCCAAAGTGGACCCCAATACCTATGATCTATGTGGAAAATCCTCAGGTATCCAGATGGGAGCCCTGGAACATGAACCCACCATGGTCAGTTCCATATGTGTATCCTGCCTTTCAGCAGCCCTGGGCCCCCCACCACAGTGGTCCATCTCTGCTGACTAATCCAGATCTTGAAGACAATTAGAATCTGGATCCTGATTCTATCAGAAAGATTGAAAAATAGCACAATCTGTGTGGGTTAGTACATGACTCCTTCCTCTCCTCACACAGTGCGATGAGAATAAATGTGAAATAAATGAATGACTGTGACCTCAAAAAAAAAAAAAAGATTTTATGTCCAGTTGATGTTTCGTCCTGTTGAGTTTTAGACTTACTTGGGACCTATTCCTCATGTAACCAAATACCACCTATTCACCAATAACCTATGGAAAAAAAAATATATCTATAGAACAGAAGCAGCCTCGGTGACAAAAGAATAAAACCTAAAACACACCAGAGCATTGATAATTCCCTGGCCAAAGATTTTACTTGCTCCTAATAATGAGCACTTGGAAAACATTTTCAGAACACTATTGCTAGTTATTTGTACTTATGGTATATAAATATGTTCATGTAAATTGCTGAATAAACTATTTTCTTCTTATTTGGTGAGAAAAAAAAAAAAAAAAACAAAACCCTTTCTTACCTATTTCTCCCTTTTAGAATAGAAATATCTGTCCTGGATATTTCCCATTGTGTTTTAGAAGCATGTAATAACTTTGTTTGACAGATTTATAGCTGGAATTTTTCTCAGGATGAAACATACCTTTGAGTCTTATCATATCTGATTTATGTGATATCTAGATGAAATTCCAGACTTTACAGATGACACTAGCAAGAGTTAAGACTTTGGGGGCCATTGAGATAAATGAATGTATTTTGTATGTAAGGAGGGGACATAAATTTTGGGGACCAGGGGTAGAATACTACAGTTTAAGTATGTTCCCTCCAAAATTCACATGCTGAAACTTAATGGCCAGTGTAATCATTTACCACTGGTAAACGATTCATCTCTCAAATGGTAGGGCATTTGAGAGATGAATAAGCCAGGAGAGCTCCTCCCTTATGAGTGGAGTTAAGGCTGTTATAAAGGGGCTTCCTTGGAGCATTAGGCTTTTTGCCCTTCCACCATGGGAGGACAGAGCATTCCTCCCTCCAGAAGATCAGCAACAAGGAGCCATTTTGGAAACAGAGACCAGATCCCTCACTAGTCAGCACCTTGATCTTGAACTTCACAACCTCCACAACTGTGAGAAAATAAATTTGTTTTTAAGTTACCCAGTCTGTATGTGGTACTATTATAAAAGCACAAATGGACTAAAACACTGACTTAATTACGGGCTGACAAAGAGGCAGGAGAAGCAAGGGGAACAGCTTGAAAACCTAAGGAGGCATAACTGGTAGAGTCAAGTGGTAGGTGCGGGTGTTAAGTACACGGGAAAACTTGGCCTTCAACACAAGATATCCTGAGATAACGAAAAGTAGATGTCCGGAGTCAAGTGGGGGAGAATGGGCATAGAAGTTGAGCAAGGGACATGGCAATTGGAGAAGGTTGACAGTCATTGCTGAGGTTGGGAAAGAAAAAGATAAGTGATTCATAACCACTTTACTGAACTGTTCTGAACTTTAGAGTAAACAATACAAGGTTGCTACTTTTCTCCATTCCCTAACCTCAATCATTTTGTCAAGTCTTTCCCTAGATGATTCTATAACTTTGTAATATTAATAACTGAAAGTGACCTGACTATCCAATTCAATTTGAAACTGGAGCCCTCAGGTCATGTTTGAAGTAAACATGCAGGAAGGAGGTTAGCCATAAGAACTTGCCTGAGGTGGGGGGTGAAGTTAAGCATGTTCTCTTCTCCCCACTCCAGGTCTAGTGCTAGCATAGTCAACAGAAGGCTCTAGAGGCAAAGAGAAGGCTTTAGGTTTCTCAGTCGGATTGCAGTTGCAATAAAATATTTCTGCTTCTCTAGTTAGCCATTGCTACTGCCTATCCTAGGAGTCCCATTAGTGAGCTCATGGGAGAGACCTGTAGTACAGTTGCCTGCCATGCTTCATTTGACCCAGAGCTACCTCTGAACTTCCAACCACGTTCTTGCTGCCAGTTGTGCTATCGTTCACCCTCTTTCTGGGGTAAGTATATTCCATAAGAACGTAGAAGCTGGTCACTTTCTACCAGGACAAGAGCTGGGCAGCTCTATTCTGTCCCCTTTGTCTTGCATCTTCATGCTTGTAACATTTTTACAAGATGAACAAGAATAAACATTCAGTAGTGTGTACATTATCAACCTAGAACCAAAATTCATGAAAATAAAACTGCGTATGTGTTGGGTCAGGGTGACAGAGGATTATGGAGTGAAGATGGAAGTAAATTCATTAGTTTGGAGGAAGACACTGGTTATAACCAGTGGTTATAAAAACCAGAAAAACACTGGTTACAGAAAATGTAGGTGTAATGATCACAAGAATTGAATGCGTGAAGATAAGGAAACAAGGTAAGGGTCCATAATGGATGAATGGGTGAAGAACAAGTGGTGTACATACACAAGGGTTATACATGCACAATGGTACACTATCCAACCTTTAAAAAGGGAGAAGTCCCATCACTTGTGACAACAGCAAAATTTCCTCCACATTCACCTAAGTGAAATAAGCCAGGCAAAGACACACAAATACCATACCATCTCACTGATATTTAGGATGCAGTAAAATTGAACTCAGAAGTAGAAAGTAGAATCACAGGCCAGGCACAGGGGCTTACACCTGTAACCCCAGCACTTTGGGAGGCCAAGGTGGGCAGATCACTAGAGCCTAGGGTTTCAAGACCAGCCTGGGCAACATGGTAAAACCCCATTTCTACCAAAAATAACAAAAATTAGCCAGGCGTGGTGGCATGTGCCTATAATCCCAGCTAATCAGATGGCTGAGGTGGGAGAATTGCTTGAACCTGGGAGGTGGAGGTTGCGGTGAGCCAAGATCACACTACTACACTCCAGCCTGGGTGACGGAGATCCTATCTCAAAACAACAACAACAACACACAAACTCCAGGTACTAGAAGATAGGGTTAGGGAGGGAGGGCAAAGAGTTGTCGATCACAGGGTACAACGTTTCAGATAGGAGGAATTGGTTTTGACATCTGTTGCACAGTAGGGCAGTAAGGTGACTATGGCCAGTAATGTATAACGTATTTCAAAATAGCTAGTCAACTTAAAATATCTCACCATAAAAAATGATAGGTGAGGTAATGGATATGTTCATTAGCTTGGTTTAATCACACCACACTGTAAACACATAACAAAACATCACATTGTGTCCCACATACATACAACTGTCAAAAATGATATTATCTAAAAAAAATAAGTGAACAAAAAGTGCAGCACCCAAAAAAGATATTGTCTAAGTAAAACTTTGTCAGGCAGAGGTGGGCAAAAGAATGCATCTGAAAACATAACATTGCAGACATTAGAAACAATGTACTTTAAAGTGACCTTATTAATGCTTATGCTTTAATATAACTGAAATGAACTAGGATAGGAAGTAGTACTTCTAAACCTTCCTATGTATCTCATGTACAGAAACAGGACTGAAATAAACCAAAAAGTAAGGCTTAACGCATGACTTCTAAGCTAGCAAAATATTTGACCTATGCAATGGAGAGCAAGAAGAGTGGTAGAAGCATAGTAAGTGGAATAATGTGAAATGGCTAAAGTGATTCTATACATGTAGTTTGGTTAGACTGACTGTAGCATAGTTGACACCCCATCTGTATCATCTCAGGCTTGCCAAATTCAGTGCGCCTCAGCCTGCATGTCTTCACCTGAGATTCTCTCAGGCAACAATGCAGTTGTGGCAAGTTAACATATATCAGGAAATCAACACCACATTGTAACAACCCTTTAATAATAAGTGATGTATATCAGCAGATAAATATCCCAGATCCCCTGACTCTCAGGCTGGGACAATTCTGACGTGTGTATCTACTCTGGCCACCAGACTCTCCCTGGCAGAATTCCCCTTAGTTGCTCTCAGGATGACAAACTTGGTAATGCACCCTTTTAGAAGAATGTATCAGTAAAAAATTGGGGAGTTGAGACAGAGGAAAGGCAACCGATAAACCACTGATGTTTAAAAACCTGCCTCAAGGTCTCATCCTGGGGCTACCCAAACTAAGGCAATTCATTCCAGAAGTGATCTCAGGAATGAGATTCTAGGACGGAATTCTGGGATAGAATCACTTGCTAGCCAGGTAGCAAAGGGGCCCTATTACTGGTAGAAAGCAGGGCAGAACCCTAGCGTGCTCTAGCGTCTCAAGTACTAAGAGAATTGGGGTGGAAATGGAATGGCACTTAGTATAAGGTTAGAGCAGGATCCCTAGTCTTGAAATATGGTGTCTTCCAATCTAAAGCAGCTTACTAGGCTCTGTGCTTCTGTTTACAACAGGAAACATAATACACAGCACTTTGTCTTTCATGTTGGAAGGTATAAAGTTATATCCTGGAACACCCCTAGCTACTGGGCCCTGAAAACCTCCCTAGAGGGACAAGTCCATGAACTTCCATAGGATATCTCTCTACATCTGAGGCACTTGTTTGTTACCAAGACCTCCAGCATGCTAGCCACCTTTTGCTTATCCTGTCCAGTGTGATGTTCTGTGGGATGTCCAAGTGGTCCAGATCTCTTCAGACTGCATTATGACAGAAGCAGGAGCAGTAACAAAAGGCACAACTGTCCCTGTAGAGTTTTCTATTGCACATTAGTGTGGACCATTTCTTTTCTGGTCAGAAAAAAAATGCAGTTTATCTATGGCTGCCTATCATGTACCTAAGGCAGCCTTACTCTGTTCTAGCAATAACAGCACACCTGGAATGGTAGCTACAATTCAGCCTACTTGACTGCGTTTACAGAGGTCTATTCTCATCCTTCAGGGTTTATCTCAGTTCTGCAGGGGCCAGGCTGGTAAATGAAAAGGAGCTGTGATAGGAACTACCAATCTCATGTTATTTTGATCCTTATGAGTGACACTGATTTTAACCAGCCCTTTTCAGTGTAATAGTTTAAACATCTTCTACTTGGCCTGTAGGTAAGTGCTATTATAGCAGAAAAGGCCAAGAACACTCAAAGTGAGAGGTGTTCCAAGCACCAAGGACGTCCCTTCCAATATATTCTGGGACTTGGGAAGTCACCACCAGGCTGGATGCAACGGGCCTATAAGCTGCTGAACTTTTGTCATGACTCTATTCATAATCTGGCCATAATATGTCCCTACTTTATCATGGGGGCCAGGATGATACTATGGATCTCCAATGTCAACAGTACATAGCCAATAAAAGAATTAGGACTGTTTCCCTTGTACTGCTCAAACATGCTATGTTATACTAATGAATGCACTTCATTCTACCGGTATACCATACTAATTTATCACTGGGGAGACCATTTAACAACTGGACTGCTATCTGTGGAGGGTTGTTTGTGTTCCGCCTGCCACCAATAAGGTCTTCAGGGTCAGGTGGACAGCCAGGAATCCAGCCTAAATCAAGTACTATAGTATTACCTGCTTTCTTGGACCACTTCTGATGCCAGCTGCCTCAGGCTGGCTTCTTCAAAAGCATATGTTAAGAATTTGGCATACAGAGTATTTATTCAGGATGAATATTTATGGGAGAGCGAGGTAGCAGGATTGGTCGTAGGAGAAGTCAACTGCAATAGAGAGCTAAGAACCTCACCCAACTCTAGAGAGTTCTGGAGAATTAACCCATTAGAGTTGTTCCACACTGGGCCAACATGGGTGGGCCTTTACACTTCCAACACAATCAGTCATTAGATGAAGAAAGGCATGTTCTTGGTTGAATTGAAAGCAGATAGCTGAAGGCTGTATATGGACAACACTCCCAGTAGCTGGGTCAAGTCACTCCTCCAAGGGGAATCTGAAATATTCTCAAAGACACCTGGTATGAACCTTAGTGCCCTCACAGGATGGCTCCTTTAAGCATGGGAGAAGTTGTTGCCAACGCATTTCTGGAATTTCCACCTTATTTACTGGAGGTTGAGTATTGTAGTGAAAAGGCTCAGAGTTGGTCAAGCTAGAATGAATTAAGGCTAGATAATTCATCATGCATTTATGTTCCCTAGGAGTGCCTGGAAGATACAACCTTCACCAAGATAGTAAGTGTACTAGCAGGAGTAGCACTGGCATCTTTGAGATTTTCACCATGGCTGTTTTACAAAGTCCCAGGTTGATGGCAAGACAGCATTATGAAAATGGGGCTTTCTCATATATGTGAGTAAGGTGGGCTCCTGGAATAGCAGCAAGAGGGCAGCATTTAGCTGGCAGAAGCTAAGTGGATGTGGTTACTATGATAGGCAGCAGAGCTGCAATGCCTGTTGGAGCTCCAACCCACAGGATTTCTGGAAATTCCCAGTAAACCAATGTTATTAAGGATAAAACAGATGAACAACCAATGACCTGTATAATCAATGATCAATACAAGAATAGCAAAATGAAAATGTCAGCTGTTCATTTTCTACACTTCAGCTACTTATTAGACATAGAGCTTATTAATCAAATGGGCTACCAATACCCTGGACAAGGATTGAAGGACTAGCTGTACACTTGCCATGGTATGGGATCCCTCTAAAGGGTACAAAGTCATTCACCAGATTAATTGTACCATGGGAAAAGGAAAATATCCAGCTCATTTGAAGGCTGTTAGAGGATCTGAGTGATAATGGTACAGGACACTCAAAATGCCAACATGACTTCCCTGATAAAGTGGGCAGAAAACATACTCAAAAATCTCACTAAATTGATCCGATTCAAGCTATTTCAGAAATACCAGCAGACCTTGTTTATGGAATTGGCAAACTGACTCTTCAGAAGTAATGGAAGGTGATATATCCATTAAAAATGAAACAATCCAACTGTTTTTCTATACTGCTTTCTCTATAAATATTTTAAATCCTTCTTTACCTTGCTGCTCTGTGACCAATTGTGCAAATTATCTACAAACTGCACCATATGTGGCCATTTGCCCTCTTGTTTCCAGTGGGGTTAAAGAGGAGGGACCCAGGAGATTAGTGGGGGACCAGTCCCCCATTTCCTCACAGCCTCAGCTGAGTACTGAACAGATAAAATAAATTAAATGCCATTAGTGTCTCAGCAGATATTAAAATAACTCTTTTGGGAGAAATAAGACTTTTCCCACTTCCTGTTTTCTGCTTGAGATTTTTGTTCAATAGTGGTCATTTTCAATCACATAGCATTCACTGAAATGTGACCCAGCTGAAGATGTAGATTAATTCCTGGGGCCAATTTTTAGAAATAAGACAATGATTTCCTAACTAACCTTTGTTTACATAATTTGTGACCTTAAAGAACTAATACTAGTCCCTCAGTGATTCTTGTTCTGAGACTGATTTCTCACGGCTAATTCTAATTAATTACTGCAATAAAAATGTATCATAGTGATACTTTTAGAGATGCAAAATAAGCAGGGAGTTAGTTTTTGTAGTTGTCTTTAAATGGTAAGACAATATCATTTTCGATAAATCCAACATTCCTTCACAATGAAGGCCCTCAAGGCACTGAAGGAACAGACCTCAAAAAATAAGCCATTATGACACACCCACAACCAAACTGAATGGGAAAAAGCCGAAAGCATCCTTCTTGAGAATCAGAAGGTGACAAAGATGCCCACACACTTACCACTTCTACTCGACATAGTACTAGAAGTCCTGGGCAGAGCAATCAGGCAAGAGAAAGAAATAAAGGGTATCCAAATAAGAAGAGAGGAAGTCAGATTCTCTTCCCTGACAATATGATTCTCTACCTGGAAAACCCTAAGGATTCTGACAAAAGACTTCTAGACCTAAGTGACTTCAGTAAATTCTCAGGTTCCAAAAAAGAAAAAAACAGTGTGTAAAAATCAGTAGCATTTCTATACAGCAGTAACATTTAAGCTGAGAGCTAAATCAAAAATACAATCCCATCTACAATATACACATACAAAAAAGATACTAGAATACACCTAACCATGGAGGCTAAAGATCTAAGGAAAACTACAAAACGTTGCTGAAAGAAATCACGGACGACACAGATGGAAAAACATTCAATGCTCATGGATTTGAAGAATGTATTAAGATGGCCATATTGCCCAAGCGGTCTGCAGATTCAATGCTATTCCTATCAAACTACCAACATTTTTCACAGATTCAGAAAAACCTATTCAAATTTGCATACAACTAAAACAGAGCTTGAATTGCCAAAGCAATCCTAAGCAAAAAGAACTAAGCCAGAAGCATCGCACTACCCAACTTCAAGCTATACTACAAGGCTACAGTCACCAAAACAGCATGGTACTGACACAGAAACAGACACATAGACCAATGGAACAGATTTGAGAACCCAGAAATAAAGCTATACCTCTACAGCTATTTGATCTTTGACACAGCCAAGAAAAACAAGCAATGGGGAAAGGACTCCCTACTCAATAAATGGTGCTGGGATGGTTGGTTAGCCATATACAGAAGAATGAAACTGGACCCCCACCCTTTACCACATATAAAAATTAGCTCAACATGGATTAAACATTTAAACATAAGATCTCAAACTATAAGAATCCTAGAGAAAATATAGGAAGCCATTTGTCAGAGCCATTCTGGACATAGGCTCTGACAAAGATTTCATGATGACTCCAAAAGTAATTGCAACAAAAACAAAAATTGACAAGCAGGACCTAATTAAACAAGAGCTTCTGCACAGCAAAAGAAACTGAGCAGAGAGACAACCTACAGAAAGGGAGAAAGTGTTTGAAAACTATGGAGATTAGACCTTTGTCAAAACAAAGCCTAAGAAACTTAAATCAATAAGCAAAAAATAACCCCATAAAAATTAGGCAAAAGACAGACTTCTCGAAAACCACACAAGTGGCCAAGTACCCAAACAAAAAGTGTTCAAAATCCCTTATCAAATATAAATGCACATCAAAACCACAATGAGATACCATCTCAGTGTCAGAATGGCTATTAGTCACTAACAGATGTTGGCAAGGTTGTAAAGACAAGGAAATGTTTATACACGGTGGTGGGAATGTAAATTAGTTCAGACACTAAGGGAAGCAGTTTGCAGATTTCTGGAAGAATTTAGAACTATCATTTGACACAGCAATCCTATTACTGGATATATATCCAAAAGAAATTCTACCAAAAAGACATATGCACCTATGTTCATCACTGCACTATTTACAGTAGCAAAGAAATGGAGTCAATCTAGGTGCTCCTCAGTAGTGACTTGTATAAAGAAAATATGGTACATGTATACCATAGAATACTATGCAGCCATTAAAAACAAAATCAGGTCCTTTACAGTAGAATGCTTGCACTTGGAGGCCATTATCCTAAGCAAATTAATGCAGGAAGAGAACAATAATCACATATTCTCCCTTGTAAGTGGGTGCTAAACATTGGGTATTCATGGACATAAAGATGGCAACAATAGACACTGGGGATGAAAAGGGGGAGGGAAGAAAAGAGGGGGGCAAGAGCTGAAAAGCAACTGGGCACTATGCTCATTGCCTGAGCAATGGATCAATCATACCCCAAACCTCAGTATCACACAATCTATCCAGGTAGCAAAACTACACATGTACCCCCTGAATCTAAAGTTATTTTTAAAACAGTAAGCTAATAGTATGATTATAGTTCTACAAACACTATTTAACATAGTAAATATATGAGTATGCTTTGTTATAATGTGCTGATGTTGACAAGACTATTCAATATTTCTTTATTATAAGAAAAGTAGCCTAGAGAAATACCAAAAGTTGTTGCCATTATTGTATATATTCCTAAATTTAGTCCTGTGAGTTTAAGAGCCAGTAAAACATAAAAGCTATGTCTTACAGATGTGTCAGTTTGGTCTGACCTTTCCAGATTTGCCCAGCCCTACCTGCCTCTTGGCCCTTGGCTGCTTGCTCAGTGGGGAACCCCAGCCTCAACCATCACCACCCCCACCCCACCACCCCCTCTCTCCGTCATCTCTGGCTTTGCCAGCAACTTATGCTTCCCCCAGGAAGACGACTGTGCTCTGGCACTGTCTCCATGGTCCAGCTGTGATAGGCAACAGTCATCTCAAAGTCAGTCTCAGCTACAGAGAGCCAGTGGGGATACAGCCTACATCTGATATCTGAGCAAGGTAGCCTAAAGAGGCCCAACCATCACAGACATTGAGGAGCAATACTAGCTCTGGAACTCTCTACTACATTAGTGAAAACTCTGTGGTGCCCAGATCACAGCTGACCTCTTCTCTAATTCTGCCTTCTTCCCCTCCCTTCCATAGGCCACCATTCCTTATAGACAATCTCATACCTCAAACTCCATTTCAGCAAGGACATTTTATGGAGCTAAGGCTGAGAGATGCATCCTATACAATCAAAGAGAATATGCCCCATTTGGTATCAACCCCTTTCTGCTTTCCTTCTTTCCATAACTCAAAGAAAGCAAAAAGCAGGACAGAAAGCACAAAGACAGTAGGTTGACACTCATGATTTCTAGTATTTCTAGTAAAAGAACATTGTCAGACTGGATTTTTAAGTGCTATTTATGTTTCCAATTTCTTAAGTATATCACTTTGAGTAAGAAGATAGGAGAACATATACTAATAGTGTATCAAAAGAGCTGGTATAGTTACCAAAATGATCATCTGAAATAAAGTCACGAACTAATTTTGCAAATATAAATTCATCAGAAACAAGCTTCTATGAATCTAATAACCTTAACGTGTATGTGAAAGTTCACAACTGCAAGGAGAAACTTAGCAGGCCAAGACAGCAGTGCTCCCCTCCAAATATTTAAAGTGTTTTTATTTGACCTGCACAGGAAGCAAGCAGCTGAGTATCTTCTTGTAACTGAGCAGCTGCAGTCATGTAACTCTTTCCTGCCTCACTTTAATTCCCTCACTCTTGCAGCCCTGGGTTTGTAGCCTCCTTTCCCCAGTACACAAATGCTTCTATATTTTGTTTCAGGATCTGTCTTCTAGGAATCCCAGGTACACAATCACAGCAGGTACATGTACTATGTTATAAGGTCCCTTTGAAAAGAGGCAAAACTTTCTTCATGTTTTCTGTCCTGAGATTTTTGTTCGGTAGTAAACCGTCACTACCAGTCACATAGCATTCACTGAAATGTGACCCAACGGAAGATGTAGATCAATTCTTATGGCTAATTTTGAGTGTTGTAGTGTAGGAAAGTAATTCCTTGGAAATAAAGTGATTTTCCAAATAACCACTTTTCTATAATTTGTGACCTTAAAGAGCTTACACTGGTCCTCAGAGATCCTTGTTCTGATATTGCTTTAGTTTTCTGTTTATTCTAACTCATCAGTGAAAGTGTGAGTATTCGTTAGAATGTGCTAATGTTAAGGCTTGATATGACTATCAAGAGACAATTAGTGTAGAATATTCATAGTTATAGCCATTATCATAGGTATATATATATATATGCCTGTGAGCTTTGTAAAAGTTATGCTTTGAGAAGTATGTCAATTTTTATGCATCTCTAAAGTCAGTTTAGCCCTCCCTGCCTCTCAGCTGCTTGCTCAGTGGGGAGCCCTGGCCTCAACCATCATTTCATTAAGGTCATGTGCCTCCCTTACCACTGGGACTCTTGCAGACCATACACCATGGGGTGAGAGAGCTGACTTTTTCAACAGCTACTTGGAAGGCACAAGTGACATCTATCTGGAAGTGCAGGGGATTTCATGCACAGGGGAAGGAGGACAAGGATGCTGGCAGTTAGATTCTGTGCCCTCCATTTCCTCAGACCGGCCATGAGAGCCATAATACTTTACAGCCACTGGAGTAGATACGCAAAAGCATACCTTGCACCCCAAACTCCATGGAAGGGATGACTGAGAGTCCAAGCTGTGAGAGAGGTCCCACATGATCAAGGAGAACATAGTCCTTTTGGTAGCAGCCCCTTACTGCTTTCCCTTTTTCCATAACTTGAGGAATACAGTTGAAGCACAAAAATAGAACAGAAGTCACAAAACAGTGGATTGACACTTGTGATTTCTAATCTTTTGAAGACAGGGTCTCGCTCTGTCATCCAGGCTGGAGTGGAGTGGCCTGATCTTGGCTCACCACAGCCTCCTCCTCCTGCATATTGGCCAAAACCACAGTTACTTTTGCAACCTAATAGGAACCTTAAGAAGTACATGGAAGTTCACAACTGCAAGAATTTCAGCAGTCTACTACACTGCAGTGTTCTCCAGCAGATGTTGTTACCTTATTTTTACTTGGCCTACAGAGGAAGCAAGCAGCTGTGTGTTTTCCAGTAAAGTGGTGCGCAGCTGAAGTCACCGCAGTTTTCCTGCCTCACTTCATTCTCTTACTGCGGCTGTCCTGTATACTGCCTTTCTCAATAGATTATACAAATGCATGTAAGCTTTCTCAAGACCTTCCAGAGGTCCCAGGTAAATAGTCTTAAACACTCAAGTCCTGCTTCTAAGCAGTAATGAGGTTGCACTCTTAGCGATAATATTCCATGCACTACTATGTGACTGCTATACCCAATAAGCAACATATCAAACATTGACAGAGTCAGGTCAGCATGAGCCCAGATACCGAGGTACAGTGAACTATGAATCCCTGCCTGCAGTTTGAACTCAAATGCGGAGACAAACAGGCGTAAGTACTATGAAGAAAACAAAGTAGGATATGGAGTGGGTTTGTGATAGGGAAAGCAGCAGTCCTGTTTTCATTAAGGTTGCCAGTGCATACAGCACATCTTTGATTTGCTCTAATCTGCCATTAACTGAGATTTTTGTGAAACTGGCCAAATTTTCCCAGATAACTGATACATACGTGTTTTTTTGAACAGATATAAAAATTAACCCTCCAGTCTTAAAGCTTGAGAAACTTACCTTTGTCCTGACTTCCCTCCTTAGGAAACCAACTATCAGACAAGAAAAGTGAGTTCCTAAGAAAGGAAGTCTCCCCGCTGACATCACCTGGGGTAAAGTCTGTCTTCCCTGGCAATACTCATTGTCTCAGTAATTGGCTTTCTGTGTGGCAAGCCACCAGACCTAGGCAGAACCCCTGGCATTCAGCAACAGTTGCAGGACCACGTTGTGTAACACTGACTTTCCTTTGCCCTTATTTTACTTGGGGCACTCAGCTTTTGTGCACACAGGTGGTATGTGTAGAGTCTACACGTGCAGGTTAAGCTTTAGACCACAAGAACAAGTAAGCAGCTTTTGCCACTACTTTTCAGTGTAAAATGTCCAGGTATAGAACACACACAGAGTTGTATTAGAATGTGGGTTGAGACTAATGTATATGAATTACTCATTAGAGTCATTCATTATCCAGTCACAAAATAAATTCTTACAGATCCCTAAACAAAAGCTCAGGTTCTTTGGCTATCCTAGTAGTTTCCTTCCAGCATGTGATAGGGTCCAGTCTCACACTGAGATATTTTGTTCAGCCACAGGGTCAAGAGACTGCCCAATTAAGGCAAGCTTGCAAGTTTTGGCCCACAGAAATAGTTTTTCTGCCATTCTTCCTTAAGCACATATACCTTCTGGAAAAAAATATAGTTTATTCCATTTGAAGTGATTTCCCATACACTCTGTTGCTCAACTCTTGTAGATGAGATGTGATGCCTGACAAAGATCAGGAAACAGGTTTAGAGAAAGGAACAGACTCTCTCTCAAGCTAGTAGGCAGACTCTTCTTATTGGGACATTGCTTACACAAGGAAGAAAAAGATATTTGCACATGCATGTTTATAGCAGCATAATTTGCAATTGCAAAAAATGTGGAACCAACCCAAATGCCCATCAATCAACGAGTGGATAAAGAAACTGTAGCAGATATATATATATATATATACACATACACACCATGGAATACTACTCAGCCATAAAAAGGAATGAATTAATGGCATACACAGCAACCTGGATGGGATTGGAGACTATTCTAAGTGAATTCAGGAATGGAAAGCAAACATCATATGTTCTCATAAGTGGGAGCTAAGCTATAAGCATAACAATGACACAATGGACTTTAGGGACTCACGGGGAAAGGATGGGAAGGGGTGAGGGATAAAAGACTATGAATCAGGTTCAGTGTGTATTGCTCGGGTGATGGATGCACCAAAATCTCACAAGTCACCACTAAAGAACTTACTCGTAACCAAATACCACCTGTTCCCCAAAAACCTATGGAAATTAAAAATTTTTAAGAAATACAAGAAGAGGAAAAACTTCCAATTATAGTATTTTCATGCAGAAATGCAGGCAACAGCCAATAGGCTAAGTATTTGTTTTGACAAATGCACTACTGAGAAACATACCATTTTATGTCACATATTCACACCAACTGGAAAGACTCCACCGAGGAAAAGGTACTTAAATCCCTAGGTTATAGATTCTACTCATTACACATACAAAGGTAAGTAGCTGTGTATTTCATCACACCTAATCCACAAGGACTAAGGCTTGAAATCAAGTTATACCACCTGGGCAAGACACTGGTCTGTTCCATCACTCCTCAGCCCAAACCTGACAGGTATCAATCCTGCCTCCTTGCCTGAACTTTTGGAACATGGAATTTGAGTGTTCATGGGCATTGCTGATGAGAACCTGAAATATCCTAGGGTCAGCCTGCTTTCAACTTCTATTAAGTGAGAAACTATGCTTCAAGAATTTCGTTATCAAGTGATCAAAAATTTTCCTCAACCCCTTATCAAAAGGACCTCTTATCAAAAGGATCCACATATGTCAGTGAATCCAAGTTTAGGTTGTTCAGGAATTTATAAGCTTTTGTCAGAAAAAAATATTTTGGGATTAGGAGAGAGACAAACTTGTATTCCAAATGCTGAGGACACTATTTCCAATTCGAAAGCATCTTACCTAGACTCTGGTTTCAGCAGCCATAAAAATGCCTCTCAGGCCCCTAACTTTGGGAAAAATAATTAACAACTCGAGCTAGTTCACTATGAATCTACCTTAAGTGGAGCGACACATGGCCCAAGAAGAGAATGTATACTGATCTCTCAGCAGGGACTGATGGCCTAGTCATCTGGTCAGTAGCCTGGATAGAAAGGACTAGAAAGAGACAAGAAAGTCTATAGGAGATGCATGTGAAAGACATGTAGATTTCATGTCAGATGTTAATTAACACCCACTACAGAGCACCAATCACAGAAGACTCAACGAACAACCAGACAAAATAGCCTTTCCAGTTGTCAGCCAATGTTTGTCAGACAATGGGAAAATGACAATGGCCATGGTGGCTGAGATTGAGGCTACATAGGTACCCAACATTGGACTGTATTTCCTAGAGACAATCTAGCTACTGCTATGGCTGAATGCCTAGCCTGTGGTTAGACAAGTGTTGAATCCCAATATAGCACTATTTAAAAGACTTGCCACTTGGCAAATTGACTACATTGAGCTGCTTCCATTCACAGGAATATGTTTTGGTATAGGTTTGTCTTTCCTGCTTGCAGATTTTTAACCACAACCACTGTCTGGAGACATTTGCACTACATCACTCACAGATGTGGAATTATACCCAGCAAAGGATTTTATGAATGGACTGACGTCATAGAAATTAGAGTGGGCCCCTGTTCATGAGGTCAACTGGTCATATTACCACCATTCAGAAGCATGTAGCCTCAATGTTGGAAGAGCCTTCAGAAAGCACAGCAGAAGCACTAAATCCAGGTAAACATGCTAAATGTGTGGAGTGCCCTAGTTCATGATGCAGCAGTGTATTACAGAAGCACCTATAGAGCCCTGTATCCCCAGTGGGAAGACAGCACAGGTGCAGTGTGTTCCCCTACAGGCACCTGAATCCTGTTAAACTCTTCCATTCACTAAAAGCAAGAACATTTAATAAGCTGTTCTGATGCAGGGCCCAACATTTAGAAGAATGACCCCATTTTCCATGGCTCTGAATGAGCCACTGGTCACTTAGAGTCTTCCTCATGGCAGGGGTAAGTGACCGATCAGTAAGAGATTGTGCTACCTTACACTCTGAGAGCAGTAAGAATATGGATGAAACCCAGGTGATACACTTCAGTATCTCCTCTTACTTTTCTTGCCCTATTGTAACCCCAACATTCAGCAGCCTTGTCTTGAGAAGCACATGATCACTAGGGTTCAGACACTTTAAGATGAAGGTTTGGGTCACATCACCAGGTAAGCACTAAACCTCAGCTAAAGGCAAAGAATGCAGGGTAGATGGTAAAGGAGGCAGAAGATGAGTATCTGTTGTGACCCCAGATCAGCTTCAGTGGCAGGAGCTTTATTTCATCTCAGTAGTATCCTCTTGAAATTCTTCTCAGGAAGGGTGTCCTATAGGACAAGGAGTCAGTGTTCTGAACTCTGCAAAGTCGTAAGTCTACACAACAAGGGCTAACTGTAGGGGCTATTAGAATGCTATACTTCCACTGCCTCATTCTGCCTGAATACAACCAAGGTGCTAAGGCAGCCCCATTTAGAACACTCGTGACTCCTCTGGTGGGTAATTTGGGCTCTGGTATTTGTCGTCAGCCTTCCCAGAACAATTAGTATTGCACCTCGGTCTAAGGTACTTCCTAACAAATATCTTTCTTCTCTTTCCCTAACAAGGCCAGACCTACACTGTGATCTGATCTTCTCCCAGACTCTTCTAGCTCCTTCCTTAATTTCCCTCACAGCACTTTCTTCCTACTTCTGGATCTCTTGAACATCTAATCCTACCCTGACATCTACATGTAAGAGGACAAAAGCCAGCATAGAGTAGTTTCAAATGAAACTTCATCCTATAATTCAGATGTGGAAGCAATCTTGCATATCCCTGTAGACACAGACTATCCATTCATAGGAAATGGAGTAGCAAAAAATACCATCTAATTCAGAAGAGGTGACTGGGCCCATTCCTGCATTACCCTAACTATGGTTATTAACTTTATTCCATATCGATGTGATGTCTGAGGTATATGGATCTTGCCTTCTAAAACTCAGTCCCTACTACTACCAGTATTTCAAAGTATGTCAGTTTGTCACCTCCCATTTGCTCTGGGCCAATTTTGGATTCCTAGTTATGGTTTTATGTTCCACTACAAGCGGTATCTTTCTACTCTTGACCCAAGTGAAGTTGTGACTTTCCTGGGCAAAGCTCTCTTATGGCTCCCATTGATGTCTCACAAAGCAGCTTATCAATGAGAATCCAAAATTAAGTGGCCCAAGGGACCCAGGCTGACCAGTGAGGCCAGAATTCATTTATTTTGATTGGAGGCTCACTGGATTTACTGACTCACTAGGATCCAGGCAACTCGCTTGCACAAGGGTTTGTTATTAACCATGACACCACTGAGCTAGTCCTTCATTTTGTGTTTTATTTCATTTAAAGCCTCTTCTTTGCTTTAACTAGCATCATTTCTGGACAGTAGTCCCACATATGGTAGGGGATACTTAACTTTTTAAAACTTGCGTTAGTCATAACTTTAAGAACACTATCTTGCCTTTATAAAGTGGCATATATGCTAGTTTTATTATAAACAAGATAACCATATGGGTATGGAATAATTTCATTATATTGGCCTTGGCATAAGCTTTCCGGCTTCCTTTAGGAAACTACCTTCTCCCATTTTAAAGTGCATAGTCTGAGAAACCTGAATTATTCAATTCACTCTAACTTCATTAACCTTGCAAATAGAGGAAACCCATTTAACTCTAACACCTACATTAGTGATGCATTGGGCTATAACTTTTAGGATTCTTTGGTCTGCAAGTGACAAACACCTAACTACACTAGCTTAAGTAAAAATAAGTCATTGGCTCACAAACAGTAATATCCACATAAGTGGGCCCAGAAATATACCAGAAAGCAGAACTTCATTTTTGAGTAGGTGAACCAACACTAAATGACCAGGTTTTGTTTTTTTAACACTGTCCCTTGACTGTAATCACATAAGGCAGCATGACAGGTTAGAGAATAAATAAAGTCAACGCTGGTTGAGTTTGACTGGTCCAAGTAATGCTGGTTCGACAGGCTCAGATTCTCCAAGAACCAGATTTTCTTGTGTCCTCTACCTTCCCTGGTATCAGATTCATTCTCACGGTCCACATAGCGCCCTAATACCACCCCCACCCCCCCTTTGATTGGGAATTTCATACTCTTATGAGGGCCCGTGCTCCATAATGCATTATTTTGCAAATGTTTCTTCCAAAAGCTGCTCTGGAACAGATGTCAGTTTTAGCACATATTGAGTTTTAGTAGGATGACCATCTAGATAGCATGCCCTTCCTTGAACTAGTCATGGTAGTTATGGGGATGTGGGAAAGGAAATGGGATACTACCCTAATAAAAAGTCATCTAGACCTACAGATAAAATGATGAAGGGAAGAGGCAGATGGGGAATAGATTGTCTCCAGAAGAAAGTCAGGGATGTGTTTGGCTGAGAATGTGGCAATAAATGTTGAACACTCACACTCTCCTCTATAAAACCCAAGCCAAGTATACAGAATCATTAGATCTCTGAGCTTATGCTATCTTGCTCACTGAGGAGTTCTCACTCGAATCAAGACTAGCTTAGACTCTACTATACCTTGAAACTTGTCATGTTGCTCTATGTGATTAACATCAAGGGATAACCAAAGATACTAATCATTTCTTGTTAGCCTACTCAAAAATTCAGGTTTATGGTCTATTTGTGAGCTCACTTATGATGTATTATGCTTAGACAACAGTTCCTTAGGAATCTAAGACTGGGGGTGCCCTCTTCTCACTGTCCATACCAAAGGAGCTACCCTGTTAACAGATTCTTAATTATTTAATTCACCTTCCTAACTTCCCAAGTTTACTAACCAGTGACTGATTTTAACCTTGCAAATAGAGGAAACCCATTTACGCTAATACTTCTAATATTCTAATACATGCAATACACTCAGGGAGAAAGTGATTATATTGCATTTCCAGTTTCCCAACCAGACATCAGGACACTCCACCTGTTTTACAAAAGACTTGCTAAGTAGTAACCTATAGCACATGAAACTCAGGCATAAGTTGTTTACAAAAAAAATTTTTTTGAGACAGAGTCTCGCTCTGTCACCCAGGCTGGAGTGCAGAGACATGATCCCGGCTCACTGCAAGCTCCACCTCCTGGGTTCAAACCATTCTTCTGCCTCAGCCTCCCAAGTAGCTGGGACTACAGGCACACACCACAACACCTGGCTAATTTTTTGTATTTTTAGTAAAGACGGGATTTCATCGTGTTAGCCAGGATGGTCTCTATCTCCTGACCTCATGATCTGCCTGCCTCAGCCTCCCAAAGTGCTGGGATTACAGGCATGAGCCACTGCACCTGGCCATAAGTTGTCAATTTCTTAATGCTCAGTGAAGCTTACAACAAGAACTATTTAAGTAGCTGATTATGTTCACCCTGTAGGGTCTAGAGCTAGCAATATGAAGATCTACACCTTGCTTCAGATGTAAGTGGATTTTATACCTTAAAAACAGACAAACAAAAAACAGCCCTGAGATCTATACCCAAGTTCTAGGATTCTTCTCAGGTAGAGCTCTACTGGTCACAGGAAAGCTCCATTCAGATACCTTCAGTAGGGAGTGCAATTGACTAAAATGTTCAGCCAAGGTGCCATGGCAAAGACATGAAGGCAAGCCCATTAACTCACTGTGGGACCCCTGTCAAACATTGAGTCAAAGACTTGCTATTGTCCTACCCAAAGTCCTTGTGCAACTACATTGCAATCTGAGGCTTTATAACTGACCTCCCTCCTTCCCTACTTTGTGAGACAAAGCCCCTCCTGTGGCCCCTACTCTTTTCTCTCATAGACATCTACCCCAGTGAGTTCTGTCCATCTAATACTGTCTTGGCATTTGTTCCTCAAAGGGTCTGCCACGACCCAGGTCGCTTTCCCCCATTCCTATCAGAAGACCTAAGAACCCAGGAAAGCTTATAGCGCCTATGGTTACTGTAGCTTAGAAATCTCCTTACTCTAACTTTCAGCAACATGACCTGGAAGGAGGACTGGCAATTCTACTACACTTACAACCCTGTTCTGACAAGCACATAGCCTTCACTATCCAAAATGAGAGTAAGTCCTCTGGGCATCAGTAATTTTAAGTAAAACTCAGACCTTAACCTAAAGGAATAATCATCTGGATGCCAGCTGCCCTAAATGCTTAGGGAAAATTGAAGGAGTTGAACAGACTAGAAAGTTTATGATCTTCCTGACATCAGTTTACTAGGTAGCAAAACATTAACCTCGAGTCCCCTGAAGAGGTGTTCTGCCCATTTCTGGTGGTTACAGCACTGGACATGGTTTATTCCAACTTCTGGAATTTCTTCCAGTGCTTTGTCACCATAGATACTTATTTAATCCTCTGGCCTGCTTTCCTACCCAGTGTTGGCCCCTCACTTATGAAATTCTCTAGGTGTCTTTCACCTATCCAATTGAAACAAATGTCCAAGAGAGCCAAAGGTGGCCCTACCTCCTGAATCCAGGAGCAGCACTGCCCACCGTGGGGCTTATCAATGTCCAGACCATTCATGAACTGGCTTTACAGATTCAGAGATGCCAGGCAGGATCCCAACAAAGCCACAAAATTGGTTGGGGGAGAGGAGATGCCACATATCTGTCTTCCCATGAGTGGGGAGCTGGGAATTTCATCATTTCTCTGTACTGGTATATCTTCCGTGAGATCTAAAAAGATGTAGATGAATATGCTTACGTAAATTTAATAATGTTTGAGAGATACTAGACCAAAAAAACCAGGATGAAGATTCTAAATCTAATACCAGAGCTAAACTATCTTGGGAAAGGTGTTGCCTATGAATTTCAGATACGGTAACACAGACATTAAGCACCAAGAAGGAACAAGCATACAGGGCTCTGTAAGAACTGCTTAGACAAGTAAAATGCATTATAAACTAGCATTCTTTAAGCCTTCCAGGATGTTTGGAAGAGCAAAAGACACATTTGTCATGAATCAACGAGTTCAGTGATATTCTTTGCTATCTGAGGACACCCTCTGCCTATTTGTACAACTGGAAAGCTTTTCTAACCAAAGCTATGAAACAACAAATTCAGTGAAATCAACCTTTGGGTGCACACTGGCAAATTCAGCTGCATTTATGTGCAGAAGATGCCAGTGAGCTGCCATCTTCTCTGCTGTGTCCCCACAAGATGCATATCATGCTCACATTGTGGGGATGTAGGGATTTATTTCTTGTAGGGATTTCTTATTCCTACCTATGAATGAAAATTAGATGAGCCTAAGGCCTAAAAATACTTCTATGTTACAGGAAGAATTGCCTGCATAATATATATTGACTGGGAAAGTATAAAACTTACATTAAGCCTCCCACATTCCTTTGAATGGCTTTTCTCTATGATTAGAGAAAAAAAATGAGCATCATGTTGGTTGTGAAGAACATACTTAGAAAATATGCCATCCTCCACTACTGTGGCCTTAATCTATCCCACAAGGTGTTTGTCATTGACATAGAAGAGCTGACTCTGGCTTCTCTGGATCTTTGCTTTAAAGCTTCAGCATCTATTCATCCATTGAGATCCTCTTGCTTCAGAACACCTTCTGCTGTGAGTCACCTGCTCTGAGACCCATTTTCTTTAGGTTAACCTATTCTCCTTTACAAAAACTGCCTCTTTCCAGGGTTTCATACCCCAGATATCTTTTTAGGGCCCTCCTAGTACTCCTATTGAGTTAACTAGAATAAGCAGTGAGAAATAGAGCTAACACTTTTTCTCAGATCCTTGTTTGGACACTGCTTTAAGGTGTAAATCATGTAAAGGTTATTTAGAAAATCACTATTTCCAAAGAACTGCAATCAATGCCCATCTATCTCAGTGACACTTTTAGAAATGGAGGTTGCACATCTCCCACATGAAACAATCACACCGTTTTCCTATACTTGCTTCCTCTATGAAGGTTTTCCATCTTTGCCCTGATCTGTGCCTGTTTGTGCCAATTCTTTACAAATTACATCACATGTGGTCCTCTGCCCTCTTGCTTCCAAGTGGGATTATACAATAGGAGGCACCCAGAAGGGTAGTGGGTGATTATTTGCCCATCTTCTCAGAGCCTCAGCACCTCCCTTCTGCCAGCAGCTGTACCTTCCAGAACTACAGCTCCTGGTGTTGAAGCCCCTCATGCAACACCCCCTTTACCTGGTTCTGTTTATTCCATGCGTTCTCATGGCACTTTCATGCCTGTGGTGGTAAAGTCATTCATCCGCACTGGCCCTTAGGCTTTTCACATACTTGAGTTAGGTTAACCTATCCCCCTTTCTGCAAAGTTCCCCCTAAAGTCTGAAGTCAGTGCAGAATGTTCCCCTTGCTTCTGGGACTCTGATCATCATGAAGTCTGCAAACAGAAGGAGCAAATACATTCAACTCTAGTGTCAAATTTTAGTTAAAAAAATGATCAATACATTAAACGTGTATGTGAACAGCCAGAAGGGAAAAGAGATGCCATTTATGTGTCAGATATGTGTAATGTGTTAAAAAGTCTCTTTGAAGAAAGTTAAGACTTAAGTTTTCTACCCCAAATTTTTATTCAATAGTGATCAATGAAATATGACCCACCTGAAGATGTAGGTTAATTTTTGCAGCTCATTATGAGTGTCACAGTATATCAAGGCAGTTCTTCAGAAATAGTGATTTTCTAAATAACCTTTATATGATTTATACCTTAAAGCAGTATCCAAACAAGGATCTGAGAACCCGCATTATCTCTATTTCTCACTGCTTATTCTAGCTAACCCAATAGACTTTGCTGCAATCAATGCCATCTTAGTGACACTTTTAGAAATGAAAGCGAGTTGCCTTGCTTTCAAATATTAGGCTAATACCATAATTATCCCCACACATTTAACTAGAAGTGAAACTATGAGTATGCTTTGTTAGAATGTACTAGTTTTTAATTTGCCTTTCAGCTCCAGCTCAAAGGAAGAATGTACTAACATTGATAATGCTATTTACATTTGTTTTAATTTTAATTGAGAAAAATAGCCTATAATATGATGGCTAAATTATGTATGTCACCTAAATTATCGACCTCTTTATGATTTAGAGATACAGACCAGATTGCTATGCTTCTTACATTAGCTCAGTCCTACTCTCAGCTGCTTTCCCAGTGGAGAGCCCTAGCCTCAACTGCCATTGCAGAGGTTATGCCTCCCTCACCACTGGGATTCAGGCAGACCACCACACACCATGGGGAATGAGAGCCAGCTTTCCCAGCAGCTGCTTGGAGGGGAAAAATGATGACCTGGACATATGAAGTACTTGATGCAGACAGGGAAAGAAGGAAGAGGGATCCTGGCATGTGGGTTATGTGCCCTTCATCCTTCAGACCAGCCATAGGCGCCATCATACTTTTGGAAGCAAAGCCACTGCAGTAGTCATACAAACCAAAAACTTGCACCCCAAACTCCATGTCAGCAGTCACTCCAGGAGAACCTAGGCTGTGAGAGACACCCTACCTACTCAAGGGGAACATGGCCTTTGGTAACAACCCCTTATTGCTTTCCTTCTTTCCATAACTCAAAAAGAGTTGGAGCACAAGAACAAAATAAAGCATAACATAAGGGTAGATGGACATTTGTGATTTCTAATATCTGGTTAAAGAATATTACCAGACTGGATTTTAAAATTCTCTTTGAACTCCCAATCCCTTAAGCATGTTACTTTTCCAAAACAAAGATGGAATAGATAGTAGCAATATAACAAGAGCTAGTTTAAAAATCCAAACAAGATGATGACCTGAGATAAAGTCATTAACCAATGTGAGCAGCAAGTTTCACTTCGCCAGAAGTAAGCCTCTATGAATCTAATAGTTATTATTTTTTTTTTTTCAGACAGAGTTTTGCTCTTGTTGCCCAGACTGGAGCACAGTGGTGCAATCTCAGCTTATCACAACCTCCGCCTCCCAGGTTCAAGCGATTCTCATGCCTCGGCCTCCCGAGTAGCTGGGATTACAGGCATGTGCCACCTCACCCGGCTAATTTTTGTTTTAGTAGAGATGGGGTTTCTCCATGTTGGTCAGGCTGGTCTTGAACACCTGACCTCAGGTGATCCGCCTGTCTTGGCCTCCCAAAGTGCTGGGATTACAGGCATGAGCCACCGTGCCTGGCCTGAATCTAGTAGTCTTAAATTATATATGTTTACAAATAAATTCAGTTCTCTCCTAAGAATGGAAAAATTTGCCTGCATGATGTGGCAAGCAGCTGTGTCCTTCTGGTAAAGCTGTGGGCAGCTAAAATCACCCAACTTCCCCTCTTCCTGCCTCACTATCCCCTCATCTTGCTATTCTGAGGCTAGGCACTCCTTTACCCAATAAACTATTGCACCCGAGTTCTACCTCAGGATCTATTTTCTAGGAATCCCAGGTAATCTCAGAAGTACAAAAGTCCTTCCAAGCACTGACAAAAATGTTGTACTCTTAGCTGTGATATTCCATGCACCAAACTGCATGACCACCACATCCAAACTGTCAGACAAGTACAATCCTAGGCACTGAAGGTGCAGCAGTAAACAGTAAGTCCCTGCCCTCCTGCAGTTTGCATTCACATGCAGAGAGAGTCAGATAGGGTGTAGAGAGCCGAAGGCCTGTGGGTAGTGACCAACTCAGCATTTCACTGAGGTTATATGATCAAACAACAAACTGTTTGTCATGAATGCAGAATGTGGGCAATCTCACTTCTGCTCCTGCAGACAGAAGGTGTGCTGAGGGCAGTCACTCCCTGGCATTGTGCTCCTTGAGGTTATCTACTGGAACATCTGGAGATTACTGTTCAAAGATTGCTGTCATGCAAGCCTGCTCTAAGTCAAGCAGCTGACTGACAACCACCCCCCTTCTCCCTATCTCCTTTTCTCAATAAATATGAAGGGCTCTAAAGCTCAGGGCCCTTGTTCACTAGAAGCAAGGAGCCCCCTGACCCTTTATTCCAAATATGCTCTTTTGTCTTTATCTTTATTCCCGTGTTCGTCCTCCTTTGTCCAGTCCAACAGGGATTGGATCCGCATCAGGTGGCATCCAAACACAAGGACTTAGAGGGTGTGAACAAAGAAGGTCTGCTGGGGCAGAGGAATTGAAATTGACAAGATGAATGGGGACACTGGGATGAGTCTGCCAGCAGCAGATATGTCAGTGCCCTAAAGAGGTAATGGGAGTGATATAAGGTCAGTGCTTTAAAGAAGTACTGGGAATGGGAAGTTTTCTGAATCAGGGTAACATGGGGGCATAATTTGTCTGTTGAGAAAAACATTATGTGCAGTTGCTTAAAGTTCTGTTGAAACAATCTGGTGATCAAGTTAATTCTCAGACATTTAGATGCTGCAGGAGGTTATTACGCATAACCCACGGTTTCCACAGACAGGCACTCTTGATGTGGAAATTTGGGACAGAGCAGGAGAAGGATTAAAATGACTCATCAAAAAGGTCTTAAACTTGATCCTTCTGTTTTCTCCACTTGGAGTTTAGTTCATACTGTCCTTCTGCCATTATCTCCTTATTCTGCTGGACAGCCAGAGTCATGTTCTGAGTTTTAAAATCTGAAAGAATCTGTTGTCCCACTCACAGCACAAATTGAAAATGAAAAACAAGAGAGCGAGGATAAAAGTTGGCCTATACTGCCACCTCCAATAGCAGAAACATCTGTACTGCCCTCTTTGGCAGCAGAAATAGAGACCCCAATACAAAGAATTTTATGCTCTGCTGCCATAACTGGAGAGCCCTTAGGACCTTGCATTTTTCCTATTTCTGTGAGGCCTGATCCAAACAATCCACAGCAGTTTATTCATGAACACACCCCACTAGAGTTTAAGTTGTTGAAGGAATTAAAAACTAGTGTAGTTAATAATGGGGTACAGAGCCCATTCATTTTAGGATTGCTAGAATCCATATTTGGTTCTATGTGCCTTCTACCCTTTGATGCAAAACATTTGGCTTGCACTTGTTTGTCTGCTAGTGCACACCCGACATGGAATTTAAATTGGCAAGAAATGTGTGCAGACCAGACTAGACAGAACCATGCTGCTGGACACAGAGGCATTACAATGGATATGCTGTTAGGTAATGGCCCTTATTCAGACATGGAACATCAAATGGCACTCCCAGACACTGCTTATCAGCAGTGTGCACAGGCCACTAAACACACCTGGGCCATAATTCCTGAAGAGGGACTCCCAGTACAATCCCTTTTGAATATCATGCAAGAGTCACAGGAGCCCTAAGCACATTTTCTTGCAAGATTACAGGAAGCAGTGAAGCATCAGATTCTTCATACCACTGCTGCAGAAATGCTAACCTTAACTTCAGCTTTTGAGAATGCAGATGTGGATTGTAAACATCCACTGGCACCTGTGAGTTGTACAGAAAACTTGGGAAATTTTCTCAGAGCTTGTCAGGATGTAGGAACTGAGCTTCATCACTCTGCAATGTTAGCACAAGCAATGGCTAATTTAGTAGTTAACAAATCTAAAAAAGATAACAAATCTAAAAAAGAGCCAAGGGTTGAACCCTAAAATGGGAAAATGTTATAATTGTGGAAAAACTAGACATTTTAAAAAGGAATGCCACCCTATCTCAGGACAAAAAGGATCTTATAATGCAGTTCCCCCAACCCCCAGTGGGAAAAACCACCAGGACTCTGTCCTCACTGTAACAAAGGAAATCATTGGGCTAATCAATGCTGCTCAAAATTTCACCAAAATGGCACCCCTCTCCATTGGGAAATGAGAAGGAGGTCTGGACCCAGGCTCCTCAAACAATGAGGGCATTCCCAGTCCAGACCACAACCCCATTTGAGGGGTGGGTCCCAGGAGAAACATTAATTCCCTCACCCCAAGAACACCAGGAAGTGCAGAATTAGATCTTCCAGTCAGACAAAGAATTACATTAGTTGGTGGAGACAAACCTGTCAAAGTTCCCACTGGCATTTGGGGACTTTTACCAGCAGGATATATGGGACTAATTTTAGGCAAAAGCCATCTTAATTTGCAAGGCATCACTGTAGTCCCTGGAGTGATTGATTCTGATTACGAAGGAGAAATTAGATCTTTGGGTTTTTGAACTGGGAGAATATATAGCATAACTATTGCTTATTCCCTGCAAATTACATCCTTCATGAAAGGAGAAATGAGGAAATAAAAGGTTTGAGAGCACAACTACATGAGAAATCTATCACAACATATAGCCTCTAATAGATCCACCTGTGTAGTACAAATTAAGAGAAAAATTTTATGGGCTTATGGACACAGGAGCTGATGTGTCAGTAATACTCAGTAAGGACTCGCCCCCAGCATGGCTTCTCAGACTAACCTCCAGATCCCTAGTGGGAGTGGGAGCAGCTAAAAGTGTTCAACAGAGTGCTGAGATTTTACCTTGTCTTGGTCCGGATGGACAATCATGTACTTTCCAGCCTTATGTTACAAATATAGCTAACAATTTATGGGCTTGAGACTTACTTACAGCCTGGGATAAGACTTACAAATGAAAACTTTGATAACCCAGGATTTAAAATGTTGAAGGACACAGGATATCATCAGAGTGGGAAAGGTTTAGGGAAATTCCTACAAGGAAACCCTAAGCTGATATCAATAACTGGAAAGACAGAAAAAGATTGGGACATCAGGAATTATGATTGGGGTCATTGACCCTTCTCCTCCACCTACTGCCTTACCATTAGAATGGCTCAGTGACAAACCTGTGTGGGTGGATCAGTGGCCCCCAACACAGAAGAAGCTAGCACAACTTCATTTGTTGGTAAAAGAACAATTGGATGCAGGATATATAGGAGTCAGTCCCTGGAATTCACCAGTGTGTGTTATTCCAAAAGAGTCTGGAAGATGGCAACTGCTACATTATTTGAGAACTATTAATGCACAAGTTAAACCGATGGGCACTTTACAGCAAGGTCTGCCAACCTGGGTGGCTGTTCTAAGAGACTGACCTCTTGTTGTAATAGCTCTTAAGGATTGTTTATTTACTGTACCATTACATGAGGAGGATAAGCCTCGATTTGCCTTCTCTGTGCCTTCTATTAATCAAAGAGAACCTGTTTCTCACTATCAATGGAAAGTTTTGCCTCAAGGCATGCTTAACAGTCCTATGTTATGTCAGCATTTTGTGGGAAGAACATTAAAGGAGCCTTGAAATATGTTTCCTACTGCATATATCATTCATTATATGGATGATATAGTTTTGGCCACTCCTACAGATCAAATATTGCATCAATTATTCAGAGAAGTAAAGAGAGCTGTTGTTAAATGGAATCTCAAAATTGCTCCAGAGAAAGTACAAACGACTTCCCCATACCATTACTTAGGAGCTATTGTTAGAGAGGAGTATACCGCCTCAGAAAGCAGTTCTCCATAAAGATAGGTCACAGACTTTAAATGATTTTCAACAATTATTAGGAGACGTTAGTTTGTTGTGACCAATGCTAGGTATTGCAATTTATCAACTTACACATTTTAATCAAACCCTGCAAGGAGACTCTTCTTTAAATTCCCCACAGCAATTGACAAAAGAGGCAGAAGTCGAGATGCAGCTTGTAGAGCAGATGCTACAGCAATGACATGCCTCCCAGCTACAGCCACAAAAACCTTTGCTTCAATTCTTCCTACACCCCATTCTCCAACAGGACTTTTAGGCCAATGCTTAGACAAATCTATAACAGTAATAGAATGGCTCTTTTTGCCTAATCAAACAGTGAAAACTTTACAAGTTTATCTTTAATTACACAAATTGTGACTATGAGCAGGCATAGGTCAAAGATGCTTATGGGATATGATCCAGGTAAAATTAGTGTTCCCTTAGACTCCAAGCAACAGGCTGCAGCTTGGGAAATGTTGATTGCATGGCAAATCACTTTTGCAGACTTTGTGGGAATAATAGACAACCACTACCCCTCAGACAAAATTTTACAGTTTTATAAAGTCCATTCTTTCATTCTTCCTGTGATTACTCATCACAAGCCTATTTCAGGTGGCCAGACTTATTTTACTGATGGCTCTTCCAAAGATTGTGTAGCTATTTATGGACCTAAACAAACAACAATGACCTCTGGGGTTTCAGCTCAACACTCAGAGTTAATTGCAGTCATTCAGGTTTTACAGCTCACAACTTCAGATCCTATCAACATTGTCTGTGATTCAGCTTATGTTATAAATGTAGGCAGTCACATAGAAACTGCTACAATTAAATATACCCTAGAATCAGAACTGCTTAATTTGTTTCTAAGACTTCAGTAAGCTATGTGCCCTCATGCAGTTCCTTTTCATATTTCTCATAGTCACTCTCACACACAACTTCCCAGATGACTATTCTCTAGGTAATGATAGAGCAGATAAATTGGTTCTGTTTTAGCAAGCTCAAGCCTCCCATGTGCTACTGCACCAAAATACTTCTGCTCTTACATGTTTCACTTGTCTCGCATCCCAGCTAGGACTATAATACAAGCCTGTCCTACTTGCCAGCATGTCCCTGGAGCCACACCTGTAGAATGTTGTAACCCACAAGGTTTGGCTCCAAATGAAATCTGGCAAATGGATGTTACACACATAGCAGCCTTGGCAAACTTAGCTATGTTCATGTGACTATAGACACTTATTCTCATATGCTGCATGCTACATGCCAAACAGGTACATGTACGGTGACATTGTTATTTGTTCATATGGGAATCCCTAAACAATTAAAAACTGACAATGGACCCACTTAAACTAGTCATGCTTTTCAAAATTTCCTACAGCTTTGGGCTATAACTCACAAAACAGGAATTCCTTATAATCCTAGAGGGCAAGGCATTAAAGAGCAGGCCCAAACATTACAACACATGTTGAAAAAACAAAAAGGTATAGGAGACCAGTTACCACTGCAAACAAAATATTTAGCTTTATTCACCTTAATGTTTTTGACTCCTGGTACAGATGGTAAGACTCCAGCAGAAAGACATTGGCAAGTGTTAGAGGAAAAGAGGAAAGTTTATCCAAAAGTGTTATGGAAATCCCTGGAAGGAGGACAATGGAAATGTCTGGTGGATTTACTAACATGAAGACGAGGGTATGCTTCTGTTTTTACAGGAGATGGACAAACTGTGTGGGTGCCCTGAAGGTGTGTGTGACCATGGAATGGGAGACTGGAGGAACCCATGATTGCAAACCATGGGCCTGGTCCCTCTGGTATGAACCATGAGCCAGCTAAGCCTGAGTGCAAAGACAGAGAGAAGGCTGACCAGAGTCATCAACCCCCATAATGACATCAACCCCCATAACCAGGGGCAACTCAAGAAAACCACACAGGATGCTAGAAAACTACTGGAACATCAAAGCCAGACAAAAACCCCTGATTCCACGTTCTTGGCTATGTTAGCCATAATGTCCTGTGTGGTATGTTTTTCCTGTGCAGAAGCAAAAATATATTAGGCATATGTTCCCAATCCCCCACTAGTATGACCTATACTTTGGAGTGACACTCCTCCAAAGTGATCTATCATGATCAGGGAGTGTGAGCTCTAGGACCCCTAACTCCCCCTGACATAGAAAAGTTAGACTCTCAGAACAATGTCATTAATTATACTGCCCCACTGGAAGGACTCCTCTTGTGTATCACTACAAAGACGTCATTCAACCGTAGCTGTCTTATAATTCGAGCTCAAGAATGGTTGAGTCACTATGGAAATGTCATGTACCTATTGAGTCTTGGTTCCATTAATGTAACTGGTGTGCTAACCAACCATTCCCAGCCCAGTCGCCCCAGTTGTGCTGACTATATGGAATTGATTCCCTTCAATAGTTCCTACCCCTCTATGTGGACCCAGTGTCTTGGCCCACTGGCTAGAAAACAATGTATGTTAACTGGAGACATTGTGGATTGGGGGCCTAAAGGTCGACTATATGGAAAAGATGAAAATCAGAAATCATGGCACAAACTTCACTGGCATTGGTGGCAAGCTTTTAATGCTGCTTCTTTATACCACACTGGGATCTAATCCCAGTCTGCCATCCAGATTGTTGGCATGGAGCAGGCTTTATCCCGCCTCTTCCTCAATGGCACTATCTAGGGAGGAAAGGACCAATCCAAGAGATGTTATGGAAGGCAGTACTTCCATTTATGAATGGCAGCATCTGGATTGGGATACTATCCAATAATAGCAATAGTAAGCAACACAGTTTTAATGTTACATTTGTAAAGAATATCACTACTCAATTTACGGTTTGTGTTTTTAATCCTTATGTCTTTTTGGCAGCTAAGAAGGACCAGCTCCAGGTACACAATGCCCCATTTTACCTGTAAATCTTGCCAGTTATATCACTGCATTAATCATAGCACATTGCAAACACATAGTATCTCTACTTTGATAATTTGGGATCACATCCCTGGGCTATGGATTCCTGTTAGTCTGTCTGAGCCTTGGGCTACCACCCCCTCCTTGCACTTCGTGAAACTTCTTCTAACTCAACTTACTCATCGCATCCATAGAGCCTTAGACATGATAACTTTTGCTATTGTTTCCTTGGTCACATTAATAACTTCTGTTGTGATGTCCTCTGTAGCTCTGCATAGTTCTATTCAAACAGCTCAGCATGTGGAAAACTCAACACATACAGCCAACTAAGCATGGCTACTTCAGAATAAAATTAACACTGAGTTACAAACTGAAGTGGCAATGTTGAAATCCATGGTTCTTTGGTTAGGAGAACAAGTACAAAGCTTACAATTGCAACAGCAATTGTGCTGTCATTTTAATCACACTCATATTTGTGTAACCAACTTAGAATATAACCAAAGTGAGTATCCGTGGGACCTTATGGAAGCCCATTTGCAGGGAGCTTTCACATCCAACATCACCTTTGATATTGGTGAATTACAAAACAAAATTCTTGGTTTAAACTCAAGAGTTTCAGCCTTCTTTAGAAGACTGGACTCGAATTCCAGCAACACCTGGAGAGTGTCAATCCTTGGATCTATCTAAAGCACCACATTAACATCTTATATGTAATCCTTGGAATGTTGTTTCGTCCCTGTCTTCTGTTCATCATCTGTAAAATCAGATGGACTGCCAATCAGAAAATGAGAGCTGCCAAACCTGGCCTTACATTCTTTCAATTAATACATAAACAGAAAGAGGGAAATGTAGAGAGCTGAAGGCCTGTGGGTCATGACCAACTCAGCATTCCACTGAGGCTACATGATCAAACAACAAACTGTTTATCTTGAATGCAGAACGTGGGCAATCTCACTTCTGCCCCTGCTGACAGAAGGTTTGCTGAGGGCAATCACTCCCTGGTGCTGTGCTCCTTGAGGTTATCTACTGGAACATCTGGACACTACTGTTCAAAGAATGCCATCATGCAAGGCTGCTCTAAGTCAAGCAGCTGACTGACAACAGTCCCTCCTTCTCCCTATCTCCTTTACTCAAATACAAAGAGATCTAAAGCTCAGTGCCCTTGTACACTAGAAGCAAGGAGCCCCCCAACTCTTTCTTCCAAATATACCCTTTTGTCTTCATCTTTATTCCTGCATTCATCCTTCTTTGTTCAGTCCAACAGGGATTGGGTCTGGGTCAGTAGGGTAAGTACTATGAAAGAAATAAAGCAGGATATGGTGTGGGCATGTGATGGAGTGTGAAGCAGTCAGTTCTGTTTTTGGTAGGGTTGTGGGAGGTGGCACATCTTTGATCCACTTTAGTCTGCCTTTAACTGAGATTGTGGCATGACCACATGTAATACTTCCACTTATTTTACTTGGCACACTCAAAGAGCTTTGTGCACACATTTGGAGTTGTAGAGTCTATGTGTGTGGGTTATAAGCTTTAGATCAGAAACTTAGTGCCTTTCACCACCACCATTTTAGTATAGGCTATCCAATGTAGAAAACCACACATGCTGTAGTATGAGAATGTGGGTTAGGTTGCTTAAGACTAATGGGTATCAGGTCTTTATTAGAGCCATTAGATGCTCAAAAACCAAGTTCTTCCACATCCTGAAAGAAAAGCTCAGGTTGTGAGGCTATCATAGCAGCTTGCTTCTAGCATGTGAGTCCTGTCTCACATTACCATCTATTTTGCTCAACCACAGGTAAAGAAAATGCCCAGTAAATTAAGCAGAGCCAACAAGTTTTGGCCCAGAGAGTATACTTTTTTCCTCCCATTTTTCCTTATAAAGCATGTGTACCTTTGAGAAGATTCAGTTCGTTAGTATGACAAAGTAGTTTGAATACTTACCTTGCTCTTCATAACTTTGTAGAGGAGAAATGATGCTCGACAGAGGTGTCAAAATAGATGGAAACAGACTTCCCCAAAGTAACTAGGCAATTAAGTCAAAGTGGGACCTGAACTCAGATCCAAAGTCCAAATATTCACCACATTTGTAGTTTTAAACTAAAGTGACCAGCATAGAAGACTTGGAACTTTCTTTAGCATTAGTTTATCTATAATGGTAATACATTTATTACATGAAATAACAGAACCCCATGGTTTACATTAACTCCCAGTTCTGTCACTTTTATGATGTTACCTTATTTGGATATTTGCTTACCCAAGGTATAATTTATCTGTGTGTCTACTATAGGACTACAAGAGCCAGCAGTCCAAGTCCTTTGGACTTGAGGCAGATGCCCAAACAAGTCCATCACTTCAAAGAAATGTGAGTGAGCTTTGTTAAATAAAGCACCTGATTAACTGAAGGGTTTGATCTGGGCAGGTGCAACCAAGATTGACTCCTATAGAAGTAACTGATCCAAGGGGCTGTATTCATGTTTTAACAGTGCTTATATGAGAAGGGAAAACCTTCAGTTATACTAATTTCTGTATAGACATGTCTAAAGCCAACAAGCTAGATATTTGTTTTGGCAGATGAGTGAGAGAGGACCCTACAATTCTGTATCACACATTAACACCAAGCAGAAAGACTCCACCATGGAAAAGGTAATAAACCCCTGGGCTCAGACTCTGCCTTGGGAGAATCCAAACTTAGCTCTATATGCACTGATAGGAAATATCTATAAAATATGTTGGAAAAGTTTGCATTTGGTTTTAAAGTGGTGATGTACATAAGTATTAGTACTGTCCACTCAGCCAAAGTATAAGTAAAGAATCTCCGGAAGAAAACAAAGGAACTTTTTCTTTAGAAAGGGAAATTGGTTTGCTCAGAGAAAGAATAAGGAGGGAGACTACATGTTTTCAGTGAGTAATTCATCAACACGATTTACTCAGCAAGACATCTAAAGATACAAAAAAAAAGGATATCGTAAAAGTAAGCGTTCTGGAAAAGCTGGTGAAAAAAAATAATGTGGTCACAGACTGAGGTCTCATATTCCCAATATTCAAAGATCAAGTCAAATACTTAGGAAGTACAGAGTAAAGATCAGACAGATATTTTACATAAAGCATAGTAGCCAATAACTACCTAAACATGACTGGACAAATAAGTGTGCTTCATTTCCACTTCAAGGATGGCAAATATTAGATGCTGCTGCCTAGTACCTGCTAGGATAAATAGGGTCATGAGTCATGATAGAATGAATGGCACATAGGCTGTGAAGCAGCATATGAAGCAGGAGCGCTTAGCCTGAGGCAGCAAGCGAGGCTGTCATCTAAGGGAGCATGAACAGCCATTCTCTTTGGGCAAGGTGGAGGTGAACAGACACCAGAGCAGTATTCACAAATACCCAAGTCACAAGGAAGGAGTGTGGAAATTTGGCAAAGCCAAGGGACCTGGAAGGCACTAGGCCAAGGATGCTTCAGTGGGGGACAGAATGGCTGTGGGAGGTCAAATAAAACTAGGCCAGGGTTTTCTTTTCTAGCCTGTGAATTATCCAATACACAGAATTCCCCAAGAGACAAGTGAGATTGTAGTAAAGACTGGACTGTAACCCAAGGATCCAAAAGTCTAAGCTCCAGACTACAATTAGAGGAAAGTTAAAGGACATATCTGAAAAAAGAAAAAGCAGAAGTCTACATCAAGCTGTGCCCTTCATCCAGGTAGAGACTGTCTCCCTCACAGTTGGCTCTAGGTCTCAGGGAAGCCAACCATCACAGGCCATCCATCCTCATGCTCACTTGGAAGAGAGCACCAGAGAACAGTCAGGGGCTAGGACTTGAAGCACTTCCTCCTCCTGCTGCCCTGGAACCATGCCATCCTGACCTGATGCTACAGGGGCCAGCTATAAAGTAGCCAAAGACAAAATAGAATTTATAGTAAAGTTGGAGCTGAGAGTAACAAGAACCTTAGCTTCCAGAATGGTTACGTGGTAGGCATACAAACGCAGTCCCCTCATATCTGTAGCTCACACCTGCCATGGAGGGAGGGAAGGAGGTGCCTAAGTTGTAGGATAAGTTCCACTCTAGGACACCATCATGGGCTTTGAGCTCTATGTTGGGGGTCCCGACTTACATTCAACATCAAAGCCAGTTGTTCTGAAGAACTCTACATCCAGGATGAATAAGACCTCCCTGGATGTGTTCCGCACAGCCCCTGCCCATGGTAGACGGGCACTTCACCATGCCAAGTGTCAACCCTCATCCTCTGCAGGCTGCCCAGCTTGAATCTTCCCCTCAGAATGGTAGACAGTCCAACCTGCCCTCCCTGGGTCCCTCCTACTTTGGGGATTGTCCCCACATCCATGACAGCTGCCCCAGTTCTGGCTAGGGTCACTATTGTGACACTAGCTGCTGCCACAGCTGAACCTGCCCCTGCCCTACTGCTGCATACCCTGGAGAGACTAGTTCCCTCCACCAGGTGATACAAGAATTCACTTGTCCACTCCCTGCCAGTCTGATGCCTACACAGCCCACACTGCCCATCTGGCCTCCATGCTTACATGAGTACCAGTTCTAGGCAGTAAGCACCATCTTAGATTCTTTCTAATTTTTTATTCTGCTGAAGGCTCAGGGTCCAAGTAGAAGACTTTCATATCATAAGGCAAGCAAAGGGTTAAAGTACTGCCATGTCCTGTGAAGAGAACTTTGGATTTTCTCTCCCCAACCCCATGCCTGTGAGAAGACTGGAACAAGACTTCTGCCTGGAGACCTACCCCAACCCAAGGAGCCTGGGATAAGGATCCTATAATAGCTCTGCTCGAGCCACTGGACCAATTCTGGCTGGGTTGTGCTTCCTTGGATAGGTTTTCAATGTGGCAAACTAAAGATTGAAGTAAAAACTGAAGGTAAGGATTGAGAATGGATTTAAGACACAAAGTCCTACAGCCTGGACCTACCTATGACCAAGGCTAAGAAAGTGAATTTTCCCTGTGGTCCAAACCATCCGGGACATGGAGACAGCATGAACTACTTTGGTCAATTTTGTAAGCTGTAGAAGTGACATGTGGGAGGCCTATAGACTGCACTTGCTATGTGTCATGAAATTGTTCTGAAAGTTTAGTTTTCTACAAACAAGAACCTCATTAGGTCATGAGAGTGAAAATCGGTATGTAGTGGTCTCCAACCTGTCTAGTCACTTCATAGCTTCTGTCTCTCATGTCAATCATCTAATACCTAAAGCTCAGATTCCATCTGGAGCTCAGTAGGAAACGTAGGGCCAGAAAAAGAAAGCTACGCTGAGCATATGCATGTGTTAACACAGACGAGAGATTAGAAGGGTAGACAATTCCACCAAATCACTGGATGTGGAGGGCATAGGAATGCTCCAACCAGATCCCCTTCAAAAACATGTTGCCCTAGCTGCTTGGAGTACTGCCAGCAGCCTCCAGTCAACTTCAGGGTTTGCCTCAGCTCCAAGGGCATGCCCTTCCCATGCAGTCCCCATCCAATCACTGACAGCAGCGGAGGCATAAAGATCAGCTATTTCAGGCCACCATGGAACAACCTGAAGGGCCACATGAATACCAACACTGGCCAAGGCATTGCCAGGCCTGCACTGCAGTTAAGTGCTCCTGTCGCCCAATCCTGTTTCCTTTCCCATCCAGGATAGGATTTGATCTCTACATACCATACTTCCTGCCAAACTCCACTTCAATTTTTATTCTAAACAGTCTAATCTACAACACAGGCAAAAGGGCCTAGAGAAATGCAGTTCCTCTGTTCTGTGCTCAGAATGCCTGTTCATTACAATGAAGTCCTCCCTCAACTCTCAACATTCTCCAATTACATGTTCTGCCCAATTCTGGCAACTCCATGATCTGTCATGGTTCCTAGATGTCTCTAGTTTCAGTATTTGCATGCCAACTTTTCTACCTCATTATGGCACTGGATTGCAGTGATTTTACCACTGAGCATGGTTTCTTGCCTAGTGTATGGCTCTTCAAGAACACTTCCTGTGTGACTTATTTATCCAACCTGACACATATACATCTAAAACCTCCAAGTTGGTTCTACCTCCTGGAATTGGTGTAAAGTATTGCCCACTTTATCCTAGATAGCACCCAAGTGGCTTTACACATTCAGCAACATTAGGGAGGATTCATACTCACAGCCAACAAGCTAGTAATAGGAAATGAAGGACCAGATATTCATCTTCCCACCAGTAGAGTCCTCAGAAAAAATTATAGAAAAATCAGTAATGTCGCATGCTTTGAGACCTAGGTGTAGATATCATTAAATTTACATAAGCAGAAAATGTATGTGTAACAAAAGCCACTCAGTCAAGTCAGAACTGAGTTTCAAAACTAGACTAAAATCTGAGCTTAATTACCTGAGGATGTTGTTTGCCTATAAATTCCATGTATCATACTGACTAGAATCCCAAGAAAGTCATATCATACAGAACTCTAAGAACTTCCTTAACTAGCATAAAATACTCTTTCTTAAAACACTCTAGCTTCTCTACAAGAGCCAAAAGCTGACCGAGTTTGTCATGAACCAATGTACCATAGACTTTCTTTGCTATCTCTTTGCATCTGTAGTCATTGTTATGTCCTGGGAAAGTGTTCTAGGCAAGAGACACTATGTAAACAGAAAACACACAAAAATGACCCTGTGGGTGCTCACCAGGAAATCCAGCTGCACATGAGTGCAAGGAGGATGCCGATGGTCTTCCATGTGCTCTGTGTTCTCACAAGGCCCACATCTTATGCGCACATTGCTTAATTCACTGCACTTTGTCACTGATAGTCACATAAAGGGAAATATTAAGTAAGCCTAGGAAAGCTCATGTTTGAATAAAATTTGTGAGCAATAAAAAATACATGGTAAAAGCATAGAAGTCTCACTAATCCATACACTTACACCTTCTGAGATGCTGTTTTATGCACACAAGAGAAACGTGCTCACATGATGGATCTAGAATACCAGGGCCAGCCTGCTTTCAACTTTGAGAATCAAACTATTTCCAACGTATTTTTCATCCCTTTATTAGAAGGGCCAAGATACTAAAGCAGGTATATGCTGCTCAAGCACAAGTCCCTCTGAGAAACATGCCATTCTATGAGCATCCACTCACCAAGGTGCTTATTATTGACCAAAGAGCTGACTCTGCCTCTCTGGGTCTTTGCTCTGTTTTAATCTTTCCACATCTGGTCCCCCACTGAGATCTTTCTCCAACACCTATCCTGGATCATCTGCTTTGAGACAGATTCCTTTTACCTTCACCCATTTCCCTACCAAGAAGTGCCTCTACCCAGGGCTGTATGCCCAAATTTATTTTTCAAAATGCTATCAAAATTTGACATGGGAACCTTCAGAATGAAGGCCCACAGAGAAACAGAAAACTTTCTATTTTCCTGCTTAGGTTTATTGATGTATGAACAGCCACGTAGGACTGTAAATGGTCAGAGATATATGACCTAATGCTAATAGACTGAGTTGGGAAAGCCACCTAGGCCTGTCTAGATTCTTTGTCTCTGGCATTTCTTCCACCTGGGTTGGTGGCAGGACCCCTTGTGGAATGAGGGTCTCATAACCTACTATTAGTCAAGGTAGGTCAGAATTTCTTCATGGCCTGTCCTTACACAGAAAGGCAAGGAGAAAGTGAGCAATCTTTCCAGGTTTTACAGCTGGCCTTGGGGAAGAGGGCTTCTAGTTTCTATGACTTGCCTTGAGGAAGAGGAAGTCTAGTTTCTGTGACCTGTCTTGGAAAGAACAAACAGGAGACAGAAGAACAGAAAGTCAGAGACTGACTGTTTCTGATACTGCCTCTAAGGCCTTCCTATCTCTTTTAGTGCAAAGTACTTATGAGGCCAAGAGGCCACTCACTGCCCATTCTTTCTTCCCAGAAACATCACTAAGAAGCTGCTCATTTGAGGCCCCAACCCGTCTCCAAGCTTTCTCAGAGATTGTTGGCTCTGAGTATGGATCCTCCCTGAAGTCACTGAATGTGTAAAGTTGTTCTGCTGTGTCAGTGCTGCCCTCTTCTGGCCAACACAGTGCATCAGGTTTCAGAGTTTCTGCCCTGGCAGTTTACCTTTGGAACTTGTCTGATTCTTCCACACCCCACATGCACTTCCAGAAACCCTGGGAGGGATGCACAGGACCACTCATATCTCATGAGGCATAGAAGTCAGCAAGTCAGTTTCTAGCAGTGTCCTGTGGGCTCAGATACCTCATCCTGGACTCTAAAGCCATCTCCCTCATACAGGAAGTTAACCTCATGATCTGATACACTTTGAGCCATCCAATCAAATAACCACTGAGAGGTCTACAGAAGTGCTGTTTAGCTTTTTAGTACAGACTTGCTTTCACATGGAGACCTCTGTTGAGTGAGTCCCTGATTAAAAAGCAGAAATAAACTCTTGCTTCCCCAAAAAACAAAGTGCCAAGTGCCAAGCAACCTTTACCAAGGTCAAGGTTCTAACTTACACTCTTGCCTGTCCCACAATATAAAAGATGACCAATTTAGAAGGAAAATATAGAATGTATAGCTGTGCCACAGAACAGTGATATCCTATTCCATAACCCGTAACACCAAATATGGCTCACTAGCACTCCCCCAGAACATGCAGGCATAGCCACTCCCCCAGAACATGCAGGTGACTGCCGTAGTTGGCAGGTCAAGCCCCCTCATCCCCCATCATTCAATTACAGGCCTGTCTATAAACTAGGAATCTTGTGACATAGTTTGACTCTGCATACACACTGGGGACATTGAGACAAGGGGCTAGAAGGCAAAGCTCTTATACATCCTCCAAGCCTGAGTGTTTTTGGACATACCTCTCATAGAGCTTTAAGCCTGGGAACTCTTATTAGGGAACTGGGAAAGATGAGTCTTCATGTTCAACTCAATACAGGGAGTCTTGTGAAACATAAAGGTCTAAACTCACAGCAGATTTCAATCCCATCCTAAAGACAAGAACAATGAAAGGAAGTTTCACTTTTTCCAAAAGGAAGAGGGCTTGAAGTGAGAAGATACCATCTGAGCAAGAAACCTATTTCTGCCACCACCCTCAGTGCAACACAGATGCGTATTTCTTCCTCATTGTCTTGACCCTTGGCTCAAGGCTTTGTGAGCAAGACAAAGCATTACTGACCAGTACTGGGAATACCAGGGCCAGCCTGCTTTCAACTTTGAGAATCCAAATGTATTTCCAACATATTTTTCATCTCCTTATTAGAAGGGCCAAGACACCAAGGCAGGTATATGCCTAAGTCATACAGCAATATTCTTCACGAGTTTTAGCTTATATCAGCAAAACTAGTACCACTTTGGGATTAAGAAAGACAAACTTGTTAAATTGCTAAATGAGAACACTATTTCCAATTCTAAAGCCTCTTGGCTATGCTCTATGGCTATGACACCAATAAAAATGCCCCCCAGGCCCTCATCTTTGAGGAAAGTAATTGACAGCTCAAATTAATCTACTATGAATCTACAACAGAGGCCCATGGCCTGACCACTTGATCAGTAGACCAGATGCAAATGGACTGCAGTCAGACGAGGAACCCTGAAAAGGTGTGTGCATGTAGACATGTAAATTTCATTTCACATGTGAAGACTCACTACAGAGCACCAACCACAGAAACTCACCGAGCCACCCAGAAAAAAAGACTGCCAGTTATCAGCCAACCAGCAAATGAATACAGGCTATAGTGGCAACAGACATGGAGGCTACACGGGTGCCCAACAGCATGTAATGCCAATTTCTAGAGACAGTCTAGTAACTCTGAATGTGCAGCTCTTTAGACAAATGTTGCATCCCCATATAGCACCCTGATAAGGAGACCAACAAACCACTTGGTAGCAAGTTGATTACATTGAGCCCTTTCCATTTTAAAAGAGCCAGCCATGTACACTCACAGGAATAGACAACTATCTTACTATGGATTTCCCTTTCTTCCTTGAGGAATCTCTACCACCACCACTATCTTGGATCATTTGCAATGCTCCTTCCACAGGCATGCAATTCCACACAGACATGTCACCAATAAATTGGAATCAGAAAGAAGTGGTACAGAATGGGCTCCTAATCATGAGGTAACCTGGTATACAACATCATTCTGAATCAGGTGACCTCAGCACTGAGAGACTCAGAAAGCCATGCAGCAGCACTGAGTGAATGTGCTCAGAGTTTGGAGTGCCCTTCTTCATGATGCAGTAGTACATTACAGAAGTGCTGTATCCCCAGTAGAATGATTACAGGGATACTGCAACCTACAGTTGAGAAGGAAAAATGGTCTCATTTTCTACTGCTTCAAGTGAGTTACTGGTCACTTTGAGTCATCCTTGTGGCAGGGCAACAGAATGACCAGCAGGAGACTGGGCACCCTGGAGCAGTAAAGAACATGAATGGAACCCAAGTATTCCACTTGAGTATCTTATTTCTTGTCCCATTGTAACTGGGGCATTAAGCAGCCCTATCTTAAGCATCTATTCACTAGAGGTTGAAATACCTCAGGATGAAGGTGTGGATCACACCACCAGATCAGCACCAATCCTCAGCTGAGGCAATAGCTGAGTGCAAAGGGAATTCAGGGTGGATTTTGGTGGTGGAAGAGGATAAGCAGTTGTGAGCCAAGATCCACTTCAGCCACAGGAGTTGCATTTCTTCCCCTAACATCTTCCTGTATAAGTTTCCTCTCAAAAATAGAGGCCTGTGGATATGGAGTCACTGCTCTGTGGACTGGTGTAGGGAAGTAGTTCTGTGCAGCACAGGGGCCAACTGTGGGTCCATTAGAACACCATACTTCCTACATGCTGCTTCCAGCTGATGCTTCAGTGCAGCTGGGAGGCTATGGCAGGCTCATTTAGGACACTTGGAACTCCAAATGGGCAAGTTGGGCCCTGGGAATTGCCATTTGCTTTGCCAAAACACTTAGTATTGTATTCCTCAGTCTAAGCCACTTCCTACCCGACCTTTCTTCTTTCATTGAGAAGATAAGACATGCATGCATTGTGGTTTGATCCTCCCAGACTCCTCCAGCTCCCTCCTCAATTTCCCTCACCGGGCTTTCTTCCCACCTTCAAAGCTTTTGAACATCCAATCCCACTTTCGTATCTGCATATAAGAGGACAAAAGCTAGCAGTCAAGATATTTCATTTTAATTAAAACTGATACACTAAATTCAGGCATGAAAGCAAGCTTGTATATCCCTTAGACACTCCGAAGGCTACTCCATTCAAAGGGAGACCATCTAAGTCAGGGAGATGACTAGGCCCATTCCTCTATTACCCTAACACGATGGATAGTAACTGTACTCCACATCGATGTGATATCTGAGGTATACGAATTCTTTCTTCCAAGCAATAGTCCTTACCCTCTTCCAATCCTAGTATTTCAAGATTTGTCAAGTTACTATCTCCCATTTGCTCTGGGCCAATTATTTTGCATCCCAGTTCTGGTCTTATGTACTACTATGAGCAGTATCTTTCTACTCTTGACTCAAGTGAACTCATGACTTTCCTTGGTGAGGCTCTCTACTTATGGCTTCCATTTATGCCTCACAGAGCACCTCATCAATGAACATCCAGAACCAAAGTGGCCAGAGGGACCCAGACTGACCAGAGTGCAGGATTCATGTGTTTTCATTAGAGGACTGTTGAATTCAGACTGAGTGGGACCCACATAACTGTCAAAAGATGTTCTTTATCATGATGCCACTCAGCTAATCCTCCAGTGTACATGCTGCTGCCATTTCATTTAAAGCTTCTACCAAACATTGTTAACTGACTTGTTTTTTTCTGAATGTCAGACTCAACCACAGCAGCAAGAATTTCAATGAAAATTGGATTTTCACATTGGTTCTAGTCAAAGAGGAACCTGAGAAAACAGAGCCTAGTGTTTCTTCAACTGCAGATGTTAAGCTAAAGAAGCCTAGACCAAGTTAATCTTCCGCAAATGAGTAAATCAAAGCTTGTCCAAAACCAAGTCATAAAAGACCAATCCCCTCTTGCCAAATGTTTTGCCCCCCCACCAATAAAGTGAAAAGATGAGGTACGACATTTTGCAGAACTGGTGCCAACAATTTACTTTGATGACCAATGGACAGAAAACAGGTTTGTCGGAGATTTGTGCCTCTGCTTACAGAAAGCAAAACTATGTGTGAGGCTCATGGTGGAGGTATGAAGGGTACTCCTGAAACAGAGGGGGCCAAATTGTAATCTTATTTGATTGGCAGTGAACAAAACAGCAAGGCTTCAAAAAAGATGAGTGACGGGAAGGGACTAATAGATTTGAAGTTATAATATCAGCTTGGGACATCGTGTTGGCACCACATGCAAGAATGACTGCAAGACCTAGTCACACTAAGGCTATAGATTCACATTTCATTCCTTCTTAACTGAAGACTTCTTGATGCAAGTTTCTAGATCAGGTGATGGTGTATGGTCCATAGCAAACCCCTTTCCACAGATATAAAGGATTGGGTTTACCTAGTTTCATGCATGTCAGTCTCAGGAGAACTTCTGTTACCAACCTGCACTTTCCCATCCCCAGACCTAGAATATGTTATGCCTTGAATGTGCTAAAAGGACAAAGATGAAGAGATCAAAGACAATGGGGGAAGGAAAAGAAACATAGTTTTTTTTTTTTTTTTTTTTTTTTCTTTTATTATTATTATTATTATACTTTAGGTTTTATGGTACATGTGCACAATGTGCAGGTAAGTTACATATGTATACATGTGCCATGCTGGTGCGCTGCACCCGCCAACTCGTCATCTAGCATTAGGTATATCTCCCAGTGCTATCCCTCCCCCCTCCCCCCACCCCACAACAGTCCCCAGAGTGTGATGTTCCCCTTCCTGTGTCCATGTGTTTTAACACGCCATGGGAGACTATAATATGCCACCCCAGAAAATCTGTAAGCTGAAGTAGATGACTGTGAACAGAAGGCAATGAAGCAGCAGATAAGGGAGAGTTCATTCATTAAAACAACATATCCAGCTTTACTCACTAGGCTTTATCTACCATGTGTTTACTCTCCCACAACTTGCCATCCCTGGAGACTCAGGGTCCTGTTCCATTGTCTTTCCACTTCTCTAACTGTACTACTCTTTGTGTCAGAGACCACTCATCAACCAGCAAGGCCTCTCTGTACTTTATGCCTCCCACAGCTTAGACTCTCTCATGCTTATGTTTTTGAGTTACAAGGCACTCAACTCAGCAATGTGTCCTGAAGCAATGTGTCCAGGGAATTCCACAATGAATCTGAAGAGGGACTGGCAGATCTACACTGATTGCCCCTCTGACATGCATGGCAATGGTCTTTGTTATTTAAAAAAAAAAAAAAAAAAAAGGTGGGGGAGCCCTCTGGTCACCAGTTATCATAAACAGAGACCTTAAACCAAAGCATATAGTCATCTGGATACAAGCTTTCTTCAAGGATAAAAGGAAACTGAGGCAATTGAACCAACTAGAAGGTTAAGGATGTTCCTGAGAACAATATGCTAGGTATTGAGAAACTAACCTAGATTCCCCTGAAGTAGTTTTCTGCCCATTGCTGGTTTGTCTCACATGTGACATGCTTCATTCTAACTTCTAATCATTTCTTCTGGTGTTTTGTAATCCTAGATACTTATTTTATCCTCTTTCCTTGTTTCCTGCCTAGTGCTGGCTCCTCACAGGGAATTTATGTGTCTTTCACCTGTCTAGTCCAAACAGACAAATGTCTTGAAAGCCAAAGCTGGGTCTACCTCCTGAATTCAGGAAAAGCCTTGCCCTCTGTGGGTTTACCAGTGGTCTAGATAGAGTCCAAGAGCTGGCTTTATACATTCAGGGAGGCCAGAAAGGATCCCAACACACAGCCACCAAACTGGTCAGGGTAGAGAAGATGCCAAATATCTATCTTCCCATCAGTGAGGGGTTTGGAATTCAGTGATTTTTCTCTGTACTGGTATATCTTCTGTGAGACCTGAAAAGATATCCATACATATTCTGCTTATGTAAATTTAGTGTGTATGAAAAACACATAAGATCAGGTAACTAGGTTCTAAACTGGTTTAATACCAGAGCTAAATTATCTCAAATCATCAGCCTATGAATTCCACAGGCGTAGCATGCAGACTAAGTCACAAGAAGGATAAAGCAAACAGGGTTCTATGAGAACAGCCTGAACTAGTATATCAAGCATTATAAACTAGGGTTCCTTAAAGTTTCCCAGCTGGAAGAGCAAGAGACTCAAATTTGTTACAAACCATTTAATAGTGATACTTCTTACTATCTGAGGTCACCCTCTGCATGTTTGTTGTATGACTTGCAGAGTTCCTCTAACCAAAAGCCACCATACAAATTAAAAATGCAGTAAAGTGAGCCTGTGGATGCACAGCAGCACAATGAGCTGCACTTATGTGCAGTAGAAGATGACCCTGAGCTGCAAGTCTTCTTGGCTGTGTCCCTGCAAGGCCCCATATCTCATGCTCACATTGTGTAATTTGCTGTGTTTTATCACTCATCCCTACATGACGATACGATTTACATGAGCCCAAGAGGTCTACAAACGCTTCTATGTTCACGAAGAGTTGTGTGCATCAAGTCCTAATGACAGGGAAAGCATAGAAGACACACCAAGCTTCCCACTTATTCCTTCCAATGACCTATGTCTTTGCTTAAGAGAATAATGTGAACATAGTGGTGTTTAAAGCACATCCTTAGCAAACATGCCATCTTCCTCCCCGACTGTGGCCCTCAATCCACTCAGCAAGTTTGCCTTTGACCCAAGAGCTGACTCTGGCTTCTCAGGATCTTTGCTCTGCTTTAGCCCTTCAGCATCTCTTCCCCCAGTTAGTTCCTCTTGCTCCTAATCATGTTCTGCTCTGAGTCATCTACTCTCAGATCCATTTTCCTTTTAGCTTAACTCATTTTCCTTTTCAAAACTGCCTCCATCCATGCCTTTATACCCTAAGCATTCCTTTAGAACCCTCCTGGTCAATCACTACTGATTCTGTCTCTCCAACATGAAACACTCCAACTGTTTTTCTATACTTGCTTCCTGCATGAACTTTTTCCATGCTCCTTTGCCCTGCTGCCCTGTGCCTGGTCATGCCAGTCTTCTACAAACTGTATCACATGTATTCCTTTGCCATTCTGCTTCCAGTGGGATTAGACAACAAGAGGGACCCGGGGGGTTAGTGAGAGATCAGTCTCCCATCCCCACAGCTCTAAAATCTGCATCCTTTTAGGACCACAGATCCTGTGGTGAATCCCCTCCCACAAAAACACTTTTACACCTGGCTGTTTACCCTATGCCTTTTTACTGTACTTTCAGGTCTATGAGAGTAAAAGCTTCCACCTGCACCAGTCCCTCAGTGTTTAAAATCATTGGGTTAGAGTAACCTTCTCCTACTTCTGCAGAGCTCTCCTTAAGTCTCTGCAGAATATACCTCTTCCTTCTGGGGCTCTGATCATCCTCATGAAGTCTGTTAACAGAATAAGTGACTATATTTAATTGCTGTATTGAGTTATCAAAATGCTAAAAGGCTTCTTTAGGGGAGAAATCATTTTTCTGTTTTCTGTCCTGAGATTTGTTCACTAGTGAACAATCACAACATTCATTGAAATGTGACTCAACAATGAATGAAGATGTAGATCAATTCCTGCAGCCAACTTTGAGTTTCACAGCATATCAGGATAATCCTTTGGAAATAAAATGATCTTCCAGATAATCCCTTTATGTAATTTGTAACCCAAAAGGGTAGCACTGGTCCTCAGAGATCCCTGCTCTGAGACTGCCTTACTTTTCTTACTGCTTATTCTAATTAAGTCATTAGACTTTATTGCAATCAATATCTATCAGTGAAATTTTTAGAGATGGAATATAAACATTCAGTTACCTTGTTTTTAAATGTTAAGCCAATATCATTAACTATGCCTCTAATAGTTAACCAGAAGTAAAATTATGAATATGCTTGTTAGACTATGCTAAATGTTTTTATGGGGAGAGAAGTAGCCTAGAATAATATCCATAATTTTAGTTATATTACCTTGACTTGGGCCTATAAGCTTTACAAGTAAAAGTTAGGCTTTGGAAATACAGACAAAATTGCCATGCTTCTCAAATTAGCTCAGCTCTACTAGCCCTGCCTAGGCCCAGAGGGTGTTGCAGGAAATAGTAAGTCCCTATCATTCTTGGCTGCTTGCCTAATGGAGAACTCTGGCCCCAACCATCATCTCATCTCAGAGGCTATGCCTCCTTTACCACTGGGACTCAGGCAGATCACCAACACCGTTAGGAATGAGAGCTGGCTTTTCCAGCAGCTGCTTGGAGAGGACAAGCAAACACCTAGAAGTGCAGGGGCTTTGATGCACACAGGAGAAGAAGGACAAGGATGCTGGCAGGTACATTATGTGGCTTCCCCATCCCTTAGATTGGCCACAGGGAGCCATCATACTCTGGAAGCAGAGCCACTGTGGTACCCATGCAGGCGTTCCACACACATAGTCCTCCAAGGAAGGGCTTGCTTCTCACTGTAGGAGTATTCAAACAACCCCCAGGCCACAGCTGTTTCAGACTCAGTCTCAGCTGCAGAGAGCTGCTTTGCCCGAGATCCTCCATCCCAGGGCAGCCTGCATCTGATGTGTAAGCGAGGTGGCCTACAGAGGCCCGACCATCATGGCTCGATGTAGGACAGTGAGGCACAATACTAGCTCTGGAACTCTACCAGGGTAGTGAAGGCTCTCTTGGGACTGTGTCACAGTTGACCTCATCTCTGCCTAATCCTGCCTTCTTCCCCTCCCTTCCACAGGCAGCCATTCCTTAGACAAACTCCATCTCAGCAAGGACTTCATGGAGCCTAAGCTGTGAGAGCGCCCCCAACTGATCAAAGAACCCACCCAGTTTGGTAGCAGCGCTTCTGAGTTCCCTCTTTGTGACTGAGGACCAGCAGAGTTGAGGCATAAAAGCAGAATAAAGCAGAGGGACAGTAGGTTGACACTTGTGATTTCGAGTTAGAAAACATTGCTGGGCTGGAATTTAGATGCTATTGAAACTTCTAATCCCTTAAGTGTGTCACTTTTAGAGTAAAAAGCATAGACACTAGCAATATAGCATAATTACAAAATCAAGATTACCTGAAAGTCATTATTGACATTTAGTATCAGAAATAAGTTCCTACGAATCTAGTAACCTTAACATGTACCAGAAAATTCAACTGCAAAGACATTCAGCAGTCCACACTGCCATGTTCTCCTCCAATTGTTTTTAAGTAGTGTTTCTTTGACCTGATGAAACAAGCAGCTTTAATATATGTGAAAGTACACAAGTATAAAGTTCAGCAGTCCATAAATACAACAGGAAGTTCTAAATACACCCCCTTTCACAAAATGTTATGTTTTTGTTTTGTATAAGGCTAGCAGCTGTGTGTTTTCTAGTACAGCACTGAGTGGCTGAAGTCACCTAACTTTCTTGCTTCTTCTGCTTATTTTTTATCCCCTCAGTCTTGCTGTTCTGGGGTTGGATACTTCTCCCCACAATAAACTAATGCACCCAAGTTTTCTCAGGATCTACTCTCTAAGAATCCCAAGTAAATAATATCAAAAACACCAAAGTTCTTTTCCTAAGCAATGACAAAAGGTTGTACTTTCAGCAAAATTCCATGCAATTGACTGCCTGACAATTATATCCATGCAGTGTTAGGCAAGTATCCTAGGACCAGAGGCTACTACAGTAAATAGCAAGTTTCTACCCTTCTGCAGTTTGCATTCAAATGCAGAGACAGTCAGATAGGGAGTAGTGCTTTGAAGGAAACAAAGCAGGGTATGGAGTGGGTTTGTGATGAAGGAAGCAGTATTGTTTTCAATAACAATGCCAGTGAATACGGCACATCTTTCATGCACTCTCATCTACCAATAACTGAGGTTGTTACACAACCAATTCTCACATTTACTTCCATTTCGCCTTGTTTTAGTTAGAACACTCAAGCTTTTGTGCACACATCTGACATTGTAGTCTGCATGTGTGGGTTATACTTCATATAAAAAATGTCTCATACCACTAGTTTCAGTATAGGATGGCAGTTATGTAGAATACACATCAGTGTGTGTGACTGGATGCTAATGTTTTAGAGCCATTAAACAAAGAGCAAATTCTCCCAGATCCTGAGACAAAATCTTAGGTTCCTAGGCTATCATAGTAGCAACTTTCCAGTATGTAATGAGGCCCTGTCCCACTCTGAGATCATTTTATACATCTACAGGGCCAAGAGACTAACCCATTAATTGAGGGAAGCCAGCATATTTTGATCCACGGAAGTAAAGCTTCTCTGGCATTCTTCCTTCAAAAGCATATGGACCTTTGGAAAGAAGATATACTTGATCACATTCCAAGTGCTTTGTCCTACCATCCTCTTGCTCCTATCTTGAAGATGAGATTGGATGCCTGACAGATCAAAACACAGGTTCAAAGAAACCAACCCCCTGAAAGCAACAGGACAGTTAACTAGAAGTGGAACTTGAACTCATTTACAGTCTAAGTCCAAATATTCACATTTGTGGTTTTAAACTGGTGTGACCAGTATAGATTTGTTACTTCCCATAGCATTAGTTTATAATAGCAATACTATTCTTACATAAAGAAACTCCAAGATTTCTATAAACTCCAAACACGTCACTTGTATTATGTTACCTTATTTGGATAATTGCTTACCCAAGCTGTAACCTATTTGTGTGTATATGATAGGATTGCAAAGTTGGCAGTATAAGTCTTTTGGACTTCAGGAAGATGCCCAAACAAGTCCTTAACTTCAAAGACATGTGAGCAAGTTTGTTTAAATAGAGCACCTGATTAACTAAAGGTTTTGATCTGGCCAGGTACAACCACAATTGACTCCTATAGAAGTCACTGACCCAGTGGGCAGTACTCATGTGACAGTGCTAATGCAAGAAGGGAAAACCTCCAGTTATACCAAGTATTTTTGTACAAACATGTGAGCTATATCCAACAGGCTAGATATTCATATAGACAAATGAGTGACAGGACTTACCATTTTGTATCACACACTAACACTAACCACAAAGATTCCACCATGGGAAAGTTAATCAACCTCTAGGCTCAGGCTCTGCCTTTAGAGAATCCAAACTATCACAGGTAGTTCTGTGTGTAGTGAGAGAAAATATCTATGATATACTAAAAACATTTTCATTTGGTCTTAACGTGGTAAGTTAAGCATAACCATAGAGTCTTGAACCAGAGAGTTTCCTTAAAAAAAAAAAAAATGGGTTTGCTAGGAAAATGCATGCCTGAGCCTTTTTTCAGTAATTCATCAACAGGATGTACATTCAAAGATATAAGGGATATGTACAAATTAAGAGTTCCAGGAAAGCTGGTGAAGAAAAATGTAGTCAGAGTGAGTTCTCATTCTGTGTTCATAAACTTCCTGTCAATAAAATACTTAGAAGGCCAGCATGGATACTTCATGAAAAACACAGTAGCCATGAACCATATAAACTTGAGCTCAACACATAAGAATTGTGAGCAAATAAGTATGCTCCCTCATGTTTCAACTTCAAGGATAGCAAGGATTGAACAATGCTACCTAGTACCTGCTAGGATAAATATGGTTGCGAGTTGTGATAGAAAGTGATTGGCACACAGGGTGAGAAGCAAGGCATGAAGTAGGGGCACTTAGGCTGAGGCAGCATGTGAAGCTGCCATCTAAGGGGTAAGGACAGCCTTCTTTGGGCAAGGTGGGGTAAAGAAATACCTGAATGATCTAAGTACCCAAGCTGGCCAACAGCAATGCAAGGAGTATAGAAACAGGGGTAGACAGAGGAAGTTAGGCAAAACCCAGGAGCCTGGTAGGCATTAGGCAAAGGACACCTCAGGAAGGACAGAATGTCTGTGAGAGGTCAAATGGAACAAGGCCAGTCATCTTTCCAAGCTTGTGAGTTTTCCAATACACAGAGTTCTCCCCATCTCCCCAAATAAGATGGTAGTGAAGACTGGAGTATACCACAGGGATCCAAAATCTGAGATCCAGACTGAATAAACAAAGGGTATTGAGGAACTCCCTACCCCCAAACACACATGCAGACACAGTCCACATCCAGTTCTATCCCTCATCCAGGTAGACTCTTGTCTCCTTCACAGTTTGCTCTAGGCCCCAGAGAAGACATTCAGACAGTCCTAAGCCTCACTGGCAGAGAGCACCAGGGAACAGTCAGGGGCTAGGACTTGAAGCACTTCCTCCTCCTGCTGCCCTGGGACTATGCCGTCCTGACCTGATGCTATAAGGTTCAGCTGCCTTTAACAGAAGGAGCAAAAATCCCTGCTGGTGGCATGAGCTCTAGAGCAGCCAAAGCCAAAGTAGAATGTCACAGTCAAATGGGATTCAGGGTAAAAACTTCGGCTTCCAGGAGTTTCCCAATGCAATCCCCTCATATCTGTAGCTCACACCTGCCACAAAGGGAGGGAAGGAGGCACGTGAGTTATAGGATCAGTTCCACTCTAGGACACAGTCATGGGCTTTGAGCTCTAGACTGGGACTCCTGACCTACATTCAATGCCAAAACCAGTTCTGAGGATGTCAACATCCTTCAAGAAAAAGACCTCCCTGGATATGTTCTGCACAGACCCTGCCTGAGGTAGACAGGCACTTCATCATGGCAAGCATCGACCTTCATCCTCCACAGGCTGCCCAGTTTGAGTCTTCCCCTCAGAGAGGTGGACAGTCAAACTTGCCCTCCTTACTCTGGGGATTGAGTGCCCCCATGTCCGTGACAGCTAGCCCAGTCATGTCTGGCGTCCCTATTCTGACACCAGCTGCTGCCCCACCTCTGGAACACCCTGGAGAGACTTGTTCCCCCCACCCGGTGGTGTAAGAATCCGCAACTGTCCATTCTCCATCCTTGAAACAACTGTACCTTATAAGAGCCAAAAAAGTTAAGCCACATCAACTCCTGCACTTAGTTCATTTTGCCTTGACCATTTACCAGTTTCCCTAAGAACTGGAAGGCTTGAGGACAGCATGAATAGTTTATCCTCCAATGTCCAGCAAGCCTACAGAGCGGGTCCCTTACCAGTAGGCGGGGAATTACTATCTGGACCACAAGATTCTAAGGATCAGAGCTACAACTCCCAAGTGAGAATAGTTGAGACTTGAACATACATTTAACCCAGACCAAGAGCTTTAAGGGTGGTCACACCTGGTTCTTAGTTAGCAAAACACGGCTACTAGCCTGGTTAAAATATGTGGATCACATGACTTCTATGTGACAGCACTGACCCCAGGCTACAAGTAGGTCATTCCCTATACTGAGAGGGAATCCAGGTCTCAGGAGAGTCTCCAGGGTGATTCTAAGAGGGGCCATCTCAGACGGTGGATCCTCACAAGGCCATGGCATGCCTATCCCTGTTAATTCTTCATTGTGGTCTGAGCCTGGTAGGATCCCCGGTACTATTCCCACTCCCTTCCCCTACCTCTGATTTTCAGAAGACCATGTCAATTGTTCTTAGCCAATTCAGGTCCACATTGTATTTTGACCGAGGTACCTTCTCTCTGATCCTGTTAATAGGCTGAAAGGAGAGTAAGGTAAAAGTAGAAGATAGTGGAAAGAGATCCAGGATACAACTTTAGTTTCATTTACAGAGGAACCATAAAGCCTTCATGTTGTCAAGCTAACCACAGTAGAAAGAAAAGGGAATTAATGCAATAAAAATGCTGCATGGGTCAAACTAAACTTGTCTGAAGACTAGACTAAGCCTACCAGTACCGTATGACTTCTGTTTTACAACTCACATTTTCATGGATTATCAGATGTCTGGCTTTTTAATTAAGCTATTTATTGGCCGAACAATTTACCATAAAAATGTCAACATAAAATAGACATTCATATCCCAGTTTACAGATAAGGATTGCTGGTAAAGCTTAGCTAGATGATGCTGTTTGGAAGTCTCATGACTCCAAGTCAACCTGAGGGCTGGGATGTATTCTTTAAGGCTCAACTAAGCAAGAAGAGATCTGTTCCCAAGGAGACTCATGTCACACCTTCAGTGTCCACTTCCAAGCTCACTTTTTGTTGGTGAGCTTCAGCTCCTCATTCTGTGAAACTGAAGGCTTCTCCCTTTTGCCCTACAAGGCTGCTCCAAGGGACAGTTTGTAACGTTGCAGCCGGTTTCTCTTAAAACAACTTCTAAGACAAAGGGAAAGAATATGAGAAGCTAGTCATTACATCCAACCTCAAGGGAAGGGGCTACTACAGGCAGCAAGACCAGGAAGTGAGGAAGAGCTCAGAATTAGGGACCTCTGCTATTGAGGGCATGGAAGTATTCATCTCTGAGAAGATCAGAGTGCAAGAGAGGTCCTGTTTGGGACAGAGGGGTTGGACATGAGTCGGAGTATGGACCAAGAGTTGTTTCAACATTGCCTTAACATGCAGTTTCCCAAAACTCCAGTGCATTGCAGTGACAAACTGAAGAATGGTTTTCATTGTTTGACAGGCTAGTTAGTACTACTAGGAATAGTATTTGTCATAGACAAGATCCCCCTGGATCATTCTGGTACCTATGTAGCTCACATTGCCCATCTGGCCTCCATGCTTATTTGAGTGCCTGTTCCAGGCAGTAGCTGCCCTTTTAGGTTTTTCCTCCTATTTTCTGCTGAAGGCTCAGGGTCAGAGCTGAGGACATTGGCACTGGACACATTCTGGCTGGGCTGTGCTTCCCTGGATAGGTTTTCAAAGAGGCAAAATACAGAGGGAAAAGATGGAGTGTGGCTTTATTATAACAGGTCCTAGAACCTGAACCTACCTATGACCAAGGCAAAGAAAGTCTTCCTAGTGGTTCAAACTATGTGGACCATGGAAATGACCAACTACTGGGTCAATTTTGCAAACTCTTGAAGTGACATGTAGGAGGCATATGAGACCACCCCTGCTACATGGGCCGTAAAGTGGTTCTGAAAATTTAGATCCTACAAACAGGAACTTCCTTTGGTCTACAGAATGGAAACTGATCATGTAGTGGTCTCATAACAGAAAACAGTCACCTCATGGCTTCTGTGTCAAATCGGTCATCTAGTACCTAAAGAGCTGATTCCATTTGAGACTCAGTAGGAAAGGTAGGGCCTGAGCAAGAAAGCCATGATGAGTATACACATATGAGAATTCAGGCCAAAGTCTTGAAAGGGTTGACATCACCAGATCACTGGATTTAGAGGGCATGAGAATACAACAACTAGATCCCCCTTCAACAAGGACTCATTGCCCCAGCTGCCAGAAGCACTGCCAGTGGATTCCAGCTATCACCTTCTACAGTGTTTGTTTCAGCTCCAAGGGTATGCTCTTCCCTTAACAGCTCTTATCCAATTACTGACCATAGTAGATGTCTGAAGGCCAGTGATCTCAGGCCACCATGGAACAACTGATGAGCCACATGCATGTTGACACTTGCCAGGGCATTGCTGGGTCTGCAGTGCAGTTAAGTGCTCCTGCCACCCAATCCTGCTTCCTTTCCCATTCCTTAGACCAGATTTGATCTCTAAATGCCATATTTCATGTCAAACTCCATATCAACCTCTTTTCTGACAATCCAACCTGCAACACCAGTCAAAAGGGTCTCAAGGCATGCAATTCTTCTCTGTGCCTGGAATGCCTGCTCATCATAAGAGCCAAGTCCTCCTCAACTCTCTGAACATTTGCAAGTAACACATTCTCCCCTATGCTGGCAACTCTATGATCTGTCATGGTGTCTGGACTTCGGCAGTTTCTACAGTTACATGTCAACACTTCCATGCATTGACACTAGATTCCGGTGATTTTACCTCAACTGTGGTTTCTTGCCTGGTGGATGGCTCCTCACCAAGAGCATTTCCCATGTGTCTGATTTACCCAACACATGTACATCCAACAAAATTGGTTCTACCTCCTGGAATTCATGGAAAGCACTGCCCACTATGGGCTCAATGGCCTAGGGTCCAAGAATGGGCTTTCCACATTCAGGTATGCCAGGGAGGACCCACACTCAGAGCTCCATTGGTTGTGAGCAATAATATACTGGATATTTGTCTTCTCCCATCAATAGTGTTTAGAGAGAAGTGATTGGAAAAAACAAAAAAAGCCAGTCTTACTGCATCTTCCATGAGACCTGAAAAGATGTAGATGGGTTTCATACTTAGTGTATTTAAACACACACTGGTCCAAGTCAGATCTCAGTGTTAAACCTAGGTGGAAGCCTGGGCTTAGTTAACTTGAAATTGTTTGTATATAAGTTCCTCATTTGGTAACATTGCCCATAAACTCAAGGAAGTCATATCATACTGATCTCTAAGAACTACTTTGACCTGTATACAATACTACAGTTGTGTTGTTTCTTAAAGCACTCTTTCTTAAGAGCCAAAAGTCAACCAGGTTTATCATGAACCAAAGTTCCTTAGAGAAATTCTTTGCTATGTGAAGTCACCATCTGCACATTAGATATGATTGGCAAAAATTCTGCCCTGTCTGGGAAAAACCTAGGGAAAATCCTTTTATACTGGTCTTGGCAAGAATTTATGGCTAAGTCCTTAAAAGCAATTGCAACAAAAAATGGTAAGCGGGACCTAATTAAACTAAGTAGCTTCTGCAAAGCAAGAGAATTATCAAGCAATAGAATAGACAGCCTACAGAAAGGCAGCAAGTTTTGGGAAATGATGCATGCAATAGTCTGAGGAACTTAAGTCAACAAGAACTCCATTAAATATTGGACAAAGGGCATCAATGGACACTTCACAAGAAGACATAAGTGGCTCAACGGGAAGTCACTGATCAGAAGTGCAGGTTAAAACCAAAATGAGATACTGTCTTGCACTAGTTGGAATAGCTTTTGTTAAGTAAAAACACATTAGCAAAGCTGCAGAGGAAAGGGGACACTGATATATTGTTGGTGGGAATGTTAACTAGTTCAGCCACTGGACAACAGTTTGGAGACTTCTAACATAACTAGGAGTTGAGCTATCATTGGAAATAGCAAGCCCATTACTGGATATATACTAAAGGAAAATAAGTTATTCTAACAAAAGGACATTTGCACCCTATGTTCATCATAGTACAATTCACAATAGCAAAAATATGGAATCAACGTAGGTACCCAAAAGTGGACTGAATCAAGATGTGGTACATATACACCATGGACTACTACACAGCCATTAAAGAAAATCATGTCCTTTGCAGCAACATGGATACAGCTGGAGACCATTATCTTAACCAAATAAGCAGTAAACCAAATGTCATATGTTCTCACTTTTAAGTGGGAGCTAAACATGAAATACACAGTATCTGAAGACAGCAATGATACACACTGGGGACTACTAGAGGGAAGAGAGGGAGGGTGTAAGGGATGAAAAAGTACCTGTTAGGCACTATGCCCACTACCTGGGTGATGGGTTTAGTCCTACTCCAATCATGCAATATACCTTTGTAACAAAGCTGCACATGTACCCGATTCTAGAATAAGAGTTGAAAGAGAAAAAATTCTGCCCAAGAGACACTACACAGATGGAAAATAAACTGAGATGACTCTGGGCTCACCAGCAAATTCTGCTGCACACAAGTGCAGGGGAGATTGATGAACTGCCATGTGCTCTGCTGTGTCCCACAAGGCCCATGTCCCACACTCACATTGCTTACTGTGCCGTGTCACCAATACTCTTCACATTAAGGGAAACACTAACTGAGCCTCAGAGACCTAGGGAGCCTCAGAGACCTAGGAAGGCTCACGTTTGAGTAAAACTTGTGTGCAGTAAAACACACACGGTGGAAATGTAGCAGACACTAGGACATGAACTTACTCCTTCAAATGTAATGTTTTCTACACCCAAGAGAAAAAAAATGGACACATTGCTTCTGGGAACGTACCATGCTGCTCCTGCACAGGTACATTCTGAAAGACATGACACTCGGACTACTGTGACCCTCAGCCACTTCTCAGATGTTTGCTGTTGACACAAGCAGCAGCTGACTCTGGCACTTTGTTCTGCTCCAGCCCTTCAGCATCTGTTCCCCACTGAGGTCCTCTAAGCACCTTTTACTTGGAGTCATCTGCTTTGAGACCATTCTTTGAACTTAACCCATTATCTTCCCACATCCACATATCCCACCCACACCTCCATACAGGGTTATATGCCCCACACAGCTGTTTTAAACAAAAAAGGTTCTTATCAATTGTATGTGACACAGGAGCCAGAGTGAAGGCCCAAAGGGAGAACTTGCTATTACCATTTTTCTGCTTAGGTTTAATGAAGCATGGACAGCCGTGTCCAACTGTGATTGGACAAGGGCATGACCTAATGCCCAGACTGAGTGGGGAAACCCAGCAAGGCCTGTCTGTTTTATTTCCCTTGGTCTCTACAGCATTCCTTCTTTCTAGGTAGGGGGCAGGACCCCTCTGGAGTGAGCATTTGATGACCTGTTTGTCAAGGCAAGTTAGAAATTCTTTATGGTCAGCTGTTACACAGGAAGGGAAGGGGAGAGTAACGTTCCTAGATTTAGGGCTGGCTTGGGGAGGAGGGCTTCCAGTTTCTACCACCTTCCTTAAGGTGCAAGAAGGGCAGAGAACAGCAGCAGAAGACAGAGCTGGTTCTGAGGCCCTCCAGTCTCCTATTTGGGAGTACTGGGCCCTCCAAAGCTCCACTTCCTGCCAGTTCCTTCTCCACAGAACACCCTCTGGAGGCTGCCTGGCTGAGGCTCCAACCTCACTAAGATTTCTCAGGACACAGAGCTCCACCTGTGATTCAGCACTGCCCTCTCCTGGCCAACACTGCATTAGGTCCCAGAGCATCTACCCCTGCAGTTCATTTTGGGGATTTGTCTTACTCCCCACACACCCACTGCACTGCCAGATACCAGGGGAGGGAAGCACAGGAGGACCCACATCTTACAAGGCATGGAAGTCAGGGTCAGTTACTAGCCATGTCCTCGGGCTCAGACACCTCATCCTGGACTCCAAAAGCTTCCCACTCACAGGAAGATAAGCTCAAATGATCTGACCTACTTTGACTCTGATCAAATGAGTCACTGGGGGTCTACCGACTTCACATGGAATTCTCTTTTTACCAATTGGGAGAATTTCAGGTTCTAATGCTTGGGAGGCACACCTCTGTTGGGTGAGTCCCTGATTCAAATGCAGAGATGACCTCTTAGTTCCCCATGGTTCCCCAAAAGGCAAAGTATCAAGTGACAGGCAACTTTTACCAAGGCCACAGCTCTTTTTTTTTTTAATTTAAAACATTGTATTTTGAAATAATTTTAGGCAAAGTTATAAAAGTAGTACAGAGTCCCTATATAATTTTTTCTCAGCTTTCCCCAACATGTAAACATCTTACATAACTGTAGTACAATGATTAAAGCCAAGAAAGTAATATCAGTACAATACTGTTAATTGAACTAAAAGCCTTATTCAAATGTCCTCAGTTTTTTCACCAACAAACTTTCTTGGTTCCTATATCTATTCCAGGATTCCACATTGTGTTTAGTTTTCAGATAATACTTAGTCTCTTCCAATCTGAAGTCGCACCTCTTAAAGAAGATAACTATTTTTTTTTTTACAGTTTTTATATCTTTAATTTCTTTTTAGCCTTACTGCTAGGACTTCCAGTAAAATATTTAGTACAAATGGTGATAATAGAAATCCTTGTCTTATACCTCACCTGAGGGGTACTCTGTATTTCACCATTGAGCCTTTTAACTACATGTTTTTTGTATATGTCCTTAATTAGAATAAGGAAGTTCCCTTTTTTATTTTTAGTTTCCTGAGCTTTTTTTAATTTTTATTTTTTTATTATTATCTTTAAGTTTTAGGGTACATGTGCACAATGTGCAGATTAGTTACATATGTATACATGTGCCATGCTGGTGTGCTGCACCCATTAACTTGCCATTTAGCATTAGGTATATCTCCTAATGCTATCCCTCCCCCCTCCCCCCACCCCACAACAGTCCCCAGAGTGTGATGTTCCTCTTCTGGCCACAGCTCTTTAACCCTTACATCTAGCCTGACCCACAATATAAAAAGTGACCAGTTTAAAAGGAAAATATAGAATGTACAGCTATGCCACAGAAAAATACACCATTCCATAACCTGTACCATTACAAAAAACTCACCAGCCACTTACCTGGGAATATCTAGGTGACTGCCATAGTTTGTGGGCCCAGCCCCCTCCACTCAATCGTAGCCTGTATGCTAGGAATTTTGTGACAGTTCCCAACTTTGGATGCAAACTGACACACTGAGACAAGGGGCTAAAAGGCAGGACTCCTGTATGTCCTCAGAGCCCAGTTGTGTTTGGACACACTGCCTGCTGTTCTCTGCTATTGTTAGCCTGAGACCTCTTCCTTCTTGGGCAACTGAAGGATAAGCCATCATGCTCAGTCAATGTAAGGAGGCTTAGAAAACTAAGGTCTAAAGTCACTAGAGATTTCAATCCCATCCTAAAAACTAGAACAGTGTGATGTTAATATTGAGTGTTGGCCAGGGATGGTGGCTCACACCTGTAATCCCAGCACTTTGGGAGGCCAAGGCAGGCAAGATCACCTGAGGTCAGGAATTCCAGACCAGCCTGACCAACATGGAGAAACCCCATCTGTACTAAAAAAAAGTACAAAATCAGCCAGGCATGGTGGCGCATGCCTGTAATCCCAGCTACTCGGGTGGCTGAGTCAGAAGAATCACTTGAACCCCAGAGGCAGAGGTTGTGGTTAGCCGAGATCACATCATTGCAATCTAGCCTGGACAACAAGAGCAAAACTCTGTCTCAAAAAAAAAAAAAAAAAAAATTGTCAACTTGATTGGATTGAAGGATGCAAAGTATTGTTCCTGGGTGGGTCTGTGAGGGTGTTGCCAAAGGAGATTAACATTTGAGGCAGTGGACTGGGAGAGGCCGACCCACCCTCAATCTGGGTGGGCACCATCCAATCAGCTGCCAGCCCAGCTAGAATAAATTAGGCAGAAGACATGAAAAGGACTTGACTTGCTGAGTCTTCCGGTCTTCATCTTTCTCCCATGCTAGATGCTTCCCCATCCTTAAACATCAGACTCCAAGTTCTTCAGCTTTTGGAGTCTTGGACTTACACCAGTGGTTTGCCAGGGGCTCTTGGGCCTTCAGCCACAGACTGAAGGCTGAACTGTCAGCTTTCCCACTTTTGAGATTTTAGGACTCAGACTGGCCTCTCTGCTTCTCAGCTTGCAGACAGCCTATTGTGGGACTTCACCTTGTGATTGTGTGAGTCAATTCTCCTTAATAAACTCCCCTTCATATATACATCTATCTTATTAGTTCTGTCCCTTTAGAGAACCCTGACTAATACAGATTTTGGTACCAGGAGTGGTTCTAGAGGAACAGAATTTTAAGGATGGATTTCTCTAGTTGGTTTTTGGGTTTCTGGAGTTGGCTGTTTAATCTTATTAGACCCCAAAATGCTAAGGACTCTATTTCTAATAGTATGGAGAACACTGATAGTCCTTGGAGTGAACTGTTTAGAGTGTTACGCAAAATAAATGCATTTGATACTCCTGATTCACAGCTCCTGAGGGGCTAGGAGTTTAGTGACTCTGTACATAAAACCTTTGACCATATGTGGAGAACCAAGGAATATAATGAAGTTGATTGCTCCCAAGTTTGCTGGACAAAGTGAAGGAAAAAAAGGATGAGCTCAGGTATACTAACTCTCAGCTCCAGAAGCACATACAGAGCCTCAAGTCTTCTAAGATCACCCTGAATGAGAGTCTTATCTCCTCTAGACAAAGGGCTGAAAGTTGTGGAAATTCAGACTAGCTCTTATAAGAGTTACTGACCTGCAACAAAAGGTGCAGGCTCAGTCTTGCCAGGTGTCTACTGTTGAAGTTGGGTCATTGGAAAAGAATAGAACCCTGCAACTTGGAATGGGGATGTGTGCAAGGACCCTGATGAGGCTTTTTTCCAGAGGAAATAGCCTCCCCACCCCCTAAGAGGTGGCAACATCCCCTCCCGCACCCACATTTGCCATCAGCCTTTCCATTTTTGTCTGAGGAAATTAACTATGCACTTCCTGAGACAACAGTGATGGCCTCCCCTGAGGCAGCTGCTAGGCAAGACAATGTTGATTCTCCCCAGGACCTACCCCCAACACCCCTGTTTGCTTCTAGACCTATGACTACACTCAAGTCTCAGCAGGCCTCTAGAGGTGTGGTTGAGTGTGACCCAAAAGGAGACACACTACACTCGAAAATTGAGTTTTCTAATGTATATAAGCAGAAATCTGGAGAACAGGCATGGGAATGGATATTAAGGGTGTGGGATAACGGTAGAAGGAACATAAAGTTGGATCAGGCTGAATTTATTGATTTGGGCCTACTAAACAGGGAGTCTGCACTTAATGTTGCAGCTCAGAGTTAAAAAAGTTCTAATAATTTGCTTGGTTAGCTGAAATAAAAAAGATGACCCACTGTGAGTGAGCTGGTAATGCCTGATCTCCTTAGTTTAATATAGGGGAAGGGATCCAAAGGCTAAGGGAGATTGGGATGGTGGAGTGGATTAGTCACACTTTAGACCTACTAATCCCAGCTGGGAGGGTCCAGAAAATATACCCTTGACCAATGCCTTGCAAAATAGATGTGTGAGGGCAGCACCTGCATCTCTGAAGAGCTGTGATTGCTGTTTTCTGTATGCCAGATCTAACAGTGGGAACCACAGTCACTCAACTACAAAATTTAAATAGAATAGGAGTAATTGGATCCTGAGGTGGCAGGGACCAAGTGGTAGCACTCAACCATCAAAGGCAAGGTGGACATAGCTACTGTAATGAACAGCAGAGGCAAAGTGGCAATCAGAATAGTCTGACTCATGTAGAGCTCTGGTATTAGCTAATTAATCATGGTGTTCCCAAAAGTGAAATTGATAGGAAGCCTACTGCATTCTTAATTTATATAAGCATAAAACTTCCAGGTCAGTATACAAAAGAATAGTTTGAATTATAAAAACAGTCACAGCCCCTCAATTTCCAGACTTGAGCCAGTTTACAGACCCAAAACCCCTTGAATGAAGGGGAGGACAGGTCCCCTTGAGAAAGTACCCCCACTACACTACCAATGATTTATGTCATTAATCTTTCTCCCATCCTTCTCCAGAGAGACCTCTGGCCTTTTACTAGGGTAACTACATTGGGGAAAGGGAAATGATCAGACATTTTGGGGACTACTGGACACTGGCTCTGAGCTAACATTGATTCCAGGGGACCCAAAACATCATTGTAGCCCTCCAGTTAAAATAGGGGCTTATGGAAGTCATGTAATTCATGAAGTTTTAGCTCAGGTGTGACTTATAGCGGGTCCAGTGGGTCCCAAGACTCATCCTGTGGTCATTTTCCCAGTGCCACAATGCATAATTGGCATAGACATACTTAGCACTGGCAGAACCCCCACATTGGCTCCCTGACTGATAGGATGAGGGCAATTATGGTGGGAAAGGCCAAATAAAAGCCATTACAGCTACCTCAACCTAGAAAAATAGTAAGTCAAAAACAATATTGCATCCCTGGAGGGACCGCAGAGATTAGTGCCACCATCAAGGACTTGAAAGATGCAGGGGTGGTGATTCCTACCACATTCTCATTCAACTTTATTTGGCCTGTGCAGAAGACAGATGGATCTTGGAGAATGACCATGGCCATTCCTTAGACACCAAACTCCATCTCAGCAAAGACTTCATGGAGCCCAAGCTGTGATCACCTCTACATGAGGAAATGCAACATGCCTTTAGTAGTGGCTCCTTTCTGCTTTCCCTCTTTCTGCAGCTCAGAGAAAGCAGAGTTGAAGCACACACACAGAACAAAGCACAGCACAGCAGAAGATGGTAGATTGTCACTTGTGATTTCTAATTTCTAGTTAGAGAACATTGCTAGGCTGGATTTAAGATGCTATTTAAGTTTCTAATCCCTTCAGTTAAGTGTCACTTTTAGAGTTATGAGGGAATAGATACTAGCAATAAACCAGCTAATTTAGTTAAAAATCAAGCCCAGATGACTACTGGAAATAAAGTAGCTACCCAATTTTAGCAAGTTTCAATTCACCAGAAGTAACCTTCTGTGAGTCTAATAGCCTTACATACTTGCAAGTTTGAGATTCAGCAGTCCACCACTACAATGGTAAGTTGTGAATACACTCTCCTGTACAAAATGTTTTAAGTGTTTTCCTTTTGCCTGTGTGATAAAGCAAGCAGCTGTGGGTTTTCTGGTAAAACTGCGAGACCCTGAAATCATCTCTTTCGGCCTCACTTTTTATCCCTTCAATCTTGCTGTTCAATATACCCAAGTTTTGTTGTAGGCTCTATTTTCTGGGAATCCCAAGTAATCTGAAAGGATTGTTCTCTTAGCAGTAATATCCTATTAATTAGACTGCCTAACAACTACCTCCAGAGTCATAGGCAAGTACCATTTTAAGGAACCTAGGGACAGGGATAAACACTTCCCTACCCTCCCAGAGTTTGCATTCAAATGCAGCAATTAACAGGTAGGGATAAGCACTATGAAGGAAACAAAGCAAGATACAGAGTGAGCTTGTGATGCGGCAGGAAACAGTTCTATTTTCAATAATGTTGCCAAGGAAGAAGACACATCTTTGATTCACCCTCGGCTGCCATTAACAGATGCTGCATGATCACATTGCAACTTTACTTCCACTTCCTTGCTTGGCGTCTCAGAGCTTGTGCACACACATCTGATATTGTAGTGTCCACGTGTGGGTTAAGCTTTAAATGCAAAGAGTCTTTTAATTACTATTTCAGTATAGAGTATCAGTGATATAGAACACATCATACTGTAGCAGGAGATTGCAGGTGCTTTGAGACTAATGTATTAGAGCCATTCGACAATCAAAAAGCAAATTCTCCCATATCTTGGAACAAAAGCTTAGCATCTTAGGCTATTACAGTTGCTTTCTTCCAACATGTAACAGGGTCTTATGTTAATATCTCTTTTGTTCAAACACACTGTGGTCAAGGGACTGCCAATTGAACGCCAGCAAGTTTTGGTATACGAGGGTATAGTTTTTCTATCATTCTGTCAAGAGCATCATACCTTTGGGAAGTTGTAGTTCACTGCATTCAGAGTACTTTCTCCTACATTCTCTTGCTCTCAACTAGTACCTTAGATATGCCCAAGTCAAAGAAACAATCTCCCTTAGAAGTAACATGGCAGTTAAGTGGAAGTAGGACCTGAACATCTATTGTAAGTCCAAATATTCACCATATTCATGTTTTTTTTTTTTTTTTTTTTAAGATGGAGTCTTGCTCTGTCACCCAGGCTGGAGTGCAGTGGCACGATCTCGACTCACTGCAAGCTCCGCCTCCCGGGTTCATGCCATTCTCCTGCCTCAGCCTCCTGAGTAGCTGGGACTACAGGTGATCACCACCACGCCTGGCTAATTTTTTGTATTTTTAGTAGAGATGGGATTTCACTGTGTTAGCCAGGATGGTCTTGATCTCCTGACCTCGTGATCCACCCACCTCGGCCTCCCAAAGCGCTGGGATGATAGGCGTGAGCCACTGCACCCGGCCCATATTCATGGTTTTAAACTGAAGTGACTAGTATATTAGATTTGTTACTCTCACTCGCTTTAGTTGGTTTACAATGGCAGTATATGTTTTCATAAAACAGAATTCTAAGAATCTTACTGACTCCAAAACCAGTCACTTGTACTGTTATTTGGGTAAGTCCTCATGCAAGGTATTTAACTGTATACGACAGGATTATAAGAGCCAACAGTCCAAGTTCTTGACTTCAGAGAAATGTGAGTGAGCTTGATTAAACATTAGAGCACCTGATTAACTGAAGGATTACAGCAGGGAAGGTGCACAAGCTTGACTACTATAGAAGCAGCTAAGCCAGTAGACTACACTCTGTCGCAGTGCTTACCCCAAGGGCAAACCTCCAATTACACCAGTATTTCTGCAGAGACATTTGAGCTACAGCCAACAGGCTAGGTACTTGTTTTGGCAAATGAGCAGAGGACCCTACCATTATTCTGTATCATACATTAACACCAACTGGAAAGCCTCCACCATGGGAAAGGTAACCAATCTATAGGCTCAGACTCTGCCTTGCTATGTATGCACTGATAGGAAATATCTAAGATAAATTGAAAACATTCACTGTTTTAAAGGGGTAAGGTATGTAAGTATTAATACAGATTCTGCTTGGAGAAAAATTAAGCAGAATCTCTGGACAGTAACAAGAGAAAATTTCCTTTAGAGAAGGGGATTGGGTTGCTAGGGGAAAGAATGAGGAAGGAGACTACTTTCTTTTGGTGAATAATTCACCATGGTGCATATTAGTGTAACATTCAATGGGATACTATAAGGGATGAGTAACAATTAACAGTTCCAGGCAAGCTGGTGAAGAAAAAGTTTGAGGTCTTATATTCCCAATACTCAATAAACCTCACAAATGAAATACCTAGAAGGTAAGGAGTAAAAGCCGCCATGCATATTTTATGAACAAGATAGAAGCCATTAAGCATATAAACTTAAGCTCAATTGAGTGATCAAGTAAGTACACGCCCTCATGTTTCAACTTCAAGGATGGCAAAGATTGAATGATGCTACCTAGTACCTGCTGGGATAAAGTCACAAATTGTGGTAGAAAGTGGATGGCATGTAGGGTGTGAAGCAAGGCATGAAAGTAGGGGCACTTAGGCTGGGCAGCACATGCAGCTGCCATCCAAGGGAGACTCACAGCCTTCTTTGGGCAAGGTGGGGTAAAGAGACACTTGAATGATGTAAGTGCCTGAGCTGGTGAACAGCAGCGCAAGCAGCATGGTGACAGCAATAGAGAGGAGTCTAGCAAAGCCCAGGGGCCTGGCAGGCATTAGGCAAAGGATGCCTCAGGAAGGACAGGATGGCTCCGGGTGGTCAAGTGGAACAAGGCCACAGTTATCTTTTCTGGCCTGTGGATTTTCCAGTACAGAATTCCCCCAGAGACTACAAAAGAGACATCAGGATTGGACTACAACCCAAGGATCTGAAAGTCTGAAAGCCAGACTATTTTAGAGAAAATTGAAAGGATATCTGGAAAAAAAAAAAAAAACACACACAACCAGCACGAGTCCACATCCAGCTCTGTCCTTCATTCAGGTAGACTCTTGTCTCTCACAGTTGGCTCTAGGCCCCAGAGAAGACATTATCCAATAGTCCCAAGGTTCACAGGCAGAGAGCACCAGGGAATGGTTAGGGGATAGGACTTGAAGTGTTTCTTCCTACTGCTCCCCTGAGACCACACCAACCTGGCCTGATGCTATAGGGCCTAGCTGCCTCTAACACAAGGAGCAAAAAGCCCTCCTGCTGGCATGAGCTCTACAGCAGCTAAAGTCCAAGTAGAATATCACAGTCAAATGGGATCCAGAGTAACACAAGAACCTCAGCTTCTAGAACTGTTGCATCAGTGTCCAAAGGCAGACCCTTCATTTCCCTAGCTCACATCTGCCATGGAGGGAGGGAAGGAGGTACTTGGGTTGTGGGTCAGGTCTGCTCTAGGACACTGTCATGAGTTTTAAGCTTGAGATTGTACCTCCCAATCCAGACTCCAACAGGAGGTAGAAAAGTTTTCCTTTTGGTCATCTAGCATTTTTACACATCAAGCACAGACCTACATTCTATACCAAAGCCAAATATTTCTGAGTAATTCCATACCCAAAATAAATAAGACTTTCCTGGATGTACCCCTGCACAGACCCCAACCATGGTTGACTGGCACTTACTTCATGGCAGGCATCTCAAACCTGATCTGTCAGCTGGCAATCTTGGCTCTTCCCTGAAAGAGAGGTAGACAGTGGACAATCTCCTCTTTTCAGGGTCCTTCCTACTGAGGACTGAGTGCCCCCTCCCCCACCACAATCTGTGACAGCTGCCCCAGTTCTGGCTGGGGTCCCTATTCTGATTCTGGCTGCTGCCACAGCTGTTCTAGCCCCTGCCACCACCTCTAGAACACTGTGGAGAGATTAGTTTCTTCCACTAGGTGGCAGAATAATCCAGTTGTTCACCCTGCCAATTTAAAGACAGTAGTCACATTTAGAAGCCAGAAAACCTCTAAGCTATTCAAACTTGTGTACTTATAGTTCATTTTGATTTAGAACATTTACCCATTTCCCTGAAAACTGGAAGGTTTAGTGAAAGCATTGAGATTTTACCATCTGATACCCAGCAAGCCTACAAGGCAGATTTCCCCTACATTAGGCAGGAAATTATTGTCAAGACCAGAAGACTAAGTTAGGAGCAGAGTGCAACTGACAAGGGGCAACACAAGTCTAATTCAACCCAAGAATCTTAATGTTAGTTTCACCTGATTATTTTAGTTTTTAAAAAACCTGTGATGAGGGGGATTAACATGCGACTTCCATAATACTTCTACCTGACGGAACTGCCTAGAGGCTATTACGCAGCTCTGTGCTGATGGTGGGGAATCACCAAGTCTCAGGAAGATGGTCTCCAAGGTGGTTCTAAGAGAGGCCATCTCAGGTAGTAGATACTCAAGGTCATGGCATGCCTGTCCCTAATTCTTTATTCTGGTATGAGAAAAATCATATTTCTGGCTTTTTAACAAAGATATTTATGGGCCGAACAATTGACCCCAAACATTAGCAACATGAGAGAACATTTAAATCTCACTGTTTCTAAGAATAAGGGCTGCAGGTAAAGCTTAGTTAAATGCTCTTGCTTGAAAGTCCCTCCCTCCTGGCATTGTCAACCTGTGAGCTGGAAACATGTTCTCATTTTAAGGCTCAACTAGTGAAAAGGGATCTACTCCAAGGTGGATTCGTGGATCACACCTCAGAATGCCTACTTCTAAGCTCACTCATAGCTGATGTTGAACATTAGCTGCTAACAGCCTGTTAGACAGGTGACTTCTGTTCCTAGCCATGACAAATGGGCTACTCCAAGGGTCACTTTGCCTTATGGCTCAATTACTCTAAGGCCACACCTGTGAGACCTCAGAGTTAGGGAATATGCTATTATAGAAGGTCATGAAAGTATTCATCCCTGGGAAGGTCAGGGAGCAGTGGAGGTCCTGCTTGAGACAGGCATCTCACATGAATCAGGATATGGGCCAGGAGTGATCACCACGTTCACATGCAGCTTCCCAGAAATACAGTCCATTACAATGACATTATAAACTGGATGGATTTCACTGTCTGCAAGGCAGCCACTACTAGGCATCATGGGCTTCACATAAAAAATCCCTACCCTCAGATCACGCTGGTACCTACACAGCCCACATTGTCCATCTGCCTCCATGCTTATATAAGTGCCTGTTTCCACAGTAGGTACCCTTCTAGGCTTTACCTCGTATCTGCTCAAGGCTCAGGGTCTGAGTTAAAGACCTTCATATGAGGCAAGCAAAAGGTTAAAGTGCTGCCCTGTCTTGGGTAGAGGACTCTGGATTCTCTCCCCTCTGTGCCTGTGAGAAGGCTGGAACAGGACTTTTCCTTCCTGGACTTGTACCCCACACCTGAGGAACCTCAGACAAGGGGCCTAGAATAGCTGTGCTGCAGCCACTGGACCCATTCTGCCTGGGCTGTGCTTCCCTGGAAGGGTTTTCTGAGAGGCAAAATTCAGAGGATAAAGATAGAGGGTAGCTTTTTAAGTTTTAAGCTCTGGACCTATCTATTATCAAAGCAAAGAAAGTCTGCCTAGTGGTCCAAACCATCTGGGGCATGGATATAGCATGCCAAGCTAATTTGGTCAATTTTGCAAGCTATAGACATGACATGTGAGAGGCAGACAGACCACCCCAGCTAGATGTACCATAAAGCGGTTCAGAACACTTAGACCCTATAAACAGTAACTTCTTACATTAATTCTAGGTAGGTTAAAAGAATGGAAGTGATCGTGTAGTGGTCTCAGAATAGAACACAGTCTTGTCACTTCATGGCTTCAGTCTTGTCAAGCATTTAGTGCTGAAAGAGCTCAGATTCCATCTGGGGCTCAGTAGGAAAGGTAGGGCCTGAACAAGAAAGCCACACTGAGCGTATCCACACATGAATTCAGGCAAGAGACTAAAGAGGGTAGACAACTCCGCCAGATCACTGGATTAAGGGCATGGGAATGCACCACCAGATCCCCTTCAACAAGGGCTTGTTACCGCAACTGCTTGGAGCACAGCCAGCAGCCTCCAGCCATCACTTCTACAGAGTTTGCCCCAGTTCCAAGGGCATGCCCTTCCCCTAGCAGCCCTCATCCACTTGCTGACCACAGACATATGCAGGCCAGCAATCTCAGGCCACCATGATACAACCATGATAGGCCACCATGGAACAACCATGATGGGTCACATGCATGCTGACACTGGCCAAGGCACTGCTGGGCCCCACACTGCAGTTAGCCCTACCCTGCTTTCCCATCCCTTAGACATAATTTGATCTCTAAATACCATACTTCATGACAAATTCCACTTCAACCTGTTTCTAAACAGCCCAACCTGCAACACAGGCAAAATGGCCTTGAAGAGTATGAGTCTTCTCTCCTATGCCTGGGATGCCTAAACATGTAGTCTTCCTCAACTCTGGAACATTCAAGTGACATGTTCTGCCCTATGCTGGCACCCCTGACACATCATGGTTATGAATTCCTCTTGTTTCTGTAGTTGCACCCTAACTCTCCCGCCTATTATAGCACTAGATTCCAGTGATCTTACCTCTAGATAGTTTCTTGCCTACTGTATGGCTCTTTTCCAAGAACATTTCCTGGCTGGTTCATTTATCCAACCTAATACATACACATCTGAGAAGCCAGAGTTTGTTTTACCTCCTTGAATTATAAAGTACCATTCACTATGGGATCAATGGCCTATATATAGTCCAAGAACTGGCTTTGTACATGCAGTGATGCCAAGGAGAATCCACACTGAGCCACTCAACTAGTAAGTGGGAAGTGGAGGATGAGATATTTATCTCTACGCCAGTGGAGTCCTCAGAGAAGAGTGCTAGACAGTGACGCTGCATAATCCATGAGACCTTAAAAAACAATGTTAAATTTACGTAAGCAGAATATGTACCTGTAAGATAAAAAACACACACTTTGCCAAGTCAGAACTCACTTTTAAACCTAGACCAAAACTTGAGCTTAATTACCTTATGTAGTTGTTTGCCTGTAAGTTAAACATATGGTAACGTGGACCATAACCCCAAGGAAGTCTTAGACAAAACTCTGAGAACTGCCTTGACTAGTATGATACACTGTTTAAATGCTCCAGACAGCATTTTCTAGTTGACCATGTGTGTAATGAACCCAAGTGCCATAGACTTCCTTTGCTATCTGAAGTTACCATCTGCTCATACGTTATCTTTGGCAAGACTTTTTAGATCTGACACTACACAAGTAGAAAATACACTGAGATGACCCTTTGGGTGTTCACCAGCAGATTCAGCTGCACACAAGTGCAGGGAAGAAAGTCAGTGAGCTGCCATGTGCTCTGCCATGTCCCCACATCTCATATTCAGTGTTTACTATGCTGTATAACCAATATTCTTCACATTAAGCGAAACACTAAGTGAGCCTGAGAGGCCTAGGAAGGCTCATTTGCATAGAACTTGTGTGCAGTAAAACACATGCATGGTGAAAACATAGACACTAGGACATGAACTTATTCTTTCACACAAAGTATTTTCTACACCCAGGAGATAAGTGTGAACACATTGGTTCTGGGAATGTACCATGCTGCTCCAGCATGGGTACTTCTGAAAGACATGCCACCCTCCACTACTGTGGCCCTCAGCCACTCGGGTGTTTGCTGTTGACACAGGAAGCAGCTGACTCTGGCACTTTGTTCTGTTCCAGCCCTTCAGCATCTGTTCCCCACTGAGGTCCTCGAAGCACCTTCTACTTGGAGTCATCTGCTTTGAGACCATTCTTTGAGCTTAACCCATTATCTCCCCAAACCTGCCTCCATCTACAGCTGTATGTCCCACACAGCTGTTTTAAGCAAAAAAGTTCCTATCAATTGTATGTGACATGGGAGCCAGAGTGAAGGCCCAAAGGGAGAACTTGCTATTACCATTTTTCTGCTTAGGTTTAATGAAGCATGGACAGCTGTGTCCAACTGTGATTGGACAAGGGCATGACCTAATGCCCACAGACTGAGTGGGGAAACCCAGCAAGGCCTGTCTGTTTTATTTCCCTTGGTCTCTACAGCATTCTTTCTCTCTGGGTAGGGAGTAGGACCCCTCTGGAGTGAGCATTTGATGACCTGTTTGTCAAGACAAGTCAGAATTTCTTTATGGTCAGCTGTTACACAGAAATGAAGGGGAAAGTAATGTTCCTAGCTTTAGGGCTGGCTTGGGCAGGAGGGCTTCCAGTTTCTAAGACCTGCCTTAAAGAGCAAGAAGGGCGGAGAACAGCAGCAGAAGACAGAGCTTGTTTCCAAGGCCCTCCAGTCTCCTATTTGGGAATACTGGGCCCTCCAAAACCCCACTCCCTGCCAGTTCCTTCTCCACAGGACACCCTCTGGAGGCTGCCTGGCTGAGGCTCCAACCTCACCAAGATTTCTCAGGACACAGAGCTCCACCTGTGATTCAGTGCTGCCCTCTCCTGGCCAACACTGCATTAGGTCCCAGAGCATCTTCCCCTGCAGTTCATTTTAGGGATTTGTCTTACTCCCCACACACCCACTGCACTGCCAGATACCAGGGGAGGGAAGCACAGGAGGACCCATGTCTTACAAGGCATGGAAGTCAGTGTCAGTTACTAGCCATGTCCTCAGGCTCAGACACCTCATCCTGAACTCCAAAGGTTTCTCTTACAGGAAGATAAGCTCAAATGATCTGACCTACTTTGACCCATCTGATCAAATGACCCACTGATGGGTCTATAGAAGTACCATTTAACATTTCAGTGCAGGTTTTCCTTCACCTGGAATTCCAGGGTGTGACTCTTCCTACCAGTTGGAATTATTCTTGGTTCCAATGCTTGGGAGTCAGACCTGTTGGGTGACACCTTGTAAATAATAAAGCAGTCCCTGATTGATCCCCAAAAAGACAGTGATCAGTCACAAGCAAGCTTTACCAAGCCCAAGTCTCTGTAATCCTTACATTCTAGCTTGACCTACAATGTAACAGTTGACCAGTTGAAGGAAAATATAAAATGTACAGTTGTGCCGCATGCTATTGTCCAGAACCTGCAACACCAGACATGCCCCTCTGGCCACTCCCCTGGGAACATCCAGGTGACCGCTGTATTTGGTAGACCAGCACCCTCCATCACTAGCAATCACACCAGCCTATATTCTGGGAATCATGTGATGTAGCAGTTTGGATACAGGTTGGCACACTCAGACAGGGGGTTAGAGTGCAGGACTTTTGTACATCCTCCAAGCCCAACTGTGTTCGGGCACACCTTCTATAGAGCTCTTTTTAGCCTAGGAACTCTGCCTTCCTGGAAAACTGGGAAGATGGTTCTTCATGTTCACTCAGTACAGAAAGTCTTGCAAAAGAATCAGAGGTCTAAGTCACTACAGATTTCAATCCCATTCTACAGACAGGAATAATGACAGTAAGTTTCACTTAGTACAAAAGGAGAGGGCTTGAAGTCAGGGAATACCACCTAAGTAAGACATCCATTTTGCCACCACCCACAGCCCAACAATAGCAACCTCATTACTTCCTCATTAACTCTTAGCTTATGGCTTTGCAAACAAGCCTAGGCATTACTGACCACAACCAGGAATACCAGAGCCAGCCTACTTTCAACCTTTGTAGTAGATGAGAATCAGTGTACTTCATAAGCATCCTCATTATCACCCCTTTATCAGAAGGGCCAAGACACCAAAAGCAGATATGTTCCTGAAAAAGATATCATTTGAGAGTTTATAAGCCTCTGTCAGCAAAACCAAGATGTTTGTGGATTAGGTAAGAGACGAAGTTATGCTCTAAATGCTAACTGAGAACACTATTTCCAACACTCCAGAGCTTCTTGGCTATGCTTAGAGCACCAAGAAAAATACATCTTCCAGGGCCCCACCTTTAGGGAAAATAAATGACAGCTCAAGCTAGCTCGTTATGAATCTACTTTAAGGGGGATGACATGAGGCCTAAGATGAGAACATACCCTGATCTGAGGCCAGTGGTCTGGTTTCTGGTCAGTACACTGAATAGAAACTGACTACATAGCCAAAGAAAAGGAAGTCTATGAGAAGTACATGCAAAGACATGGAGGTTTCATGTCACATATTAAGACCCACTGCAAAGCAACTACAGAAGACTCACTGGATGACCCAGATGTAATAGCTCTGCCAGTTTTTAAATCAGTAAGCCACCAAGTGAACACAGGCCATGGTGGCAGAGATGGTAGCTATGCAGCTGCCCAACAGCATCAAAATACTAGTTTCTAGGGCAATCTAGCTACCGCTGCTTCCACAGCCTTTCAGAGACAAATATTGAATCCAAATATAGAACTCTGATAAGGAGACCAACACATCACTTGGTATCAAGTTGACTACAACAAGTCCCTTCAATTCTAGAAAAGCCAGCCAAACTCACAGGAAGTTACCTTGCAATGCATTTGAAGAGCCTCAAATAGTTCCACTATCTGGAGGCATTTACTTCACAGGATTTCCTTCCCATCCCTGGAACTTACCAACACCTAATCCCAACTTGCCAGCTGCATGTACGATGACATATGCTGGCAGTAGAGGAGTTTAGTTTCCATTAAAACTGAAGCACTGTAATAGATTCAGCCATAAATGCAAGCATGCATACCCATGTAGACATTAAAGTCTACAGGGAGAGAACCATCCAAGTCAGGAAGATAACTAGGCCCATTCCTGCATTACTCTAACACTATGGATATTAACTTTATTCCATATTGACGTGTTCTGAGGTTTATTAATCATCTTTCAGAAGATAGTCCCCACTACCCTTCCCAACCTACTATTTCAACGTTTATCAAGTTACCACCTCCCATTTGCTCTGGGCCTATTGCTTTGTCTTCCTATTTCTGGTCTTATGTTCCATTACAAGGAGTATCTTTCTCTTGATTCAAGTGAACTCATGTCCTAGGTGTAGCCCTCTACCCATGGCTCTCGTTGATGCCTCAAGAAGCAGCTCAATGAGCACCCAAAACTGAAGTGTCCAGAGAAAGCCCTACTGACCAATGGGGCCAGAATTCACATTTGATTGGAGGCTCATTGAGTCTAGACTTACTGGGATCTCAGCAACTCTAAGTCTCCTACAAGTGTTCATGTTATTAACCTTGACCTTTTGGTAAATTCTCCAGTTTGCATGCTATTGCCATTTCATTTAAGCCTTCTACCAAACATTGCTGACTTCTGTTTTTTCCCCAAATGTGTCAGACTCAAATTACAATAGCATCGAGAACCGAGAAAAGTGATTTTCACATTGCATCCATATAAAGAGAAACTAGAGAAAACAAAATCAAGTGTTTCAACTGCAGATTTCAAAGTGATGCAGCTTAGAAATTATAAAATTTGTATTCCTCACATAAATGACCAACTCCAACCTTGCGCAAAACCCAGTTGTAACATACTAGTCCTTCCTTTACCAAATATTTTGCCTCCAATTAATAAGGTGGGTTGCCAAGATGCACCAGGATACTTTGCAGAACTGGCACCAACAATTTTGTTTGACCAATAGACAACTTGTTTATGAGACTCCAGAAGTATGCTTACCCAGAGCAAACATGAGTGAAGAACAAGGTAAAAGCATCAAGGATATTCCTGCAACACCATGAGGGGCCAGCTCTAGTCATATATGACTTCCCATGACCAGGACAGCAAGGCTTCAAAAAAGTCAGGTGAGCAAGAGAGGAAGAGACTGATACTTGGAGAGCTCAGGAGGCCATGTTGGCACCACAGGCAATAATTGCTGCAAGACTCATTGACACCAAAGCTATAAAGGCTCATTTTATTCCTTCACATATTCAAGGCTTTTTGCTGCAAGTTTCTGGCTCAAGTGTTGGTGTATATTTGGTGGCAAACTTCACTACAGATGCAAAGGGTTGGGTTCACCTGTAGTTCCATGCAGGTTGACTTGGGTGCCCAACACTTCCTGGAGAAGGCTTTTCCCTTCCTGTTACCGGCCTGCCCTTTCCCACTCCCAAACCTAGAAGATTATGTTATGCCCTCAATTTGCTAAGAGAAATGAAGATGAAAGGGAAGGAAAAGCAACCTGGTTTGAACACAATGTAGAAGACCATAGTATGCCACCCCAGAAAGTCCTTAAGCTAAAGTGCATGATTGTGAGTGGAAGGCAATAAAGCAGATACAAGGAAAGCTCACACAGTCAAGAGCTCAGAAGCTGATCATTTGTGCTGCAGAGAAAGTGGCAGGGTCAATTGTACTTGAACTGTTTACCAATCATTACAAATTGTCCATGCCACTCCACCTGCTACAGAGGGGCATGTGCCTGCAATTGTTGATCCCATATAACAATCTGAGGAGATAGCTTTCACCACTGACTATGTACATAACTATGGTATGCAGTGTCATACCCTCATTTTGGAAGCATTTTCCTGTGCCAATTCATGAGTAAACCTGATGGCACTGTTACTTGGCTCCCTACAGGCTATGGAACTGAGTCCTGCAGAATTGCAGTCACTGATGATTCAACTCACCGACTTGGTCTTTACCACCCTGCAATTAGTATTTTCATTGCTCTTTTGTGATTCAAGAGACAACTCAGCTTCTGAGGACTGGTTCAATCCATTCAAGTCTGCTGCAGGAATCAGTGATATGTATATTAATTACCCACATCTTGATGTGGCTAAACATATGTTTAAGATAGCAGTGTATAACTGGTGCCATAGAACCCTGATCAGAATACTCTTGACTAAGGACAGATGTTGGGCAACCATTCATGGTCCAAAATCATCTTGTTGCAAGTGAAACACAAGTGACAACACTGGTCACAATTAAGAACTTCCTTAGAGACTGATGCCATGCAAATTCTTATCCCTGAAGTAACTGATGAAATACTTAAGTTTAGAAACACATGAGAGTCTCTTGAAGACTGTAGGATCTGAATGGTTTCCTTATGTCAAAGTAACTCAACATCTGGATGCTTCAAAATTAAATAGCGTTCCTACATCTTGCTTCTGCAGCATTTTATCATGTAGAGACCAGCTCAACCATGCTGAATTACAGATAGGGGAATCCAATACCAGGTGATATTCTAGAAACATGACTGAAGGATGCATACAAAAAGCATCAGGAAAGATCAGGTAAAACAACATTCACTCAACAATGAGATTCTCAATTCAGGCAGAATAACTCATGAGATGGTTCAACACTGGGATCCAAAGGAGAAGGAGCAAATCCCCACCTCTATGACAGGAGAGTTTCTAATCAGCCATAAGAATAAAGGAGCTTGTGAAATGGACTTTACTAACTAGACTTTGTCTATCATATGTTTACCTTCCCACCACTTGCCATCCCCAGAGACTCATGGTCTGGTTCCCTTTTCTGCCTCTCTGGAATTGTACCACTCTTTGTTCTAGATGCTACATACTGTCCAGCAAGGCCTTTATACTTCCTTATGGCTTCCACAGTGTAGACTCCTCTCATGCTCACACTAAGTTGTAGGTGACTCAGTGTGTCCTGAAGAGGAACTGGCAGATCTACACTGAAAGCCACCCCCCACCCCCAACACACTGCAGTGGTCCTCATTACCAAGAAATGGAAACCCCTGAACACCAGTGATTTTTAAACGCAGGCCTTAACCCAAAAAAATAGTCATCTGGATGCAAACTGCACTAAATGCCTAGGCAAAGCTGAAGGAGCCAAACATACTGCAAGTTTCAAACTGTCCTGAGGACAGTACACTAGGTAGCACAAAAGCCCCCTGGAGCCCCCTGAATTGTGCTGCCCATTTCAGACTCCTCTAATATGGCAGATGATTTATTCTAATTTTTCACAATTTCTTCTGGTATTCTCACCCTGGGTACTAGTTATTTTACCATCTGGTCTGGTTTCCTGCCTAGTGTTGGCTCATCTAGGGAGTTGTCTTACCTATCTAGCCTAAACACGTGTCTAAAAAAAAAGAACAAAACAAACAAACAAACAAAAAAAAAAACAAAGTTGGCCCTTCCTCCTGAGTTCAGAAGAAACAGTTCCCACTGGGGGTTATCAATGGTCTAGAGTCTATACATCTACTATGGAATATATATACTATGGAGTATATATAGTGTTATCCATTCAGGGAGACCAGGGAGGATCCCAACACAGCCCCCTCAACTGGTCAAGGAGAGGAGATACCAGATATCCATCTTCCTACCACTGAGATGCTTGGAATGGTATTTTTCTTTCTACTGGCCCATCTTTCTTGATACCTGGGAAATATGTAGATGCATTTTCTGTATAAATTTAATGGTTTAATGGTGTTTATCAACAACCATGGAGAATAATCAGGGTAACTGATCTTAGTGTAACACCAGATTGGTGCAAAAGTAATTGTTGTTTTTTGTCATTACTTTTAATGGCCTAATAAGTTATCTAGGGGAAGTTGTCTGCCTGTCAAGTACATGTTACTGTATCTGGAAACCTTAAAACCCCAGGAAGGAGAAAGCATACAGGGTCCTATAAGAACTGCCTGGACTAGTAGAAGGTGCAAGCTAGTGTTCCTTAATGTTTTCCAGCATCTTTGGAAGAGCTAAAGATTCAAATTTGTCATTAGTCATTCTGTTCAGTAGTGATTTTATTTCTTGCTGAAGTCACCATCTGCATATTTGTTGTGCATTTAGCAAGGTTTCTTTTTTTTTTTTTAAAGAGAAGCTGCTACATAAATTAAAAGTGCCCTAGACTGAACCTGTGGGTGTACACCAGCAAATTCCACTGCACTCTTGTGCAGCAGAGACTGCCAATGAGCTGCTATTTCTCTGCTGTGTCCCTGTGAGGAGAGGAGCCATTTCTTACTGTCTCCTGTCTCCCAAGAGAAGGAGGAAGTAAAAGCTGAAAAACAAGAGGGATGAAGTCAGTGGCAAGACTGACTGGCGCCACTGGACAGACCTGGGGTTAAAGATTAACCTCTGTTCTAACCACATGCATTATCTATAGATTTCAGACATAGTATGGAGAAACATTCTCCTAGAAGCATTGTTCCTGTTCACCGCCCCCCACCCCAACAAGTCACGTACCCCGTGCTTGCTCAATCCCTTTCATGTGGACCCCTTAGAGTTGTAAGCCCTTAAAAAGGACCAGGAACTGCTTGGTGAGGAGCTCAGTTCTGGAGACACAAGTCTGCTGCTACTCCCAGCTGAATAAAGCCTCTTCCTTCTTTAACCTGGTGTCTGAGGGATTTTGTCTGCACTTATCCGGCTACACTCTGGCAATACCTTCACATTGTGTAATTTGCTGTGCTTTAATCACTTATCCTCAACATTAAGATAAGAATTAGAGGAGTGTAAGAGGCCTACCTAAAAATGTTTCTATGTTACAGTAGAAGTTGTATGTGTTAAGACATACTGACAGGGAAATCAAAGACATGCTAAGCCTCCTACTTTTTTTAAACTGATGTATTTTTTCATGCATAAGAAAAAATGAATATAGTGTTGGTTGTGAAAACCATACTTAGAAAATATCCTCTACTGTGGCCCTCAAGCCACCCTCTAAGGTATTTAGCATTGACATAGGAGCTGACTCTCTGCATCTTTGCTCTGTGTCAGCCTTCAGCATCTCTTCCCCCACTCAGGTCTTCCCGCTCCTGAACCCTTTCTGCTGTTCATCTGCTTCTAGACCTATTTTTCCTTTAGCTTAACCCATTCTTCCCAAAAACTGCTTCCATCCTGGGCTTGTACCCTATATATTCCTTTAGGACTCTTCTAGTCTATCACCACTGGTTCTCTCTCCAACATGAAATCCAGATGTTTTTCTCTACTTGCTTCCTTCATAAACATTTCATCCTCCTTTGCCCTGCTCTATGCCGAGATGTGCCAATTGTTTATGAACTGCATCACATGGGTCCTTCATCCTCTTGTTTCCAGTGGGGTTGGACAACAGGAGGCATTTAAGAGGTTGGTGGGTGAATAGTCCCCCATTTCCTCACAGCCGTAGCACCTCACTTCTTCCAGCAGCTGTGTCCTAGGTGGTGAAGTCCTTCCCACAACACCCACTTTACCTGGCACTATTTACCCTAGGCCTTCCCACTGTACTCACATCTAATAAGGGCTTCTATCTCTACTAATCTCTCAGTCTTTTCACATCCTTCTGACTTGGGTAACCCACTCCCTCCTTTAAGTTCTTCCTGAAGCCTCTGCAGAATGTTCTTCCTTCTTGGGCCCAACCATCATGGTCTGATTCAGGACAATGGGGAATACTAGCTCGTAAACTCCCCGCTGGCTTAGTGAAGACTTGGTTCAGCCCATATTAGTTGACTTTTCTCCCTAATCTTGCCTTCCCCTCCATTTCACAGGCAGTCAATCTTTACAGACACCTGACACCCCAAACGTCATCTCAATAACTTTGAGAGCCCAAGCTGTGAGAAGTCCTACATCAAAGAGAATATGATCCCATTTGGTAGCAGCTCTTCTTCTTTCCCTCTTTTTATAAACTCAGGGAAAGCAGAGTTGAAGCACGAAAGCAGAACAGAGAGCACAAGTAAAATGATAGGGTTTACACTTGTGACTTCTAGTATTTCTAGAGAAATAACATTGTCAACCTGGATTTTTATAGTACTATTCAAACTTTTCCCTTCCATTTTAAGTATATCATTTTTAGCATAAACTCATGAGATACTGGAAATCAACAAGAGTTAGTGTAGTTGAAAGTCAAGACAAGATTACCTGAGAATGTCATTAACAATTTTATTGTTTCAATTCAGAAATAAGCTTCTATTAATCTAATAGCCTTAATATACATCAAGGCATCAAGTCTAAGAAGTTTAGCTGTATACTACTAGAATGGAAGATTTGATCTACCCCCCTTCACAAAGTGTTTTAATAGTGTTTCATTTTGCCTGCCATGATAAACAGTTGTGTTTTTTTCTGGTAAAGCTGTGAGCAGCTGAAGTCACCTAACTTCTTTTCCTGTCTCACTTTATCTCCTCACCCTTGCTGTCCCCTGTATACTCCTTTCCCCAGTACACAGAAACACACAGGTAGTTTCAGGATCAACTTTGTAGGGAATCCAGGTGAATAATCAAAAGCACTGGAGTCCCTTTTTTAAGCAATGACAAATGTGGTACTTTTAGTGGTAACACACCGGACTGCCTGACTGCTACATCCCAACAATACACAACCTCTACAGAGTGCTGGGTAAGCATGATCCTGGGCACCTAGGATACAACACTGAACAGTAAGTTCCTGGCCTCCCACAATTTGCATTCAAATAGAGACAGGTGAGTATTATGAAGAAAACAAAGCAGAATATGGAGTGGACTTGTGATGAAGGAAGGAAGCAGTCCCATTTTCAATAAGGTTGCCAAGGAAGAAGCATCCTTGATTTTCTCTCAGCTGCCATTAACCAAGATTGCTGCATGACCATGTGTCACACATTTACTTCCATTTATTTTACCTGACCCACTCAGAGCTTTCATGCATGCCTCTGGTATTTGTGGAGTCTGCATGTGTGGTTTAAATTTGACCATAAGAAACTTAGTGCCTTTTACCACTAATTTCATTAGAGTATCAATTATGTAGACTACCACATACTGTAGTACGAGAAAGGTGGTTTGAGACCGAAGTGTAAGCTAGAGCTGTTACACACAGGACTTAGGAGAATTTGCTTTTCAAAACAAAAGCTCAGGTTCTTAGGCTTTTATAGTGGTTTCCTTCCAGCATGTAATAGGGTCTTGTCTCATGTTGGTACCTAATTGTTTAACCACAGGGTCAACAGAATGCCCAACTCATTGAGGAAAGCCAGAAAACTGCTCCAGGGTAATTTTCTGTTATTCTATAAGAAGCATGTGTACCTTTGAGAAGTAGTTTATTGTATTCAAAGTACTTTCTCATATGTTCTGTTGCTCCTATTTTATAGATGTTACTGAGGGAAAAAAAAGTCTCAAAAATGGACTCTCTGCAAGTAAAAAGGCAGTTAAGTAAAAGGGGGACCTAACCCAAACCAAGTGTTCTTCAAGTCCAAGTATTCACACTTGCAATTTTAAGTTGAAGTGACATATATAGAAGACTTCTTGAGGGTTCTGTCTCTCAGCTTTGGAGCCTCCTCCCTCTGTCTCTGTACAAGGGAGCTTCTTTCTTGCCTATTAAACTCCCTGCTCCTTAAAACTACTGCATGCATGTCCATGTCATTTTTTCTAATTCAACTCAAGATGAAGAACCTGGTGTTCTCCACTCATAGGAACTGTATCATTTTGGTGCATTGGTCGAGACTTGCCCAGACATATCCAAACATGCCTTATGCTGAAAAATACAATGTGCTTACCAGAGAAGTGGTAGCAAGTAACCTCACTGTGGGAGGGAAAGGGGAGAACCCTGTTCCTAGACTGTAAAAATCTTGCACATTTCATGCAGAGAAAGAGTAAGAGGCCACAGATAGAGAAGAGTTATGCACCAGGATAGTGGAGGTTCTCTGCCAACACCCAGAATTGGCTGTCAGAGGCTACATCCAGTCTGGAGGCCTTTGAATCACACCTGGGCATGCCCTGGCCAGAAATTCTCAGTTGCCTCAGGACTTTTCCCAGCCTCACATGATGGCAAGATCCCCTATGAAAATAAGCTACTTCAAACATGGCCATCATTCCCAATACCCATGGGTAAAGGGGGTTCTCCACGTTCTCCCCAAGCAAGCCTCACATCCATGACTTGAGCACAGCAGCCAAGGCTAAGCATATGTACTAGGCTAACAGATGCCCATTGATTTATTTGATTTAATATAGAGGTGAAGAGCACCTCGGAATGATAGAACAGATTTTAAGCTTGCTCCCATACTTACCACTCTGACAAATGCCCTGGAGTATATGTTGAAGCACTGGGACTCCTTCAACCTTGAAACTTTGAAGAAAAGGTGGCTTATTTTCTTTTGTGGCCATATCAGGAAGGCCTGGGGAAAATAGTTCCCAAAATTAAAATAACTTTCAGGGACGTCATCTAAGGGTCTCCCTTATTTGGGGATCCTTCAAGTTCCCTTCTCATTGCAGGACCTTAGGCAAGTAAAGGGAAACTAAGGCTGATTTTCTGATGAACCTGTTAGATATATGGAAGCTTTCCAAAATTTAACTCAGGTATTTGACCTCACATGGAGGGAAGGTTATGTTGCTGCAAAGTCCAACCCTCATTTTAGCTAAAATAGGCAGCTCTGCAAGCAGAAGAAAATTTTGGAGATAAGCAATATGTCTCCTGTAGTAGGCCAGAAGGGAAAAGAGAAAATAGGGAAGGCAAAGAAATAGGGGAAACACAATTCCCAATAGGAAGAGAGGTATTACCTCTTAACCCTTAGTAGAACTCCTTTCTATGGTGTTTTTTCCTTCTTTTGTGGTTTAAAATTGCATCTTTTTTATTGTGTACTTTCAACTTGGGAAAAGTTAATTCTCCAAACCTTCAAATGTTTGGCTTAAAGTTGAACTAAGGGGAAGGGGACAGAGAAGCCTAATATGCTGGCAGCAAAAGGGTAAAAATTTCTTACTACTCAGGCTGGATTTTGGCTTCTCTCCCTGCACAAACCAGTAAAAGTGATAATAAGGATCACTGTTTATGTTCTCTGTAAATGTATAATTAATGATAAAGGATTTATAAGGTTGGTCTTAAGCTGTAGACAATCTGGTGTGCTTTGCATGTCTTTCTGCATGGTTCTGTCAAAGAAAGTGTATCTTAGTCAGGGTGCAGGCCCATGCCAGAGATGATTAATTCTTCTTCAATGGGTTTAATTGTGTGATGTCCTTGTCCTTGGTTCAGAGGCCCCACCTCCTTGTACTTTGTTTCTAGCCTGCAAGCAGCCCTCTCGCTCTTGTTATGCCCTGAACTTGCCCAGACATGTCCAAACATGCCTTGTGCTGTAGCAGAGGGACCACTCCCACCCCCTCCCTCCCTTATGAATTGCACATTTACCTTTTTTGGAAAAGTTTAAGTCTTAGCCAACCAGGATGACTTTAGATTGTGCAGTCCAACCCTAGCTAATAGGGGAAAGACACAGGGGTAGGGACTGCATTAGGGATAAAAACTCCTTTCATTTGTTCAGTGTGCTCTTGTGATCATGGCTGAAGCAAGCAGCACCCTTCTGCAGAAGTAAATTGCCTTGCTGAGAAAGCTTTTTGCCTGAGTGCTAGTTTCACTTTGTGACACTGAGCATTTGTTCCTAACAAATCTAGGGGCTTTTCTGGGATTCCCATTCTTATCCAGGGAAAGGGTCTCTGGTCACCTCTCATAAGGAGATGCATGCCACTGCCTCATTGTGGTGGCCTCAGGGTGAGGAATCAGGACCTACCTGGTGTGATGAATAAACCTGGACTCTCAGCAACGTGGAAAGAAACAAACCAACTTAGGGGAAAGAATTCTCACACACCACAGCGACCAAAACCTATAAAGATCCTAGGCTCCACTTGCTAACTCTGTGCAGGTAACTCTGCACAGACAAAGGTAAGAAATGTCACAAGAACAACAGAGTACTTCCTTGGTGGTTGGGATATCTTAGAGGTTGAAAGTGTATGAATGAGATGCATAATTGAGTGTGAAGCAAGTGTTGAGTCTGGATCTGCCATTCCATGGTCACCTCATATGGCTTAGGGTGGCCCTCCTATAAAGGAGCCAGGTCAGGGGTTTATACTGACCTGTCAATGCTAAGAGGGATGCAACAGTTCCCAAGAAAGATGTGGCCACAGAAGGACAAAGTGAAAAGAGAAGAGTATGAGAAACCTCCAGTGGAGTCGAGGGGAGGGTTGAGCCTCTAGGAAAGGAAAGGCAAGAAATCTCCTGTTGGAGAGGTTGAACCTCACACAAACCTCCAGTAGTCAGGAAGGCAAGAAATTTCCAGTAGGGGAAATTGAGCCTCACCCCAAACCCCTGAAGATGGGAAATATCCCAAGTAAGGTAGGAGATAAAAAGGATAAAGCTAGCAGCAATAATATTGCTCCTGATAGTCCCCTAGGGACTATGCTAAAAAATCAGAAAAATAATGAAAGTACTAAACACAAGAAAAAGCAGCAAATGATAAATGCTTCATTTGGACACAGGTATGTTTCATTCAGACCCAGGAACCAATCCTCAAATCCTCAGTTTTCTGGCCGAAGTTTGGGTCAGATGAGGATTGGATTTGTCAGCTTTTAATAGAACATATGAAAAGACAGGAGCCTTGTCTCCCAGGAGGAAATAGATTGTGTCCTATGTTGAAGACAAGGACCTGTCCTCTTTTATCCTCCAAAGGCTAGAGGGAGAAAGTCTAACTCTTCTGAAAAAGATGAGGTCCCTATTCCTAGACAGCACACCAATATATGGGACTCCCTAGGCCACCTTCTCCATCCAACAGCCCCAACCCTAATCTTGCTCCTCCTCAAGCAGAGGCAGCTGTCCCAGACCCTTCTCCTACCCATGTTGTTCCCCCTCCTTATAACCCTGCCTCTTGGGAATCATCCCAAGGGCCTGCTCACTACCAGCCTAAATACCATTCCCTAAAAGGACTTCAACATGAAATAGAGCAATGTAAAAAGGATATTCAAAACTTCCCCTTCCCCTCTACCCTCAGGGGAATCAGCTCCAGCTCTCTTCTCCTTAAGAGAGGTGTCCCTAGGAGGAGGTGGCATTGGCTTTGTAAATGCTCCTTTAACCAGCTTGGTGGTCCAAAACCTAAAAAGAGAGCTCAAGCCACTATTAGATGACCCCTATGGAGTAGCAGATCCAATTGTCCAATTTCTAGTACCACACTTATATACTTGGGCTGGAGTTAATGTCCATCCTAGACATCCTCTTTTCAGGGGAAGAAAGAAGCATGATCCAAAGAGCTGCTATGGTAGTCTGGGAATGTGAACACACTCCTGGCCAAAACGTTCCTGCAGCAGATAAAAAATTCCCTGCCCAAGACCCCCAGTGGGACAATAACACAGCCAACCAAGAAAATAAGCAAGACCTTAGAGAAATAATAAAAGGGATTCAGGAATCAGTACCCCGAACCCCAAATCTTACCCAAGCATTCTACATACAACAGGGGAAAGATGAAGGGCCTATGGAATTTTTAGACAGATTAAAGGAACAAAAGAGAAAATATGCTGGCCTAGATTTAGAAGATCCTCTTGGGCAGGGAATGTTAAAACTTCATTTTGTCCTAACAGTTGGCCAGATATCTCGAAAAAATTACAAAAGGTAGAAAATTGGAAGGACCATCCCATGAGTGAACTTCTTAGAGCTCAGAAAGTATATGTAAGAAGGGACAAAGAGAAGCAAAAACAAAAAGCAAAAATTATGTTATCCACCTTCCAACAGGGGACCCCAAAGGATGAAACACACCAATATTACTCTCTGTTACCTGGAGAGCCACATACACTCCCAAACAAAGCTATCTGAGAGCCAAAACGTATAAAGATCCTAGGTCCCCACTTGCTAAGCCATATAAAGGACATAAGCAGGCAAAGCCAAGAAACCCAAAAATAGGGAGAGAGAAAGGACAGAATCAATGCTTCAATTGTGGGAAAGTAGACCACTTCAAAAGGTATTGTCCCAAATTGAAACCAGAAAGAGAAGTCTTCCCATCATGACCTTCGAGGAGGAATAGGCCAGGGGCTCTGTCTCTTTTACCTTGAATCCCACTGAAAGCCCTTGATAAATTTAGAGGTGGGACCCAAACCTGAACTTATGAGTTTTTTAGTGGACCCAGGAGCAGCCCGCTCCCTGTTTGTTACCTTCCCCCAATATAACCTGTTCCTCAAAGGAACTTGTCTCAGGGGTAAGAGTAGAGGGAATTAAAGTGAAAATTCTAGAAGAAACAAATTAGATATAAGAACTGCTCAGCTAATGTCAAATTTTTGTTAATTCCAGAGGCAGGAACTAATCTATTAGGAAGAGATTTAATTTTAAAATTAGGTATAGGTTTACATGTTGGCCCAGGAGGATTCCACAGTTTATTAAACCTGCTCACCACCACAGAGGAAAAATACATTCACACTGATGTTTGGGCAAGGGAAGGAAATTGGGGGAGATTCCAAATCCCTCCTATACATATAAAGTTAAGAACCCCTGGAGAAATAGAAGAAAGCAATATCCTATTCCTTTAGAAGGCAGAATAGGGGAGGGAGCCAAGATGGCCAAATAGGAACAGCTCTAGTCTACAGCTCCCAGTGTGAGCAATGCAGAAGATGGGTGATTTCTGCATTTCCATCTGAGGTACCAGGTTCATCTAACTGGGGAGTGCCGGACAGTGGGTGCAGGACAGTGGGTGCAGTGCATCATGCATGAGCTGAAGCAGGGTGAGGCATTGCCTCATCTGGGAAGCACAAGGGGTCAGGGAATTCCCTTTCCTAGTCAAAGAAAGGGGTGACAGACAGCATCTGGAAAATTGGGTCACTCCCACCCTAATACTGTGCTTTTCCAATGGGCTTAACAAATGGCACACCAGGAGATTATATCCTGCACATGGCTTAGAGGGTCCTATGCCCATGGAGCCTCGCTCATTGCTAGTACAGCAGTCTGAGATCAAACTGCAAGGCAGCAGGGAGGCTGGGGGAGGCGTGCCCGCCATTGCTCAGGCTTGAGTAGGTAAAGAAAGTGGCCAGGAAGCTTGAACTGCTTACCACAGCTCATGGAGGCCTGCCTGCCTCTGTAGGCTCCATCTCTGGGGGCAGGGCACAGACAAACAAAAGACAGTAAAAACCTCTGCAGACATAAATGTACCTGTCTGACAGCTTTGAAGAGAGTAGTGGTTCTCCCATCATGCAGCTTGAGATCTGAGAACGGGTAGACTGCCTCCTCAAGTGGGTCCCTGACCCCCGAGTAGCCTAACTGGGAGGCATCCCCCAGTAGGGGCAGACTGACACCTCACATGGCCGGGTACTCCTCTGAGACAAAACTTCCAGAGGAACAATCAGGCAGCAGCATTTGTGGTTCAACAATATCCACTGCTCTGCAGCCACCGCTGCAGATACCCAGGCAAACAGGGTCTGGAGTGGAACTCCAGTAAATTTGAACAGACCTGCAGCTGAGGGTCCTACTGTTAGAAGGAAAACTAACAAACAGAAAGGACATCCACACCAAAAACCCATCTGTACGTCACCATCATCAAAGACCAAAGGTAGATAAAACCACAAAGATGGGGAAAAAACAGTAGAAAAACTGGAAACTCTAAAATTCAGAGTGCCTCTCCTCCTCCAAAGGAATGCAGCTCCTCACCAGCAATGGAACAAAGCTGATGGAGAATGACTTTGACAAGTTGAGAGAGGAAGGCTTCAGAAGATCAAACTACTCTGAACTAAAGGAGGAAGTTTGAACCAATGGAAAAGAAGTTAAAAACTTTGAAAAAAATTAGATGAATGGATAACTAGAATAACCAATGCAGAAAAGTCCCTAAAGGACCTGATGGAGCTGAAAACCAAGGCACAAGAACTACATGATGAATGCACAAGCCTCAGTAACCGATGCAATCAACTGGAAGAAAGGGTATCAGTGATGGAAGGTGAAATGAATGAAATGAAGTGAGAAGAGAAGTTTAGAGAAAAAATAATAAAAAGAAATGAACCAAGCCTCCAAGAAATATGGGACTATGTGAAAACACCAAATCTATGTCTAATTGGTGTACCTGAAAGTGACAGGGAGAATGGAGCCAAGTTAGAAAAGACTTTGCAGGACATTATCCAGGAGAAATTCCCCAATCTAGCAGGGGAGGCCAACATTCACATTCAGGAAATACAGAGACCACCACAAAGATACTCCTCGAGAAGAGGAACTCCAAGACACATAATTGTCAGATTCACCAAAGTTGAAATGAAGGAAAAAATGTTAAGGGCAGCCAGAGAGAAAGGTCGGGTTACCCAAAGGGAAGCCCATCAGACTAACAGCTGATCTCTCGGCAGAAACTCCACAAGCCAGAAGAGAGTGGGAGCCAATATTCAACATGCTTAAAGAAAAGAATTTTCAACCCAGAATTTCATATCCAGCCAAACTAAGCTTCATAAGTGAAGGAAAAATAGGAAAAATGAAATCCTTTAAAGACAAGCAAACGCTGAGAGATTTTGTCACTACCAGGCCTGCCTTAAAAGAGCTCCTGAAGGAAGCACTAAACATGGAAAAGAACAACCTGTACCAGCCATTGCAACAACATGCCAAATTGTAAAGACCATCCAGGCTAGGAAGAAACTGCATCAGCTAATGAGCAAAATAACCAGCTAACATCATGACAGAATCAAATTTACACATAACAATACTAACCTTAAATGTAAATGGGCTAAATGCTCCAACTAAAAGAGCATTTTAGTTGCTGGCAAATTGGATAAAGAGTCAAGACCCATCAGTGTGCTGTATTCAGGAAACACATCTCACGTGCAGAGACACACATAGGCTCAAAATGAAGGGATGTAGGAAGATCTACCAAGCAAATGGAAAACAAAAAACGGCAGGGGTTGCAATCCCAGTGTCAGATAAAACAGACATTAAACCAACAAAAATCAAAAGAGACAAAGAAGGCCATTACATAATGGTAAATGGATCAATTCAACAAGAAGAACTAACTATCCTAAATATATATGCACCCAATACAGGAGCACCCAGATTCAAAAAGCAAGTCCTTAGTGACCTACAAAGAGACTTAGACTCCCACACAATAATAATGGGAGACTTTAACAACCCACTGTCAACATTAGACAGATAAACGAGACAGAAAGTGAACAAGCACATCCAGGAATTGAACTCAGCTCTGCACCAAGCAGACCTAATAGACATCTACAGAACTCTCCACCCCAAATCAACAGAATATACATTCTTTTCAGCACCACACCACACCTATTCCAAAATTGACCACATACTTGGAAGTAAAGCTCTCCTCAGCAAATGTAAAAGAACAGAAATCATAATAAACTGTCTCTCAGACCACAGGGCAATCAAGCTAGAACTCAGGATTAAGAAACTCACTCAAAGCCGCTCAACTACATAGAAACTGAACAACCTGCTCCTGAATGACTACTGGGTACATAACAAAATCAAGGCAGTAATAAAGATGTTCTTTGAAACCAATGAGAAAAAAGACACAACATACCAGAATCTCTGGGACACATTCAAAGCAGTGTGTAGAGGGAAATTTATAGCACTAAATGCCCACAAGAGAAAGCAGGAAAGATCTAAAATTGACACCCTAACATCACAATTAAAAGAACTAGAGAAGCAAGAGCAAACACATTCAAAAGCTAGCAGAAGGCAAGAAATAACTAAGATCAGAGCAGAACTGAAGGAAATAGAGACACAAAAAACCCTTCAAAAAAATCAATGAATCTAGGAGGTGGTTTTTTGAAAAGATCAACAAAATTGATGGACTGCTAGCAAGACTAATAAAGAAGAGAAGGGAGAAGAATGAAATAGACATAATAAAAAGGATAAAGGGGATATCACCACCAATCCCACAGAAATACAAACTACCATCAGAGAATACTATAAACACCTCTATGCAAATAAACTAGAAAATCTAGAAGAAATGGATAAATTCCTCGACACATACACTCTCCCAAGACTAAACCAGGAAGAAGTTGAATCCCTGAATAGACCAATAACAGGCTCTGAAATTGAGGCAATCATTAATAGCTTACCAACCAAAAAAAGCCCAGGACCAGATGGATTCACAACCAAATTCTACCAGAGCTACAAGGAGGAGCTGTTTCCATTCCTTCTGAAACTATTCCACTCAATAGAAAAAGAGGGATTCCTCCCTAACTCATTTTATGAGGCCAGAATCATCCTGATACCAAAGCCTGGCAGAGACACAACAAAAAGAGAATTTTAGACCAATATCCTTGATGAACATTGATGCAAAATCCTCAATAAAATACTGGCAAACCGAATCCAGCAACACATAAAAAGCTTATCCACCATGATCAAGTGGGCTTCATCCCTGGGATGCAAGGCTGATTCAACATGCACAAATCAATAAATGTAATCCAGCATATAAATACAACCAAAGACAAAAACCACATGATTATCTCAATAGATGCAGAAAAGGCCTTTGACAAAATTCAACAACCTTCATGCTAAAAACTCTCAATAAATTAGGTATTGATGGGACGTATCTCAAAATAATAAGAGCTATCTATGACAAACCCACAGCCAGTATCATACTGAATGGGCAAAAACTGGAAGCATTCCCTTTGAAAACTGGCACAAGACAGGGCTGCCCTCTCTCACCACTCCTATTCAACATAGTGTTGGAAGTTCTGGCCAGGGCAATGAGGCAGGAGAAGGAAATAAAGGGCATTCAGTTAGGAAAAGAGGAAGTCAAATTGTCCCTGTTTGCAGATGACATGATTGTATATCTAGAAAACCCCATCATCTCAGCCCAAAATCTCCTTAAGCTGATAAGCAACTTCAGCAAAGTCTCAGGATACAAAATCAATGTCCAAAAATCACAAGCATTCTTATACACCAATAACAGACAAACAGAGAGCCAAATCATGAGTGAACTCCCATTCACAATTGCTTCAAAGAGAATAAAATACCTAGGAATCCAACTTATAAGGGATGCGAAGGATCTCTTCAAGGAGAACTACAAACCACTGCTCAATGAAATAAAAAAGGAAACAAATGGAAGAACATTCCATGCTCATGGATATGAAGAAACCAATATCATGAAAATGTCCATACTGTCCAAGGTAACTTACAGATTCAATGCCATCCCTATCAACCTACCAATGACTTTCTTCTCAGAATTGGAAAAAACTACTTTAAAGTTCATATGGAACCAAAAAAGAGCTTGCATTGCCAAGTCAATCCTAAGCCAAAAGAACAAAGCTGGAGGCATCATGCTACCTGACTTCTAATTACACTATAAGGCTACAGTAACCAAAACAGCATGGTACTGGTACCAAAACAGAGATATAGACCAATGGAACAGAACAGAGCCCTTAGAAATAATGCCACATATCTAAAACTATCTCATCTTTGACAAGCCTGACAAAAACAAGAAATGGGGAAAGGATTCCCTATTTAATACATCGTGCTGGGAAAACTGGCTAGCCATATGTAGAAAGCTGAAACTGGATCCCTTCCTTACACCTTATACAAAAATTAATTCAAGATGGATTAAAGACTTACATGTTACACCTAAAACCATAAAAACTCTAGAAGAAAACCTAGGTAATGCCATTCAGGACATAGGCATGGGCAAGGACTTCATGTCTAAAACACCAAAACCAATGGCAACAAAAGCCAAATTGACAAAGGGGATCTAGTTAAACTAAAGAGCTTCTGTGCAGCAAAAGAAACCACCATCAGAGTGAACAGACAACCTACAGAATGGGAGAAAATTTTTGCAACCTATTCATCTGACAAAGGGCTAATGTCCAGAATCTACAATGAACTCAAATTTACAAGCAAAAAACAAACAACCCCATCAAAAAGTAGGTGAAGGATATGAACAGATACTTCTCAAAAGACATTTATGCAGCCAAAAAACACATGAAAAAATGCTCATCACTGGCCAGAGAAATGCAAATCAAAACCACAATGAGATACCATCTGACACCAGTTAGAATGGCGATCATTAAAAAGTCAGGAAACAACAGGTGCTAGAGAGGATGTGGAGAAATAGGAACATTTTTACACTGTTGGTGGGACTGTAAACTAGTGTGGCGATTCCTCAGGGATCTAGAAATAGAAATACCATTTGATCCAGCCATCCCATTAATGGGTATATACCCAAAGGATTATAAATCATGCTGCTGTAAAGACACATGCACATATATGTTAATTGCAGCACTATTCACAATAGCAAAGACTTGGAACCAACCCTAATGTCCAACAACGATAGACTGGATTAAGAAAATGTGGCACATATACACCATGGAATACTATGCAGCCATAAAAAATGATGAGTTCATGTCCTTTGTAGGGACATGGAAGAAGCTGGAAACCATCATTCTCAGCAAACTATCGCAAGGACAAGAAAACAAACACTGCATGTTCTCACTTATAAGTGGGAATTGAACAATGAGAACACATGGACACAGGAAGGGGAACATCACACACTGGAGACTGTTGTGGGGTGGGGGAGGGGGAGGGGGGAGGGATAGCATTAGGAGATATACCTAATGCTAAATGATGAGTTAATGGGTGCAGCACACCAACATGGCACACGTATAGGTATGTAAAAAACCTGCACATTGTGCACATGTACCCTAAAACTTAAAGTATAATAATAATAATAAAGAAAAAAAAAGAAGGCAGAATAGGCCTAAAACCTATAATCAAAAGCCTCATCAAGGATGGGTTCCTTGAACCCTGTATGTCCCCTTATAATACCCCAATACTGCCTGTGAAGAAATCAGATGGCTCATATCAAGTGGTACAAGACCTCCAGGACATCAACCAGATAGTCCAGGCTACCCACCCTGTTGTTCCTAATGCTTACACCATTCTCAGTAAAATTCCATATAAACCTCACTGGTTCACAGATTTGAAGGATGCCTTTTGGGTATGCCCCTTGCCCAAGGACAGCTGAGACATTTTTTCTTTCAAATGGGAAGATCCCCATTTTGGATGAAAGCAACAGTATTGATTGACAGTTCTACCTGAAGGGTTCAGATTCTCCTAACCTCTTTGATCAAATTCTAGAACAAGTGTTAGAACAAGTTTCCACCCCAAAATGTATATGCCTGCTCCAGTACATGGATGATTTCTAGTATCTGGTAAGGCTGTAAAGGAGGTAACTGTCTTCTCCATCCATCTCTTTTACCATTTGCAAGGAGGGGCTATGGGTTTCAAAGGGAAAGCTTCAATTCATAGAGCCTGAAGTTAAATACCTGGGACATTTAATAATTAAGGGCAAATGAAGGATAGGGCCTGAATGAGTTGAAGGGATTGTGTCCTTACTTTTGTCTAAAACTAAACAAGAACTCAGGAAAATCCTAGGATTAGTTGGATATTGCCACTTATGGACTGACTCATATGCCCTAAAAACAAAACCTTTATACCTAAAACTTACCCAGGAAAAGTCTGACCCTCTCCTGTGGATTTCTGAAGAAATCCACCAGGTTGAGAAACTACAACATCTGCTCATAACTGCCCCTGTTTTAGCTCTGCCTTCCCTAGAGAAGCCATTTCACTTTTTTGTTAGTGTAGATAGGGAGGTAGCTTTAGGGGTACTTAACCAAGAAGATGGGGGTCACCAGAAACTCATGGCTTTCCTGTTGAGAGTTTTAGATCCAGTAACCTGTGGATGGCCTGAATGTATTCAATCCATCACAGCTACCACCTTGTTAACTAAAGTAAGCAAAAAGCTTACCTTTGGGGGAAAGTTAGTTGTAAGCATGCCCCATCAGGTTAGAACTATCTTGAATCAGAAGGCAGGAAGATGGCTCACTGACCAAGAATTTTAAAGTATGAAGATCCTGTTAAAAAGATATGATTTAACCCTAACAACTGATAATTCACTTAACCCAGCAAGTTTCCTGACTGGGAATCAAATCTAAAGGGACCTGAGCATGAATGTTTAGATTTAATTATCATACAAATGTTAGGCCTGATTTAAGAAAGACCGCTTTCAAAATGGGGCAGCATTTATATATGGCTCTTCCTGAGTAATTGAAGAAAAGAGACATAATGGGTACCCAGTAGTCATGGGAAAGCCCTTGAAATAGTCAGGAAGACTGCCCATTAATTGGTCTGCCCAAACATGTGAATTGTTTGCATTAAATCAAGCCTTGAGGCACTTGCAGAACCAAGAAGGGACTATTTATACTGATTCCAAGAACGCCTTCAGGGTAGCTCACACCTTTGGAAAAATTTGGACTGAACGAGGTCTTATTAACAAAGGCCAAGACCTGGTCCACAAAGAATTAATCACCCAGGTATTAGATAACTTCCAGTTGCCAGAAGAAATAGCTATTGTCCATGTTCCAAGACATCAGAAAGATATCGCTTTTGAAGGCCAAGGGAATAACCTTGCATATCAAATAGCCAAACAAACTGCTGCTTCCTCTGAAATGCGTGTTTTTCACTTAGCCCCTTGTCTTCCTCCCCCAACTGCAGTCCCCATTTCTTCTCCCGCTGAAAAAGATAAAATAGGGAACAAAGAAAATTCATAAGGGAAATGGGTGTTACCAGATCAAAGAGAAATGTTATCCAAACTCCTCATGAGAGAAGTTCTCTCTCATCTGCATTAAGGAACTCATTGAGGACCTCAAACTACATGTGATACAGGCCTTTGGGTTTATAGGAATGTATAAGAATTTATACTTTAGCAAGACAGGTTACAGATAGTTGCCTAGTATGTAAGAAAATTAATAAGCAGACCCTCGGAAAACCACCTCTTGGGAGAAATCCAGGATTAAGACTATTCCAAAGTGTCCAAGTTGATTACACTGAAATGCCCCCAATTGGTCACTTAAAATATTAGTGATAGTAGATCACCTTACTCATTGGGTAGAAGCTATTCCCGCTTTTCAAGTCCAACTGCTAACAATGTAGTCAAGGCATTTGTTGAAAATACTATACCCAGGTTCAGATTAATAGAAAATGTTGATTCAGATAATGGGACTCATTTCACTACAAATGTCATTAAGAAACTAGCCCAAGTACTGGATATAAACATGGGACTACCATATCCCCTGGCACCCACCTTCATCAGGAAGAGAAGAATGCACTAGACTCTGAAGAAACACCTAACCAAATTAGTCCTAGAGACTCAATTACTATGGATTAAATGCCTTTCCATTGCCTTGTTGAGAATCTGAACTGCCCCTCGAAAAGATGTTGGCTTACCTCCTTATGAAATGCTGCTTTATTTACATTCCACTGCTGACATTCCTACATTCGAAACAAAAGATCTATTCCTCAAAAACTATATACTTTGTCCATCCTCCACTTTCTCTTCCCTTAGAACCAAAGGCCTCTTAGCACAGAGGCCACCCCTTGAATTTCCACTTCACCACCACCAGCCTGGAGACAACATCCTCATCAAGGGTTGGAAAGAAGGGAAGCTCGAGCCCACCTGGGAGGGATCCTATCTAGTGCTTCTAAGGACCAAGACAGCCGTCTGCACCACCAAAAAGGGATGCGCTCATCACAGTCAGGTCAAAGGAGGACCACCTCCTCCACAATCATGGACAGCTATTCCAGGGCCAGCTCCAACCAAGTTAAAGCTAAAACAGGTTTGATCCTCTTATGTTGTATTTCTTTTTCCCTTCTATTGCTAGTCACACTTTAGTATCAATGTAACCAGATCTAGCTCTCCTCAAACCATTACCTTTGATGCTTGTCTTGTCATGCCCTGTGGAGAGCTCCAAAGCCAAAGAAAGCTAGCATCTTCAGAAAAGTACCCTTGCCATTCCAGGATAAATAAGACTGCCTATAAAAGTGACTCTTGCACCAAGTGAGCACAAAGCAGTTATTGGAAGTTCTGTCCTAGTTGGGAAGATGTGGTCTGGACCACGAAGTATCAAGGCTGGACCTCCCCAGGAGGAGATTGCGCTGACCTAAAACCTTACATCCACTTCACCAGAGAGACAACTCCTTCCAATTGTCAACTCCAACAATGTAACCCTGTGCAAATCTCTATCACTGTCCTGAAATCTACCAACACTAACCCCATTCTAGATCTCTATGGCCTAGGAGCTGATGTTCCTGGAATAGACCCTATAGGATCCTTTGAGATGTGCTTCATTACTCCTTCACCTCTCTCTCCTTCTAAATCCTAATCAAATGGCTGTTCTTCCCATACCCCATGATGAAACCATAGTAGACATTGTAGAAGTAAAAGATCTAAGACAAACCCTAGCCCTTCCCACTTGGATGGTCTTCTGACCAATCAGGTATAAGCTGCATGGTGAGTCTCTTTCAAAACCCCACAGCCTGGGACAATGAGGCATGCAATACTCTCTCACTGCTATTCTCTGAAGTTAAAGGCCCCACAGCTCAGCCCCCATGGGCCATCCAGCCTCCAGCTCCTGATGTTGATTTTACCTCATGTCTCTCATGGCAAAGGGAAGGATTAATGTCCCTCAGAAACCTAAAAGTGTGTAGTGAAATCAAGCCTTTCCAAGAGCTTACCAGTCAAGCTGCCCCTGTCCATTCTCAAGCAGATGTATGGGGGTACTGTGGTGGACTACTATTGGGTACTCTACCTAGTAACTGAAGTGGCACTTGCACTCTAGTCCAATTGGCCATCCCTTTCACTCTGGCTTTCCATCAACATAACAGGAAAGGATGTTGGAGAAAAAAGAGATGCTCCTCACAGGTCTTTTGACCCTCATATTTATATAGATGCTATTGGAGTCCCACGAGGGGTACCAGATTAATTTAAAGCCTGAAACCAAATAGCTGCAGGATTTGAATCAGCAATGTCCTGGTGGTCAACTATAAACGAAAATGTAGATTGGATAAATTACATTTACTATAATCAACAGCAGCTTGTCAATTACACAAGAGATGCCATTAAAGGGTCACTGAACAATTAGGCCCCACCAGCTGGATGGCCTGGGAGAATAGGATAGCCCTTGACATGTTAGCAGAAAATGGCAGAGTCTGTGTTATTATTGGAGTCCAATTCTGTACTTTCATCCCTAGTTAGCCAAAACTTCCAGAATAACTCCTTCACAAGTTTCATGGAAAAGTGGTTTGGTAAATGGAAAGGGCTTTTGACTTCAATATTAACCTCTCTTGCAATTGTTACAGGTGCACTCATTGTTGTATGATGCTGCATCATACCCCGTATCCGTGGGTTAATGCAAAGACTTATTATAGAAACAGTTCTCACAAAAACCTCCCCTACATCTCCTCCTCCATACTCGGATAGGATTTTGTTCCTAGGTGAACAAGTCAAACAACTGAGCTGAATTATGTTAGAAAAATTTGAAGAGGAAGAATTATCAAAAGACAAAGGGGGAAATTGCCAGAGATGGTGAATTCCTCTTCTAAGGGTTTAATTGTGTAATGTCCTTGTCCTTGACTCAGAGGCCCCACCTCCTTGTACTTTGTTTCTAGCCTTCGAGCAGCCCTCCCACTCTAGTGCCCTGACTTGCCCAGACATGTCTGAACATGCCTTGTGCTGCAGCAAAGGGACAACTCCCACACCCTCCCTTACAAATCATGCATTTACCCTATTTGGAAAAGTTTAAGTCTTAGCCAATCAGGATCAGGTTAGATTGTGCAGTCCAACCCTAGCCAATAGGGGAAGGACACAGGGATAGGGACTGTGTTAGGGATAAAAATTCTTCTTTGTTCAGTGTGTTCTTGTGATCTGGCTGATGCAGGCAGCACCCTTCTGCAGAAGTAAATTGCCTTGCTGAGAAAACTTTTTGCCTGAGTGCTGGTTTCACTTTGCAACACCAAGCATTTGTTTCTAAAAAATCTGGGGGCTTGTCAGGATTCCTATTCTCCTCAAGGGAAAGGGTTTCTGACATCCAGAATCCCATAAGCCTGCTGTTGAAGCCAGCCCAACAAAATGATCAGTAATAAACTTGGCTAAGGCCTCCATCTTGTTTCATGGCCTTGGGAACATGACCTGTAACTGTGTGGCAATACTTTTAGTCTCTGCCATTTTACAATGGTGGCTCTCTTCTTGTGCTAAATCATATAAACCAGCTTGTCAATCTGGGTGGTGCCAGCTGGTCCATCAAGGGCAGAGTTTACAAGATCTTAAGCACTGATCTTAAGAGCAATTTAGCAAGGGTCAAAGTCTTGTAGCCTCCAGCTGCATGGCTCCTGGGCCATGGTTTCTAATCTTGTGGCTAGTTACTGGATCTGGTCCCCAGGCAAGAGAAAATATATCTTGGGAAGCAGTAGTTATCTTTGTTTTAAACTATAGACTGTAAACCAGGCTCCTCCCAAAGTTGGTTCAGCCTACTCCCAGGGATGGGCAAGGACAGCTTGGGGGCTGGAAACAAAATGAAGTTGTTTGGGTCAGTCACAATTTTGAAATAACAATTTCAAAAGCTGCCTATCACCCCTTTAAAAGTACCTTGTACACTTGCCATTAAGTAATAATCTAATTAAATCTCATTGGTTTCACCTGTAAGGTTACTTTTTGTAAAGTTCAAAAGCCAAAAATCTTAACTGCTTGGTGTGGCTAAAGTCAAGTAACAAGGGATTTAAAAGGATGTTCTTAAAGAGTGCTCAGCTTAATTAAGGGTGTATATTCAAGTTATAGGTATATTTAAAAGGCTTTTATGTTTTTCTCTTCTTGGATCTGTTTTTCTGGAGAAAGGCAGATCCTTTTCTTTTCTTCTCAGTTGATGGAATTATTTTTCTCCATTTTTTGTCTTACCACTCTTAATCATGCATGAGAGGTCCTAAAATAATTTCTGGTAGCATAGGACTCCTTGGGAAAACAGGAGGTGCCACAGACCACATTTTGGAAAAAAAAAACAAAAACCTGTTTTCTTCATGAAACCCCAAGGATTAAAAGCAAATAGTTCCCTCTCAAAATCAAAGGCTCTCTTCTGTTTTGCATTGTGTTATCTGATGTTTTTGAGTTTTGGTGGAGTATCAGAAGTTAATTTGCATTATGAGAGAGCTTTGGTGTGTAATAATTAGGTAGGAAATATACTGCAAGGGATGGCTAATGGTTATATATCAGAGAAGCATGCTCTTGGCCACCTGGAAGATAGGGAAACACCCACACCCCATACTGGGAGATGAGACTCCCATCAGGGATAGGCTAATTACAAAATAAGCCAATTGGCTTTGGGTTGCCTTGCAATGAAATGCATGGTAAAAACACTATACTGTCTTCTCTCATAGTATCTACATGGTCTTTTCCTAAATTAAGCATTAAAATAAAAGCACAGCAAGGAGGTCTTAAGACACTAATCTGTTCTTTAGTAAAAGGGTTATAAAAGGTTTGTAAAGATTTCACCTCATGGTCAAATTAGTTAGGATTAGATGGAATAATCTAATATTTCATGTAAATGAATTGGGGTTCACATTAATAAATTAATGCCAGGGTAAAATTTTGCCTTAAACATGATTTTCATGTCATAGTAAAAGCTAATGAAAGGTTTTTTTGCCTTTTGAGTCATCATTTTGGCAAAATAATTTATAGCAATCTGGAAATTGTCCTTCCTGATGCTTGGGTTTTTGAATGGTTCAGAGGGCCCCTGAAACATTCAGAAAAGAGGTAAACAGGATTATTTGACATGTTTAGTCACATGAGATTGCCAAAATAATGTCCAATCTTAAGTTATATTTTGGTGAATACTAATATGTTTCAAAATTGTATGGGATTTCTAAAATTCTATTATCTAAGTACATGCTATCAATGATGATTAAGGATAAAGTTATTGTAAACCACAAAGATAAACTTGTCATGTTTTTAACTATCCTGGAAATTGTCATTCAGACAATTGTCTTGCTTTGTTTCTTCTCAAAAGATGGTTTATAATCAAGCTATATTAAGGACCTTAACAGGTGTTCTCAAATGCAGGTTTTTAATAGCTTTAAAGAGAGTAACATTAAAATAGAGAAAGAATGTATGGGACTCATGAAGAACATGTTCACAAATATCAAGCAAAACAAGAGTTAACTAAATGGACTGCACTCAGGAAGTTAAAACAAACTTTTTAACTTTTGCTTGGAATATTGCTGATCCTTGTTTTGTTTTTCATAGTCAAGGAAACTTATTTTAAATGATGGCTTTTAATAATTGAGTAAGGTATACTCCTGTGAACAAAATTTGGAACATGTTTATTTTTCTCTGCCTGGGTCCTCTAAAATTTGGAAACTATTTGTGAGTACTCTTAATTATGGCAATATAATTGTTTGTATCAGTGCAATAAGAATCCATTTTTCTTTGTCAACAGGACACAATTGGAAAAACTGGTTATTTTACCAAGGCTTTGACTGAAAGGGTGTGTTTCCCTTTAAGGAATCAAGCTTGACACACAAAGCAAATAAAAGCCCCTTGGGGAGAACTGACTTAATACCTTGTCTATGCAGTCCCTGCACAGGATTCCTAACCTGTGGTCAGTAAAGAATGTCACTTTCTAACAGGTCTGGAAACTCCAAGTTTATCTTAGGACAAGATGAAAGAATCACCCAACTCACAGGTATTGGAGGACACAAACCCATGGCTGGGCTCGGCCTTAAAGTCTTATCTGAAATTAGAAATAACCATTCTTGCTGCACTTTATGCAAATAATCAGGCCAAGTATAAGACTAAAGTTTATTCTATAAACAACACACACAGCCCTATACTTTGTTTTTACCAAAAATGAGGACTGGACAGAAACTGTGCTGCAAAGCTTATCATACATTTTTATTAAATCCTAGTCTGTTTTTAAGCTTTTTGCAGACATTTTAGACTAACCCTGCTTATTCCTGTAAATCAAGTGTTGATCTTCTGCAGCTTGGAAAAAAGAAAAAGGGATGGGTAATGTAAAAATCTGAATCAATATACTAGTTCTGGGCAATTATCCTGCAAATTCTGCAGGTAATAAAAGTGAGTAGGATGCCCATAAATTGAAGTTCCTTTGTTTGGGAAAATAAAACCAAGGAACTTCATAAACCCCCAAAGGGAAATTCTATATCTTGGCAAATAAAATTTTAGATGGAAATTACTACACCACATTTGTGGAAATTGCTATGCTCACTCTACTATTTGCAATAGGATTATACAGAGTAGCACCTTCTAATTGAAATATTGGACAGTTTCCATTGCTGTCATATTTTTCTTAATTATCCTTATTAGCAGGAATAATGGTTACTAACAAAAAAAGCATAAGAGTTTTACTGTCGCTGAGTATGCTAAGACTTTTTATTGAGTTTAGTAATGCACTTTTAAATGAAACATACCCCTTCTGGATTAACACCTCTACTTAAGTAGAGGAAAACCTACAAGTACTTAAAAATCAAATCAAAATTAACAGGCTCAGGGAAAATGCCAGCTTCAGCCCTGAGTAGCTACAATCCCTCTTTAATAAATTAAAGTCTTCTTTATGGAATTGGTTAACCCCCTTATTAAGCCCTCTCTTGTTTATATGGCTTATGTTGATATTTGGACCCTGTATACTCAATACTATAACTTGAATTGTTTCTTCTTGCCTAAAAGCAATCAAACTCCAAATGGTGCTGGAAACAATGTGTGAAGCACACATTGACACATCATTCTTCTGAGGACCCTTAGATCAACCCCAGGTTGAGCTGTAGCTGCTGTTCCCCATTTGATGCCCCTTTTCAACAGGAAGTAGCCAGAAAGAGTCATCGCCCAAAACCCCCTAACAGCAGTTAGTGTGATATTGCCACAGGGAGGAATGTGGTAGGAGTTAAGAAATTATTTTAGGCAGATAGAAAGGAAAAGGGGTCCTTGAGAAGTTTTCAATTTTTAAAGCATCTCCGGTAAAGTTTCTTTTAAAGCCCCAGCTCTTACAGCCAGGTAGGCAACCTTTGATATGCAAATGCCAGCTGTTAAAAACTGGGTCCACACAAACATGGCAATTCTCGTGGCCTTCTTGACCTTTCCCTATATGTTCCTGGCAACCTGGCTGCCCCCACATATCCCTATGTGTGCAGAACATCATGGCACCCTGGATTTGCATATTGAAAGGTTAGGGTGGGAGGGCCCTGAGCCCTATACAAATCAGACACCACCTTCTCCAGCCTCTGCATATATACCTGGCTCTACCTGGCTGGTGTCCACTGCACTTGGGGTTTCATCTCTTGGCTTTGGAGCCCCCCTCCCTCTGTCTCTGTACAGCAGAGCATCTTTCTTCACCCTTCCTTCTTTCCTATTAAACTCCCTGCTTCTTAAAACAAAACAAAAAGACTTCTTACTTTTCCTAGCTTTATCTACAATAGCAATGTATGTCTTACATACAGTAATAGAATTCTAAGACTTCTATAAACTCCCAAACCAGTCATTTGTGTTATGCTACTTTTAGATGGAATCTTGCTTTGTCGCCCAAGCTGGAGCACAGTAACATGATCTCAGCTCACTCCAAACTCCACCTCCCAGGCTCAAGTGACTCTTGCCTCAGCGTCCTGTGTAGCTGGGATTACAGGCATGCACCACCATGCCTGGTTGATTTTTAGTAGAGACGAGATTTCACTATGTTGGGTAGGGTGATCTCGAACTCCTGACTTCAAGTCATCTGCTCGTCTCTGCCTCCCAAAGTGCTGGGATTACAGGCATGAGCCACCATGCCCAGCTATGTTACCATATTTGGATAATTGCTTACCCAAGGCTTAACTTGTATATACTATAGACTTGAGGCAGATGCCCAAAAAATCTAACTTCAAGGAACTGTGACTGAGCTTGGTTAAACATAGCAGCTGATTAACTGAAGGGTTCAATCTGGGCAGGTGCAAGCAAGATTGACTACTGTAGAAGTTGCTGGGCCAGTGTGCTGTATTTCTCATGTTGTGACATTGCTCAGACAGGGAAACCTCTAATTACACCAAATATTTTTGTACTGACATGTGGGGTACAGCCAATAGACTAGATATTTATTTTGGCAAATAAGGCAAACAGAGGACCTTACCATTCTCTATCACACATCAACTAGAAAGATTCTACCTTGGGAAAGGAGGTCAACACCTGTGCTCAGATTCTGCCTTGGGAGAACTCAAACTTAGGTAGCTCTGTATGTACTGAATAGAAGTATCTAAGATACACTGAAAAGATTTTTGTTTTTGAAGTGGTAAGGTACATAGTAGGGTTCATACTGATTATACTTTGAGGGAAATTAACTATAAGCATAGTCTCTGGAAAGAATCAAGAGCAAGGATTTTCCTTAGAATGGAAGATTGGAGTAGCTAGCAGGAAGTGTAGGGAAGACTACATTTTCAGTGTAATTTGATATGATGTATATAGCACAACATTCATACTAAAAGGGATGCAATAAAATTTAGCAGTTCCAGGCAAGCTGGTGAACAAAATTTTGTTGCCGACTGGAGTTCTTATGTTTCCAATATTGAAAGACCTAGCATGAATAAATCACAGAATATAAGGAGTAAAATGCAGGCATGTGTATTGATATGGTTTGGCTGTGTTCCCACCTATATCTCATCCTGAATTGTAACTCCCACAATTCCCATGCATCATGGGAGGAACCCAGCAGGAGGTGATTGAATTATGGAGGCAGGTCTTTCCTGCACTGTTCTTGTGATAGTGAATGAATCTCATGAGACTTGGTTTTAAGAAGGGGAGTTTACCTGCACAGGCTCTCTTCTCTTGTCTGCTGCCATGTGAAACATGCCTTTTACCTTCTGCCATGATTGTGAAACCTCCCCAGCCACATGGAACAGTGAGTCCAATATACTCCTTTCTCTTGTAAATTGCTCAGTCTCAGGTATATCTCTATCAACAGCATGAAAACGGACTAATACAGTAAATTGGTACCACTAGAGTGGGGTGTTGCTGAAAACATACCTGAAAATGTGGGAGCAATTTTGGGCCTGAGAACAGACAGAGGTTGGTACAGTCTGGGGGGCTCAGAAGACAAGAAAATGGGAAAGTTTGGACCTTCCTGAAGACGTATTGAATGGCTTTGACAAAAAAGCTGATAGTTATATAAACAATAAGGTCCAGGCTGAGGTGGTCTCAGATGGAGATGAGGAACTTGTTGGGAGCTGGAGCAAAAGTGACTCTTGTTATGTTTCAGCAAAGAGACTGGTGGCATTTTGTCCCTGCCCTAGAGATTTGTGGAACTTTGAACTTGAGAGATGATTTAGGGTATCTGGCAGAAGTTTCTAAGCAGCAAAGCATTCAAGAGGTAACTTGGGTGTTGTTAAAGGAATTCAGTTTTACAAGGGAAGCACAGCATGAAAGTTCAGAAAATTTGCAGTCAGACAATGCGAAAGAAGAGAAAGTCCCATTTGGTCCAGTTCTAAGATGGCCAAATAGGAACAGATTCAGTCTATAGCTCCCAGCATGAACAACACAGAAGATGAGTGATTTCTGCATTTCCAACTGAGGTAACATGTTCGTCTCACTGGGGCTTGTCAGACAGTGGGTGCAGCCCATGGAGTGTGAGCCAAAGCAGGGTGGGGCATCAACTCACCCAGGAAGTATGAGGGGTTGGGAAATTCCCTTTCCTAGATGATGGAAGCTGTGACAGATGGTACCTGGAAAATTGGGACACTCCCACCCTACTACTGAGCTTTTTCCAATGGTCTTAGCAAAGGCACACCAGAAGATTATATCCCACGCCTGGCTTAGAGGGCCCCACACCCACACAGCCTCGCTCACCACTAGCACAGCTGTCTGAGATCAAACTATAAGGCATCAATGAGACTGGGGGTGAGGAGTCCGCCATTGCTGAGGGTTGAGTAGGTAAACAAAGTGGCCAGGAAGCTCAAACTGGGTGGAGCCAACCACAGCTCAAGGAGGCCTGCCTGCCTCTGAAGTCTCCAACTCTGGGGACAGGGCATAGCTGAACAAGAGGCAGCAGAAACTTCTGCAGACTTAAATGTCCCTGTCTGACAGCTTTGAAGAGAGAAGTGGTTCTCCCAGCACAGAATTTGAGATCTGACAATGGACAGCCTGCCTCCTCAAGTGGGTCCCTGATCTCCAAGTAGCCTAACTGGGAGACACCTCCCAGTAGGGGCCAATGGACACCTCACATCATCGGGTGCCCCTCTGAGACAAAGCTTCCAGAGGAAGGATCAGGCAGCAACACTTGCCATTCTGCAATAGTTGCTGTTCTGCAGCCTCTGCAGCCTCCCAGGCAAACAGGGTCTGGAGTGGACCTCTGGCAAACTCCAACAGACCTGCAGCTGAGGATCCTGACTGGTAGAAGGAAAACTAACAAACAGAAAGGATATCCACACCAAAACCCTATCTGTATGTCACCATCATCAAAGACCAAAGATAGATAAAAACTACAAAGATGAGGAGAAACCAGAGCAGAAAAGCTGAAAATTCTAAAAATCAGAGCACCTTTTCTCCTCCAAAGGAAGGCAGCTCCTTGGCAGCAATGGAACAAAGCTGGATGGAGAATGAATTTGATGAGTTGAGAGAAGAAGGCTTTAGACAATCAGTAATAACAAACTTCTCCAAGCTGAAGGAGGATGTTTGAACCCATCAAAAGAAGCTAAAAACCTTGAAAAAAGATTAGGTGAATGGCTAACTAGAATAAACAGCATAGAGAAGACCTTAAATGACCTGATGGAGCTGAAAACCATGGTAAGAGATCTACGTGATGCATGCACACGCTTCAATAACCAATTCGATCAAGTGGAAGAAAGGGTATCAGTGATTGAAGATCAAATGAATGAAATTAAGTGAGAAGAGAAGTTTAGAGAAAAAAGAGTAAAAAGAAATGAACAAAGCCTCCAAGAAATATGGGACTATGTGAAAAGGCCAAATCTACGTCTGATTGGTGTATGTGAAAGTGACAGGGAGAATGGAAACAAGTTGAAAAACACTCTGCAGGATATTATCCAGGAGAACTTCCCCAACCTAGCAAGGCAGGCCAACATTCAAATTCAGGAAATACAGAGAACACCACACAAAGATACTCCTTGAAAACAGCAACTCCAAGACACATAATTTTCAGATTCACCAAAGTTAAAATGAAGGAAAAATATTAAGGGCAACCAGAGAGAAAGGTCAGATTACCCACAAAGGGAAGCCCATCAGACTAACAGCTGATCTCTCGGCAGAAATTCTACAAGCCAGAAGACAGTGAGGGCCAATATTCAACATTTTTAAAGAAAAGAATTTACAATCCAGAATTTCATATCCAGCCAAACTAAGCTTCATAAGTGAAGGAGAAATAAAATCTTTTACAGACAAGCAAATGCTGAGAGATTTTGTCACCACCAGGCCTGCCTTACAAGAGCTCCTGAAGGAAGCACTAAACATGGAAAGGAATAACCAGTACCAGCCACTGCAAAAACATGCCAAATTGAAAAGACCATCAATGCTAGGAAGAAACTGCATCAACTAATGGGCAAAATAACCAGCTAACATCATAATGACAGGATCAAATTCACACATAACAATATTAACCTTAAATGTAAATGGGCTAAATGCTCCAATTAAAGTCACAGGCTGGCAAATTGGATAAAGAGTCAAGACCCATCAGTGTGCTGTATTCAGAAAATCCATCTCATATGCAGAGACACACATAGACTCAAAATAAAGGGATGGAGGAGGAGCTACCAAGCAAATGGAAAGCAAAAAAAAGCAGGGGTTGCAATCCTAGTCTCTGATAAAGGACTTTAAACCAACAAAGAGCAAAAGAGACAAAGAAGGCCATTACATAATGGTAAAGGGATCAATTCAACAAGAAGAGCTAACTATTCTGAATACATATGCACCAAATACAGGAGCACCCAGATTCATAAAGCCCTGAGAGACCTACAAAGAGACTTAGACTCCCACACAATAATAATGGGAGATTTCAACACCCCACTGTCAACATTAGACAGATGAACAAGACAGAAAGTTAACAAGGATATCCAGGATTTGAACTCAGCTCTGCACCAAGTGGACCTAATAGACATCTACAGAACTCTCCACCCCAAATCAACAGAATACACATTCTTCTCAGGACACATCGCACTTCTTCCAAAATTGACCACATAGTTGGAAGTAAAGCACTCCTCAACAAATGTAAAAGAACAGATATTATAAAAAAAAAAAAACTATCTCTCAGACCACAGGGCAATCAAATTAGAACTCAGGATTAAGAAACTCACTCAAAACCACTCAACTACATGGAAACTGAACAACCTGCTTCTGAATGACTACTGGGTACATAATTAAAGGAAGGCAGAAATAAAGATGTTCTTTGAAACCTATGAGAACAAAGACACAACACGCCAGAATCTCTGGGACACATTTAAAGCAGTGTGCAGAGGGAAATTTATAGCACTAAATGCCCACAAGAGAAAGCAGGAAAGATCTAAAATTGACACCCTAACATCACAATTAAAAGAACTAGAGAAGCAAGAGCAAACACATTCAAAAGCTAGCAGAAGGCAAGAAATAACTAAGATCAGAGCAGAACTGAAGGAGATAGAGACACAAAAAACCGTTCAAAAAAAAAAAAATCAATGAATCCAGGAGGTGCTTTTTTGAAAAGATCAACAAAATTGATAGACTGCTAGCAAGACTAAGAAAAGAGAAGAATCAAATAGACACAATAAAAAATGATAAAGGAGATTATTACCACCAATCCCATGGAGATGCAAACTTCCAACAATACTATAAACACCTCCACACAAATGAACTAGAAAATCTAGGAGAAATGGATAAATTCATGGACACATACACCCTCCCAAAGCTAAACCAGGAAGAAGTTGAATCCCTGAATAGAACAATAACAGGCTCTGAAATTGAGGCAATAATTAATAGCCTACCAACCAAAGTCCAGGACCAGAGTGATTCACAGCCAAATTCTACCAGAGGTACAAGGAGGAGCTGGTACCATTCCTTCTGAAGCTATTCCAATCAATACAAAAAAAGGGAATCCTCCCTAACTCATTTTATGAGACCATCATCATACTGATACCAAAGCCTGGCAGAAACACACACAAAAAAAATTTTAGACCAATATCCCTGATGAACATTGATGCAAAAATCTTCAATAAAATACCGGCAAACTGAATCCAGCAGCACATCAAAAAGCTTATCCACCATGATCAAGTGGGCTTCATCCCTGGGATGCAAGGCTGGTTCAACATATGCAAATCAATGAATGTAATCCATCATATAAACACAACCAAAGACAAAAACCACGTGATTATCTCAATAGATGCAGAAAAGGCCTTTGACAACAGTTAACAGCCCTTCATGCTAAAAACTCAATAAACTAGGTATTGATGGGATGTATCTCAAAATAATAAGAGGTATTTATGACAAACCCACAGCCAATATCACACTGAATGAGCAAAAACTGGAAGCATTCCCTTTGAAAACTGGCACAAGACATGGATGCCCTCTCTCACCACTCCTATTCAACATAGTGTTGGAAGTTCTGGCCAGGGCAATCAGGCAGGAGAAAGAAATAAAAGGTATTCAATTAGGAAAAGAGGAAGTCAAATTGTCCCTGTTTGCAGATGACATGATTGTATATCTAGAAAACCCCATTGTCTCAGCCCAAAATCTTGAGCTGATAAGCAACTTCAGCAAAGTTTCAGGATACAAAATCAATATGCAAAAATCACAAGCATTCCTATACACGAATAACAGATGGCCAAATCATGAGTGAACTCCCATTCACAATTGCTTCAAAGAATAAAATACCCAGGAATCCAACTTATGAGGGATGTGAAGGACCTCTTCAAGAACTACAAACCACTGCTCAACAAAATAAAAGAGGAAACAAATGGAAGAACATTCCATGCTCATGGATATGAAGAATCAATATCATGAAAATGGCCATACTGTCCAAGATAATTTATAGATTCAATGCCATCCCCATCAAGCTACAAATGACTTCTTCACAGTACTGGAAAAAACTACTTAAAATTCATATGGAACCAATAAAGAGCGTGCATTGCCAAGACAAACTAAGCCAAAAGAACAAAGCTAGAGGCATCACCCTACCTGACTTCAAACTACACTACAAGGCTACAGTAACCAAAACAGCATGATATTGGTACCAAAACAGTGATATAGACCAATGGAACAGAAGAGAGACCTCAGAAATAACACCACACATCTACAACCATCTGATATTTGACAAACCTAACAAAAACAAGAAATGGGGAAAGGATTCCCTATTTAATAAATGGTGCTGGGAAAACTGGCTATGTAGAAAGCTGAAACTGGATCCCTTCCTTACACCTTATGCAAAATTAATTACACCTTATGAAACAATTAATTCAAGATGGATTAAAGACTTACATATTAGACCTAAAACCATAAAAAACCTTGAAGAAAACCCAGGCGATACCATTCAGGACATAGGCATAGGCAAGGACTTCATGTCTAAGACACCAAAAACAATGGCAACAAAAGCCAAAATTGACAAATGGGATCTAGTTAAACTAAAGAGCCTCTGCACAGCAAAAGAAACTAACATCAGAGTGAACAGGCAACCTACACAATGGGAGAACATTTTTACAATCTACCCATCTGACAAAGGGCTAATATCCAGAATCTACAAGAAACTTAAACTTACAAGAAAAAAATCAAACAACCCCATCAAAAAGTGGGTGAAGGATATGAACAGACACTTCTCAAAAGAAGACATTTATGCAGACAAGACACATGAAAAAATGCTCATCATCACTGGCCATCAGAGAAATGCAAATCAAAACCACAATGAGATACCATCTCACACCAGTTAGAATGGGAATCATTAAAAAGTCAGGAAACAACAGGTGCTCAAGAGGTTGTAGAGAAATAGGAACACTTTTACACTGTTGGTGGGACTGTAAACTAGTTCAACCATTGTGGAAGACAGTGTGGTAATTCCTCAAGGATCTAGAACTAGAAATACCATTTGACCCAGCCATCCCATTACTGGGTATATACCCAAAGGATTATAAATCATGCTGCTATAAAGACACATGCACACATATATTTATTGCAGCACTATTCACAATAGCAAAGACTTGGAACCAACCCAAATGTCCATCATTGATAGACTGGATTAAGAAATTGTGGCACATATATACCATGGAAGACTATGCAGCCATAAAAAAGCATGAGTTCATATCCTTTGTAGGGACATGGGTGAAGCTGGAAACCATCATTCTGAGTAAACTATCACAAGGATAGAAAACAAAACACCAAATGTTGTCACTCATAGGTGGGAATTGAACAATGAGAACTCTTGGACACAGGAAGGGGAACATCACACATTGGGGCCTGTTGTGGGGTGGGGGGAGGTGGAAAGGATAGCATTAGGAGATATACCTAATGTAAATGACGAGTTAATGGGTGCAGCACACCAACATGGCACATGTATACATATGTAACAAACCTGTATGTTGTGCACATGTACACTAGAACTTAAAGTGTAATTAAAAAAAAAGAAAAGAAAATCCGATTTTCTGAATAATTCAAGCTGGCTACAGAAATTTTCATAAGTAACAAGGAGCAAAAATTTAATACCCAAGACAATGGGGAACACGTCTCCAGGAAATGTCAGAGGTCTTCACAGCAGGCCCTCCCATCACAGGCCTGGAGGCCTAGGAAGAGAAAATGGTTTCACGGGCCTGGGCCTGGCCCAGGGTCCCTGTGCTGTGTGCAGTCTAGGGACTTAGTGCCCTGTGTTCCAGCCACTCCAGCCATGACTAAAAGAGGCCAAGGTACATCTTGGGCCATGGCTTCAGAGGGAGCAAACCAAACCTTGTCAGCTTCCACATGGTGTTAAGCTTGCAGGTGCACAGAAGTCAAGAATTGAGGTTTGGGAATCTCTGCCTATGTTTCTGAGGATGTACAGAAATGCCTGGATGTCCAGACAGAAGTTTGCTGCAGGGGCAGTGGTCTCCTGGAGAAACTCTGCTAAGGTAGTACAAAAGGGAAATGTGGGGCTGGAGCAACCTGACAGAGTCCCTACTGGGGCAGCACCCTAGTGGAGCTGTGAGAAGAAGGCCACCATACTCCAGACCTCAGAATAGTAGATCCACTGACAACTTGCATCATGTGCCTGGAAAACCAGACACTCAATGCCAGCTGTGAAAGCAGCTGGGAGGGAGGCTGCACTGTTGTGGGAAGTCAGGGACCCTGAACTGAGGGACTGGCTGGAGCCACAACAGAGGTCAGAAATTGTGAAGATTTCATGAACATTTATCACTTCCCTAATAATACTCATAATTTCTTACACCTGTCTTACTTTAATCTCTTAATCCTGTTATCTTCATAAGCTGAGGATATATGTCACCTCAGGACCCTGTAATGATTGTGTTAACCATACAAATTGATTGTAAAACGTGTGTTTGAACAATATGAAATCAGTACACCTTCAAAACGAACAGAATAACAGCAACTTTAGGGAACAAGGGAAGACAACCATAAGGTATGACTGCCTGTGGGGTTGGGCAAAAAAAGCCATATTTTTCTTCTTGCAGAGAGTGTATAAGCAGATGTGCAAGTAGGAGAGATATCACTAAATTATTTTTCTAGCAAGGAATATGATATTAAGACCCTAGGAAAAGAATTGCATTCCTGGGGGGAGGTCTATAATTGGCCACTCTGGAAGTGTCTGTCCTATGCAGTTGAGATAAGGACTGAGATAAGCCCTGGTCTCCTGCAGTACCCTCAGGCTTACTAGGATTAGGAAACTCCAACCTTGGTGAATTTGAGGTCAGACCAGTTCTCTGCTCTCAAACCTTGTTTTCTGTTAAGATGTTTATCAAGACAATATGTGCACCACTGAACATAGACCCTTATCAGGAGTTTCTGATTTTGCCCTGGTCCTGTTTCCTCAGAACCATGTGATCTTTGCTCTGCCTTTTGCCCTTTGAAACATGTGATCTTTGTGACCTACTCCCTGTCCATACACCCCCTCCCCTTTTGAAATCCCTAATAAAAACTTGCTGGTTTTGCAGCTCAGGTGGGCATCACAGACCTACCAATGTGATGTCACCCCCAGTGGCCCAGCTGTAAAATTCCTCTGTTTGTACTCTATTTCTCAGACCAGCCAACACTTGGGGAAAACAGAAAGAACTTACATTGAAATAGTGGAGGCTGCTTCCCCAATATCTGGCACATCAATGTGGTTTTCCTTTTCCTAAGTGCATGTGGGAACCCAATTCCCTTTGGTAGGTGCAGAGAAACATTCATCGGTCTGGTCCACAGAAACGCTTGTTCAACTCCCTGACAATTGGCGAGTTATCAGTGAATTGTCTGGGTTAACTATGGGTCATGCAGAGTCTAAACATTATGCTTATCTCTGCTATATTAAACTCCTGTTAAAACAGGAAGAAGTTCGAGTGTCCATGGAAAATATGGTCATTATATTCAGGGCAGTAGAAGAACACTGTCCTTGGTTTCCTCAAAAGGAAACGTTAGATGTAGAACTATGGGATTGTGTTGGTGCAACATTCTGGAACTAGTCCCGACAGGAAATTATGTTCTTGTCACTGTTTGGGGTGATTGGGACTTGGTATGTGCCATCCTAATGACATACCAATCCTGTGACCCCCTGTGGTTACCACAGTTTTCTGAATGTGGCGATGCTCTACCTCTTCCTCAGCTTTCCTCTCCTGCATGGCCTTCATTATCTGCTGAGCCTTTCCTTTTGCCTACTCCTCTCCCACCTAAAGATGCTGACAATTCAATATCTAACTCTGATGACTTTGGCTTAACATCACCCCTGATCATCTTATTTCTTTTCACAAAGAGCTGGTACATGTAGCTTCCATGGCCCAGACATGGACAGCCCTGGACCATATCTATGCTAATTCTTCCCTCTTCAAACCTTTGCAGCCTTTGGCTCCAGAGCAACCTAATGGCACCAGGACCAAACTACAATTTACCTGTAATTCTCCAGGCCCTCCCCTTCCCACCACAGCCCCTCAACCTCCTGTTATTTCAGTCCCTCAACCAGTCACTTTGCCATCCACTCAACCTGCTTCATGCATGGACACCAATAATCATCAGTATGCTTCTGCCTCTTCTGCTCCTCCAATGCCCCTTTCTCACACTTTCAAACCAGTCTGAACTCCTCAACCTGTTTCCCTTATCTACACATGCTTTTCCTGTCGCTTCTATGCCTACTCTGTCTCAGGTACCTACTCTTGAAACTTCCATGCAACACTTATTACACCAAAACAAACAAGTGGATTAGACACATGGGCTTATCTAGTCATGCTAGAACCTCCTAATGCTCAATGGGTACAACTGTGTTGCTATGTGCCACTCAATCTTAACTTTTTAAACCGAAAGCATAGTAATAATTAAAAATGTATATATCTGCAGCCAATTTGAAAAAAAAAGAAAAATTTTGTTTCAGAGGCAGGGTCTGGCTCTGTCATCCAGGCTGTATGTAGTTCAGTGATATGAGCACAGCTCACTGCAGCTTCAAACTCCTGGGTTTGAGTAATCCTCCTATCTCAGCTTCTCAAGTAGCTGGGACTGTATGCATGAGCCTCAGTGCCTGGCAGAATTTTTTTGTTTTAATTTAATGTTCCTAATTAGCTAAGTGGTTGGTAAATCACATAAACTAACTTGTTAGAAGCAAACAGAAAATAAAATTAAATGGGCATATAACGGAAAAAAAAAAGAATTAAAGGATGCTTGTACTCAGTATGGTCCTACTTCTCCATATGTTAAAATGGTACCACAGACTCTTTGTACTGAGGTCATTTTGCTTCCTTTAGACTGGGACCTTTTGGCAAAAGCTCTTCTAACCCCATCTCAGCATTTACAATTCTGTACCTAGTGGTCAGAGGAGGTCCGTCTGCAGGCTCAGCTAAATCGGACTGATGGCATTCCAATTACTCAGGCTCAGCTCACAGGCTCCGATAATTTCTCTGATACTACTGCCCAATTAGGCTTTGATGCTCTTACCATGGAACAAGTTACAAAGGTGTATATAAGAGCTTGGGATAAATTACATGCCCCAGGCCAAGTCCTTTTTCTTTTACTACTGTTAAACAAAGTCACACTGAATTATATCCTGATTTTTTAGCTAAATTACAAGATGCTGTTGAAAAATCTGTCTCTGATGAACATGCTTAAGGTATCCTCCTTTGTGTGTTAGTTTTTGATAATGTGAACCGTGAGTGTAAAATGGCCATGTGTTCCATCCAATGACAAAATTTACCTGATCACGAGGTGTTGCCTGTATATATTAAAGCTTGTGAAGGCATTGGATCAGAGACCCACAAAGTTATTCTGTAGGCAAGGCCATAAAGGACAGCAATGAAACTGGCTCAACTGATTCTTTTCTTGGAGCCTGCTATAATTGCGGTCAACTTGGTCATGCTCAAAAAATATTGCACTCTTAAAAACTTAAAAGCAGCTAAGCTGTCTCAACAAACACAGCTAAATGCTGCTGCTACTGTTTGCCCTCATTGTCACAAAGGTAAACATTAGGCAAGTACTTGCGACCCTAAGTATGATATAGATGGAAATCCCTTGCCACAGAACCAGGGAAACAGGGCCAGTCCCCGGCCCCAGTATCAAATGGGACACCTCAGCCTCAGACCAATGTTGCGTTTCTACTTTAAGTGGTCCCAATGCCACCCCCAGCACAAATTTACCTATAGCCTAACCAGATGGGTCCCAGCCTCTTCTCAGTACAATGCTTGTCCACCCTAACAGTAGGGGGCAGGGTGGTCAATCTCTGTAGTACCACTCCTCTAAATTTACTACCTAATTCTTTGCCTTTATTTATCCCCACAGGGGTCACCAGCCCTTTACCTCAAGATTTGGTGAGCCTGGTGTTAGGTAGGGCATCCACCTCTGCTAAAGGAATCACCATTCATACTGGTCTCATTAATTCTAGATTCCTCTGATGAGATTCAACTCATTGTGTCTGCCAGGGTTCCTGTTTCCATTCTGGCCAGTGAGTCAATTTCTCAATTACTTTTACTACCTAATATTATTTTAAATATGTTTTAAAGGACATAAGACATGGGGCCCTTGGATGGGCTCCAGCAGTGAAAAAGCTGCTTATTGGATTAATGTAGTTTCTAAACAATGACCCACCTGCACAACCTCCCAGTTACTGTAAAAGACACGGCTGGTTTAGGTTATCCTTTTTAATGATGGCCACTGCCACACCTCCTAATCCTATTCCTTTACAATGGAAATTGGAAACACCTGTTTGGATTGAGCAGTGGCCGCTCTCTAAAGAAAAACTGGAGGCTTTAACTCAATTGGTTTCTGAACAGTTATAACTTGGAAATGTGGAACCTTCTCTTTCCCCCTGGAATTCTCCTGTGTTTCTAGTAAAAAAGAAATCAGCCAAGTGGCAGATGGTAACTGATTTAAGGGCCATTAATGTTGTAATTAAACCTATGGGAGCCATCCAACCCAGCATGCCTGCCTCTATTTTAATACCTAAGAATTGGCCTCTCATAGTTATTGATCTTGAAGATTTGTTTTCATATTGCTTTACATAAACTGATTTTGAAAAATTTGCTTTTACTCTACCATCTATCAATAATCATGAGCCTGAAGCTTGTTGTCAATAAAAGTACTTCCACAGGGAGTGCTGAATAGCCCTGCCATCGGCCAGCTTTATGTTGGACAGGTGCTTTCACCAGTTTGAGCCCAATTTCCCTAGGCCTATATTCTTCATTATATTGATATTTTAATTGCTGCCCCCACTGATAAAGAATTAATTGACATTAATTTTTGAGCCACCGTGTTCTAGGCTGGATTACACATCTCTCAGGATAAAACTCAACAGACCACTCCTGTTCAATATTTAGGAATGGTGGTCGATAAACAATATATTCAACCTCAAAAGGTTCAGATTAGGAGAGATTCTTTGAAAACCTTAAATGATTTCCAAAAACTTTTGGGTAACATTAATTATTTAAGACCTACCTTAGGCATTCCAACATATGTGCTGTCTAACATTTTCTACGCTGCAGGGAGATTCCAGTCTCCACAGTCCCAGGACTTTGACCCCTGAGGCTTTACTGAAACTAGAATTCATGGAAGAAAGAATCCAGACTACCCAGTTATCTGGAGTACAGCCATCTCAGCATTTTCAGCTTCTGGTTTTGGCTTCATTGCACTCCCCTACTGGGCTAATAGTTCAACATAATGATTTAGTGGAGTGGTGTTTTCTTCCTTATTCTGTGTCAAAAATTTTATCTAGACCAAATGGCCACCCTAATTGGACAAGCACTGTATAGAATACTTAAAATTTCCAGATTTGATCTGAATTTAATTGTAATTCCTTTAAACCGACTCGAAGTTCAAGTCGCTTTTCAACATCCCATACTGTGGCAAATTCACTTGGCTGATTTTATCGGCGTTATTGACAATCATCTAAAAGACAAATTGTTTAATTTTATAAAAATGACTTCTTGGATGGTCCCTCGATTGACCAAAGATCAGCCCATTCCTGAGGCCATTACAGTGTTCATTGATGGCTCCAGCAATGGAAATGCTGGTTATGTGGGTCCTACAGACAAGCTGATTTCTACCCCTTATACCTCTGCTCAAAAGGCAGAGTTAATTGCTGTAATTACTGCATTACAGGATTTCCCCAAACCTTTAAATATTGTCTGATTCTGCTTATGTTGTCCATGCCACTAAAAATATAGAAATCACTACTATCAAACATATTGATAATTCTGAATTGGCTTCTTTATCTTCGAGGTTACAACAGGCAGTTCACCAATGTAGACACCCTTTCTATATTACACATATTAGATCTCATACCACTTTACCGGGACTCATGTCTGCTGGTAACCATAAAGTCGACTGTTTGGTCTCTTTTGCAACCCAAGAAGCTCAGGAGTTCCATGACCTCACTCATGTCAATGCTGCTGGATTAAAAGATAAATTTGCTCTCACCTGGAAGGAAGCTAAACAATTGTCCACTGCTGCCCTCAGAGCCAAGTTTTTGTATTTCCAAATCAAGAACTCGGTGTTAATCCCAGAGGCCTAACTCCTAATGATTTATGGCAAATGAATGTGACTCATGTTAGCTCATTTGGCAAACTTTCATATGTACCTGTTTCTATAGATACCTTCTCAGGTTTTATCTGGGCTACTTGCCAAACAGCAGAAGGCATGGCCCATGTTAAGACATCTATATTCTTACTTTGCAGTTATGGGGCTTCCATATCAAATAAAGACAGACAACACCCCTGGATATGTTAGAAAGGCTTTTGATTTATTTATGCAACATTGGGGAATTTCCCATATTACCAGAATCCCTTACAATCCTCAGGACAAGCTGTGGTGGAATGGGCCAATCACACCTTAAAAACTCAATTGTCCAAACAGTCTGAACAACAAAAACAATTTAACCACCCCCAACTCCCAATTACATTTAACATTGTTTGCATTAAACTTTCTAAGTGTTCCTAAAGACAATACTCTGACTGCAACTGAACGCCATTATACAGGCAAAAGATTATCCCCAAACAAAGGCAAGCCAGTGTTATGGAAAAACTCCCAGACCAATACCTGGGAACCTGGAAAAATTATAATGTGAGAGAGAATATGCTTGTGTTTCACCAGGAGATCATCCATTCCCTGTCTGGGTGCCCACTAGAAGACTTAAACTTCGTGTGAATGAAAACCACAGGGAAAAGATGTCTGTGTCAGAGACTGCCCTCATATGTGGTGAGATCTGTGCCGACTCCTCAGAAACTGGCATACCAAATCAAAATGGGTCTGGTTCAATCCTCCCTAATGGCAACGGAGACCCCTCTAATCCCACTTCTCCTAATTACTTTTCTTTTTCTTCTGATGAACCTAAAACCTTACTATTTCTATTAGCCTGAAAATAACATCCCCCTGTTCTTCTCTTCCTCCTTCAGCACTGGATCTCGCTTACAATAGGTGTTATTTAATAATTCTCCTCCTTATACTTTGTCTCACCAGTTTCCCCTCACACTGATTTAACCTGCCACACAAAATTATTCTTATTGGGCTTATGTGCATTTTCCTCCACTTACTTATTCAACCTCTCACCTGGATGGATGCTCCTGTGGAAATCTGTACTAATGATAGTGTGTGGATGCCTGGAGCTACAGATGACCATTGCCCTGCTCAACCAGGAAAAGGCATTGCATTTAATGTTACTATGGGTTATAAATATGCTCTGTGCCTTGGACATGCACCTGGTTGTATCCATCTAGAAACTCAAGTCTGGGCTACTTATCTTCCAGAGAGATCAGCCACAGGGGAACGGGGACATTTGGTCTCTGACCACTCCCTTTCTAAGATAAATGAAAGGGGGAATAATAGGAGATAACCCATACTTTCCATATAAACCTGCAGGAAAACCATGTCCTAAAAATTTTGAGGGACCATCTAAAACTAATTTGGGAAGATTGTGTTAACTCACATGCAGTAGTATTAAAAAATGACTCATATGGTTTAGTAATAGACTGGCACCAAATGGCTATTTAAAAAACAATTGCTCCTCTGGTGGAAGGGATTGCCTGGAGGCTACTTATTTTATTTCTTATTGGGAGGATGAGGATCATCATCCTACTTTGCATAGGAGGTTCAGCTCATTCTTTCCCTTAAAATGGGAAGATAAGAGCATTACCCCCACCAAGGCCTCGTATGATATTCCCCATTCTGAGCCCAGAACACCCAGAACTTTGGAAATTGGTTATTGCCATGTCCAGTCTGCGAGTATGGGAAGGGGAAGGTTTCTGTCTGTTGTCCCCACTACCGCCCTTCTTATCCATGATTCTGAACCCCATGATAAATCTCCTTTAAACCTTTTTCCTCTTTTTAATGCCAATCTCCCTTTATGGGACTCCAATTGGCATTATAATTCTTCTCAACCCACGTATGCCCCTCTACCTCTTCGGCATCCCCAGGCACCTCAGATTGCTTCTTTATGGCAGAGAACTTTGGGCATGGCCACCGCCTGGTCCTGTCACTCAGTGTCAGTGTAGATTCAAACATTCTGCTTTGTTTACCTCCAACCTGACTATTCCCATACAGAGTTCTGTTAAGCCTCCTTACATGCTCTTAGTGGGAAATATCAAAATTTGGACTAACAATCAAACTGTCCAATGCATTAATTGTCATTTATACACTTGTATTAACTCCCGTTTTGACTATAGGAAAAGCGTAATGTTGGCTCAAGCTCAAGAAGGAATCTGGATACCAGTATCTTTGCCCAGAACTTGGGCATCTTCCACCTTAGTACATTTAATTAATGAAGTGTTACAACAAATTCTCAAAAGATCTAAGAGATTTCTTTTCATTTTAATTGCTGTGATCATGGGCCTAATTACAGTCACTGCACTGGCCACCACTGCCAGAATGGCATTACATCAATCTATTCAAATGGCTCATTTTGTTAATAATTGGCAAGCAAATTCCACCCAAATGTGGAATTCTCAAAAAGGCATTAATCAAAAATTAGCTAACCAAATTAATGATTTAAGACAGTCTTATTTGGCTTGGAGATTGGCTAGTGAGTCTGAAACATTGCATGCAAATGCAGTGTGGTTGGAATTCTTCTGATTTCTGTATCACACCATATTCCTACAATGAGACTGATCATTCATGGGAAATGGTCAAAGGACACCTTCTGGGTAATGAAGATAATTTATCCTTGGACATAATTAAATTAAAGAGACAAATTTTTGAAGCCTCTCAAGCTCATTTATCCATTGTGCCTGGAGCTGAGGCATTAGATCAGATGGCAGAAAGTCTTTCTGGACTAAACCCCACGACTTGGATTAAGTCTATTGGGGGATCCACTATAGTAAATTTTGGAATCACGTTTCTAGTTAATCCTTGTTTTTAGTGTGCCAGACAAGTCAAAGAATCCTGCATCAAAACCGAGAGAATGAAAAAGCCTTCATTGCCATGGCACATTTATATAAAAAGAAAGGGAGAGATGTTACAGGAAGTCAGGGACCCCGAAGGGAGGGACCAGCTGGAGCCATGGCAGAGGTCATAAATTGTGATGATTTCATGGACATTTATCACATCCCTAATAATACTCTTATAATTTCTTACACCTGTCTTACTTTAATCTCTTAATCCTCTTATCTTCATAAGCTGAGGATGTACATCACCTCAGGACCCTGTGATGATTACATTAGCCGTACAAATTGATTGTAAAACATTGTGTTTGAGCAATATGAAATCAGTGCACCTTGAAAACAGAATAACAGCAATTTTAGGGAACAAGGGAAGACAAACATAAGGTCTGACTGTCTGTGGGGTTGGGCAAAAAGAGCCATACTTTTTTTCTTGCAGAGAGCCTATAAATGGACATGCAAGTAGGAGAGATATTGCTAAATTCTTTTCCTAGCAAGGAATATAATATTAAGACCCTAGGAAAAGAATTGCATTCCTGGGGGGAGGTCTATAAATGGCCACTCTGGGAGTGTCTGTCCTATACAGTTGAGATAAGGACTGAGATACACCCTGGTCTCCTGCAGTACACTCAGGCTTACTAGGATTGGGAAACTCCAGCCCTGGTAAATTTGAGGTCAGACCAGTTCTCTGCTCTCAAACCCCATTTTCTGTTAAGATGTTTATCAAGATAATACGTGCACCGCTGAACATAGACCCTTATCAGGAGTTTCTGATTTTGCCCTGGAAGGCTGCTACTCAAGGAATCATAGGTTTCACATAGGAGTTGCCTTGCCTCAGGATCAACTCCAGTACCTGTACAGCCCATATTGCCCATCTGGCCTCCATGCTTATACAAGCACCAATTCTAGACAGTAAGAGACCTTTTAGGCTTTTCCTCCTATTCTCATCTGCTGATGGCTCAGGGTCTAAGTGGGAGACATTCACGTTGTCATGAGGCAAGCAAAGGGTTGGAGTACACTGCCCTTTCATGAATATTTTCTATTCTATTTATTTCTGTAAGAGAACTCGTACACGACTCTCTTGCTGAGACATCATCTTCAACCTGAAAAGCCTGGGACAAGAAGCCTATAATTGGTCTGCTCCAGCCAGTGACAAAGTTCTGGCTGGATTGTGCCTCCTTGGATACATTTCCACACAAGTGGCAAAATACAGAGGGTCAAGATAAAGGGTAGCTTTAAAAGGTCCTAAATCCTGAATCTACCCATGACCAAGGCAAAGAAAGTCCTCCCTGCAGTCCAAACCATCTGGGACAAGGAAATTGCAAAGTTGACCAAAGTAGTATGGCATGCTAACAATGCAAGTGACATTAAGCATCGTAACAATCACCTGCACCCCCTGTCTTGCCATATATGTTATGCGATGGTTCTGAAAGTTTAGACTCTGCAAACATAAGCCTCCTACACTAACCCTAGTTAAAAAGAATCTAAGTTGACTACAGTTGTCTCCTAACAAACTCTAGTCATAGTCATGGCTTCCATCTCATCTAGTATCTGAAGCTCAGATTTCATTTGGAACTCAGTAGGAAAGGTAGGGCCTAGGCAAGAAAGCTGTGCTGGGCCTATCCATATGTGTGAACAAAAGCCAGAGCCAAGAAAGGGTAGACAATTCCACTGGATTCAGAGGCCATGGGAATATATTTCCAGATCTCTCTTCAATAAGGACTTGTTGCCCCAGCTGCTGGGAGCACAGCCAGCAGCCTCCAGCCACCACATCCTACAGGGTTTGCCTCAGCTCCAAGGGCCTGCCCTTCCCCTAGCATCCCTCATCCAATTATTGAGCACTGCAGGTCAGTGAAGGCCAGTGATCCCAGGCCACCATTAAACAACTGTGATGGGCCACACACTTGACCATACTGGCCAAGGAATTTCTGGGTCCACACTGTAGTTAAGTGTTCCTGCCACCCAATCCTGCTTCCTTTCCCATCCTTAGATAGGATTTGATTTCTACATACCTACTCCATGCCAAATTCCACTTCAACCTGTTTCTAAATAGGCAAAAGTTCCTTGAATGCAAGTCCTCTCTGTGCCTGGAATGCCAGAACATAGCAGTCTTCCTCAACTCCCAAGTGACATGTTCTGCCCTATGCTGGCAACCCTGACCTGTCATGGTTATGAATTCCTCTCATTTCTGTAACTACATCCCAACTCTCCCACTTGTTATGGCACTAGATCTTACCCCTAGCATGCTTCTTGCCTAGTGTGTGGCTCCTCACCAAGAGCACTTCCCACATGGCTTATTTATCCAACCCAACACACCTAAGCCAGAGTTGGTTCTACCTCCTAAAATTAGAAAGCACCATCCACTGTGGGCTCAAAAGCCTAGAGTGCAAGAACTGGCTTTATACATGCAGTGTGATGCCAGGGAGGATCCCCACTCAACCACTCTACTGGTAGTGGGAAATGAGGAGTTGGATATTCATCTCCAGGCCAGTACAGTCCTCAGAGGAAAGTGATTTACAAAATGATCAGTTCTACTGCATCTTCTGTGAGACCTGAAAAGATGTAGATGGGTCTTAAGCTTGTAGAATGTAGAGCTGTGCCACAGAAGTAACATCAATGATACACTATTTCCAAACCAGGAACACCATATGTGGCTCACTGGCCACTCCCTGTGACATCCAGGTGACTGCCATAGTGGATGGGCCAGGCCCCACCACTCAGACTTTCCTGTCCTCTAGAAATCTTGTGGAATAGAAGTGACTTTGGATACAAATTGGCACACTCAGACAGGGGGCTAGAAGGCAGGACTTTTGTACACCTAAGCCCAACTGTGTTTACACACACTTCTTATAGAGCTCCTTTTAGCCTGGGAACTCTGCCTTCTTAGGAAACTGGCAAAATAGGCCTTCACGCTCACTCAGTACAGGGAGCCTTACAAAAACCAATAGCATCACAGGTCTAAAGACACTACAGATTTCAAACTCCATCCTAAAAGTAAGGAGAGCAAGTTTCACTTTGTCCAAAAGAAAGGGCTTGAAGTCAGAAAACACCTCATGAGCAAGAGATCCATTTCTGCCACTAACCTCAGCCCAAAACTGACACGTATTCCTTCATGTTAAGTTTTGGCTCATGGTTTTGTCATCAGGCCTAGGCATTACTGACTAGTACTATGAATACCCCAGGGCCAGTCTGCTTTCAAGTTTGGCTACTAAATGAGAATTCTATTGTACTTGAAAGACTTTATTTTTAATCAAGTGAAAGATCTTCATCTCTATCAAAAGAGCCAAAGACAAGTAAATTCCTAAATCACAAATTTTTGTTCAGGAGTTTATAAGCCTCTGTCAGTAAACCTAATACTGTTTTGGGGTAAGGAAACAAACTTCTGTTCCAAATGCTGAGGACACTATTTCCAATTCTAAAGCATCCTGACTATGCTCTATGGTTATAGCACCAAGGAAAATATGCCTCTAGGCTACACCTTTGGAGACTTGAAAATGTAACCTATTATACCATGAATTTCTTTTGTAAGGTGATTGACACACGGTCCAAGATGAGAGTATATCCTCATCTCTGCAGAGGCCAATGTCCTGGCCACGTGGTCAGTAGACTAGATGGAAGGGGATTAGGAATTTTGAGACAAGGAAGTCTATGAAAAGGCACGTGCCTGTAGAAAACAGGTAGGTTTTATGTTCCATGTTAAGCCCCGCTACAAAGCATCAACCACAGAAGACTGGGTGAAAAAGACTCAATGGCTGTGCCAGTTTTCAGCAGCCCACTTGGATCAGCTAATGGGAGAATGAGTAAAGTGGCCATAGTGGCAGAGATGAAGACTACACAGGTACCCAACAGCATGGAATGCCAGTTTCTAGGGACAATCTAGCTACTGCTGCCTCTGAATGTCCAGCCTGCTGGAGATAAAACATTGCATCTAAATATGGCACTCTGACACCAACATACTACTTGATAGCAGGTTAACTACATTGAACCCCTTCCCTTCTAGAAAAGCCTACAATACAGACTCACAGGAATAGATAGCTATCTTGCCATGGGTTTGTCTTTCTTGCTTGGAGACCCTTCACTACCACCACTATTTGCAATGTTCCCTCTGCAGGCATGGAATTATACCCAGCAGGACATCTCACCGATGGACTGAGGTCACATATAAGGTACAGTGGACCTCAATCATGGGATAAACTGGTGTTACTACTTCCTTCAGAAGCAAGTAGCTTCAACGTTCAGACAGCTTCACACAGCATAGAAGCACTCAGTTAATCTACTGAAAATTTGATGCCCTCCATGATGTAGCATGCACATTATAGAAACATCTATGTGACACTTTATACTCTATCCCAAGTAGAAGACTACATAGGTGCTAAAAATGAGGAAGGAGCCCAAGTGGTGCCATTTTCCATAACTCCAAATGAGATATCACATTGCCTTGTGCATCATGCATGTTGCAGGGAAAAGAAAACAGTCAGCAGGAAGAGGTTTGGGCTGTTCTACACACAGGGAGAAGTTAATATAAGTTGAGTTCAGTTTGACTTGTGTCATCATACTTCTTTGCCCCATTGCAGCTCACATTTAAAACTGAAAAGCATATGATCACTAGGGATTCAGACCCATTAATATTAACATTTGTTTCATACCAGTAGGTAAGCACTAACCACCTGAGATGGCAGCTCAGGGCAAATGGAATTTAGAGTGGCTAGTACAAGAGGAAGAGGATTAGTATCAGTTGTTGGGATAGCAGGAGCTGTATCTCATCCCACTAGCATCCTCCAAGTTTCCTCCTGTAAACAAGGAGTCACTGCTCTGTGAACCTCCATAGAGAAGATCTGAAGCACAGGAGTCAACCGTGCTGGTCATTAGAACACATTTCCCTTGGCTCTTTCCAACTGATGCTTGTGTTGGGATGCTAAGGCAGGCCCATTTAAGGCACTTGGAACTCTAAATGACAAGTGCCAGAGCCCAAATCACCCATCAAACCTTGCCAAAACACTATGGCACCTCAGTCTAAGCCACTTCCTACGTAACACTTCTTTCCTTCACAAGGTCAATCCTGCTTTGTGGTCTAATCTTCTGCCAAATTCCTCTAACTCCCTCCTCTATTTCCCTCACAAGACTTTCTTCCCACTTCCATTACTCCTGTACACTTAATTCCATCTTGGCATCTGTATGTAAGAGGGCATAAGCCAGCAGTAGAAAAGTTTAGTTTCAACTAGAACTGAAGTACTAGAATTCAGATGTGAAAGCAAGCATGTATATCCATGAAGACACTTCCAAGGCTACTTCATTAGGAGGAGGTTGACTATCTTATGTCAGATGATTTGGTCCATTTCTCTATTATCTTAACACTATGGATATTAACTTTATTCCCTCTGATATTGTTATCTAGTATATATGGATCTTCTCTTCCAAAGTTAGTGGTCATCTTTCCAATCCTGATTTTAGGGTTTGCCAGGTTACCTCCCACCATTTGCTCTGGGCCAATTATTTTGCATTCTTCTGCTCTGGTCTTTTCATTTTCTGCTCTAAGCAATATCTTTCTACTTTTGGCTTTCCTGAGCATAGCTATCTATCTACTTTTGGCTCTAATCAATGCCTCAAGAGGTAGCTTATCACCAACCATCCAAAACTTAAGTGGGCAGAGGAACGAACCCAGACTGACCAGCAGGACCAGAATTCACATTTGTTTTGATTGGAGGTTCACTGGGTCTGAACTGACTAGGACTTAGGTAACTCTGCCACCAACTCTTGCTTTGCCTTCCCCTGCATGTTCCTGCAAATAGACTCAAGTTATAATGGTATTTGATGGGGAATTTAGCGAGGAAAATGTGATTCTCACATTTCCATTAGGGAGTAGCTTAGTAAAATGAAACCAAGTGTTTCTTCAATGGTGGATGTCAATTTCAGGAAATCTGTTAAAAGTAGTTTATCATCCTGAAACTAAAACAGGTTAAAGTTTGCCCAAAACCTAGTTCTAAAATACCAGTTCTTCCCTTGCTAACCATTTTGTGTCTGATTAATGAGGTGGATTAATAAAATGTATTGTGACATTTCACAGAACTAGTGCTAACATTTGAGTACCAATGGCCAGAAAACAAGTTTGGGCCTCTAGAAACATGCTTACCCTGAACAAAGGCATGTGTGAAACATAGTAGACATGTGAAGAATATTCCTGAAATCTCACAGGTGAAATTTCAGTCATTTGATTGGCAATGACCAAGAGGACAAGGCTTCAGAAGAGGATTAAGATGAGAAGGATAAGATGGTAACTTCCACTCAAGAAGGCTATGTTGGCTTCACGGGCAAGAAGTGCTGCAAGAGCCATTTCACCCGCAGCTGTGAATTTGTGTTCCAGTCTACCTCTGTTGAAACCTTTCTGTGGCAAGCCTCTGACATCAGGCAATGTGGGGTCCACAGCAGGCGTCTCTGTAAAGGGTTAGGCTCACCAGTAGATCTATGCATGTCAGACCTGGGTGCCCGACACTTAAGAGTGTTTCTTTTACCAGTCTGTACCTTTCCATCCCCAGACTTGGAGGGTAACATTGTTCCCTAAATATACTTCCAGGAATAACAAAGTGAGACTATGGTAATGGGGAAGAACAACAACCTAGTTTGAACACACTGCAGATGGTCAATATGCCACCCCAGAACAGGCCACTTTAGCATAAGAATTATTTTCCACTGAAGACAATTAAGCAGATATAGGCAAAGCTCTCTGACCCCCATTTGGAGACAAGCAGAGTACACTTGCCAAAGTGTCTTTCCCCTCCCTCTACTGCAATTGACTGCAGTAGACTCTGAACATGACTAATTTAGCACCCTGTGTTATTTCAGGAATGCCCTTCACACACATTTTTCCTGGGTAAGCATGTTTCTGGGGCCTCAGGAAAACCTGTGTTTTCCCAGCACAGGACAAGGATGCCCTTTCTCACCACTCCTATTCAACATAGCATTGAGAGTCCTGGGCAGAGCAATCAGGCAAGAGAAAGAAAGACCATCCAAATAAAAAGAAGTCAAACTACCCCTGTGTGCAGATGACATGACCCTATACCTAGAAAACCTCAGTCTCAACCCAAAAGCTCCTTCAGCTGATAAACTTCAGTGAAGTCTCAAGACTCAAAAAAAAAAAAAAAAAAAAAAAAAAAAAAAAAAAAAAAAAGAGGGTCATTAGCATTCCTACACACCAACAGTCAAACCAAGAGCCCAGTCAGGAATGCAATCCCATTTACAATTGCAAGAATAAAATACCTAGGAACACAACAAGGAGAACTACAAAACACTTTTCAAAACAAATCAGAGATAAATGGAAAAACATTCCATGCTCGTAGAGAGGAAGAATCAATATCATTGAAATGGCCATGCTTCCCAAAGCAATTTATAGATTCAATGCTATTCCCATTAAACAACCATTGACATTTTTCACAGAACTAGAAATCTATTTTAAAATTCATATGGAATCAAGAAGAGCCCGAATAGCAAAGACAATCCTAAGCAAAAAAGAAGCTGAAGGCATCATGTTACCTGACTTCAAACCATGCTACAGGGCTAGAGTAACAAACACAGTATGGTACTGGTACAAAAACAGACCAGCAGAACAGAATAGAGCCCAGAAATAAGGCTAGACACCTACAACCATCTGATCTGACAAAGCTGACCAAAACAAGAAATGGGGAAAGGACTCTGTAATTCAAATGTTGCTGGAGTAACTGGCAAGCCATATGCAGAAGCTTGAAACTGGACCCCCTTATACCATATATAAAAAACAAGATGGATTAAAGGACTTAAATGTAAAACCCAAAACTATAAAACCAGGGAGACAACCTAGACAACACCATCCTGGACACAGGTACAGCAAAGATTATTACAAAGACTCCAAAGGCAACTGCACCAAAAGCAAAAATTGACAAGTGGGATCTAATTAAACTAAAGAACTTCTGTACAGCTAGAACTATTGGAGTAGACAACCTACCGAATGGGAGAAAATACCTGCTCACTATGCATTTGACAAAGGTCTAATATCCAGCATTTATACAGAATTTAAAATTGACAAGGAAAGAAACCACCCCATCAGAAAGTGGGCAAAGGACATGGACACTTTCCAGAAAACATATGTGGCCAAGAAGCATATGAAAAAAAAGCTCAGTATCACTGATCATTAGAGAAATGCAAATCAAAACTTCAAAACAATGAGGTGCCATCTCATACCAGTCAAAATGGCTATTAAGTTAAAAATCAACAGGTGCTGGCAAGATTACAGAGAAAAAGGAACATTTACACACTGTTGGAGTGTAGATTAGTTCAACCACTGTGGAAAACTAGTGATTCATCAGAGCTACCATTCAACCCAGTAATCCCATTACTGGGTATATACCCAAGTGATTATAAATCATAAAGATACATGTACATATTTATTGCAGCACTATTCACGATAGTGAATACATGGAATCAACCTAAATGCCCAATGGCAGACTTAAGAAAATGTGGTACATATATGCCATAGAATACCATGCAGCCATAAAACGAATGAGATCATGTCCTTTGCAGAAACATGGATGGAGCTGGAGGCCATTTTCCTGAGCAAATTAACACGGTAACAGAAAATCAAATGCTGCATATTCTCACTTATAAGTGGGAGCTATACATGGATACAGATGGAAACACACTGGGGACCTATTGGAATGTGGAGAGTGGGAAGAGGGAGAAAATCAGGAAAACTAATGGGTACTGGGCTCAGTACCTGGGTGATTAAATCTGTACAACAAGCCCCTGTTACATGAATTTAGCTATATAACAAACCTGCACATTACCCCCTGAACTTTAGAGTTAAAAAGCATTAGGTAAAAATAAAAACACGTGGGTTTTCTGGTCACTGGTACTCAAACTCAGTCATTGGCATCAGGAAGGACAAAGGCTAACCAAAGGTTGCTTTAGACCTTTATCAGCCTGTAGATGGCACCATAGCCGTCTATATAACATAGCCTTTATATTTACTCTCCTTCATTTGCCACCCATAGTGGCTCAAGGTCTTCTTTTGTCTTGTCACTTTTCTAAAGTCATATTACTCTTTGTTCAGGGTGCCATATATAAGCCAGCATTCTAAGACACTTCTTTGAGCTCCTTCATTTTGTGGGACCTCACCATGTATGAGGTATTGTTGTAACCTAGAGTTTCTCTTAAATCCTGGATGGAAGTGCACAGGCAATGGCTACAGCTTTTTTTTTGGAGACAGAGTCTCACTCTGTCGCCCAGGCTGGAGTGCAGTGGCGCGATCTCGGCTCACTGCAAGCTCCGCCTCCCAGGTTCACGCCATTCTCCTGCCTCAGCCTCCCGAGTATCTGGGACTACAGGTGCCCGCCACCGCGCCCCGCTAATTTTTTGTATTTTTAGTAGAGACGGGGTTTCACCATCATCTCGATCTCCTGACCTCGTGATCCTCCCGCCTCGGCTTCCCAAAGTGCTGGGATTACAGGCGTGAGCCACAGCGCCCGGCCTACAGCTTTTCTTAACTGGTGTCATACCTGACATCTTAAAGCAATACCTTGTCTATAAAAATGGCATCTATGCTGGTAAACTGTTATAAGCAGTTAGTCATGTGCCACACGACATCTTGGCCAACAATCGACCACATACATAGAATGGTGTTACCTTAAGATTGTAATACTTTTTTGAGACAGTCTTGCTCTGTCACCCAGGCTGGAGTGCAGTGGCACGATCTCAGCTCACTGCAACCTCCACCTCCCGGGTTTAAGCAATTCTCATCCCTCACCCTCCCAAGTAGCTAGGAATGCAGGTGCACACCCCTAGCCTAGCTGATTTTTTTTTTTTTTTTTTTTTAAGTAAAGATGGGGTTTCGCCATGTTGGTCAGGCTCATCTCAAAGTAATCCACCCACCTCAGCCTCCCAAAGTGCTAGGATTACAAGAATGAGCCACTGCGCCTGGCCTGTAATACCTTATTTTTATTGTACCTTTTCTATGTTTAGATACAGACACAGATCACAATAGCTTACAGTATACAGTACAGTAACATGCTGTACAGGTTTGTATCCTGGGAGCAATAGACTATGGCATGTAACTTAGGTATGTAGTAAGCTGTACCATCTAGATTTGTGTAGCTATATTCTATGGCATGCACATAATGATGAAATTGTTTGACATCTCAGAACATATCCATATATTTAATACACAACTGTATAAGCATATGGATGTGATCATGTAGATGTTGGTCAAGGCATATATTTAATACACAACTGTATAAGCATATGGATGTGATAATGTAGATGTTGGTCAAGGTATACCCTTTCCAACTCCCTTTGGGAGACATTCTACCTCCTCCCACTGCATTTTCAAGTTTAGTCTGGAAAGCATTAGTGTTACTTAGTTCTACCTAATGCCCCAAGTTTATTAGCTAGAAGGTCAGTATTAGTTTTGCAAGCGATAAACCAGTTTACTCTAATACACACATTCTTGGTGTTTCTTTGGGCTGTAACTGTTGGTTATCTGTTATCCAAAGAATCCTAACACCCAACTGCACTGACTTAAAAAGGAAATTAATTGACTCAAGAATATAAATGTAGTGCTGGCTCCAGGAGAGGCTACTTCAATAGGCTCATTTTCACCAAGAACCAGATTTCCTTACATCTTCTGTATCCTTCATATCATATTCATGCTCAGAGTCTACAGAGCCCCACTACCACCCTTTGGATGGCAAGTTCCAGACTCTTCCATCATGATGGACTTGCTCTACACTTCAGGTATTTATTTCAAAGCTCTTCTTGAAACATTGTCAGTCAATTCCAGCAGTATCACCTTGGGTTTTAGTGACATGCCCATCTTGATAGTTTGCCCATCCCTTCACAATCTATGGTAGTCATAGGAATGTAGGCAGGGAAATAGGATGCCCTAATATGCTCAAGTCATCCAGACCTATAGCTGAGAATGACCAAGGATATAAACAGCATATGAAATAATCTCCAAAACAAAGTCAGCAGTCATTTGGCTGACAATATGGAAACAAATGTTGAGACAGCATCTGAAAAGTGTCTGCTGTAAGACATAAACCTAGTGTAGGATCAGTGTGAGTTTACAATGCTTTTTTCACCCTTCTGTATCAACCAGGATTCAGATTTACCAGTCTACCCAGAACTCTTCTGTAACTTCACTGCCACATGAGGCTTCTATAGAGAACCTCTTTTTGTGGGATGAAGGCTCTCCTGGAGCTCCTGTTTTCTCACAGGCATCTATTGCAACAGAACTGACAGACTAACAGATACAGAATACCTTGGCCAGCTGCATGTATTCCCAAGCTTGAACCAAAGCCAGGGCCCTTGAATATTCTCAGACACTGACGAACTTGTTTAGGCTGTTGCGTCAAGCATGTTGATTAACACGTAAAGGCTAGCCCCATGCCTAGTCAAATTCTGAAGACTCAAAACACTAACCTGTCCCACTCATTGGGAACATACCCAAGATACCCTTTCACTATCCATAAGGATGCCTGCATTTTGTAAGCAAGCTCCCTGGTAGGTGTTTTAGATTTATCCCCCTAGCATTTAGTGCATTTGGATTCCCAGCTGGCCCCATCTTGGGATGGTGGGCAAGTCCCATGAGTGAACTCCCCAACTGCTGCTTTTGGGGCAACTCCAGGTAGTGGGTTGGCTGACAGAACATGAAATAAGTTCTTGCAGCTTAGGTGGTACACTGGTGAGAATAGCTGCCTTCCAGTAAGTTCCTACATGTACAATCCTGCCTCAGTACTGGGTTCTCCCAGGACCAACAACTCGCTAGTTTTCCCCAACCCTGACTCAAGACCCCAGAACCCAGAAAGGCCCTTATACTTCGTTTAAAACTCCATGTTTAGGTACCTGCCTCTGATGGAGGCAGTCTTGTGTTCAGTTCATTTCTAACCAAGTCTCTGCCTTATACTGAAATACAATCCAAGCAGACCTAGCCTGGAAGCCCACACATGGGCTTAATTACCAGGAGGTGGCATAATTACCAGGAGGTGGCAGAGAATGAGTTTCAATTCTGACCCAAGATCAACTCTAGCCACAGAAGCCACATTGCATCCCACCATCTTTCCTCAGTTTCCTCTCAAGAACAGGAGCCTGTGGGACAGTCACTTCTGTAAACTTGTACAAATAAGTGTACCTGTGCAGCACAGTGGCCACCTGTGGAACCATTAGAATGCCATACATCCCATGTGTGGTCATTTCCAACTGATGTCCAGGTGCAGCTGGGATGCTAAGGCCATCCTATTTAGGACACTCACCACTCCTATAATGGGCAATCTGGGCTCTAGTACTTGCCATCGGCCTTGCCAAGGCACTTAGTGTCACCTCAGTCTAAGCTACTTCCTATCAAGTATTTTCCTTCACAGGGCCTGACCTGCATTATAAGTGGATCTACTCCCAGATCTTTCCAGCTTCCTCCCCTGTATCCCTCACAGAAATTTCTCCTCCCAAAACTCAAACATTCAATTCCTTTTTGGCATCTGCATGTATGAGGCCACAAGCCAGCAATGAAAAAGCTTTTAATTTCAACTGGAAGCACTTGGGTACATTCAGATGTGAAAGCAACCTTCTGTATCACCGTAGACACTCCCAAGACTGCTTTATTCAAAAGGGATAGATGCTCAGAGCCAGCCACATCTCACAAAACATGGAGGAACTCAGTGATCAGTTAATAGCCATGTCCTATGGACTCAGATACTATACCCTAGAGTCACTATGTGTCTCCTTCAGAGGAAAGAAAGCCCAAATATCCTGATCAACTTTTTTTGACCTATCTGGTCAAATAAGCCAGTGAAGAGTCCTACAAAAGTGCCTTCTAGCCTTTAGGTGCAGGACTTGCTTTCATATGCATTTCTAGACTGATTTTTTATCAGTTGGGATCAAGTGCCTGAATGTTGGTAACAGGAAGGAAGAACTTCTAATAGGAGACTGCTATAAGTAAAGAGCAGTGCTTTGCTGAGCTGGATGGGTAGATGCATTTTACTTCCCCATGCTTTATAGAGACTGGCAGGTGCCAGTCAACTTTCCACCAGGCCAAGGCTCTGTAACCCTTTCTTCCTGAGCCTGACCCACATGTAACAGTTGATCCATTTGAGAGTCAAATATAGAACATAGTTTTGCCAGAGAAGTAACATCAATACTCCATTCCACAATATGTAGCACCAGAAATGGTTCATGGAAGCTCCCCATTGAATATCAAGGCAATTCTGTAGCTAAGTGGAATCAGGCCCTTCATCACTCAGAATCACTGGCTCCCTGTGCTCTAGGATGTTGTATTAACAGATTTCCAACTCTGGATGCAGATTAACAACTAACCTCCAAGAAGCTATTAAGGCAGGAATGTTGCATGACCTCCATGCCCAGAGCTGTTTCTATATACCTCTTGTAGAGTTGTTCTTAGCTTTGGAACACATTTTTGTTAGACAATTGGGAAGATCAACTTTCATACAACTTAAACTACAAAAATCTAAGGTCTAAAAACCACAGATTTCAATCCCATCCTGAAGACAATAAGGATATTTCATTACAATTTGTCAAACACTTTTAAATCACAATCTACTTGCTGGACAAAAAGATCCTTGCCACCACCTCCTCTCCCCCAAACTATCGTCATCATCCATTTCTCACTCCCTGGCCTTTTGTAAAGTGACATTTTCTAGAAGCCTTAAGTATTACTGACTGGGACCCAGAATACCCCATAGCCAGTTTTCAGCTTGCCCTAGTAAGTGATTTGCATATATCAGTTGCTGCCATAAGTGATCAAATCTCTTTAACAAAGTCATTATCAAATCAAACTTTTTTCAAAAATATGCTCTTTGCTAAATAACAGACCTTCCTCACTCCTTTATCAGAAGGGCACAGGCACAAAAGACGGGTATATCCTCAGCCACAAGTGTAGATATTTCAGGAGTTTAAAGCCTCTGTCAGCATCACTAATGCAATTTTGAGATTAGGAAAGAGACCAGCTTATGTCCCAAGTGTTGGCTTAAGACATGATTTTCAATTACAAAGCAGCTTGGCTATATACTGTGTTTGTGGCATCCTTGATAAGCCTCTCTGGCCCCATATGTAGGGGAAGTAATTGACATCTCTAGCTGTTTTAATAATCTATTTTTCTGGAATAAGGAATGGCCTAAGATGAGAATATATGCTCATCTCTGGCAGAAGCAAATGGCCTGCCCATTGAGTCAGTGGCCTAGAAAGTCAGTCTGAGTTCCGTTCCAAGATGGCCAAATAGGAAGAGCTCCAGTCTGCAGCTCCCAGCACGATCAATGCAGACGATGGGTGATTTTGGCATTTCCAACTAAGGTACCTAGCTCATCTCATTGCAACTAGTTGGACAGTGGGTGTAGCCCATGGAGGATGAGCCGAAGCAGGGTGGGGTTTGGCTTCACTTGGGAAGTGCAAGGGGTCAGGGGATTTCCCTTTCCTAGCCAAGGGAAGCCATGACAGACTGTACCTGGAAAAATGGGACACTTCCACCCAAATAGTGCACTTTTCCAACAGTCTTAGCAACTGGCATACCAGGAGATTCTCTCCCGTGCCTGGCTCAGCAGGTCCCACACCCACGGAGCCTTGCTCACTGCTAGTGCAGCAGTCAGATCGACCTGCAAGGCTGCAGCCTGGTGTGGGGAGGGGCACCCACCATTGCTGAGGCTTGAGTAGGTAAACAAGCTACCAGGAAGCTCGAAATGGGCAGAGCCCACCGCAGCTTAGCCATGCCTACTGCCACTATAGATTCCACCTCTGTGGGCAGTGCATAGCTGAACAAAAGGCAGCAGAAACTTCTAGAGACTTAAACGTCCCTGTCTGACAGCACTAAAGAGAGCAGTGGTGGTCCCCGCGAGGCATTTGAGCTCTGAGAACTGACCGACTGCCTCCTCAAATGGGTCCCTGATCCCATGAAGCCTAACTGGGAGACACCACCCAGGACAGACACCTCATACAGGTGGGTGCCTCTCTGGGATGAAGCTTCCAGAGGACAGATCAGGCTGCAGTACTTGCTGTTGTACAGCCTCCACTGTTAATACTCAGGCAAACAGGGTCTGGAGTGGACCTCCAGCAAATCCCAACAGACATGCAGCGGAGGAACCCAACTGTTAGAAGGAAAACTAACATAAAGGAATATCATCAACATCAACAAAAAGGACATCCACACTAAAACCCCATCTGTAGGTCACCAACATCAAAGACCCAAGGTAGATAAAACTACAAAGGTGGGGAGAAACCAGAGCAGAAAAGCTGAAAATTCTAAAAACCAGAGCACCTCTTCCCTAAAGGATTGCAGCCCCTCACCAGCAATGGAGCAAGGCTGGGCAGAGAATGACTTTGACAAGTTGACAGAAATAGGCTTCAGAAGGTTGGAAATAAACTTCTCTGAGCTAAAGGAGCATGTTCAAACCCATCACAAGGAAGCTAAAACCCTTGAAAACATGTTAGATGAATGGCTAACTAGAATAAACAATGTAGAGAAGAGCTTAAATGACCTGATGGAGCTGAAAACCATGGCATGAGAACTTCATGATGCATGCACAAGCTTCAATAGCTGATTCAATCAAGTGGAAGAAAGGATATCAGTTATTGAAGATCAAATTAATTAAATAAAGCAAGACGACAAGGCTAGAGAAAAAAGAGTAAAAAGAAACAAAGCCTCCAAGAAATATGGGACTATGTGAAAAGACCAAATCTACATTTGATTGGTGTACCTGAAAGTGATGGGGAGAATGGAACCAAATTGGAAAACACTCTTCAGGATATTACCCAGGAGAATTTCCCCAACCTAGCAAGGCAGGTCAACATTCAACTTCAGGAAATACAAAGAACACCACAAAAATACTCCTTGAAAAGAGCAACTCCAAGAGACACATAATTGTCAGATTCACCAAGGTTGAAATGAAGGAAAGAAATGTTAAGGGCAGCCAGAGAGAAAGGTCGGGGTACCCACAAAGGGAAGCCCATCAGACTAACAGCAGATCTATTGGCAGAAACCTTACAAGCCAGAAAAGAGTGGGGACAAATATTCAACATTCTTAAAGAATTTTCAACCCAGAATTTCATATCCAGCCAAACTAAGCTTCATAAGTGAAGGAGAAATAAAATTATTTACAGACAAGCAAATGCTGAGAGATTTTGTCACCACCAGGCCTGCCTTACAGGAGCTCCTGAAGGAAGCAATAAACATAGAAAGGAAAAACCAGTACCAGCCACTGCAAAAACAATGCCAAATTGTAAAGACCATCGATGCTAGGAAGAAACTGCATCAACTTATGGGCAAAATAATCAGCTGACAGAGGTGGTTCCAAGATGGCCAAATAGCAGCAGCTCCAATCTATGGCTCCCAGCATGAGTGATGCAGAGGATGGGTGATTTCTGCATTTCCAAATGAGGTACTGGGTTCATCTCACTGGGGCTTGTCAGAGAGTAGGTGCAGTCCACAGAGTATAAGCCAAAGCAGGGTGGGGCATCACCTCACCTGGGAAGTGCAAAGTGTTGGGAAATTCCCTTTCCTAGACAAAGGAAGTTGTGACAGATGGTACCTGGAAAATCAGGACACTCCCACCCTACTACTGCACTTTTCCAATGGTCTTAGCAAATGGCACACCAGAAGATTATATCCCGTGCCTGGCTTGGAGGGCCCCATGGTCACGGAGCCTTGCTCACTGCTAGCACAGCAGTCTGAGATCAAACTGCAAGGCAGCAGTGAGGCTGAGGGAGGGGCATCTGCCATTGCTGAGGCTTGAATAGGTAAACAAAGTGGCTAGGAAGCTCGAACTGGGTGGAACCCACCACAGCTCAAGAAGGCCTGCCTGCCTCTGTAGAGGCCACCTCTGGAGGCAGGGCATAGCTGAACAAAAGTCAGCAGAAAGTTCTGCAGATGTAAACGTCCTTGTCTGACAGCTTTGAAGAGAGTAGTGGTTCTCCCAGCATGGAGTTTGAGATCTGAGAATGGACAGACTGCCTCAAGTGGGTCCCTGACCCCCGAGTAGCCTAACTGGCAGACGCTTCCCAGTAGGGGCCGACTGACACCTCACACAGTTGGGTGCCCCTCTGAGACAAAGCTTCCAGAGGAAGGATCAGGCAGCAATATTTACCATTCTGCAATAGTTGCTGTTCTGCAGCCTCTGCAGGTGATACCTGGGCAAACAGAGTCTGGAGTGGACCTCCAGCAAACTCCAACAGACCTTCAGCTGAGGATCCTGACTGTTAGAAAGAAAACTAACAAACAGAAAGGACATCCACACCAAAACCCTATCTGTATGTCACTATCATCAAAGACCAAAGATAGATAAAACTACAAAGATGAGGAGAAACCAGAGCAGAAAAGTTGAAAATTCTAAAAATCAGAGCACCTTTTCTTCCTCCAAAGGAAGGCAGCTCCTCACCAGCAACTGAACAAAGCTGGATGGAGAATGACTTTGACAAGATGAGAGAAGAAGGCTTCAGACAATCGGTAATAACAAAACTTCTCCAAGCTGAAGGAGGATGTTTGAACCCATCACAAAGAAGCTAAAAACCTTGAAAAAAGATTTTAGATGAATGGTTAACTAGAACAAACAGCATAGAGAAGACCTTAAATGACCTGCTGGAGCTGAAAATCATGGCAAGAGAACTACATGACAAATGCATGAGCTTCAGTAGCCAATTAGATCAACTGGAAGAAAGGGTATTGGTGATTGAAGATCAAATGAGTGAAATGACGTGAGAAGAGAAGTTTAGACAAAAAAAAGAGTAAAAAGAAATGAACAAAGCCTCCAAGAAATATGGGACTATGTGAAAAGATCAAATCTCTCTGATTGGTGTTACTGAAATTGACAGGGAGAATAGAATCAAGTTGGAAAACACTCTTCAGGATATTACCAAGGAGAACTTCCCCAACCTAGCAAGGCAGGTCAATATTCAAAATTCAGGAAATACGGAGAATGCCACAAAGACACTCCTTGAGAAGTGCAACACCAAGACACATAATTGTCAGATTCACCAAAGTTGAAATGAAGGAAAAATATTAAGTGCAGCCAGAGAGAAAAGTCGGATTACCCACAAAGGGAAGCCCAGACTAACAGCAGATCTCTTGGCAGAAACTCTACAAGACAGAAGAGAGTGGGGGCAGTATTCAACATTCCTAAAAGAATTTTCAACCCAGAATTTCACATCCAGCCAAACTAAGCTTCATAAGTGAAGGAGAAATAAAATCCTTTACAGACAAGCAAATTCTGAGACATTTCATCACCACTAGGCCTGCCTTACAAGAGCTCCTGAAGGAAGCACTAAACATGGAAAGGAACAACCGGTACCAGCCACTGCAAAAGCATGCCAAATTGCAAAGACCATTGATGCTAGGAAGAAACTGCATCAACTAATGAGCAAAATAACCAGCTAACATCATAATGACAGGATCAAATTCACACATAACAATATTAACCTTAAATCTAAGTGGGCTAAATGCCCCAATTAAAAGTCACAGACTGGCAAATTGGATAAAGAGTCAAGACCCATCAGTGTGCTGTATTCAGAAAATCCATCTCATATGCAGAGACACACAGACTCAAAATAAAGGGATGGAGGAGGAGCTACCAAGCAAATGGAAAGCAAAAAAAAAGCAGGGGTTGCAATCCTAGTCTCTGATAAAGGACTTTAAACCAACAAAGAGCAAAAGAGACAAAGAAGGCCATTACATAATGGTAAAGGGATCAATTCAACAAGAAGAGCTAACTATTCTAAATATATATGCACCAAATACAAGGGCACCCAGATTCATGAAGCAAGCCCTGAGAGACCTACAAAGAGACTTAGACTCCTACACAATAATAATGGGAGACTTTTAACACCCCACTGTCACTGTCAACATTAGACAGATCAACAAGACAGAAAGTTAAAAGGATATCCAGGAATTGAACTCAGCTCTGCACCAAGTGGACATAATAGACATCTGGGAATCCTCCCTAACTCATTTTATGAGGCCAGCATCATCCTGATATCAAAGCCTGGCAGAGACACAACCAAAAAAGAATTTTAGGCCAATATCCCTGATGAACATCGATGCAAAAATCTTCAATAAAATACTGGCAAACTGAATCCAGCAGCACATCAAAAATCTTATCCACCATGATCAAGTGGGCTTCATCCCTGGGATGCAAGGCTGGTTCAACATATGCAAATCAATGAATGTAATCCATCATATAAACACAACCAAAGACAAAAACCACATGATTATCTCAATAGATGCAGAAAAGGCCTTTGACAAAATTCAACAGCCCTTCATGCTAAAAACTCTCAATAAATTAGGTATTGATGGGATGTATCTCAAAATAATAAGAGCTATTTACAACAAACCCACAGCTAATATCACACTGAATGGGCAAAAAATGGAAGTATCCCCTTTGAAAACTGGCACAAGACAGGGATGCCCTCTCTCACCACTCCTATTCAACATAGTGTTGGACGTTCTTGCCAGGGCAATCAGGCAAGAGAAAGAAATTAGGGGTAATTCAATGAGGAAAAGAGGAAGTCAAATTGTCCCTGTTTGCAGATGACATGATTGTATATTTAGAAAACACCATTGCCTCAGCCCAAAATCTTAAGCTGATAAGCAACTTCAGCAAAGTCTCAGGATACAAAATCAATGTGTAAAAATCACAAGAATTCCTATACACCAATAACAGATAGAGAGCCAAATCATGAGTGAACTCCCATTCACAATTGCTTCTAAGAGAATAAAATACCTAGGAATCCAACTTACAAGGGATGTGAAGAACCTCTTCAAGGAGAACTACAAACCACCGCTCAATGAAATAAAAAAGGAAACAAATAGAAGAACATCCCATGCTCATGGATATGAAGAATCAATATCATGAAAATGTCCATACTGCCCAAGGTAATTTATAGATTCAATGCCATCTCCATTAAGCTACCAATGACTTTCTTCTCAGAATTGGAAAAAACTACTTTAAAGTTCATATGGAACCAAAAAAGAGCCCGCATTGCCAAGTCAATTCTAAGCCAAAAGAACAAAACTGGAGGCATCATGCTACCTGACTTCAAACTATACTACAAGGCTACAGTAACCAAATCAGCATGGTACTGGTACCAAAACAGAGATATAGACCAATGGAACAGAACAGAGTCCTCAGAAATAATACCACACATCTACAACCATCTGATCTTTGACAAATCTGACAAAAACAAGAAATGGGGAAAGGATTCCCTATTTAATAAATGGTGCTGGGAAAACTGGCTAGCCATATGTAGAAAGCTGAAACTGGATCCCTTCCTTACACCTTATACAAAAATTAGTTCAAGATTGATTAAAGACTTCAATTTTAGACCTAAAACCATAAAAACACTAGAAGAAAACCTGGGCAATACCATTCAGGACATAGGCATGGGCAAGGACTTCATGACAAACACCAAAAGCAATGGCAACAAAAGCCAAAATTAACAAATGGGATCTAATTAAACTAAAGAGCTTCTGATAGTAGTTTCCTTTGCTGTGCAGAGTGAACAGGCAACCTACAGAATGGGAGAAAATTTTTGCAATCTACCCATCTGACATGGGCTAATATCCAGAATCTACAAAGAACTTAAACAAATTTACAAGAAAAAAACAACCCCATCAAAAAGTGGGCAAATGATACGAACAGATCCTCCTCAAAAGAAGACATTTATGCAGCAACAGACACATGAAAAAATGATCATCACTGGTCATCAGGGAAATGCAAATCAAAACCACAATCAGATACCATCTCACACCAGTTAGAATGGCGATCATTAAAAAGTCAGGAAACAGATGCTGGAGAGAATGTGGAGAAATAGGAACACTTTTACACTGTTGGTGGGAGTGTAAATTAGTTCAACCATTGTGGGAGACAGTGTGGTGATTCCTCAAGGATGTAGAACTAGCAATACCATTTGACCCAGAGATCTCATTACTGGGTATATACCCAAAATATTATAAATCATGCTACTATAAGGACACATGCACATATATGTTTATTGCAGCACTATTCACAATAGCAAGGACTTGGAACCAACCGAAATGTCCATCAGTGATGGACTAGATTAAGAAAATGTGGCACATGTGCACCATGGAATAATATGCAGCCATAAAAAAGGATGAGTTCATGTCCTTTGCAGGGACGTGGATGAAGCTGGAAACCATCATTCTCAGCAAACTATCACAAGGACAGAAAACCAAACACATGTTCTCCCTCATAGGTGGAAAATGAACCATGAGAACACCTGGACACAGGGTGGGGAACATCACACACTGGGGCCTCTTGAAGGGTGTGGGACTGGGGGAGGGATAGCATTAGGAGAAATACCTAATGTAAATGATGAGTTGATGAGTGCAGCAAACCATGTATACCTATGTAACAAACCTGCAGGTTGTGCACATGTACCCTAGAACTTAAAGTATAACAAAAAGTCTATAAAAAGGCACATACGTGTGTGACATAGATGTTCATCTATCTAAGGACCTACTACAAAGCAGCAACACTCAAACTGGAAAAATGGGTCTACCACTTGACAGCCAAGCTTCGTCAGCCAATAGGCAGATGACTACAGTGACCACAGTGGCTGACTGAGAGGCTACATGGGGGTGCAACAACATGGACTGTCAGTTTCCTAAAACAATCTAGCTTCTGTTGTCTCTAAATGCCCAGCCCATCTACCACAGGCCAAGCTGAGCCACCATGCCTACCCAACCCCCCACCTAGTGGAGCACTATTTAAGGAGACCAAATGCCATTTGGTAGTGATTTGATTACATTAAGCTCCTTCTATACCAGAAGAGGCAGGATTTTGATCTTACAGACTTAGATACCTGATCTTAGGGATTTCTTTCCTGCTGGCAGAACTTCAACTCCTATCACTGTCTGGGGGCCTCTGCAATGTTCCACCCAGATAGGCAGTTCCACACAGCAAGGCATCTGACCAGTGGATTCATATCACAGGCAAAGAAGTATCGAACGGCCCTATGATTTGGGGTCCACTAGTTGTCTTACATGACAGCATTCAGAAGCTGCCTTATAGAACTTTGAGACGACCTTCAGGGAGTATAGTAGAACCATCCAAGTAGATATGCTGAAAGTTTGAGCTGCCCTCCTTGATCTAGTATCTACAGAGTCATTTATGTGTGGTACCATATCCCCCCAAAAAAGACTATGTGGGCCCTAGAAGCATGAGATATAAGCAACATTGTTCCCTTTTTCCATCACCTGATCCACTGGGTTGCTTTGAGTCATCCTTGCTATAGGGATAACTGATCAGCAGGAGGAAGCTGGGGTAATTTTGCATCATGGGAGCAGGTAAAACTATAAATGGAATCTAAGTGATATCATTGGATATCTCCTTACACTTCATTGCCCCATTGTAATTCAGACATGCTCTTTAAGCTAGGGCTGCTGAGTATTTTCACTAGTGGTTTGAGTATTTCAGATGAAGGGTTGGGTCATGGTACCAGGTATGCACCAATCCTCAGCTCAGGTAATAGCTAAAGGTCAAAGGCATGGATGTTGGAGGAAGGAAAGGGTGAGGATCAGTTGGTGATGCAACATCTACTCCAGCAACTCCAGATGAATGGCATTTCATATCACTAGCACTGCTCTTGCGTTTCTACTGAGGAAGAGGGGCCTGAGTCTCTGCAGTCATGGGTTTGTGGGTAGGGAAATGGGATAACCTAATAAGCTGGAGTCAGACCTATGCCTGAGCATGACCAAAAATAGAAGCATGAGGAATAGGTGACCTCTCCAGAAGAGTCTGGGGTACAGTTGGCTAATATGGGAATAAATGTTGAAGCATCTACAAATGTCTCCCATAAGATTCAAGCCCAGAATAGAGTCATTAGCCATCTGATTTTATGCCACCTTGCTCATTGAGGAGTTCTCACTAGATAATCTCAAGTCTAACTTTTCATTGTTACCACCCACCCTTGAGGCTTAGCAACACAGCATACCTGGTTTAAAAAAAAAAAAAAGTGTGCAAGAAATTCCAGGAAATATCTAGCCTCATGGCATTGATTTGCCTACTCAAATTTTAACCTTCAGCTTTCTGATCTGAGACTACAACACGGGTGATACTTAAACAGCTCCTTAGGGAGCCAAGCAGCTTGTGGGCATATTGAAGTATCCAAGGGTACTCTTTCCTCTCACTGTCCACATCAAAGAAGCAACCTTAATAGATTCTGCAATACCTTCAGGAAAAAAATATTCCATTGCCTTTACAGTCAGTTTCCCAACCATGTATTAGGCCACTTGACCAGGTTTTACAAAAGACTTGCTGAGTTGAAACCCACAACACAGCTCAGGCGTTTTGGTAGTCAGTAAGATTTCCCAATGCTGAGTGCTAGTGAGATCAGAAGCCATTTCAGCAGCTGATTACCTTCACCTTGTGGAATCCAGACTAGCAATATGAAAATCCATGCCTTACCTAAGACATAAGCAGGTTCTAGAACCATCTTTGGGGGTTCCTGAGATCTACACCCAAATCATAGGCTTTTCCCAAGAGCTCTAATGACCACAGAGAAAGGTCTACTTAGACACCTATAGAGGGGAGTATCATTGACTGACAGGCCAGGTAACATGCCATGGGAAGCATACTAAGGCCAATCTATTTCTGCAGAATGTGAGACCCCTCTCAAACATCTTTGATTCAACCACTTCTTTTGGCCTACTCCAAACTCTTGTGTATAACATCATTGTAATTTGAGGCATCATATTGACCTGACTTCCTTCTCTGCTTTGGAGAATAAAGACTCTCTTGCACTTCCCTTTTCTCACAAACATCTTCTCCAGTAAGTTTCTACATGTCCAATGCTGCCTTAACATTTACTTCTCATAGGACCTAGCCCAACCCAAGAACTAATTCCCCCCACTTCAATCCAGGTTAAAGGCCTTTGAACCCATCAAGACCATTATATTCCCCCTAGCTTTCCATGTAAAAGTATGTGCCTCTGATAGAACTTCACACAATTTGATTCTCAGCAAGTCTTTGCCTTATGCTAAATACAATCCAAGCAGACTTGGCTCCTGAACTTACACTTGGGTGCAAAGAAATGAGATTACAGGCTCAAATCAGGTTGAGTAGACATGAGATCAAAGTGATGAAGCCTCCAACAACTGCATTTTATTTCCTTCTCCAAAACTGGTAGATCCATGTCTACCGAAAGATCCTTGATAGTCAAGATAATGGACAGGACTAAATACAAGGGTTAGCAGGAGCTTAGGTGGAAGTAAGGGGAACTAGAAAGCAGAAATAGGTCATAGTCAATGACTCTACCTCCATGCTCCAATCTGTTCACTAGGAATATGGCTCTGTACCCTGAGGGCCCAGGGTACAGCTGCACTCAGTTCCTCTCATCCACTTAGACCAAGGAAGGAGAACTTCTCCCTGACCACCAAGTAGGCAGATGTCCCAACCCCATTCTTCACGGTGGTAATGCCCATGATTCTTTAACCTGCTTCAGTGAAGGAACTGCCTCATCTCATGCAAGACTGTCACAAACTTCTTACACTATGTTGACGTACCTGGAGAACAGGGGTCCTTGACTTTTCCCACAATACCTGATCTTTCTCTCAGATCCCGATGACAGAATAATTAGTTTTATCATGTTATAACAATATTATGTCCAAATTTGTTTACCTTCTTACATGTAAAGTACATATAAGATCTAATTATTGCCTCTAATTCTTTACATTCCTTCTATAGGGTTCACTCTTTGGCACCTGATCTGATGTGGTTTGAGGGGCCAAGCAAGTGGTGTTCTAATTAGCAGAAGAAAACACATTTTGATTTTTCCCACTTACTGTTATATTCACCTTGTTTCTTCTATCCATCTCCTGCCTGCTATGGTTCTCACCACTTGGGCAGACCCTAGGTGGCAATTATTCAGTCAGCACCAGAAACACCATATTCCTGCCTTTTCATAATGGCCAAACATAAATATACTAGACTTCAAAATAGAGAAAGTTCAGTGACAATTTAAGAAACCAAATCAACTATAATCAACTTCAACACACTACCACTGGGAGAAAATAAAGCAACACCAAACACTATCAAGGGAAACACGACCCAAAGATCTACCAGAATGGACCTTCAAGAATCAGACCAGAAACTGTTGTAAACATGCAGGATTCAGAATCTTGCTCTAATGAGCCCATTCTTTCGAATACACTGGACAGCATCCTTCTAGACAGTCAAATGTCCACATCTCATTTAGAAATGGTGTTCATGCCAGGAGACAATGACAGGAAAGAACAGTCTACAGCCTCAGTACTCCCTCTGAAAGATCCTCAGCCCACTGGTCTCTTCACTTTGCAACTCAGCCGGAATTGCAGAATGCTCAAATCAGAGCTGACTACTTCAAAACACAAGAATATATTGAAATTTATACTATAGCTGTTCTGATGTGTCCTGCTTGCTCTTTCGAGGCATGATAAAGGAACATTGTAACAGCGTATGAGGTTGGTCACTGTTTGAGAGTGATTTTGTTATTTTATACTGCTGCATAGGAACTATTGCCATGGTGGATGCCAAGAGGCAGCACCCATTTCCCCTTTCAGGAACAAAGGATTTGTTCTCAGCTACTGGATGCCCCAGGAGTCTGTTAGCCCCTCCTAGGCTTAGCTCAGCTGAAGAGAATCTCACCCAAGGCCACATCCCTTCCTGGGTAGCTGCCATCCAGTGCTTGTCAGCCCAAGTATAAAACCGCAGACCTCTTATCCCAACTCAGGTCAGCTCTAAAGGTCACCTTGGCTTCACACCTCCCCCATAGGTTTGGCCATGGCTTCTGTGGAGGCTGCATCACAGCTCAGCTCCTCCCTCTGCCTGGTCCTGCTTCATTTCCTTTCACAGGTAGAGAGCCCAAGACCATGCCCTGATGAGTTTCCCAAGGTTCATCTCCACCCGAGGATCTGCTTGAATTGGAGGCCAAGCACAGAAGGTCTTTAGTAGAACCCTTTTCTCCAGAACTTCCATTCACTCTTCCTAGAGAGGTTTTGCTGACTGTTCCTGCCCTGCCCCATCCCCTCTGCAAAAAATCATGAGCACATGCCCAGGAAGTATAAATGACAAAAGCAGCACAGTACCCCTGCACAGGTAGACCAGGTAGCCAAATCCTATATATTACTAATGCTGAGATTTTATGACTTGAGAAGGAAAGTCAAACACACAGGAAGAAGCTTCAGAAGATTATTTGTAATGGGCAATTCTTCAAGATGGTGACCCATCAAGATAAGACATAGTGAACTCAGTATGGAGGTACATGTGGATCTAGGTGAGTCAGGTAGAATCACTCAGCTCCCCTTGCGTATTTGCTGAGGCCACCCAGAGGTCCCATGCAGACACATCCACATGGTGTGTTCTATGGCTCTGTCTCTGCCCATGTTCTCCTGCCACAGGAACATGCTTGCCTACAAGCAGAGCAGGCCAAGAATGCTAAGAGTTCATCCCCAGGAAGAGTCCTCAGCCAGTGAGGAGCAGGAGTGAGCGGCTCACCCCAGGAGTCCACATAGACCAGTCCTCAGGACTGTCCCAGGGGATCCTCAGCAGAAGTAGCCCCAGTTGCTCACCAGGCTTACCTGCTCACTAACACTTTCATTGGTTTACCTACCTTCCCTGTCTCATTTATTCTTAGAATCACCTGCAATAAGTTACTTGTACCCTAATTCTTGTCTGAGTCTCCTTTCTAGAGAATTCAAACTAAGCAGGAGTGAAATCTGAGCTGACCGAGCATATCAGAAAAGTAAGTGTTAACCCAGGGACTCAAGTAGCTAACTGAATTTAACTGGGCTCACAAGTTGAGGTTGTTTTAATAGAGAAATAGAGTTAACATGTTTGTCTGCTTTAAGATGTAGGCATATTAGGTTACGCTGCTCACTTGCCTTTCATATTTAAGTTTAGCCAAGGGACAGCTTTCTTAATGGCATTAAAGCTAGGAACTTAATCCTGTTCCTCCTTTTGCCCTTGTAGGCTTTATAGAAACATTTTTGGTAGATGAAAGTAAGCAGAGGTTTAAGAATTGAGTCTGTTTCAGAGTGATTTTTCAGTTAATTCAGTTGTTTTTATACAGAATACCAGTTTGGCCTAAAGTAAATTGTGGGTCATTTTCCACATACAGTAATTCAGATGGTAAGTCATTTCTGAGTCCTGTGGCTCAGTGATGTCATCAGGGACCCAGGTCCTTTCTATCCTAGTCTCTAGAATGTTGGCTGTCAACATGCTTGTACCTAAGGCCCAAGATGGCTGCTGACCTGCAGATGTCACATGGACATTTCAGGAATAATTAGATATATGGCTCCAGTTATAAAGGAAATCTTTCCAGAAGCCCTTCAGTAGAGATGTTTATGTCACATTAGCTCCTATGCTCTCACCCTCCTATTGAGGTTAGACAGAACCTGTGTTCAGCTTTCACAGCCTCTTTGAAGACAGGTAATAGTGATTGGGTACGAATACTGGGGTGGGCCAACCAACAATGAACACCATATGGTTGAAATGTAATATGCAAGGAGGCCTAAGCCTAATATGAAAGGTTCAAGGAGTAGGACCCTACATCTTCTAGGGCCTGCACAGTCCTACACTTATGACATTCTTCAAAGCAAAGAAACCACAATTGCCACAGCTATGTACTGACCAAAGTTAATGGATTCAGGGGTGCTGGGAAGTAGGCTTACCATATTCCCCCTCTTCTACCCTCTTAGATCAGCTTTAAAATGCTTATCTAGAAAGCCCCAGATCACAAAAAACCACTTGAGCTGTTAAAGCTGTTACCTGTATCTTGCTTCCATTAACCCCACACAACTCAAGCATCAGAAGTTTCATGTCCACATAACAATATTGCCTAAGGATCATGCATGCAGGTACCAAGCCTACCCTCAGGGACTACAGGCCTGCCAGAAAACTCACAGCAGGAAATAAGAGTTACTTTCTGCTACTAGGTGAGTGCAAAAGTAATTGTGGTTTTGCATTGTTGGAATTTGCCATTTGATATTGGAATACACTCTTAAATGTGGCTATGTTATATATCATTTTAATGGGCATTTCTCACTATTGTTTTGCTAATGACATATTACTTTTTTATTTTAGACTATGGAAATGTTAGACAAAAAGCAAATGAGTGATTTTCTCATTGAAGTTCAAAATGGGTCATAAAGCAGCAGAGACAACTCGCAAGAATGCATTTGACCCAGGAACTGCTAACATACGGTACAGTGGTGGTTCAAGAAGTTTTGCAAAGGAGGCAAGGGCCTTGAAGATGAGATAGCGGCCAGCCATTGGAAGTTGACAACAACCAATTGAGAGCAATCATTGAAGCTGATCAAAGCTGATCCTCTTACAACTATACAAGAAGTTCATGAATAACTCAATATCAACCATTCTACAGTCATATGAAGCAAATGGAAAAGGTGGAAAAGCTTGGTAAGTGGGTGCCTCATGAGCTGAGTGGAAATTTTTAAAATCATTGTTTAAGTGTCATCTTATTCTATGCAAAAATAAAGAACCATTTCTTGATCAGATTGTGACATGTGATGAAAAGTGAATTTTATATGACAACTGGTGATGACCAGCTCAGTGGTTGGACCAAGAAGCACCTCCAAAGCACTTCCCAAAGCCACAATTGCACCAAAAAAAGGGTCACGGTCACCGTTTGGTGGTCTGCTGCCAGTCTGATCTACTATAGCTTTCTGAATCCTGGTGAAACCATTACATCTGAGAAGTATGCTCAGCATATCAATAAGTTGCAACAAAAACCCTAAGGCCTGCAGCTAATATTGTTTAGCATAAAGGGTAGTTCTCCAGGACCATGCCTGACTGCACATCACCCAACCAATGCTTCAAAAGTTGAATGAATTAGGTTATGAAGTTGCACCACATCTGCCATATTCACCTGACCTCTTGCCAAAATGCTAGAACCGGTAGTCAGTTGCCAATTTTTGCAGGGAAAATGCTTCTACAACCAGCAAGATGAAGAAAATGCTCTCCAAGAGTTCGAATCCCAAAGCATGGATTTTTATGCTACAAGAATAAACTTATTTCTCATTGGCAAAAATGTGTTGATTGTAATGGTTCCTACTTTGATTAATAAAGATTTGTTTGAGCCTAGTTATAATGATTTAAAATTCACAGTTCAAAACCGCAATTACTTTTGTGCCAACCTAATACTCTTCAGCCCCTCACCAGAGATGCTTGGGTAACCTCACACCCAATACCTATTTTTACATCTCTGTAGCCCAAGAATACAGGCATCTTTCCTACAGCATCTTGCCCAGGCCACACAGCTGGATGACATGCTACAGCTTTACCTAGATTCTGGTGAGGTACTGAAGACACCAGCCTCAGGGGCCAGGACTTGCACAAACAACAATGTGATGGGTTCTTCATGATGGTCTCACATGAGCTTTCTTAGAATACTAGAACTCTACCTGAACCTGCCAGTATCCAATGTCTAACCACAGCACTCAAAGCCAGACTGAAGTTTTAGCCAGGTAGCCAACCTCAAAAGTTAGACCCCACCAGCCTAGAGAGTGGGACAAGCAGAGGAAACCTGATCAGGTGAGCTAGCATATCATTACTAGTTGAGTTTGGTACTAAATCTGAAGAATTCTCTTCTATACTGGGTGGTGTAACAGACTAGTTACCCCAAATCCTTGCTTTCCTCTGTTTTGGTCAGAGTCTCCTGTTAGGTAGCCATACAGCTCCCCAAGCTAAAAACAAGACCAGCCTCTTACTCATAGTTGTGACCACATGACTATCCTGGACAATGCATGTGAGCAGAACTTGTGGGAAAATTCCAGTTCATGCCTTTAGAAAGGCAGCTTCAGGCTGGCAACCTTTTGTTTCTGCTTCTGCTTGTTGGCACAGATGGTGTCATAGTGAGCCATCTTTCACAACTCAAATGCCTTTGGGAGACTCTTGATCAAAGAAGGGGATCCCAAATTCACGGCTGACCTGAACAAAACTACCCATGGACTACATACTACCTTAAACCATTGGTCATTGAATGACTAAGTCAGGATTTTGATGTCTATTCAAGCAAAGGAACATCCCAAGGAATATGGATATGTAATACCAACTACTTAATGGATACATAACACTAACTACCTATCTCACCGATACTGGTTACCCAAACAACCTGACAATACCTCGATGATCCTCCAGTGCTAGACTTCAGTAGCTACAGACTAGGCTCCTTGCCCTGGGGGGAAAGAGGGGAAAAGACTCGTCTCCAATAGAACCTCACACCAATCAGATGGAACCCTTCCAGGGAGACTAACATGATCCTCTTCAGTTCCACTTTACAATTACTTCATGCCCTGAAATTTCAACCAACTAAGCACAACTCTTCCTGCCAGTTCTTTACCAGGTACCAGCAGTGTTGCAAGTTAAGTTGTAGGACCCAAGTAGATCACTGTGCTGATTTGTCTATCCCTGCTCCCAGGAGAGCATTGCAGCTCTACCAAACAGAGGAGCAGTCGTTGAACACCAATACTCATTAGAGGCAAATATGAAGGAGAAAAACCACTTTGAATTCACAAGGACATGAATGTTGAAGACAAAAATTAAGGAAACACCATGTTCAGGCTACAGGGGAGGAATCTGGCCATGTAGCCTCAAGTTCTATGATTTGATATCTAAACACAAGTGATAGAAAATGCTATGTCTAACAGTACCTGAAGTTGTAGTCAAATCAGAGCTAGAAGCAGATAAGCAGCTTATGCAGACCAAAGAGGAGCTTGCAGGTCAAAGTGAAGGAGAACCAGAAGGAACACCATGACCTCTTTCAAAGAGGCACACAGACCTACTTGTTCTCAGATATATCTCCTTCACTCAGTAGGTGTCTCCATACCTACTGAGAATAGTGTCTTTGGAGCCTGTGCTAAGATGCTGGGAATAGCCAACACCTGATGAGCAGCATCAGCATTAATGGACTCACTTGACTCATTTCAGAACCTCCTACCCCTTTAACAGGTTGAGATAGGGTCCCAGACCCTTCTGTGGAAAAATGATGGCACCCAAAGGGGTTCTTGTGTCACAGAACAATTAGGTTATACACATCCCCACACTTGCAGCTCTCAATAGCATCCCATTGGACACAAGATACTGTCAAAAATCCTTAGCAGTACCAAAGATGTTATCTAGTGCTCAGCTTCCTCTCAGCTCAGGAAATGAAGTCTGTTTCAAATGTGGCACTTCACATTAGAATCAAAATGGCCTGGAGATAGTTGATCTGTTCTCATTGTTCACAGATTGTGACTGAGACTGAATGGGGAGTGCACATAGGTAGGTCAGGCATGAGTGAAGTACAGGCACTTTGGGGCAGCCATATTTAAGTCAAGATCTAGAATCCAGCAAGAAGCTTCAACCATTGATTAAGGTAGGATAAAAATATATGTCAACCACATCTGCAACTGTCCATACTGGTCGATAGCCACAGAAAGTGGGCCACTGATTGCAGTAAAGGAGGACCAAAGGCAAGAGGCATGGGGGACAGTCATCTAGGGAAGCTCCAGGGTGGGACAGCATTTGCATTTGTGAGGTTGGGGAGGTGAAGAGTTAACCAGCCTACAATTTTCTTCAATCTGTTATCTAGTACACAGAATCCCCCTCATGGACTCACAATTAGTTGGTTCTAGTCCAATCCATACCACCCACAACTATCCCAATGTTTAGCTCTAATCTGTGTCTTAGAGGAAACTAGAGGATACACTCTGAAGGAAAAGCCAACATTCAAAGTCAAGCGACGCCCTTCACTCAGGGAGGAAACTCATCTTTTCTGCAGATGGGCCCATAACCAGGACATGGGAACTCAGAAGATCCTAAGCCTCCCTGAGCAGAGACCACAAGGGAATATTCAAGAGGAAAGCACTTCAGTACTTCTATGCTTCTGCTCCCACTCCACTGGGCCCACACCATCCTGGCCTGTTGCTACAAGGTCTAGCTGCCTTTTCCACACAAAGGGAACAAGTGTCCTAGAGATTTGTTAGGTCTTCTGCAAAGTCTTCAGGAATAAGACATGAGTCAGCAGTAACCAGAATCTCAGCTTCTGTCACATGATTGACACTCAAGTGTATAACTCTCATTTAATGTATCTGACATGCAGAGGGAAGAACATGGGGTATGGGGGCTGATCTACTCCAGGACAGTCCACTGAGAGCTTTCAACTCTGAATCAGGTCCTATTCAAAATCTGTAATGTGAAGTGGTAAATAAGGCTTATTTTGGGTCATCTAGCATCAACCAGTCAGTCGCAAGCCCATTCTACACCAAAGACAAGCAACTGGAGAATTCTACATTCAGGAAGAATAAGACCTCCCTGGATGTGTTCAGCATAGACCCTGTCTGAGGTTGACTGCCACTTCACGGCAAGCATCTCCACTCACCCTTGTAGTCTGCCCAGCTTTAGTCTTCCCCTCAGAGAGAGGTAGACAGTTGAGAACCTCCCCTTACCTGGGGTCTTCCTACTCTGAGTATTGAATGCCATCTGGGATGGCTGCCCCAGTTCTGGCTGGGTTCCTATTCTGATGCTGGCTATGGCCTCAGCTTATATAGCCCGGTCCCCCACCTCTGGAACATACTCAAACACTGAACAGCCTAGATTGCTTCACCTGGTGGCACAAGAATCTCCAATTGTCCACTCAGCCAGCCAACTTCTAAGCCACTTAAAAACTAGTCCACTGAGAGGGCATTTTTTTTTCCAAGTTCAACAGCTAGGAATTGAGGAAAGCATGGGTGACTCATCATCTAATCTTCAGCAAGCCTATGAGGCAGTTCCTTCAAAGGGTAGGGAATTGCTGCCCAGGCCAGAAGACCCTAGAGTAGGACCAGAGCTACAACTGGAGTAGGTGGGACTTGAATACACATCTAACCAAACTCAGGAATTTTAAGATTAAAAACAAGAATCAGGTGAGATTAGTGAGACTAGTATTTCAAATATAGATGGTTCACATTTTATTGGACAGAGCAACCTCAATCAAGGCTATTAGTAGAGAACTCCCTGTACTGAGGAGCAGGTGAATTCCCACATCTCAGAATGATCGCTCAGGTGGTACTAAGCAGGATGACCTCAAGCAGTAGAAACTAACAAGACCTTGGCATGCCTGGTCTTTGCTCACTCCATTCTTCCCATTTGACCCTGGAAGGCTCCTGTAGTATTCCCAGCTCTCCCAGACCCCTGCCCCTGAAATCATTTCATTTTCAAAAGCCAATGCCAATATTCTTTAGCTGATCCAGGCCGCCATTCTGCTGTGGTCCAGATACACTTACCCTGTTGATAGACTAAAATAAGGGTTTGGTAAGCAAAGGAACACTAGTGCAAGAAGATGTGGCTATGACTTCAGCACTCCTGTTTACTGACTATACAGCCTTGTTCTCAATCACCTGACCTTCTTATGGTAGGTAGAACTAGAACACAAAATTACTTTGTTAAAATGCTGCAGATGTCAAACAACATGCCTGAAGATAGACCTACCTACCCACATGTGACTCCTACTCTACAGTAGGAGTCACATGAGATGGCATTTCCTGCTTTTAAGTACAGCTATTTCTTGTCCAATACCACTGTCATTCCTGCACAGCAATCATTGACCAGAGCCAAGTAGCAGCTGCCTGTTGCCATAGATATGTGGTTATCTTTTGCTGCTATACAAATTAACCTCAAACTTAGCAGCTTAAAACAGCAATCACTTATCTTTCCAGATTCTAAGGGTCAGGAAATCTGTCATAGCTCAGCCAGATGCCTCTGGTTCAAGTTCTCAGGAAGACACCATCAAGCTATTACCCAGGAGGTATTCTCATCTGAGGGCTCAACCAGAACAAAGGAGAACCTGCTTCCAAGTTTACTCACAGCAGTGGCCCAACCTCAATGTCCACAGTAGTCCCCTACTTTTGTGTGGGGTTTTGTTTTCCACAGTATCAGCTACCCAGGTACCTGCAGGCCAAAATTAGAATTCCTGGAGTAACCCTGTCATGTTTTCAGTTGCATGTCATTGAGTAGTGTGATGAGGTCTCACACCATCCTACTGTGGGCATAGAACATCCCTTTGTCTAGGATTTCTACAACTTGTATACTACCCAGCCACTAGTAGCCATTTCCATTATCAAATCAATGGTATTGCAGTGTTTGTGTTCGAGTAACCCTTATTTTACTTAATTGTCACCAGTAGTAATGCTGGTATGTTATGGTTTTATTTCATTATTGTTAGCCTTCCTTTGCTAAGTGTGAAGTTAAGCTTTGTCATAGGTGCATTATGTATAGAGAAAAACAGTATATATAAGGTGCTTTAACTCTCAGCTGGCCTGACAATGTCTTCATGGTTTTAGACATCTATGGGGGTCTTACAACGTATCCCCCACACATAAGGAGGACTACTATGCTTCCAAGATCAGTGATATGCTTCAGCTGCTCAGACTGTCGAGTTGAACATTTCTCCCCCTTGCCAAGTTGGCTGCTCCATGTAGTGGTTTACCACATAGCTTGATTCTCCTAATACACACGTTGCAAAACAAATCGAGTGCAAGACCCAAGACAGAAGCCAGTCTTAATCTCATTTGAGGGGCAAATCATTTCCATTGTCTATTTATCAAGCCACTACATCTACCCTCAAGGGAAGGGGCTTAGCAGCACAGGCTGGAACATCAAGCAGCAAGGATGCCTGGGGTCTGGCTCACAGGCTGACTGCCCACTTGTGCTATGCCATCTCCTGCTCACTGGGTCCTGTGATTCCTATTGTCTTGCACTTTACCTTGTGTCTTTGTCATTCTACATGCCACATCTCTGGAGACCTCATTGTTAGGGACTCTGCTACTATTATCAAAGGGCATGAAAGTCTTAAGGTGCAACAGAGTTTCTACTTCAGAGAGGGGTTTGCCACAAGCCAGGATATGGGCCAGCAGTTGTTTCATTGAAACAGCTTTCCAGAACTCCAGCCCATTACAATGACACACTGTAGAACGAATTTCACCATGAGGCTGCTACTAAGATCATAGGCTTCACAGGAGATCCCTCCCCTCAGGATCACCAATACCTACCACAGCCCACATTGCTCACCTGGTCTCCATAGTTACAGGAGTGCCTATTCTAGGCAGCAGGAACTCATTTAGGATTTACCTCCTACTATTCTCATCTGCTGAAGGCTCAGGATCAGAGTTGAGGATATTCTGAGAAAACAAGCTGAGAGTTAAAGCACAGCCCCATCCCTGAGTGGATCACTTTAGTCTCTATCTTGCACCTATGAGAAGACTTGGACAAAACTGCTCCTGCCTGGAGACATACCTCAAAGGAACCTGAGACCAGGAGTCTAGAAGAGCTCTGCTACAGCCACTGGACAGGTTTTGGCTCAGTTCTAATTCCCTGAGAGGTTTTTATCTTTGTGGCAAAAGAGCATAAGATTGAAAGGACTCCCTACTTAAGTGGTGTTGGGAAAACTGGCTAGCCACATGTGGAAAACTGGACCCCTTCCTTATACCTTATACAAAAATTAACTCAAGATGGGTTAAAGACTTAAATGTAAAGCCCAAAACCCTAAAAACCCTAGAAGAAACCTAGGCAATACCATCCAGGACATAGGCATGGGCAAAGACTTCATGACTACAACACCAAAAGCAACGGCAACAAAAGCCAAAATTGACAAATGGGATCTAGTTGAACTAAAGAGCTTCTGCACAGCCAAAGAAACTATCAGAGTGAACTGGCAACCTACAGAATGGGAGAAAATTTTTGCAAGCTACCTATCTGACAAAGGTCTAATATCCAGAATCTACAAGGAACTTAAATTTACAAGAAAAAACCCCATGAAAAAGTGGGCAAAGGATATGAACAGACACTTCTCAAAAGACACTTATGTGGCCAAACATGAACAAAAGATCACTGGTCATTAGAGAAATGCTAATCAAGCCACAAAGAGATACCATCTCATGCCAGTTAGAATGGCAATCATTAAAAATCAGGAAACAGATGTTGGCGAGGCTATGGAGAAATAGGAATGCTTTTACACTGTTGGTGGGAATGTAAATTTGTTAGACCATTGCAGAAGACTGTGGCAATTTCTCAAGGATCTAGAACCAGAAATACGATTTGACCCAGCAACCCCATTACTAGGTATATCCAAAGGATTATAAGTCATTCTATGAAGACACATGTTCATGTATGTTTAATGCAGTGCTATTTAAGATAGCAAAGACTTGGAACCAACCCAAATGCCCATCAATGATAGACTGGATAAAGAAAATGTGGCACATATATACCATGGAATACTATGCAGCCATAAAAAAGAATGAGTTTGTGCCCTTTGCAGGGACATGGATGAAGCTGGAAACCATCATTCTCAGCAAACTTACTCAGGAACAGAAAACCAAACACCACATGTTCTCACTCATAAGTGAGTTGAACAATGAGAACATGTGGACTCAGGGAGGGTAACATCAAACACCAGGACCTGTTGCAGGCTCAGGGGGCAAGGGGAGGGAGAGCATTAGGATGAATACCTAATGCATGTGGGGCTGGTAACCTGGATGACGGGCTGGTGGGTGCGGCAAACCACCATGGCACACATATACCTATGTAACAAACCTGCACATTCTGCACATGTATCCCAGATCTTGAAAAAAGATTGAAGGTGGCCTTAAAGCAAAAGGTCCTAGAGCCTGACCCTACCTGCAACCAAAGGAGTGGGAGGGAAGTCTACCCTGTGGTCCAAGCCATCTGGAACCTGGGGGAATAGCATTTGAACTCCTATTCAACTCAATCTATAGAAGTGACAGATACATAGACTACTCCTGCTATCTCCCTTATGAATTGTGGTGTAAGATACCTATAGACCTAATTCTTAATTTCTAGTTAAATTAGAAGAATGGAAGTTGATGGTATAGTGGCCCTATTGAATACTCCTCACAACATGCTTAGAATAAGCAGAACTTTAGTCCTACCACACCATCTCACTTGCCAAGCACATCCAGTCACTGAAGATGAGATTCTATCTGAAGGGCTCAATAGGAAAGGCAGCAGTTCAACAGGAAAGCTGTGCCAAGTGCTTCTACATGGAAAAGCAGGTCAGAGACTAGAAAGCAAATCCAATTCAAATCACTAGACATGAAATGGTTCAATTTGGGAAATCACTAGATATGAAGTCACTAGATTTGGGAAATGCAAAAACATGTGCTAGCTGAGATTGTTCCTCTTAAGTAGATACCCTGGAAGCCCAATGACCTTCAGACCCATAAGATGTAAGTAGAAATTGGAGTCACACCCACCCTCAACTACAAAGTATCACAAAACAAGTAGTTGTGGCTGGACTTACTGCTTCCAATAGATTTAGGTAAGGGAAGAAGAGTTACCAGTTCTGACTAGATTTCACCATTCTCTAATATGGTTCTCATGCTCTTAAATTCTACTTGGTGAGGTCCCAAGGTCCCTGCTATGCTGAGTGACAGATGCCCATGTCGCTGCCATCCTGCCAGCCACAGTTCCTTCCACTTCTGCTTTTTGGATTTCCATGATACTTCCATCTCCACATTTGGCACCACAAACATGCTGAGCTTCACAGAGTCTGGTGTGCACTGCCCTTCTCAGATGTGAAGAGGACCTGCTGCATGTGGCAACATGCTCAGCCACATACTCACCAAGCTGCAGATTTGGCAACAACCAGAGTATGCTGGTACACAGTCAATCACATCCCCTTCTTGCCATCAGTGGAATAAGTTGTTCCAGCATGTATGATGAAAATAGTTGGTGCTTCATGCAGTGCCCTTTCACTGAGTCAGGGCATTTACCACCCAGTAGCTAAGACTGCTGGCTGCTAATAGTTCCCAAGCCACTTCCTCTGGAGAACGGCCCTCAGCCTAGTAGAGACCTCTTCCCCAGCAGCCCACAGCCAGTACTGACTCTGGGAATAAAAGGCTTACATTGATACCTCAACATGGCACTCACACCCTCAGAGCAACATGCTCTGTACCCTCAACATGCATTGTAACCTCACAGCTCCACATGGGCCTGGATGGAAGCTGAACTCCAACATACCATATGCCTGCTTAGCTCCCTCCTCTGCCCCTCCCCTAGAAAGTCTTATGCAGGCACCTTGACCTACAACAGCATGGCTGACTTCTAGTTCATGAAAGGACAGAGCACAAGAAGCATCTCACAATGGCCTGTGGTAGGACAAATTTTACCTTCTTTAAAGGGGCACAAGTTATGTCACAGAGGACTTCTGACAGTTTAAGCTAACAGACAAGAACTAAAATAAGCCATTTGATAGGCACTTGGATGTGTTAACATCAATATTACTTCTAATTCAGGAACACAATTTCCAATCTAACAAGGCAGATGGAGATTCCCCCACGATCATGTTTGATCTGTTCAGCTGAAAAGGGGCTCCTAGGAGATAGGAAAAGTTACTCTGTCGGTGACTTGATTCTCACAGGACCTTGAGGAAAGCATCTCAGGTCATTTTCCTGGAAGTAAGAGCCCACCTGCAACCTTGGGGTTGACTGTCTACACTTGACTGTTGACTCAAGAGTCACAGGACAGAGCCTGATGAGGGTCTGCCCTGGCCTGCAAGTACAGCATCTGCATAAAATCCAGATCCTGCACACTAGAACCCTCCCTAGGACTCCAAATAATGGAGGACAGGGCTCAGCCAATGGTTAAGTTGGTGCTTGAAAGTTATGGGCATCTGTAATTTTACCTTCACTTGGAAGGGTTATCTTTTGTACCCCAACCTGTATCAGCTGTCACTTTGTAGTACCTGAGGTACACCAGTGCCATGCTGTAGTTGTGGTTTCTATAGCTTAGATTTTTCCTCATGCTCATAGCAGCAATTTCCAGGGTCTTTAGCAATGTGACCTGGAAGAGGAACCCATACACCTAATATACTTAGGACTCACCTGTCAGACACCTGTCTCAGTATCTAAAAGTGGGAGTATGCACTCGAGACATATGTTTCAAATGCAGAGACCTTAAGCCAAAGGAAGTCATCTGGATACAGGCAACCTACAATATCTAGAGGAAGCCGGGGGAGTTGGACAGACTGGAAGGTTTAAAGTTCCTGAGAATAGTACACCAGATAGCAAAACACTGGAGTCCCCTGAATAGTTGTTCTACCCATTGCTGACACCAGGGACATGACATGTTTTCCTCTAATTTGTAGGTACAAGCCAGCATGTTACAGCATTTTATGGCCCTAGATAATTATGTTCTATACTGCCATAGTTTGTTCCCTGGTGTTGGCTCCTCACCTATGGAATTCTGTGTCTTTCATTGGTCCCATCAAAACACGACTGTCTAGAAAGCCAAAGATAACCCTCCCTCCTGAAGCCAGAAGCAACAATGCCCACTATGGTCTTAACCATGGTCTACATAGAGTCCAAGGATTAGTGTTACTAAATCAGAGAGCATGTCAACACGAGGCCAGACTAGTTGGGGGCAAGGAGATGCCACATATCCCTCTTGCCACCAGGAGGATATTTGGAATTCTATCATCTTTCTCTGTACTGGTGTCATCTTCTACAAGACCTGGAGAAAGTGTAGATGAGCATCTTTCTTCTCTAAATTCAATGGTGTCTATGAAGAAATACTGTATCAATTCAGATTAACTGGATTCCAGACTTCATGTAAAGTCTTAGCTATATCACCCTAGGGAAGTAGTTTGCCTATAAATTCCCCATTCAGTAACATGCAGATTCTAACCCTCAAGAAGGTAGAACTATCACTGAATGCTTTAAGAACTGTAACTTACATCAAGTACCATAACTTTTCCTCAACATTCAACTTCTTTGGAAGAGCCACAGAACCAACAAGGTCAAGACAAAGTCCTTCCTATCCAAAGTCACCACTGGTACATTGATTGTATAGACTGGCAGAACTTTTCTACCCAAGCCACTATTCAAATTGAAGATGCCCCCACATGACCCTGTGGGTGCACACCAGCATGTTCATCTGCAGGTGAATGCAGGATGTAGAGCTGCCCTATACTCTATGTCCCCACAAGGCCCATCTCACATGCTTACATTGCTTACTTTGCCATGATGTATCACATGTCTTTCCTGCATTGAGAGAAGTTAAAACAATCCCAAGAGGCCTGGCAAGGCTCCTGTTTGAAAGAAAGGTTGTATACAATAAGGCACACTAGCAAGTGAAAACATAGAAAATACAGCTATACATTTCCTTCCTTCTGATTCCTTTTTTCTACACACAAGAGAAAATGTGAGCAAGTGTTTGGTTCTGCAAATGTTACCTTGAAAAACATGCCATCCTCCAGCTACTATGACCCCCAATCCACACTCCAAGTGCTGGCCATTGACATAGAAAAGCTGGCTCTGGCTTCTCTGCATACTTGCTCTGCTTTAGACTTCAGCTTCTGTATTAGTCTGTTTTCATACTGCTATAAAGAACTGCCTGAGACTGAGTGATCTATAAAGGAAAGATGTTTCACTGACTCAGTTCAGCATGGCTGGGAGGCCTCAGGAAACTTGCAATCATGGCAGAAGGCAAAGGGGAAGCAAGGCAACTTCTTCGCAAGCTGGCAGGAAGGTGAAGTACAGAGGAAGTGGGAAGAGCCCTGTATAAAAGCATCAGATCTTGTGAGAACTACCACAGAACAGAAAGCGGGAAACCACGCCCATAATTTAATTAGCTCCACCTGCTCTCTCCTTTTACACATGGGGATTATGGAGATTACAATTCAAGATGAGATTTGGGTGAGGACACTAAGCCTAACCATATCTCCTTCTGTTCCACTAGAGGTCCTCTGTCCTAAACAACTTCTACTTTGGATCCCCAGCTCTGAGACTCATTTTCCTTTCAGCTTAACCCATTCTCCTTCCCAAAACTGCCTCCCACCCAGGCATGCATGCCCCAGAAGCCTCCTTAGGACTCTTTCAATCACTGCTTGTTCCCCACAGAAGGCCATCTCAGAAGCTGGCCAGCTGAGGCTCCAACTGACCCAATTTTCTCAGAAACTTAGGTTTTTGCTATGTAACTCAGTGCTTCCATCTGGCCAAGACCGTGAACCTCAGTTCCCAAAGTGTCTCGGGTCACAAAGGTACCAAGTGGAATCTGGATCTTGGAGGGGGCATCCATCGTTTCCACACAAGACCATTTAGAAGTAGGTAGCCTTGTAGAATGTGCAGACAGACTTCAAGAAGCCTGGCAGAAGCATTTCTTGTGAGTCATGCATGCTGCACATTTGGATGCCCTCCTTCAGGAGAAAGCATATACATGTGGGAGGCATCTCCATGGTACTACATCCCCAGTAACACTAATGGGTTCAGGACCAAGAGATAAAAAGAAGTGGTCCCTTTTCCCATCATTCCAAGTGAACCATTGAAGTGTTTTGTGAGTCAACATAATGCAGGATTAACCACCCTGATGAGAGGATGGACTACTATACCCTGGGAGCAAGTAATATGAATGGAACCCAACAGATAAAATGGGACATCTCCTTCAACTTCCTTGCCCCACTCCAACAGATAAAGGCAAGCAGCACTATCTCGAAAAGCATATGATCTCTAGAAGTGATCTCTAGAAGTGGAGACCCCTCAGGCCAAAGATTTGGGTCACAGCACCAGGTAAGCACCAACCCTCAGCTGAGTTGACAGCTGAGGCCAAAGGGGATTTGGGGTAGATATTGGAGGAGACAGAGGATGAGAATTAGTTGTTACCCAAGATTGACTCCAGTCGCAGGAGCTGCATTTTGTCCCAGAGCCTCTTGAGTTTACTGTGGAAGGGAGGACCAAGGGACATGGAGTTGCTGCTTGGAGAACCTGTGTAGCCAAGTACCTCTGCACAGTACAGCGGCTGACTGTGGTGGCTATTAAGGTGTTGCTTCCCACGTGCTATGTCCAACCAATGCCTGAGTGCAGTTGGGGTGCTCAGTCCAGCACATTCAGGACACATGTGACTCCAAGGGTGTATTTGAGCTCTGGGGCTTACCAGCATCTTTGCTAAGACACTTAGTATCACAGCTCAGTCTAAACCACTTCCCACCTGATATTTCTTCCTTCAAGTCTGACATGCATGATCCTCTGGATCCTACCCCAGATTCAATTCCTTACAGAACTTCAACTCCAAAATTTTTGAACCTCTGTATCTCCCTTAGCATCTGCATCTCAGAGTTCACAATGGCATGTAGTTTTTGGATGTCAACTAAAACTCTAGAGTAAAATCAGCACTATAGTAATTTGAGATGTAATTTCTACAGCTCTGGAATAAAGCCCCATGTGAAAGGAAGCATGTATATGCCCATGGACACTGACACAGTCACTCCTGTCAGAGGGAGGATGACCATTTGTCTGGAAGGAGATGATTAGGCCTGATCTTGAATTACTTTCACACCTTGGGCATTAACTTTATTACATATTGACCTGATGTCTGATGTATCTTGACCATCCCATCTAGGAGTTAGTCCCTACCTGTAACTTTAATATTTCACTGTTTGCCAAGTTACCACCTCATGCTCCAGGAAAATTGTTGATTTCTTCTATTCTGGCTCTCATGTTCCTTTACATGCCATTTCTTTCTGCTACTGACCCAGATGAACTCATGACTACTGTGAGCATAGCCTTACACACATGGCTCACAATGCCCCACAAAGACCTATTACCAAGTGGCCACAGGACACAATGACTCATGACTACTGTGAGCATAGCCATACACACACAGCTCACAATGCCCCACACAAAGACTTATTACCAAGTGGCCATAGGACACAATGATCAGGAAGGCCAGAATTCAGATTTGTTTTCACTGGAGGCTCATTGGGTCCAGGCAACTATCGCCTATGCTAGGGTGTGGGTTGGTGTTACTAGCCATGACACCTGTCAGTTACTCCTTCCGTATGCAAGATATTTCATGTGAACCTTCTTGTTTGGTTTCACCTTTCATTTCTGTACAGAAGTTCCAGGATGGTGGGGGATACCTAACTTTGTTAAAAGAATGTCATGAGCAACAGAAACAAGGCACCACCTTGTTTTTATGAGTGGCACATAGCTGGGGAAATAAGCATGTCAGCCACATGAATTCGGTATGATTTCCATGTTACATTGGCTGTAGCACAGCCTTTCTAGCTCTCTTTAGGAGACTATTTCTCCTTCCTCATTTAAGCATTTAATCTCACAAGCCTTAGATGCTATTCAGTACTCTTAACTCTCCAAACTTGTTAGCTACAGGTTGGTTTTCATCCTGCAAGTGATAAGTTAGGTTCTAACATCGAGAACCTTGGTTATATTTCACTGGGCTTCAAGTGTTAGGATCTTTTGATCACAACTAACCAAGGAACCCACCAACTACATTGGCCTAGTAAAAAGGAAATTAGCTCACCAACTGCAAAGTCTACATGTAGTGTTGGTTCCAAGTGAAGCTGGTTCAACAGGCTCAGGTGCACCAAGAATCAGATTTCTTTGTCTCTTCTATCCTCCATGGTATCAGGTTAACTCTGAGCTCCACCACCACCCTCTGGATAGGAAGTTCCAGGCACTCCCTTCATGACAAATGCTGTATACTTATTTTCTTTCAAATGCTCTTCCTGCTAGAATATCAGTTCTAGCAGTATCTTCCAGGGTTTCAGTGGCATGGCCATGTAGATAGCATGCCCATCCCTGAACTAGTCACTATAGTTAGGGGATGTGGGTTGGAGCATGGTATACCTTAAGCTGGAATGAGATCTGTGGGGAATAATTTCCCCACAAGGATGTCAGGTGTGTATTTGGCCACCAATGTGGGAATCAATGTTGAAGAAGCACCTGAGAAGTGTCTCATGTAAGATGCTAACAGTATCAATAAGCCTTCTGAGTTTTGGCCAACATATTCACCAAGGAGTTCCCTCAACTGCCTAGGTCCTGCTTTTACTTATTGTTCCTTGAGTTCTCAAAACATAGCCTACATGATAGAAATAAAAATTACTATCTAGATATGTGGCCTTGGCATGACAGCTCAAAAACACAAACAGGTTTCTGATCTGTTTCTGAGCAACTTACAAGAGTGGTATGACCACATAAGCAATAGCCTCTTAGGTAGTCAAGGAAAGAGCAGGTATATTCAAGTACCTGAGAGTACTTCATACCTATACCAGAAGAACGCCTGTGTTAACTGATCCTGCCTAGAAAAAAAAAAAAGTGATTCCACTGCGTTTCTGATACAGTTTAACCAGATATCAGGCCACTTGACCAGCTTTTCCAAAGACTTGCTGAGTTGAAACCTACAACTCATGTGACTCAGGCATTGGAGTAGTTCATATTTCCCAGGGCTCAGTGCAGCTGGGATCAGGAATCATTTAAGGAGCTTATTACCCTCACCCCATGGGAGTGCCCTGGGATTTACCACCAAATACTAGGGTTCTCAGGTAGAGCTCTACTGGTCACAGGAACCAAGCTTGACTCAGATGTCTACAGTGAAGAGTAATTGCCCAGCAGTGTCCCCATCATGGCACAGCAGCCAGGCCTAAGGCAAGCTCATTGCCACAAAATGGGACCCCACTCTTCAGCAGCTTTGAGTCTAAGCCTCACTCTTGGCCTACCCAAAGCTCATTTCACCTCACTGCACTCTGAGGCTACCTGCCTTACTCCCTTACCTACTTTGTGGGATGAATCCTCCCCCACAGCTTCTCATCTCAGTTGTCTGATAAATTCCTCCATGTCCAATCCTGTGTAGGCATTTATTTCTCATAGAACCCAGCTCAGCCCTTGAACTCAATTATTTTTCCCCTAACCCTGGGCTCAAGGACCCAGAAGCCAGCAAGGCCCTTATACTTCCCCCTCAACTTCATGGTTAGGTACTTGCCTCTGACACAGCTCTCAGCTTCCACCACACTTCTGCTTTATACCAAACAATCCAAGCAGACCTAGCCCAGGAGCCCACACTTTATCTAGAAAAAAATATCCTGATTACAGGAGTCCAACAATCGAGGAGACACGCGATCAAAATGATGAAGGCACTAACAATTGCGTTTTATACCCTGCCACTCTCTGTCATTCTGTGTCTATACCAAAGGGTCCCTGATACTCAAAATATGGAACAGGACTAAATATAAGGTCTGGCAGCCATAGCTCAGGCAAAAGCAAAGGGAGCTACAAAAAGGACTTGGCTATGTCTTCTCCTGTATCCTCCCATCCAGATTGGTTCCAAGGAAGATCCATTCTACCACCTAAGGGCAGAGCCTAGAGCTTCACTGAGCCACCAGACCCTGTTGACAGTCTTGAACAGGGAAAGGGACCTTCTCCCTGATCACTAGGGAGAGTCATGATGCCCCCAACCCACCCGTCATGGGGATGATGCCTTCCATGCTCTAACCTGTGTCAAAAGAGCTCCCTCATCTCGTGCAACACTATTCTGAAGGTACATCAGCACTATGTGTAAAACTTGTATAAAGCTCTTACCTTTTCCTACAAAACCTGGTCTTAGTTCCCTCCCAGAGGGGGGCAAAAATGTTATAGCAGAAAGTATATTTGGACAGAACATTGTTTGACATGTAACATGGTTTTCTAGAGAGATCCAGCTCTTGCCTGCAATGCTTCATATTCCTTAACAATGTTGATTCCTCTGAGGCACCCGATAGCAGACTGATACAGTTGAAAAAGGCAACCAAGTGGCATTTGAGTTGCCAGAAGGAAAACCACGGTTTGTTATTACCTCCTATCACCTTGTTTTACTATCGATGCCCTGGTCTGGTTTGGCTCCATCATTTGTTCAGAAGCAGGAAAACTGTTCAATCAGCACCAGGAATACCACATACCAACTTAAAATGATTAATGTGTAAATACATTAGACTTCAGAGCAATCAAGTCCAAGAAGCATTTAGGTTGAGACCAAGTCAACCAGCAACACTAGGTTAGAAGACAAACATTATCAGAGAAAATAGTATGCCCCAAAAACCCAACTGAATTGAACTTCAAGGGTAAGATCACAGGCTATCAAACATGTAGGATTCAGAGTATTTCCATTAAGTCCATCATTTGGGGTCTACTAGAGGACAAGCTTTAAGACTGTCCAATGTTGACTTTTCCTTAGTTATTAGATGCTAATGTCCCTGCCAGGAGACTGCTACGGAAGTGTGGTGAAAGGGAGAAGCATTTCTAGGCCAACCTATCCCTTGCTTCAAAGGTGACCCAACTGAGCCTCCAGGAAGCATCCCTTAGAGAGTGATCTAGCTTTGTGGATGCTTCCACACAATTCTCATCCTGCTGTCTGTTCAAAATATTGCAGCTCTTGGCAGACAAGTTCTGAAACTCCAGAACCCTCAAGATGGGGCAGACAGGCTGGACTTAAAACTAACAGCATCTATCTGTTTACGAATTTAGAAGGTGGTCAGCTCTGATGCTTCCTGTTCACCCCTTCAGGACACCATAAGGACATGCCTTGACAGTTTGATCCATATTAGATTTAAACGTCCATGTGTTCATTTTTATTGCTGTGATTCTTTGACATAGTAGGTGAAGGGATGCAGCCACTATTTCCCCTTTCAGGAAGGAAGGATGTGTTCTGCAGCCACTGGATGCCCCAGGAGTCTGTTAGCTGTCAACCCCTCGTAAGCTTTAGCTCAGCTGAAGAGAATCTCACCTAAGGCCACATCCCTTCCCAGGTAGCTGCCTTCCAGTGCTTGTCAATCTGGGAATCAAACCCAAGACCTCTCATCCCAACTCAGCTCTAAAAGGTCATCTAGGTGTCACAACTCCCACAGGATTGGCCAGAGCTTCTGTGGAGGCTGTACCACAGCTCAGCTCCTTCCTCTCCCTGGTCCTGCTTGCTTTCACAGGTGTGGAGCCCAAGACCACTCCCTGGTGAGCTTCCTGAGGTTTACCTCCACCTGAGTATCTGCTTCCTGGAAGACCCCTCCATTTTGACAGCTACAGAAACATGCAATTCACTTGTCCAATTAAACATGCTAGTCTATCTGCTGTTGTAACACGAAATGGAGGCCAAGAGCAGAAGCATCTTTAGGATAAACCCATTCTCAAGAACTTCTTTCCCTTTCTAGAAGAGATTCGCTGACTGTTCCTCAAAAAACATCTTGCATACACAAACAGGAGTTTAAAGTGACAGAAAGCAACACAGGACCACTGCAGCCAAAAGCTGTATATTGTCAGTGTGGTGTGTTTTATGACTTGAAGAGGTAAAAAAAAATAAATACAGGCCATTTCTGAGGTTTCATTCCAATCTCCTAACAATTCCCACATAAGTATCTAAGACCTTCAGTTGGGCCTTAGGTCAAATGATGTGACAAGGCTACTTTGAAAAGATGGTCTTCTTGGGATGAAGCCGCAGCTCAAATCTGCAAATCAAGAGGTGTCATATTCCAAGGACAGGAACATGGCGAAGGACTCCTGGAAAGGGTAGTGGTAAGAACAGCTCTGTGTCACTAATTTTGTGGTTAAAACAGAACTATGAGTGAATCACATTCATGCCATGCCTATAACCTCAGATTCCTATTAAGGATGTCTATCTCCTCAGCCCTAACTTCCATGTGTCTTCAAGGGCAAGCACCTGCAGTCTCAGGAGCACTTCCCTTGGATTATTGCGTGCATACATGAACAGTTACAAGTGTCTGAGAGTTTAAAATGTCCCCCTACACCAAATCAGAGCCACCATGAACGACTCTCAGATACAGGATTGTGAAAGCTCATTCCACAACCAAGGTATAAAGTACAATCTTGCAACTCCCCTGAGGGATCCAAGGAGCCTGCAGATTGCAGGATTTTGATGGTTATCACAATATTGCTTGGCCTCCTACCAATTCCTGTGCTGCCTCCCACTCCTTCACTTGTTTCTTCTAGGAGTAATTCCTTAGTTCCATATGAATCTTTCAGGGTCTGTCTGGGGGAGTTCAAACAAACCACCATATCACTTGGTTTCACCTTAAATCTGTGACACTTCCGGTTTCTGAATCTGGGTCTTGATTTATCAGCATTTGAAATGAAAAGACAGGATTTTCTTCATTGAGCTCTGGGCTCCCAGGACCTTCCAGCAGAAGGTGTCAGTGCTCTGCCAACATCTCCTTAGGCCCCTCTCTCATGTTTGGCTTACCAGTGCCTACCTATATGACAGCCAACAGCCTGTATCTGTGTTTGGGGCTGCCCTGAGGGAACCAAAAGGACCTGGCAGTTTGAGCCCAATAATGGCTGGCTTTACCCAGTATCAGACAGTAACAATAGATAAGTACTTCTGCTCCCTCACTGATTGAAGCAACTGTGATATGACCCATATAGCCTCCATGGGCCTGCCATATCAAACTGTGCTCACCATCCAAGGGACTCTTGCTACATCCTTGCTCACCTCCCTCCTCCACCTCACTTCTCTACCACTAAGTTTTACTTGACTCCATGTCCTCATCTCTCAGATTCTCATCAAGTCTACTTTCAAAGAATCTACCCCAAGACTTACTCAACTTCTGGGCAGCTGCTGATCCCAGGAAGTCATTCATGAGCAGCAGCTGTGCCTGAAAGAAGCTCCCATGTGCCCAGGATTATTTCTTATAAGCAGATGCTGTCAGCCACCTCATCAGTTTCCATCTGAGCTCATTCTGTCTTTATACTGTCATGGCATTTTTTCATATGCTGCGGCCCTAGAGTGCTTGGGCCACTTTGAGGTCTGGCAGAAGAATGCTCTGAAAGCACCAAAGATATCCTGGAGTTGCTAGTTCAGCCCTTCAGCTGCACACTCTCCCAGAATGAACAGGGTCACACTCCACATGCCATGAACAAAAAGTCAACACTCGGTGCTTTCTGGGTTCAGCAAACCATGTAAAAGCTCATCTATGTGAACACCTGGAGAACCATTTCCTGAAGAGGAGGAGTCAAAGGCCTCAAGATGAGTGAGCAGCTGACCAGACAGCCCATGCAGGCTGAGCCTCAGGCCTGTCTCAGGTGGCTTTAAGATCAGTATTGGGCCCATCTGGAGGCACCTGTGCCCTGCCACTTTCATGACCCTTTTCCCATCTTCATCTCACCCTATTATCCAGGGTCCTAGTTCTCTGTGCCTCAAACTCTTTGGGTATTTAATTCAGCTGGTTTCATGTCAAACCTTTCACACATCCAATTAAAGGCATGTTTGTTGGTTATACTGTAAGTTGGAAAGAACTTTTTTCCCCAGAGAAAAATGCAACCAGTACCAAAGGGCAGTGTGATGTGGCTCCTGTCACCATTGCAACTGGAGTCCCACCTAGACATTAAGTGCTCTGTTCTGTAGCTTCAACCCCAGTAGTAAGAACAGTCTCCCTCCCCACCCAGCCTCACCTACCCCAAGAGAGGAATACTTCCTCTAGGAGACACTGAATGGGTTTCTAGAATACCTGTAGCTACTAGTGGACACTCGGGCATTTTATACCAGTGGACATGTAGGCAAGGACAGGCATTACTCTACAGGCAGTGGCAAGTGATCCCAAGTCCTCATGAGGAAATAGGTTTCTGCTACAGAAAGAGGAATGTATACAGTCTTACATGTTGCTGCCACCAGTCGTGGTTCAACAGTACTGTTACTACAGTGACCATGGCCTGACAGGGGCAAGGCACACAGGTGTTAGAGACCCTTCATGAGTCACTGGCTTGCCCTACTGGGTAAGCCATCTAGATCACAGGCATTGGCAAAACAGTCATCTAGAATGGTGGTTAGAAAATGCATATTCATTACTATCTAGGGACTAGTTGAAGCTATGGAGAGTAGCAGCTTGTCATACTCATGTTATTCTAAAACTCTTTGTAGTGGGTGATTCTTCAAAATGGTGACTTGTCAAACTAAGACATACTGAACTCAGTGTAGGGGCATATGTGGATCCAGGTGAGTCAGGTAGACCCAGCTCCTCTTGCATATTTGCTGAAGCCACCCAGAAGTCCCCTGCAGACACGTCCACATGGTGTGTTCTAAGGCTCTGTCTGTACCCATATTCTCCTGCCACAGAACATGCTTGCCTACATGCAGAATAGGCCAGGAGTGCTGACAGTTCATCTTCAGGAAGAGTCCTCAGCCAGTGAGGGGCAGGAGTGAGCAGCTCATCCCAGCAGTCCACATAGACCATTCCTCAGGATTGTCCCAGAGGGTCCTCAGAATTGGACCCAGTTGCCCACTGGGCTCACCCACTCACTGACACTTTCATGGTTTACATGCCCTTCCCTGCCACTTCCCCTCACCATGCTTCCAGGAATCACCTCCATTAAGTTACTTGTGCCCAATTTCTTGCCTTTCTAGAGAACCCAAACTAAACGGGAATGGAATCTGAATTGACTAAATTTACCTGAAAAGTTCTTAACACAGGGACTCAACTAAGTTGAGCTGGGCTCGGATGTTGAGACCATTTTAAGAAAGACAAAGGGACTTACATTTGTCCACCTTAAGATTTGTTTATGTTAGGCTGAGCCATCCATTTCTTACATCTAAGTGAGCATTCTTAGCCAGTAGAACAGTGCAGTTGCAGCATTGAGGCAGGGAACTTGACCCTGTTCCTCTTTTTCCCCTTATGTGATTTATAGAAATATTTTTGGTAAAGTTAGGGGAAGATTTCAAAGAGTCTATTTTACCCAGAGGTTTTTCATGTAAGTAATTCAGTTGTCTCTACATGGAGTACCAGTTTGGCTTGAATATATTTTAAGTTGTTTTTCACATACAACAGCTTTGGTGGTAAGCCATTACTAAGTCCTGAAGCTCAGTGGTGTCATCAGGGACCCAGGTTCTTTCCATGTTCCCATTCTCTCATCTTAACATTGACTGCCAAGATGCACGTACCTCAGGCTCAGAATAGCTTCTGACCTTCATATGTCACATAGATGTTTCAGGTACCATTATAATAACAGTGCAATGCCTCTAGTTGGATCAGATCAGTCTTTCCAAAAGCCCTTCAGTACAGACATTTGTTACATTAGTTCTTGCCCTCTCACCTATTGAGGTTAGATGGAACTTATGTTCAGCTTTGACAGCCTCTTTGAAGTCAGGTAATAGGGAGTGATTGGCTAACCCTCAGTATTCATACCCAACAATGAATAGCATAGAGGCTTGAAACCTTATATGAAAGGCCAAACCTTCAAGGAGTAGAACCTACCCCTTTTCTCCTAGGGCCTATCCTGCCCTACACTCAAGGCTTAGTCAACCTCTCTTCAAAGCAAAGAAATGAAAATTGCCACAGCTATCTACTGACCAAGGTTAATGGACTCATGGGTGCTGAAAAATAGGCCCACTATGCTTCCCTCATCTACCCGCTCAGATCAGCTTTAAAATATCTTTCTAGAAAGCACCAAATCTCTACATATACTAGAAGGCCTACAGCAGGAAATAAGAGGAAGTTCCTTCCTGCTACTTTTCCACCCCTCACCAGGGCTGCTTAAGTAGCTTCATACCCAATCCCTATTTTCACATTTCCATAGCCCAAGAATACAAGACACAATATGAATATTTTTGCTACCATACCTTACCCAGGCCTTGCAGCTAGACAACATGATGCTGCTTTACCTAGATTCTGGTGAGGTACTGAAGACACCAGCCTCAGAGGCCAGGACGTGCACAAACACCAATGTGGTGGGTGCTCCATAGGTCCATGAGTTCTTAGTGGTGGCCTCACATGAGGTTCTTCGAACACTAGAACTCTGCCTGAACCTGCCAGTAGCCAATGTGTGACCACTACACTCAAAGCTAGACAGATCTAAGCCAGGCAGCCAACCTCAAAGAAGTTAGACACCATCAATCTACCATGGGTGAGGCAGAGGAAACCTGATCAGGTGAGCTAGCATATCATTACACATGTGGTCGCATTTGGTACTAAATCTGAAGGATTTTCTTATCCTAGGTGGTATGAAGGACTAGTTATCCAAAGCCCATTTTCTTCCTATAGGTAAGAGTTCCAAGTTAGGTAGCCACACAGCTCACCAGCCAAGACTATATGACTAGCCTCTCAGCTAGTTGTGACCACGTGATTAAATCCTGGGCAATGGATGTGGACAGAACTGGTGGGCAAGTTATAATTCATGCCTTTGAAAGAAAGCTTCAAGCTGGCCACCTTTAGTCTCCACTTCTCCTTCCAAGAACAGAGGGTAGCCATGATGACTCACGTTTGACAACTCAAATGCCTTGAGGGTTTTTTTGACCTAAGAAATCACAAATCCTTACTGTTGCAGGAAGTCAGGGACTCCCAAATGGAGGCACCAGCTGGAGCCACAGCAGAGGAACATAAATTGTGAAGATTTCATCTTAATATGGACATTTATCAGTTCCCAAATAATACTTTTACAATTTCTTATGCCTGTATTTAATCTTTTAATCTTGTTATCTTCATAAGCTGAGGATGTACATCACCTCATGACCACTATGATAATTGTGTTAACTGTACAAAATTATAAAACACGTGTTTGAACAATATGAAATCAGTGCACCTTGAAAAAGAACAGAATACCAGTGATTTTTATGGAACAAGGGAAGACAACCATAAGGTCTGACTACCTGCAGGGTCAGCCAAAAAGAGCCATATTTTTCTTCTTGCAGAGAGCCTATAAATGGACATGAAAAAGTAGAGATATCACTAAGTTCTTTTCCTAGTAAGGCATATTAATATTAACACCCTGGGAAAGGAATGTGTTCCTGTGGGGAGGTCTATAAAAGGCCACTCTGGGAATATCTGTCTTGTGCAGTTGAGATAAGGACTAAGATATGCCCTGGTCTCCTGCAGAACCCTCAGACTTACTAGGGTGGGGAAAAACTCTGCCCTGGTAAATTTGTGGTCAGACTGGTTTCTCTGCTCTCAAACCCTGTTTTCTGTTGTTTAAGATGTTTATCAAGACAATATATGTACCACTGAACACAGACCCTTATCAGTAGCTCTGCTTTTGCTCTTTGCCTTGTGATCTTTGTTGGGCCCTTATCAGTGGTTCTGCTTTTGCCCTCTCTCCTGTTTCCTGAGAAGCATGTGATCTTTGTTAGACGCTTATTGGTTCTGCTTTCTGCCCTTTGAAGCACGTGATCTTTGTACCTACTCCCTGTTCTTATACCCCCTCCCCTTTTGAAACCGTTAATAAAAACTTGCTGCTCTGAGACTCAGGTGGGCATCACAGTCCTACTTATATGTGATGTCACTCCTGGTGGCCCAGCTGTAAAATTCTTCTCTTTGTACTGTCTGTATTTCTCAGCCAGCTGACACTTATGGAAAATAGAAAGAACCTATGTGGAAATATTGGGGGTGGGTTCTCCCAATATCTGGTGCGCCAACATGGTTTTCTTTTTCGTAAGTGCATGTGGGAACCTGATTCCCTTTGGTAGGTGCAGAGAAACGTTCATCAGTCCAGTTCACAGAAACACTTATTTGGCTCCCTGACTATTGGTGAGTTGTCTGTGTATTGTCTGGGTTAACTATGAGTCACATGGAGTCTAAACGTTATGCTTATCTCTGCTATATTAAACGCCTGTTAAAACAGGGAGAAGTTTTGGTACCCATGGAAAATGTGGTCACCCTATTCAGAGCGGTGGAAGAACACTGTACTTGGTTTCCTGAAAAGGGAACGTTAGATGTGGAACTATGGGATCATGTTGGTGCAAAATTCTGGGAATGGGTCTCGACAGGAAATTATGTTCCCATCACTGTTTGGTGTTACTGGGCCTTGGTACGTGCCATCCTAATGACATACCAATCCTGTGACCCCTGCAGTTACAATTTTCTGAATCTGGAGACCCTCTTCCTCTTCCTCAGTTTCCCTCTCCTGTTCAGCCTTCATTATCTGTTCAGCCTCTCCCTTCACCTACTCCTCCCCAACCTGAGGATATTGAAGATTCAATATCTAACTTCAGTGACTTTGGCTTAATGTCACTCCGTGATGATCAAGCTGGTATTTGTAGCTCCGACGGCCCAGCCTTGAACAGCCTGGGACCATATCAATGCTAACTCTTCCCTCTTCAAACCTTTGCAGCCTTTGCCTCCAGAGCCATCTAATGGCTCTGGGACCAAACTACAACTTACCTGTAATGCTGCAGGCCCTCCCCCATCCACTGCAGTCCCTCACCCTCCTGTCATTTTGGTCCCTCAACCAGTCACTTTGCCATCTACTCAACCTGCTTCTCTGTACCCTTCTTCATGCATAGACACCCCTGCCACTCTTGTTGCACAGGATTGGGATAATAGTCGCCAGTATGTTTCTGCCTCTTCTCCCCCCACCCCGTGTCCCTTTCTCATGCTCTCTACCAGTCTGACCTCCTCAATGTCAGTTTCCCTTATCTACACATACTTTTCCTGTCCCTTCTATGCCAACTCCTCATCATGTGCCTGTTCTTGAAACTTCCATGCAAGACTTATTACACCAGAACAAATAAACAAGTGGATTAGAGGTATGGCCTTATCTGGTCACAATGGAACCTCCCAATGCTCAAGGGGTACAAGTATGTTGATATACGCCACTCAATCTTAACTTTTTAAAAGAGTTCAAGGATGCTTGTACTCAGTATGGTCCTACTTCTCCATATGTTAAAATGGTATTACAGACTCTTTGTACTGAGGTCATTTTGCTTCCTTTAGACTGGGATGTTTTGGCAAAAGCTGTTTTAACTCCATGTCAGCATTTACAATTCCATACCTGGTGGTCAGAGAAGGCCCGTCTGCAAGCTCAGCTAAATCAGGCTGATGGCATTCCAATTCGTCAGCCTCAGCTCACAGGCTCCGATAATTTCTCTGACACTACCACCCAATTAGGCTTTGATGCTGTTACCATGGAACAAGTTACAAAGGTGTGTATGAGAGCTTGGGATAAATTACATGCCCCAGGCCAAGCTCCTGTTTCTTTTACTACTGTTAAACAAGGTCACACTGAATTATATCCTGATTTTTTAGCTAAATTCAAGATGCTGTTGAAAAATCTGTATCTGATGAGCATGCTCAAGGTATTCTCTCATATGTTAGCTTTTGAGAACGTGAACCATGAATGTAAAATGGCCATGCGTTCCATCCAATGACAAAATTTACCTGATCACAAGGTGTTGCCTGCATATATTAAAGCTTGTGAGGGCACTGGATCAGAGGCCCACAAAGCTGTTCTGTGGGCATGGGCCATGAAGGATGGCAATCAAACTGGCTCTACTGATTTCTTGGAGCCTGCTATAATTGTGGTCAACTTGGTCATACTCAATAAAAACTGCGTTAAAAACTTAAAAGCTGCCAAGCTGGCTCAAACATGGCCAAATGATCCTGCTGCTGCTTGCCCTTGTTGTCATAAAGGTAAACATTGGGCAAGTACTTACCACTCTAAGTATGATATAGATGGAAATTCCTTGCCACAGAATCAGGGAAACAGGAAGTGGGGCCTGTCCCAGGCCCCAATATCAAATGGGCCACCTCAGACTCAGACCAATGTTGCATTTCCACTTCAAGCGGTCCCAACACAGCCCTCAGCACAAACAAATTTACCTACAGCCAACCCAGATGGGTCCCAGCCTCTTCTTCTGTCTCAGTACAATGCTTGTCTACCTCCACAGTAGGGGGCAGGGCAATTGATCTCTGTAGTGCCATTCCTCTAAATTTACCGCCTAATTCTTTTCCTTTTATTGTCCCTACGGGGGTCACTGGCCCTTTACCTCAAGGTTCGGTGGGCCTGGTGTTAGGTAGGGCATCCACCTCTGCTAAACCAATCACCATTCACACTGGTCTCATTAATTCTGATTCCTCTGAAGAGATTCAACTCATCATGTCTGCCAAGGTTCCTGTTTCCATTCCAGCCAGTGAGTCAATTGCTCAGTTACTTTTACTACCCAGTATTGTTTTAAACAAAGGAGATAAGACATGGGGCCCTGGGATGAGCTCAGGCGGTTAAAAAAAGCCACTTATTGGATTAATGTAATTTCTAAACAATGGCCCACCTGCAGTATACACATTCAAGGAAAAAAGTTTGAGGGCCTAGTGGATACTGGGGCTGATGTTTCTATTATTTCCTCTAATTTATGGCCTTCTTCCTGACTTAAACATCCTGCTAACATGGGACTAGTAGGGGTTAGAAAAGCTGATGAAGTTCACCAGAGCACATTTATCTTGCCTTGCACTGGCCCTGATGACCAAAAGGGTACAATTCAGCCTTATATCACACCAATCCCCATTAATCTTTGGGGTAGAGATTCACTGGCACAATGAGGGGCTGAAGTTAATATTCCACATAACCCTTATGGTGCTCCCAGTCAACATATAATGGAAAACATGGGGCTTGTTCCTGGACTCGGTCTCAGTCCAAGGCATAAAGAAGTTACTAAACCTCTTCTAGTTACTGTAAAAGAAGACAGGGCTGGTTTAGGTTATCCTTTTTAATCATGGCCACTGCTACACCTCCTAATCCTGTTCCTCTACAATGGAAATCTGAAGCACCCATTTGGATTAAGCAGTGGCCACTCTCTGAAGAAAAACTGTAGGCTTTAACTCAATTGGTTTCTGAACAGTTACAACTTGGAAATGTGGAACCTTCTCTTTCCCCCAGGAATTCTCCTGTGTTTCTAGTAAAAAAAAAGAAATCTGGCATTTGGAGGATGGTAAGTGATTTAAGGGACATTAATGCTGTAATTAAACCTATGGGAGCCATCCAACTTGGCATACCTGCCCCTGCTTTAATACCTAAGAACTGGCCTCTCATAGTTATTGATCTTAAAGGCTGTTTCTTTCATATTTCTTTACATAAATCAGATTGTGAAAAGTTTGCTTTTGCTGTACCATCTATCAATAATCAGCAGCCTGCAGCTCATTGTCAATGGAAAGTACTTCCTCAGGGAATGCAGAATAGCCCTACCATCTTCCAGCTTTATGTTGGACAGGTGCTTTCACCAGTTCAAGCTCAATTTCCCCAGGCCTATATTCTTTATTATATTGATGAAATATTAGTTGCTGCCCCCACTAATAAAAAATTGACATCAATTTTTGAGCCATCATTTTACAGAGGCTGGATTACACATGCTCAGGATAAAATTCAACAGACCACTCCTGTTCAATATTTAGGAATGGTGGTCAATAAACAATGTATTCAACCTCAAAATGTTCAGATTAGGAGAGATTATTTAAGACCTACTTTAGGCATTCCAACATGTGCTGTCTAACTTGTTCTCTACGCTGCACAGAGATTCCAATCTCTGCAGTCCTAAGACTTTGACCCCTGAGGCTTCACTGGAGCTGGAATTTGTGGAGGAAAGAATCCAAACTGCCCAGTTGTCTAGAGTACAGCCATCTCAGCCTTTTCAGCTTCTGGTTTTTGCTTCATTGCACTCCCTCCTACTGGGCGAATAGTTCAACATAATGACTTAGTGGAATGGTGTTTTCTTCCTCATTCTGTCAAAAACTTTGTTTATCTGGACTAAATGACCACCCTAATTGGACAAGCTCGGTGTAGAATACTTAAAATTTACATATTTGATCCAAATTTAATTGTGATTCCTTTAAATCGGCTCAAAGTTCAGGCCACTTTTCAACATTCCATACTGTGGCAAATTCACTTGGCTGATTTTATCGATGTTATTGACAATCATTATCCAAAAAACAAATTAATTTTATAAAAATGACTTCTTGGGTGGTCCCTCAATTGACCAAAGATCAGCCCATTCCTGAGGCCATTACAGTGCTCACTGATGACTCCCAGTAATGGAAATGCTGGTTATGTGGGTCCTACAAGCTTATTTCTACCCTTATACCTCTGCTCAAAAGGCAGAGTTAATTGCTGTAATTACTGCCTTACAGGATTTCCCCAAACCTTTATTGTCTGATTCTCCTTGTGTTGTACATGCCACTAAAAATATAGAAACCACTACTATCAAACATATTGATAATTCTGAATTGGCTCCTTTATTTTCAAGGTTACAACAGGCGGTTCACCAACGTAGACACCCCTTCTATATTACACATATTAGATCTCATAACCACTCTGCCGGGACCCATGTCTGCTGGTAACCATAAGGTCGACTGTTTGGTCTCTTTTGCAATCCAAGAAGCTCAGGAGTTCCATAATCTCACTCATGTCAATGCTGCTGGATTAAAAGATAAATTTGCTCTTACCTGGAAGGAAGCTAAGCTTATTGTCCACTGTTGCCCTCAGTGCCAAGTTTTTGAACTTCCAAATCAGGAAACTGGTGTTAATCCCAGAGGCCTAACTCCTAATGATTTGACAAATGGATGTGACTCATGTTAGCTCCCTTGGCAGACTTTCACATGTACATGTTTCTATAGACACCTTTTCAGGTTTCATTTGGGCCACTTGCCAAACATGAGAAGGCATGGCCCATGTTAAAAGACATCTATATTCTTGCTTTGCAGTTATGGGGCTTCCATATCAAATCAAGACAGGCAATGCCCCTGGATATGTTAGTAAGGCTTTTGATTTATTTATGCAACAATGGGGAATTTCCCATATTACCAGAATCCCTTACAATCCTCAGGGACAGGCTGTGGTGGAAAGGGCTAATCGCACTTTAAAAACTCAATTGCCCAAACAGTCTGAGCAGCAAAAGCATAATTTAACCACTACCCACTCACAGTTACATTTAGCATTGTTTAAACTTTCTAAATGTTCCTAAAGACAATACTCTGACTGCAGCTGAACGCCATTATACAAGCAAAAAATTCTCCCCAAAGGCAAGCCAGTGTTATGAAAAAACTCCCAGACCAATACCTGGGAACCTGGAACAATTATAACGTGGGAGAGAAGGTATGCTTGTGTTTCACCAGGAGATCATCCATTCCCTGTCTGGGTGCCCACTAGAAGACTTAAACTTCGTGTGAATGAAAACCACAGGGAAAAGATGTCTGTGTCAGAGACTGCCCTCATATGTGGTGAGATCTGTGCCGACTCCTCAGAAACTGGCATACCAAATCAAAATGGGTCTGGTTCAATCCTCCCTAATGACAACGGAGACCCCTCTAATCCTACTTCTCCTAATTACCTTTCTTTTTCTCCTGATGAACCTAAAACCTTACTATTTCTATTAGCCTGAAAATAACATCCCCCTGTTCTTCTCTTCCTCCTTCAGCACTGGATCTCGCTTACAATAGGTGTTATTTAATAATTCTCCTCCTTATACTTTGTCTCACCAGTTTCCCCTCACACTGATTTAACCTGCTACACAAAATTATTCTTATTGGGCTTATGTGCCTTTTCCTCCACTTATTCAACCTCTCACCTGGATGGATGCTCCTGTGGAAATCTGTACTAATGATAGTGTGTGGATGCCTGGAGCTACAGATGACCATTGCCCTGCTCAACCAGGAAAAGGCATTGCATTTAATGTTACTATGGGTTATAAATATGCTCTGTGCCTTGGATATGCACCTGGTTATATCCATCTAGAAACTCAAGTCTGGGCTACTTATCTTCCAGAGAGATCAGCCACAGGGGAACGGGGACATTTGGTCTCTGACCACCCCCTTTCTAAGATAAATGAAAGGGGGAATAATAGGAGATACCCCACACTTTCCATATAAACCTGCAGGAAAACCATGTCCTAAAAATTTTGAGGGCCCATCTAAAACTAATTTGGGAAGATTGTGTTAACTCACATGCAGTAGTATTAAAAAATGACTCATATGGTTTAGTAATAGACTGGGCACCAAACAGCTATTTAAAAAACAATTGCTCCTCTGGTGGAAGGGATTGCCTGGAGGCTACTTATTTTTTATTGGGAGGATGAGGATCATCATCCTACTTTGCATAGGAGGTTCAGCTCATTCTTTCCCTTAAAATGGGAAGATAAGAGCATTACCCCCACCAAGGCCTCATATGATATTCCCCATTCTGAGACCAGAACACCCAGAACTTTGGAAATTGGTTATTGCCATGTCCAGTCTGCGAGTATGGGAAGGGAAAACTTTTCTGTCTGTTGTCCCCACTGCCACCCTTCATATCCATGATTCTGAACCCCATGATAAATCCCCTTTAAACCTTTTTCCTCTTTTTAATGCCAATCTCCCTTTATGGGACTCCAATTGGCATTATAATTCTTCTCAACCCAGGTATGCCCCTCTACCTCTTCGGCATCCCCGGGCACCTCAGATTGCTTCTTTATGGCAGAGAACTTTGGGCATGGCCACCGCCCGGTCCTGTCCCTCAGTGTCAATGTAGATTCAAACATTCTGCTTTGTTTACCTCCAACCTGACTATTCCCATACAGAGTTGTGTTAAGCCTCCTTACATGCTCTTAGTGGGAAATATCAAAATTTGGACTAACAATCAAACTGTCCAATGCATTAATTGTCATTTATACACTTGTATTAACTCCTGTTTTGACTACAGGAAAAGCGTAATGTTGGTTTGAGCTCAAGAAGGAATCTGGATACCAGTATCTTTGCCCAGACCTTGGGAATCTTCTGCCTTAGTACATTTAATTAATGAAGTGTTACAACAAATTCTCAAAAGATCTAAGAGATTTCTTTTCACTTTAATTGCTGTGATCATGGGCCTAATTACAGTCACTGCACTGGCCACCACTGCCAGAATGGCATTACATCAATCTATTCAAACGGCTCATTTTGTTAATGATTGGCAAGCCAATTCCACCCAAATGTGGAATTCTCAAAAAGGCATTGATCAAAAATTAGCTAACCAAATTAATGATTTAAGACAGTCTGTTATTTGGCTTGGAGATTGGCTAATTGATTGATATTCCCCATTCTGAGCCCAGAACACTCAGAACTTTGGAAATTGGCTATTGCCATGTCCAGACCACGAGTATAGGAAGGGGAAACTTTTCTGTCTGTTGTCCCCACTACCGCCCCTTGCATCTGATTCTGAACCCCATGATAAATCCCCTTTGAACCCTTTTCCTCTTTTTGATGCCGATCCTCTTTTTTGGGACTCCAACTGGCATTATCATAATTCTTCTCGACCCAGGTATGCCCTTCTACCTCTTTGGCATCCCTGGGCACCTCGGATTGCTTCTTTACAGCAGAGAACATCCAGTGTTGCCACTGCCCAGTCCTCTCCCTCAGTATCAATGTAGATTCAAACATTCTGCTTTGTTTACCTCCAGCCTGACTATTCCTATACAGTTGTGTTAAGTCTCCTTACATGCTGTCAGTGGGAAATATCAAAATTTGGATGATGAAACTGTCCAATGCATTAATTGCCCAACGCATAATTGTGTTAATTAACAAAATTAACACTTGTGTTAACTCCCATTTTGACTTCAGGAAAAGCATAATGTTGGTTCAAGCTCAAGAAGGAATCTGGATACTGGTAACTTTACCCAGACCTTGGGAATCTTCCATCTCAGTACATTAATGAAGTGTTACAACGAATTCTCAAAAGATCTAAGAGATTTGTTTTCACTTTAATCACTGTGATCATGGGTCTAGTTACAGTCACTGCACTGGCCACCACTGCTGGAGTGGCATTACACCAATCTATTCAAATAGCTCATTTTGTTAATGACTGGCAAGCCAATTCCACGCAAATGTGGAATTCTCAATAGGGCATTGATCAAAAATTAGCTAATCAAATTAATGATTAAGAGAGTCTTATTTGGCTTGGAGCTTGGCTAGTGATCCTTGAACATCACATGCAAATGCAGTGTGATTGGCACACTGATTTCTGTATCACACCATATTCCTACAATGAGACTGATCATTCATGGGAAATAGTCAAAGGATACCTTCTGGGTAGGCAAGATAATTTATTCTTGGACATAACTAAATTAAAAAAAATTTTTGAAGCCTCTCAAGCTCATTTATCCACTGTGCCTGGAGCTGAGGCATTAGTTCAGGTGGCAGAAAATCTTTCTGGACTAAACCCCATGACTTGGATTAAGTCTATGGGGGGCTCCACTGTAGTAAATTTTGGAATCACGTTTCTGGTTAGTCAGCTTGTTTTTAGTGTGCTGGACCAGTCAAAGAATCCTGTATTAAAACAGAGAATGAATAAGCCTTCATCACCATGGCACATTTATATAAAAAGAAAGGGAGAGATGTTGTGGGAAGTCAGGGACCCCAAACAGAAGGACCATCTGGAGCCACAGCAGAGGAACATAAATTGTGAAGATTATCTTAATATGGACATTTATCAGTTCCCAAATAATACTTTTATAATTTCTTATGCCTGTCTTTACTCTCTTAATCTCATTATCTTCATAAGCTGAGGAGGTACATCACCTCAGGACCACTGATAATTGTGCTAACTGTACAAATTGATTGTAAAACGTGCGTTTGAACAATATGAAATCAGTGCAACTTGAAAACGAACAGAATACCAGTGATTTTTATGGAACAAGGGAAGACAACCATAAGGTCTGACTACCTGCAGGGTCAGGCAAAAAGAGCCATATTTTTCTTCTTGCAGAGAGCCTATAAATGGACATGAAAAAGTAGAGATATCACTAAGTTCTTTTCCTAGTAAGGAATATTAATATTAACACCCTGGGAAAGGAATGTGTTCCTGCAGGGAGGTCTATAAATGGCCACTCTGGGAATGTCTTGTGTAGTTGAGATAAGGACTGAGATATGCCCTGGACTCCTGCAGAACCCTCAGGCTTACTAGGGTGGGGAAAAACTCCACCCTGGTAAATTTGTGGTCAGGCTGGTTCTCTGCTCTCAAACCCTGTTTTCTGTTGTTTAAGATGTTTCTCAAGACAATACATGCACCACTGAACACGGACTCTTATCAGTAGTTCTGCTTTTGCTCTTTGCCTTGTGACCTTTGTTGGGCCCTTATCAGTGGTTCTGCTTTTGCCCTTTGTCCTGTTCCCTGAGAAGTATGTGATCTTTGTTAGACCCTTATTAGTGGTTCTGCTTTTTGCCCTTTGAAGCATGTGATTCTTTGTACCTACTCCCTGTTCTTACACCCCCCTCCCCTTTTGAAACCCTTAATAAAAACTTGCTTGTCTGAGACTCAGAATGGCATCATGGTCCTACCAATATGTGATGTAACCCCTGGCAGCCCAGCTGTAAAATTCTTCTCTTTGTGCTGTCTGTATTTCTCAGCCAGCCAACACTTACGGAAAATAGGAAGGACCTACACTGAAATATTGTGGGTGGGTTCTCCCAATACCTTACCTGACCAGAACAAGAACCACATGGACTGCTACATTTATTATTATTTTTTTTAAATCACCAAATAGCTTGTCAGGATTCTTATATCTATTCAAGTGAAGGAATAAACTTCCCAAGGAGAGTAGATGTATAACACCAAATGCCCATCTCACCTATACTGGTCAAACAAATGGATACTAATCAAGGACCCTCCAGTACTATGCCTTCAGTGACTACAGACCAGACTCCTGGCCCTTGGAGAAAAAAGAAAAATTGGTCTCCAATAGAACCTCCCACAGCAATCAGATGGAACCCTTCCAGGGAGACTCATGTGGTCATCTTTAGTTCTACTTCCAACAGTTACTTCATGCCATGAAAATGCAAACTAAGCATAGCCCTTCCTGCCAGTTCTTCAGATATTGTTGGTGCTGCCAGATGAGTTCTGGGGCCCATACAGATCACCCAGAACTGTGATCTGTGAGTCACCCACAACTGTGATCCATATAGATTCATTTGGTTATTTTTGCTCAAGGAATAGCATTACAGCTTCACTGAACAGAGGAAAAACACTTGAGCACTGAAGCTCATGAAGAGGCAAGCATCAAAGAGAAACTTAGTTCACAAGGACATGAATGCTTAAGACCACAAAGCTAAGACAATGGCCAAAGTTATGGGGAGGAATCTGAACACATATCAAGTTCTATGATCCTGTATCTGAACAAGTGGTAGAAAATATTAAGTCTAACAGTATCTGAAGGTGTAGCCCAACCAGAACTAGAAGCAGCTAGCCAGCTTATGCAGATTACAGAGGAGCTCACAGGTCAAAGTGAAGGAGAACCAGAAAGAACACCACAATCTCTTTCCAAGAGGCACACAGACCCACTGGTTCTCAGATGCATCTCCTTCCATCTCCATACCCACTGAGCACACTGTCTTTGGAGCCCATGCTATGGTGGTGGGAATAGTCAACATCTCATGAGCAGCATCAGCATGATGGACTCACTTGACTCATTTCAGGACCTCCTACCCCTTTTTTCCACATGGAGATAGGGTCCCAGACCCTTCTGTGGTAGGTAGATTGATGGCACTAAGACATTCTCATGTAAGTATTAGGTTGTACACATCACCCCCAGCATACTTCAAACTTCTTATTGTTTTCCCTATTACATGGAAGATCCTGTCCAAAATCAATAGTACCATAGACGTATTCTAGTGCCTAGCTTCCTGTCAGGTCAGCAAAAGAAGTCTGCTTCAAATGTGGAGTTACACATTAGAATCATAATGATGGCCTAGAGGTTGTTTATCTGTCCTCATGTTCATCGTAGTGGGGAATAAATGTGGTCACAAGTTGTGACAGGCTAAATGGGGATTGCACATTCATTCACATGCACGAAGTAGAAGCACTTTGAGGCAGCCACATTTAAGCTAAGATCTAGAATCCAGTCAGATACCTTAACCATGGGGTTAGGTAGGATAAGATATAAACCATGTCTACAAATGCACTTGTTGGCCAATAACCACAGCAAGTGGTCCACTGATTGCACCAAAGGAGCACTGATGAAGCCAAGAGGCATGGATGGCAGTCATCTAGAAATGCCCCACAGCACCACAAAATTTGTGCTTATGAATGGGGGAGGTGAAGTTAACCAGCCCAGTCATCTTTTCTAGTCTCTTATGTATGCGGATACACATGATTCTTTCAATGAACTCACAATTAGTTCTAGTCCAATCCATACCACTCCAAAATATCCCAGTGTGTACTTCTAAAGCTACATCTTAGAGGAAACTACAGGATATACAGTCAAAAGGGAAAAGCCAAGATTTCAAGTCAAGCTGGGCCTTTACCCAGAAAGGAGACTCATCTCCTCACCTCACGGATGGGTCCAGCCAAGACATGGGACTCAGGTAGTAAGCCTCCCTGAGCAGAGAGCACAAGGGAATACTCAAGGAGAAGCACATCAGTACTTCCATGCTTCTGCTCCAACTCCACCAGGACCACACCATCCTGGCCTGTCACTACAAGGTCTAGCTGCCTTATCTACAGAAAAGGGACAGGTGTGTCCTGCAGCTAGGTATGTTAGGTCTTTTCCAAAGTCTTCAGGAATAAGATGCGAGTCAGCAGTAACTAGAATCTTAGCTTCTGTCACATGATAGGCACTCATGTGTACAAGCCTCATTTGACACCCAACATGGAGAGGGAGGTACATGGGATATTTGTGGAGGTCTACTCCAGGACAGCCCACCAAAAGCTTTCAACTCTGAATCTGCTTCTATTCCAAATCTGCAAGGTGAAGTGGAGAGTAAGGTTTATTTTGGGTCAGCTGGCATCAGCCAGTCAGACATACCTCCATTCTACACCAAATGACAAGCAGTTCGAGATTTCTACATCCAGGATGAAAAGAGTAAGACCTCTCTGGATGCATTCTATTGCAGACCCTACCTGGAGTTGACTGGCACTTCATGGTAAGCCTATCAACCCTCACCCTCACACCCTTGCAGGCTGCCCAGCTTTAATCATCCCCTCAGAGGGAAATAGACATTCAACTTGCCCTCCCCTGAGTCCTTCCTACTGAGGACTGAATGAACCCTATTCTGACAGCTGCCCCAGTTCTGGCTTAGGTCCCTATTCTAACGCTGGCTGTGGCCTCAGTTTACCCAGCCTGACCCCACCTCTGGAACATGCTCGAAGGTCTAGATTGCTTCACTGGTGGCACAAGAATCTGCAGCTGTCCATCATCCAACCTACAGTGGGTACTTCTAGGAGCCAGACAGGTCATAAGTCACAAGCAGTCTGCTGAGAGGGCATTTTTCCTTTAAGAACTTATACTATAGTTCCTAAGAGCTGGCAATTTTTTTTTTTTTTAAGGAAAACATGGGTAAATTGTCATCTGATTTTAAACAAGCCATGAGGCAGTTCCTTCATCAGTATGCAGGGTATTACTGCCCAGGCTAGAAGACCCTATATTAGAACCAGAGCCACAGTTGAATAGGAGTCGATGGGACTTGAATCTACATCTAACCCAATCCAGGAATTTTAAGATTGAAAAATAAGAGTCGGGTGAAATTAATGAGACTATTAGAGTAGTTGAAGTATAGACAGCTCACATTTTATTGGACAGAGCTACCCCCCACTCAAGGCTATTAGTAGGGAACTCCCTGTACTGAGAGAGGGAAGTCTCAGAATTATGATCTCTGGGGTGGCAATGAGTGTCAACTGATGCAGTAGAAGCTCTAACAAGACTTGGCATGCCTGGTCCTGCTTACTCCATTCTAGTCTGACTCTACAAGTCTCTTGTGATCCTCTCAGCTCTCCCAGACCCCAAAACCCATGTAACCATATTCTACTTTCAAAAAGCCAATGCCAATATTCCTTAGCTGATCCATTCTATCGTGGTCCAAATATGCTTATCCTGTTGACAAAAGTGAGTGTAAGTAAAGGGACACTAGTGGAAGGAGTACTGAAGCCTTAGCAACATCTATTTACTGATTGAGTTTAGAGCCTTTTTCTTAATCACCTGACCTGCCATGGTAGGTAGAATCAGAACATGCAATTAGTTAAAATGCTGCAGATGCCAAAGCGTGTCTGAAGATACACTGACCTACCTACCAGTAAGGCAGCTTCTGCTGTACAGCAAGATTCATGCAAAAGTCTACATTTTCTGCTTTCAAGTATGGCCATTTATTGGCCAATACCACTGTTATTCCTGCACAGCAATCAGTGGCTGAAGCCAAGTAGCAGCTGCCTGTTGCCATAGATGTGGTTTATCTATTGCTGCTGCACAAATTTATCCTTGCAGCTTAAAACAGCACATACTTATCTTCCAGGTTTTAAGGGTTAGGAATGCAGTCATAGCTTAGCCAGATACCTCTGGCTCAGGTTCTCATGAAGACACCATCTGTTAGCTAGGACATGTTCTCATCTGAGGGCTCAACTGCATACAGGAGGATCTGCTTCCAAGATTACTCATAACAATTGGCTGACCCCTCAGAACCTCCACAGTGGTCCCCTTCTTATGCATGGGGTTTTTCTTTCTGCAGTTTGCTATCTAGTCACCCACAGATGGAAGATATCCAGTGGAAAGTTCTAGAAATACACATCATGAGTTTTAAATTGCATGATGAAGTCTAATACCATTCCACCATGGATTTTTTTTTATACTTTAAGTTTTAAGGTACATGTGCACAACGTGCAGGTTTGTCACATATGTATACATGTGCTATGTGGGTATGTTGCACCCATTAACTCGTCATTTAACATTAGGTATGTCTCCTAATGCTATCCCTCCCCCCTCCGCCCACTCCACAACAGGCCCCAGTGTGTGATGTTCCCCTTCCTGTGCCCATGTGTTCTCATTGTTCAATTCCCACCTATGAGTGAGAACATGCGGTGTTTGGTTTTTTGTCCTTGTGAAAGTTTGCTGAGAATGATGGTTTCCAGCTTCATCCATATCCCTACAAAGGACATGAACTCATTTATGGTGGCTGCATAGTATTCCATGGTGTATATGTGCCACATTTTCTTAATCCAGTCTATCATTGTTGGACTTTTAGGTTGTTTCCAAGTCTTTGCTATTGCAAATGGTGCCACAATAAACATATGTGTGCATGTGTCTTTATAGCAGCATGATTTATAATCCTTTGGGTAGATACCCAGTAATGAGATGGCTGGGTCAAATGGTATTTCTAGTTCTAGATCCCTGAGGAATCACCAACTTCCACAACGGTTGAACTAGTTTACAGTCCCACCAACAGTGTAAAAGTGTTCCTATTTCTCCAAATCCTCTCCAGCACCTGTTGTTTCCTGACTTTTTAATGATCGCCATTCTAACTGGTGTGAGATGGTATCTCATTGTGGTTTTGATTTGCATTTCTCTGATGCCCAGTGATGAGCATTTTTTCATGTGTCTTGTCTGCATAAATGTCTTATTTTGAGAAGTGTCTGTTCATATCCTTTGCCCACTTTTTGATGGGGTTGTTTTTTTCTTGTAAATTTGTTTAAGTTCTTTGTACATGCTGGATATTAGCCCTTTGTCAGATGGGTAGATTGCAAAAATTTTCTCCCATTCTGTAGGTTTCCTGTTCACTCTGATGGTAGTTTCTTTTGCTGTGCAGAAGCTCTTTAAGTTTAATGAGATCCCATTTGTCAATTTTGGCTTTTCTTGCCATGGCTTTTGGTGTTTTAGACATGAAGTCCTTGTCCATGCCTATGTCCTGAATGGTATTGCCTAGGTTTTCTTCTAGGGCTTTTATGGTTTTAGGTGTAACATGTAAGTCTTTAATTCATCTTGAATTAATTTTTGTATAAGGTGTAAGGAAAGGATCCAGTTTCAGCTTTCTACATATGGCTAGCCAGTTTTCCCAGCACCACTTGTTAAATAGGGAATCCTTTCCCCATTTCTTGTTTTTGTCAGGTTTGTCAAAGATCAGATAGTTGTAGATATGTGACATTATTTCTGAGGGCTCTGTTCTGTTCCATTGGTCTATACCTGTTTTGGTACCAGTACCATTCTGTTTTGGTTACTGTACCCTTGTGATATAGTTTGAAGTCAGGTAGCGTGATGCCTCTAGCTTTGTTCTTTTGGCTTAGGATTGACTTGGCAATGTGGGCTCTTTTTTGGTTCCATATGATCTTTCAAGTAGTTTTTTCCAATTCTGAGAAGAAAGTCATTGGTAGCTTGATGGGGATGGCATTGGATCTATAAATTACCTTGGGCAGTATGGCCATTTTCATGATATTGATTCTTCCTACCCATGAGCATGGAATGTTCTTCCATTTGTTTATATCCTCTTTTATTTCATTAAGCAGTGGTTTGCAGTTCTCCTTGAAGAGGTCCTTCACATCCCTTGTAAGTCGGATTCCTAGGTATTTTATTCTCTTTGAAGCAATTGTGAATGGGAGTTCACTCATGATTTGGCTCTCTGTCTATTATTGGTGTATACGAATGCTTGTGATTTTTATTATTATTATTATTATTATACTTTAGGTTTTATGGTACATGTGCGCAATGTGCAGGTAAGTTACATAAGTATACATGTGCCATGCTGGTGCGCTGCACCCACCAACTCATCATCTAGCATTAGGTATATCTCCCAATGTTATCCCTCCCCCATCCCCCCACCCCACAACAGACCCCAGTGTGTGATGTTCCCCTTCCTGTGTCCATGTGTTCTCACTGTTCAATTCCCACCTATGAGTGAGAATATGCGGTGTTTGGTTTTTTGTTCTTGTGATAGTTTACTGAGAATGATGATTTTCCATTTCATCCATGTCCCTACAAAGGACATGAACTCATCATTTTTTATGGCTGCATAGTATTCCATGGTGTATATGTGCCACATTTTCTTAATCCAGTCTATCATTGTTGGACATTTGGGTTGGTTCCAAGTCTTTGCTATTGTGAATAATGCCGCAATAAACATACGTGTGCATGTGTCTTTATAGCAGCATGATTTATAGTCCTTTGGGTATATACCCTGTAATGGGATGGCTGGGTGGAATGGAATTTCTAGTTCTAGATCCCTGAGGAATCGCCACACTGACTTCCACAAGGGTTGAACTAGTTTACAGTCCCACCAACAGTGTAAAAGTGTTCCTATTTCTCCAAATCCTCTCCAGCACCTGTTGTTTCCTGACTTTTTAATGATTGCCATTCTAACTGGTGTGAGATGGTATCTCATTGTGGTTTTGATTTGCATTTCTCTGATGGCCAGTGATGGTGAGCATTTTTTCATGTGTTCTTTGGCTGCATAAATGTCTTCTTTTGAGAAGTGTCTGTTCATGTCCTTCGCCCACTTTTTGATGGGGTTGTTTGTTTTTTTCTTGTAAATTTGTTGGAGTTCATTGTAGATTCTGGATATTAGCCCTTTGTCAGATGAGTAGGTTGCGAAAATTTTCTCCCATTTTGTAGGTTGCCTGTTCACTCTGATGGTAGTTTCCTTTGCTGTGCAGAAGCTCTTGAGTTTAATTAGATCCCATTTGTCAATTTTGGCTTTTGTTGCCATTGCTTTTGGTGTTTTAGACATGAAGTCCTTGCCCATGCCTATGTCCTGAATGGTAATGCCTAGGTTTTCTTCTAGGGTTTTTATGGTTTTAGGTCTAACATTTAAGTCTTTAATCCATCTTGAATTGATTTTTGTATAAGGTGTAAGGAAGGGATCCAGTTTCAGCTTTCCACATATGGCTAGCCAGTTTTCCCAGCACCATTTATTAAATAGGGAATCCTTTCCCCATTTCTTGTTTTTGTCAGGTTTGTCAAAGATCAGATAGTTGTAGATATGTGGCATTATTTCTGATGGCTCTGTTCTGTTCCATTGATCTATATCTCTGTTTTGGTACCAGTACCATGCTGTTTTGGTTACTCTAGCCTTGTAGTATAGTTTGAAGTCAGGTATCATGATGCCTCCAGCTTTGTTCTTTTGGCTTGGGATTGACTTGGCAATGCGGGCTCTTTTTTGGTTCCATATGAACTTTAAAGTAGTTTTTTCCAATTCTGTGAAGAAAGTCATTGGTAGCTTGATGGGGATGAAATTGAATCTATAAATTACCTTGGGAAGGATGGCCATTTTCACGATATTGATTCTTCCTACCCAAGAGCATGGAATGTTCTTCCATTTGTTTATATCCTCTTTTATTTCATTAAGCAGTGGTTTGTAGTTCTCCTTGAAGAGGTCCTTCACATCCCTTGTAAGTTGGATTCCTAGGTATTTTATTCTCTTTGAAGCAATTGTGAATGGGAGTTCACTCATGATTTGGCTCTCTGTCTATTATTGGTGTATAAGAATGCTTGTGATTTTTGCACATTGGTTTTGTATCCTGAGACTTTGCTGAAGATGCTTATCAGCTTAAGGAGATTTTGGGCTGAGACGATGGGGTTTTCTAGATATACAATCATGTCATCTGCAAACAGGGACAATTTGACTTCCTCTTTTCCTAACTGAATACCCTTTATTTCTTTCTCCTGCCTGATTGCCTTGGCCATAACTTCCAACACTATGTTGAATAGGAGTGGTGAGAGAGGGCATCCCTGTCTTGTGCCAGTTTTCAAAGGGAATGCTTCCAGTTTTTGCCCATTCAGTATGATATTGGCTGTGGGTTTGTCATAGATAGCTCTTATTATTTTGAGATATGTCCCATCAATACCTAATTTATTGACAGTTTTTAGCATGAAGTGTTGTTGAATTTTGTCAAAGGCCTTTTCTGCATCTATTGAGATAATCATCTAGTTTTTGTTGTTGGTTCTCTTTATATGCTGGATTACGTTTATTGATTTTCGTGTGTTGAACCAGCCTTGCATCCCAGGCATGAAGCCCACTTGATCATGGTGGATACTGGCAAACCGAATCCAGCAGCACATCAGAAAGCTTATCTACCCACCATGGATTTAAGTCAACCTTTGTCTAGGGTATCCACACCTAGCACACTACCCAGCCTTTAGTTATTATTTGTTACTAACTCAACTTCTGTGGCATTGTAGTGTTCGTGTTCCAGCAACCCTTATTTTACCTAAGTCCCAAGGTATACTAGTAGTGATGCTGGTATGTTATAGTTTTATTTTCTTATTAATCTTAGTGTGCCCAATTCATCTGTTAAGTTTTGTGTATGTATGCTTTGTGTATAGGTGCATATGTACAGAGAAAAGACAGTGTATATAGGGTTAGGCATCTACAAGGTGGTCGGGGGGGAGTGGTTTTTGGAACATATCCTCGACATCAGGAGGACTACTATGCTTCCAACCTCACTCAGTGGTAAGCTCCAGCTCTTCAGCCTGTTGGGCTCCAAGTTTCTGCTCCTTGCCATCATATGTGGGCCATTCAGTGGGGTGGCTCAAACACAGCAGCTTAGTTCTCCTAGAACACATGTTCTGAGACAAGGAGTAAGGGAAGTAATATGGTTTGGATGTGTCCCCACCCACATCTCATCTTGAATTCCCATGTGTTGTGGGAGGGATCCAGTGGGGGGTAATTGAATCATGGGGCAAGTCTTTCCTGTGCCGTTCTCATAATAGTGAATAAGTCTCATAATATCTGATGGTTTTATAAAGGGGAGTTTCCTTGCACAAGTTCTCTTGTCTGCCACCATGTAAGACAGGCGTTTCACCTTCCACCATGATTGTGAGGCCTTCCCAGCCACATGGAACTGTGAGTCCATTAAAACTTTTCTTCCCAGTCTTGGGTATGTCTTCATCAGAAGCATGAAAATGGACTAATACAGGAAATCTAAGACAGTAGCTAGTATCTAACCATGTATTTGGAGGGACCTGCCACTTCTTCCATTGTCACTATCAAGCAGCAAGCCACTATATCTACTCTCAAGAGAAGGAGCTTAGCACAAGCTGGAATACCAGGAGGCAAGGATCACTGGGGGCCCGCTCACAGGCTTCCCACCCCACATGGACTATGCCATCTCCCACTCACTGGGTCATCTCTCTATTGTCTTGTACTTTGCCTTGTGGCTTAGGTATTCTAAGTGCCACACCTTTGTAGATCTCAGAATTAGGGACACTGCTATTGAAGGGCATGAAAGTGCTCATCCCTATGAAGGTTAGTCCAATTGATGTCCCACTTGAGAAAGAAGGGTCTGACATGATTTGGGATATTGGTCAGTTCTTTAAACATTGTGTTAACATGCAGCTTCCCAGAACTCCAGCCCATTACAGTGCTATTATATACTGTAAAATGGATTCTACCCTGAAGCTGCTACTCCAGGAATCATAGGCTTCACAAAGGAGATCCCTCCCTTCATGATTACTCAAGTACCTACACAGCCCACATTATCCATCTGGCCTCCATGCTTACGTGGGCACATATTCCAGGCAGTAGAAGCCGTTTCAGGTGTTTCCTCCTCCCATTCTCATCTGCTGAAGACTCAGGGTCACAGTTGAAGACATCCTTATTGTCAAGAGGCAAGTAAGGGGTAAAGCACTACCCTGGCCTGAGTGGATCACTTTGGATTCTATCTTGTGCCTATAGGACTGGCACAGGATTTCTCCTGTCAGATATACCCTACCTGAGGAACCTGAGACAAGTGGCCTGGGATAGCCTAGCTACTAGACAGGCTTTGGATGGGTTGTGCTTTCCTGCATAGTGCCCACCCACACTAGTGTGGTGAAAATACAGAAGGTAAGATTGAAGGTAGCCATAAGCCAAAAGCCATAAGGCAAAACTTATAAATAGGAGGTGAGGAGTATTCAAAGGGGCCACTCTAGTATTAAGTTGGTTTCTTCTAACTAGAAATAGAATAAATCTGTAGGTATCTTACAGTAAAATTGCTGAGAACATAGAAGAGGTGGTCTATGTCTCTTCACACCTGACACGAAAAGAGTGTCAGATGTGTTTATGTCCCCTGACAGGTTTTCCACCTCCAACAAGCGCTCTGCATGCTCAACTTCATTTCAGTCTGTTTCCCAATAATCTAACCTGTCATACTAGGCAATAGGAACCTGGAAGAATGTGATCCCCCTTATCTAGAATTCCTGGTCATCACTAGGATGCAGTCACTCTCAATTCTATAAACCTTTCAAAAGTCACCTGCTATCACCCAACCTCCTGCAGGTAAAATGCCACTCCTACCCAAGGGACACATTCCCCTTAAGGTCACAGTATGTAAAAAATGACTTCTTGCCACAGCCAGCATATTTCTCTGCCAGCTCATCTAATTTGCTGAGCTGGGAGCCCAGGTAAAGTTGGCATATACCGTGCAACCCATAGAATAAAGCAGTGCTGTGAGGATGATACCTGAGGTCTTCCATGCTAACATTCTTCCAGCCTAATACTCTTGACTGAATTCCAGGCAGTTAAGGATTTGGGAGATGCTAAGACATGGGCTAGCTGAGACTATTCATTTAAGTAGATGCCCTGGAAGCCCACTGAACTTCTCCCCTCTGAGATTTAAGTAGAAGTTAGTCTTGAGGCCACCCTAAGATTCAGGATATCACAGGACAAGTAGTTGCAGCTCGGCTTATTGCTACCCAACAGAAATGAGCAAAGGAAGAAGAGTTATAAGCTCTGCCATTAAGCTTTTAAACTACCCCCTAGTCACTGATTACTCAAGTCACAGCCCAAGTAATAGTAAGACGCTTGGGCTCTATTAATAGTGTCTTACTATTACCTGGGCTCTTAGATACTACTTGGTGAAATCTCTGTGTCCCTGCTGTGCTAAATGATAGATGCCCATGTCACTGCCATCCTGCCAGCCACAGTTACTATACCTTCCTCTGCTTTCTGGATTTCCTTGATAGTCCTCTATTCATGTTTGGCACCAAAAACCTGCTGCTGAGTGGCTCAGCAGCATTGACAGCCTGGTGTGTACAGCCCTTCAAGTGTTAAGACCTGCCATGTGTGGCAACATAAGCATGGCCAGGTTCTGACAAAGATAGAGATCTGGCAACAATATACTGGTTTGGAGATCCGGCAACAGAGTCAACTCATACAAAGTCAATCACATCCCCTTCTTGCCGTCAGCGGCACAAGATGTTCCAAGCATGGATAGTGGACATTGCTGGTGCTTCATGGGGAGCTCTCTCCAAGTCAGGGCATTTATCCCCTAGCAGCTAAGGCTGTTGGCTACTAGTGGTTAACAACTGTCCTTTACTGTGGACAATGCCCCTCAGCCTAGTATTAACCTTCTCCCCAAGCAGCACATAGCCACTACTGACCCTGAGAATAAAAGGCTGACGTCTATACCTTAACATGTCACCAACTTGGCTTTTGCACCCTCAGAGCTCCCCTGGGACCAGATGGAAGATGAATACCACCATACCACATTCCTGCTTAGCTCCTTTGTCTCCCTCCAAATCCTACACAGGGAACTTGACCTGCAACTTCTAGAAGCACAGCCAACTTCTAGTTTGTGGATGAACAGGATGCAGGAAGCATCTCACACTGACCTGTGGTAGCACAATTTTCACCCCCCTCATTAAAGGGACATAAGTTATGTCATGATAGACTTCTCACTGCTTTTAAGCTAACAGAAGATGTGAAAACTACAATAAGTTACTTGATAGGCACTCAAGTGTGCTGTCTAACCTCAATTTTACTTGTCACTTAGAAGCTCATTAGGTTCCAATCTGTCAGACACAAATACAGATGAGAATTCCTCCATGATAGGATTTTATCTGTTTCTTTGGCTGGAAAAGGGCTCCTAGGAGATAGGACAGGTTACCCTGTCACTGCTTCAGTTCTCATAGGACCTAGAGAAAAACATCAAGTCATGTTCCTGGAACTTTGAGTTTCTGTCTCTACACCTGACTGTTGGCTCAAGTCACACAGGACCACAGCCTGGTGAGGGTGTATCCTGGCCTGTGAGTTCAACATCTGCATAAAATCAAGATCCTACACAATAGAACTCTCTGTAAGACTCTGGATAACCAAAGACAAGGCTCAAGTTCTTTCAGAACTCCAACCCATTACAGTGACATACACTGAAGAATGAATTTCATCATGAGGCTGCTACTAAGATCATAGGCTTCACAGGAGATCCCTCCCCTCAGGATCACCAATACCTACCACAGCCCACATTGCCCACCTGGTCTCCACAGTTACAGGAGTGCCTATTCCAGGCAGCAGGAACTCGTTTAGGTTTTACCTCCTACTATTCTCATCTGCTGAAGGCTCAGGGTCAAAGTTGAGGATATTCTGAGAAAACAAGCTGAGAGTTAAAGCACAGCCCCATCTCTGAGTGGATCACTTTAGTCTCTCTCCATCTTGCACCTGTGAGAAGACTTGGACAAGACTGCTCCTGCCTGGAGTCATACCTCAAAGGAACATGGGACTAAGGGTCTAGAAGGGCTCTGCTACAGCCACTGGACAGGTTTTGGCTCAGTTCTAATTCCCTGAGAGGTTTTTATCCTTGTGGCAAAAGAACATAAGATTGAAAGGATTCCCTATTTAATAAGTGGTGCTGGGAAAACTGGCTAGCCACATGCAGAAAACAAACTGGACCACTTCTTTATACCTTATACGAAAATTAACTCAAGATGGATTAAAGACTTAAATGTAAAGCCCAAAACTATACAATCCCTAGAGGAAACCTAGGCAATACCTTCAGGATGTAGGCATGGGCAAAGACTTCATGACTACAGCACCAAAAGCAATGGCAACAAAAGCCAAAATTGACAAATAGGATGTAATCAAACTAAAGAGTTTCTGCACAGCCAAAGAAACTATCAGTGAACAGGCAACCTATAGAAGGGGAGACAATTTTTGCAAGCTACCTATCTGACAAAGGTCTAATATCCAGAATCTACAAGAAACTTAAATTTACAAGAAAAAAACAATCCCATGAAAAAGTAGGCAAGGGATATGAACAGACTTCTCAAAAGACACTTATGCGCCAACAAACATGAACAAAAGATCACTGGTCATTAGAGAAATGCAAATCAAAACCACAATTAGATACCATCATGCCAGTTAGAATGACAATCATTCAAAAATGGGGGAGAGTCTACCCTGTGATCCAAGCCATCTGGAACATGGGGGAATAGCATGTTGAACTCCTATTCAACTCAATCTATGGAAGTGACAGATATATAGACCACTCCTGCTATGTTCTTCATGAATTGTGGTGTAAGATACCTACAGACCTAATTTTTAGTTTCTAGTTTAATTAGAAGAATGGAAGTCGATGGTATAGTGGCCCTATTGAATACTCCTCACAACCTGTTTAGAGTAAGCTGAACTTTAGTCCTACCACACCATCTTACTTGCCAAGCACATCCAGTCACTGAAGATGAGATTCCATCTGGAGGGCTCTATAGGAAAAGCAGCAGTTCAACAGGAAAACTGTGCCAAGTGCTTCTACATGAAAAAGCAGGTCAGAGACTAGAAAGCAAATCCAGTTCAAATCACTAGATATGAAATGACTTGATTTGGGAAATCACTAGATATGAAGTCACTAGATTTGGGAAATGCAAAAATGTGTGCTAGCTGAGACTGTTCCTCTTAAGTAGATATCCTGGAAGCCCATTGACCTTCAGACCCATAAGATGTAAGTAGAAATTGGAGTCACACCCACCCTGAGCTACAAAGTATCACAAAATGAGTAGTTGTGGCTGGGCTTACTGCTTCCAATATAATTAGGTAAGGGAAGAAGAGTTACCAGCTCTGTGATTAGCTTTTACCATTCTCTAATATGATTCTTGTGCTCTTAAATTCTACTTGGTGAGGCCCCAGGGTCCCTGGGACTGAGTGACTGATGCCCATGTCACTGCCATCCTGCCAGCCACAGTTACTTCCACTTCTGCTTTCTGGATTTCCATGATACTTCCATCTCCACATTTGGCACCACAAACATGCTGAGCTTCACAGAGTCTGGTGTGCACTGCCCTTCTCAGATGTGAAGAGGACTTGCTGCATGTGGCAACATGCTCAGCCACATACTCACCAAGCTGCAGATTTGGCAACAAACAGAGTATGCTGGTACACAATCACACCCCCTTCTTGCCATCAATGGGACAAGTTGTTCCAGCATGTATGATGAAAATAGTTGGTGCTTCATGCAGTGCCCTTTCACTGAGTCAGGGCATTTACCACACAGCAGCTAAGACCGCTGGCTGCTAATGGTTCCCAAGCCACTTCCTCTGGAGAACTGCCCTCAGCCTGGTAGAGACCTCTTCCCCCAGCAGCCTACAGCCAGTACTGACTCTGGGAATAAGATGCTTACATCGATACCTCAACATGGCACTTGCACACTCAGAGCAACATGCTCTGTACCCTCAACATGCATTGTAACCTCACACCCCCACATGGGCCCAGATGGAAGCTGAACTCCAACATACCATATACCTGCTTAGTTCCCTCCTCTGCCCCTCCCCTAGAAAGTCTTATGCAGGCACCTTGACCTACAACAGCATGGCTGACTTCTAGTTCATGAAAGGACAGAGAGCAAGAAGCATCTCACGGTGGCCCATTGTAGGACAATTTTTACCTGCTTTAAAGGGGCACAAGTTAGCTTGAACAGTCAGAAGTCTGTTGTGACATAACAGACAAGAACTACAATAAGCCATTTGATAGGCACTTGGATGTGTTAACATCAATATTACTTCTAATTCAGGAACACAAGTTCCAATCTAACAAGGCAGATGAGGATTCCTCCACAATCATGTTTTATCTGTTCAGCTGAAAAGGGAATCCTAGGAGATAGGACATGTTACCCTGTCAGTTCCTCGGTTCTCATAGGACCCCTGTCAGGTCATTTTCCTGGAAATAAGAGCCCAATTTCTATCTCTGAGTTCCTGTCTCTACACTTGACTGTTGACTCAAGAGTCACACAGGACAGAGCCTGATGAGGGTCTGCCCTGGCCTGCAAGCACAGCAACTGCACAAAATCCAGATCCTGCACACTAGAGCTCTCCATAGGACTCCAAATAATGGAGGACAGGGCCCAGCCAAGGGTTCAGTTGGTGCTTGAAAGTTATGGATGTCTAGAATGTTACCCTCACTTGGGTCATCTTTTGTACCCCCACCTGTGCCATCTATCACCTTGTAGTACCTGAATCACACCAGTACCATTCTGTAGTTGTGGTTTCTATAGCTTAGATTTTCCCCTCATGCTCATAGCAATTTCCAGGGTCTTCAGCAATGTGACCTGGAAGAGAGGCCCATTCATCTAGTACACTTAAAGCTCACCTCTCAGACACCTGTCTCAGTATTTAAAAGTGGGTGTCAGTCAGGGTACCAATAGCTTAAGCACATGTTGAGCCCTTAATCCAAAGTCAGTCATCTGGATACAAGCTATCTACAACATCTAGGGGAAACTGAGGGTGTTGGACAGACTGAAGGATTTAGGATGTTCCTGAGAATAGTATACTTGGTAGTGAAACACTGGAGTCCCATGAGGAGGTGTTCTGCCCATTTCTGGCCCCTTTATAACATGCCATACCATGGTTTCCTCTAACTTCTAGGTACAAGCCAACATGTTGCAGCCCTTTGTGGCCCTAGATAATTCTTATTACACTGGCATGGTGTATTCCCTGGTGTTGACTCCACCTGTGGAATTCTTTCATCTGTCCTATCAAAACACAAGTGTCTAGAAAGCCAGAGATAATCCTACCTTCTGAATCCAGGAGAAGTAATGCCCACTATGGTCTTATCCATGGTCTACATAGAGTCCAAGAACTAGCGTTACTAAATCAGGGAGGATGTCAACAGAGCCAGGCTGGTTGGGGGCAAGGAAATGCCAGATATCCATCTTGCCACCAGGGGGTAGAGGGTATTTGGGAATTCTATCATCTTTCTCTGTACTGGTAGCATCTTCCAAGACCTGAGAAGTATAGTGAGTGCTTTGCTTCTGTAAATTCAGTGGTGTCTGAAAAAACACTAGATCAATTCAGGTGAACTAGATTCTAAACCTAGAATGACACCTCAGCTAAATTTCCCTGGCCAAGTAGTTTGCCTATAAATTCCTCATGCAGTAACATGCTGACTTTAGCCATCAAGCAAGCAGAAAAATCATGAAGTGCTTTAAGATCTTTGACTCATATCAAGCGTTGTAACTGTTCTTTAACATTCTCCAACTCCTCTGGAAGAGCCATGGAAACAACAAGTTCTAGCGATAGTCCTTCCTATCCAAAGTCACCATTGGGAAATTGATTGCAAAGACTGGCAAAACTTGTCTACCCAAGCCCCTATGCAAATTGAAGATGCCCACAAGTGACCCTGTGGGTGCACATAAGCACATTCAGCTGCAGGCAAATGCAGGGAGGATGTCAGGCTACCATGTGCTCTGTCCCCACAAGGACCTGGTCTCATGCTCACATTGTTTACTCTGCCATGTTTTATCGCGTGTCTTCCCCACACTGGGAGAAAAGTTAAACAAGCCCAGGAGGCCTAGCAAGGCTCCCATTTTAAAGCAAAGTTGTACACAGTAAGACACTAGAAGGTGAAAACATAGAAGATACAGCCATACATTTCTGCCTTCTGATTCCTTTCTATGTATAAGTATGAACAAGGTGTTTTTCAAGGTAACATTTGCAGAACCTTGTCAACCCTCTACTCTTTCACCCTCAATCCATGCTCCAAGGTGTTTGGCATTAACAGAAAAGCCAGCGTCAGCTCCTCTATTTTCACTCTGCTTTATACTTTAGCTTCTATTCCCACCCCTGCCACCCCTCATTGAAGTCCTCTGTCCTAAACAGCTTCCACTTTGAATCCCCAGCTTTGAGATTCCTTTCAGCTTAACTCATTCCCCTTCCCAAAAACTGCCTCCCAACCCCACCCATGCCTGCATGCCCCAAAAGTGTCTTTAGGACTCTGCCTGTCAGTCACTACTACTCCAGAGAAGCACATCTCAGAAGCTGGCCAACTGAGGCCCCAACTGACCCAAATTCCTCATGAACTTCGATTTTTGCCATGTGACTGTTTCCACCTGGACAAGATTGTGAACCTCAGTTCTCAAAGTGACTCAGGTCACAAAGATACCAAGTAGGATCTGGGTCTTGGAGGTCATCCATCATTATTACACAAGACCATTCAGAAGAAAGTAGCCTTGTAGAATGTTCAGACAGCCTCAGGAGCCTGACAGAAACACTAGTTACTGGGTCAAAAAGGCTTCACACTTAGGATACCCTCGTATAGGATGCAGTACATACATCAGGCAGACTACTCCATGGTACTGCAGGCCCAGCAGGAAGACTAATGGTTTGGGAACCAAGAGATAAGCATAAGTGGCCCCCCACCTTTTTTTTTTTTTTTTTTTTTAAGTCAATCCAAGTGAACCACTGGGGGATTTTGAGAGTTACTTTTCAGGAGTAACTGACTAATCAGAGGGCTACTTTTATATTCTGAGAGGTAGTAAGAATGAATGGAACCCAGCTGATACAACTGGGCATCCTTCAACTTCCTTGCCCCACTCCAACAGATACAGCCAAGCAGCACTATCTTGAAAGCCAATGATCTCTAGATCTTCACACCCCTCAGGCTGAAGATCTGGGTCCTATCACCAGGAAAGCATGAACCTTCAGCTGAGATCTCAGCTGAGGCCAAAGGGAATTCGGTGTTGGATATTGGAGGAGAGAGGATGAGGATTCGTTGTGACCCAAGATCCCACTCCAGCCACAGGAGCTGCATTTTGTCACAGCATGTTGAGTTTACTCAGGAAAGGAGGCCTGAGGGACATGGAGTTGCTGCTTTGAGAGCCTGTGTAGGCAGGTCCCTCTGTGCAGCACAGGGGCTGACTGTGGCAGCCATTAAGGTGTAGCTTCACATGTGCTACATCCAACCATTGCCCAAGTGCAGCTGGGATGCTCAATATGCCCATTCAGGACACATGTGACTCCAGTGGGGATTTGGGCTCTGGGACTTACCAGCATCTTTGCTAAAACACTTAGACTGAGGTGCGATACTAAGCCACTTCCTATTTGACATTTCTTCTCTTTCCTTCCAAGTCAGACATGTGTGATCCTCTGATCTTCTCCCAGGTTCAATTCCTTATAGAACTTTCTCTTCAACCCCAAGATTCTTGAAGCTCTCACAATCTACTTTAGCCTCTGCATCTCATGACACAATAGCTTGTAGTTTTTAGATGCCAACTAAGACTCTAGGATAAACTCAGCTCTATAGTAAGTTGAGATATAGTTTCTACAGCTCTGAAATAAAGCCCCATGTGAAAAGTAGTGTATACATGTCCATGACACTGCCACAAGTGCTCCATTCAGAGGGAGGTTGACCATTCGTCTGAACGGAGATGACTAGGCCAGATCTTGAGTTACCTTCATACCTTGGGTGTTGACTTTCATGTTGACATGTCTGAGGTATATGGGTCATCCTTTCCAAGAGGGAGCTCCCACCCCTCCCAACTGTCATGTTTGTTTGCCATGTTACTGCCTCATAAGTGCACCAGGAAAGTTATTTTTGATTCTCCTATCTGACTCCATTCTATATGCCATGTCTGCTACTGGCCCAGATGAACTCATGATTGCCATGCACATAGCCATATACCCAAGGGCCTCAGTGCCCCAAGAGGCTCATTACTGAGTTTCTCGAGCATAAATGGTCAGGGGAACCCTGACTAGGGAGGCCAAAATTCAAACTTGTTTTTACTGGAGGCTAGCAGGATCCAGACAATTGTATCACTCATGCTAGCATGAGGGCTTGTGTTATAGCCATGACACCCATCAGCTAGTTCATCCCTTTACAGTGTTTCCATTTAAAGCTTTGTTGTTTTAACTTTAGTTATTCCTGCACAGAAGTTCCAGAAGTGGTAGGGGCTACCTGACTTTAAAAGAATGTCTTGAGCAACAGAAGCTTAACATATCACCTTATCTTTATATGAGTGGCATATAAGGCTGCTGAATTAGAAGCAGGTCAGCCATAATTCAGCATGAGGTCCATGTTACATTGGCTCTGGCACAGCCTTTCCAGTTATCCTGAAGACTTACTTCTCCCTTCCTTATTCTGAAGTATTTAATCTGATAAGCCTTAGACACTATTCAGTACTCCTAAACTCCAAGCTTGTTAACTAGCAGGTTGGTTTTAACTTTGCAAGTGAGAGAAAACCCGGTTTATTCTAATATCTACATCCTTGGTTACACTCCATTGGGCTGCAAGTATTAGGATTCTTTTGATCACAAGTGATCCAGAATCCCACCAACTGCATTGGCCTAGTAACAAGAAAATTCATTAGCTCACGAACTGCAAAGTCTAAACAGTGTTGGGTCCAAGTGAGACTGATTCAACAGGCTCAGGTGCACCAGGAATAAGACTGTTCCTTTGTCTCTTCTGCCCTCCACGGTATCGGATTAACTCAGCCCCACCACCCACTGGATGGGAAGTTCTAGGCACTCCCTTCATGACAAATGCTTTGCACTAATCATTCAAGTTTTTTCCCCTTCCAAATGCTCTTCTGGAAACATCAGTTCTAGCAATATCTTCTATGGTTTCAGTGGCATGCCCATCCCTAAACTAGTCACTGTAGTCAGGAGAGAGGGGTCGGGACATGGCATACCTTAAGCTGGAGTCCTATCTATGGGGAATGGTCGATTTCTCCCTAAGGATGTCAGAGTGTGTTTGGCTGCCAATGTGGGCATCAATATTGAAGTATCTGACAAGTGTCTTATGTAAGGTGCTGACAGTGTACGATCAACTAGGCTATCTGAGTTTTGGTCAACCTACTCACTAAGGAGTTCCCTCTTAACATTCAGGTCCTGCTTTGGCTTGTTATTGTCCCTTGAGATCTCACAACATGGACTCCCTGATAAGAAAAATTGTGGGGACTATAAAATGTACTTAGCTACACAGCATTGGGATACCTAGTCAAAAAACAAAGCTCCACTTTCTGATCTGAGCAACTTATGAAAGGGGTATATCACATAAGCAACAGCCTCTCAGGAAGCTAAGGAAACAGGTATACTCAAGTATCTGAGATTATCTTTTTCCACACTCATACCAAAGAAGCAACCCTATTAACTGATCCTATAATATGTCCAGGAATAAGTGACTCCACTGAATTTCCAACAAGTTTTTTAGCCAGACAGAAGACCACCTGACCAGCCTTACCAAAGTCTTGCTGAGTTGAAACCTACAACTCATGCAGTTCAGGCATTTAAGTAGTCCAAGTTTCCCAGTGCTCAGTGCAACTGGGATCGGGAGTAATTTCAGAAGCCAATTTCCTTCAACCCCATGGGATCCAGACTAGAAACATGAGAATCCATTCTCTGCTTCAGACTTAAGTGGGTTCTAAACCTTCTTGAGTGCCCTGGGATTTACAACCACATCCTAGGCTTCTTAGGTAGAGGTCTGGTGGCCATAAGAACCAAACTCCACTCAGATGCCTGCAGTGAAGAGTAATTGACCAGCAGCATCCCTGTCATGGCACAGCAGCCCAGCCTAAGGCAAGCTCATTGCTGCAAAACAGGGGACTCCACTCTTGAACAATGTGATGGTTAATACTGAGTGTCAACTTGATTGAAGGATGAAAAGTATTGTTCCTGGGTGTGTCTGAGTGTGTTGACAAAGGAGATTAACATTTGAGTCATGGACTGGGGGAGGCAGACCCACCCTCAGTCTGGGTGGGTACCATCTAATCAGCTGCCAGCATGGCTAGAATAAAGCAGGCAGGAGAAGATGGAAGAATGGACTCACTGAGTCTGCTCTGGCCATCTTTCTCCTGTGCTGGATGCTTCCTGCCCTCAAATATCAGACTCCAAAGTTCTTTAGCTTTTGTACTCTTGGATTTACACGAGTGGTTTGCCAGAGGCACTCAGGCCTTTGGCCACAGACCGAAGGCTGCACTGTCTGCTTCCCTACTTGAGGTTTTGAGACTCAGACTGATCCACCACTGGCTTCCTTGTTCCTCAACTTGCAGATGGCCTACTGTGGGACTTTACCTTGTAATCATATGAGTCAATTCTCCTTAATAAATTCCCTTTCATATATACATATTAGTTCTGTTCCTCTAGATAACCCTAATAAAAGCAATGATGAGTCTAAGACTTACCATTGGCCAGCCCAAAGCTCTTGTTTCACTTTACCACAATCTGAGGCTACCTAGCTACCTTACTTAATTCTCCATTCTGTACTTTGTGAGATTAAATGCTCTCCTGCAGCTTGTCTAAAGGTATCATTTCTGATCAATTCCTCAATGCCCAATCCTGTGTAGGCATTTGCTTCTCCTAGGACCCAGCTCAACCCAAGAATTCACTAGTATTCCCTGTAACCCTGGGCTCAAGGACCTAGAACCCAGCAAGGCCCTTATACCTCCCCTCAACCTTCATGGTTAGATATTTCTCCACCCAAATCTCATCTTGAATTGTAGCTCCCATAATTCTCACATGTTGTGGGAGGACCTGGTGGAAGATAATCAAATCATGGGGATGAATTCCCCCATACTGGTTTCATGGTAGTGAATAAGTCTCATGAGAACTGATGGTTTTATCAGGGGAAACCCCTTTCACTTGGCTCTCATTTTCTTTGCCGGCCACCATGTGAGACATCCCATTGCTCTTCCTTTAGTCTTCCACCATGATTGGTGGAAGGCCTCCCCAAGCCATGGGGAACCGTGAGTCAATTAAACCTCTTTCCTTTATAAATTACCCAGTCTCGAGTATGACCATCAGCAGTGTGAAAATGGACTAGTAAACCAATCTCTACTTTATACCAAATCACAAATCAAAGCTGACATAGGCCCAGGAGCCCATACTTTATCTGGAAGAGATATCCAGATTATGACAGTAAGGCCAAAGACAAGAGACAGATGATCAAAGTGGTAAAGGCACCAAACAGTTGCATCTTATACTTTGCCTACATCTGTAGTTCCATGTCTACACCAAAGGGTCCCCGATAGTCAAAATATGGGACAGGACTATCCACAAGGGCTGACAGCAGCAATAGCTCAGGCAGAAGTAGAGGAAACCACATAAGGAGAGCCTTTGGCTGTGTCTTTTCCTTCATTCTTCTATCTAGACTCTTTCCAAGGAAAAACCATCATACCCTCTAAGGGCAAAGCATCAAGTTGCACTGAGCCATTAGACACTGAGGGCCGAGGGTAATTCAAGGGTACTTCTCATCCTGTACAGTGACTTTGTGCATCAGCTGCATTTGACATTGACCATGCATAACAGCATGTAGCATTGTAGCATGTAGCATTGTACCATCGCTCTGGAAGCATTTCCCTGTACCAGACCACCTCAATAAGCCAGACAGGACACCTCTTAGCTGGCTACACACTGGCTATTGGAACAGACAAGTGCTGCATTGCTGTTCTACCTGATGACACTGCATACATGCACGGGTTTACCATGCTGTTTTTCACATCCTGATCACATTGGCATTGGGATTCACGGGGTTACTCCCATGTAAGAGTAGCAGAGGATAGGTTTGGTGCCTTTAAAGCTGCTGCTGGGATTAGGGATCCATGCAAATTACCTGCAACTTGATGTTCAGGCTGTGTGTCAAAGATAGCTGGCTATAGTTGGTGCCACAATGCCCTTGTTGATATCCTCTACAGCTTAAGTTGATGGCCTGGACAGCCACTGATGGTTCAGGAGAACATATATAGCAAGAGTTGCAGATATACTTGTAATAGCTAGTAACTTGAGGTATTTTGAGTCTGCCCTGATTCTTATTTCTGGGGGTAATTGACCAAACTGATTTTGGAATGCTTGGAAGTCACCTGAAGCAATTGGAACCAAATGGTTTCCTTATGCCAAAGCCACACATCACCCAGCTGCATTCAAGATCACGGAGAATCCTTTTGTCATACCTTGTGTCTACCATATTCTACCACACCACCAAGTTCTACTATGAAGAATTACCAGAAATGCAAACCAATACGTGGTGGGATACCAGAGAAAGCTTAGAGATGCTTACAGGAGGAGAATTAACTGGTCTGTCTACCTTCATGGACAAGCACTCTGCAGGCATGTGGAGTCACACACCGAATGCTCCAGGCAGCCTCTCAGGAGAAGAGAGAGGTGGTTCAATCAACCAAGACACACTACAAATTCAGGGTATTTCCAAAGATTTAACTCCTAGGAATTTCCACATCACTATCTTCCCTGTTGGGCCTGGGAAGAAGCAAACAGGCCACACCACAAGGATATCTTGAAAGAATTTTGGTTTTGGGATAAAGCCCAAAGGCGAGCCTGCAAACCTTAAGCCGTCACATTCAGAAGATACAGAAGTAGCAAAGGTGTTACTTGGAGACAAGGAGAGCCCTGTTGCCTATTCACCTATTCTTTTCTTCCTGTAACAAAGATAATGAACCCTATCTTGGGGCCATGCCCGTATCTCCTCAAATTCCTTTTGCCATTTCTCTGTAATCCTCAACCTTGGATACCTGTGTCTTTGAGAGGTAGCATCTGCAGTTGTTCGAGCACCTCCCTGGAGTTACTGGACCTATTTTACATGCACACCAACAGCCAGAAGTGCCCAAGATTACTACCTCTTACCCCCCACTAGACCAGGACCACCAGTAATAAATGCTGTCATTCTCACATATGAAAGCCCAGCTCAAGCAGTGGTGTAACCTCCAGTGCTCCTCTGTGAGAGGCAAGGGGATTTTGTCTATGATCACAGCCTTGCTTGACTTACTGCCCCCTTCTCACCCATCCTGCCTCCCCAACTCCTTCACTGATTTCTTAGAAATACATTGGTATTTCTAAGATCTCTGGTCCTGAGGAGTTCATTACAGTTACCATATAGTTGGTTTCATAATTCTTGACTACTAATGACACTTCCAGGGTTGAAAGTCTCCTTGATTTCAGTGTTTGGAAGAAACAGACTGAGGATTTTTCCCTTCAGGCTGCCGGCACCTTCCAGTGGCTGTCTATATTCTACCAAACACCTCCTGAAGTCCCTCTCGTTATCATGAACCAGAAGCTTCTATGGTGATAATGCTTCCTATCTGAAGTCACCACCTGCACATCTAACAGTTGGCTAAGCTTTTCTATCCAGGAGTCACTATGGAAATTGAAAATGCACTTAGAGGACCCTGTGGGTACACACCAGCAAGTTCAGCTGCATGAGGGACAGCTGAGATACAGATGAGCTGCATGCATCTGTTCAACCAGGCACACGTCTCATATTCACTAATTTGCTGTGCCTTATCACTTATCCTCACGTTAAGAGGTTAGCATGACGCTTAACAGGCCCAAGAAAACTATGTTACAAGGAAAACTATGCTGTAAGCCATACTGATGGTGAAAGCATGGACACTAAAGCTTTATATTCATTCTTTCACTTGAATTTATGCATATGCATGAGAAACAGCATTATCTTGATTCTGGAAGAGGTACCTTGAAAGACATACCATCCACTACTGTGTCAATCCACTCTAAGGTGTACACCATTCGCCTATCAAAGAATTCACTGGCTTTTCTCTAGCACTTTGTCTTGCTTTACCCCTTTTTCTGTTTGCCATAGACTTCTGCTCATTCGACTGTGTGTCATCTGCTTAGAGACCCATTTTCCATTTACATTAACCCATTCTTTAAAGCTGCCAGTTATCCAGAGCTGTACACCCCAAGTGTCCCTTGTAAGACCGTTATAGTCAGTCACTGTTTGCTCTTGCTCTCTAAAAGCCCCTTAAGTTGCCCAGCCCCGGCTCCATCTGAAGGAGGTGGCTCAGGGAACACAGTTCTGTGATCGAGTGCTGCCCTCTCCTGGCCAAAGCACTGAACTCAGTCCCAGCGGTTCTGCCCCTCCAGTTCACCTGTGGGACTTGTCTGATTCTCCCCCAACCCACACCCCGGCCCACCTGTACTGCCTGACATGAGGGAAGTACAGGACCTCTCACATCTAAGGCACGGGAAGCTGGAGAATCAGTTAACAGTGATGTCCTATGGACTCAGACCTCATACTACATTCCCTCAGAGGAAGCTCAAGTGTCACAGTCTACTTTCTCACTGTCCAAGAGTTGGTTCCTTTGAAATGTAGACATAAAATATAGGTCACAGTAGAGTGCACCGTTCTTCAACCTAATACCTGAGGTGGCTCACTGGATGCTCTCCTGTGGACACCCTACAGCCCACTGTAGCTGATGTGATTCTGAATGACAGAGGTTGTCTGATGCCATCTGCCTACGACTTAGATTTCTTTCCTCCAATGACACAGCAGTTCCCCACTCTGGACACAGATCAGCAATTGACCGAGGGGCTAGGGAGGCAGGCATACTATGTCCTTCAAGTGCACACCTCTCGTGAGCACTTAACCTTGGAATGCTAACCTATTTAGGAACTTAACGAGATCAGCCTTCATGCTAAACTCGATACAGAGTCCTGAAAGGATATCAGACCTTTGATGTAACTTGTTGCTATAGATTTCTATCCCATCCTAAAGGCAAAGAATTAGGTGCCTGTCACCACGCTTTACCCAACAGGACTTCAGTTAAGAGTTTGCCACTTCAGATTTTCTGCCATCACCCTTCCACTGAAAAATGACAGCTGTCACTCAGTCTCATTACCTGATCCTCAGCATGAGGTCTGCCAACAGGCCTTGGCATTACCAACCACATCCTGCAATACCCAAGGGGCAGCTTATTTCCTTTAACTTTGCTAAGACTCAGTTTTACTTCAAGAATTTCTCCATTATCAAGTAATCTCCCAATATTTATTCAAAGGGCTCAGACACCAACAGCAGGTATCTTCCTGAGCCACAAACCTAGGCTCTGTAGGCATTTACAAGCCTGTGGCATCACTGAAACTGTGTTGGTATCAGGAAAGAGATCCCATTATTTCCCAAATGCTAGATGAAGACCACGTTTAAAGCATCTTGGCTGTGGCTGTGGCAGCCATGAAGATATGCCTCAGGCCATATACAGGAAAGTAACAAATCCAAGTGTTCCACCAAGAATCAAATTTGGTGGCAAAAGCAGCAGCTCAAGATTAGAATATGTATTGATGCCTGGGCAGTGACCAGTGCTTAAGCTATCTGGTCAGAGGCCTGGATAAAAAGACTGGAAAAATTAGAAGTCCAAGATGGGACATATGGATGCTTAAGACTTGTAGATTTTTATATCACATGTTAAGACACACTACAAGCCAGACGTTTTGTCTGTTTGGTGAACAGGCAAAATAGCTCTGCCACTGGGTATCGGCCAGGCTTTTTCAGCAGCTAATGGGTAAATGCGTGTTGTAGCCACAGTAGCAGACATGGAAGATAACATGTGTGCCCAACATGGACTGCCATTTCCTAGAGAAATTCTGATTACCATTTCCTCTGAAAGCCCCACTTGTCAGACATTGAATCTCAATGTATCAGTATAAGGAGACCAACTCGCTACATGGTAGCAAGTTGACTACATTAAGCCCCTTCCCGTTCTGGGAAAGCCAGAAATTCATGGTCACAGGAATAGATATCTCATGTTGATATGGGTTTGTCTCTCCTGCTTATGAAGTCTCAGCTACCTCCCGCTCCGGAGACTCCTGTGCTTCATCCACAGGTATGGAGCCCCATACAGCAAAGTATGTTACCACTGGATTGAGGTCACAAAAGATAGATAGGCCCCACATCACAAGGTCTACCGGCCATATCACAAAGCCATTTAGAGGCAGGGAGTCTCAGAATGGTGACACAGCCTTCAGGAAACAGAAGCATGGACTCCAGGTAAACGTGCTGACATTTTGGGACACCATCCTTTATGAGGCAGTGTGTTAGAGGCATCTGTGTAGTACTGTATCCCCTATAGGAAGACTACATGGATGCAGAAACTAAGAAGGGTAGTCATACTTTCCATCATTCCCTGTGAGCCACTGGGTCACTGAGTTATCCTTGTGGGGTAACAGGAGGTGGTTTGTACATTAACATGTATGAATGAAACCTGGGTGATCTACTTGGGCATCTCCTGGTACTCCCTTGACCCACTGTAACTAATTCAACAACCTACCTTGAAAAGCTAGAGCTTACTAGTGGTACAGGCCCCTTAGTATGAAGATTTTTATCCTACCAGCTAAGAACTAGCCCTCAGCCAAGGTTATAGCTGAGGGCTAAGAAAATTTGGAGTGGATAGTCATTGTGGCAGATCAGTGTTGATTGCAACCTGGGGTCAATCTAGACACAGGAGCTGCATTTCATCCCACTAGCATCCTTGAGTTTCCCCGAAGAGTCCTAAGGGACACAAAGTCACTCTTCTGTGGACCTGTGTAGAGAAGTAGAGCTGTATAGCACGGGAGCCAACTATGCTTATTAGAATGTCATTCTTCCCATGTGCTGCTTCATCCGATACTTCAGTGCAGCTAGGATGCTCAAGCAGCCATGTTTAGGGAACTTGGGACTTCTGATGGGCAATTTGGGCTCTGGTATTTATCCTTGCCAAAACAATGTTACACACCTCAGTCTCAGCCCACTTCCTACCTAACATCTTTCCTTCAGAGTCAGGCCTGCATCATAGTCTTCTTCCCAGACTCTTCCAGCTCCCTCAGTTTCCCTCACAGAACTTTCCCCACCCCAAAGTTCTTGAGCATCTAACCCCACACCTTGGCATCTACATCGCAACACAAGCCAGCAGTATAGAAGTTTTGGGTTAAAACTACAACTTAAGCACTGGAGTAAGTTCAGATGTGGAAGCCAGCTTGTAGATCCCTATGGACACACCGAAGGCTACTCCATTCAGAATAGAGATGACCACCCATGCCAGGAGTCTACACCAATCCTGAATTGCCACAATGTGACTTTTGGCCGTTAGCTTTATAAATTCCATGCTGATGTGTTATCAGAAGCATATGGATCCTCCCTTCCAGTAGTTACCCCCCACCCTTCCCAATTGTTTTACTATGTACCAAGTTATCTCACAATTGCTCAGACTCAGTTATCTTGTTCTGTTCTAGTCTTCTCACGTTCTGTGTCATTTGTTCTATTGACCCAGATGAACTCATGATTTTCCTGGGCATAGTTGTCTCTTCATGGCCCCCAAAGTCATCCTTAAGAGGTGGCTCTGAAAGCATCCAAAATTTAAGCAGCTGGAGGAACCCAGACTGAGCAGTGAGGTTAGAACTCAGATTTGCCCCTTTGGATTCGAAGCCCACGGGAACCAGGGTTCCTTGGAATCAGGTAATTCTAACTGGTGATGCCAACATGAGGGCTGGTGTTACTAATCATGATGCCACTCAGTTAATCCCCAGTTTGGTTTGTGTTTATATTTAAGACTTAGTTCTTTGCTTTAACACTAGTCATTGCTATGGAAGTCACACAGGTGGTGATAAGCTTCTGAATTTGTATTCTCTGGGACATATTTGAGAGCAGTACTTTGTCTTTATAGATGTAGCATATATGCTTATGAGGTGACTGTCAAGATAACGATCAAGACCAGTGTTCCTACCAGGAGGTAGTGCAAGGAAAGCAGCGTTCAGCAACAGGAAGGAGTGTCTATACCAATCCATCACCCTTGCCTTCATGACCACCCAGCTGAGCCCTCAGGCCACTTCCCTCTGACAGTGGTGACTCCAGCCACGGGGTTTCCTCCTGACAATTCTTGTTCTGCTCTGAGTCAAAACGTTGAAGCCCTGTTGCCCCAAAAGGTACAGGAATTCCAGGACAAAGATGAGGTTGACTCGACTTCAACCAAATCATTTATCTGATTAGGACAGGCTGTGACTTCCTACTCACCACATAAGGCATGAAAATAAACCTTATTACTGCTTTTGAGGTTCATATTAGGTCTAGATGTTCAGTGTGTTTTCTGCCACGTGCTTTTACATAAACCTTTTAGGAATGAAAGGTTTGTTCTCCCAGCTACTGGATGCCCACAGGCAGGCAGGCAGATGTCAGCAGTCCGCCCCTCTTGGGCTTGGCTCACCAGAAGTCACACCTCTTCCTAGGTGGCTGGCATCCAATGCTCAACCTGAGATTAAAACCCCAGACCCCTCATCCCAATGCAGGCAGGATAGCTCTAAAAGGACCTCGGCTTCAAAACCCCCCATAGGGTTGGCTGAAGCTTCTTTGGAGAAGGCATCACAGCTCCACTTCTTCCTTTCCTTCCCTTTCACAGGTTTGGAGCCCAAGACCACTTCCCTGGTGAGCTTCCTGAGGCTCACCTCCATCTGATGATCTGCTTCCTGGAAATCCCATCCATCCTCTGACAGTTAGAAACATATGAATCACTTGTTCAGTGAACATGCTAGTCAAGCTGCTGTTTTAACATGAAATGGGGGCCAAGCACAGGAGCGTCTTCAGTAGGAACTGTACCTCTAGAACTTCAATTTCTACAGAAGATTCACCAACTGTTCCCCCAAAAAAACAGTCCTGAATTCATGCCTAGGAGTTAAAGTGACTAACAATGCAGCACAGGAACCCTGCAGATAGGCCAGGTAGCCAAAGGTTGCCAATCATTGCATTACTGATGCTAAGGATTTTATTACTTGAAGAAAACCAGGAATAAGCTATTTGCAAAGATTCTAACTCTTGGGAATTCCCATATCACTATCTTCCAAGATGCCAGGTGAGCTGTGGAAAAGCAGACATTCCCACGAGACCATTTTGAAAGTTGTCTTGATCTTGGAATAAAGCCCAAAGACGAACCTGTAAGCTGTGAGATGTTATGTTCTGAGGACAGTCAGGCATGTTGCAGAGCATAAGAATGATATAAATGGAGTTTGGGGACTCAAGAGAAGGGGGTGAGGGATAGAAGCCTACATATTGGGTATAGTTTATACTGCTTAGATGACAGGTGCACCAAAATCTCAGAATAACCACTGAAGAACTCATCCATGTAACCATAAACCACCTGTTCCAGAAACTATCAAAATTTTTAAAAGGGAAGAGTGCTCTACCTGCCACCTACTCTTTGTACTTTTCTTTCTAAATATGGTGTTACTAGTGAGCCATATTTAAGCCATGCCCACTTTTCTCATTCCTTTTTACCATTTCCTTTCTCAGCCCTAGCCTCTGCATGACTGCAGACAGCAGCACCTGCAGCTGTTTTGCAGCACTGCATTTGGGTTCTTAGACCCGTTTGCCTGTGCGTGCGCACACATACGCAACCAGAATCACCCATTGCAGACCTTCCAAACCAGGTCACTAATGAATGGCTGTCAGTGTGATGAAGACAAGATGCACAGCTGAGGTGTATCCTGCGGTCTAGTGCTGCCCTGGGGGATCCAAGGAGTCTGCAGAGCCTGTAGTATGATTTTTGCTAAAGATCACAGCCTTGGCTTCCTTCCCAACCCGTGTCCTGCCTCCGTTTTTCCACTAATTTCTCCTGAGAGTGTTTCATTTGTTTCACATGACTCAGGTTCTGGGGAGTTCACACAAACCACATTGCTTGGTCTCGCTTTAAATTCATGACAACCATGGCACCTCATTTTGGGAACATGTTTGATTTCTTAGCATTTAGGAAGGAACAGACCAGGGTTTCTCCCTTCAAACTCCAGGCTTCTAGAGACCCCCCGAAGAGGCTGCCGGTGTTCTGCCAACACCTCCGTAAGTCCCTCTCCCATCTCAGGGACAACAGCTCCTGGTGATTTTACTGCTAACAGCTAGCACTGTTTCATCAGGGAGCCAGCCCAAACAGAATTCAATGAGCCTGGGGTATGTCCCTATAGTGACTGGCTTTATCCAATGACAGAGAGAGGGGATGTAAGTAATTTTACTCCCTTGCCACTTACTGAAACATGTGAGGTATGACCTGTTCTCCCTCCAGAGTTCTTCAGCCATGATGAACTAGAGTTACCACCCATGGGACTATGCTTAGTTATCACGTTTGCTCACCTCTTTACCCTCACCCTTCTCTACCAACTTAAGGATTTTTACATGGAATTTTACTTGGCTCTATTTCCTTATCCCTCACATTCTCATCCTAGGATCTATACTTTGCAAGCCCAGACTTAAGACCCATCCCAAATTGCTGACAGTCTTTCATATCACCTATCTTATCACAAGTTTCCATGCACTCAGCATCAGCCCACACAGGCCAAAGATGCTGTCAGCCCCTTGGCCCATTTGTACCTGAGCACCCCCTTTTCCTGTGAGGTTCCTGGGCTTCCATTTTGACAAGGGTGTGGCCCTGGCATTGTGCTGAACCGCTATTAACCTCAATAGGGAAGATATCATGTTCAAGAGGCAAAAGAGACCCAAAACTAGCAAACAAGACATGGAGTTTCACTGGGGGCTTACATACAGAATAAGCGGCAGCAGGCTGGATAGAACTGCGTTACATACAGATAGTCTAGTGGTGGTGGGCTGGACAAGATATCCACCTTCTTACAGTCCAGTGGCAGTGGCTGGATAACACGTCTGCCTTCCTGCAGTCCGGTGGCAGTGGGCTGGACAAGGTAACACAGCCTAGTGGTGGTGAGCTAGGCAAGAAAGCCACAACCACTTGCTAACAGCATGCAGTTCATGTAGCATCCTCCCTTTAAGGATTTCCACCTGACAACTCATTTAACCTAAAACTCAGGGCCTCAATCCCCCATACAGCCCATGTTCCAAAGGCCAGGGGCCCTGATGTTCCTCACAGACAAGGAACAAATCCCCCAGGTTGGCCACTCTTAAATTCCCTAGCTCTGAGCATGTTCAGGTGCATCTGCCACACAGTGTCACACTCTCAGGATATGCTCAAGTTATTGCTGTTAGGTGAACTTACCCTAATTCCTGGAAAGCATAAGCCACTATCTGGCAGAGGCAAGTTGTGAAAGTACCAAAGGCATCCTGAATCAGCAGCACCCTCTTCCCAGGAAGAGATGGGTTCGCACCCAGTAGGCCACAAATAGAAATCTGAATCACAGTCTGCCAAGTCTACATGTACTGGACTTGGCAAAGCATGCAAACCCCTCACCCCTGTGATTACCTGAGGAACCACTTCCGAGAGGTAAAAGGCACCAAGAAAGTGAGCGAACACCTGGTAGATGGTTCAGACAGTAAGAATCCCAGATGAGCTAAGAAACATGAGAAGCTCCAGCACAGATGGAGCCATGTGATCTCAGCTGCCTTCCATACTAGTTTTCCCATTTTGGCTATTTACCCAGAGACCTAGTGCTTTTGCACCTCAGCTAGGGAGAGGTTTCCCCTGTTTTCATATCAACCCTTAAGTATCCCAGTAGCATATGAAGTTGTACTGTTGAGCAGCCATAACGGTATTTTGGCCCCGAAAACTGTAGTATGGTATCCAATAGCCAAGAAGTAGATGTATGGCCTGTCACATACTGGTGACCGAAATGCTTCCTGTCTCAAACTTACCCCCATAGGATCAGAGCTGCTGATTCCCCTAGAGGCAGATACATCTTTTAGGAGCTGTAGAATGGGTTAGGCATTTCATACCAGTAGACCAGCAAGCAGAGAGGAGTTACTCTATTGGCAGGGGTAGTTGACCCCTATCCTGTTCAAGTAGGTTCTGCTATGTAAGGGAGGATTATATCTAGATATACAGGGTTCACCACAGTACTTTGTTGCCACCATGAGGGAAGGAACGAGATTATGCAGCAATGATGGTCTGACAAGTACAAGGTGCTCAGACCTCTCATGAGTCACCGTCTGGGTCACTTTACTGAGTAAGCAATCAAGATTAGCATAGATATTGGCAGAGCATGGAAAAGCCTCTAGAATGTGTGGTTAGAAGAAATGGACATCGTTACCATCTCTGGATGAGTTGCAGCTGCAGTGAGTGTCACTTGTCATACTTTTACTGCAGTTTCTTTCTAAAGGGTGACCTGCACACATTGTGCACATGTACCCTAAAACTTAAAGTATAATAATAAAAACTCAAAAAATAAAAAATAAAAAATAAAAACAAGAAAGGGTGGTTCTTTCAAGATGGTGACATTCAAGCTGAGAATAAGTGAACTCAATATGGGGCACAAGTGCATCTAGATGCAAGTTACACCAAACAGCTCCTCTTGTATATTTGCTCAAGCCACCTAGCGGTCAGCTGCACACACATGCCAATAGCCATCTGTCTCTGCCTGTGCTGTCCTGCCATAGGACCATGCTTGCCTGCATGCAGGGTAGGCCGAGAGCACTTGCAATTAGTCCTTGGAAAGGACCATCAGTGAGTGAGGGGCAGGGATGGGTAGCTTTCCCCCAGAAGTCCACCTAGACCATTCCTCAGAATTGGGCCCAGTTGCCCACCGGGCTTCACCACCTTCTCACCAACGTTTTGTTTTACTTGCCTTGTCTCACTTCTGTAACTCCCTCAGTGTGCTCCTGCCATCTCCCCCACAATTAGTTACTTACACCCAAATCCTTGTCTCAGAGTCAGCTTTTAGAAGAACAAAAACTAAGTACATGTGAAGAGTGAGTCAACTGGTTTTACCTGAAAATTTTTAACCTAAAAGTAATTCAGGTTTGTTGAATTTAACTGAAGTGTTGAAGTCATTTTAGGTAGAGAAATAAAGGGAGTACATCTTTGTCCATCTTAGACTAAGGATATTTAGGAGGACAGTTGTTTACCTTTGCCTCATCTCAATGACCAGTCTGAAGAACCATTATGATACAAGTAGGAAGCTTGGCCTTGTTCTTCCTTTTCTGGACTACAGAAACTTTGGAAGAGAATGAATTAAGATTTGAAATTTAGAGTCTTATCCAGTGGTTCAGGTATGTATTTGGTCTTACACAGTAACAGTTAGCTTGAACATCAAGGATTGTTTTCCATATATAGCAAGTCTGAAGACAGGCAATTACTGGTATTTGTACTGTACAGTCACCAGGTCCTATTCACCCTATGATCTTTAAGATATTTGTCAACATGCTTGTACCTAAGGCCCAAGATGGCTAAGCTCCAGATATCATGGATATTTCAGGTACAAATACGGGGTAGAGCAGTATCTGCTATGCTATTTTTAGTCAAAGAAATAGCTTTCCCAGGAGCCCACCAGCAGACTTATGTTTGTGTCTTCTCTCTTACATTCACCTTCTCTGGAGGCTAGTTTAGCAATGTATTTGTTTCACAGCTACTTTGGTGATAAGAAAAGGGGTTACATATGGGTACTGGGTTAGCTAACTAGTAGTGAATACCCATAGTTTCTTAATCTAATAAAAAGCCAGGGCTTAAGGGAGTAGAACTTCACTTCTAGGGCCCACAGTGTCTTACTGTCATGGCTTTGTAAGTTGAAGCCAAAGAAACCATAATTGGCACACCTACCTACCGACAAGTGATAGTTCCCCCCCTCAGATCAGTTTTGAAATGCTTCCCCAGAAAACACCAGATAACCTGATCTTTTAATGTTATTGTACCCCTGCTTTATCTTGACTGATCTTCGACATATCATGCAACTGGGACCTCCAATGCCAAGCTTCACACATCCATGTAACATTGCTCAAGGATCATGCGTGTAAGTACTGAATCCACTCCACGGAATCCAGGCCTACCCAGAGGACCCACAGCAGGAACCAAAAGAGCTAGTTACTTCCTGCTACTTTTCTACCCTTCACCAGGGCTGCTTGAGTAACCTCGTGCCTAAGCCCTGTATTTACATCTCTAGCCCAAAGACCCAAGACAATACAAATGGCTTTGCTAATCTTGCCCAGGCCACACAACTGGATGACAAGCTGCTGTTTACCTGGATTCTGGTGAGGTACTGAATATACCAGCCTCAGGGGCCAGAACTTGCACAATGTGACAAGTGCTCCATAGCCCTACATGTTCTTGGTGATGTTCTCACATGAGGTTCCTCAGCAGAACTGCACCTGAACCTGCCAGTAGCTAACATCTGACTACTACACTCAAAGCCAGACTGATGTCTAAGTCAGCTGGTCAACTTTAGAAGGGTTAGGCATGGTTGGCCCATCACACAGTGGGCGAAGCAGAGGCAATCTGATCAGGTTAGCTAGTATATTACACGTGTGGTTGGAATTTGGCATCACATCAGAAGGGCTTCCTTTAAATACTAGGTGGTGCAGACTACTGGTGATGGTAAAGATCCTCTTGCAAGTACTGAACTCTTGCCCCATGATTAGCCAGAACACAAGTAGGCACCTAAGCTCAACTTGTAGGACACTTGAGGTTGGTAGAAGCTAACCTGACAACATACACATCCCATCATGGTAGGTAGGGCCAGGATTACAATCTGTACAAGGTTACAAAGACTTTATTAGCAGTGTCACATTGTTGTTTTTATCTTTATGATTTCCTTTCAGAATTCTGTCTTGTTTTTGTCTGATATATGGATATGGTTTATAAGCTACAACCTCAGGCCACATACCTATGTTATATTACATTATGTTAAACTACCATTTTAGAAAGCCTTGCATTTGGAAACTTATAGTTTTGGGTAACAGTTTTACTCTGCAACTAAAGTTTGGGTAGTTATATCCCAGTCATACTGCTGCAGTGGTGAAATGAAACCTCAATGCCAGAGAGCTAGTCCAGCATAAAAGAGGGCCTAATGTTAAAAGTTGAAGCCAGTGGAATATTGAAGCATTAGCCAGTGAAAGCCAAGTTACCTTTATGACTCATTTGGCTGAGTCCTACACCATGGCTACTCATGTACCTTATACATGTCTCCATTATTGGGTGCTTTTGAGTATGGCTATCTTTGCCTGGAGACCAGATCCCCTCCATTATGCCGTCTTTATGTTTACCCATATTCCTGGTAAGGATTTCAGGAGCCACCAAATCCTATTGATTACATCTCTTGTGTCCTTCAAATGTTTTTTGCATTTCCAATTCTGCCACCCTATTCCATTTCTCACCAAGACTTGGACACTCAAAATGGCTTCCCCTGCCCATGATTCCTGACATCTTTGTTTTCTAGAATGGCAAGTTTATAAAATTAAGTCTGATCACAAACACCTGCAGATCACCTGTAACACTTAATAGATTCCCTACTACATGTCAGGTCATGTCCAAAATCCTTGGCAAGACTAATGAGAATGAAACCTAGTGCCCAGCTTCCCCTCCCACTCTGCTAGGCTCAGCAAGTACAAGTCAGTGTCTGAAGCTTGGAGCCACACAATTAAGATTCTGAGAATCTTGGGGAGCACATAGGGTGACCAGCCATGAAGGAAGATGACTGAAGGTGAGACAGTAACATCTGAGCTGAAACCTAAAGCATAGTAAGAAGCCTCAACCCTAAAGCAATGTAGGGTGAAAAAACATGAACCATATCTAAAAATTCCCAAATTGGCCAGCAGCTCTAGAAGGTTGCCCATTGTAGCAGATGTGAGGATGACTGACCAAGCCGAGGCATGGGTAGCAGTGGTCTACAGAAGTTTCAGGAGAGGATCATCTATGTTAATGGGTAGAGGCAGGTGAAGAGGTAAGTGGAATCCAACTCTTCAGTCTGTATCTAGTACACAGAATTCCCTCAGACAATTAGTCTGTGTTATGGATTGGACTGGAATCCCCAGCTATCAAGTCTTGGCTCCAAGGTATATCAGGAAACCTGGAGGATAATCTCTGAAGAAAAGCCAAGATCCTAAATCTAGCTGTGCCCTTCATCTAGTGGAGACGCATCTCCCCCACCTCACAGATGGGCCCAGGCAGGACACGGGACTCAGGAGGTCCTAAGACTCCCTGAGCAGGGAACAGTGAATACTCATGGGGGATGTACTTTAAGTGCTTCTATGCTTCTGCTCCCACTCCACCAGGACCATGCCATCCTGGCCTGTTGCTGGAAGGTCTAGGTGCCTTTTCCTAGGAAAGGGAACAAGAATGTCCTGCAGGCATATTAGCTTTTCTCCAGCCAAGTCTTTAGCAATAAGATGAGAGTTAGGATTAAATCACAGCTTCTGTCACATGGTAGGCATACAAGTATACAAGCCTCATTTAACACACCTGACATGAAGAGGGAGCTACCTGGGGTGTGAGGGAAGTCTACTGTTTCTTTCAACTCTGAGCTTTCAACTCTGAATCAGGCCTTCAAAGTCTCCAAAATGAAGTAGAAAATAAGGTTTTAGTCATCTGGCAATTAACCAGTAAAATATATCTCCGTTTTACAATGACCAGCAGTTTAAGACATTCTACATCCAGAATCAAAGATTAAGACACCACCCTGGATACATTCTGCACAGACACTGCCCATGGTTGATGGCTACTTCATGTGGATCATCTCAACCTTCATCCCCTAGGGGTTCCCCAGCTTGAGTCTTCCCCTCAGAGGGAGGTGGACAGTTGAGCCTGCCATCCCAAGGTCCTTCCTACTCTGGGGACTGAAAGGTCCCACATCCATGGCAGCTGCCCCTGTTCTGGCTGGGATCCCTATATTGAGGCTGTCTACTCCCACAGCTGATTTTACTCTGCCCTCCCCTGTGGATCATGCTATGTGACTAGTTTCCTCCAGGTGGCATAAGAATGGTTTACTCTCAGCCAATCTAAAAACCATATTGTAGGATTTTAGAGGAAAATGGCAAGAGACAGGACTAATGTGCAACTCCCACTTGGACAGGAAGAACAGTGTGGAGACTCACATCATGGGCTTTTACTCCAAGAGCCACTGCAGGAACATACCAGGAAAACAATTCAGACCCTTTGAAAGGAGCAGCTTGCTGCTGCAAAATCCATGAGACAGCCAAAAAACTGAGCTCCCAAAAGTGTGAGAGGGGGAGAAGTCTGCTTTCAAACACACATCCCCACTGAGGAACCTGAAAACCCAGATCACAGGAGGATTTAACCTTACCTAGAGCTGAAACTCATCTAGGGAATGGAGTGAAAAACATAAGCAGAAGCAGCAACTAGAAGAGCCCTATAGGCACTCCCAATCCCCAGCTCAGGCCCAGGGAAGCCATACCTGGCCCTCACACAGGGGTCCTTGGGGAAGGCAGCCAGTGAAATTGGAGAGGGGCCACAAGGTGAAGGAAGCTTCTAGCTGAAGTTTGTAGTAAATTAAGCATAGATTTTCCTGAGCAGAATCCAGGGAGGTAAACAGGCAGTACAGATACAAGTAGAAGCTGCAGCCATTGGTTCATGAGCTGCCTGAGAGCCCTGCTTTCTCAGTGTGAAGGCTTATAGCCTGAGGCAAGATCTCAGCCCTGCACACCCGCTGCCTGGATATAAACTCAGTGCTGTTGGCAGGGCACAGCAGGAGCCAGACTGGCCTTGCCGGCTACGTGGTGGCTGAGTGAGGCCTGTCACTACCAGCTTTCCCCCACTTCCCTGGAAACCTGTATGACACAGCAGAGGCAGCCATAATTCCCCCAGAAACAGATCCATTGGCCTGAGAGCCACCCCCTATCCCCTCCCACAGTGGCTGCAGCAAGCCCCACCCAAGGAGTCTGAGCTCAGACTCACCTAGCCATGACCCCACCTGATTTTTTTCCTACCTGCTGTGATAACCAAAGAAACTCTTGGGAGCTCTATGGCCCCACCCATCACCTGAGAAACCCAAGTACTTACCCTGGCCAACACAGGGCAAGATTATATCCTCTTATACTACTGCAGCTGGCGCTCTTAAAAGTGCCACCTCCTGGCTGGAGGCTAATCAACAACCCATTACAGCAACTCATAACAGACCCACCCTGCTCCAGAGGAGGAGAAAACAGTTAATTCCACTGCCTGCACACCCCGGCTAACCAGAGGTCCCAAGTCTGTCCATGTGACAACTTCACTACTTGCATGACCAGCATTGAGAAAATGAGCTCACTATAGCCAAGGACTCCCAGAGTCCACTTCACTCCCCCTGGAGCAGGTGCTGGTATCCACAGCTGGGAGACCTGAAGGCACGGCACATCACAGGACTGTGTAAACATTCCCCAGCACCAACCTAGAGCCCATAGCCCTGCTGGGTGGCTAGACCCAGCAGGGCAATAACAATCACTACAGTCTAAGCTCTCAGGAAGCCCCATCCCTAGGAGAAGAGAGTACCACATCAAGGGGTCATTCTGTGGGACAAAAATCTGAACAGCAGCCCTTGAGTTCCAGATTTTTCCACTGAAACAGTCTACCCAAATGAGAAGGAACCAGAAAAGTACTTCTGGTAATATGATTAGAGGTTCTATAATACTCCCAAAATATCATACTAGCTCTCCAGCAATGGATCCAAACCAAGAAATGTCTGATTTGCTAGATAAGAGAATTCAGAAGGTTGATTAAGCTACTCAAGGAGGTACCAGAGAAAAGTGAAAACTTCGACTATATTTTAGAACTTTTCAGGCACCAAAAAGCCTTTAAGGTCACAACTGGTATGCTTAAAGTTCATCGTTCCTTTTAAGACACATTCCCAAAGTGCCAGAAAATCTTAGGGAAGCATGAATAGTTTGTCACCTAATCCAGTACATTACCTTGTTAATAGGCAAGGAATTCTACATGGGCAGGAAATTTTTAAGCTAGGATCCACCCACAAATAGTAGTTGTAGTTTGACTACAAGTCCAACTAGATTCCATTTTAAGATTTGCTTGCTTTATGTTTCTTAATGTAGCTATGAAAAAAGTTCTAGTTACACAGGTGGCTCACAACATTTCAATTGGACAGTGCTGCCCTCCAGGTTATCAGTAGGTAGAGCTCCCTGTGCTGAGTGAGAAGAATTAAAGTCTCAAGAGGATGATGTCTACAATGGCACCCAAGGACAGCCATCTCAGGATGCAGATGCTTCAAGGCCTCAGCCTGCCTGTCCCTGCTACCTGGCATTCTGGTCTGACCCTGGAAGGTTCTCCAATTATATCTACTCCATTACCATTTTCAAAGAATGCACCAAGACTCCTCAGCTCATTCAGGCTGTTGTATCTTGATCCAAATAGTCTTACCCCGTTCATTGACCAGAAGATGACTTGGGTAATAGGAAGAGAATAGAAGACAGACTTTGGGTAGCATCTCAGCAGGCTTACTTGAGATTTAGAGCCTTAGTTTTACCACTTGGCCTCCCACAAGAGAGACTCAGAAGATAGCATTACTTTATTAAAAATGTAACGTTGATCAAACATGAAGACTCCAGAGTCTACTGTCATGTTACCTCTGCCCTATAATTTAGAAATCTAAATTTCTAGTTCATCGAGTTCCTTATTAGCCAGAGTTGTCATTCTAGTAGAGCAAATGGTTGGGTCAAGCTAAGTAGCAGCTGCCGACTCACATAGGCTATTGCTTGTCTGTTGCTGCCAAACAAATGATCCCAAATTAGCAGCTTAAAACAGTTTCCAAGGGTTAGGAACACAAAGCACAGTCTAGGTAAATGCCTCTGGTTCACGTTCTCTCATGAGGTTGCAATCCAGCTGTTGGCCAGAGAAGTTTCCATTTGAAGGCTCAGTGTCAGGGGGATCTGCCTCCAAGTATACTCATGGCAGCTGTCACACCTCAGAATGTCCACTTTCAAACTCACTCACAGGTGGTGAGCTTCAACTCCTCACAGCCTGTTGGACTGAGGGTTTCTGCTACTTGCTGTGACACTTGTATCCTCCATGGGGTGACTCATAACATAGCAGCTTGCCGTCTCCTCAAACAATTGATCAAAGAGAAAAAGACCAACTACAGAAGCCAGTCTCTATAGCCTAATCTTGGAAGTAATGTACCATCAACTTTTCCCATTAACTATTCATCACAAGGAAAGTAACTACATCCACCCTGAAAGTAGGGTGCTTACCACATGCAAGGATCACTGGGGCTCTCACAGGTTGCCCACCTCACCACATGGGCTGTGCCATCTCCTGCGTCCTATCACTCCTTATCTTGTACTTTGTCTCGTGGCTCAGTTACTTTGGAATGCCTCTTAAGTTTTGACACCTGCTGTTGAAGGGCATGAAAGTTTTCATCTGAAGTCAAGAGAAAATGGAGGTCTTGCCTGAGACAGAGGGCCTGACACCACTCGGGATTTGGATCGAGTTGGTTTTTCCACATTGCAGTAACAGGCAGTTCCTAGAACCCCAAGGACCATCATAAACTGAATAGCCAATTTAGCTGTTTCAGAGTGATACTAATAAAGTCTGTACCTATGGGATCCATCCTCTAACCTATCATTTTGGTACACCTCCACACAGCTTACTTGCCTCTCCCTGGCCTCCATGCTTTACTAGCACCTGGTTCTAGGCAGCTCTTGTTGACTCTTCTGAAAGCTCATTGTCAAAGTTACAACATATCAGGCAAGTAAAAATAAGTTAAAACTCCCACCCCTTTCATGGGTAGAGCCACTTTTGATCTCTTGCTTATGCATGCAAGAGGACTCGGACAGGACTGCTCCTGCCTGAGGAGTACACCAACCTGAGGAACCTGCCAACAGGTACCTAGAAAAGCCCTGCTCCAGGCAATAGACAAGTTCTGGCTTTGTTGTTCTTCCTTGGATAGTCCTTTCAGAGTGGCCGAGTGCAGAGGGTAAAGATGGAATGGCCTTAGGACGAGAGATCTTGAAGTTTCAGGCTACCTTTGACCGAGGCAGAGAAAAGTCTTTCATGTGGTCCAAGCCATTTAGACATATTGAACTACCATGATTTATACATGCTACAATCATCAGATGAAGGTAGAAAGGGCATTTTACAGTTAATCTTTTCATGGAGAAAAGGGAATTAGGTATAGAAGTGTTTCTGAACACAAAAGGCCATAATATTGCAAGCCCACAACTAACATCATACTCAATAAGGGAAAGCTGAACACTCTTCCTCTAGGATCAGCAACAAGACAGTTGCTTCACTACTTCTGTTCAGTGCAGTAGTGGAAGTCCTAGCCAGAGCAAGTGGCCAAGAAGGACCAAACGCATCTAAATCAGAAAGGTAAAGTAATGTTGCCGTTGTTTGCAGACATCATATAGAAAAACCCTAAAGACTCCACTGTTAAAACTAATGAGTTCAGTCATGTTGCAGGATACAAACATACAGGAATGTAGCATTTCTATACACTACACTGCCCCAAAAAGAACAATCCCACTTAATCAAAAAAAAGACTTAGGAATAAGTTAACCGGAGAGATAGATCTTCGTACAGAAAGCTAAACACTGAAATTTGAGATAAATGGGAAGATATCCCAAGCTCATAAGATGCAATATTAAGATGTCCATACTACCCAAAGCAGTCTACAGATGCAAAATTCATTTTCATAGAAATACGAAGAAGAGTTAAAATTCATAGGATAGCCTGCTAGGAAAACTTCTGCTAGAACAAATCCGCTAGAACACTACCTGATCTCAGTGCCAAGTTAGTTATCCTAGCAGTATGATACTGGCATTAAAACAGACCAATGGGCCAACAGAACAGGACAGAAAGCCCAGAAAAACTCAAACATATGTAGTCAACTAGTTCAGTGGTACCAAGATGACACCATAGGGAAAGGTCAGATGCTTCAATAAGTGGTTTTGGGAAAAAGATTTCTACATGCAAAAAAAGAAATTGAACCCTTATACACAAGTGACTAGTGGATTAGAGCCCTAAATTCAAGTCCTGAAACTAATACGCCTGCAAGAAAACACAGTTTGACATTGGTCTTGGCAATTATTTCTTGAATAGGATACCAAAAAGTATAAGCAACAAAAGCAAATTTAAGTGAGACTACAAACTGAAGAGCTTCTACACAGCAAAAGAAACAAAATGAAAAGGCAGCCTATGAATTTGCCGGAGTATTTGCAAACCATATCTAATAAGGTATTAACATACAAAGTTTAGTCAATTCACATCCCAATATTAATAAAACAACCCAATTTTAAAAGTTGGTAGGAGCTAAATAGACATTTCTCCAAAGATGACATACAAGTGGCCAGATATATATGAAGTGCTCCACATCTCTGGTCAGGAAAATGTCAATCAAAACCACAATGAAGCATCATCTCATGTCTGTTAGGATGACTTTTCAAAGAGACAAGAAGGTGTTGGCAAGAATGTAGAGAAGGGAAGGAACCCTTGTCTGCTGTTGGTGGGAATTAGATTGGTGCAGATGTTATGGAGAACAGTATGGAGGTTCCTCAAGAAGTTAAGAGCCCAGCATTTCCTCTTACAGGTATATACCCAAAGGAAGTGAAGTCACCACCTTGTAACAATGCCTATGCTCCCATGTTCATTTCAGCATCATTCAGCCTTAGAAGGCAATCCTGTAATTTGTGACAACATGGATGAACCTGGAAAATATTAAGTGAAATAAATCAAGCCAAGACAACTCATGATCTTATTGTGGAATCTAAGAAAACCAAAAATTGAATACATAGAAACATTCAGACAGTGCTTACAGAGAGCAGGGAGAAGTAAGATGTAAGTCAAAGGGGTATAAAGTTGTAGTCATGTAGGTTAAGCCTGGAGATCTATTATGCAATGTGAGAGCTATAGTTAATATCGTGTTGTACACTGATTTGAGACAGGGTCTCACTCTGTCGCCCAGGTTAGAATGCAGTGGGGCAATCTCAGCTCACTGTAACCTCAACCTCCCAGGATCAAGCAATTCTCAGGCCTCAGCCTCCCAAGTAGCTGGGAGTACGCCACTATATCTGGCTAATTTTTGTATCTTTAGTACAGTTTTGCCATGTTGGCCAGGCTGGTCTCGAACTTTTGGCCTCAAGTGATCTGCCCCCCTCGGCCTCCTAAAGTGCTGGGATTACAGGCATGAGACACTGCACCCAGTCCCACTGATTTGAGTAGATTTTAGGTACTCTCACCACACAGGTTTATACATGCTACAGAAGTGACATTTAAAAGGATAGACCATTACTGATAAAAGTTCTATGATGGTCCTGAAAAGTTTGATTCCTACAGATTCTCCTTAGTTTGATTCTTACATTATATTTAACAGATGTTGGTAGTATATTAGCCTCTGCACACTTTATCCTACTTGGAGTTGTTAAGGAGGCAGCTTTAGGCTAAACTTACATATTAAAGTTCGGCCTAAAGATTTCTCTATACATTGTTAATTGTAATAAGTGGAGGTATAACCAGACCACAGCCTACACTTGTGCCAGAGTTGGCCAATCAAATGTAGCCAACCATTTAAACTATTCAAATAAGCAAATGCCAAGCTGCAACCAATTGGCTATTTCTGTACCTCACTTCTGTTTTCTTTATACCACTTTTTCTGTCTAAGTCTACCACGTGACTGCTCTGGGGTGTCTGAGCATACTTTGGCTCAGGAGGCTGCCCGAGTCGTGAATCATTCATTGCTCAACTAAACTCTTAAATTTAATTCAGTTGAAGTCTCTTATCAGAATAAAACTAGTCCTCTCATGGACTCTGTTGGCAGGTATCCAGTAACTAAAGCTCAGTTCTATTTCGGGTAGGGGGTGGGGGCAGGGGGTGGGACGTGCTCAGGAAAGGCAGTGGCCCTGCTAGGAAAGATATGCCGAGTACATTCGTGTGAGAGTGCAGGCCAGGGACTAGAAAGCATAGTCAAGTAACTGGGCACAATGGCTGTATGAAGGTCTGCCGGTTCAAGCCACCATCGAGTAACTGATGGGCCACAGGCATGCCGGTGCTCTCTTGGGACTGGCCAAAGCATTTGTGCACCCACACCAGTTAGCTTTCTAATGCAGTTCTTCCTTTCCCATCCCTTTAAACAAGTCTGTAAGTACTCTTCATGCCAACTCCACTTCAATCTGTCAACAACCCAATCTGCAACAATAAGCTGAAGGACCCCTTGGAACATGATCCCTCTCTACTTGACTAGAATGCCTGTGTATCATGACCAAGCCCTTCAACTCTAAATCTTCTCAGATGTGTGTACTGCCCAGTTCTGGCACATGTAGGATGTGTCATCCTTCCCGTAGTTCTCTAGTTTCTGGTTACATACCAACTCATAGCTCATTAGGACCCCAGACATTTATCTTATCTTCTGGCATGACTTCTTTCCCAGTAATGGCTCCTGACCTAGGAGTTTTGTGCTTCTTTCACCTATCCAGCCTAAATACATGTCTGCAAAGCCAAAATTCTTACTACCTTTATTAAGAAAACACTGCCACTGTGGGCTCAATGGCTCAGATACCATTTCAAACTGGCTTTACACCTTTAGGGATGCCAGGAAGGATCCTAATGCTGAGCTTACAAAATAATGGATACAAGATATCCATCTTCCCACCTACCCTTCTCTAAGGTGCCCAGAGAGAAATGATTGGAACTTGGTATTGCTACATCTTCCTCAGTACTTAAAGAGTTCGATTCACTTTCTGCTTTTGTGAATTTAGTGGTATCTATTAGAAAGACACTAGACAAAGTCAGAACTACATTCTAAACCTAGTCCAGATTAAGAAAATGGAGTACATATACAATAGAGCAGTATTCAGCCATAAAATGAGATCCTGTCACTTGCAACATGAATATAACCCTTAGTCAAGTAAGCTAGGCACAGAAAGACAAATTTCACATGTTGTTATTTGTGAGAGCCAAGAATTATAACAATTGAACTCATGGAGAGAGTTAGATGGTTAGAGGCTGGGAAAGGTAGTGGGGATGGTTAATTGGTATAAAAAGTTAGAATGAGACCTAGTATTTGATAACACAACAGGGTGACTATAGTCAGTAGTTGTATGTATTATACTAGGAGTGTAATTGGATTGTTTTTAAACACAAAGGATAAATGAGGGGATGGATACCCCATTTACCATTATATCATCCATTGCATGCCTGTATCAAAGTATCTCATGTACCCCATAAACCTATGCACCCACAGAGATAACTAGACTTGGTCTAACACCTCAGCTGAATTACCTTGGGGGAAGTTGTTTGCATGTAAGCTGCAGAAGTAGTAACACACAGACTTAACCCTTGAGGAAGAAAAGTACTAGACTGCCTGAACCAGTTAAAGTATTGTAACTAGTGTTCAAGTTTGAGCCTCTACAAGAGGCTAGAGTTGGCCAAATTTGTTATGAAGGAATTAGTTCAATAGTGATAACCCTTGCTATAAGAAGTCACCATCTCTAAAGTTCGGGAGTTGACTGGCAGAACTATCCAGAAGTTACTATGAAGTTGAAAGTGCACTGGGACAAAGCAGTGGGTATACCAGCAACTTCCGCTTTCAGGGATTTCAAAAGGATGTGCATGAGCTGCTGTCTTCTGTGTCTCTACAATGCCTCCAACTCATGCTCATTGTTTTATCTGCTGTGCTTTAGTCACTCATCTTCCCTTACATTAGGGGAACAGTCAGATGAGCCTTATTAAAAGTAATGGCAAAAACTGCAATTACTTTTGCATCAACCTAGTAAGAAAAGGTACCATGCTGCACAGGGACAGGTACTTTTGAAGAGCACATCATTCTCCATTACTGTGACTCCCATCCATTCACCACGGTGTGGTCCCACTGACATGGGAGCTGACTGGCTTCCCTGGCACTGTGCTGTGCTTTAGCATCTGTTTCCCACTTAGGTTCTACTTCTGCTCAGAAAGCTTTTGATTTGAGTCATCTATTTTGAGATCCATTTTCCTCTTAAACTGTTCTTTCTTAAATCTGCTTCTTATTCAGGGCTGTGTACCCAAGGTATTCCTTTAGGACTATCCTAGTCAGTCACTGCTGGGTTCTTCTCTGCCAGAAAGCCCTCTTAGACGCTGCCCAACTTAGGCCACAACAACCCAGAAGAGGTGTCTCAAGAACAGCTCTGCTGTGTGAGTGCTGCCATCTGTTCACACAGAACTCAGTTCCAGCATGTCTGCCCCAGCCATCAGCCCTGTGACTTGTCTGATCCCATCACCTGCACCAGCCAGGATGGGAGAGGTACTCAGCCACCCACGTCTTGAGACATGAGACTTAGACCATCATCTAACAGCCACGGCCTATGGATTCAGACAATTTGTCCTAGATACTGAGAACTATTCTCAAATATGAGGATCAAGTGTTCTAGTCTGGTTTTCTGACCTGGTCAAATGACCCATGAGAGAAGGGTCTATGGTAGTGCCTGCTATCCTTTAGGTGCATGCTTTCAGAGATTCCAGGCTGTGATTCTTTCTACTAGTTAAGATGGGGTTTCTGAGTGACAATGCCTCAGAAGGCAGACCTCATGGGAGACTCCCTATGTAGGATTGCACTTTGTTGATCTAAGTGAGTAGATGGATTTCCCCCTGCTTTCCCTGAAGAAAACTGACAACTGTCAACTTGTCTATCAAGGACCTATAACCCACATAGATTTGCATGTGGGTGATTATGAAGCCACTGTTCTATGGACCTGTGTAGAAAACTGGATCTGCACAGGACAGGGGCCAGTTATTTTGGTCACAAGTGACAACTGAGTTGTACTGACTTAAGTAAAAGGGAATTCATTGGTTCAGGAATTAATGAGTCTGAATATAGCATTGGGTCCAAGTGAGGCTGCTTTAAGATATTCAGTTTCATCAACCAGATTTCCTCTACTTCCCTTCCCTGGTGTCAGATTTGTACTCAGGGTGCACACAGGGCCATACCACCCTCTGGCTGAGAGATTCCAGGTACTCCCCTTATGACACTGCAAGGCTCTAGGCTATTGTTGATCACATCTCTTTTCTTCTAAAAGCACTTCTTGAAACAGCCAGTTCCAGCAATATCTCCTTGGGTTTTTGTGGCATGCCCATGTAGATAGGTTGCACACCCATCCCTGAACTAGTCACTAGTCATGGGGAGGTGGATAGGCATGTGACATGCTCTAATAGGCTAGAGTGTCAGATCTAAAGGGAATAGTTTAAGAATGTCAGGAGCATATTTGGCTGACAGTATGGGAATAGATGTCAAGGAAGCATCAAGTGTGTCTTCTGTAAGAAAAATCAAGTGCAGAGTCAATAGGCCTTTTGAGTTTAAGAGTCTACTGTATCCCCTCACCCCTGGTCTTCCCACGTCTACAAGTGCCAGCACTTTCACTTTTGCTGTTGGAAGACTGCCTTTTGAGTGTTGGACCCATCTTCCCCACACTCACAAGGAGCCAGAAGTACCTGAGAGTTTACACACACCCCTCAGAACCAGTGCCACCATTAACAAGTGAATGTCAGCTATAAGGATGCACACAACCAAGGTGCAACTCAGCCTATTGTTCTCCTTTAGGATCCAAGGGGCCTACAAAGCCTAGGACTTTGCCATTGCAGTCTTGCTTGGCTTCTTACCAGCCTCACTTGTACCTCCTCACTCCTTCACTGGTTTGTCTTGGAAGTATTTCCTTCATTACTTCCACATGAGTCTGTTTCTGAGGAGCCCTAATTAAATACAGTACTTGGTCTCACTTGCACTTCATGAGTCAAGGCACTTCATTTTGTGGATCTGCTCATTAGTATCAGTGAAAGGAACTGACTAGGGTTTTTCCCTTTGAGCTCCAGGCTTCTGGGGGACCCTCCATCAGAGGCCATCAGCCCTCCGTCAGCATCTCCTTAGGCCCCCTTCTCCCAACTCAAACTTACTCCCTCTTGGTAAGGTAATAGGAATGCAGCTGCCAGTACCTGTGTCTTTTAAGGCTGCCCTGTGAGCCCAAAGGGTGTGAGGATTTATATCCCCATTGTGGCTGGCTTTAGCCCATGTCAGATGGGGTGAGAAGGTGTAAGCACCTCTGCTCCATAGCTGATTAAAAGCTAAAGTATAATCTATACTGTCTCCAGAGGGCCTCTGCCCAGTTGAGCTGTATTTACCTCTCTCAGACTCTGGTATCACACCTTCAAGTCACCACCTCTTGTCCACCCCCCTTCTCTATCACTCCATGGTGTTTTACCTGGTTATGTGGTAGCAGCTCAAATTATCTTAAGGTCTGCTTCTAGATAACAAAGTATGACCTACTCCAAATTCCTGACACCAAGCCATTTTCTATGGACACCACCCTGCTTCTGACCAAGCTTCTGTATACAGTAGAATCATTCCATCCAGGCAGAGAATGGAGTCAACCATATGGTCTACTTTCATCTAAACACCTATATCTTATCACCTGCTGGCTTTTAGTTTGGCCACAAGGATGTGACCCTAGAAGGCATGAACTTCTTTCCTAGATCTGGCAGAAAAAGTTGTAAAGGTCCAAAGGCATCCCGAAGTTACTAAGTCAGACAGCTGCACCCACTTCCAAGAGTGAATGGGGGTCACACCCTGTATGTGAGAGAGGAAGATCTGAACCAGGTGCTACTGGATCCACATGCCCTGGGCTCAGCAAGCCATGCAGACATCCATCCCTGTGATTTCCTGAGGCACCACTTCCTGAAGGAGGTGAGAGGCCTTAGGAAAGTGACCACCTTACAGTGCAGACAAGTGGCCCCAGACTAGAAGGTACCTTTTCGAAAAGCTCTACCTCAGGCACAAGTGAAAGCCACCTGAGCTCAGCCACCTTCAACACCAGCTTTCCCAATCTTCAGCTATTACCCCAGAGTCCTGGTGCCTTTGTGCCTCAAAGCAATTAGCGGTATGTTTCAGATGCTTTCAGATAAGCCCTTAACTTCAATATATCCATCAAATTATACTTCAGGTTGAAGAAACTTCCATATAATACCCCCAAAAGCTAAGATACAGTATCCAGGAACCAAGTGGTAGATGTAACATGGCCCCTTCCACCACCTGCTGTGACCCACTCGTAGAAGTGCTTCTTGTCCCACAGCTTTAGCATGTTCAGAATTAGAGCTCCTGATCCCCTGAAGAACACATCCTCTGGAGATACAGAGTGGGTTCCACAGAACCAAAAGCTACAATTTGGTCACTTAGGCTTTTTATACCAGTAGATCAGGAGGCAGACAGGAGTTACTCTACTGGCAGGGGTCAACAATCCTGGTTATGATGAAATAGGTCTCTGCTACACAAAGTGAGGGAAATACACCTGGATTTGTAGGGTTTACTGGGTGCCCCTTAATGCCAGCATTAGTGATGACAAAAGCAGTTATTGTAGCAACATAAGAGACAGTCTGAGATAAGTGGGTGCTCAGACCTCTTGGATAAGGCTGAGTGGCCCTACTGTGTAAAGCTATCTGGACCAGCAGAAATACTGGCTGAGGGTGGAGGGGAATCTAGATTGTACTGTGAGAGGGAGATGAATATCTAGTAGTCACAGGACTAGTTGCAGCTGTGGGGAGAGTAGCTTCTCATGCTCATGTTATTGTAGTATTTGTAAAGGTTGGTTCTTCAGAGGTTGACCTGTCAAGATGAGACAGTGAGCTCAACACTGGATCTGAGTGGGTCTAGATGTGTACAAGGTAGGCTGAGCAGACACTCAGTTTCTCTTGCATGTTTGCTAAGGGCATCCAGAGCTCACCTGCAGACACTTCCACATGCTGATAGATCATGAGCAGGCTGGAACTCAACTCAGAAAAGCTATTGTTCCTAAGCAGTCAGGAAAGATTCTACGCAGAATGGAATCCACGGGCACAGGTGATGCCACTGTCCACAGGTGGAAATTAAAGATAGCCTTGACACATCTGAGTCAGTCATAGTGACTCAGGTTGCATCAGGTTCAGGCTGTCCAGGATACTTTTAGTAAAAACTAGATTGGGGCTTTAGCTACATGTGCAAGACACAACTACATTGTAAAACCCTTTCAAATCAACACTTGGATTAGGGTCTGCATAACTGGGCACTAGCCTATCTACTTCAGCATACCAAAAAAGCCATCACACCTGGTAAGTAGGTTGGTGTAGTTTTAGAGGAAGAGCTCACCTGAAGTGTGTTAACACATTTGAGAACCCACTTGTAGTTTAATACAGCTTTTCAAAACTCCTTAAAGATGTCCAACTATTCAACAGTATTTGGACATACTACATTAGCAACCTGTTCACTTAAGGTGTGCTGTTTGTGAGAATAAAGTGTTGATAAAAATAAACATGATTTTGAGATATGAAATCAACCTAAATGCCCAGTGATAGACTGGATGATAAAGAATGTGGTATGCATACCATGGAATACCCTGCAGCCACAAAGAATGAGATCATGTCCTTTTCAGGATCATGGATGGAGCTCCTGGGGGCCATTATCTAACAAACTAAAGCAGGAACAGGAAACCAAATACATGAATCCATGCTTGCACTTAAGTGGGAGCTAAGTGATGAGAACACATGGCACAGGGGAACAGACACTGGGGCCTACTGAAGTGAAGGAGGGAGAGGATCCAGAAAACTAGTGGGTACTAGGCTTAGTACCTGTGTGCCAAGAGCTGCACAAACCCACATGACAAGTTTACCTATAAGAAGCCTGCACATGTACCCCCTGAAGTTTAAACATGATTAACAGAGCTTTTCTATTACCCCCCAGTACACAAACCATTGGTATGCACGTGATTGGTTATCTGAAACCTCACTGAGGTTGAGTTGCTTTTTCAGTTGTCCAATTGGTATGCTATTTACACTGATCCAAATCAGTTGTATGGGACTCTTGTGAGACTGCTTTGGGGTAGTGTGGGCTGGAGAGTTGGGGAATGGCAGGACATCCACTTGGGGAAGAGTGGAATGTGTGGAGTCACTCTGGCTCATTTAGTGCTTTTATTGTTTGGGAGTTGGCTGAGGCTCTACCAGAAGGTGGTTGTGGTGGTGCTATTATGAAGCTTCCCATTCCTGAAGGGGCCATAACTTAGTGCCAGAAGCAGAGAGGCAGTGGGTTGTCATTCCTCAGCCAAAAAATCCTAGCCCAACAGGCCCCTGTCTGTCAGGTCCTTGGTAGAGATTACCAAGCCCTGATTAAGTAGGTGTGAGTTTCCTATTGCTGCAGAATTACCATTAAGTGGCCCAATTTAACACAAACTTGTGTTTTTGGTAGGAAGTACCAAGTCTAACAGTACTTCAAGTTGCAGCCAAACTATAGATAAACATCCTACAACTCTGCAGGTCAGGTCTGAAGTTAATCTCACTGGGCTAAAATGGAGATGTGAGCAGGGCTGTATTCTAGGAGATTCATCTTACCTCCTCCAGCTAGTCTAGGCTGCCTGTATTCCTTGGTGCATGATGTCCTTTCAACCTTAGTGATCAAGGGCCTAAAGGAACAGGATTTGAAGACAAAAAAAAAATGAAGCTGAGGAGAATAGGCACATGGATCTACCCGAGGAATTAGGCACAAGATCTGCATGCTTGTCTCAACGAGAGTATCTACCACAGAAGCAGGGTTCCCAAGTATCACCTTGAACTGAGGGATCCATTGTACACCTGAGGTGAAACAGACACCTGATCACAATATCCATTGTCCTACCATATACACAACATCACACCAAAGCTGGTCTTGCAGGTATCTTCAGGATTCCTGCGTCCTAATGTGCTGACTTAGTGATAGTCTATGCACCTGTGGCACTGTCCTCCAGAATGCATCTACAAATTGAACCAGTGACATCATACATTGTTCCCAGCCCTGTGTGTCCTGTGTATTGGTGACAAAGCAATGATCACTCTAACTTCTTTTACTATCGTTCCCAATAACCCACTTGAGAACTATGCCTGAGACTGAGCAATTAGTTGTCTTCAAAGTATTTCAGGGAGATTCCAGAGGACACAGTTCAATAAACCCACAATTAGGCTACCATTTTGGACTCCTTAAACCAGTAGTCCAGCAGGGACGGCACAGGTCTGCTTTGCTGATAGTAACTAGCCCTATCATGGTGAGTTTGGGTTGCTGTTACTAGGTGGCAGCAGGAATCGGCATGTCTACAACTCAGGGGATTTGAAGGAGAGTGGTCTTGGTGCTCAGTGAATTGGCAAACTGCAGCAGCCATGACCTAGCAAAGGTGAAGTAGGCAGAGGCTCAGATCTCAGGGATGAAGGTTTACTTTATTCCACTGGGCAAGAAATTTGAAGAGGGACATTCTATAAAATCCCTCCTGAAAAAATCGCAACAAGTATAAGAGAAACATGGAAGAGCCTTAAAGCTTTAAGAGCTGAACACTAAACATTAAGTTTAATATACTATAGACCTCATAGCCATTGCTCATGAGTTATGTTACTACATATAGACTAATAGCTTTGTGGCACCTAATGACCTGGCCACAAGTACAATTTGAAGCACAGGTGACCTCAGACTTGGCTGAACACCCTTGTGAACTTCCTAGAACACAAGAGCATTAAGAGGCTTGTGAGGAGCTACTACAGGCCATTTCTCACTTAGCTTCCTGATCTAAGCAGGCTGTCATGAACGCATTTCATTGCTTCTAGGGTATTCATGAAGTAATGGAGATCAGAGTCTACTAAGGCACAAACCACTTGACCTAGCTCTTAGGGCATGTCAGGTTCTTATCTGTCTCATAGGCAGTAGTCAAGCTTGCACCAAGAATGGAAGGATAAAACATTGAGGAGCCAGCATCAGTCTAGGTCCTATACAATGTGTAGGAAGACAAGTGGGATAACCTTGACTCCTAAAGTGCAGGCCCAGATGGATCCAGTGGAGGTATCTCTTGGTAATAGAAATACTCAAGGGAGAACTTTCATTAGAGTGAAGGGTTTCTCATTCCTCAGCCACCAAACGTGGCTTACTGCTAAGGGAACAATGTTAAGTCAGCCTCTTCTGCTTTTAGAGGCAACAAGCAGTTGGGTGTGCTACTTCAGTTTGTCAGCTAACCCCAAAGCTTTGAGACCTGAGAAAAGAGCCTTGCAGCAGGTCCGGCTTGGTTTGCTTGCACATTTGATGATTCAACTCCAAATTGGAGCCTATAAAATCTTAGGAGTCACCTTCCCTAGTAAGGGCAGGCTCAAATAAGTTCTGGAGGCTTAACAGACATCATAGTGATTGTAGTTAGTAGTGTATCATATACTTGATGTTTGGGAATAGATCAAGTGTCCTACAAAAAAGTATGCAAGGTGATGGACATGTTTAATGTGGTAAACACCTCAGCGTATATTGAAACACTTTGTACTTTGAGACAGTTTCTCTTGTTGCCCAGGCTGAAGTGATCTCAGCTAATGCAACCTCTGCCTCAAGTGGATTCTCCTGCCTCAGCCTCCCAGGTAGCTGGGATTATAGGCATGCGCCAATACACCCAGCTATTTTTTTTTTTTTTTTAAAGTAGAGATGGTTTCATCATGTTGGTCAGGCTGGTCTCAAACTCCTGACCTCAAGTGATCCACCCACCTTGGCCTCCCAAAGTGACTTTGAACATCTTAAATGCCATTTTTATTTGCCTATTATACTTCAATAAAGCTGGAGGCCTGAGGGGAAGGCTCACATGTCAGGCACTTCACAGTAAGATTTGGGGATTTTTTTTCCTTCTAACATGGTTGGCAGAAGTTATACAAATAAGCCATTTTTTCCACAAGGACCTTGTCGGGAGAAGCAAAGACTGGTTTCTGGTTTTATTATATCCAAGTATGTTCAGATCTAGTTAAAGAATGAGGAGTAGCCGGGACAAAGTGTCCTGAAGCAGAGATGAGCACAAAATGCATAGGGCAAAGAAAGCAAGCAAGCAACATATCTTCAGATTTTTCTAGGGCTATGCTTAGCAGAAGTGTCCTGGCTTAGGCACAGATACACTGGTAAAATGAAAGGAGACTGTCAGCAAAAACTATTGCTATTCATCTATGGCTTCATGGAGCTAACTGGACATGGCCGAGTCCACCTTAATTTTCAGTGCTCTTTGGGTTCTCCACTTGAAGGATGTCAGGGCCATTTAGTTTCACACTGCTAGTGTGGCATTTCAGGTGCTGGGAAGGAAGGCTCGGTTATTCCCTAGTGTCTGTAGAGGACCTTATCGACCCGTTTCAACTTTTGACACCTTTGATATTAGGTATGACTGATGGGTTCCCTCTTAATAACTGGGATGGGCTGCATTTCCCCCTGCCTCACTGGATCCTGCCTGACATGCAGTCTTGAAACCCACTGTCAGGAAGCAGTATCACCCATGACAAAGAACAGCATCCAGCCAAATTGGGAAACACTTGCTTTGAGGGTACAAGGAGCTTGCCTCTTACAGATTGAGGGACTTAAGGGCACTCCCTTTTTTACTCTGGCCAAAGGCATTTGGGAAGTGAAATCTCACTCTTGCTGTCATCTTAATCTACTCTGGTCTGGCATTCCCTTTGGTGGGACAACCTGATGCCTCAAGATCATGGAGGTGGCCATTCCTTCAGTTCATGTACTACGCCCCAGTATGCTTACTTAGGTCAGGTGAAGCTAGTAGAACCCAGTTACAACATGGTAGAAAGCGATTATTAGTAATGCCTATCTTTTTCCTGCAGTACAGCTGTCCCCAGAGTCATCGCTAACCTACAAGAGTAAGCGAGAGCTAAGTTCACAGTAAGCATAGCAGGTTTTGTAATCTAGAGATTAAGGTTTAAGAACCTAGCTGGCTCTAAAAACAGGTCTACTATACAAAAACCAGCACATGAGGTGCCCCGTACAATCTGGGAGATACTCTGTCAGCAAGCACAGGGGTAGATACTAAGCAATCACACCAGACCTCAGCAGACTCTTCCAACCTAGGAAATAACTAGTTGGGCTCTAAAACAGCCTAACATTGCCTTGGGAAAGGGGGAAGGGTAATTTAGCAAAAGGCTCCCAAAAACTATGAAAGAAGCCTTTCCTCTCCAGGAAGAGCCCATTCTCAGGTGCTCCACTGGGATGTTTACACTCTAAAGCACATTTCCACAGTGCTAGCTGAAAGCATCGACGGGGTCAGGACATGGTTGGCTGGGTGTCTGTTTGCTTAGCACCAAGTTCCTGGTTGGGTGCTCAGTGTTTGGCAGGGGTATCTAGGCAGGACACAGCCCAGAGAGGTAGTAGTGTACAGATACCCGGTATTGGCTTCAGTGTTATGACCAGGTTTGCAATAGTGGTCTGTTTTATCAGGATACTTTACAATTAATAGTCAGCTAAGATGTGGAGAAAGGAGTTAAAACTAGAGATTCACCAACAAAACTCAAGGGAAAGGAGTCAGAAGGAAGGGATTGGAGGGAGAGAAAGATCCCAGGCCTAGAGGTCAGAGGGCCTACATACATGTTTAAGGACATTTGGGAGGATAAAAATTAAATCCAAGTAGAACATGGTGCAGATAGTTAGCACCAGCCATCTGAGGTAGTGTTTCAGACAGGGACAATCTTGCCCCATCCCACCCCATCCCACAGCACATTTGGTAATGTCCGTAGCCATTTTTGGCTGTCAGCAGGGAAACGGGGATGCTACTGGTAGCTAGCAGGTAGAGACCATGGATGCTGCTAAACATTCCACAATGCACAGAACAGACCATCCCCTACCAAGAATTTTCCAGCCCAAGATGTCAATATCCAGCCTCAAATTTCAGACTGAGGAAATGGTAAGTTTTTGGCTGGGTTATTCAAATGGATATTAAGGTAGTCAAGGATGGCAGGATCTCAGGGCAGAGGATCCTTTTAGTTGCCTTGATCTTCATCTCATCTCCAGGCCATTTTACTATTTTGACCAACAGTAGAAATAGTTCTTAGTAGCAAAAGCCTCAGTAAGAAAGCTCATAGTGTTTAAAACTAGTTTGAATAAACTTCAGAACAATTTTTGGAGAGCTTAAGACTACTAAGCTCCTCTCCCAGCTCTAACAAATAACGGCCTTGTGAAGAGTCTCACAAGCAATATGCTTAGGTTTTAGTGACTCGAGTAATCTTGATAGTTGAAGAGGGTAGCTGGAGAAGCTGACTGGAGTTCTAGAGGCACAGAAGGGAAACAGAAGTCAGTATAGGTGTACAGTACAGATGACTGGAGGCATATTAGGGTACCGGCCAAGCCTGTCAGTTGCAAATCCTGTTATGGTCAGTTACCTCCAAGTTCTAGGGGAACTCTAGGATTATGTTGTACTACTTAACTATGACATGGTACTTGAGTCTGAGGTGGCTATGAAGCTGCAGGTGAGATCGGTATAGTTTTAGAAGTTCTACAGCTTACGTGCACCTGCTCAAATGTTCAACCTCCCCTCTCTTAGACACTCCAACCACTTGCTCAGACACATTGGAGCTATTTTCCTTCTAAGTGCCTGCGTGGTTTCAACCGGAGACCTCCCAAACCTGTGTGCAGTCCCTAGTTCTTCCTTCCATTGTAGGAGAAAGCACCACACCCTGACAGCTTCTGAAGGGTTCCATGTTACCAGTAGTTGAACACATGGGTCACTCACCCCAAAGGACGCACCAGGGCAAGCACCAACCCAAAGCAGGGGCTCCATGGTCCTCAGTGCATTAAGCGTGAATTATTTAAATCCCTTAGTTTGGCAGGGATGATGCAGATGCCTGGAAGCATCTAGTACCAAAATTAACGTCCTGGAGAAACGTAGTTTGAGTTTTCTTCATGAGGAGCAGGGCACCATAAAAGGGGTACATCCTGAGAATGTTGCCCATACCTTGAGAAGTGCCATGGTTCTAGAAGCATCTAGTGAGCTTACTGATCCTTAAGTTCAGGAGAAAAGCATACCTGCAGTAGTTGCAGGCTGCAGCATAAAGGTGCCCTACTGCTTGGGCTACGTGATCTAACATGGTGCTGGAAGTAATTGTGATGCATGAAGATGCCACATGACATCTCTGGAAAATCCAAACATAAAACCCTAGGTTTCTACAGCAAGGTACCATCTATGACAGAACTATTCTGCATTTGAGAAATAGACCATGACTTAAAACTATTAGATCCCAGGGGAGACTGAGTCCTGAACATTTCACACCAAGTAATATCCCAAACTGGAGCTCCCCATCATAAGCTAGGTTTATACCAGATCTAAATCCTAAGGTTAGGTAGGACAATAACAACTCACTTTTCCCCTGCCAGATTTGTTCTTCTATTGTATCCTCTGTTAGTGGCACTATCACACAGCAGTGCCCATACCAGAAGCCTGGAAGCTGATCATGTCTATTACTACCCACTCTTATGACACCCATTCCAATCCCCGAAGTCAGTTTTCCTACTTGAGATGTTGCTATGTTGAACATACAAGTCTGACCATGTTACTGTCTTGTATAACACTATCCAGTGTCTTCCCTGACCCATTAGGTAAGTGCTGACCCTCTTGTAAGAATCTGCTCCCCTCCCCCTCAGCTTGGTACTGGCAAAACCAAGCTGCAACTTTTCTTAAGCTTTGTTCCGTCTATATGGACGATGCTTTTTCTAGACTTCTGCTTTCACATAGAGCAGCAGTAAGGTTTACTTTATGCTTTCATTCCCTGACCCTACTCCCATTACCAACTTTGGGAACACCTTTAGGGTTAACCAGATTGTTATTGCCACACTGATGTTACTCAGATACAGTTCTACCTTTCGGTGCTCCCAGAAGCAGGGGTTCTAGTGTCAAGACCTTGAGATATAGCTGGAGGACCCGGTTAGCTGAGCAGACAAGGGTTCTTAGCAAGTCACTCTGCAGACATTCATGTTAATATACACTGAACTAAAGGGAATTCGTGAACCATCGGGCATAGCATCTGAGTTGGTATTGCTATCTAGACACCCAGAGCATTATGGCCACAAGTTAAAGTACACACACACAGGGGTTACAACTATCTTCCATTTGAGAAATGGATTGCAACTTTAAATTATACCCTAGTACAGACTGAGGAAATGGAGTTCTTGCAGATATTTGGCTGACAGTTGGTCCACTAGGTCCAAAGACCCACCCAGAAGTATTTCCCCTGAGTATACAATTGAAATTGATGCTTGTCATTTGAATAAATCCCCATGTTGGGTCCCTGGCATGTGAAGTAACAGCATCACAGCAGGGCCAGTTAGAAACTTCTGAAACTGTTCCTACCCCAGCCAAGATATTAAGTCACAAGTATTGCATCCCTGTAGGGGATGGTCAACATTAGTGCCATGCTTAAGTATCAAGCAAATATGGTTGGTGGTCCTTATCTGTTCAATTCTGCATTCTAGCCCATGATGAAATTAGACACTAGAGGATAATTAAAGCACTACAAGTTCAACCAAGTGTCTGGCCTGGTTCCTGATGGGTAGGGTTCCACAAGCAGTATACCTGGTCAGCTACTTTGTATCACAAAGGGCCCAAGATGAGAATGCACATATACATAGGTGGTTCAGTGGCATCACTTTCCAGTCAGCAGCCTGGAACAAAGGCCTGAACGGTCAGAGATAAGATTTGGGTAGAGGAATGTGGATGGACGTAGTAAGGCTAGGTATGAAGTGTGGAGCTGTGTGTCTCACATTAACACCCACCAGGAAGGATCCATCTTGGAAAAGATACTAAACTTACTTGACCTGGCTGAGACGGTATTGCAGAACCATATTGCGGGGCTGGGGCTCTACCTCTTCTTCCCTTCCCTAGTTCCTTGCACAGGTGTTACACCTGTAAGACCTGAAGATTCTCCCTTGCTGCTCCTGTTCCATCTCCCTTCCGCCCTCCACCCCAAGTATTACCCCCACTGAGTCTCTTGCACTTAACTACAAAGGATCCAAACTGACACCATAGAAGTGGTTCTTCCTACCCCTGCTAGTATTGATTGCCTTTAAATGCATTCCCTAGGCCTACATTCAGCACTCCCCAACCACAGGCCGAGATGCAGAATCTAATCCAAGGTAGACTCATCCACATACCTTGGAAACCCCCCCGCCCCCCGCAACCCGCACAATTATGCCATGCCTAAGGTCAGAATTGACAAAGTTGGCCAAAATTCCCTAGATCCTACTGGTAAAGGGTTGCCTTCTATTTAAGATTGGAGCTGAGCAAGAATCCAGCCACAACGCCATAGTCAAATTCACAAAGCTTCCTGAGATTTACCCATGTTTAAGAGCTCCTCTAACCCTGTGCTGGGAAGTTCCTCTCATGCCTCAAAATGTTTGCTACTTCTTCTGGGAAAGCAGTGAGAGACTTCCAACTATCTGTTATCTTGCCACTAATTTCTCCTCCCCAGACTTGGCCACAGAGGTATTGCTAGAAGCAGTTCCTTTCTTCCCTTAGTGTAACCCACCCAATCTCACATTCCCACCAAACGAAATGAAGACCTTGGAGAAGGTCTTTCCTTCAAGCACTCCCTAGTTTGGACTCAGTACGTCTAGACAAGTGACTTAAGTATTGTATGGGAAAGCTGTGAACACCATCTGCAATTCTCACTGTGAAACCTGAAGGTGCTTAATCTCCCAGCACCTTCTGATTAGACCAAAAGTATAGACATTCATCTGCCTCAGGAAGTCAGAACCATTGTGTGCCAAACTAGCACGTGTGGGAGGAGATGCTTACCTAGAGATTCTATCAAACAGCTGCTGAGACCCCATTACCCAAGACATTCACTTCCATATGCAGCAGGACTTGGCCAACTTCCACATCTGTCTTGCCCTGATGGTGGTACTCCTCTCTGTGGTGGGGTAGGGGAGGAGGGGGTGGCGGCGGGGGAGTCTGATCCTGTTGCTCCTAATGCCACATTGTCAGGGAACCTAGAAGGCTTTGAAGACCCTCAGACTGGCCTGTACCCTTTACATGCCAGTGTGGAGCCCTGGATATGGGGCCAGCAGCAATATGTAGGTAGTGTGCCACAGCAAGACTGCCATAGAAATTCAGGGCTTAAGTGTCTGAGGTACAATTCCCCTCACTTTCCCCATGGGGTTCTGAAAGTAATTGGGAACTACACCTGAAATCAAGATCAGACAAGCTTTGTTTCACTCAATCAGGGGACCAAAGTTGGAAGTGGGCCCCCGAACTAGGCTGAGCAAGTCTTCTACCATTGAGTAAGGTAAGCCCACTCAGTGAGCAACCCTTCTATACACATTCATGAAGTAAAACAAGTACCATAAAACTCATGAGGCCAGTTCTCTCTAGAAGGATTAACTACATATGCGCCATGAGTTGTTCCTAGTCTCATTAACCCATCCAGGTTCTTTTCCCTTGGGTAATATTGAAGAGAGAGAAAAGCAGAGACTAGATAACTTGAGTGTTTCAAAAATAGAAGTTACATAACTTCACATGGTATCAATCAGTAGTTGATATTGCACATCTACAAGACATACCTTTTGAATTAGAACATTGGATTTTGCTTTCCATCAAAAGATTTATGTATGGGAAAAATTCATATCTGGAATCCATTTGTTTTGCAGGAAGATAACTGTAGCCTTCTAAGATAAGCCATTTTAACTAGATGGTGATGAAGGATTAGAGATGAGTTTAAAATAAAGCATTACTTCATTTTAAAAGTTAAATATACCCCAAGTCTGCTACAATGGCTTTAAATTCTTCTGTTCTGGTCAACATACTTCTGAGGGATGTGAGATTGGCTTCTACTGTGAAAGCTATTAAAACAAAGCCTTTTGGTTGTTTTCCTCTGAGTAGCATTGCTATCCTCCAACCTAGATTCAGTAGGTTAAACAAGCTTATTTGTCACATGAAGAACTTAGTACATTAAGTATTATATGCACAATAGTCATTCTGTACAAGAACATTAACATTTACCTCAGTTACCTCTAGATAACTATCATCGTACATTTGTAGTCATCACCTGTCACCTGTATGTTCTTCCAACGAACCACGTATTTCTTCCCCTTTGTTGGCTAGGGTGTGGTTTTAACAAAATTTGACATTTTCTGTTTATTGTATTTTACAAAGTATTGGTCCATGACAGATCAGAACCAAATTGGTCCTTTAGGTAGTCTCAAAAGCTAGTCAGGGCCATTTCAACTTTAACTGTAGTTGAGAGCTATTTGCTGACTAGAAGATCAGCCATTTCTAGGCACTAGGCCAAGGTCCTAAGCTTTCCATCCAAGCACAAGAAGGTGTTTAGGGAAAAAGGTTTCTCAAAACCAGCTCAAGATTTGCAGCTATGTTCATTCTCATATACCTTGAGCAAATGAGAACAAAGCAATTAGCCTTGGGTGGAAGGGATGGAGGGATCGTGTTGATAATGCCAACCCTAGAAGCATCTTAGAAGAGGCAAGAGGCCCAAACAATGAAGCAAGGGTGAAGGCAAAAGCTGCCAGAGAGGACCTAATGGGGCCTACCCTCACGTTTGGAGCCTTGGACTGTGTTCAGGAATTAGACACACGGGGTCTTGCCACTTTGAAGCATGGGGAACAACCAGTTTTACACTGCCAACAACAGGGGGCGCTTAGTAACCATAAAAGCTTGACTGAGTTGCAAAGCCATGACTTTTTGCTCTTGAAAAGTGAGCTGGATGTAAGGATGCTCCCCGTTTGAAGAGTGAATGCTTTACCACAGCGGCATAGACACCATTGAAACATTTACTCAGAGTCGAGTAGAGTAAGCTACTTGGTCTCAATTTCATACTGTCTTCAAGAGCACAGGTGAGCCATGGCTATCTGCTGTGCTGGTTAGATATGCAGTCATGTAAGCTTTTCTTAGGACCAGTTCAGCATAATTGTGGAACTTTGTCACATTGGAAGGCCTCATGACCCCAGTTTGAGGAGTTTCTCCCATCGAGACCCATTACCCCAAGGGCTCTCTCCCAGAGTCCCTGCTGCTGCTAGGGACACAGTCACAGGACTTAGCCTCTAGCAATCAGAGGCACCAGAAGGACTATTTCAGAAAGGAACAAGGAATCAGTGGGTGGAACCATTTTAGAGCAGGGCAGCTACTTAAGTTGGTGGGTTTAATGGGGAGGAATTGGTGAGCATATGAGACCAGAGCAAATTCTATCAACTCCTGCTACACTGACTTCTGGACATTATCTCATGTTTTACTCACTAGTTTATAACCTGAAAGCAAGGAAAAACTTGTTACAAGAATAAAACAAAAGCTACATGTTTAGAAGGGCCCAAGTTTACCAAGATTGCCCAACAACGCTGTTGTTCTAGCTTCTCTCCCCTCTGCGAAATTTGGGAGTTGGAAAGATACATCAGAAGTCAGTGCTAAGTATAGAGACATGGTTCTACCATAGTCTAACTCAGCCAAGCCTTATCTTTCTAGTATTAGGACAAAGTAGACATTTGGGATTCACGAAGGGTTGAGATTTACCAGAAAAAAAGCCATGGGGTTAAATAAATGAAAGATACTAACAAGGAAATAAAGGCAACAGCTGGAATGAGAAAGTCTGTGGGTTGGAGATTTGTGTCAAGAGTAGTCGTCTTAGTAGGCCTGAAGTGGAATGACTTGAACAAGCTGGAGAGGAAGACGGGGTGAGAGACTACTGGGTTGTTTAGGAGGACAAAGTACAAGGTGTTAAACACCTATTCATGAGGAATTCCAGTAGGAAGCAGTTGACAGTAAGGTGAGTCAGGGGATGGGGAAGGTGTTTTCACAACCATATTATCACCTCTTGCAGAACTAGTTATCTGGCTGTGGACCCAAACCTGGGGTTCAGGTCCCAATACACTTTGTATAAGGAAGACCTTGCGCAAGTTAGCTTCAGATCATCATATAGGTGATAACCACCAAGGACAGAGTAGTTGAGATGTCATATTCCTGGCAGATCTGGCCCATAAATGCTTTCTCAGATACGTCAGGTTAAATAGAAACTTATTATGGTAACACCTCCAAATAAGATTTCTATCAGTTCTGGTTTATCAGGTGACATACTAATTGCCTCACTAATCAGACAAGTATTGTTATGCTACTCTAGATTTTTACTGTTAACAGGAAGGTATATAAATACATTGCTTGTATAAAACAAGCAGTCCTTAACTGGTTTTATTAAGGCACTCCAGAGAGATGTTAGGTGCAGTTAAGCCACAGGCCAAGAGAAAAGGGAGAAAAAAAGAACAGCAAGATATGCTCTAAGTTATGACAGATTTACTCCACCCTTTTTATGTCTATTTGGTCATTTATAGTCATAGACAATCAAGTACATGACTAAGCTCAGGACATTTAACCCATTACACCTTGCCACACCAAAAGCTTTTCATAGAAGCCCCATGTTACCCACGTTGACATTTGAGTCAGTGTACTCAAGAGCCAGGTAAGCACAGGGAAACAATCATTTCCTGTAGCATGAGTGGTCTGAAGACATCTAGCTTCCTGTCAAGCAAGGTAAGAATGACATCCACCCGACTATTTGATTTTAGAGGCTTAGCTTATTGATGCGAGTTATACCTGACCCTTAACCATAAAGCATTAAGTGAGACGTTTGTTCTCAAGGCAAGCTATAGCAAGTCACTATAAGAGGAGCTGTATATGCAAAGACTTCAAAACAACCTAAAGTGAACAATTTGCTAGGTTTGAGAGATTGTGAGGGTGACACTAAGCCTCAGTTTTTCTCTATAAAATAAAACCCTGAGGTAGTTACTCCTATAAGTGAACTAGTATGAGAGCATTCAGAACAATGGCATGAAGTCAAGTCTGGGTGACTCTTGTACATACTATTCCTTGTCCACATTCATAGGTATTTTGCAAGTTGAGTCATGACTGGCCTGTTCATAGTCACCATGGTCCTATACATTCATGAATCAGTATGTATATGGTCTTAAATGCCTATGACATTAAGAGGAAATCAGCTCACTACCCAACAACCTTAAAACAAAGCAGTAAGAATTAAGGGTATGGAAATAGAACTCTTAAAAGATGACAAGAGGTGGGTGGGAAGTTGTATAAGATTAGGCAAGAGTAACTAGTATGAACATGAAAATGGAACCAGAATGCTGAGAGAACCCAAAGAGATAGCTATATATGGAACCAGAGTGTTCTTAAAAATACACCCCAAATTGACCAGAAGCATGGTAACTGAAAGTGATGTGAAACCACCCTGTAGAAATTTGAGCAGAAACTGCACAACAGTGGGGAATTCACTATGAAGTATACCAATAAGTGTGGCTTTCTCAACCTGAAGAGGCTGTGTTGGTTCAAAACAATATTGCATAGGTTTGGGGATACCCACGGCATTGTTTATAGTTCTACTTCCAAGTTTGTCTGGGAATATGTCTCATCGATTGATCTGACAAGTCTTTCTCAACCCTGTGAGAGGTATAGAAATCTTTGAAAGACATGCTAAAGATACCCAGCTCCTACCAATGGTGGGGGTGGGTGGAGAATAGAATAGCAAGCAACAGCTAGCATTTGTGAGAACTCCGATTTCTTATGAGCTAACAGATCTATTAGTTCAAATTGTACATGTCCCCATGTAACTAGGGACATGCCTACTACCAGTAAATTTGACAAAATGCAGTCAATCCACACTTAGTACTTGATCATAAGCAAAAAACTTTAAAATGCAATTCCACATGTTGAAATTTAAGACATCAAAAAAGCCCCTCTGAATCGTGGTTGTGACTGAGTATCTAATGGAAGAAGCTTCTATTACCAGGGAGGGTCTTTACCTATGCACTCAAATCCTATGGAGTCTTGGATGAAGCAAAATAGTCACTGAACTATTACATGGCAGGTGACAAACTGACAGCTTGGAGTTCAGCATGTTTCTCTCAGCCTAAGTCGAATGGACACCAGCGAGTTTTCCCATGCATTGGGTTCTTTGCTGTTGCTAGGCTTTATTTCTGTCAAGACTGATTCAATATTCAAGGGCAGTTACAGGTGTATGTGTACAATAATTATCTTCCATTAGGTCACATGTCTGGCCAGTCTCAATCTCATCTTTGGTCGAAGTGTTCATGTTGCGTTAGCTCAAGACCAGGATGGGCATATGCAGACTCATCCTAGACAAGTGCTTTTAATGCTGGAGTAATGGCCAAAGTTTAGCCTGGGTGAAACATTGGATGCCTTTGCTGCTGAGTCGAGGGAACTACTGGTTTTTATTCTGAGACAAACTTTCCAAATACTCCTTGGTAAGTGAAATATGGGCAAGTTCTGCCTAAGAGAACAGTAACTAAGATCAAGTTCAGAAGACAGTTGTAAGAAGGACTGCTCCAATTACCATAAAGTGTTAGTTGCCTCCCCAAGAGGCTAACTGCTGGTAGATGCTCACACAACGTGAGGGAAACAACTCTTCCATCACACTTAAATCCAAGTGACAAGATAGCCAAGTCTATTATACACGCTAATTGGTTAAAGCAGAACACTTGCCAGAGGAGCTCAAGTATTTGGCTCACTTAAATGTCATGCACAACAAAGCCAGACAGTATTTGAGATTCATTACCCTCAGTATCAGTCACAAATAATCTAGCATCATACAGAGAAAGCACAGTGAGGGGAAGAGCACAGGAGCTTCCAGGTAATGGCCCTAGTTAACTCCGGGCCCCAAGTGGGTTCATAAACAAGTTGGTCCATGTTCTGGTTAGTATTTTTGTCAACTGCCCCCACATCCAAGGGAACTGCTTCAGCACAGCCAATGCTACTGATTTGACAGCTTCCTACTTTCTAGATATGCCAAGGGGGTCTATTCTGAGAGAGCCAAGTTAAAGTTCTTAAACATGGTGGTGGCTGCTGCCTTTCTTCACTAATTACAGACACTGGCCCTGCAGCAGCCCAGCCCAGCTTCAGCCTGGGGCTGTTTTTCCTGCTCTTCAGCCCCCCACAGCTCTGACCTTCCTGCGATAACTCCACAAGACCAAAAACTTCCTTCTTGGCAAAAAATCACATGCCTCCAGGGTAAGCCATCCCAGCTGTCCTAAACCCCAATCCAACCCAAGTCAGTTTCCGTAGAAATAAGTGTTACGCAGTTGTGTTGTAGACAAGAAGACTGCCCCCTCCTCTCTAGATGAGGTTTGATTAGGTTCAGGTGTTTACCACTGGTGCTTATAGGTACACACCAACATCAAGTCCAAGTAAATTGAATAAGGTATATACTCCTGTTGGCTTAGAAAGCTAACATAGCACATCACTGAAAAGCACACTCCAGCCTGATTTAGGTATAACAGGAAGGGGAGTTGCAGGCGTTTGAGCTTTTGGGATAGGGAATCGGGCACCACAGCATAGATGTTAAATGCTCTCAAGTACTTGATCTCTAAACACCTGTAACTTCTCAGTGTGTTGTCCAGAATCTAAAGAATACCAGTAACTCAAACTGAAAACTGGAAGATATTTAATGAAAGCTACTTGTGTTCTTCCCATTTCCTGTGCTCAGGACAAATAAGTTACTAAAATGAGCTTTAGAATGGGTGCTTTAGATATAGATGGCATAGAAGATGCCAAGACAAAGCTTACCAGCAATAATCAAAGTGATTGCTAGGGGTATGGAAAATGGTCATATTGCTGACATAGAAGGTGTTTTACACAAAGGTAGTCATCCTGACAAAGTCCAAGTAATACAAGTGGTTCTAGTGTACTAGTTTCCTGGAAGTTTCCAAGGATTTGCACTCAGACAGCAATACTGACACCACATTCTACCATCATTTTAGACCAGCATTTCCCTAAAGCAGATAACAAATGAATTAAACATAAAAACAAAAACTTAAAGTTATGTTTTATCCAGAGCTGTGCTCTCCAATATAACCACTAGTCATTGAGCACTTGATAGGACTCATCTCAATTGATACACTCAGTTTAAAATGCATACCAGGCTCAGTACCAAGAATAAGCTGGGTTACATGTCAAAATAAGTATCTCTTGGGTTAAAGATATTCATTTTTCTTTAATGGGACTGACTATATATGGCTTATACTTGTGGCTCTGTCTCAGCACTGTTCTAGAGGCTCCTATAAATTTCCTCTGAAGAGGATGCACAGAGAACTTGATCTGGAAGTGTTCCAAACATTTGCAGATAGGAGTTGAGAGCTCTTTAAAGAGGTGATTTTGGAACTAGACAAAAATCACAAGACTGTTGTTTATACCACATCCCCTTCTACCTAGGAGTTCCTAACCCAGTCCCAAAGACACGTGGTACATTAAGTCCCTTTGATTGTCCTGTTGATCATGACCAATTTTTGCATCTCTACAAGTTCTCCAGACTGTTTCAGCAGTAGCATAGAATGGAAGTCATCCTGGACTTTCCTAGGCTTCTTCCCCATCTCAACTTAGCCATGCTTCTACCAGGCCACCACATTAAGGAAGTAAGACCACATTGTCATCTACAGGGCTTACCTACTGAAGACAAGTTCCATCCCCCTCACTTTATGCTTCCTAGAACGCCCAAACTTCTGTCACATAGTTGGGAAAGGTTATGCCAGATTAGACACCAGAATTTAGATACACAAGGGCACTGTAATGTAGTGTTTAGGCCAGAGCTGAAGTCTACTCCAATGAGAATTACCTCACAGGAAAAAAACCCAGACTTGAAAGTCAGTTCCAATTTCCAGCCAGCACTCCCTCACCCATTTTCTATTGCCATTAAGTAACAAGCTACAGCTGGGTCTTCGTGTTCCTTCAAGCTATGTTGTAAGTTCCTGGAGGGCAGGGACTCCCCTCTGGAGTGTGCTGAGTGTGCAAGGGTGTTAGCTAGGCCAGTCAGACCTGTCCTGCACAAATGCTTCAACAGGCTCGTTTGCTACCAGCAGTTACTTGCTCCAGTCACCTGCCTCATGACCATTGCTAGGTAAAGCATTTCAGAGTTTGGGTGGCAGCTGGAGAAACCCTTTAGCCTGAATAAGCTCCGGCCACTGCTGTCACTCATGGGCTTTTTTAAAGAATCTATTCCCTGAGGAAAAAGATCCCAACCATTTGAAAGTCAGATGCCAGAGGGCCGTTTGTAGGCACACTACAATTGCTTTATGGATCAGAGGATTCAGAAACAGTGAGGGCCCAAGCTCCCTAGTGAGAGCACTTTCTCTAGCACCACCCCTATTGAAGATCAGACCTACAGTACTGAAACTGATGTCATAGGAGCCGTGAGACCCAGAGTGTGAGCAGTAAGCTGAAATCTGCCACAGAAACAGGATTAAACCTAGATATGGCATCTCCCTATGGGTAGCCTGAGAATTGAGAAGTTAATCCTGTGACCACAGCTGCAAGCTTGTGGCGCCTCCCTCATCAGGGACTGATTCGGAGAACTCTAGTGGGCAAGCATCTCAATAAGCAGAAGTATGTTTAGACCCCTCAGACCGTTCCAATGCCTCGGGGATTCTCTGGGCTCCTTGGGGCGGTAGGCCAGCAAAGGATTCTGCTTACATGCTTCCTGCCACACCTAGAGCAGTCTTACTTTGCTAGATTATGTCAAGATTCCAAAGACTTAAAAGTTACTGGCCCAAATTAAACATGTAATCTGTGTAGATTGGGAGGAAGTGGGTCTTGATAAGTTACTTAACAAATCCCTCAAAAGATTAGTTTCTGCTAGAGTCGAGAGTTTCAGTACACCTGGTTACAGTTTCTATCACTTAGTTCTCACCTTCCACCATCTATAACTTCTCTCATCTGAGTGGCTGACAATTAGGAAGAAAGTCATCTTCAGCTAAGGACGGTTTTAGACAGGTTTGATGCCAAGAAGTGATATGGCTACCATCAGTTTCCTGGTAAAGAAGCCACTAGCCTCTGGCATCAAGCAGCTCTAGGTAGACAATAGACACTAAGCAGAAACCCAAAAAATAGGTTGAATCCGAAGTGGTCTTGGCACAACTGAGGATCTTCAAAGTAATGCTATCCCCTAAGGGATAGTAAGGATTTGAGCTACTAAAAAGCTGGGTCTCAGGCAAGCTTTAAGAGACATCAGGAGAGTTCAGATTGGAGTGAAGCCAGTTGCAAGACAAACACGCATCAGGCCAAAGCTCAGAAGTACATAAGCAGCCTTAGGCATGGCAGGACTGCCATTGACAGGATTCTGCACTACTCCACATCTTGTTCTAAAAGGAAGTTGACATTTGAGATGTTTCAGCCCCTTCTACCCTGCTCTCCAGCCATAACTTTAAACTTGTCTCCTAAGCCATGTGAGGTTTTTCTAAAACTATGTGGCATGCCCCAGAAGCCTATGCAATAACACCTACATATAGACATCAGTTCCATAGGACTCACCTGCAGTTGAAACTATAGTTAATTGGATCGGTAGTAGATATTTTGCTCTGCCTCAGGTGGGAAAGATGAACTTTCCAGTGTCTTTACTGTTAGCCTAGGTGAAAAGTCCTGAAGAGCCAGTGATCTATCAGTATTAGTTTGGATTTTTGGTTTTTTTCTTGGAGACGGAGTTTTGCTCTTGTTGCCCAGGCTGAAGTGCAATGGTGCAATCTCGGCCCATTGCAACCTCTGTCTCCCAGGTTCAAGAGATGATTCTCTTGCCTCAGCCTCCAGAGTAACTGGGATTACAGGCACCTGCCACCATGCCCAGCTAATTTTTGTATTTTTAGTAGAGATAGGGTTTCGCCATGTTGGCCAGGCTGGTCTTGAACTCCTGACCTCAGGCAATCCACCCGCCTCAGCCTCCCAAACTGCTGGGATTACAAGCGTAAGCCACCTCACCCAGCCCAGAGTATTAGTTTTGAAGTAAAGTTGTTTATGTAGTTAGTTTTTATTTCCCTCGGCTTTTATAGTGGTTAAAGTTTACAAAAACGGGAAGAGGATTAGGGAGATAAGGCATCCATACCATGCACTTAAATTTGACCAAATTCTTATTTGGCAAGACTAAGTCACTGCTGTATTAGCTTCTGGAGTCTCTAAAAGCAGAGAAAGTTTTGCTATCAGTAAAAGGACACAAGTACAGGTGAGAATGCTACAGGATGACTAATCAGAAGACTAGTTTTTAATGTTAAGCAACTGTGGAAAAACAAGGCCACCTATTCCCATCCTTGACCATCCTGCAGGAGTCTTCCCGCCCCAGCACCCCAGCTCTAATTACAGCACTTAACAATGTTGGAAAGCCTTGGGCTTCAAGATCCCAGACCTGTCAAGTGACTCTTTGTCAAGTGGATTGTCAGCCTGGGAGACACATCCCTTGATCAGATTAACTACATGAAGGAAAGAACTCTGCTCTTCTCCTTGAACCCTGCTTTGTAAGGACAGTGGAAGAAAGTAACTCCATGCTGATGGGGATGAGAGGAGAGTGCTTCATGTCCCTACCCGTGTATTTATTCACCCTTGTTCAGGTTGGGGCAGGTGGACCTACATGACTGGACATGGTTTTAAAAAGCACTTTTCTGTTGGCACGCAAGAATTACGATATTTAAGCTATGTAACTTGCTACATCGCACCTGTGAAATTGTCAGTCAAGATAATGAACATATCCATCACGCTGAGTGCTTTTGAGTCTGTCACTAAGATGCCACTTTCTTTTCTATGACAGTTGGTTTGCCTTTCCTAGTAAGCCTAAAGGAAGTGTCCATTCTCAATGCTAACGATCTGTTCAACTAGATGAAATTTCCTGTTTCAACTACCAAGTTTTTAACTGCTATCACAGAAGTGCTTTCAGGTGTGTCGGTCTGACATTACCTGAGGCTTGCCAGTCAACGAGTCTCCCACCTCCACAACCAGGTGGAAGGTCAGTTTCAGCCCATAGGTTGCGTGTCTTCAAGGCAGACAGCTGCTTTCTACTGAATATGATTAAGATCTTAACTTCCTAGTAAGGAGTCTTAAAAGCCACATGCTTGAAGTTCATTTTAGTTTTATTCTTCACTAATTTAGGTCACAAAAGGACGTTTCCTACCCTCAAAAAAAACCTAATTCAAAGTTAATCTACATTTTCTTATAGTTTTCATCAAAGTGGATCTAATTTTTAGTCTCTGAAGAGATGAGAAGCTAGCTTTTTAGTCACTTTCCACCGTTACTCTAGACAGGTGTTTAATAGAGATTTTGGGATTCCAAATTGAAAGCTAAAAGGAAGTTCTAAGAATTGCTGCGCTTGCTTTAAACATAGAACCTCTAAACCCGTGTATTTCTCTTGGAGTTTACGTAACTTCAGTAAGTTAGCTATAAGAGTGGCTTTGCTAAAGTCTATGGTAGAGATTAAACAGAAGTCAAGAGACAGGAGCCTTCTCAGCAAGTAAGGCTTGAGCATGAGAGAAGAAACCTCAATTCAAGATTGTATCTTAAGCTTCTAAAAGAACAAACTCTAAGAAAGCACAGTAACTGGAGGAGGCAAGCCTGCTAAAATGACTTCAGGGAGTTGCTGTGACCTCCTAGGAGGTGTTTTCTGCCCACACACAACGCCTAGTTCCTCTTCTTTCGAGTTCCTTAGTCCGCTTAAGCGCCCTCGCTTTTTTCTTCATTCATCTTTCACTTCTAAAGCAAGCTAACCAAAGTTCCCCTTGAGAATTACCAAGGGCTTAGTTCTTTCCACCCACCCCTCCAGCCACCAGAGAACTTCTTAGTACCTCACATGCCTACAAAGCTTTGGAAGAAACCCCGCCCGACCAACCCCAAACCATCCACCAGCAGAACAACCCACAGCCCCGCCAGGCTTCCTGGCTTTTTACACTTGAAGCCACGCCTTCCCCCTGGGTGAGGACCAATGAGAAAGCGTAGGAGCTACTTCAACTCCACAATTGATCCCGCACGGCTGCCAGGTGAAACCAAGCCTCTGGATACCCCAGGGCTTTTTCTTAGGGCTTCCTACTTTAGACAGGCATTTCTCCCCTCCACCCGCTTTTTTTTTTTTTTAACTACATTGTAAAGGCTGTTGAGTATTTTGAGAGAATAATTTAGAGTCACCTTCAAAAAGTGGCTGAATCAATTTCCCTTCTAGAACTTAGACAACATGGAAGATGTTTAGTGTGCCCTAAAGAATTTCAGAAGAAATATGAGTAGCTATTTGGTCAGACACTGGTGTTGAAGACAAATATCCTTAGCATCGGACAACGCTGATATTTCTCATCGCTCACCTGTGCGTGTTATGCATTTATTCGTTCATTCACAAGTATTATTGAGGAGGATGACTCAATGGCAGCAAGGAAGTAACCTAGTGAGGCTTTAGGTTTTGTCTGTGCTTCGCAAACGGCGGGCTAGAAAGTATGAGTATCCTCAGGACTCACATGTTTCTGGAAAGTCATTCCACTTGTACATTTGGGGATAAAAAGATTTATTTTATATTAAGACAATAGTAATCCAAACCAATATAAATAAATGAATGGGAAAAGAGATAAATCTTTCTTGCAGAAAAAGTTCAAATAATATATGTAACTCCCCACTCCAAGAGGTGGAGTTTAATCATCCTCACCCGTTCCTTGAGTCTGAGCAAGTTTTAGAGAATCCCTTCCAAAGAACAGAGTAGACGAAGGGAAAAGTAATAACTGTATAGTACAGAAACCTCAGCCGGGCGTGGTGGCTCACGCCTGTAATCCCAGCACTTTAGGAGGCCGACGTGGGTGGATCACGAGGTCAGGAGATTGAGATCATCCTGGTCAACACCGTGAAACCCCGTCTCTACTAAAAATACAAAAAATTAGCCAGGCGTGGTGGCGGGCCCCTGTAGTCCCAGCTACTCGGGAGGCTGAGGCAAGAGAAAGGCGTGAACCCGGGAGGCGGAGCTTGCAGTGAGCCACAATCGTGCCACTACACTCCAGCCTGGGCGATAGAGCAAGACTCCGTCTCAAAAAAAAAAAAAAAGAGAACTTCGCGGTCACTATCTTAACCAAGTGATCCAGATTAATGTGATCGATGATAAACCATGTTGCTATTATGTACCCCCTGATATGATGAGAAGAGCACTTCACTCCCATGGTATGCTTCTTCAAACCCCATACCCCTAACATAATCATAAGAAAAACATCAAAGTCAAACTGACAGCCATTCTACAAAATGCTGACCAGTAATCTTCAAAACAGTTAATCAAGGTTATGGAAATAAAGAAAGACTGAGAAAGTATTACATACCAGAAGACACTATAGAGATGTGATGACTAAGTTCAATGTCATACCCTGGATGGGATTCTGGAACAACAACAACAACAAAATCTATATTAGTGAAAAAAAAAACTGGTGAAATCCAAATAAGTTTGGAGTTCTTAGCAATATACGAATGTTAATCTTTTAGTTTTGATAAATGTACTGTGGTTACATTAGATGTTAACATTAGGGGAAACTAGGTGAAAAGAATATGTTATTCACTTTACTATCCCTCAATTTTTATGTAAATCTAAAATCATTCCTAGATAAAACACTGATTTAAAATTTAAAAAAAGGAAATACATTGTAAACTTTGCATGAAATCTTAAGAAAACATGAGCCTTCAAAGAAATCTTATGCTTATCACAGACTGCTTTAAACTCTACCTTCCCCAGAGTTCCCAGAGGCACTTATCCATTATTAGAGGTATTTAGAGCAAAAGTTTTTGAAAAGCTGCAAGTTTAGCTACATGAATCCCATTGGAGAATAGATGTGAGGATGAAAAGAGGAGAAGCTGAGAGGCCAGCTGGAATCACACTGAGATCTAACCAAGTCTAAGGCAATAGGTCAATGGACAATGAGACACAAATTGACCTAGTTTATTCCTGTAACTGCCACCAGTGCTTTCCGGGAATTTACTGATGCTAGTCCCCTACTTTCATCTTGAGTTTTCACAAACTTGTAGTCAGGAGAAGGGAGATAGATACTCTTCCTCTAGGGTAGCCAGATAGAATCAACAAAATTGCCAAACATGCTGGAGAAGAACGTGTTTTAAAAAAACCTTTTGGCCCGGTGCGGTGGCTCACGCCTGTAATCCCAACACCTTGGGAGGCCAAGAGGAGTGGATCACTTGAGGCCAGGAATTGGAGACCAGCCATAGGCAACATGGTGAAACCCCGTCTCTACTAAAAATACAAAAAAAATTAGCCGGGCGTGGTGGCAGGCGCCTGTAGTCCCAGCTACTTGGGAGGCTGAGGCAGGAGAATCGCTTGAACCCAGGAGGTTCAAGCAGTGAACTGAGACCATGCCATTGCACTCCAGCCTGGGCAACAGAGCGAGTCAGACTCCATTAAAATAATAATAAAAAAAAGACAAAAAACTTTCGCAAAAATTTAAAACACCTACTATGGAAGACTGGGTAAATAGTGGTCAAGAACATAGACTTTACAGGTAGACAGAAAAACCTGGGTTTAATTCCTAACTCTACTACCTACTAGCTCTGTGACCTCGCACTAGCTAACCTCTCTAAGCTTCTGTTTTCTCAGGCTGTGAAATAGGGATACAAATAGTGCTTCCTTATAAAACTGTTGTGAGAGTTGGTTGATATTATGTTTGTAAAGCATCTAGAACTAGTTCGTGGCACAAACACATATAGCACTATTAACCAGATCTGTTCCACGTGCAATACATATTGACTCATTTAATTCTCACAACAATCCTATTATTGGTCTTCATGTCCTACATGAGGAATCTGAACCACACAAGGACGAAAAATTGGCCTAAGGTAGCACAGCCACAGTAGTGGACCTGGATTCAAACCCAAGCAGTCTGGCTCCAGAATCCTTACCTGTAGTCAGCACACTACGCAGCACTGCCTCCAAAGGAAGGAAGAAGAAAGGAGACATGGCATCCTGGAAAGCCCAAGAAAAGAGGTACCCTTATAAAAGGGAAATGGTCAGCCCCACTTTGAAGTTGCAAATGTATAAGTAATGCAGAAATGAATTTAAAACAATACCATGTTCATGTCCAAGGCCAACAATGGTAGCACCTGCTTCTGCAGGCCCAAAAGTCAGTGAGAATCTTCATCTACAAGTCATACAATAACACTAAAAATAAAGCTTAACAAATAAGAGAAACCTGCTCCCCACATGCTTATGCCAGTGTTTTCTCAGTTGACTTCCTGGATAGAAAGCTCAACTACCTGATAGTCCAGTTCAAAACTAGACACATAACAATCCTCACTGTAGAGAAGCCAGGCAACATTCCACAGTTAGTCATCACTCTTCAAGGCCAGAGGATGGGGCCCTGGACCATGCCTGAGGATGTGATCTTGAGGCTCCCACTGCCCCCCAGCCTACGTAGCTGACAAGCACAAAAGTGGAGGCCCAGCTTGGACTCCTAATTTGGCCATTCCATCTCTAATTTACAGCCCAAATATTAAAAGTTACCACCCTTTGGCTGGGCACAGTGGCTCATGCCTGTAATCCCAGCACTTTGGGAGGCCCAGGTGGGCAGATCACTTGAGGTCAGGGGTTGGAGACCAGCCTGGCCAACATGGTGAAACCCCGTCTCTACTAAAAATACAAAAATTAGCCAGGCACGAAAGCACGTGCCTGTAATCCCAGCTACTCAGGAGGCTGAGGCACGAGAATCACTTGAACCTGGGAGGCGGAGGTTACAGTGAGCCAAGACTGTGCCACTACACTCCAGCCTGGGTGATGCAGTGAGACTCTGTCTCAAAAAAAAGAAGAAAAAAAAGTTACCACCCTTTGCCTACTCTGAGCCAGGTACTCTACATACTTTGGCTTATTTAATCCCCCATTTGCCTCTATGAGATAGCTATTAATATTCCTATGTTATGAATGAGAAAAGTCAGGTTTGGAGGGATGAAGCAACTTTCCCCAAGTTACGCAGCTGCCAAGAGGAATAGTCAGAGTCAGGATTTAAACCCAGGTTGTTTGGATTCCAAGGCCCTGCTCTTGAGCACTAAGTACTACAGCTAGGATTGTCTGAAAGTGAGTTTAGAGGGATGTATTGAGATGGTAGAGCCAGTAACCACTCCCTGTGGCCCTATTATCCCTTTTTTCCAGTGAAAGATCCCTGAAACCCACAAGAGAAGAAAGATAAAATGCTCTTCCTGCCACACGAGCTATCCTTAGGGATGGAGGCACAGAGAGGAGGTGTGGTGAAAGCACCCCAATTTTCTTTTCAACAGCTTTATTTCAATTCTATTACTTCCGAGCCAAGACAAACTGCTTCAGCATCCTAATCCACCCATCCCTTTTCTTTTCTGTCTCTTGATTCCCCCCAACCACAACCTGAGTCTGTGGAGGAGGAAACAGGGAGGGGAAATGAGGTTTGTGTAAAGAACAATTCTACTTCCAGTTTCCTGAACTCATATTCTGAGCTGGATTAACTCCAGTAGGTTATTCACCAAAACTATCAGCAACTCTGGATGCATTGTGAAGCCTGCCTGGATCCTAGGTCTGCCAGCATAGAGGAACAAAAGCATCCAGGGGAACAGGTGGTGAAAGGTGGCCACTGTCCACGCCAGCACAGCAGGAAGAACCCTCTGTGTTGGTGCTCTGCCCTTTGGAATCTGAGATTTGTTACTGTCTAACTCATTATTTGGATGGAGCTGGTGCTACTGCATAGACAGATATATAATAGTATTTATTGGATCTTTTACAACATTAATATGATATTGAACTCCAAAATGTACAAGCCTAATTTAGAATGTATACGGAGCTAAAACTTTCCAATTCCCTGCCACGGCTATATTTATACATCCCCAGTTTAAAATGAGAGAGCAGCTGCAAGTACTGTGGTAAAAAGGCTACCCACGTAGACCTTCTCCTGAGCTGTCCCTCGTCAGCATCCACTCTGCAACAACCCTAGCTTCAGCCCTCATTTTTCACCTACTGCCTTGCTCTGCCCTCCCAACTGTTTTCACTACCTTCAGGGCCCACTCTCTAGATCCTTCTACACACTGCATCCAGAGAGACATTTCTAAAACACAAAAGCCTTCCCTGGCTTCCCATCATGTTCAGGATAAAGACAAAATTCCTGCAAAAAGAGTAGAGAAAAAAGCCATTTACTGCCTGAGCCAGTCTTCTACCAGTCTTCAAATTCCATCTCTGCTCTGACCCCCTTAGTTGGTCCTCCTCCTAGCATTTTTCCAACACTATTCCCACTTCTAGTACACTCTCATCTCTTTCATCCTCCCCATCCTGGCTAATTCCCACTTATCTTATTCCACTTTGACTTCCAACAGTGAAAGCAAAAGCAAGGTTTTCTTTTTTTTTTTTTCTGACACAGGGTCTTACTCCACAGACCAGATGCGAGTGCAGTGGCACAATCACAGCTCACTGCAGCCTTCTCCTCCTGGGCTCAAGTGATCCTTCTGACTTAGCCTCTAGAGTAACTAGGACCACAGGCATGCACCACCACACCTGGCTAATTTAAAAAAAAAAAATTTTTTTTTGTACAGATGGGGTCTCACCATGTTGCCCAGGGTAGTTTGAAACTCCTGGCCACAAGCGGTCTTCCCACCTCAGCCTCCCAAAATGCTGAAATTACAGGTGTGAACCACTGCACCCAGCCAAGTTTTTTCTTCTTCAGAAAGCATTTCTCTGCTAGATCCCTGTCTTAGTCCATTCTGGCTGCTATAACAAAATAACATAGATAGGATAGCTTATAAACAATAAATTTCTTTCTCACAGTTCTGGAAGCTGAGAAGTCCAAGATCAATGTGACAATTCAGTATCTGGTGAGGGCCCACTTCCTGGTTCATAGATGGCACCTTCTTGCTGTGTACTCATATGGTAAAAGGAGCAGGGGAGGTCTCTGGGTTCTTTTTTATAAGGCCATTAATCCCATTCATGAGGGCTTCCCCTAATAACCTAATCACCCCCCAAAGACACACCTCCTAATACCATCGTCTTGGGGGTGACAATTTCAACATGTGAATTTGGGGGGTGGGTCGGGGCACAAACATTCAGACCACAGCTAGTCCTTAAAGAGAATTAAGGACCTCCCTCATGTCCTTTCAAAGCAAAAATGCTAACACTGCTCTTATTACAGCTCCATTGTCACCATCTGTTCATTTGTCTGCGTCCTTCGCCAGCAGTGAGCTCACGGAAAATAGAACTCGTTATTCGCCTTTGTATCCCCAGTCCCCACAACAGTTCCTGGCTAGAAATGGTAACTCAATCATGGTTTTTGAAGGAATTAAGAGTTAAATAAATGGGTAGGTTGCTGTAACTAGAAATAGATGCTACACTTAAATGGTGTAACTGAGGAGAGTTTAATGAAGGGACTATTTATGAAGGCGTAGACAAGTAAGGAAAATATATAAGAAGTAATGTAGCATCCCTGGGGCCAGCTACAGCAGGAGCTGTGACCACCTCTAGGCCTGAAGGTACAAGGAGAAAGAGTAGCTCTTAGAACCAGAAAGGGTAATTTCAGGGAAGGACCCACTGACAGGCGATGTGGCCTTCAGTAGAGGATGTGTCCAACCTGCAGTGACCTGGGAAGATGGGGAAAAATCTGAGGGGATAAATATCCTAAACTCACTCTCCCATCCTCCAGTCTCCTGCTCCTGATGCTCACTGGCCAAACCAACCAGAAGCCAAAAGGCAAGGAGCCAGTGATGCAGTCAGTGTGGGTCATCCTCCCTAGGTACACAGCAGGGTGAGGATGAGTGTGGGGTGGGAGGAGGGGGTCAGATCTGGAGGAGCAAATGGAAAATATCCAACAGTTTCTCTCCAAGAAAAGAAGAATTGCATTCTAAAGATTAAGGAGTTTAAGAACATGATCAGAGAAAAAAATTATCTTCTTAGCATCTGATCAGAGACAGAAGAAATACTTTGATTACCCAGTTGTGATTTAAAAAAAAAAAAAGAAGCCAGGCATGGTGGCTCATGCCTCTAATCCCAACACTTTGGGAGGCCAAGGCAGGCAGATCATGAGGTCAAGAGATGGAGACCATCCTGGCCAACATGGTGAAACCCCATCTCTACTAAAAATACGAAAATTAGCTGGGCATGGTGGCACGCACCTGTAGTCCCAGCTACTCGGGAGGCTGAGGCAGGAAAATTGCTTGAACCCGGGAGGTAGAAGTTGCAGTGAGCCGAGATGGCTCCACTACACTCCAGCCTGGCAACAGAGCGAGACTCGATCTCAAAAAAAAAAAGAGCATTAGGCTGGCACCCAGGTTTCTTATGGTAGAAGCACATTTCTCAGAATAATAAAGGAAGAATAGGGGAGGAAAATGGGATTGGATGCATTCTTGGGGTAAGTTTAAGAGTAGGAAGAAGACAGTGGCTGAGGGCCAGGAGGAAAGAGTTAGAAGAGATCAATCTAGTAGGGATTTTTCAAGTGAAAATGTGGGCACTGTGTGATGAGATATCTCCCTATGATCATATGAACTCACAGTAAGGATGAAAAAATAGTGATAATATGCTCAGTGTGAATAGATTTCTTATGGAAGTTAATGAAGTAATTGAGTTTGTGTCAAGATTGGAATGGTACAGGGCTGCTGAAGGCAAGGGTTCAAGAAGAAAGACACATTGCTTAGATAAACAGAGAAGGAACTGGGGTTTGGAGAAGTAAAGTAGCCAACCAAAGGGCACAACACCAGGAGAGACAGCAAGATCCAAAATCAGGTCTGTCTGACTCTAACTTCTGAGCATTTTCACTGTCAACCTCCCCCCTTCACTTGTATCTCTAACACAGAAGCAGAGAGGTAGGCATGTACAAATATTTAAGCCTTTCTGAATATAGAAACTATAGCTCTGTAATTCTAATAGTTTATAGATACATACTAATATAAGGGCTAGAATTTAGGGAGTACAGACCGTGTGCCAAGGGCTTTACATAGGTTATCTTGTCTAATTAAAGAAACTCAAGGAAGATTCTATTACCATCCCATTTTACAGATCAGGAAACATCTGAAAAGATGAAGCAACATTCCTAAAGTTGCATGGTTAGTAAGTTTGAATTCAGAATTCAAATGTAAGCAATCTGTATTTCTAGATAATCTCAGCAGCTGTCCTGAATACATTTATTCCATTTAAGCATTTAAAAAGACAGGGTTTATACCTTTTTGAATGAAAAGCTGCTAATCAAGCTGTTTTTTCAGGCTGGGTTGCTTCCAGCTCCAAAGTACTATGGATCTATTATCACAAGTATCCCTTGATTTTTAGTCCCGATTCCTGCTGTCTTGCGTATCACAATAGCTGCTGCCATTGGATTTTCACATATTATTCTTTGAAATGAGACTACCAGTGGCAGCGTTGGAAGGCCACAGCACTTCCTCAGGAACTCATGTGTTAGAAGAGGTTCCCTATGATGATCTCAGCAGCAGCTCGTCTCTGCACTTGATCCTTTCTGCAGGTCTGCTTCAGGTCCAGGAGCTTGAAAATAGAGGAAATCTTATTTTAATAAAGGAAAAGAAGAGCAAGCATTGTTATTTTCTGTAGTTCATGTTCCTAACAGGAATTTCTCCAGGCACTTAGACTTTGGCAGTATTTAATCTCACTGTTACATCCAACAGGAGTGGTGTTCTGCCTTTATCTGGAATGTTCTTGATGAGCACTGTGGCCCAAAATGCTGGTTTGACATCTTTGACTTTTCCTTAAAACACTTTATCCATGGATATCAAAGCATTTCTTAATATTGTTATTATATTTCACATTATCTGTGAGTTTTTAGAAGGTAATATTATTCCATTTTATAGACGGTAATAAAATGTCACAGAGAAAATAAGTGACTTACCTAAGTTATAAGTCAGTGACAAAACTGGGACCAATATCCTGTGTTCCTCACTCCAGGTGAAATAAATTCATCTCCCAGAAATATTCTGTTTTTTCTTCTCCATATGTCCAAAGCCATCCTTTCCTACAGGATAAACTACCAGTCTTTTAGTGCTACATGTTAAGGCAAGAAGCCAGCACCAGCCTTCCATTATAACTTTATAACCCAGTACACAAAAGCATTTGGAGTCCAAAAAAGCCAAGTGTGAATATTAGCTCCATCACTTACTAACTGTGAATTCTTGGGTCAATTCCTTCACATATGTGAGTCTTAGTTTTCTGTAAGATAGGAAGCACTGCTAATTGCCTGCCCAATATCTACGCCCGTTTCTGTCTTCTACCAGAAACCCGATTTGGTTCAGGGCATCACTGTGCCCAGGTAGAAATGTCTGTTTCTCCAGACTCGCTCTCAGCTCGAGGTGCCCAACTACCATGTGACCCAGTTCTGGGTAGTGAATCATAAACTGAGGTTTCTGGAAAGCTTTGCTTGCCTCAATAAGTGCCCACTCCACCTCCTCTGCTTCTTCCTGCTTGGTCTGCTTTCCTTTTTTTTTTTTTTTTTTTTTCCTCCAACACTTAAATACTCATTTCCCTATATATTTCCATTACGTTATTTCTTGGATGAAATAACTAGTTAACTGGCTGAAATGAGAACTCTTCTTCCTTCAATACCAGCCAAAGGTACGTTTCCCAAACACCCTCCTCAGCACCTCCCGGGAGAGCTCGCTGTATCCAAGTCTTGCTTGAAAGCCTGAAGTTATGATTTATTTATGTTTTCAGAATCTCTCAGATTCTTAGGAACAAATTACATCATCTGCAGATGTTCCAGACTTAGTTTCCTTCTCTCTCTTTCTGGTTTTAGTCCTAGAGTTGTGCAGAACCATCTCTGCAAGAGGACAAACAAGGGAAGGGACACAGTGTCTTCTCTTTGTCCTTGAGACCCACTCTCTGCTCTTCTCCATTGTGTTTTCCACCTGGGAAACTGAGTTCATGAACTACACCAGTAGGCTCTTGTGCTCCCTGGCTTCTAGTTGGGCCAATGGGGAGCCCTGGCAGAGATTGGAGGGAGGGAGGAGTATGAGGTCAGTATATTTAGGCCCCTGGCTCTCAGGTAAGCTGTGTCCTCTGAACCAAGGTCACAGATCTCAAGTCATCTTTTCTACACAGCTCTTCCTTTTGGGTTCTGCAGCCATCTATCCTCCTTTTATCACTTTGGGCCTAAATTGATTACAGCTTTTCTGTTTCAAGACCTGACTTCACTATCCTTGTGGTTTCCCTACACCTCTCTTTTACCTTTGAAAATTATCCTTTTATTAAACACTCTTTGAATTATCCTAATTTGAACAAGTCATCTGTTTCCTTGACAACACTGATACAGATGAGAACATCAAAATGGTCCATTTTTGCATCTAAATAGTGCTCCTCAGATTTCCCAGTGTCTAGGGTCCTCACACTAAAGGGACAAGTGCCCAGAATTCCCACTACTACAGCCCAGCAACTCGATATTCCCCACTCTGTCACTATTGTCCTCACCCCATACTTTCTTCAACCATGTTTGAAACTGACCTATTCTGTATCCTTTTTCATGACTCTGTCTTCCAACATGACAACGAGTGAATTTCCTTATGGTTGCTAGTATGTCAGTGGAAGAAAGTCGGCATGGTGTTTATTGGTCTTCTATAAGCAAATTGCATCTTTCTAGACAAGGCCCACTGGTCCTCATAGTCTATATATTCCATTGCTGTCCTGTGGCCTATAATTAATCAAACAGGGCTGATTCTCCTAAAAAGTACAGGCACTGCTTCATTATTTCACTGCAGAAATTTTTTTTTAAAAAAAGGTGACAAGTTTCAGGCTTTTGATATTTAAAAATTATTGCCAACTAGGATGTACAGCCATAGTTTGTCCTGGGTCTTGAATAAATGCAAACCCTCTTGCTAAGATTCGAACGCACAATCTCAGGAAGGATGCTGAGTGAGTGCACCTTGTCACCCCTTTCAGGCTTCGTCTTTCTCTGGCTTTTCAGGTCTCAAAACTCTTTTCTCAGAATACTCTGTGAATATTGATTTCACAAGGACTGGCTCACTCTAACCAAAGTATTAAGAAATTCATATGTAAAGTCGAATGCCAACTTATTTATAATGAGACCTATTATACAGAAACTTGCTTGTGGGTGAATTATATGTATTCTTTAAGTACATATATACTTTAAGTTACTTCAACCAGGCAATAAATGTATTGTCAGTTAGCTGCAAGTAACAAAAACCAAAACAACAGATTAAACCATAAGAACATTTGTTAATAACGTATTGTTTATTTACCAAGAAGAGAGCAGTCTCATCAATGTCATCAAGGAACTATATCCTTCAGCACGTTTGCTTATGGCCTCTTGGCTGCAAGATGGCTGCCCCTCCAGGTATCAAGACTGCATTCAAAATTAGAAAACAAATAGCCAGTGCATGTATGTGTGTGTGTGCTTTCTTCACATAAGGCTTTGTCTTTTTATCCAGTTAGCTTCTCAGAAGCCCCACTAGCCAGAACTGTGTCACATAGTCATTCCAACTGTCTGGGAGGCTGGGAAAGCAGGTATCAAACTCTTTGGCCACTATTCTATAGTGAAAGCCAACACGGAATAAGAGATTTGAATCTCATGGCAGCTGCGGAGGTGGGCTGCAAAGATCTCCCTTTAAGAGAGAACTCACTGTTGAGCTGCAAGGAGTATAGTTGGCTGACAGCCTCTAGCTGCAGCATCTTCAAGATATGCCATGCGTTTGAGCTGAGGCCCATCTCTTCCTGGGTAGCCCCCAGCCAATACCGTACAAGCTGGGAGTGCTCGGGTGTGGCCCTGTCTGCCCAGCATGGGACTCCTCTAATGGGGAGTCTTTGTTCCAGAGCTCCCTATTGCATTGGCAGAGACTTATGCAGATCCACACCATGGTCTGAAGCTCCCCTTGCCCAATTCTGCTTCTCTTTCTTTCCTTTCACAGGTGTCTAATCTGCATAGAGGTGTGAAGACTTTCATTTTCCAGTCCTGTTTCCTCTCCCTTCTGTCATGGCCATTAGCCCCCAATAAATTTATTGTACTCCTAATTCCATCTTAGCATCTTCTTCCTAGAGGAGCTGAACTGACAGCAAAGGGCAGCATCAACATGTTAGTTACCTATAACACAGAAATCAAACAATACCCGTGCTAAGAGAATATAGGATCAGAAGGTCAGGTACAGGCCTTCTGACTATATTCTGTTAGCATGAGTATTGTTTGATTACAAGCTTATGCTTGTAATCCCAGCACAAACTGGGATTTAGGAGGCAGAGGTGGGAGGATCACTTGAAGCCAGGAGTGTGAGACCATCCTGGGCAAAATAATGAGATCCTATCTCTGCAAAAAATTGCTAAAAAAGAAAAATTAGCCAGTCATAGTGGTGCTCCATGCCTGTAGTCCCAGCTACTTGGGAGGCTGAGGCAGGAGGGTCACTTTAGCCCAGGAGGTCAGAGCTGCTGTGAACTGTGATTGTGCCACTGCACTCCAGCCTGGGCAACAGAGCAAGACCCTGTCTCAAAAAATAAAAACAAAACAAAACAGGAATATAGGATCAGAACAAGCTAGGGTACTCTAAGTAATCTGGTCTCACATAAGGGTGTTCCTAATTTGGTCTCTCTTCTATCTTATTTCAGAAAGGACATCCAGGCCCCCAGCCCGCACACTTGTGCACACTGGAAAAGTTGGTCTTGGATTCTCTGACTCGTTTTTCTGTTTCTGGTCAAATCATTCTCATTCTGTTTGCCTGTGCTTTCTTAGCCATGTTGATTCCACAGAGTACACTGGAAAAGTTGGTCTTGGATTCTCTGACTCGTTTTTCTGTTTCTGGTCAAATCATTCTCATTCTGTTTGCCTGTGCTTTCTTAGCCATGTTGATTCCACAGAGTACACTAGAACCAAGCCCTGTTTTTCCCACCTTGGGGCCCAGAAGACATTCTGTTCCCTTTTTTGGTCAGTTGTTTGCTTGTTTTGTTTTGCTTTAAGGAGAATTCTCCAAATATCTGCTTTGTTCCATTGTGTATTGACTTTATAATTCCAATTCTCAGAGTTCTAAAGAAGCATCACTGACACCCCTTTCCATTCTATACTGTCCTTTAAAATAGCATCCATTCTAGAGCATAATTTCCTGCGGGGAACCCTTGAGTAGAGCTTCATGTGTTTGTTAATTCCACCTTCATTTATTGAGCATCTACTCTGTGATGAGCTCTTTTCTAGGAGCTGGCCATAGCAACAATGAACAAGAAGCTCACAGCTGTTTTTAAGTTAAATAAAACTATTATTAAAAAGCAGAAGAGGGCTGGGTGCAGTGGCTCACGCCTGTAATCCCAGCACTTTGGGAGGCTGAGGTGGGCGGATCATGAGGTCAGGAGTTCAAGACCAGCCTGGCCAACATGGTGAAACCCTATCTCTGCTGAATCCCAGCTACTCTGGAGGCTGAGGTAGGAGAATTGCTTGAACCTGGGAGGTGGAGGTTGCAGTGAGCCAAGATCACGCCATTGCACAACAGCCTGGGCAACAACAGTGAAACTCAATATAAAAAAAAAAAAGGCAGAAGAGGTAGATTCAAGCCAAAAGAGGAGTTCATCACTCATCAGACCCTTTCTCTAACCTAAATATTTTAAGCGTTTCATCCTCCAAGAGATGAAACTGCAGAGATTGTCAGAACAGCATAGACTCTCTACAAACATGCACTGGATATTAAATATTAGTGTGGCTTATTGTCTGCCAATTTATGCTGCTTGTCACTGTCTGGTTCCACCCTCAGATCTCCACTGCTGATAGCTGCCTGCCTAAGATGGCCTCTCTCTCACCAGAGCTTGAAAAATGATGGAGCTGCCCAAATGGTAGTTCTTTCTACACGTGCTATACTTGCAGCACATTCCCAGGTAGATTTGCCTTACAGTCTTTATCCTCTTCTTGGTTTCAGAATATATTTGTGCTGAATGTGCTCATTCCCATTAGTTAATGCCCATCATTCCATTTTGCCACCATAATTATTTACATAATCATTATCAGTTCTCTCCTTCTAAAGTAAAAATTAACACAGCTCAAGACAGACTTGACTGGATCACAGTCTGGATGTAATCTAAAACATTATACCTAGAAATAATGACAGCCTCTAGTCTGGGAATTCAGTCTAGTCTGGTCTTTCCCAAAAGACAAGAGTCTTGGGTGCTTCGGCAAAGCTATAGTGGACCTCAGAAAGTCACCTAGGTCACCTAGCCCAAACTCCTCATTTCATAAAGAACAGAATGGGGGCCGGGCATAGTGGCTCAGCCTGTAATCCCAGCACTTTGGAAGGCTGAGGCGGGCAAATCACCTGAATTCGAGACCAGCCTGACCAACATGGCGAAACCCCGTCTCTACTAAAAATACAAACATTAGCCAGGCTTGGTGGTGCACACCTGTAATCCCAGCTACTCCAGAGGCTGAGGCATGAGAATCGCTTGAACCTGGTAGGTGGAGGTTGGAGTGAGCTGAGATCGGGCCACTGCACTCCAGCCTGGGCAACAGAGCTAGACTCCATAAAAAAAAAAAAAAGAAAGAATGAAAGAAAAAACAACAAAATTAACCCCCCAGATCAGTTAAGTTACTTGCCTAGGTCAGACAGCTGTGGACAAATCTGGGACTAAAACCCAAGAGCCCTCCGCCTGCCCAGGCTCTTTCCAACAGCTGTCCTACACAGAACTTGCCTGGACTCACTGGTTCCCACAGCTAATCCTCCCTCCATGTTTTAATCCCCACTGTGTTCTCTTTCTTTCATCTCATGTCACCTGCAGCTTCCTTTCTTTCCCTCTTCCTTCTCCTTCCACAGGATTTTTTACATTCCTGTCAGTCCTGTGTTGCTCCCTGTAGGCAGAGCCTATGTTTTTTCCTCTTTGCTACTAGTTACTAGTAGCAAAACTAAAAGAAGAAAACTAGTATGCATGTCTATCTTTGTATCTTCTACATTCAGTGCTTTAAAACGATGCTTAATGTTTATGGAAATTCTGAACTATATTTAAAATTATAATTCTACAAATATACTATAAAGTCTACTGGAAAAATAATACTACCCAATTCCCAATACTAAATGCTTAATACTAAAGCACTTCTAAGATAGCAGAGTCGTTTTTGGAATGATTGCATCAGAGCTCTCAGGATCAAGAAAAGATGTAAAGTTTTTATACAGGAATTCTAGTCTCATGTAATATAATCAAACCAAAATGTAAAGGATGATATTAACTCTCTGTAGAAGCAATGGAAATGAATGACTGAGAGAGTAAAAAACAAGCAACAAAAACAACAACACCTCATGACCTTAACTGGGAAAGCTGTAACTGGGAAAGCTGTTTGGGGACAAGTAATGCTCAAAATCAAACCTACTGTTCTGTGGCCATGCTGCCCAAGCATGGACCTTCTGTTTACCGTTCAATTTCCCATGTATTCTGCCAACAGAAAGAACATGTTTTTGATGGCAGGCACTAATATTCTAGATCCAAGGAGGAAAATGCTCAGTATAAATTAATTACTTGGTATCCTCATTCTCTTTCACTAAGAGGCTGTTCCACTCCATGTGATAGATTCTAGCACTGGGCTGGCAGAGCTAAGGTTCTGACCTTGAATTCTGGTGACCCCACAAAGGTGTAGTTACCATGAGCTCTGCCTCATGTCCAGCCAGCCTCCCTCTTTAGCATTTTAGGTCCCTCTCTAGTTTCTTCAAGTTGATAAAATGATGCATATCTATTGAGCATAATTGCAGGTCTTGAATATAGTAGGTTACTTGCCCTCTAAGAGCAGACAATCACGTTGGCTTCAACAAACCAGGAGTATGGCTTTTAAAGATTTTAAGAATTGGATAACTAGGTCTGCTTCTCTCTGTGCCATCTTTTTCATGTTTTTCTAACAGCATCAAGAAAGGGAAGAAAAGCAGTGTTGAGAGCCTGCTGGGGCTGGCCCTGGGTGAGCAAACGCAGTTCTCTCTGTGCACCTCAGACAAAGGAGAAGCGTCTCTTGTAGGCTCATTTCATTCTTGCTTGAGCAGCCCTGTGTGTGTTCTCAGAACTCAGGGTCCTGGAAACTGCATAAAGGAGTCAAATCATTCAACCCCAAACAGGGCTCTTGCCCTAAGTCCAGACAACAGCTGTGAAGCAGCTGCACCATTGTGCTCTAAAGCTGCTTAGTGTAAGATGCAAAGGAAAAAAGGATTAGCCCTTGGAAACTATGTGAAAAACACAACCCCCTACGACAACAGCTGGCAGGTAACATATATCATGAAGACATTTGCGGTATTAGAATGGATACATAAAAGATGAGAATTCGAACAGTATTTTAAGGTTTTTTCCCCATGAAATTTAATGCGCTCAAATCTTTTCAATTTAAGAAAATTAATAAGAAAAAAATGGGAAGAGAAAAACTACGGCAGCTGGTACAACACAGACATGGAGGCAGGTAAAATATGAGTCTGCCACCTTCACCTTTTCCCCCTCTCCAATGCCCCACCCGAAAATAGCATGAAATGTTTCCCTGGAGCAACCAAAGATGAATGTCTGCTCCCCAAGCCAGGCCCCAAGTTCAGGCACAGCATCACTTCTTAGAGTTGGCAGCTTTACTAGACTTTGATCATTCCTTCGTGGGACACATCAACCTTGCTCCTCTTTAATGTGCAAGACGAGGCAAGAGCCGAGGCCAGGCAGGTATAGCTGCAGGCAGGGCTTTCTCAGATGCTGTACAGAAAGGCTTTTGCCTGCCCAGGCCCAAGGGGAGCCGTTGCAGTTGCTTGCCTCCCACATCCTATGGAAAGGAGTGCCCATGTTCTGGTGGCTTAGGATGTGTGTTGCCCAGTGGTAGGCAAGCTGGAACCTGGGACCAAAAGGAAGTCAGGCACTGCCTACTTTCTGAGCCCAGCTTTCGGGGTCTGTGCTTTTTCCTCCCATCCCTCCCAAAGGAATGGCTTTTAGTGACACCTTCCTCTGAACTCTTTAGGAATCGAATTGACCCCATTTGCTTTTCTGACCCTCCTCCCCCTTCCCCATCAAAATTACCTGTCAAGGAAGTAAGGAAACTGTCACTGACAGGCATTATTGATGGGAATATAAATCCATATCCCCTTTCAGGGATGCAGGTCAACACAGTATACATGTTAAATGTACATTCTCTTGGACCCAAGATTTTCACTTCTAGAAATGCATCCTAAAGAAATTATTACTCAGGTAGGCAGAAATGTATGTGCAAGAATGCTTACTGCTGCTTTGATTTAAAATACTGAACAATTGTCAATAACACAGCCATCCATCAGAAAAAGATCAGTTAAATAAATTATCACGTAAGCATCCAATGAAACACTCTTCAGTCTTTAAAAATAAGGAAGTAGGTTTATATCTACTGACACTGATGTATGCCCCTGATATATTGTTAAATGAGGAAAGTGGGTTATAGAAGCGTACATAGAGTAGGATCGCGCTTATACATTTTTTTGAAGTTTACATGTTTACACTTGCATAAGAAGAATGAAATGATAAATGTCATTCTGTTGACAGTAGCATCTCTGAGGAATAGTATTAGAGGCATTATCCACTTTCTCTATATTGCTTACATTTTTACAAAGGAGTTATATTAACAGAAAAATACTTTGATATAGTTTTTTTAAAACCTTCTCTAAGAACAATATATGCAAAGCCTTCACGCTGACAACAGCTTATATTTGCAAAGAGCTTCACAGCTTTATTTTCCCCATTAACTTATTCAGTCTTCACGGCCCTGTGAGGTTGGGAAGATAGATCTTAGTATTTATTGTCAAAGATAAACAACCATCCATTAACGCAGTGAAAACAGATTTTATTCAGTAACTACTGAGAGTAAGAGAAGGAGCAGAGCTCAATTCTGATTTGTGCAGAGGTGACTGGGCGTTTTAAAGGGGAAGATGCGGGAGGAGGGAGGAGGAGCCAGTGGGACTCTGGTGAAGCCTTACAAAGGGTTGGTGGGCATCACCATGATTAGGCCAGCTGCACGTGCTAGCTGGCAATTAACACCAGTTAGGAGCCAGGGCCCTATCCTTCCTGATAATTACATTTCAAAGGATCTCAAGGCTTTCAGATCCTTGAGAGAGACACTCCTGACTTGCAGGAGATCCACATACATCTCAAAGAGACAGAAAGAATTCACAATTGTAAGCCCTGTTTGGTAAATGCTCTAAGTAAGGAGGTCAGCGGTCTATCTTCAGGCGTTGGCTGGAACAAAGAGCAAATTCTTTTCACAGCCCTTAGTTTTTCCAGACAGGAACTTAAAACAAGGCTGGGTTGTCCCAGGGACACAACCTTAGTCTGCTAGAAGCTGTGTTAAAGTTTGGTCAAGTCTGTTTGTGCAGAGGTTTGAAAGAAGTGTTTGTGCTGAAGGTTTTTGGCATTCTGAGTACCCTTTTTTCAGCTTAAAAGACTAGTTCTCGGCCGGGCGCAGTGACTCATGCCTGTAATGCCAGCACTTTGGGAGGCCGAGGCGGGTGGATCACCTGAGGTCAAGAGTTCGAGACCAGCCTGGCCAACATGGTGAAACCCCCGTCTCTACCAAAAATACAAAAATTAGCCGGGCATGGTGGTGGGCGCCTGTAGTCCCAGCTATTCAGGAGGCTGAGGCAGGAGAATCGCTTGAACGCAGGAGGCGGAGGTTGCAGTGAGCCGAGATTGTGCCATTGCACTCCAGCCTGGGCAACAGAGCAAGACTCCATCTCAAAAAAAAAAACAAAAATGAAAACAAAACAAGAAAACTAGTTCTCAGAGAATTTACATGATGTGGCAGCTAGGAGGTGTGACACACAGATCTCCCTTCCAGGAAGATCTTGCCATTCTACCACCAGGAGGGCAGCAGCTCCCAGCCGCCAGCTGCAGCATCATCAAACCCCACCTCAGCGTTTGAGCAGAAGCCAAGATCTTCCTGGGTGGTTTTCAGCCTACGGCCTCCCCAGGTGCTAGGAAGTACGAGGTCAGCCCATTTCTGTCCAGCCTAGGACTCTTCTAATGGGCAACTTCTGCTCCAAAGTACTAGGTTAGCTGCATCTTTGTCAGATCTGCAATACAGTTGCAGGCTTTCCTTGTCCAACCCTCTTGCCTCCCTCTTTCCCTTTTACAAGCATCCTCCCAAGAAACCTCTTCATCTCAGTATCTGCTTCGTGGGGTACCTGAGCATGTGGCTTGCCAAAAACTACATTCACAGCTAACACATGCTCAAGCCAGTTTCTGAATCCCATTAAAATGTAAGCCCTGTTAGAAATATTTGCATTTTAACCAGATTCAAGGTGTTTAGCTAAAGAAAAGGCATTCTAAAAGGAGGAATGGCAGAATGAGCTGAGGGGTAACAAGGATGTGAGGGCAACTGGGGAGAGGTTGGGCCCTCAGGGCCTCCCTTCAATGACTGGAATCACACTACCTGGCCTTTTAGCTTCATCCAGAAGGTTAGGAATACAAGCAGAGACAAGGCCAGAACACTAACACAGCACTGTAGACAAATTCCTATTCCCGCGTTTCTTACATTACATGATAATTGATATGTCTGCCTCTCTCATTAGATTATGAGCTTCTTGAAGGCAAGAACTGTGCTTTAATTCCTTTTGGCATTCTCAGTGTCTAGGACATGACTCTGTGCATCATACTAGTTCAGTAATAGTTGAATAAATAATTGAGTCTTAGCAGGAAGAGAGACAAAAATGGGATGATAATTGTAACAGCCAGTATTTACTGAGCACATATCAGCCACTGTTCCAAATGCTTTATCGTATATCATCATATTTAAATACACAGTAACCCCACGAGGCAGTGGAGCAGGTGGTGTTGCCCAGGAAGCAGACTCTGAAACAAAGTTTAGGGTACACTGTGTTTATTAGGGAATACCCTTGGGATCAACACCCAAAACAGAGAGGGGAAAGAAGGTTGGGCTAGGTGCGGTGGCTCATGCCTGTAATCCCAGCACATTGGGCAGTTGAAGCCAGACGATCACCTGAGCACAGGAGTTCAAGACCACCCTAGGCAATGTAGAGACCTCATCCCTACAAAAAAAAAATTTTTTTAATTAGCAGGCATAGTGGCACATGCCTATGGTCCCAGCTACTCAGGAGGCTGAGGTGGGAGGATCATTTGAGCCTGGGAGGTCGAGGATACAGTAAGTGGTGATCGCACCACTGCATTCTGTCACCAGGTGAGAGCTACACCCTGTCTCAAAAAAAAAAAAAGACAAAAGAAAAGAAAGAAGTGAGATTGGACAGATTCATCTGGGTTGTCCTGTGTGGGCACCAAAGTGACCAGGACTTTATACCTCCTCCAACTCAGTCATTAGATGGGAGCCCTCCTTGGATAAGGCGGTACTCTGCCACTAAGGCAGTCCCCAGAGGGGCTGTCCACAAAAGGCTGCCTGCCAAGGGCACTCCCAGAGGCTGGGGCATCCACAGCACACTACTGTGTCCCTCACAAGTAGCTGTTATTAGTTCCTTTATGCAAATGAAGAAACTGAGGCATAAACACTTTAGTTAATGCCTTGCCAGGTCAAACAGTGAGTGGCCAAACCAGGACTCAAGGACTGGCCTTCTGGTGCAGAGCCTATGCCCATCACTACATCTTACTCTCAAATAGGTACAGGTGATTGTAGCAATGGGCAATGGCCTCCCAGAAGCCCTGTTAATGATCTGAAATCCTAACTCTGGAGAGCATGAATTTGTCCTCACATGTGTGTTTACCTTTACAAACTGTGACTCACTGCAACCAAGAATGGAAAAAAACATTGTCAGGTGTGATCCACATAGAAAAATATTGACATACATTTTTACCCAGCATTATGCTAGGCACCCATAGGATATAAAGGAAGGAGAATGTATGGTCTCTTCTCACAAAAAGCTTAGAGTTTAGGCAAGGGGATAAACCACAGACATGTGAAATATTGGACAAACCTCAGAGCAGTAAATGAGTAAGTGTGAGATGATTGCTACATTGAATAATAGTAAAATAGCAAAGGGTAAGCAAGCCTTTAACAAAACGGTTGTCTGGGGTTGCAAGTTCCACCCCCACTAACACTGAATTCCAACCCTGTGAATATTGGAACCCAGAATGATCAAGCACAAACTGTCACCAAAGTGTAAAAAGAACTAGACATACAGGGGCTGGGAAGACCCACAGGCTTGAGTACCAAGAGGTCCAGGGCAAATTAAAATCTCCAGCCCTTGAGGAACACCTATATTCTCTGCCACTATACTGCCTTGGATTTTTACATTTGTGTCCTATTTTGGCTTCTGAGAAAAAATATTTTAACTCTAAATCTTAGCCACCTTTCCTTTCTATGGGTGAGAGCACTTAAACATTGAACAAAAGAATACTGTGATTTATTTTACTTGTATTATTAGTAGAATTTTCTTTATAAGAATTTTTATTATTTAATTCAATCAACAACTATTTGGTAATATCATCAACTTTTGGGTAATAGCTTAGCATTGTGGTTAACAGGATGGTGTTTGGCAGAGAAATTTCGTTTGAATTATGGCCCTGCTACTTACTAGACCTGTGTCAAAGTACTTATCTTCTCTAATCCTCAGTTTCTTCATATGTGAAATTGGACTAATAGTAGTACTTGTCTAATAGCAGTGTGGTAAGGATAAAATCATTCACGTAAGGTGCTTGAAACATATTAAGTGGCCAGCAGAGTTACTTGTTGCCAGTAATAGCAACAGCAGCATGAGGAGTATGGGCCAGATAATGTGCTGGGTGCTTGGCAGTCAACAAAGAACGAAAGAGACAAAAGGCCCTGCTGTTCCAGAGCAAACAGGTAAGGTTAGCAGATAAGTGGGACACACAAGCAAGATATTAATTTCTAGGATAAGAAAAAATGTAGGGTTTTATGGAAACATGTAACACTGACAAGGAGAGGAAAGTCAAGGAGTTCCAGAAAGATTTCTTGGAAGAAAAAATTGTCACAACCTTTTAACATTTTTATTTATTTATTTGGTGGTGTTGTGGTTGAGATAGAGACTCACTCTGTCACCCAGGCTGAGTGCAGTGGTGTGATCTCGGCTCACTACAACCTCTGCCTCCTGGGTTCAAGCGATTCTCTTGTCTCAGGCTCAAGCATCCGCCACCATGCCCAGCTAATTTTATTTTTAGTAGAGATGGGTTTTTGCCACGTTGGCCAGTCTGGTCTCAAATTCCTGACCTCAGGTGATCCACCCGCTTTGGCCTCCCAAAGTGCTAGGATTATAGGCGTGAGCCATCGTATCCGGCCTGAACATTTTATTATTTGCCATGAATTTTTGGGTTCTGCTACTAGACTGTAAGTTCCTCGAGGGCAGGGATAGGGTTTGTTGTGTTTGGCATTCCATAGCAACACAAGTGTGGTGCCTGACACACAAAGCATTCAAATATCTGATTGGTGAATGAGTAAGTCAATGAAGGGAGTCCTAAGGTAGTAAGTAGGTTTGCCAGATGAGGGTGCCAAGGTGTTCTAGCCAGAGGAAATGGTGTGCATCAAGGCACTGAAGTGAGCAAAAGCATGGTGACTGGGGTGTTATCAAACAGAACTGGGGTCTACCCACCTGGCCCAGCAAGACCAGATAGCCACACCGAGGTTTGCAGCAGGGGAAAGGAAATCATTTATTTGCAGGGCACCAAAGAAGGAGGATCAGGCAGCTAAGACTTAAATCCCAATTTCCCAGATGGCTTACAGGTAAGAGTTTTTAAAGGCAGAAAGGCAGAGGTTACAGGCGAAGTCAGAAATCAATACATGGAGACTATACATTGGTTTGACCTAAAAAGGCAAGGCATCTCCAAGTGGGGGTGGATTCAAAGATTTTCTAGTGTGCGATTGGTTAAGGAGATGTTTTGTCTAAACATTTGAAATCTACAGAAAAAAATGTAATCTCTGGCTCATGGGCATGACCTCCTCCAGGCCTCTCAGGAAGAAATTTAGAACAAAGAACGGTGGTCAGAGTTCAGTCCTCAGCTCCCCCGTATCTGAGGTCTATGTGCTAGCGCATCCATTTGGTAGGGGTTCAGGTTTCTGGAAAACAACTCAGGGATATATATTAAGATGTTATCTGTAGTTTCTATAGGGGAACCAAACATCCCATGATTCTAACTTACTTGGCTATTGTTTTGAGCCACTATTTGTTGCTTATCACATTTCTCTTTTACTTCTCAGGGCTAGCCAGATGCCTGGAATTTCTCTTGGAAGAACTCAAGATTTTTTTTTTTTTTTTGATTTCCATGTTTGGGAGTAGGGAACAGGCCCCTAAGAGGGGTCTCTGACTCATCTCAGGATGTAGTGGGCCTGGGAAATACGTGGATGTGGATGCCATGAAACAAGGCTGAAAAGGGAGCCGGGAACAAATCAAGTTGGGTCTTGTAAGCCACAGTACGACGTTTGAACTTGATGCTAAGGTGCGGTGAGAGCCACCAAGAATTTTAATTAGAGGAAGCATATAACCAGCGTGTGTGTTTTAAAGTTCATTCTTTATTCTGTTAATACACTAATAATTCAAATCAATTTTAGGAAAAAAAGGAAACCACAGATAGGCATAACTTTTAAAAAAATCACCTGTAATCTCACCAGAGATAATCACCATTTGATCATAAATAACAAGCAATCTGTCTCACTTATCTATTACTGTTTAACAACCCTCCCCCAAAACCTCATGGCTTAAAACAATAATTTGTTATTTCGTGAGTCTGTGGGTTGATTGGGATCGACTGAGTAGTTCCTCTGTTTTCTGTGGTGTAGCTGAGGATACACCCACATTCAGCTGGGAGCTTAACTAAGGCTGGAACATCCAAGATAATCTCTCATCCTCAAGAGTCTCTCTCCACATGGCCTCTCATCTTTCAGTAATCCAGCTGAGCTTCTCTGCAGCATGGTGGCTAGCTTTCAAAAAGGATAAAAGGAAAGCTGCCAGTCTCTTAAAGCCTAGGCTTGGACATAAACTGAATTTCTTCTGCTGCACTTCAGTAAGCAAAGCCATTCATAAGGCCAGCCAAAACTCAAGAGAAATAGACTCCACCTGTGGATGGGAAGAGCAGCATGTAGGCACAGGGATGGAAAGACTGACTGGCCATCATACTGGGAAACTATCTACCACACAATTTGATTTGCTAAACACAAAGTAAGTTATTGACCATTTCTGGTAGTAAATAGTTAGGAAAACTGAATTCCAGTAACAAATGCAAAATACCTTGTCCTTGTCCATATATGAATCTAAGTGGGTTGTCTAAATAAGCTGACAATTTGCATGTGTGATGAGGGAGGAGGGAGGTGGGAGGTAGCGGGAACACCATATTGAAACCTAGTGTTGAAATGAAAGAAATTGTAAAAAAGAAAAGGGCAGACTCTAGACAAAGAAAATGGTTAAAATTGTCACGAGTAGTGTTCTGCAGCCAATGCCTCTCTACAGTTAACCTGAGTATGTATTAATCCTGAGTGTGACAGGTAATTAAAACACATGATTTGTCTAACCACATTTCCTGGGAGGAGGAAACAGTAGCAGAGCCAAACAGATGAAGACCCAGGACCCAGGCACAATACTTCACCATGCACAACAGCGAAGTGCGTGCACCACATCCTAGAAAATGACAGGATCAAAACCTCAAAGGTCAAATCTCTTGCCAAGTCAAGGGGGGTAAGGATGAGGCCAAAATGGTAGCTTTCTCCTCACCCTCTGCTCTGAAAAGGGCAGGGGCTTCTCAATTTTATTCATCAGTCATGGCAAAGCCACCTGGTTGAATGGCACAGGAGGGTATAACCAGGCTCCTGAACTTGTCTGTGAGCCTCCTAATAATGCCCAAAGAGAAAGGATAGCGCTTCTCAATTTTCACTTCTCTTCCTCATCCACACTTCCACTGCCTTAGTTCAGTCAGACTGGTCTCCATGCGACTCCTCTATATTGCCCAGTTCATCTTCTGTATAGCTACCAGAGTTCTCTTTCTCAATACACATTTTTTAAGGTCTAGGAAATGACAAGAAAAAAAAAGCCAGAGACAGGTGCAGTGTTCAGATTAGACAGAGACTTGTGTGTCATGAATAGATTTTTCTCCTGATTGTGGGTGACCTACTGAACAATTTTTCAGGAGATAGTTAAAATTTTATTTTAAAAGGATATATAGACAGGAAGGCAGAGACCAGGAGTAAGCCTGGAAGCTGAGGGATCACAAATATATTACAGTACCTCTGCTGATAAAGAGTACAGGTCTAAACCATGCCAATGGCAGAAAAAGAGGGGACAGAGAGATATAAACAGTGTAAACAAAATCATACAAATGATAGAGGCTGGTGACCTCCATAAACAGGCAAAAGGAGATGAGCATATCACCTAAGTTTCCAACACGAATAGATGGAATTATTCGCTGAGAAAGACATAAAGAAACAGCAGGTTTGGGAGTAATCAGAAACCTCCAAGTGGCACGGCAGGCCATGTGAACAAACAGGTTGCAAGCTCAGCAGAGAGGTCTAGACTAAATACACTGAAAACCGGAGGGGGAAGAGATGAAGCCACAAAGATACTTACCCAGGAAGAATATCCAGTAAGAAAAGCAATACAATCCTGCTGGAGCTAAAGTCTTGAGATTTGGTAAGCCACAAAGAACTTTTACATCTCAACAAATCAAAATCTGAAAGCAGAATATATTGCCCACTATTTACTAATATTATTTAGTAAGAGAGGAAAGGTCATCCTCAAGTAGAGCTTCTCCACTAGGAGGGTAGGAAAACATACCCCTATCTCCAGAGAAGAGGTGTTACATGAAAAACCATATTCAGTGTACCTATTTCCTAACTAGAGAAAACAAAGGTCTACAAAAATCAAACTAGACAGATGGGGAACCTATTGGGTGGGGCGGGGGAAAGGACCACCAATTGCAAAACAACCTGATACTTTTGAGGTCCACAAGAGCCAGAAGCTGGCAGGGCCCTATCACAGCCAACACCCCATACTTATTAACCAAACAACTGATTAAAACTTGCTTTGTCTCCTGAAAGATCATTCTAATCTGCCAACCTGAGCATTCTGATCTACTTAATACCTGTTGCCTCTCACTGTAAATTAATAGGCGTTCTGGTAATATGCCAGTCTCTGAGAGCATACTTAACGAGTCCATCGCACAAAGAGGTCAATTCTCAAATAACAGATTCTCTTTCAGTATCTCAAAGGCACAGTGCCAAACCTAGAGAACTTCTGCTAGCCAGTTAGAAGGCTCACTCTGGAATCACTGTAGCCTCACCTAAAGTCTTCTCATTAAAATACATCAAGCACTTTTAACAGATTAAAAATTAAGATGTGATCCCAAACAAGGAGAATTCATTAATAATTTTATTTTGAATTACAATCTATTATCACTTCAAAAAGAGCCACTTCAGAAAACATCCAACGGATGTTGACTTACCAGTAAAAATGTAAGTCATCAATGTATGATTTATACTACAGAATACATAATAAATTATATTTACATGCAATGACTAGACTAACACAAAGTAAAAAAATACAGTATTTTATGTACATTTTAAAAGATTTACATGTTCATATACAATTTATAAAGTTAAAAATTCTCTGTACAAAATCTTACATGTACAGAGTTTATATAAGCCCCATTCTTATGGCTGTATCACCACACAGATTTGCTTAAAACTATAATACTACAAACACTCGGGTTCTTCATATTCAATCTTGGCACCCATATAGCAATACATTATTTTGAAATGTAAATTACAAAGGAAATAAAACGTAATCATGCAGACATTTTTTAATGTAAGAAAATGAGATAAAATATACTACCAGATCAACATTTATCAATTCCATAGATACTGAATTTTCAACTTACTGCACTGTTTTCATACAAGTACATGCAAAACTAGCAGATTATGGATTTTTAAAGTAACATTAAAATAATACCAGTTAGACAATACTTGGGCAATAGGAATGAAACTAAGAGCCCTAGCCTAATTATTTCTGCCTTAGCAGAAATCTCAATTAAGACATTACATATATAAAAATCACAGAAATGTCAATAATTCCCAAATTTATAAGAGCTGCATCACATCAAATAGACACTGATCATTTGAAAAACAAAACAACAAAAATGTGTTTGACATTTAAGAGCATATTCACTCTTCTGAGAAGAGGGGAGGGGGAAATCTACGATAAACCATGAAGGATTATCCACTGTCCCTGCTAAGGAAGCACTTGCATACTTCCAATCTGCTTAAAGACATCTGAAGGTTTTATAAAATGTTTAAGATAAGCTACACTAGTTATTATTTTTAAAAATCTTGCTTAAAGACATCTGAAGGTTTTATAAAATGTTTAAGATAAGCTACACTAGTTATTATTTTTAAAAATCTTGAAAAGTAACAAATTGAAGGTATCAGCACCTTCCCTCCTCCCCAAAGTAGCTAAAGATCAACGAGAAAAATAAAGTGCCAATGTCTAAAGTACTGTTAATGGTTTAAGAGGCACTACCCCATTTGATGGCTTAGGATAAATATGAAAATAGGCCAGATCTGATCTGAATAACAAATAGAAGGTAGGTATTCCAGTATATTTAATTCCTGACTAGATGGGGGCTAAACCAGAAAACTACCTATTCCCCCATTTATTGCTTTGAAACCTGTACATATAAATTCTGACAGAACAATCAGATTTCTAAGATGGAAAGCACAGTGTTTGTGCCACTTTGAAGTTGAAAAAGAAGGTGCACTCTTGATCACTGGGAGGAGAGCTGCTGAGACTCTCCTCTCCACAACTCATATCTTCACAAGAGTCCTCACTAAAGAGAAAAAGAGACAAAAAAAAAAGAGGATACCATTACTTAAACCACACTTAAATGTTTTATAGCCAAAATAAAGCTGCTATATGGGTATCTCTAGTGAGGATTTTTATATTCAAAATTTATGCTTTACAGAGACAAAATTTATAAGGACTTCCTAAATGAAGTCTATAGTAATCTCATTGGAAAATATAGATTTTTTTGGCTGGGTGCAGTGGCTCATCCCTGTCATCCCAGCACTTTGGGAGGCCAAAGTGTGCAGATCGCTTAATCCCAGGAGTTCGAGACCAGCCTGGGCAACATAGCAAAATCCCATCTCTACAAAAAATATTAATACAAAAATTAGCCGGGCATGGTGGCACATGCAAAAAAAAAAAAGAAAGAAAGAAAATATAGGTTTTCTTAAGTTTAAACAAGTTACTATTTGCCAAACTATTATTCTTGTACCAATTAATAAGTATCAACAATTATTAGAATTGTAGAATTGTAAGTATTTTAAATCCAGTAATGAAGACTAAAAACAACATACCTCCTAGCACATGCTCTATTTAGATGTATTTCTTGCATCAGTGATTTATTATACCACTTACACTCTTAAATATCGAAGTAAACTAACAAGCTATGAAAATGAAACTTCTGGCTCTTTATCTCTACAGCATAAAACAAATAAATTTAGCAAAGTTATTCACTTTACAAAGTAATCAAATTCTGAATAAGACAACACCAATTGACAAACCTCTGAGAACATATATAGAAGTCTTCCCCATTAGTGGTGGTGATTCCCTCTATTTTCCAGGCACCTACCCCTCAATCTCGTCACCACAGCACAATATTAGGAATTCATACTAACATTACAAAGCCCAGAATTCTTTTTCAGTTTTGTTTTTTTGGGGGGTTTTAGCTGTATCTCAAGAGCAAGGGAAATAGGAGAAAGACGGAAAACAACCAGTTTAAAAAGGGAAAAGAGGCCGAGTGCAGTGGCTCACACCTGTAATCTCAGCACTTTGGAGGCTGAGGCAGGAGGATCACTTGAGCCTAGGAGTGTGTAAGACCAGCCCTGGGCAACATCGCGAAACCCTATCTCTACTCAAAAAAATATAAAAAAGAAAAAACTAAAAAAACTGGAGACGACCTTATAAATCATTACATATTAAAATACCACTTCTGGTTAATTTGCTTACCTGAAGAGTGGGGGCTTTAATTCTTAGCTCTTAGTGTAGGGACTTGCTTTCTCTGATGTCTTACACTATTCCACAGCTCTGAGTATAATAAACTCAGCAATATTTAGTCTAGGGAAGTTTAATTAGTCAAGGAACCTGCCTACCTTTCACTTTCATCAAAACAACCCCCCTCAGGTATCGTTGGCAGCTCAGGAACACTATAGTAGCTGTTGTGGAGGTTCTGGGCTGTGCGCCTTGAAACGATCCAAACCAACTTCTTAAGATCTGGTTTGCAACATTCAGGAGAAGAATACTCGGCTAGGCATTTAGAAACCAACTCTCTCCAGTAAAAGAACTCGGTGTCATTAATCTGAAAAAAAAATATTTTAAGAGGTTACAGCAATGTCTCCCAAATCTTGCTGCACCTTGGAATCACTAGGTGAGCTATGAAAAATATATATATATAGATGCCTGGCTCCCACTACCCGCTTCCACCCCTGGTATTCTGATTTAATTGACAAGGAGTGCAACATGGGCATCAAGAGTTTTGTAAGTTCCCCAGATGATCGTAATGTGCAGCCAAACTTTCAAAATTTGGGAACCACTGGTTTAGGAGAGGAGCACCGTGAGTATAAAACTACATAGGATTCAATACACAGAAAGCTTTGCCTATTCTAAGAAAACACTGACCTAAAAACACCCTGGGTCTGTTAATAAATCAGCTATCAAGTATAGTCCTTAGTCTCAATGCAAAGGAATTTAACATTCCGTTTGTTACAGAAACCAATTTGGGTTCCTGCAACAAGGCATTGTTTGGATTGCTGGTAATACACACTTATATTATAACACCAGATACAAAACTAAAGAAGTTAGCAATATGAGAGAAGAGGAATTTCCCAAAAAGGACATAGTTCCGCCACCACTGGGGAGTGCTCCAGTTTATTTCTTTTTTGTTTTTCTTTTTATGTATTTTTTTCCCTCCTCCTTCGGAATGCCTTCAGTTTATTTCAACGAATCAATTTTCACTGAAGATGGTTCCAGCTATCACTATCAATAAAAAGTTCAGATAAAAACTAATAAAATCATAACTAAAGCGAAAAGTTATCTGTTACAAACAAAATGCTTCACATGCACATATTTTCACCAGAAAACAGAAGATCTATTTTCTTGGTTTCCCATTTTCACTTAATCTAGCTACATCTTAACCCACTTGTAATCTGGCTTCTACCACTTCCTTCTCACTGCTCTACTGACATTACCTCTGACACATCCAATGACCTTCAATTTTAATTATATTGGATCTCTTATAAAAATTCAATACTCTTGACCACCTCCTTAAAAACCTCCTTCCAGTCTGACAGTGCTTCTACTTGTGGGGATGTACCTTTCTTCACTTGGCTCCTAATGCTGGGGGGAAAGGCCAACGCTGAAAACCCCAGAGCTTCAACTGACCCCTACAAAAAGGATTCCACAAGCTTCTTACTGTTTCAACTATTGCTTCTTCATGAGAAATTCCAAACCTCAATCTCCAACTATAGTTTATCTTCTTATTCCAAAATGCCAAACACCTACTAGACACCCACCTATGTACACAAGCATCTAAAATCATACTGCTCTCATCACAAATTAACTTCTCCGAAATTTCCTGCCAATTATGCTAATATTATATCCACCATTAGGTAAAAATCTTGGTCATTCAAGACTCCTTGCCTCATTTCCATGCTTGGCTTCCAAAACCACTGTTTGAGTTGGACAGCCTTACTCTTGCTTGTGACTACCACCTAGACATCAGACCTGCAAGTCTACCCTAAAATGACTTTTCTATCTGTCTAATCCACCAATTTCTTGGCCGTAAGCCTTTGCTGAAACTTTCACTGTCAAAGATTCTTTTGCTCCAAACAGGCTCCCAGTCATAGTGCTTCTCCTAGTCTGCCCTATTTCTTTGCTTAAAAAAAAAACCAAAGTAAGCCGGGCACGGTGGCTCATGCCTGTAATCCCAGCACTTTGGGAGGCCAAGGCAGGTGGGATCACTTGAAGTCAGGAGTTCAAGACCAGCCTGGCCAACACGGCAAAACCCCATCTCTACCAAAAATATAAAAATTAGCCTGGCATGATGGTGAGCACCTGTAGCCCCAGCTACTCGGGAGGTTGACGCAGAAGAATCACTTGAACCCGAGAGGCTGAGGTTGCGGTGAGCCGAGATCATGCCACTGCACTCCAGCTTGGGCAACAGAGCGACTCTGTCTCAAAAAAAAAAAAAAAAAAAAAAAAATTCCCAAAGTACTCTCTATATTCACTATTACCTGGCACCAAGACACAATAACAAATGACAGAACACACCACTTCATGTCAAGTTCCTTATTTCCCCAACTAGACTGAGAGTTGAAGAAAAAGGACTGTGCTTTTGTTTTATACCTCTTTGTGACGGTAAGACTTACTTTTACTTAGCTGGCCTAAAGGATTTGAAAAGACATTGGGGTTTAAAACATCAACATTGCTGGTGTTATTTGATGCTGCTGTTAATGGGATGACAGTTCAGTCCTACAGGTGTGATGGGATCCCATCCTATCCCATTAGTGTTTGTTCTGAGTCTACTACCTAGTATACATTTTAGAACAATGCATATGTGGCAATGTAACAGCTGTACTATCATATGGCATGACTACTACAGAAGGGGCACCTATATGCAGAAAGAAGCTGAGCTAAGTGACCAGGTTCCCTTCCGAATTAATACTGTCTGGGTCAAAGCTGCATTTTGAGAACTTTAACACTAGAGATACAAGAAAAAAAAGAGTGTAAAAGTTAAGAGTCCCAAAAGTACTACTTAATGTTTAAGTCACCACAGAAAAAAATGAAACATCAAGAAAGAAATTTGCTTTAAAGAATAATGACTGTAATTACCTTGGAATGTTTTTTAACTAGCAAGAGAATCTCCAGTAATTCAACAGATTTCAAAGTTTCCACTTCCAAATTGAGAAGGCACAAGGCTAATACAGATGGCTGTAAGAAAAAAAAAGAAAGAAAAATATTTTTTAAAAATTCAAAATAGAAACTGTGAGATATATATGTAAGCAAGGAATCGACTTACTTTTGCTTTTGAAAAGACAAGTCGGCAGTTGCAAGCTTTCAGCTGAGCTTCTAGTTTATCAAGGCTCAGTATTTCTTTCCTATACAATGCCAAAGAACAAAGATTTATTAAACTTCCAAAGATCTAAATGATTTTAAATGATTTTAAAGATTTGCCAGGGCCAGATGTGGTGGCTCACGCCTGTAATCCCACCACTTTGGAAGGCCGAAGCGGGAGGATCACCTAAGGTCAGGAGTTCGAGACCACCCTGACCAACATGGAAAAACCCCGTCTCTACTAAAAATACAAAATTAGCTAGGTGTGGTGGCGCACGCCTGTAATCCCAGCTACTTGGTAGGCTGACGCAGGAGACTCGCTTGAACCTGGGAAGTGGAGGTTGCAGTGAGCTGAGATCGTGCCATTGCACTCCAGCCTGGGCAACAAGAGCGAAACTCCCCCTCAAAAAAAAAGAAAAAAAAGAAAAAAAAATTTGCCAATAAAGTCCAAGTTGAAAGTCTGAAGAAGGTAAAAATATAAATTTCATTGCCATTCCAATTATTTACTGTTAGCTATAGCAATGTTCAAAGTACAAAATGTATCTTTAATCCCACTGACCTTTCTGAAGTATGACAAAGTATAATAGTATGGTATAAGTGCAAAAAGTTTAAGGCAGTAGTAGCTTCCAATTCATAGTGCAATTTTTCTGAAATTATTTTTTCCATCCGTTTTATGTCAGAAGCAGTACATTTACATTGACTAATCCGGATCACATCATGAGTGGATGGAATATTGCAGTCTTCTTCAACTATTCTAGCAGCCAGCAAAAAAGAACAGACTCCAATGCAAGACAAATGTTTAGGTTTCACCTGAGAAAAAAACAAGAGGCTTCTTTTAACAACTGTCACTTTGACTTAGCAGATACTTAGAATATTGTAGTGATGCTCCTATTCTTAAGACAGAACACAATCAAGTTGTTTCTCTCATATGTACTAGCTCTTTACCCACAATTATACACATTTTCACATTTTAGACCTTCTCAACCTCCCAAAAAAAAAAAAAGGCAGCAAGGAGCAGTGGCTCATGCCTGCAATCCCAGGACTTTGGGAGGCTGAGGTGGGAGGACTGCTTGAGGCCAGGAGTGTGAGAACACTCCGGCCAACATAGCAAGACTATTCTGGCCAACACAGCAAGCCTCCATCTCTATTAAAAAAAAAAAAAATTTTTTTAATTAAAAAAAAAAAGTTTTTTGAACCTTCAAATTATGTAAATTCAAATGCAGGTACAAAAATTTCCATGCAGGTTCAAAAGCTAGATTTCTAGCACTAAAGTATAATTTGTATTTCAGACTTATGAAATTCTTAATACAATCTCCCCCAAAATAAATTAAGCTTTTCAACACCAAAAAAAATGTACTGGGATATTAAAATATTTTATACTTCTCTTTTTACATAAAAATCTTTAAGAGTCATTCCATATTTCAACGTAATTTTGCCCAAGAGAAATATCACGAGTTGTGCAGAGTGGGACATATGTAAAAGCTGCCATGGACAGATGGCTGCTCTTTTCTTTTCAATGCCCTGAGAACTGACCCAGCAGCTGACAGCAATCCTACTGGCAGAAGATTCCCCACATTTTTCTAGCCATTGCTGGCGACTGTTAATAAAACCGTGGCTCCCTGCTTTGAAGAGACTTCTAGGGAAGGCAGCCGGTCATATTTAATAAACTGTTACACTTCATTTGTCATGCTTCAGTATTTTAAAAACCTAGGCTTCAAGAGAAGCATGATGGCAGATGAAATCTTATTTTGAGGACTATAAATATATGGCAAATACCTAAAAAACAGTAGTCTCTCTTTTGTCACATATTCAAGAGAAAGTACTTAACAGGTAAAACCTAAGACACAACAGAAGAACCTAAGATACAACAATACAATTAAACTTGTAGTCTTATTCTGGCACTAACGATCACAATTCTGATTATAAATTTTTATGTACAGTGGACGTTATTATACCCATTCGATAAATATTTCTTGAACCCTGTGTGCTAGGCACTGGGCATAGAAAAAGGAAGACATATTTATAAAAATGATGAAATACCTTCATAAGAGCCAAGAACCTGTCCAAAATATTGACAGCCAGGACAAAAGTTTCAGTGCAAGATCCAAAAAAGTTGGCTAAACTCCTTAAATCTTCAACTTTGGCATTTCTCAAACCTGGACACAAAGTGTTATCATTCTGCAATAAAAACCAAGAATCAAGGTTTACAATTTTCTTAGAACCAGATGAAAAACACATACAGGTCCAAAGAATAAGGTTAATTTTTTCCCAAGAATAAGGTTAATTTTTTTCCCTCAATCTTCAAGAATATAGGTGGAAAGAGTGGTATCGCTTAACTAAAGCTATACACTTTATCATCTGTTAAGACGTAAATCACTGCTTCTTAAAAATATGCATCATAAAAGAGCTTCAGCAATTCAATATAAAGTGAACTGTTGTAAGATTTCAGAGAGTTATAGCAAATGTAATTCAATTCCCTTGGAATGGAGAGAGAGGGTTCCTTTGTTTGCTTTTCTAAAGTCATTTAAGATCCTACTATAAATATGTATTTCACAGGCAGAGGGTGTTTGCACAAATGAACTGCTCAATTCACCAGGAGTCTCCCATCCTGAAGCTGCAGGCTGGAGTATGGGGGGCGGCGAGGAGGGTGCCACATTAAAAACAACAACAAAAAAAACCCCCACTTCTCTAAAGTATCACTCTCATTCTTGCTAAGAAACAAAAGCATGAACCTGTAAATAAGGTTTATCTTGGTACTCCAGAAAGAACAACTTTGATCTTAAGAAATTTTGCAGGCTTTAGTCATGATTCAACGGGGGAGGGGGGGTTACCTCCTCCAAGCCCCATCAGCTGCTTGAGCAAGTTATCTTTTCTGCCAATTTACCTCCGGGGTAGCCTCAATCAAACTCAGCCCTTTTTCTCGAGGTTGGAATCTCTCTTCTTGTTCCAGGTAGAGGTTCAACAATCCGAGGAGTTGGACCCCTTCATGACCTGCCAAATGCTCTGCCCCCAAATCCTTCATCTGCAGTAAAGACACCACACAGAGAATGTAATCTGGGGGGTAAGAAGGGTGGGGACGCGGGAGAAAGGGCTGAGGCCAGTACCTCCAGCAAGGGTCGCCCCAGCACACCCCGACAAGGAGCGGGTGAAGGGACCAGTCACGTCCGCCAGAGCCCCAAGGCAATCCCCACCACGGCCAGGGAGGTGTGGCAGGGGGAGGAGCCGTGGTCAGGTCCGCCGGCCAGCGCTGGGTAAGACCGGCCAGCCCTGGCCTGTTGGCGTTTCACAAACAGGAAACTGTCCGCGGGTGCCGGCGTCCCCTCGGTCTGCCCCACCTGAAGTCGCGCCAGGGAGGGCCTTCTGCCCAGGGGACTGCAGTGTGGCCAGCGACTGCAGCGGGTCCCGGGGATGGGGCGTTGCACAAAAGGGGGGAGGGGAGGGAGATTCTCGCGACTGAACAAAGAAGCGGAGGGAGGAGACTCCCGAGCCCCGCCCGCCCGGGGCGCCCAGCTGCAGAAGCCCCTCTCGGAGAGTCCCGCCCCCAGCTTTTCCCGTCCGCTGCGGCAGCGCCGATTCCGGATTTACCCGAGACGCGGACACCCTTGTCCCAGGAGCCGTGGGGTGGCGCGGCACACCCGGCTGCGGTCCGGAGACAGAAGTCCAGTCCAGCCCGCCCCGCGCCCATACGGACAACACCCGTCCACCCACTGATGCCGGGGCCCCGCAACTCTGCAGAGCCCCGGGGCTGTCAATTCGAGAAGCACCACCCCAGCAAGTCCCCGTGACAACACGAGCGGGGGCGGGGGACACCGAGGTGGAGACTACCCTTAGTCTAGTCGCTCCCTCCGTCCACCCCACCAGCATCTATCTGTCCATCGCGGGCGCCAGCTCCCCCCGGGGCTGGGGCTGGGGCTGAGGGCAGCACCCTGGTCGCTCCCACGGATGAGGGGCAGGTAGCACCGAGGCACTCGGATGGTACCAACCTCCCCAAAGCCCGCAGTCCCCACCACGAACAAAGAAACCCACGGCGGCCCTGGGCGGGCCCACTCACCGTGCCGGAGACGCGCCTCCACCCGCCCGCGGCCTCGCGGTCCGCAGGGACTGGGCGCAGCGGGGGCTTCCAAACCTGTCTCGCAGGTCGGGGACCCACCGCCTCAGCGGTGCCCCCGGCCCGGCATCCGACCCTTCCTCCCAGGCACCGCCGCCTCGGCCTCACAGCCCCGGCTCCATCCCGCTCCCCGCGCGCCCACCCTCCGCCGGGGCGCAACGCCGGAAGCCGAAAACCAGCCCACCGCCGCACCCCGCCGCCTCAGCCGAGGCCTCCCCAAGCCCCTTGTTTTTGTTAAGAGTTTCGACGCCCCCAAGGGGGCGGGGCACGTGACTCCCCGCGGAGGGATCCTGCACTTCCTCCACGGACTTTAAAAAAGAGTCCCGCCCCTAAGCCGCCGTCTCCGGCCTCTCTTGCGGCCTCCCTAGCTCTCCTTGGCTTTGCCGAGCCAGTCCTCCCGCCCGGCGATAGGGCGTCGGGCGGAATCTGGGCGTCGGGCTTATTCCGCGATTGATCTGGGTTGGGGAACGGGGGAAGACAGAGGGGCGGAAGGAGACCGTTTCTGGTCTCATTACGCCTTTTAAAGGTCCCCGATTTGTTTTGTTTTCGCTGTTTTGAAAAGTCCGCCCAAAATAGCCGGCTCTCTGATTGGATGCGGGTGGGGCGAGGGGTAAGCTGAGGACCTGATTCACCCTCGAATCTGGATTGGTTAATTTATCAGTCTTGGAGCCCTCTGATTGGCTTTCTCCGTAGCCTGAGCCTCTCTCTGCCTTGGGGCCTTAGCAACTCCAGGGTCTGGATTGCGCATGCCTGGGTGGGCAGCGGGGAACGTATTCAGTTACCTGCCCTACGGGGCTGTGCCTTCTCGCCTGGCTGCCTCCGCCCTTCTCGGGGGAATGTCACGCTCGCGGCGCTTCTCCTAACAGCTAACCTTTGTGACAGCCTTTTCAGCCACGGGAGAGTTTTCTACATTCCTTCTTTATTTTGTCTTGCCGTTCCACTTTGCAATAACCCACCAAATTATTATAACATTGTCGGGGCGTTTACTAAAATATTCAATAAATGCTACAAGTTTGGGTATTTGTTTTAAAATTTTCCAATCCAAGAGAAAAAAAATGGAGAAGAGAGGTGAAACAAGATAGGCAAAAAGTTGAGGGTCGAAGCTGGGTGATGGGTACTCGAGGCTTCATTACAGTATTCTTTCTACTTCTGTGTGTCTTGGAATTTTTCCATAATTTAAAAAAATTCAGGAGGGACTGAAGGAGGGGCTTTTTAATAAAAAGTTAACACGCTGATGAGACTACGTAAACATCTAATAATTACGGCGTACCTCCAGAGGTTGTAGTGCTGTTGTTTTAATGAAGACTCCCAGAGCTGCTTGGTCCTTGGTAACCCATAAATTATCATTTATTGTTCATTACAATTAGCGTTGTTATAGGCGACACCCCTCCCAGGACGGGACAAAAAGCAAACCAACCAGGTGCCTTAAGCCAGAGACACTTTCACACGGAATATCAATGGGGGATGTGGTTGACTGCCCTGCAACATTTATTTGTTTACTCTCTCCCTCCTAAATTAGAAAATACCCTATTCGTGAGTTCTGATCTACATAATCAGATAGTCCCTGGGAATAGATTTCTCTTTTCTGTTCTTCTGTATGTTTTCTGTGCATTATTTTGTTACTTGTGAAATATGGGAAGGCACACAACATAGCTTTGGCAGCGCTCTTCTTTGCAGAGCAGCTAAGGAATTTTAAAAGTAGGTCCGTTTGCATATTAGCTCGGACTAAACACAGGCATCTGTTTGGAGCACAGAGCAACTGGGGGAAGGGAGCCCAAAAAGCTAACACTTATTTCAGAGAGGTGTGAGCTTGGTGAGGGTTTTGGAAAATAAGATAAAATTAGCACACTAGTTTTAAATGATTTACAGGCTACATAACTTTATCCAATGCTTGTTTTATCTTTTAAACACTAAGTGATAACTTTTATTTGACATAATCATCTTGCTGGAAATCTATGCTGATAAACATAATAGGAACATGAAACTAACTTGGAGACTAGAGCTAAGATTAAAATTACAGAGATGACAGCTCATTGTACAGAGCATCAAAAGGCTGAGTGGACAGGGCCCACAGACAGAAAGCAGCTCGACCAACTATCCACCATCAGAGAAATGAGAGTTTGTGATCAAAGCATGAAGGAGACTGGGGATGTTTTTTTCAAGTAAGAAGGCAAAGGTAAAAAAGGAACATACATTATTTCATAAGTGATGTGAAAGAAGAAATGCAAATTTATGTGGTAGAAGACTTTAAAAATAACAGACTATATAAAACAAAAAGGAGAAGATTTAGAAATTGTCCTTTGCTTAGGCTACATAATTTTATCCAATGCTTATCTGATCTTTTAAACATAAATAAGTGATAACTTTTATTTGACATAATCATCTTGCTGCTTAGATCACTAAATGATATGAAGCTGTACTAAATGTGTACTCTATATTTCATAACTGGTATTTTATGTGTCCTTTTACAGCCAGCCTCTTGAATGATGTGAACAGTGATGGCTTTCTCCGAGAGTAAGACAAGAAAGCTTTGTAAATGGCGTTGAATTTCCTGCTCTTGGCAGGCCCTGCTCAGCACAGAAGAAAAGACTGATCAGGTTGTCCAAGATGGAGCCCTTTATCCACGTTAGTCCACTTATCTCTTTAAGATTAAAGGAAAGCAATCATTAAAAATACAGATCCAGTAGTTATTAACACAGCATCCTCTTTTTTAAACACCTTATTTTAAGGATGATGATATTCTTGGGAAATGGGCTGGGGGATTATGTAGGTTTTCTCTGTTTACTTGCAGAATTTTTTGTTTGTTAATATATCTTTTAAAAAAAATTCTCCCCATTCTATTTGTCCTTATCACATTGGCTTACCTTGCCGGAGCTGAAAGTGTTATTTACGAAAAAAGACGTTATTCCCCTTAGGCTAATCAGGCTTTACCCATTAGCCTTTCCCGAGCTTTCTGGAAGGCAAATTTCCTGTATCACGCACACGTACAAAATAAGGAAATCATAAACCTGGCAGCCCCCAAGAACTTCCAGACAATTTAAGATACTTGGTTTTCTACAGCACATGGTAGGGGTACAGTGGGGTTGGGTGATACTGTCACCAATAACCCCATGAAGGCCTAATGTGCAGCCCATTGTCCTCAGTGACATGTGAGACTGAAACTAAAAGGTGCTCACAGAATGGGTAATAAGCAGGGAGTGCCCACACAGAAACAATGACTACATTCAGTGAATCCCTGACTCCTGACAAGTGTCCTGCAAACCTGCTCACACTTAAGCTTCTACCTTGAAAATAGGGCACTCTCATGGGACAGTTGCAGTGCTTCCCTAAATGACTTAGAGTTCCCTGAACTTCATAAGGCATCAAAATTGCTACAACTTTCCAAATATCTTTCTCCTCAAAGATATGGTTTTTGACAATAAATCCTAGCTTTTTATTCAATCAAAAGTTAGTGAATACACACTGAGTGCCAGGCATGCTGCTAGGCACCAGGGATACAAAAATACATAAATAAAACAAGGCCCCAGAATATACCCTGGTATGTCTGAGGTGTAGGTCAAAATCACTGGCCATGGATCAAACTGGCTTTGTGTCTCAGCTTTCCTACTCATTAGAGATTATGCCTTGAATACCTTGAATAATTCCCATAGTCTTGAGCCTCAGCTTTCTAACCTGAGGAAAACAAAAAGCCAGAGGTAGTTGTGTCTGCTTCATATGTGATGACTGAATACAAACATTTGTGAAAGCAACTAGCTGTATATTTCTAGGCTGCACCATGTTGTGACTTCATGAAGGGAAAGGAAGGGATCATCTCTAACCTCATCAAAGAAGTCTGGTGGAAAGCAGCCCTGAAAGGAAAGAGCCTGAGGATAAGGATATGTAAAGCTGACATGAGGCCATACTCCCCCTCCCCATCTACTCGCTATTGCTGGGTCCCTGCCTGGGCTGTTTTCTGTCATTAGGCTGAGCACAGTGGTTCACACCTGGAATCCCAGCACTTTGGGAGGCTGAGGTGGGAGGATCACTTGAGCCTAGGAGTTCAAGACCAGCCTGGGCAACATAGCGAGACTTCATCTCTACAAAAAATTTTAAACATTATCTGGGCATGGTGGCATGCACCTGTAGTCCCAGCTACATGTGAGCCTGAGGCAAGAAGATTGCTTGAGCCTGGGAGGTCTATGCTACAGTGAGCCATGATCATGTCACTGCACTCCGGCCTGGGCAACAGAGCAAAACCCTGTCTCAAAAAAAAAAAAAAAAAGTGGTTTGCAGCCCCAAACTTCCTGCTTAGATACGCCCTGCTTCACAGAACCTGCAATGGAGACAGGAATGCCTCTCCGAGGAAGAGGAACAGGGAAGGTATAGCATAATAGCATAGGGTGCCATCTTGGAGTGATGCAGATTTTTCAACCAAGAGCTCATTTTTAAATCAGAACCTGGAAGAATGAGATGATTTATGTAGCAGATGATTAATCTCTTTCTTCAAGCAATCAGCAGAAAAAGTCAGTGAGGCATCTCATATATTCTCCTTTCTGATTTTCCCACAAACAAGATCATCTCAAATTTGAAATCAACATTTTACAATCCATTTACTATATATTTTGCTGCTTTTGTTGTTAATGCTAGAAGCATGCCCTGTTTTTTTGGAAGAGTGTTTATGCAAGGGTTGGCCATATTCATAAACATTCATAATGTTTATCTATATAGGGTTGGCTTTGAAATTGTGGAAATTATCCACACTATAGACACCATCTGAATGACTACAGCAAGAGGACCAGTTTTTCCAGCCAGCCAGTTTAGTCCCTCCCAGTACTACTAGCCTGCAAGAGAGTTAGCCTTGTAGGAACTATCTCTACAACCTGAGAACTTGAGAACTAAATGCTCGGTTGACTCTGAAGCCCGACTCAGTACTTTGTTATCCAGTGCTCTCTCTTTTACACGAAGAATCAACTGAAATAAGTGAAGTAGCTTTGACATGATGTGAAAAGGCTGGCAAAGGAGAGTGAACTGAGAATTCGGCAATGCCTGAAATCAGAACTAATCATCTCAGAATCATCTTAAAATATATTTTAAGTGGCTCAGGCTACATTCTGGAACATTGTACATGATTCTTTATGTAACACATTTTTCTTTCGTGGTTTGTTTCAAGAACCGTGACCTAACTCAGAGATTTCCTGTCTTTTCTTGACATCACAGTGCCATATGAAGTTGACACTGTCAGCAAAGAGTAGTGTAGGTTGAATATATCATCTTATTTCCAAAAGAAGTTTTACTGTCTGTGAGAGTCATGATCTCTTTTTTTATCTCAAATGAAAAGGCAATTGATGTTTAAAGTGATATGGATAAGTGGTATAAGCTTAAAATTTGCTTCTGTTAACACTTTAAAGTGTTTTCAAAATGAAAGGTTTTTTTTAACTTTAAAAAGAAAGACTGCTGTTGAAACCCTGTCTCTACTAAAAATACAAAAATTAGCTGGGTGTGGTGGTGCACACCTGTAGTCCCAGCTACTTGGGAGGCTGAGATAGGAGAATCACTTGAACCCAGGAAGTGGAGGTTGCAGTGAGCCGAGATCACACCACTGCACTCCAGCCTGGTGACAGAGCGAGACTCCATCTCAGAAAAATAGAAAGACTGCTTTATATCAAAGATCCTCAGGTCTGTTTAATTACATATATTTTTATGTTTTCAACCACATTCGGAATAAGAAATTGTGGCTACGTGCAGAAGTAGAACCAGATTTAAGGTAGTACGTTTGAAGCTTTACTATTTGGAGGGGCTCTCTCTAGGAAAAAAAGTAGAATTTACAAATACAAAATTAGATATGAAAGTGAATACTTATTTAAAACGAGACAATTCAAGACAAAGAGTAAATTTTAAACAGTTGTTACATACTCACTGCTCCAGCTATCTACTGCTGTACAATGAATCACCCCAAAACTTAGTGACTCAAAACAACAATAATTTTATTATCATCACCCACAGGTCTGGGTGTTGGTTGAACTCAGCTGGGCAGCCCTTGCTCAGGGTTTCTTATGAAGTTGTAATCAGATGGTAACTGCAGCTGGCATCATCTTGTTGCCACTCACGTGTCTGGAGTTGATGCTGACTGTGGGCTGGGACCTCAGCTGAGGCTGATGGCTGGAACATTTATATGTGACCACTCCACGTGGTCTTTCCATTTCCTCATGGCGTGGTGGCAGGGCCTGAAGAAAATCAGGTGAACACTGTGTTTCCTTTTACAAACCAGCCTTGGCAGTCAGATAGCATCTATATTAATTTCACACTGATGGTCTAGGAAATTACCACAGATTTAGGGATTTAAAACAACAAATGTTTATCATATTATAGTTCTGGAGGTGAGAAGTTTGAAATGGGTGTCACTGGGCTAAAATCAAGGTGTCAGCAGGGCTGCAGTCCTTCTGAAGGCTCTAGAGAGTATTCATCTTCTTGCCTTTTCCAGCATCTAGAGGCCACCTGCGTTCCTTGGCTTGTGGCCCTTACTCCATCTTTAAAGCCAGCATCATGGCATCTCCAGATCTCTCTTGACTCTGACTCTTCTGCCTCCCACTTCCAACTATAAGGACCTTAGTGATTATATTGGGCCCACCTGAATAGTCCAGTATAGTCTCACCATCTCAAGGTCAGCTGGTGCTTGCTTCAGCATCACATATATTAAAATTTTTTGTTGTTGTTTGTTTTTTTGTGTGTGGGGGATTGTTTGTTGTTTGTTTGTTTGTTTTGAGATGGAGTCTTACTCTGTCACCCAGGCTGGAGTGCAGTGGCACGATCTCGGCTCACTGCAACCTTTGCCTCCTGGGTTCAAGGGATTCTCCTGCCTCAGCTTCCCAAGTAGCTGGGATTATAGGTGTGCACCACCACGCCCAGCCAATTTTTGTATTTTTGGCAGAGACGAGGTTTTGCCCTCTTGGCCAGGCTGGTCTTGAACTCCTGACTTCAGGTGATCTGCCCGCTTCAGCCTCCCAAAGTACTGAGATTACAGGCATGAGCCACCACATCTGGCCACATATATTAAAATTGGAATGTTACAGAGAAGATTAGCATGGCCCCCATGCAAGTATGACAGGCAAATTTGTGAAGTGTTCCGTATGTTTAAGGAAAAGAAAAGTTTGGGCATGGTGGCTCATGTCTGTAATCCCTGCACTTTGGGAGGCCGAGGTGGGAGGATTGCCTGAGCCCAGGGGTTCTAGACCAGCCTGGGCAACATGGCAAGACGTTTTCTCTACAAAAATTTTAAAAATTAGCCAGGCATGGTGTCATGCACCTGTAGTCTCAGCTTGGGAGGCTGAGGTGGGAGTATCACTTGAGTTCAGGTCAAGGTTGCAATGAGCTGTGTTCACGCCACTGCACTCTAGGCTGGGTGACGGAGAAAGACCTTGTCTCAAAAAAAAGAAAAAGAAAAGAAAAAAAAGGTCAGCAGATTTGCAACCTTAATTCCATCTTGCTATATTACATAACATATTCACAGGTGGTGAGGAATAGGATGTGGACATTTTTGAGCGACCTTTATTCTGTCAACTACAACATCCTTTCAGCTACAGTCACATCTACTCAGGTTCAAAGAGAGGGAACATAGATTCCACTTCTCAATGAGAGATGTGTCAATCACCTTATAACAAGAGCATGTGGGATAGGAGATACTGTGATGACTATCTCTGGAAAATAGTCTTTTACATTCACAAACATAAAAAATCTGGAAAAATCCCATAATATTTTTTGTTAATAAACTGCCTGACATATGGCTATACAACTTTTTACCAATATTTTTGGCTGTATACGCTCTGATCACCTCTTCATATGATAATAATATATTAATATAATTTTCTAAAGAGAACTTTTTTTAAATTTAGTTTTTCCTTTAACATGTCTAATCAAATTTTGTTTTTAAAAAATTGTTGCTGTTTTAAAATGTTTATTTCAGTTTTATAATTCATTATTAATACCATAGTATATGTTATGGTTGATATCAGATTTGGGAAAATCTTTACCAAGCTTTTTCTGCGTACAAGCTATAAAAAATCCAGGATACCAGTGAAAACGGATAGACTAATTATTTAGCTTCTCATCTGTTTCTTCATTGCAGAAGCATATTTTGAGGTTTATGTCATCTTTGTCAATGTCAGTATTTTCTATCAAATCAGCAAGAAATTTCTATATTTTATATGATTTTATGATTCCTTCCTCTTAATAGAGTATCAAACAATCCAAGAGTTTATCCATTACTTCTAAAAATTTCTCTTTTCCCTCTAAGGAAGCACTGGTTTTAGAATGATTTGGAAAAAGTGTTATACTAGTTTGCTTCTTGGTATCTGAACAAGAAGCAAATATCATCATGCATTTTTATCACTTTTATTTCATATCCCGTTAACTTTTTATGTAAATTTTCTCTTAGTTCTTCAATAAAAGCACTTTTAGATAACAAAACAGAGCACCTTTCTTTTATATCCAAATTAGGTTTTTATAATTGCTCATTGTTTTATTGGAACAATCCAAAATGTGTTTTTAAATTTTAGTTAAATGATATGTTCTCAACTCAACTTCCCCTTAGATCCCCAAAATGCTGGTAGACATTCAAGCACCTCTAAATTCAAGGGAAAATGATACAGTGAAATTTGACATGGAGAAAGATAGCGGCCTTAACTGATTGTAATTAAAATCACTTACTTTCACAAAACTCAAAAAAATATATATGTGAACTATATCAGTCAGGGTTCTCCAGAGAAACAAAGCCAATAGGATATATATAGATATAGTCATGCACAGCAAAATGATGTTTCAATCAGTAACACATCATATATACAACAGTGGTTCCATAATATTATAACATTGTATGTTTACTGTAGCTTTTATCTGTTTAGATATGTTTAAATACACAAATATTTACCACTGCATTAGAGTTATCTACAGTATTTGGCACAGTAACATGCTGCAAAGATTTGTAGCCTAGGAACAGTAGGTTATGCCATATAGCTTAGGTGTGTAGTAAGCTATAGTACCAAAATTTGTGTAAGTACACTCTATGAAGTTTACACAATAATAAAATTGTCTAATGATGCATTTCTCAAAACTTATCTTCATCATTAAGCAATGCATGACTGTATATAGAAGGAGATTTATAATGAGGGATTGGCTTATGCAATTATGGAGGCTGAGAAATCCCACAATCTGCTGTCTGCAAGCTGGAGGCCCATGAAACCAGGTGGTGTAGTTCCAATACAAGACCCAAAGGCCTGAGAACCAGGGAAACCAATAGTGTTAAGTCCCAGTCCAAGTCCAAAGGCCTGAGAATCAGGAGCACTGATATCCAAGGCAGGAGAAGATGAATGTCCCAGCTCAAACGGCAAGGGCAAATTCACCCTTCTCCTCCGCCATTTTGTTCTATTCAGGCCTTCAGCATAGTGGATAATGGCTACCCACGTTGGTGAGTGTGGTCTTCTTTACTAGTCGGCTGATCCAAATACCCTTCTCTTCTGGAAATGCTTTCACAGATACACCCCAAAATGTGTTTTACCAGCTACCTGGGCATCCCTTAGTTCAGTCAAGTTGACATAAAATTAACCATCACATGAACACTCTGCTAGGGCCACTCCTGAGAACTTGGAGAGAGTCTGTGCAAATGAGGGCCCCTGAAGCTAAATTTCGTTAGCTTTATAATAATCTACATGTAGTAATCAATAATGAAGTTGTCAAGCACCGTATTCAGTGATTTATATGTCCTGACATAACTTTAATGCCTGTAACACACACAAGTGGTAAGTACCATCACACAGACCCAGAAATAGAGTCCCAGGGAGTTTATGTAACTTGATCCCACAGCTAGACAGTGGTGGAATCAGTGTTCAAACCTAGACAATCTGACTCTAGCATCCACACTCTTAACCACTATTTTATGGTGACATAGTTACTATGTTACATAGATCAAGCTTAACCCCTGTTTTACAGTGACATAGTTACTATGTTACATAAATCAAGCCTAGTGACTATGTTACATAGATCAAGCCTATATCCGAATTGTTTTATTTTCCTTCTTCTCGAATACCAGGAAGAAGATCTATTTAGCTATGTTTCCTATTAAGTTCACTCAAAATGGCTGCATCAGTAGATTAGGTTAGTTTAAGCACAGGCAATTTGGATTGGGTGTTTTATTATGAAATTTAATCACTGGTCACCTACATACGTGTGTGCGTGTGTGTGTGTTTCCTTTGTTTTTTGTTTTCCTTCAATAGAAAGCAAATATGCTTTTGAGAAATCTTAGACTTATCTCTGTCAAACTAATCTGAAAAGAAACTGTCCAGACAGATCAGGCCTACCAGGATCAACTACCCTTACTCTAGAGTTTTGAATTAACATGTTTCTTTAAAAAAGCCAGCCAGTTGTTTCAACACAGTCCCACCACTCAAATCTCAAGAAAGCCGGCAGGGGAAGAAAAATGAGGCTACTTCTTCTCTGCCTGGGGGGAGATGTCTAAACATTTGAGACATCATGTGAGTGTGTCATGTCAGTAGTTTGCAAATGTTTAGGGGCCAGAAAGAAATTGTGCTATGTTCCTATTTCTCCTGATAAGGACTATTTTGCAGACATGTGGGTTCTTTTCCACCTTATGACAAGGAAGTGTTTTTAAAGTCTTTATAACAGAAGATGGCAATCAGCAAATACTCTGATGACCCTACCATTATTAGCTCAGCTGCGTACCATCATTCTAAGAGGAAGTCAAGGCCCTCTGATAACTCACTGCTAAAAATAGTAGGTTTGAGGTTTATAGCCTGTGCTGGATTCTAGGAGGTAGAGATGGTAAGGGGTGGACAAAAAGAGTACATAGAAAAGAAACTTCTTTAGAAATGTGCCAGAAGTTACCAATTTATTGTGCTTATTGTGTTGTGCAATGTTTGTTAAGTTTTTATGATGGACATAAATAGTATACTATCTCGAGATCTTGTATTTAAACAGGACAGAAACATATTGACTCATTCTGCATTAAGATTAGCTTCCAAGAATATTCAGGTTTCTGTAGCCATGTGTCTTATAAATGCAGCATTTTAAAATCTTCATTGCTTCTTTTGTTCAGTTTAATAAAAGTTGTCTGGGCAGCTAATCTATTCCAGGCACAGTGAAGGAAACAGTAGATGCAAAATGACTAGGGTTTAGACCCTACCCTCAGAGAGCTCAGAGCCTAATGGGAGAGAACAGAATTGACAAATCACAATACTGTTATGCAAGTTTTGCAACAATATCAGTGTGTAGAAAGGATAGCAGCAAAACAGGGAGAGAATAGTTATCTCAGGAGGGAGAGATTTCACTGTGTGACTGTCTTCTCCTTTCAACTCAGAATGTTACATACATTTTTAAGAATGAGCAGCTCTGCACAAGAACAGATTAACAACACTTAAGCAACTCAAGAGTACATGTGGGTAGAACTTCCACCTTCAGGATGTCCTTTTGACACTGGTGCTTCTGGTATATTTGTGAAACCCATTATCCTAACTAAAACTACTTCAAGTTATATTTTTGACTTATTTAGGCTAAGTGAGATTATTGCCATTTCCCTGTAAGGGTTACTTATTTTACTTTATTTCTTCTTTTTTTTTTTTTTTGAAGCAGATCTTCGCTCTTGTCGCCCAGGCTGGAGTGCAATGGCGCGATCTCAGCTCACTGCAACCTCCCCCTCCTAGGTTCAAGTGATTCTCTATCCTCAGCCTCCGGAGTAGAGACCAGAAGAGTGTGCATTACCACAACAGCATTAGTTGTATTAGATTGTTTAGTTACAGGTGATTTTGTTTTTCTTTTTCCACATTTATTTTCCACATATTATTCCACATAGAATAATAAATCCTTAAGTGGTCTGTTTTACTTCAGAGTAACTACATCTTTCATACTTTTTTGCTTTTTTGAGATGGAGTCTCGCTCTGTCGCCCAGTCTGGAGTGCAGTGGCGCGATCTCAGCTCACTGCAACCTCTACCTCCCGGGTTTATGCCATTCCCCTGCCTCAGTCTCCCGAGTAGCTGGGACTACAGGCACCCACCACCATGTCCAGCTAATTTTTTTTGTATTTTTAGTAGAGACGGGGTTTCACCATGTTAGCCAGGATGGTCTCAATCTCCTCCTGACCTCGTGATGCCCCCGCCTCGGCCTCCCAAAGTGCTGGGATTACAGGCGTGAGCCACCGCTCCTGGCCAGGGTTACTTATTTTAATCATGAAAGTAATAACAGCACATTACAGAAAATGTGGAAAAAGAAAAACAAAATCACCTGTAACCAAACAATCTAATACAACTAATGTTATTGTGGTAATGTACATTCTTCTGGTCTCTTTTCTGATATATATAGATATATTTATATCTATATATATTTATATCTGATATATATATATTTAATTGCATTGTAAAATACACAAACAGGAGAGTATACATATGTTCAATGTAAAGACCATCAATAAAGGCTGGGCATGGTACCTCACACCTGTAATCCCAGTACTCTGGGAGGCCAAGGAGGGAGGTTCACTTGAAGCCAGGAGTTCAAGACCAGCCTGAGCAACATAGAGACACCTCATCTCTACAAAACTTTTTTTCAATTTGCCAAGCATGGTGGTGCATACCTGTAGTCCTAGCTACTCAGGAGGCTGAGGCAGGAGTTGAAGGCTGTAGTAAGTTATGTTCTAGCCACTGCACTCTGGCCTGGGCAACAAAGCAGGACCCTCTCTCTAAAAATATAAACAAATAAATACCATCAATAAAACAAGTAATCGTGTATCCACTACCCAAATTAATCAATAGAATATAATCTGAAACCTCTAGATGCTCTTCCTGGATCACATCCCCTACTCTCTCTCTCCGAAAGTAACCCTAGTACCAAATATTCAGTTAATCATTCCCTTCCTTTTAAAAATAGATTATCTGTATCCCTAAATAATATATTGTTTAGTTTTTCAAGTTTATATAAGTGAAATCACACTGAGTATATTTTATTTTTCTGTGACTTTTTTTTCCAACTTTGTGTTTGAGCTTCATCCATGTTTGCCTATAGCTATAGGAAATTTTATTGCCATATAATTCCATTGTATAAAAATACTATAGTCTGGCCAGTTGTGATGACTCATGCCCATAATCCCAGCCCTTTGGAAGACGGAGGCAGGAGGATCACTTGGGGCCAGGAGTTCAAGACCAGCCTAGGCAAAATAGTGAGACCCCCCATCTCTAGAAAAATTTGTTTATAATATTCCATAGGTTTCACTGGTAACATTTTATTTATATTCTTAATTTCTTTTTTTAAATAGCTCACATTTATTTTAATGTTTAATATTAGAAGTGTTTGAGATCTTTATTTAGAAGTTTGGTGATTTTTTTTGTGACAAGAAATATGCTGTAGAAGCTTAACTCTTTTTTATATCAATTAGCCTGTGGTAAAATTTTTATTATACATCATTTCCCTTAAAATTGAAGTTTCCAAGAATCTATCAATGACATTAAATAAGAACTTATTGTATAGCTAAAATATAAACATTAAAATAGAAAAAAGAAAATACATTCCATGTAATTTTAATCACTTAACTACACAACTTCTAGAGTGGGTAAAATATGAAGTTTTTTTGTGTGTGTGTCTTTTTTAAAATTTGTATATATGTATGGGATACAAGTGTAATTTTGTTACATGCATAGATTGTATAATGAAATCAGGGCTTTTGGGGTATCCATCACCTAAGTAGTATACATTGTGCCCATTAAAAGTAATTTCTCATTATTCACCCCCTCCCACCCACTCCCCCTCTCCAGTTATGTTGTTAATTTCATTAAACAAAAATGAAGTGTCTGGACCCTGTAGAGCCTGAATAATCTGGATAATTATGAAATCTACATTTCATTTTGTACTATACAGACTTTAACTTCACAATAAATACACATATCCCAGACCTCAGCTGTCTAATAGTTAAAAGATCTTGAAACCTGGAATCAGCACACTTGGCTTTTTGTACTGGCCCTGACATCTGCTAGCTGAGTGACCCCTGAAAGCCCCCTCTCCCGCATTTGTAAAAATAAGATTATAACTACTGACTATCTCACAAGACTGTCTGGGAAGATTAAGTGAAAGAATGTACGTAAACACAATTAGTAAACCATAAAATACTAAGCAAATATAAATTATTATCTTGGGTTCAAATTTCAGCTTTACTATTTTATCTCTATATGACTTATATGGCAAGCTACTTAGTTTTTCAAAGCCCATTTCCTTACCTGAAAAATGGCAGTTTTATAAGGATTAAATGAGACAATATAGAGAGAGAGAGCTTAAGTGCAACATAGTTTGTGATAAGGCCTTGGTAAGGGTAACTAGCATTTCTTATTGTCACTTGTCTTCTTACCCATATAAAAGAAAACATTGCTTTAAGTTGTTCTTCCAATAATTTAACAGTTTGTTCCAAACTATTCACATGATCAATAATCCGTGCTTAGAAGAGACCTGAATTGGATAGCATACAAGCTAGAGCAAAGGAGCAGAGCTTTTCTCTGTACAGAGCTAACTGGCCAATATGAAAACTAAACCTTGTCCTTATTAGGTAATTGGATGAACCAACCTGGATACAAACTATATAAATAAATTTTGCATACCAAGAATGTTGTTGCCAAGCCCAAGGATCAGCATCAATAAAATCTGATGAATAGTACATTCATAAAATGTTTGGATAAGAATTAACATTGCCTGTTTATTTCTTACAAGGACATTTCAGTAATGACCTATTTCTTTCTCTTTGCTTTTGTTTTTATATCGCCCTGTCCTTGCAAATCTGAACTCTGTGCCCATTTCTACAACAGATGGCTTTGGCTGTTGCCACCCAGCTGTCTTTTCCTTTTTTGTTCTGAGAGGTGAACAAAGTGGGTCACCATGGAGGAAAGCTATGTGCTACCTCTCACAGGCTTAATTCAATTTCCCCTACAGCCCTTGAGGTCAGAAATCTCCAAGCTGTTTATGACCCAAATTCAGATCTGCAATGTGCCCAGGAAACCTGACAGCTGTGTGGGCAATTCTGGCTCCAAATTATGCTAACCTTCCTGTGATTCCATTTAAGACAAAATGAAACAAAACAAAATGAAAACCTCAGGTGATACTCAATTGAAAAGTATAAATTTTTTTGGTGAATTATAGTATGTAGCATATTGAGCAATAATAATGTAAACCAAGCAGTTATTGTTTTATTTCTTTATAAGTGTAGAGTGATACGTATGTTCTCAGAAGCCACTGAACTATAGTAACTTCTGATCTTATCCCAACCAGTTGCACAAGTACTGGGAATCAAACACCTGTTTATTTGTTAATGCAACTGAAGGAACTTGATCATTAGGTTTTAATGACTCTAAAATATGCACTGAAATTCTATTTCAGACCAAACTGCATTTTCTTTCATATACGGGTTTGTTGTGATAATCAATTTCCTATTTATAAGAAACAGTATGATCCAGATACTTTGCCTTACTGGGTTTTCTTTCTTTTTTTTTTTTCCTGGAGACAGAGTTTCACTCTGTCACCCAGGCAAGAGTGCAGTGGCATGGTCTCAGCTCACTACAACCTCTACCTCCTGGGTTCAAGCAATTCTCCTACCTCAGCCTCCCTAGTAACTGGGAATACAGGCACCCACCACCATGCCCAGCTAATTTTTTGTATTTTTAGTAGAGATGGGGTTTCCCCTTGTTGCCCAGGCTGGTCTCAAACTCCCAGCCTCAGGTGATCTGCCCACCTCAGCCTCCCAAAGTACTGGGATTACAGGCGTGAGCTACCGTGCCTGGCCTATTTTGCCTTAGTGTTAATAATTCATTGTTTTTATTCTCAGGAAACAATGTAAACTCTGTATGAATACTATCAGTCAATTTTTGAGTTTCAGGAATTGCACGTGGTGTCAATAAATGACTTAGCATTCTTTTAGGGTGCAAGACAATCAATTAAATGCATTACATTGCATTGTATCCTAGTATAGGACATATAATATTAGCATACACACTATACATTAATTACGGATTCCAACCACTCCAACTTTCCCTGGGAAGAGTATTTTCCCCACTGCCCAAAGGTAGCTAGGCACAGGGCCAGTGTCCAAATGCAGCTGATGCTCTCTTGGTTATATATCAGCTGTTACTGTACCATTTCTGGAAGAGTTTTCTAAAACAGCGCAAGAATATTGGTGAGGAGAAAAACACTCACTTCACTTCATGAGCAACTATTGTGTGGCAGGCCCCAGAATGGGCGCTTCAAAAAAACAACAACAAAAAAGATACTGCCTCTTTCCATTCTAGTCAAAAGGCAAGCACATAAGTAGGTCATTCAAGTAAAACATAGTAAATGCTATGACAGGGCTAAGCACAGGGCCATGGGAATATACAGGAAGAGCTAGAACTATCTTTCCTCAATTTCAGACTCACTAATCCAACAGCCTGCTAGATGTCATTAACTTTTCAATGCATTAAAAATAGAACTCAGAAACTGCGCCATCCAAATAACTGTAGCAGATGCTGCAGGTGCCCTGTTCAGTTTCTCTCTGGCCTCCAGAGTCTATTCCTCCTATATGTGAGAACAGCCCTCAGCCAGTAACTGAGTGGGTGGATACATAAGGCAGCTCTCTCCTTACTCAGGTGGGATAACTCAGAGGCAGGAGAATTCTGATGTATGTTCTGCAGTGGTTCCGTTGAATCTTTACCCATTGAGGAACATTATGGTAAAAATAGGTCAAGTGGAAGCCCCTGGAAATTCCTGCCCTTACCAGTGTTGGAAACCACAAGTAATACCTTATCCCTGATGGAACTTCAGAGATTAGCTTCACCATTAAAGATGTGACAAAAAGCAAGGGTAGTGATACCTCTCACATCCCCATTCAATTTGCCTGTTCAGCCTATACAGAGCTTGGAGGGATCCTGGAGAATAATCACATGTTATCAAAAACTTAATTAGGTGACTCCAACTGCAGTTGATGTTTAGATGTCGTCTCATTTCTGGAACAAATCAAGAGCCGCTGGCACTTTGTATGCCATTATTGACTTGCAAATATTTTTATTTCCATACTAGTTTGCAAGGACCACCAGCAACAGTTTGTTTTTACCTGAAGTAGCCTGAGAACTATGTCAACTCTCCTGTGTTCTGCCATAATATAATCTGCAGAGATTATGATAATCTTGACAGTCCAAATAAAATCACACTAGTCCACTGCATTGATACCATTATGTTGATTGGATCTGATCAGGACCTGAACAGGAAGTGGCAAGTATTTCAGATGATTTAATAAGATCCATGTAAACTAGAGAATAGGAAATAAACCCCCATGAAAATTCAGAATCCCATTACCTAGGTGAAATTCCTGGGGGTTACATAGTGTGGAACATCTCAAAATAATGCCACCAAAGTGAAAGATAAGTTGCTGCACCTTGCGCAGTCCCCCACTAAAGAAATTTAGTGGGATATTTAGTGTCCCCACTAGAATAGATACGTGTTTTGGATATGAATTTGCTTACCTTGTTTGTGGTGTTAGGTAGACCCATTTGGATTTTAGAGGTAACATAGCCTACATTCAAGTGAGCTACTTCAATTCCCATTTACAAGTAATCTTATTAAATCAATAAAGCTGCCAGTTCTGAGGGGGACCAGAACAAGTATAGACTGAAGTGTAAATTGCTCTTCTTTATAACCCAGTAGGTGCAATGATACTTGGCATGTCTGTGGCAAGTAGGATGCTGTATGAAGTCTCTGCCAAACAACAACTGGAGAATCATAATGTAGAACTCAGGGTTTTGAAGCCAGTCTATGACTCTTCTCAAGATAACCATTCTCCTTTCCAGAAACAGCTCTAGCTCAACACTGGTACTGAATGCCTTACATGTAGCCTGAGTTTTCCATTATGAATTGCGTGCTCTTCCTAGCCATAAAAGTTGGCTGCATAAAGTTGAGTGTGCACAGAAGCAATCTACCACCAAGTAGAAATAGTATAAAAGAGATTGACCTCACACACATCCAGAAGACCCAACTAAGTTACCTAAGTAGATGGCTTCACTCCTTCAACATCAACTACTGGCCCTTCTCCTTCAACCCATGCCTGTGGCCTCATTAGGGAGTTTCTTATTACCAGTTGAATGAGGAGAAAGTTCAGGCTGTATTTACAGATGGTAAGAGTGTTCTGGGGCAAACTGGAGTGGACAGTGCAGTAGCACAGTTCCACTCAGGAGTGTCTCTGGATGGTGGTAATGTAAAATACACCCAAGCCCAGAACTTCAAAAAATACACTTCGTTATCCACTTTGTCTAAACTCAGAAACAGCTATAAGTATGGACTACTCTGATTCATGGGCAGTTTCTTAGAGCTTGGCTGGATGTTCAGGGACTTGATAAGAATAGGATTTGAATATTGGTAAGAAGAGGCCTGGGAAAGAAGTGTGTGGATATGTCTCTCATAATAGATACAGCATGAAGATACTTATATTTCATGCGAATGCCCTCCAAAGAGCATCCTCTATAGAGGAAGCTCTCAATAATAATGTAGAAAAAGTGTCATATTCTTATATATCACTCCGCGTCTTTCACCAGCCATCATACAGCTCACTGAATGAGCGAATGTATAAAGTGGTCACAGTATCAAGAGTGGAGGTCATTCACAGGCTTAACAACACAGGCTGACCTGGCTACTGTTACTGATGAGTGCTTAAAGGACCAACAGCAGAGAATAACAGCACTGAGCCCTCAGTATAGCACTATTCCCTAGAAGGCCAGCCAGCTACCAAGCACAGACTGATGACAGTGGATCTCTGTATTATAGAGGAGGCATGTATTATATAGTGGATCCCTGTGTTATAGAGGAGACATGTGTTTTGGATATGAATTTGCTTACCTTGTTTGTGGTGCTTTTGCAAATATAACCATTTGAGGACTTTCAGAATGCTTTATTTACCCTCATGGCATTCCAACATTGCTCCTAATCAAAGAATTCATTTCACAGCCAAAGAAGTGCAGCAATGGGCTTATTCCCATGGAATTTCCTGATCTTACCATAGACCCCAACCATCCAGAAGCAGTTGGCTTAATTGAATGGTGGAATTGCCTCTTGAACTCTTGCAATGCCAGTTAAGGAATGGAGTTCTTTTAGATTGAAATATGCTTTGAATTAGCAACCAATAGGTGATGCCATCTCTTCTATAACCAAAATACAATGGTCCAAGAATCAAGGGGGTAGTGGAAATAGATATCTTCAAATATTCCACCTCATGACCACTCATAGAAGTTTTGCCTTTCATACTTACAATTTTCATTTCTGTTGGTTTTCTGGAGGTCTTGGTTCCCAATGGCAGAATATTTTTGCCAGGAAACACAACAATGTCCGCACTGAATTGAAAGTTGAGACTGACACCTGGCCCTTTTTGGCTGGGATGATTGCCTCCAAATTACTGAGGAAGAATTGTGTTGCTGCTACACAATGAGGGTCCAGCGGACTGTGCCTGGGACCAGGGAGAAACTATGTCTGGGATTCTCTGAGGAACCTCTTAGTATTTCCATGTACAATAATTAAAGTTAATGTAAAACTACAGCAATTTGAAAACTGTTAGGGACAACTGAATATTCATATGCTCCAGTATTGAAAGTTTGGATCACACTACTAAGCAAAGAACTCCAATAAGCTGAGGTGCTACCTGAGGACAAATGAAACATAGAAAGGAAAAGAGAAATGATAAATATCAGCTATGGTCTTGTGGTCAGTTATAAAAAAGCTTTGTATATTTTCATCCTTGCTTACTGTGTATGTATCTGTGTGTGTGTGTGTGTGTGTGTGTGTGTGTGTGTGTGTGTGTGTGTGTGTGTCTAGAAAGAGAGAGAGAAACTATTTCCCTCTCTCTCCTTCTTTCCCTTATTATTTTATACAAGTTTGTCTAGAGGTTAACTGTGCAAATTAGTCTTTAGCAGAAGAACATTCAGATGAGACTATGACTGAATTTGAGGAGTAACTGACATGCTAAAGAGATGAGTGGTATGACTGTATCCCAGAAATTGATTCAACGAGTATTAGCACTTTGTATCTTTTCATTTTGGGAGAAGGTAAAAATGTCTTCATTCATATATAGGATAGTTGAATCTTGGGTGGAAATGTAGAGTTCTTTTTGTTGGTGGTTAGAAGATTGAATACATATAGTTGGGTAAATATGGATGCTGAGTTGCCAAGAGATAGACTGTGTTAGTTACCAAGCCATTATCTTTCAGCTGCAAATGCACCCTTCTGAACTCTGCTTAATAATGCTGGTTTAGGAACTCTTCAAACCACATTTCTGCTTTGCCAGCTGGCTTCCTGTTAGGTACTGCTATTGGTGTGTTCTAGAAGGATACTGAAGGCGGGGAGGAGGGTGAAGGGACTTCTTACATGTTTTCTCTCTCCCTGCTTTTTATGCCTGTGAGCCTTACCCTAGCATTATTTCTTCACACTAGTAGACACATTATTTTCTCTCGTAGCAGCAGCTTAACTCAGTTTGCAGTTTTTCCTGTAGTTGCAGAACCATCCTCATTTTGTCCCACCTCAGAGACAACAGTACCAGTTGAGCAGTGCCTCATCTTCTGATATCTGAATTTCAGCTCCATGGGACTGTACTCAAGCTTCTAAATTTTAGTAATTCCAGTGTCTTTATTCCACCAGCCTCAGTGTGGCAGCTGCTTCCTGCAATTGCTACTTCCAATAATAACTTAGTGTTTTCCTTTTGTCTTTTTGGTTACCTAGTTAACAACTTTGTACCTGGTTAACAATTTCTTCTTTTAAATTCTCTTAGTGTGGTTTCTATCTCCTGATTGGATGCTAACTGATACAGACACCCTCCTAGGATTCCCTCCTCTGTCCCCATGCCCTGGTCTAGGTTGGAAATTTCTCTCCTATTTTACTACCATTAACAACTTCTAGCACAACCATTATCACACGTCCCTGCTAAACAAAGAACTCTATGATGACAAATACATTCCTAAATTATTCATCTTCTCATCTCCATTTCCCAGCATAATGCCTAGAAAATAGAGACATTCAACGAATATTTATTGAACAAATGAAAGAATGATTCAGGAAGATTCCCTGTGGGTAGGGGACAGAGGAGAGAAATAGAGGTAGCCAATAGACCAGTGTTTCACCAATATTTTGATTTCAGGATTCTTTTACAGAATGGCATACTGGTCTATGTTTAATAAGCAACTTTTTTAAAAAGCTCCAATTCGTATCATTTGCTGTTTTCCGTTTTGTAAATACATCCCTGTGGCCAATTTCAAGGCACCAATATGATGTCATTGAATGCAGAATTGGAAAGAGATGCATATGATTGGCTTTCGTGAGCAGGACCAGCCAGCTCCAGCACACCAGTGCCTCACCTCTTAAATGCCACTGAGGAACTCAAAGAACTTTAGATTATGTAAATAGTATATATTACAGCATTTAAAATCAGAACTGAGAAATTCTTAAAATTTTAAAAATTAGTTTTATTAAAATAATAATAACCCCACTACTAGTTAACATAAATAACATATTTTTATAAAACGTAACTATATTTTCCAAGAAAAAAATTAGAAGAGAAACATTGTTTTACATTTTGGTAAGTCTTTTTAATATCTGGAATAATACAAGACAACTGGGCAACATAGTGAGATCCCTGTGTCTACAAAGAAATTATTTTTAATTAGTCAGGCATGGTGGCATGCACCTGTAGTCCCAGCTACTCAGGAGGCTGATGTGGGAGGATCACTTGAGCCCAGGAGGTCAAGGCTGCAGTGAGCCATGTTCACACCCCTGCCCTCCAGCCTGGGTGACAGAGTGAGGCCTTATCTCAAAAAATGAAAAAAGATAACTGGATTCTCATATCTACTTCTGCATTTATGCTGTTGTGATATGTGTTTTTATTTCAACATATGAAGAAAATCTGGCCCCACACAGATAGTGTTAGAAAACGGAGGAGTGGCCCTTTTCACAAGATGTCACTGAAGGTGAAGGAAACTCCTGCCCCTCCTAAAGCCAAAGCCAAAGCAAAGGCTTTGAAGGCCAAGAAGGCGGCGCTGAGAGGCATCCACAGCCACAAAAAAAGAAGATCCGCACATCATCCTCCTTCTGACAGCCCAAATCACTGCGACTCTGGAGGCAGCCCAAATATCCTTGGAAGAGCACCCCCAGGAGATACAAGCTTGACCACTCTGCCATCATCAAGTTCCCACTGACCACTGACTCCACCATGAAGAAGCTAGAGGACAACAACACACTTGTGTTCACTGTGGATGAACCACAATGAAAGCTCACAAGCATCACCTCAAACAGTCTATAAAGAAGCTCTATGACACTGATGTGGCCAAAGTCAACACCTTGATCATGCCTGATGGCGAGAAGAAGGCATGTATTCAACTGGCTCCTGATCGCAGTGCTTTGGATGTTGCCAACAGAATTGGGATCATCTAAACTGATTATGGCTGGCTAATTCTAAATATATATATCTTCTTCTTTTTTTTTTTGAAACGAAGTCTCACTCTTGTCCCCCAGGCTAGAGTGCAATGGCGCGATCTCGGCTCACTGCAACCTCCACCTCCTGGGTTCAAGCGATTCTCCTGCCTCAGTCTCCTGAGTAGCTGAGATTACAGATGCCTACCACCACACCTGGCTAATTTTTGTATTTTTAGTAGAGACGTGGTTTCACCATGTTGGCCAGGCTGGTCTCGAACTCCTGACCTCAGGTGATCCGCCCACCTCGGCCTCCCAAAGTGCTGGGATTACAGTGTGAGCCACCGTGCCCGGCCTAAATATATATATCTTTACACCAGAAAAAAAAAAAAAAGAAAGAAAAGGGAAGAATGTGTATTTTTAGTGGCCTTTTCAGATAATTGTGGAAATGTTTCTTTGACAAATTAAAACTCAAAAAGTAGTAGTTACTTAAAGGTTAATTATAATGTGGAATCTGAAACCATGCAGTGAACTTTAATAACCCTGTTACAATGAGATCCACTGGTCTATCTTGCATTGCATTTTGAGTGGCTCTTTTTACTCATGCATTGTTTTACAACATAGGACTTTACAAAGTCATCTGCAATATGTTGGTTCACTGAGCTGTACAGATCTTCCAAACGTTGACATACTTCATTAGATAATATAAAAAATTATATCCACTAATATCACCACTGATCTCAACAGCAAAGTGTTAAAAGTATTGACAAACTATCAAGCTCTTAGTGGTGGGTACAAATTTTCTAAAATTCTGATTTTCACTCAAATTTTAACATTGGCAATAAATACTGTATTATTTCAAGTTTTTTTCCTTGAAGTGACAGGCTCACTTCATGTACTTTTGAGATGATGTCTGCCAAATACTCAAGTCTCAACAGCCAATTTTTCTGCCAGCCATTCTCCCAAATAAAAATAATATTCCATGAAAGCAGCAGCTAGTTCAGCTTGTGTCTCAAACAATTGTAAAAGCACTTTTTCTGGAGACAGCTATTGTATGACCTTATGTAGCAGACACACATTATGCAGACTTCCTTTTTTTTTTTTTTTTTTAGATAGAGTTTTGCTCTTATTGCCCAGGCTGGAGTGTAGTGGCATGATCTCAGCTCACTGCAACCTCTGCCTCCCAGATTCAAGCATTTCTCCTGCCTCAGCCTCCTGAGTAGCTGGGATTACAGGCATGCACAACCAAGCCCAGCTAATTTTTTGTATTTTTAGTAGAGACGGGGTTTTATCATGTTGGCCAGGCTGGTCTCGAACTCCTGACCTCAGGTGATCCACTCCCCCCCCAGCCTCCCCAGACTTCCCCTTTTTTTACATAGAATATTTTTAAATGTGTAACCAAGGTCGAGATTTATAAAATCAATAATTTTATGGCACCATCATGGATATTGCTTTCTTTTCTCTTTCTTTCTACTTAAAAAACAATCTTTTTGCCTTAGGCGAGCAGATCACCTGAGGTCAGGAGTTTGAGACCAGCCTGGCCAATGTGGTGAAATCCTGTCTATACTAAAAGTACAAAAATTAGCCAGGCATGGTGGTGTGTGCCTATAATCCCAGCTACTCGGGAGGCTCAGGTGCAATAATCGCTTGAACCTGGGAGTTGGAGGTTGCAGTGAATTGAAATCACACTGCACTCCAGCCTGGGTGACAGAGCAAGACTGCAAGACTCTGTCTCAAGAAGAAAAAAAAAATGTTTTTGCTGTGGCTTACAATTATTTATTTATTTATTTATTTTATTCTTATAGGACCTTTCTTCTGCTTAGAAATCAAGGACATTCTATTTTTGTGTGTGAGACAGACTCTCCCTCTGTTGCCCAGGCTGGAGTGCAGTGGCGTGATCTCAGCTCACTGCGACCTCCACCTCTAGGGTTCAAGCAATTCTCCTGCCTCAGCCTCCCGAGTAGCTGGTATTACCAGCACATGCCACCACACTCAGCTGATTTTTGTATTTTTAGTAGAGACAGGGTTTTGCCATGTTGGCCAGGCTGGTCTTGAACGCTTTACCTCAGGTGATCTGCCCACCTTGGCCTTCCAAAGTGCTGGGATTACGGACATTAGTCATGGTGCCTTGCCAAGCACATTCTTAAAACTTTGTTTTTACTGCTACTGCACTAGTGACAAAATACAATGACTTCTAGTATGGTCTGGTGTCACTGCCTTGAGTCGTACTCAGATGTCAGATTTTTTTTTTTTTTTTTTTTTTTTTTTGAGAGACAGGGTCAGTCTCATTGTCTTGCCCAGGCTGGTCCCAAACTACTGGGCTCAAGTGATCCTCCCACCTCGGCCTCCCAAAGTGCTGGGATTACAGGTGTGAGCCACCATGCCTGGCTGCCAGCAATTTTAACCACCATTTCTTTACACCATTAGTACAAAGGTCAATGAAGTTAAACAGCAAAATATCATACCATCTTAGTATTATAGTAAAAATAATTTTGACCTCACAGACTCCAGAAAGGATCTCCCCAAACTCACACAGACCACTCAAAACTGCTGCACACAACAAATGAAAAAATACCAGGCCACAGTGGTCTTCTGAAAAATTTGCATGTGTGTCAGGACCACATAAATGTGAAAGATTGGAACTTTCTCTCCTGTTCTAGAAAGAGATTTCCCCAGATCACTATGCTGGATACAAAAAGGAAAATAAGAAAGGAAAGAAAGGAAGAAAGGAGGATTTATTGAATGTTATATTAAACAAGACACTCATGTTGATGGTCCCTCCTGGGGAGGCAGCTCTCAGCTGTCATGATCTATCATGAGACCACACGGACCCTCCATGACACCCACCATCCTCATCAGCTCCTAGCCATGACTTTGGACTGAAGACATTCAATATAATGGCTCATATAAACCAGGATATTATGAGGACATTAATGCAAGAGCTCTTCCAAAACAGATATTATCTAGAGAAATCAGAGGCAGGAGGATGGCTTGAAGTTGAAGTCAGGAGTTTGAGACCAGCTTTTTTATATATATATATATATATATATATATATATATATATATATATACACATACACACACACACGCGCACTACACATACACACACACACATATATACACATATACATATACATATACATTGAGCTGGGCATAGTGGCATGCACCTGTAGTCTCAACTACTGAGGAAGCTGAGGTGGGAGGATTGCTTGAGCCCAGGATTGGAGGCTGCAGTGAGCTGTGATTGGGCCAGTGCACTCCAGCCTGGGTGACATCGTCTCGAAAAAAAAAAAAAGAAAAAAAAGAAAAATTAGGGCTTAGAACTGCAATGTCAGGCCTTAGCTTGTAGCTGAGATTCTTTTTGTCTATGTATATCTTTCTAAAAACCCACTATCAAAAAACAAAACAAAACAAAAACTTGAGTGAGCCTCTGTTCTTTGTATCCAATGGCATCTAAATCATATTTACTGGGAAAGGCAACCTGCCAGGTGCTTTCACATCACTATCTCGGTTTTAAACTGTTATTTTTCAATTTAAGCATATGTACCGATAATGGCTCCAAACATCAGGCGCGATGGGAGATAACAAAGTTGACATGGTTTTTATGTTCCATAATCCATATGGAGGCCACAAGCCCAAGGGAACTGTATAGCTGAAGAATTTGTCGATTTTTCCTCCTCTTTCAAAAAGAGAAAAGGAATTGAACTTCATAGCATTAGGGTGATAAAGAGGAGAAAATGGTGTATCTAGTTGGGAGCCTCTTAGTTACAAAAACCAAATCCACTTGAATTAAGTGAAGCAAACAAGGAGAATTTATGATATGACTGCAGGGGTATCTGATGGAAGCATAAGGGACATGTGGGCCTGATTTCCTCTGTGCCTCCCATTTGTGTTTCTATGTAACCATCACATTCTTCTGTCCACGCACCCCAACTTACTCTGTTTCCCCGTCTGCTTGGCAGAATAAGGCCACACACAACTCACAAGTGTGTAGATTACTGGTCTGTCTCATAAGGAAATTGAATCAATCTCCCTCCTTCTCTTTCTTCATCCTTGCCTCTACTCCTTATCCACCTTAATACCAAATTTGTAGAGAAAGTGCTCAGATTGGTCCAGCGTAGGTCAATAGTCACTCTTGGTACAATGAACTGCAGCTAGGAGAAAAAGTCAAGGAACCATCTTATACAAAATGGAAATGATGATGTGGTAGTGTGGGGTTGGGGAGGAGTTAGTCTTAGCACCATGGATCACCAGGTGCGGGTAGTTGAGTGGGTGGGGGGGTCCTTATTACTTGGCTGATGCCAAGGGATGTCCACTGCAAACCATGAACAATTTGTCTTCCCACATTAGGCAAAACAATTCTTAAGTGATCCCAAATAGATGAGGCTCTCTCTCATGGCCTTGGAAAAAAAAATTCCAGATCTACCCCTTAGGCAGGCAGGTGGGCAGGCGGGTGGGTGGGCAGGCGGGCAGGCAAGCAGGCAAAAATTTAGCTTGCTGTTGCCTGGCAATAATATCAAAATCTGTTTGGATAAATCTCTTCCTTTTCAGATCTCTCACTGCCCATTGCTTTATGCTTCTCAGAGCCCACTTTTGTCACCCCACCAAGGTCTGCCATACCCCACACAATACCCCATATTCCAGACCTGTTTCTTTCCTTTCACTCAGGCAAAATTTGTTATATGTCATAGTCTTTCTCTCCATTAAAACAGCTAGAAAAGAAACTTGTATTACAGCTTTAATGGTCTGATATTTTTGACCATTCTAAATAAGATAAATGTTTACTAGACATAATTTTTTATTTTCAAGAAGTGGTTCTAATGGTAGCAGCCAACTTAAAAAAAAAAAGATAACATTAAGACAGGTTGTCAATCCCTAAACTACTGACAATGCAAATCTTTTCCTATAAAATAAAGCACTTGGCCTTTCCTTCTGTTTTTATACCAAACTGGCAGTCTTACGTTTTCCAGACCTGCTTGGCAACTACTGTCTCTGTATTTTCACATTGTAGCCGTCATACTGTGTTATTTGCATAATAAATAACATTATAAACCAGATGCAAGACATGCAAAATCCTAGAGTCTGCATTTGTGCAACACCTTCCAATACTCTAGGCAATGAACAAATTCCATTTTTAATAAGCTCTCTGGGAACTTTCAAAGATGAGAGTTTTCTAAAATTTGCGGTTTGTGTTTTCTTAAGACGCAAATATACAAACATCCAGTAAGAACTGTTTCTTAAAAAGGAAACATTGGTATTTACATGTTATTTTAATATGTATTACTCATACTTTCAACTCCCTTTTCATTGAAGAGGTTATAAATCATCCTAGAAACTGACCTACTTAATCTAAAATTCTGTCTGTAATTATAGTACAGTAACTAAGATGAGATTATAAATTATTCTGTCAGTCCCTCTAGCTCACTCTGTCAGCTGTAAAATCTGTACTCAGAAGATCTTAAGTTTTAAGTCTTTTTTATTTCCCACACAAAAAGGTAGTATGTGTTAGTGGTTAGGCTATGGACTCTGTAACGAGTCGTAACCAGACTTCCCAGGTTTAAATCCTTCAGTCAGTAGTTGGAAGATTTTGGGAAACCTGCTTAAGCTCTTTTTTGTGCCTCAGTTTCCTCATCTGTAATAAGGGGTTGATAATATTAGTTATTCATATGGTTACTGTGAACATTAAACAATAAGGCAAAGCTCTTAAAATAGCAGCTGGCCATACTAAGGGTTAGTTATTATTCTGCTAACTTGTAACCTCCATTGATTCTTAATTACTGCCCTGTCTTTATCTATAAATAAGCAATCATCTCTCTTGCAGTTTGGGAGGAAAGGCACATTTAGGAGATGGCTCTAATATTTTAATTTTGTCTCTAATCATTTAATCTCATATAAACATTTAAGATGGTAATTGAATATTTATGCCTTAGCTAAAAAAGAGAGTTAAAGGGGAGAATATGATAGCTTCGGAAGAGACCAGCCTGCGAGACTAAAGAGAATGGCCAGGAGGAGGAGCCACCAGTAAGAAAATTTGCATTGATATTGTTCTTTATCATGCAGTCACAAACTCATTGGTTGAGATGCATGAATAAGGAACATAATAGCTGAATCACACAACACCTTTTTAGAGCTTTACTAAGTATGATTGCCTATACTATAAGGCTATCAGTTTCGTTCTATAGAGTTTTTGTTTGTTTGTTTGTTTGAGATGGAGTTTCACTCTGTCACCCAGGTGGGAGTGCAATGGTGAGATCTCAGCTCACTGCAACCTTCGCCTCCCCAGTTCAAGTGATTCTCCTGTCTCAGCCTCCCAAGTAGCTGGGATTACAGGCACCTGCCACCACACCCAGCTAATTTTTGTATTTTTAGTAGACATGAGGTTTCACCATGTTGGCCAGGCTGGTCTCGAACTCCTGACTTCAGGTGATCCACCTGTCTCAGCCTCCCAAAGTGCTGGGATTCCACCTATATATAGTTTTTATTCTATAATTCTGTAGGGACCATGGGGAGATGTTTTTTGAGTAAAATGGCTTTCAATGACCACACAATTGTAGGAAAGTGCTGTCACACATATCATTCATGTAGTTACTTATATATTTACCATTCTATTCTGATAATCCATTCCCTGAAGAATATCCATTCCTCCAAGAAATATTAACTAAAAGGTCACATTGCAAACCTAGATTGTTCAAGTACTGCAAGTCCTAGCTAAAGCAACCAGTCAAGAAAAAGAAATAAAGGGCATCCAAATTGAAAAGGAAGAAATCAAATTATCCTTCTTTGCAGAGGATATGATCTTATATTTGGAAAAACCTAGAGACTCCACCAAAAAAAACTATTAGAACTAATAAATTCAGTAAAGGTGCAGGATACAAAATCAACATATAAAAAGCAATAACATTTTTATATGCCAACAATGAACAATCTGAAAAAGAAATGAAAAAAGTAATCCAATTTACAATAGCCACACATAAAATTAAATACCTAGGAGGTAAACCAAATAAGTGAAAGATCTCTATAATGAAAACTATAAAACACTGATGAAATAAATTGATGAGAATGCCAAAAAAAAGGAAAGATATTCCATTTTCATGGATTAAGAGAATCAATATTGTTAAAATGTCCATACTACCCAAAGCAATATATACAGTCAATGCAGTCTCTATCAAAATACCAATGGCATTCTTCACAGAAATAGGAAAAATAATCCTAAAGTTTATAAGGAATCACAAAAAAATAAAAAAAATAGCCAAAGCTATCCTGAGCAAAAAGAACAAAACTGGAAGAATCACATAACCTGACTTCAAATTATACTACAGAGCTATAGTAACCAAAACAGCATGGTACTGGCATACAAACAGATACATAGACCAATGGAACAGAACAGAGAACCCAGAAACAAATTCATACACCTACAGTAAACTCATTTTCCATGAAGGTGCCAAGGACATAGATTAGGGAAAGGACAGTCTCTTCAATAAATGGTGCTGGGAAAACTGGATACCTATATGCAGAAGAATAAAACTAGACCCCTATCTCTTACCATATACAAAAATCAAATCAAAATAGATTAAAGACTTAAATCTAGGACCTCAAACTATGAAACTACTAAGAAAAAACATTGGGGAAACTCTCCAATACATTGGTGTGGGCGTATAGTTCTTGAGTAATACCCCATAAGCATAGGCAACCAAAGCAAAAATGGACAAATGGTATCACAGCAAGTTAAAAAGCTTCTGCACAGAAGTGGAAACAATCAACAAAGTGAAGAGACAACAAACAGAATGGAAGAAAATATCTGCAAACTACTCATCTGACAAGAGATTAATAACCAGAATGCATAAGGAGCTCAAACAACTCTATAGGAAAAAAAACCTAATAATGTTATTTTAAAATGGGCAAAAGGGCCAGGCATAGTGGCTCACACCTGTAATCCCAGCACTTTGGGAGGCCAAGGCAGGCAGATCACAAGGTCAAGAGATGGAGACCGTCCTGGCCAACGTGGTGAAACCCTGTCTCTACTAAAAATACAACAATTAGCCGGGCATGGTGGCATGTGCCTGTAGTCCCAGCTACTCGGGAGGCTGAGGTAGGAGAATTGCTTGAACCCGGGAGGCAGAGTTTGCAGCGAGCCGAGATCCTGCCACTGCACTCCAGCCTGGCGACAGAGCAACACTCCATCTCAAAAAAAAAAAAAATGCAAAAAAGGCAAAAGATCTGAATAGACATCTCTCAAAAGAAGACATACAAATGGCAAACGGGTATGCAAAAAGGTGCTCAACATCATTGATCGTCAGATAAAATGGCTTATATACAAAAGACAGGCAATAACAAATGCTAGCAAGGATATGGAGAAAAGGGAACGAACCATTGCACACTGTTGGTGGGAATATTAATTAGTACAGTCACTATAGAGAACAGTGTGGAGGTTTCTCAAAAAATGAAAAATAGAGCTACCCTACAATCCAGCAATTCCTCTGCTAGGTATATACCCAAAAGAAAGGAAATCAGGATATCAAAGAAATATCTGTACTCTCATGTTTAGTGCAGTACTATTCACCATAGCCGAGATTTGGAAGCAACCTAAGTGTCCATCAACAGACAAATGAATAAAGAAAAATGTGGTACACAATGGAGTACTATTCAGCCATAAAAAATAATGAGATCCTGTCATTTGCAGCAACATAGATGGAACTGGGGATCATTATATTAAGTGAAATAAGCCAGGCGCAGAAAGACAAATTTTACATGTTCTCACTTATTTGTGGGAGCTAAAAATTATAACAATTTAACTCATGGAGCTAGACAGTAGAAGGATGGTTTCTAGAGGCTGGGAAGGGTTAGTTGGGGTGGGTAGGGAGTGCGGATGGGTAATGAGTACAAGAAAATAGCAAGAATAAGACCTGGGTCAGGCCCGGTGGCTCAAGCCTGTAATCCCAGCACTGGGAGGCCGAGGTGGGCGGATCGTGAGGTCAAGAAATCGAGACCATCCTGGCTAACATGGTGAAACCCCGTCTCTACTAAAAATACAAAAAATTAGCTGGGCATGGTGGCGGGCGCCTGTAGTCCCAGCTAGTTGGGAAGCTGAGGCAGGAGAATGGCGTGAACCCAGGAGGCGGAGCTTGCAGTGAGCCAAAATGCCGCCACTGCACTCCAGCCTGGGTGACAGAGTGAGACTCCATCTCAGAAAAAAAAAAAAGAATAAGACCTAGTATTTGATAGCACAACATAGTGACTATAGTCAATAATAATTTAATTGGATATTTTAAAATAACTAAAAGTGTAATTGGATTGTTTGTAACACAAAGGATAAGCACTTGAGGGTATGGATACCCCATTTACCATGATGTGATTATGCTGCATTGCATGCCTGTATCAAAGTATCTAATGTACCCCATAAATATATAAACCTACTATATACCCATAAAAATTAAAAAGAAAAAAAGTTTTAAAAACTGGATTGCTCAGTCTTTAGAGGAAAAGATAGAGAAGGTGTGAGATAGCTCAATCATGTTAAATGTCCTTTAGATAATAGTGATACAGAACGGCTGAGTTCCTGGCTAAACCCCACCCTCAAGCCTGGAACCTCAGCCCTAGGTGAAAACAGCTGACCCTGATACAAAAGGGCTGGGCTCCCAGCTAAACCCCACCCTCAAGCCTGGAACCTTGGCCCTAAGTGAAAGCAGCTGACTCTGATACAGAAGAGCTGGGCTTCCAGCTAAACTCCACCCTCAAGCCTGGAACCTCAGCCCTAAGTGGAAGCAGCTGACCCCATTTCTCCACCCAATTGACTGCCTTTTCCGCCCACCCCATCCCCTACCCTGTGCCCATAAAACCAGACCAGCTGGCAGGAAAAAAAGAAGAAAAGAGCAACACAAGCAGCTGACCTGCAGGGATACAAGCTGCTGAGAGGTGAGCAGAGAAGCAGCAACTGAGCGTTAGAGACTACGGATAAATGTGGCTAGCTTCAGATGGTGTGATTTCAGAGGGGAGCCCAGCCAGAGACAGCTGGGCTTCAGGGAAAGATCACCTTCTTCCCACACCATCCCCATTCCAGCTCCCCTTCCACTGAGAGCCACTTCCACTGCTCAATAAAGTCTTCCACATTCACCATCCTTCACACAGTTTGTGTGACCTGATTCTTCCTGGACACCGAACAAGAACTCGGGTGTCAAAAATGGCAGGTGCAGGAGGCTGTCACCCTGACCCTTCACTGAGCTGTTAACACTTAGACATTCATGGACTGCAGGCTGAGTGAAATAAGCCACTCTAGTTCCTGCCCACAAAGGGGGTCAAGGAGATCAAGGAAACATCCTGTCTCAGTAGGAAATATTGGGGTATATAAAAACTTTTACAGACCTGTTATAGATCCTTCCCTAGACAATGTGTCTAGGAGACTTATCTGTGACTTACAGCAACACTTCTTGTCTTAGGTTGGGTTTTGTAGAAGCAGAGCCTCAGGAAGGGGTTCTAGTGTTTGTATTTTGAGCGAATGCTCTTTAGAAAAAATCTGTAAGGAAAGGGAAGAGCCAGATAAAAAGGAGCTGAGCAACAGGAAAAGTCTGGGGTGGGAGGGAAGAGTGTTGGAGAGTAGAAACAAGTTGGTCCTTGGTCACCCTTGGAGAGGAGTGGGGTGTAATGTCTCAGGAGCCTCCAGTGAGGTGGGTCCATTTAGCCAAAGTCAAGCCTCTGGAGAAAGTCACAGCTATAAGCTGTTGGCCCAGGCACTTGAGCAGCTGAAGGATGAATGGCCCAGGCTATAAGGGGGATCTGGGCTAGGCAATAATAATGTCTAACACACTGTGGTTTGTTCTTCTTTTCAATACATGATAGTGGGAACTTCATTTTGCATATTCTTTGTATCTCCAGTACTTACCACCATGCCTAACATATGGTAGGTTTGTAATAAATTGTTTCATTTATTTAAATTACATATTGAGAGCTACTTATCAAATCCACAAAACAATTTCTTAAAAGAGCCATGTAAATTCAGATTTTATTTTGTACTCTTGCTAAATAACGTGATGTTTTCCATCATACTCTGTGTTACCACACCAGCTGCTTCTATAATATATTCTTTTCTGCATACCAGTTGTAAAAGAGGAAGGAAGTGTGATCTTGTGGTCAAAAAAGTAGCTTGAGAACCCAGAGATCCTAGCCTTACACCTCTCTTATTGGGGGCCCAAGTGAAGTCACTGGACCTCTCAAAGGTCCTACAGTGTTGGGAAAGGGGAATAATAAATCCTTAAGTGGTCTGTTTTACTTCAGAATAACTACATCTTTCATACTTTTTATGTTCAATGTTTTTGGCCGGGCATGTTGGCTTATGCCTATAATCCCAGCACTTTGGGAGGCTGAGGTGGGGTAATCATCTGAGGTCATGAGTTCAAGACCAGCCTGGCCAACATGGTGAAACCCCATCTACTAAAAATACAAAATTAGCCAGGCATGGAGTGCCTGTAATCCCAGCTACTTGGGAGGCTGAGGTAGGAGAATTGCTTGAACCCAGGAAGTGGAGGTTGCAGTGAGCTGAGATTACGCCACTGCGCTCCAGCCTGGGCGACAGAGCGAGACTCTGTCTCAAAAAAAAAAAAAAAAAAAAAAAAAGAGAGAGAGAGAAGATAAAAGAAAAAACTTCATTGCAGCCTTTACTCTCCTGTGCTGAAGGGATCCTCCTGCCTCAGCTTCCTGAGTAGCTGGTAATACAGGCATGCACCACAACACCTAGCTAATTAAAAAAAATTTTGGCTAGGCACTATGGCTCACAACTATAATCCCAGCACTTTGGGAGGCCGAGGCCAGTGGATCGCCTGAGGTCAGGAGTTCAGGACCAGCCTGACAAACATGATGAAACCCCGTCTCTACTAAAAATACCAAAATTCGCCAGGCGTGGTGGCACATGCCTGTAATCCTAGGCTTGGGAAGCTGAGGCAGGAGAATCTCTTGAGCCCAGGAGGCGGAGCACCTTCCTGCTGAAGATAGAAGTCTGGAAGTTCTGATGTTTACAGAACACGTTTCTGGAATCTTAGAATACTGAGATATTGGGCTTGGCACACCCTGCTGTGGATAGGGAAGAGGAGCCTAAGATGAGCTCATTTTTGCATATCTGCCTTAATGCACATGAAAAAATTGGCCTCATTCAGTATAGATATACATAGAGGAAAGGCAGAAGGGAACTGAGGTTGGAGTCTCATAAGGTTACTACCACAGTAACTGTATTGCTTCAGTGAGAGAGCACAGAGCCCTCTGAATGCCTCTTTAACACTGTGGATTTCATCATACTTTCTCCTAGACTTAGAGAAACTGTGTGGCAACCACTTTCTCTCTGTCTATAATCTTCAGGGAACCACACATGTCCACAGAGTGGGGAGCTGGATTATGTCCAAGGAGCCCTATTTTTTGGAGGGAGAGGGATAGGTTGCTCAAAATATTATGGTATACTGAAGGTATGAAATCAGAAAATTGGGGAATAGAGACCAACGAGAAAAGCACAAAGATCTTTTTGCATAGGATATATAAGCCCAAACACTCGTAATGAAATTAATAGCCTAACAAAAAACATTTGCTCATCAATTACATATAAATTAAGCTATGAATCAATAAATGCTTTCATAACCATGAATTATACCAGGTATTTACCTCATGAATAATCATCTGGCTCCATCAGAGCTGAGGAAGTTTGGACTTGGCGGAAAAAGTAAAACAATTTAGAAAGAGAGTTTCTGAAGTTGACTCTGCATATGTGTTTGTATTTGCACTCTGAGTGTAAATAACTACATATGTGATGTGGGAGGAAAAGCTGGCATGGGGGAGGTGGAGATAAATAGGTATGAGATACTCTGGAAGCAAATAAACAGAATATTCATAGACCTCTAAAGATAAATCTTCCTAGCCAGGCACGGTGGCTCATGCCTGTAATCCCAGCACTTTGGGAGGCCAAGGGGAGCGGATCACAAAGTCAGGAGTTCAAGACCAGCCCAGCCAACGTAGTGAAACCCCGTTTCTACTAAAAATACAAAAAAGTAGCCGGGCGTGGTGGCAGGTGCCTGTAATCCCAGCTACTCGGGAGACTGAGGCAGGAGAATTGCTTGAACCTGGGAGGCGGAGGTTGCAGTTAGCGGAGATCGTGCCATTGCACTACAGCCTGGGCAACAGTGCGAGACTCCATCTCAAAAACAAACAAACAAACAAAAGATACATCTTCCCTATTTCCAAAAATTCCCTACATTGTTGTTTATTCTCTCAGGGACTAGCTAGAAATCAGATTCCCCTCTTCAGATATTGAGGCTCAAAAGATAACATTTATTGGCAAGGATGTGGAGAAAAGGGAACCCTTGAACACTGTTGGCAGGAATGTAAATTAGTACAGCTATTCTAGACTATGGAGGTTCCTCAAGAAACTGAAAATGTGACTACCATATGATTGAGCAGTTCTACTTCTGGGTATATATGCAAAAGAAATTAAATCACTATCTTGAAGAGATACCAGCAATCCCATGTTCACTGAAGCATTATTCATAATAGCCAAGACACAGAGTCAACCTAAGTGTCTATCAACAGATGAATGAATATATATACTTATATATGAATGCAAATGAATACATGTTGGAATACACACAAGTGGAATATTTTCCAGCCTTAGAAGAGAAGGGAATCCTGCCATTTGCAGCAACATGAATGAACCTAGAGGACGTTCTGCTGAAAGAAACAAGTCAATCACAAAAAGATAAACGTCGTATGATATCACTGTTAACCCAAAAGTATCTAAGACCTGTCTCAATCAATTTAGGAAGCTTATTTTGCCAAGGTTAAGGACACACCTGTCACACAGCCTCAGGAGGTCCTGGGGACATGAGCCCAAGGTGGTTTGGGTACAGTTTACTTTTATACATTTTAGGGAGACATGAAACATCAATCAATATGTGTAAGATGTATATTCATTCAGTCTGGAAAAGTAGGACAACTTGAAGTGGGGAGGGGTTCTAAGTTATAGGTAGACAGGAAACAAACGGTTGCATTCTTTTGGGATTTTGATGAGCCTTTCAGTGAATACACAACTTACGTGTGAGAGGGGGTAGAGGAATTGTCATTTAAGCCTTAGTCTGGCTCAGTGAATACGGATTTTTACATAAACAATGGGACAGAGGAGGCAAATCAGACAGGCATTTATCTCAGGTGAGCAGAGGGATGCCTTTGAGTTCTGTCCTTTTTCTTGCTCCTGTGAAGATAAGCCATCAATTTACATTGCCAAGGTGAAATTCAACAGAACTGTTTTAGGGTAAAGACCTGGTGGCCCACAGGTAATCTCCTTGTGGGGAAATTGTGAGGGAAGTATTTAGCTTTTTATCTTTGTAGCTATCTTACTTAGTAATAAAATGGGAGGCAGGTTTGCCTGATGCAGTTCCCAGCTTGACTTTTCCCTCTGGCTTAATGATAAGTCCGAGATTTATTTTCTTTTCACATCACTTACATGTGGAAGCTAAAAAGTTGCATTTATTGAAATAAGAGAGTAGATGAGTGGTCACCACTCATCTGAAGGGTTGGGGAAACAGGGAAGTGTTCGTTAAAGGGTACAAAGTTTCAGTTCTGCAGGATGAGTAATTCTGGAGACCTAATATACAGCATGATGACTACAGTTAACAGTAATACATTACATACTTGAAATTTGCTGAGAATCAATCTTGTGTCCTCACCCTTAAAATAAAAAGGTAATTATGTAAGCTTATGGATATGTCAATTACTTTGTGGTAATTATTTCACAACATGTATGCATATCAAATCATTACATGCCTTAAATATCTGTACTTTTTTTTGTCAGTTTTACCTCTGTAAAGCTTGGGGGGGGAAAAGGAAATTGATGCTCATGGGCAAGAACTCCTCCACCATCCTCATTACCTTTCTGGACTGAACCAATATACATCTTACACATATTGATTGACGTTTCATGTCTCCCTAAAATGTATAAAAGTAAACTGTACCCAAACCACCTTGGGCTCATATCCCCAAGACCTCCTCATTACACAGTGGCAAGATCAGATGGGGAGTTCCACTACCCCACTGTAAATGCCCAATGGTTTACCCTGCCCATTGCCTAGACAGAGCCAACTTATCAAGACAGGAGAATTGCAATCGTAAAAGAGTAATTCATGCAGAGCTGGCTGTTTTTATTATTACTCAAATCAGTCTCCCTGAGCATTTGGGGATCAGAGTTTCTAAAGATAATTTGGCAGGTAGGGGCTTGGGAAGTGGGGAGTGCTGATTAGTCAGGTCGGAGATGGAATCATAGTGGGTCAAAGTTAGGTTTTCTTAATGTCTTTTGTTCCTGGGTATGATGGCAGAACTGGTTGGGCCAGATTACCGAACTGGGTGGTGTCAGCTGATCCATCAAGTGCAGGGTCTGCAAAATATCTCAAGCATTGATCTTAGGTTTTAAAATAGTGATATTATCCCCAGGAGCAATTTGGGGAGATTCAGACTCTTGGAGCCAGAGGCTGCATGACCCCTAAATTGTAATTTCTAAACTTGTAGCTAATTTGTTATTCCTGCAAAGGCAGACTGGATCCCAGGCAAGAAGAGATCTTTTCCACAAAGGGCTGTTATCAATTTTGTTTTGGAGTCAAACCATGAACTGAATTCCTTCCCAAAGTTAGTTCGGCCTACGCCCACCCAGGAATGAATAAGGACAGCTTAAGGGTTAGAAGCAAGATAGAGTTGGTTAGGTCTGATTTCTTTCACTGTCATAATTTCCTCAGTTATAATTTTGCAAAGGCAGTTTCACCATCTATCATACCACTGCAGGCCAGATGGTAAATAGGTTTGGGGAAAGGAAAGTTGGTTCCTGCTGGCTTCTTCCTTCTCTAGCATGGGAATCTTACCAACTGAAAGACTTAGATCCCTTCCGTATGTCATCCTCACTCTCCAAACCCTCTCCTTTCTTAGTCTCTAACTTGTCTCAGAGAACTTACTGATACAGAATGGCTGGGCTCCTGGCTAAACCCCACCCTTAAGCCTGGAATGCTGCAGTCCTAAGTAAAAACAGCTGACCCCATTTTTCCACCCAAATGTTGCCTGTTTGGCCTGCTACACCCCTATCCTGTGCCCATAAAAAGACTTCAGCTGGCAGAGCAACACAAGCTGCTGAAGGTCAGGGGTATAAGCGGCTGAGCCATGATCAGAGAAGCAGCAACTGAGCATGGGAGGCTACTGATAAAGGCAGCTAACTTCACACAGTGCGGCCTCAGGGAAAGGTCCCACACCATCCCCTTTCCAATTCCCCATCCTGCTGAGAGCCAATTTTATCGCCCAATAAAATCTTCCACATACACTACCCTTCAATCTGTTTGTGTGACCTCATTCTTCCTGGATGCTGGACAAGAACCCAGGGCAGGGGCTTGGATGCTGCTGCAGGGCCCACACAGAGCCTGCTCCTGCCAGAGAGGAGTGATCAGCCAGTTCCAGCATTTGCTCCCTCTGGTTCCTGCACTCGCTTGCTTGTACACCCCCTCTCATGAGGAGTGGCCAACAGTGGGCTGAGTGAAACGAGCCACTCAAGTTCCCACCCATGAAGGGGATCAAGGTCAAGGGAATTATCTTGTCTCATTACTGCTAGGGTTAGTCCTCAAGAATGGGTACAGAGATAGTCATAAACAAGCTGAAGACCTTGGGGTCATCACTGCATGGGTGCATGGGTGAACATTAGAGGAGTGGGAATATGGTAGAAACTTACTAGTGCTCATCATAAGAGGTTTTCCTCTTCTCCCTGGACACAAAGGAAGATGCCCTAGCACCTCCTTTGAAGTTAAGCTGGGGCCATGTGATGAGCTCTAGCCAGTGAGCTGGGAGTAAAAGTGATGTGTGTCATTTCCAGCCTATGGCAGTTAAGAGCATGTGTGAGTTCATCCCCTGCTTCAGTGTCCCTGAAAGCCAGTGTTCCATGTACAGTAGCTGTTAAGATGGACGCAACCTGTATCCCTCCATTACCACTTGGAAGGGAGCTTCCCTGGAAAGCTGCTGTCCCTATAGCAGACTTTGCATGAGTTAGTTGAGTGAGGTTTTAATTTGATCACTGCTGCAACACAGCAGAGCCTCTGCTGACTAATACAGGGAAGAACACAGAAAGAGATGTGTGGAGGTGCCTAGAGCTGGACTTGCTCTCCTCCACACTTTCCAGAACCACAAAGAAAAGGCCTCCAGAGGCCGGGCATGGTGGCTCATGACTGTATCCCCAGCACTTTGGGAGGCCAAGACGGGCAGATCACCTGAGGTCAGGAGTTCGAGACTGGCCTGGCCAACACGGTGAAACCTCGTCTCTACTAAAAATACAAAAATTAGCCGGGTGTGGAACACACCTATAATCCCAGCTACTTGGGAGGCTGAGGCAGGAGAATAGCTTAAACCCAGGTACTTCACATGTAATTTAAAAATTTTAAAGTTAGGAAGAAAGTCTTTGGGTAAATCTGTAAAGAAGTCTTCATAATTATGAATTTGAAAATTCCTCCCAATGTTTCTTCCATTTATAGAAAGATTTATTTCGCTTACCAACTGCCTCTTTAAAAAAATGACTCAGTGAAATAGGATAAACAAAGTGAATTCCCAGAATTGATTCACCCAAATGCTGGATGCTGCTACTTGAAGACACCAGGTCTCCATCTGCTTCACTGGGCAGGTTGATGGTGTAGAACACCAACTTGGTCCAGTTGATCAACCCTGGCTTTTTGCTCCTTCACAGTGATGAGCAATGAGACCCAAAACTTCAACAGAACAGGATGGTTCATGTTGATGAAGTGTATTCCCTCTAAGCATCCTGAAATGCCCTTTGGAAGCAGGCAGGATACAACATAGGTAAGATAGTACCTAATAAGTGCCGCTGACTTGTAAAAAGTGGGGGGTGACCACTCTTGTGAATAAACCATGAGAAATTAGAGAAGTTAGTTTGCATGCCTTCCGTAGACATTCCTAATATCATCATATTGGGGGTTAGGATTTCAACATATTAATTTGGGAGTGGGGAGACAAAAACACAAACATTCAGCCCATAACAATGTAAAGGAATAAAAAGAAGTGTTTAAAAATATGAATTGAGGCCAGGCACAGTGGCTTACGCCTGTAATCCCAACACTTTGGGAGGCTGAGGTGGATGAATCACCTGAGGTTGAGAGTTTGAGACCAGCCTGGCCAACACAGTGAAACCCCATCTCTACTAAAAATACAAAAATTAGCTGGGTGTGGTGGTGGGCACCTGTTGGGTGTGGTGGTGGGCACCTGTAATCCCAGCTACTCGGGAGGCTCAGGCTTGAGAATCGCCTGAACCTGGGAGGCAGAGGTTGCAGTGAGCCAAGATCATGCCACTGCACTCCAACCTGGGTGACAGCAATACTCTGTCTCAAAAATAACAAAACAAAACAAAACAAAAAACCCATGAACTGGAAGGTAGACCTGAGGAAATTATATAGAACGCAGCATAGTCAAAATGATGGAAGATATGAAAGGGGTTAAACAAAACGGAGAATAGAAAGAAAGCTCCCATATATACTTATTCAAAGTTCCAAAGAGGAGAGAGTACAAGTGAGTCAGAAGCAATATTTTAAGAGATAAGATCTGATAATTTTTATGAACCAATGGAAAAGTACCAATCAATAGTTTAAGAATAATCCATGAATTCCCAATTTACATCAGGATATATAAGAAGAAATCCACACCTACGCATATCATGTGAAACCGCAACATTCCAGAAACAAAGAAAATATTTTAAAATCTGTCCTTCCAAGGAACGACAATTAGGCTGATAGCGGACTTCTCAAGAAATGCATGGGCTGGGTGCAGTGGCTCATACCTGTAATCTCAGCACTTTGGGAGGTGAAGGCAGGCAGATCACTTGAGCTCAGGAGTTTGAGACCGGCCTGAGCAACATGGTGAGATCCTGACGCTAAAAAAAAAAAAAAATACAAAAATTAGCCAGGCATGGTGGTGCACACCTGTAGTCCCAGCTACTCAGGAGGCTGAGTTGAGAGAATCACTTAAGCCCAGGAGGTCGAGGCTCCAGTGAGCTGAGACTGTGCCACTGCACACCAGCCTGGGTGGCAGAGCAAGACCCTTCTCCCCCCACCCTACCCCAAAAATGTATGAAAGCCCAAAGACCATAGAATAATATCTCTGAAGATGTCAACCTAGAGTTATATACGTGGCAAAAAAAAATGTCATTCAATAATAAGGGTAAAATTAAGACATTTTTAGAAACAAGAAAAGGCAGGCCAGGTGTGGTGGCTCACATCTGTAATCCCAGCACTTTGGGAGGCAGGCAGATCATTTGAGGTCAGGAGTTCAAAACAAGCCTGGCCAACATGGTAAAACCCCGTCTCTACTAAAAATACAAAAATTAGCCAGGCATGGTGGTAAGCGCCTGTAATCCTAGCTACTTGGGAGGCTGAGGCAGGAGAATCACTTGAGCATGGGAGGCAGAGGTCACAGTGAGCAGAGATTGTGCCATTGCACTCCAGCCTGGGTGACAGAGTGAGACTCTGTCTCAAAAAAAAAAAGAAAGAAACGAAAGGTGGAAAGAGTTTATCACTAATACATCTCAATAGAGGACATTGCAAAAGACTGAAAGAGGGAAAGAGATGAAAGATGAAAAGTCTAAGATGCAAGGATAAATAATGAGAAAATAAAGTTAGCAAATCTACCAGTGACTATATAAAACAACAACAAATAATATCTTATTGGGTTAAAAATACCCAAGAAAAATGTTTGCATATGTCAGAGGAGGGATAATGAGAATAAACATGTTCCGAAGATCTTCCTGTTGTTTAGGAGGAAGTTAAAGATAGTATATAATAAATTTCTAAAGTAACCATTAAAATAATAGAAATGAAATGGAATGAGAAAAATTTCTCAAATAATCAAAAAGCAGTCATGACAGGAGAAGAAAAACAGATGAAGTATGATACCCAAAAAGATGGTAGAAATATACTAGTAATCTCAATAAATGTAAGCAAATGGACTAAATGCTCCATTTAAAAATTTGTAAATGATTAGACTGGATAACAACAATAAAACCCAGCCATCAGCTGCCTCCATGTGTGCTGGCTCTTCTCCACCCTTCTGTCTGGCTTTGTGTCCCACTCTGTACTCTGCTCACCTGAGCTCCTTTGTCCTTTAACTTCTGGTTGGGTTTGGCCAATAGCAGATGGTGGCAGAAGATCACATGGTGGGAGGAAACAGAAGCCAAGGTATTAATTCTTCTAATTTCCCTCCCAGCTGGGCCAGAGTTTTTCAGTGGTTATATCTACGTAAGACCACACCTCTTGCCAGGGGCCCCTCTCCCAGCAACAGCTTTTGCTAGGTTCCAGTAATACTCTCTCCTCTTTGACCCTTCAGGGCTACATGTATAAAGGCTTTTCCTGGTTACTAATGGCTGGGCATTTCAAAATCTTTTATTGGTTCCCTTAATGCTGTCCATAGCTCTCTAAAGAATTCCTTCATTAAACTCTTTTCATTTAACATCTTGTGTGCATTGCTGATATGGCTTGGCTCTGTGTCCCCACCCAAATCTCATCTTGAATTGTACTCCCATAATTCCCACGTGTTGTGGGAGGGACTTGGTGGGAGATAATTTGAATCATGGGGGCAGGTTCCCCCATACTGTTCTCATGGTAGTGAATAAGTCTCACAAGATCCGACAGTTTTATCAGGGGTTTTTGCGTTTACATCTTCCTCATTTTCTCTTGCCGCCCCCATGTAAGAAGTGCCTTTTGCCTCCCGTCATGATTCTGAGGCCTCCCCAGCTATGTGGAACTGTTAAGTCCAATCAAACCTCTTTTTTTTCTCAGTCTCAGGTATCTCTTTATCAGCAGTGTGAAAACGGACTAATACAATTGCCCATTTATTTCCTGCCGGGATCCTGATTGTTTTTCTTTTTTTTTTTTTTTTTTCAAGATGAGTATCACTCTTGTTGCCCAGGCTGGAGTACAATGGTGCAATCTCAGCTCACTGAAACCTCCACCTCCTGGGTTCAAGCAATTCTCCTGCCTCAGCCTCCCAAATAGCTGGGATTACAGGCACGCGCCACCAGGCCCAGCTAATTTTTTTGTATTTTTAGTAGAGACAAGGTTTCACCATGTTGGCCAGCCTGGTCTCAAACTCCTGACCTCAGGTGATCCACCCGCCTCAGCCTCCCAAAATGCTGGGATTACAGGCATGAGCCACGGCGCCCAGCCCTGATTCTTATAACAAAAGACCCACCTAAAGCATAAGGATACTGAAAGGTTGAAAATAAAAGGTTAAAGAATGTTATATCTTGCAAATACCAACCAAAAGAAAACTGGCATCTCTATATTAAAGTAGACTGTAAGGTTAGAATAATATATGAAAGATAAAAGAAACTTTATAATGATGAAAAATTCATTTCACTGGTACTATAACATTACCACCAAAGCCTCGAATTATATAAAGTAAAAAATAATCGAGAAAATTAAATCTATCAAACAAAAAGGATAATAGTGATCTACAAATAACTAATTTTTAAAAATTATACTATATATTTAAATGGCTTTATAACAGGCCACTTGTTTTCCCAATTTCACGTTTTCTTAGAGTAATATTCCCTTTAGTGTGCACCTACCTGAAAATTTATTGGCAGCAAAGAAAGGTAAGTAGAAATGCAGGATGACCGAAAGAAGCTAGTTATGGCTTAAAAATTAATCTTTTTTGCAATAAATATGGCTAAGTGTTAATATCATTAACATATCCACCTAAAAATATTAAAATCCCAAAATGTAAAAGGCCAAAAATAATTTATAAAAAAGAAGACAAATTAACAAAAATGCCTTTAAAATTAGATATAACATTCAAAGCTGTTTAGAATAAAATAGACAGTGATGTTATATTGCCGGCAGGAATAAAAATTAAAAAATTATTTGGTTTATAACATTTGACCCAGTAATTCAATTTCTGGGAATCTCTCGCAGGAAAAATCTGAATTAAAGACAAAGGTTCAAGTATAATACAAAAAGGGAATGTGACCGATAATATATTTGTAAAATTAGAAATGCTCTTCTTTCCTTCCCTTGTTCCCTTCTATTTAGTTGTTCACTTCCCAAGTAATTCAATCCAAAACCTATTAGACTGGGGCCCAGCAAGGTGTGTGTCCCCATAGTGTGAGTAGGAAACCCATAAGGGATGCCAAAACCTCACTGGGGGCCCCTGCTGGGGTGTGATTCAGCTAAGGCTGAAGAAACCCCAGCTGCTGGAGGAAAGAGTGTGTGTGTGTGTGTGTGTGTGTAAAGAAGCGACTGGAGGAAAGTGTGTGTGTGTGTGTTAAGAAGTGAATGATATGGTTTGGCTCTCTGTCTCCACCCAAATCCCACATCAAATTGTAATCCCATGTGTTGAGGGAGGGTCCTGGTGGGAGGTGATTGGACCATGAGGGTGGATTTCCCCCATGCTGTTCACATGATAGTGAGTTCTCATGAGATCTGATGGTTCAAGTGTGTGGCACTTCGTTCTCTCTCCTGCTGCCTTGTGACGTAGGTGCTGCTTGCTTCCTCTTCATGTTCTACCATGATTGTAGGTTTCCTGAGGCATCCCAGTCATGCCTCCTGTTAAGCCTGCGGAACTGATTCACTTAAACCTCTTTTCTTCATAAATTACCAAGTCTCAGGTAGTTGTTTATAGTACTGTGAGAATAGACTAATATGGTGGCCCACAGTAGGGAATCATAGCCCAAGCAGGGTAAGGAAGGAATTTTCAGGGTGAGAGGCTGGTGGCAGTTAGGGGAACTGGTTACACACAAGAGGACTGATCAATTAAGTACAATCACATGCCACATGATGTTTCTGTTAATGACAGACCACATATAGGATGGTGGTCCCACAAGGTTATAATACCATAGTTTTACTGTACATTTTATATGTTTAGATACATAGGTACTTACCATTATGTTACGATTGCCTACAGTATTCAGTACAGTAACATGCTGCACAGGTTTGCAGCCCAGAAGCAACAAGCTATACAATATAGCCTAGGTGTGCAGTAGGCTATACTATCAAGGTTTGTGTAAGTGCACTCTTTGATGTTCACACAACAATGAAATCACTTAATGATGCATTTCTCAGGATGTATCCCATCATAAAGTGAAGCAAAACTGCTGGTTTCTAAACCAACAACTGGGCACTAGTGGGCTCTTTGCTATTGGAGTGACATTACTCCCAGGGTTTTCTCTCTTTCTTTAATTGTAACTTGTTTCTCTGTCAATGAGAAACCTGGCTCCCTTATCCTCAGTACATTTGCAGTCATAAAATTATTGAAGTGAAGTATCACTGCAATGTCACCTTCCAATATTACCACTTATCAGAGTATATTATTTTAGTTTACACCTTTGCTTTCCCCTTGAATTAAACTCTGTAAGCTCAGAGACTGAATTGTACCCATCTTTGTATTCTCAGCCCTTACATAGGGCCTGACAAATAAAAATGTTCAATATTTTCTTCTGGGACGAATACACACCAATTTTAGATGTAACAGTTAAATAAAAATCCAAAGCGCTTCATGAGTGAATGTGAAAATGAATGGGGCAGACAGTAAGTGGTCTTATAGGCTCTGAGAAAAAAAAAAAAAAAAAACTATAGCATTTTATGAAGGCTTTATTCTATTCTGGAGCCATTCCTTAACTCAAGAAGAGAATTTGATCAGATGACAGGAGAAAAAATTTACAAGTGCAAAAGGAAAGGGTAAGAACTGGAATGAGTATGGTGTGTTTATGGTGCATTAGGAAACTCTCCCTCTGTTTGATGTAGAGAGAAACATAAGCTGAGATTGGACTATATGGTGCAGGGGAGCAGTTTGTAGAGCACTTCGGAAGTCAGGTTGAGGAATTTATATGGCATAGGAAAAAGATTAAGAGCACGACTTTTCTTTTCAAGCTCAGTTTGCATCCTAGTACCACCAGTAGCTAGGTGATTCTGGGAGTTTTCTAAATGTTCTAAAATTCTTCCAAATGTATGTATAATTGTATATTTATAGGATTCTTATGATTAAAATAATTAATCCATATAAAAATTGTATAGCACCCAACATATGGCAAGTATTCTATGAAAATTAGTTGTTGACATCGTAATTATAATTAATTGGAGCCATATTCTACAACTGCATGATATTAGCAATATTCTAGAAAAATTAATTCTCGTGTAGGACTAGGCAGAGCCTGGAATTTGAAGACAAATTGACTATGAAAATAATCTTGGCCTATGGTAAAAACAAACAAACAAATAAACAAAACATTGATAAGAACAGTGAGAAAGAAAAGAAAGAACTCAGAAATAAGTTTAAGAAAAAATGTGGAATTCAATAAGTAATTGGAGTGGAGGAGCACAGAAAATAGAAGCATTAAAAAAATAATGTCGGTTGGGCATGGTGACTAATATCTGTAAACCCAGCATTTTGGGAGGCTGAGGCAAGAGGATCACTTGAGCCCAGGAGTTCGAGGCTGCAGTGAGCTGTGATTACGCCACTGTACTCAGGCCCGGATGACAGAGGGAGACCCTGTCTCAAAAAAAACAAAAACAAAATTTCAATGTTTTAAACTCTTGAGCCAAAGAGAACATAGTTACCATTGGAAAAAATACATAATGGGAGAAAATCTGGTACACAATCATCATGGCAGCGGCCGGGGCCCAGGATGGCATGGAGGAACCTGGCATGGACACCGAGGCTAAGACCGTGGCGACCGAGGCGCTGGCACGGCCCCTCAACCGCTTGGAGGCCGAAGCCGCGGCGGGAGCCGGGACAGGAACGGTGGCCGAGGACTCTGGCACCGCGCGAGGCAGCCTGCAGCCTGCAGCCTGCAGCCTTCAGCCGGCCCTAGCCCAGGCCCCTGGAGACTCCGTGTCCCAGGCTTCCGTCAGTAACAGCGAAGACACGGGCGGCAGCGCAGACAGGGAGCTGGTGGACCTGAAGATCATCTGGAACAAGACCAAGCACGACGTGAAGTTCCACCTGGACAGCATAGGCTCCGAACTGAAACAGAAGATCCACTGATTACAGGTCTCCCGCCTGCCATACAGAAAGTCATGTATAAGGGACTCGTCCCTGAGGATAAGACATTGAGAGAAATAAAAGTGACCAGTGGGGCCAAGATCATGGTGGTTGGCTCCACCATCAATGATGTTTTAGCAGTAAACACACCCAAAGGTGCCGCGCAGCAGGATGCAAAGGCCGAAGACAACAAGAAGAAGCCTCTCTGCAGGCAGAAACAACACAGGAAAGTGTTGAATAAAGGAAAACCCGAAGATGTGATGCCATCTGTTAAGGGGGCCCAGGAGCACCTACCAAAGGTACCCCTGTCCAGCATGTACAATAAGTCCGGAGGAAAAGTGAGATTCACCTTGAAGTTAGAACAACACCAGCTGTGGATTGGCACTAAAGAGTGGACTGAGAAATTGCACATGGGCTCCATAAAAAATGTGGTCAGTGAACCTATGGAAGGACATGAAGACTACCACATGATGACGTTTCAGTTGGGCCCCACCAAAGCCTCTTACTACTGACTACTGGGTGTACTGGGTTCCAACTCAATATGTGGATGCAATCAAAGGCACTGTGCTGGGGAAATGGCAGTATTTTTGAAAGCACTTTCACCGCTGGCCCAGGAGACTGACCCAAAGTGAAGGACATTGCGGGGAGAGGCCTGTAGCATCCCTGGATTTCACAGTTCTAGAACTTTGTTCACAAAAAAATCTATACTCAATCTAAGGCGAGGTGGTGACTGAAGGCAGAGGTGATGTACTTTCACCATTCGCTTAATTTTAACTTAAAATGACCAGTTCCCTTTCTTGCAGTCAGCTTCATGCCATTTTTAAAGTCAATACGATGGAAATCAATAAATCTGAATTCCAAAAAAGAAAAATACATAATGAGAGAAAATCTAACTGGAGGGAAAATGAGAGGAAGGATGAAGTGATACTGGGTTTGAAGAGACAACTAGAAATCCATGTAAAATATGTAGCATCTGGTCGAAGACATAAAGGACTGGAGTTGAATTAAATGATTAGGACAGCAAGTATGTGTTTGAAAAATTATCTGAATAAAAGTAATAAAGTGGTAAAAACTGATAAACCTTTGTTTAAAAAAAAAATTTGTCATGAGGGCAAACCAAGGTTCGAGACTTCAGCAGCATCCATAGTTAAGGTATGCAAGAGGGGAGAAGAGCTAATGAGGGAAAGATGTCCTTAGAGGTCAGAGGAAATCAGGGTAGTGCCCTGCCATGAACGAGCTGTGTCCTGTGCTCTGAGAGATCAAGAAGAGAGAGCAGGCCATTATGTAGACTACTTTTTTTTGAGACGGAGTCTCCCTCTGTCACCCAGGTTAGAGTGCAGTGGCGCAATCTCGACTCGCTGCAACCTCCGCCTGCAGGGTTCAAGCGATTCTCCTGCCTCGGCCTCCTCGCCTCGTAATCCCTATAGTTGGGATTACAGGCGCCCACCATCATGCTCGGCTAATTTTTGTATTTTTTAGTAGAGATGGGATTTCACCATGTTGGCCAGGCTGGTCTGGAACTCCTGACCTCAAGTGATTTGCCTGCCTCTGCCTTCCAAAATGCTGGGATTACAGGTGTGAGCCACTGCACCTGGCCCTATGTAGACTACTTTTAGTGAACTGATGTTGTACAGCCATTTGAGGAAGGCCTCAACTTTTCATGTAAAAATAAAGAATGAGGCAAGGTCATTTGCTGACAGTGAATGGAAGAAGATGGAGTTGAAGGCTGTCTTGGTGGTGAACCCGACAGAAAAGATGTGGAACAATTGAATTTGAACAGATTTTGTATAGAATTTTGAGCAAGGATGAGGAAGAATATAAGAAATAATGAATTACCCCAGAACAAGTAATAGTAGGTAACTGGTACCATCCCTAAGCCCAAAGAAGCAAGAGGAGGAAGCAGTCACTGGGACCCAGGGAAAGCTTTGAAGACAGGATCTGTGGCCTTTAGATAAAGGGATATAGCCAATTTGTAGGAAGCTGACAGGGAGGGAGCTACAGGAATAAATAATGTGACCTCACTCTCCTCTCACCCTCAGGATTTCAGCTAAAGCCAATAGCTGAACCCATCTGGAAGCTAGAGGGCAAGGGAGCCAGGTTGTAGCAATCTGTATGATCAGATACCTAGGGCACAGAGCAGAGTAGACAAGGATGGGGAATTAATCCAGCACAAATTCTTAAGAAGAGTAGAAAAGGTTTGGCAATGCCACTGTGAGAAAAGGGGTGGGGAGCCAAGAGATGAAAAAGAATGCTGAGCTTTATTAGGTCTGGTTGGTACTAGTCAGTACTTTAAAAATAAAGATACTCTTGCTGGGCCTGTTGGCTCGCACCTGTAATCCCAGCACTTTGGGGAGGCCAAGGCAAGAGGCTTGCTTGAACCCAGGAGTTTGACACCAGCCTCGGCAACATACTGAGACCTACAGAAAATTTAAAAATTAAATTTTGGCCAGGCGCAGTGGCTCATGCCTGTAATCCCAGCACTTTGGGAGGCCAAGGCAGGCGGATCACGAGGTCGGCAGATCGAGACCATCCTGGCTAACATGTTGAAACCCCATCTCTACTAAAAATACAAAAAAAAAAAAAAATAGCCGGGCATGGTGGTGGGCACCTGTAGTCCCAGCTACTCGGGAGGCTGAGGCAGGAGAATCACATGAACCCGGGAGGTGGAGCTTGCACTGAGCGGAGATCATGCCACTGCACTCCAGCCTGGGCAACAGAGTGAGATTCTGTCTCAAAAAAAAAAAAAAAAACATTAAATTTTACAAAATTAAGTTTTTAAAAATTACAAAAAATTTTAAAAACAATGTTTTTCAATTTAAATTTGAGAAAGTTACAAAAAAATTAAAAATTAGCTGGGCATAGTAGTACATGCCTGTAGTCCTAGCTACATAGGAGACAGGTGGGAGGATCACTTGAGCCTGGGAGGTCGAGGCTTCTGTGGAGCTGCACTCCGGCATGTAACAGAGTAAGCCTATCTCAAAATAAATAAATAAATAATTAAAAATAAAGGGACTTATTTCTTTTTTTTTTTTCCATGATGGAGTCTCGCTCTGTCGCCCCGGCTGGAGTACAATGGCGTGATCTTGGGTCACTGCAAGCTCCACCTCCCGGATTCAAGCAATTCTCCTGCCTGAGCCTCTCGAGTAGCTGGGATTACAGGTGCCCGCCACCATGCCCAGCTAATTTTTGTATTTTTAGTAGAGACGGGGTTTCACCATGTTGGCCAGGCTAATCTCAAACTCCTGACCTGGTGATCCGCCTGCCTCGGCCTCCCAAAGTGCTGGGACTACAGATGTGAGCCACCGTGCCTGGCCTAAAGGTATTTATTTCTATCTGATTACAAGAATGATACCATAGAAAATTCCAGAAGTATTATAACCAAAGAAGAAAATTTATTTGCTTTTTAAAAGAAGCTTTATTTAAATTAATACAGGAACAAAAAACCAAATACTGCATGTTCTCACTTAGAAGTGGAAGCTAAACATTGAGCACACATATGGACATAAATGTGGAACCAATAGGCACTGTGAACTACCAGAGGGCGGAGGAAGCAGGAATGGGTTTAAAACTACCTATTGGAGGCCAGGGGTGGTGGCTCACCCTTGTAACCCCAGCACTTTGGGAGTCTGAGGTGGGTGGATTGCTTGAGCCTAGGAGTTCGAGACCAACCTGGCCAACATGGTGAAACCCCATCTCTACTAAAAATAAAAAAAATCAGCCAGGCGTGGTGGCACACGCCCATAAACCCAGCTATTCGGGCGACTAAGGCACAAGAATCACTTGAACCTGGGAAGCAGAGGTTGCAGTGAGCCGAGATTGTGCGACTGCCCTCCAGCCTGGGTAATAGAACAAGACTCCATCTCAAAAAGAAGAAAAAAAAAAATTAAAAAAACTACCTATTGGATACTATGCTCACTACCAGGGTGACTGGAGTCACACTCCAAACCTCAGCATCATGCAATGTTTCCATGTGACAAATCTGCACATGGACCCCCTGTATCAAAATAAAAGTTGAAATAAAAAAACAGAAAATGGCATCTTTATTGAGATACAATTCACATATAATTCACCCATTTAAAGTGTATAATCCAGCGGTTTTTAGTATGTCACTGAGTTGGATGACCATCACCACAATCCATTTTAGAGCATTTTCATCACCCAAGAAAGAAACTCCATAACTATTAGCAGTTATTTTCAATTTCTCTCCTTCCCAACCCTTGATCCAGACAATCACTTATCTACTATTTGTTGCTATATATATTTGATTATACTGTCTCTGTTTATTTGCATATTCTAGACTTTTTTTTTTTTTTTTTTTTGAGAAAGAGTCTTGCTCTGTTGACCAGGCTGGAATCTCCACTCACTACAACCTCCACCTCCCAGGTTCAAGTGATCCTCCCACCTCAGCCTCCTGAGTAGCTGGGACTACAGGCATGCACCACCATGCCTGGCTAATTTTTGTATTTTTTGTAGAGCTGGGGTTTTGCCATGTTGGCCAGGCTGGTCTCAAACTCCTGGACTCAAGCAATCAGCATGCCTCCCAAAGTGCTGGGATTACAGGTGTGAGCCACCACGCCTGGTCTCAACTTTCTAACTGTAATTATACAACATCTCCCCATCCCCTCCCTCCTCCTAACTGCTCAAGCCTCTGGTAACCATTAGGTTTTTTAGATTCCACATATGAGTGAGATTATGCAGTATTTATCCTTCTGTGCCTGGCTTATTTCACTTAACATGTTTTCCAGGCTCATCCATGCTGTCACAAATGACAGGACTTTGCTCTTCTGTATGACTAAATAATATTCCATTGTGTACATATACCAGATTTTCTTTATCCATTCATCCACTGATGGACAACTAGGTTGATTCTATGTCTTGGCTATTGTGGATAATGCTGAAATAAACATGGGGATGCAGATGTCTCTTCTATATAATGATTTCCTTTCCTTTGAGTAGATTCCCAATAGTGAGGTTGCTGGATCATAGCATAGTTCTACTTGTACTTTTTTGAAGAACATCCATACTGCATTCCATAGCGGTTGTCCTGGTTTACATTCCCACCAACAGTGCATAAGTGTTCTCTTTTCTCTATATTCTGGCCAACATTTTTTTAATTCATGGGTACATGGTACATGTGCAGACATGTGCAGTTTTTTTACATGGGTATATTGCATGATGCTGAGGTTTGGATGCCTAATGATCCTGTCACCCAAGTAGTGAACATAATACCTTCTCCCCTTCTCTTCCCCCCCACTTTTGGAATCCGCAGTGTTTACTGTTCCCATCTTTGTGTCTGTGTGTACTCAGTGTTTAGCTCCCATTTATAAGTGAGAACATGCAGTATTTGGTTTTCTGTTCCTGCATTAATTCACTTAGGATAATGGCCTCCAGCTGCATCCATGCTGCTGCAAAGGACATGATTTCATTCTTTTGTATGGTTTTGCCAACACTTATCTTTTGTCTTTTTGATAATAGTCATGCTAACAAGTGTCAGGTGATATCCCATTGTGGTTTTGATTGCATTTCCCTGATGATTATTGATGCTGAGCATTTTTCATATACCTATTGGCAACTTGTATGTCTTCTACATCTTTTGCCCATTTTTAATAGGGTTACTTCCTTTTTTTTCACTATTGAATTGTTTGAGTTCCTTGTATATATATTTTGGATATTAATCCCTTATCAGAGATAGAGTTTGCAAATATTTTCATCCATTCGGTAAGTTGTCTCTTCACTCTGTTGTTTCATTTGCTGTACAGAAGCTTTTTGTTCCATGTAATTCTATCCATCTATTTTTGCTCTTGTTGCCTTTGCTTTTGTGGTAATATCCAAAACATTCTTGCACAGACCAAAGTCATGGAGTTTCCTCTAATGTTTTCTTCTAGTAGTTTCATTGTTTCCGATCTTACATCTAAGTTATTAATACATTTTGAGTTGATTTTTGTATATGATAGGAGATAAGGGTCTAATTTCATTTTTCTGCATGCAGATATCCAGTTTTCCCAACACAATTTTTTTAAAAGACTCTCCTTTCCATTGTGTGCTCTTGGTGCCTTGGTCGAAAATCAGTTGGCCATAAATGCATGGATTTACTTCTGGGGTCTCTATTTTGTTTCATTGTTCTATACGTCTGTTTTTATGCTGTATTGGTTACTATAATTTTGCAGCTTATTTTGAAATCTTGAAGTCTGGTGCCTTCAGCTTTACTCTTTTTGCTCAAGATTGCTTTGGCTATTTGGTGCCTTTTGTGGTTCTATACAAATTTTAGGATTGTATTTTCTATTTCTGTGAAGAATGTCATTGGCATTTTGATAGGGATTGCATGAATCTATAGTTAATTTTGGGTAGTATGGACATTTTAACAATCTTAATTTTTGCAATCTATGAACACAGGGTATCGTTCCATTTATTTGTGTCTTCTTCAATTTCTTTCATCAGTGCTGTATAGTTTTTAGTGTAGGGATCTTTCACCTTCTTGGTTAAATTTATTCCTAAGTATTTCAATTTTTGTAGCTATTGTGGATGGGATTGTTTTCTTAACTTGTTTTTCAGACAGTTTGCTATTGGTGTATAGAAATGCTACCAACTTTTCTATGATGATTTTGTATCCTGTAATTTTACTGAATTTGTTTATTAGATCTAACAGTTTTTTTTTTTTTGGTGGAGTCTTTAGGGTTTTTTCAGTATAAAATCATTTCATCTGCAAAGAGGAACAATTTAACTTCCCCAACAAAGAAATTCAAATCACCAATAACATCAATCTTCAGTGATAATCACTTCTAATGTTTTTTAAAATATACTTCCAGCCTTTTTTATAAGCACAAATAATTTTTTGAAACAAAATGGATTATGTTGCACATACTTGAATTATTTGAGATTCTTTGAATACAAGCAACTTCAATCAGATTAACTTTTAAGTATTAATTAAATAATTAATTCAATACTTATTGAGTACCTACAATATACAAATAATTTCATAGCATGAAAAAAAAAAAAAAAAAAAAACAGACAAACTGGCCAGGCTCAGTGGATCATGCTTGTAATCCCAGCACTTTGGGAGGCTGAGGTGGGAGATCACTTGATCTCAGGAGTTTGAGACCAGCCTGGGCAACACGGTGAAACCCTATCTCCATTAAAAATTCAGAAAGAAAAAAAAATGCTTCTGTTTTCAAGATATCGGGATATCAGGACACTCCCAAGTCTGGGTCTGTTTAGTAAACATTATCAATCTGTTCCCTTAACTGTAAACATCTAGAGGCTAGGAATACCTAACTTGCTGGGTATGCAGCCCAGCAAGTCCCAGCCTCATTTTCATAGTCCTCACTCCAGATGGAGTCGCTCTGGTTGGAACACCTGACAGTGGTGTGCACCTGTAGTCCCATCTACTCAGGAGGTTGAGGTGGGAGGACAGGCTGAGCCTAGGAGGTTGAGGCTGCAGTGAGTTGTGAACCACTTCACTCCAGCCTGGCTGACAGAGCAAGATCTTGCCTCAAAAAAAAAAAAGAAAAGAAAAGAAAAAATTAAAAAAAAAGAAAGGCAAAAAAGAATCTCACATTTCTCACATTTGGAAATTTTTGTTTGATAGCCTGGAATTTAACTTTACAACACTATGGTAAAATGCAACTGCATAAATGAACACAACCCTACAGTGTAGCATAGGTTTATTGTGGTTTAAATAGACCATCTGTATGTGCTCAAGTTTGCAACTAAAATTAATAAGGTCGTGTTACAGCTTTAAAATCCATGCAGGAACGTTTTCAGGAAGCAAAGGGCTATGGTTTTGTCTAATGAGGCAGGCCTACAGCAGGGCTGCAATCACCTGGCACGATATGCTTTCTGAGTCCTGAGGATTCTCTTGGGACATATTGACTTACCTGGAGCAGGTAAACAAACTCACTGGAGAATGCAGCCTACACCCCAGACATGCTTTTGCCTTTACACACAACCGCAGGACTGAGAAGCTGGGCTTGGCATAGGGCCAGGCAGACCGTTGACAGAAGGTTAAGAAAGAGAACCCTGCAAATGGGCCACAGAGCCTTAGGACTGGGTCTACTCAGTAGCTTCCTAACATCCTGGCAGAGAGTGACATTCTTTATAAAGCAAGAAAGAAATTTTCCCTCATTTGGAGCTAGAAAATTTTATGCCTAAAATAAATATGATTCATGTCCCAGGAAAGCTTGGTTCTGAAGAACTCTGTGTCCTTGGCTGACTTACACCTCCCTCACGCCTTAAAATCTGATTTCCGATTCCCAACCTGAGGTGAAAACTCTACCCTTTATTTTCAAGGTCCAGGAAGACCTGGACCCTCAGAAGGTCACTCAAGAGGAACCAGTCTTTGGGAAAGAATTATGCAGCTTATGTCCCAAGAGTTTGTTTGAGCTCCAGTTAGCAGAAAAGGGTGATAATTCTATGGTTTTCCCCCTTTTACTCTACCACTGGAAGTCCCCTAAATTTACTTAGCAGTACTTCCCTGAAGCTATAAAGCCAAGTTATTTTTTTCCCCTTAACTCAGGAATGTTTTAATATGTAAATATGAATTCCATAGAGATTTTGCTTCACTACTATAGTTTAAGCTGTCAAATTAGTTCAGTGATTTAATTCAGTAAACTCCATTAAGTTATTTCTTTTTCTATTGCAAATTAATATGCAGGTCATCTCTTCAGATATGTGTGTTTTAGGCCGGGCACGGTGGCTCCCACCTATAATCCCAGCACTTTGAGAGGCCAAGGTAGGTGGATCACCTGAGGTCAGGAGTTCAACACCAGCCTGGCCAACATGGTGAAGCCCCGTTTCTACTAAAAAATACAAAAATTAGCCGGGGGTGGTGGCAGGCACCTGTAATCCCAGCTACTTGGGAGGCTGAAGCAGGAGAATCTCTTGAACCTGGGAGGCAGAGATTGCAGTGAGCTGAGATCGTGCCACTGCACTACAGCCTGGGTGACAGAGAAAGACTGTCTCAAAAAAGAAAGAAAAAAAAAGAGATATGTGTGTTTTAAACTTTATGCATAGTAGCAATCAATTATGTGATAAAACCATTAAATTGCTCAAAGAAAAATGCATTCTTAACTCATAAGATTAACAAAGGTTCTTTAAACAAGGCCAGTTTTTTTTTTATAGATCTGTCAAAATCTGTTTGAATAAAAAAATTTAAAAACACTAAAAATAAACAACAGGATATTCAATTCACAGCAACCAATTAGAAGGGGCCCAGTTTACCTGAGCCAGCATAAGGAAGTCTCCTTTGTTTTAACCCTGTAAGGAAAGTAGCTCTGTAACAACCAATTCTCTTTTTGTTCTTTGTTTCTGCTTTCTTTTCTTTCTTTGAGACGGAGTCTCGCTTTTGTTGCCCAGGCTGGAGTGCAATGGCACAATCTCAGCTCACTGCAGCTTCAGCCTCCCGCGTTCAAGCGATTCTCCTGCCTCAGTCTTCCAAGTAGCTGGGATTACAGGCATGTACCACCACACCCGGCTAATTCTGCATTTTTAATAGAGACTGGGTTTCTCCATGTTGGTCAGGCTAGTCTTGAACTCCTGACCTCAGGAGACCCGCCCACCTCGGCCTCCCAAAGTGCTGTGATTACAGGCGTGAGCCACCGCGCCCTGCCTGTTTCTGCTTTCTTTAGCTTTCTTCTACCTATAAAGCCTACTTCCTGTGCTCGGCTAATCAGAGCACCTTTCTAATTTTACAAGGGATGGGGCTCCATTCACTAATCACTAAATAAAAGCTAATTTGATTAAAATGAATTTGTCAAAAAATTTTTGACATATATATATATGCATGACACAAGTATCATAAGCACTTTGTAAAACAGATACACTATATGTCATAGAATATAGTAATTGCAGTGCCGTGCGGTGGCTCACACCTATAATCCCAGCACTTTGGGATTACAGGTGGTGGGCACCTGTAATCCCATCTACTCGGGAAGCTGAGGCAGGAGAATTGCTTGAACCCGGGAGGCAGAGGTTGCAGTAAGCCAAGACTGCGCCATGGCACTCCAGCCTGGGCAACAAGAGTGAAACTCTGTCTCAAAAAAAAAAAAAAAAAAAATATATATATATATATATACACACATATATATGTGCATGTATATATGTATGTGGTGGGGGGGGGCGGGGGGGAGAGAGAGAGAGAAATTGCAGTATTTGGAGTAATTTTCTCACCAGTAAGCTCATTATCCTTTTTACTTAAGTTGCATTTAGTATTCATCTGTTTATTTCTTAAGGAAAAATGACATCCACAGAGCATTGTTTTCTTCCAAGTAATGAAAATATCCTGTGAAATATTAGGAAATTCATAACTATCTTTTGAGGTTTCTGATTTTCTGTTTAGTGGCTTATTCTTTCTAGTTATAAAACAGCTAAGTAAAAATATAACTTTATGACAAATTCCACTATTTACATAAACACATAAACTCTGTATACACAATTTATATTTCTTCTTTCATACAGTGATAATTGTATATACATATACACCAAGCAAATATACCCTCAAAAAAGAGAAGAGATATTGTTAAAGTCTTATTCACTGCAGTGATTACTTAGTTTATCTCAAAATGTGGTATTCAGCCTTCCTGGGGTTGTGTGCTAAAATGCAGATTCCAGGACTTCATAAATTCTGTTTCAGTAGTTCTGGGGTGGGCCCAGAAATCTGTATTTTAATAACATTGTCATGTTATTTTTATGCCCAATGAAATTAAAAAGCCATGCATTTAAAAGATATTTGTTGTGTTTTTCTCATGAATCAGTTTCATACCTAATTTTGTCTCCATAATTTAAAATTATTTTTTCTTTAAAAAATCTCCCAAGCTGTATAAGCTTCAAGCACCACAAAAACCTCAATCTATTCCTGCTGCAGGTGAGTTTGTAATTCATATTTTTATATTTCTAAATGATATCCACAGATCATGGAATTTAAAGAAACATGGTGGAAACCTTGGAAAATTTCAAAAGGAGATGTGAAGAGGCTACACCTAAAATAATGAGGTCTAAATGCAGCATATTTCCAGAAACTGATACCAGTGCAGGAGGGTCTACAGCCACCAATTCTCAAGCATGAGTGCATGGAAGAGGTGACAAGTTATATGGTCATGGGAACAGCTGACCTGTAGTGCCCTTTGGAGAACCACTCCTAGTACAAATTAAGGTATTTGATTAGATGGTATTTTGTAACTTACTAGAAGTGTAAGTGTCATACTATTGCAGGACTGACTTCACTCATCCCAAATTTGGTCTGAGGTTAAAAATACGAAAAAGAGATTGGGTATGGTGGCTCACGCCTGTGATCCCAGCACTTTGGGAGGCTGAGGTAGGTGGATCACTTGAGTCAGGAGTTTAAGACCAGCCCGGGCAACATGACGAAACCGGCTCTACTAAAAATACAAAAATTAGCCAGGCATGGTGGTGCACACCTGTAGTCCCAGCTACTTGGGAGAATTGCTTGAACCTGGGAGGTGAAGGTTGAAGTAAGCCAAGATCATGCCACTGCACTCCAGCCTGGGCCACAGAGCAAGACTGTGTCAAAAAGAAAAAAAAAAGAGAGAGAGGACCAGGCAAGGTGGCTCACACCTGTAATCTCAGCACTTTGGGAGGCCGAGGAGGGTGGATTACTTGAGTCCAGGAGTTCAAGACCAGCCTGGGCAACATCTTGAAAACCTGTCTACTAAAACCACAAAAAGTAGCCAGGTGTGGTGGCATGCAACTGTAGTCCCAGCTATTCAGGAGGCTGAGGCAGGAGAATAGCTTGAAACCAGGAGGTGGAGGTTGCAGTGAGCTGAGATCGCATGACTGCACATCAGCCTGGGCCACAGAGCAAGGCTGTCTCAAAAAAAAAAAAAAGAAAGAAAGAAAAAATATTACATATGTACTAGATACATCAACCATCTTCTTCCCACCCACAAATCATTCTAAGAGAATCTGTCCTCTACCTGCAGTCACAGTGGTCATACTTGTCTCAGATGACCCAAAATCCTGGTCACAACTGATTGGACCAGGGGTAGACACCTGATTCAGCGTGAGCCAATTCAATGTTCTCCTTTGAGAAACTGTACCAAAATAAAAAGATGGAGGCTGTTCCTATTGTGCAGAGAAGTTCTGATGTGTGGGTACGTTGGGACAAACATGACATCATGGCAAATCAAAGCCTTGGGTCAGAGTTATGGGAGAGCAAACCTTGAGAAGCTTGCAAAGATCAGAAAGAATGAGATACATGACAGTTTTCACAAAAAGCATTAAAAAAAAAGAATGAGATGGAGAAGGAACAAATGGACATATCTAGGGAAGCAGAGATGAGAGATCATCTGATCCCAAAAAGGGTAGCTCTTGGATGACTACTTCCTATGCAATAGGATTCTATATTCTGAAATTAGACTATCAGATATGCCCCTGAATTGCTTCAATAAATACCCTTCCTGCCTACACCCATAGAGCTGTGTTGAGGAAGTTTTGGTTCTTATCAACAGAGATCTCCATTAAGACAATGGTGTACTTATCAGCCACAGGTTTCAGAGTAGTTAAGGAAGGAAGCACACATCCTGTGGAATATGCTCAAGACTACAGGGCTTCCTGTGGAATGCAAGTAGCATGCTGAAGCTCAGACTGGCGGCATTAAAGGAACAAGCTGCTGAGATGGGCAAGGCATGCAGCTAGGGTGATGAGGTTCCTAAACAAGAAGACTCCCTGTGTACAAAGAGTAAAGTGAAGGGCACTCAAAAGTATTGAGATTTTAGCTACCTAAGAAAGGGGTACATTCAGCTTCCTAGTCTTACTAGGATTAGTTATATCTTTAATGTATTATAGCGTAAATGTACATTCAAGATAAGGTGATCAAAAAGTCAAAATCTGGGTATTTGTGACAGTCGATGCACAGGTTAAATTTTTGGCAGGGACAAATGGCATAGGGATCACAGCATAAAGAGAGATCAGATCAAAAAGTCTTATTTTTCTTACTACCTCCATCCCCCTGCTCTGAATACTAGTGGGAACTTCCAGAGAACTAGGATGCAAGAACTGAATAGGCAAAGCACCAACTGCTAGTTACTGCCTTTTAAAAATTATTATTATTATTTTTGAGACAGGGTCTCACTCTGGCACTCAGGCTGGAGTGCAGTGGGTGCAATCTCAGCTCACTACAGCCTCGACCTCCTGGGCTCTAGCAATCCTCCCACCTCAGCCTCCCCAGTAGCTTGCCTGGACTACAGACACGTGCCACCACACGGCTAATTTTTGTATTTTCTACAGAGATGGGGTTTCGCCATGTTGTGCAGGCTGGTCTCTAAATCCTGGGCTCAAGCGATCTGACTGCCTTGGCCTCCGAAAGTGCTAATATTACTGGCATGAGCTACCACGCCTGGCCTCTAAAAAATTATTTTTAAGGGACCCAGATGACTTTACAGCATGTGGGCCTGGTGCAATGGCTCACACCTGTAGTCCCAGCACTTTGGGAGGCTGAGGTGGGCAGATCACTGGAGGCCAGAAGTTCAAGACCAGCCTGGCCAATATGGTGAAACCTTGTCCCTACCAAAAATACAAAAATTAGCCAGGCATGGTGGCACACGCCTGTAATCCTAGTCACTCAGGAAGCTGAGGCAGGAGATTCGCTTGAACCCAGGCGATGGAGGTTGCAGTGAGCCGAGATCATGCCATTGCACTCCAGCCTGGGTGATAGAGTGAGACTCTGTCTCCAAAGAAAAAACAACAACAAATTACAGTATGTGGTAGACAGAGTTTGCTAATTGTCCTCTCAATACCTTTATCTCTTTCTATACTAAGGTTGGAGCCAAATATAGCTAAAGATTGCATTAAAAATGGAATGTGGCTGGGTGCAGTGGCTCACGCCTGTAGTTCTAGCACTTTGGGAGGCTGAAGTGGGTGGATTGTTTGACCCCAGGAATTTGAGACCAGCCTGGGCAACATGGTGAAACCCCATCTCTACAAAAATACAAAAAATTAGCTGGGTGTGGTGGTGCACACCTGCAGTCCCAGCAACTCAGGAGGCTGAGGTGGGAGGATCACTTGAGCCTGGACGGTGGAGGTTGCAGTGAACCAAGATCAAGTACTGCACTCCAGCCTGGGTAACAGAGTAAGACCCTGTCCCCCTGTCCTGCCCCCACAAAAGAAAGAAGAAAAAAAAGAAAATGGAATGTAAGCAGAAGTAATATATGCAATTTCTGGGCCAGGTGCTTCATTCACTCTTTTCCCTTTAAGTGGGTTGGAATGAGGATGTGGTGGTTGAGCCATTTTCAGACACAAAAATGAAGCCAACTTCCTAAGCATGGGAAAGCAACAAGGGGGAAGGAGCTAAATTCTCTATGTTATAGAGCCATTTGGGAATCTTCGTATTTTTGTTTCTTGTTCCAACAACATAGCCAGTACCCTAATTAACACCTCATGCCTCCAGGCCAGTATAATGCAGACCTTTTAGATGATTCTCTCCACACACATTGGAACCTGACATAAGTAAGAGAAGTGCACAGAAGATGTTTAGAGAGATAATACGTATATCAATGCACAGTAAACCTAGATCAAGGGCAATAAACAGAGTCTTGGGAGGTGAGATAGATCCACTAGATCTGAATAGGATCTTAGAGTAAAGACGAGAGCTAACAATGCTTAGGAAAAGTCACAGGACATGGTGGCTCACAGCTGCAATCCCAGCACTTTGGGAGGCCAAAGCCAGAGGATTGCTTGAGGCCAGGAGTTTGAAATCAGCCTGGATAACATAGTGAAATCCATCTCTACAAATATTAAAAAAAAAAAATTAGCCAGGCATGGTGGTACACACCTGTAGTCCCAGCTACTTGGGAGGCTGTGGCAGGTGGATCACTTGAGCCTGGGAGGTCTAGGCTTCTGTGAGCAAGATCACAGCACTGCCTTCCACCCTGGGCAACAGAGTGAGACCTTGTCTCAAAAACAAAACAAAATAAAAACAAAAAAACCTGCCATAAGGTGAGGTACAATTATAAGCAGAGTAAATGTAAGGGGAAATTGATAAATGCAGAAAATAATTGACAAGACAGAGTATCTTGGTGATGATAGCGTTCTGAATTTTCCCTTGAGGAAGAAATCACTTGGGGATCTCCAAAAACATGAAACATAATCAAACCAAAAGGCTAAGATCCTTGTTTGTCTTAGTCAGTTTGGGCTGCTGTTAACAAAATTACAACATAATGGGTAGCTTACGCAACATTTATTTCTTACAGTTCTGGAGACTGAGAAGTTCAAGATCAAAGCACCAGCAGATATCTGGTGAGGGTCTTTTCTTGGCTTGTAGACAGGTGCCTTTTGCCGTATGTTCACATGGCTGAGAGATCATCTCTCTCACATCTTTTCTTGTAAGAGCACTAATCCCATTCACAAGGACTCTATCCTCTTGACCTAAGTACCTCCTAAAGTTCCCACCTCCAAATACCATCACACTGGGGATTAGGCTTCAACATATGAATTTTGGGGGACACAAACATCCAGTCAATAGCAGAGCTATCAGAAAAACAGTAGGAGGCATTCAACTCTACTATGTCAGAATAATTTCACATCAAAATACTGGAAAATGGTACACTTGGCTATGAGGTTTGGGCATTTACTTCCTTTGCATCTGGTGTAGTTAAATGCTGAAGAGTATTAAGGCACAAACCTAACCCAACATTGGAATAGATAAAAAATGTCCTCTGAATTAAGTCCTATATGACTTCATGGGTAATTTCAATCCAGACATATGCAGAAATTTTCAATTTTTTTTTTTTGAGATGGAGTCTCACTCTGTCTCCCAGGCTGGAGTGCAGTAGCACAATCTCAGCTCACTGCAACCTCTGCCTCCTGGGTTCAAGACATTCTTCTGCTCAGCCTCCCGAGTAGCTGGGACTATAGGCGCACACCACCACACCCGGCTAATTTTTGTATTTTTAGTAGAGATGGGGTTTCACCATGTTGGCCAGGCTGGTCTTGAACTCCTGATCTCAGGTGATTCACCCGCCTTGGCCTCCCTAAGTGCTGGGATTACAGTCGTGAGCCACCCTGCCTGGCAAGAAATTTTTCATTCTGTTACACAAAATATTTTCATAGCTGTTCCCAATTTTACCTTAAAATTGTGACCACTGCACAATAGGAATACTGTGTTTGTAACACTATCTCCTGGTTTTGTGGTCAGCTTGCTACCACAAGGCCCTATATTGAGTTGGTGCTCAATAAATATTTGGATACTTGTTTATTGAACAAGATGGGGTCACACAATTCCAGCTTTTACTAGTAAATGGGGCTTGCAAAATCAACTGATACTAGCATCAGTCTGAACCACACACCGTATTATGTTGTGTTTAATTGGAGAAAAATGTATTGCAGTCTAGATCTTAAAAAAAAGGTACTTAAAATTCACTTTGAAAAATATCTAATGTCTGGAAGAAAAAGAAATGGGGACTCTACTGAAAAGGCCTAATGTCATCAACTTATTGGCAAATACAACATGGAATGATGTTACTCTGGTGAGGATGCTTCATCCTGGGATATAATTCCTCCCTGCTGCTTCTCTGTGGGACCTACCCAGAAAAGAGGCTTGAGAAAAATGCAATTGAATGTTTGTAAGAAGCAGATCATTAAAACCCGGTTAATGCTGAAGAAACAAGCTGGTGGATCTAACTAAATAAAAAACTGTTTCTGATAGGAAAAATGAAACTTAGACAACCAAGTAATAAAGACCAATTTCAAATATTGTCTTCAGGCACAATGCTTTTCCCTTATCTCTTTCTTAACTAACCGTATTAAATGAAGACTCTCTATTATTTATTTAATAGAATTTTATATTTATACTTCTTTGTTGACAGAAAATAAATTTATCTTAAAAAGTAAAAGTTACATGTAACAAAGGGCCTTTGCTGCAGTCTAGAAAGTAGAGCAAATTGGAGTAGGATGAGAGAGAGGAAAGGGAGAGAAAGCGAGAAAGAGGAGAATGCCTTGGAACACACAGTAGTGAGTAGTGTGTTTGTAACATTATCTCCTGGTTTCATGGTCAGCTTGGTTTCTTTGGGATGACCTGAAGTGGGCAGGGAACTCGCTCTGAATAGTTTTGAGTTAAAGTGTCCAGCCCCTTTCAGGGGTTGTTGAAGTCATGTCACATCAAATATTACCTGACCCAGTACCACGGAAGTTGACAAGAGCATAAGAGCTAAGAACTGCAAGAAAATGTGTCAACATAAAATTTAACACTGAGCTCTCCATAAAAATATAAAGCAAGGTGACCCTCTTTAGAAACCCATTAAAGGATTATAACACAAGCAGAGACAGGATCCCACTTCACTCCACTCCTCCATTACCTAGAACAACAGAAACACTGACCTGAAGGGACTCAGTCTAGCATCAGCAATGGGGGAGTGTGATGATTGGTAAGTATATACTATGAGGCAGCGACCCCCTAGTGGCATGCCAAGGTCAGCGCATATCTGAAGAGTGTCAGCAAGACAGCTGTGCCAAAGTGACCAGGCACAGAACAAAGAGATGGAGTTCTCTTCATGGCTGTCAAAAAGATCAAGTTGACTCTTTTGAGACCTGCCAAGAGAAGGAGGAATCTTGAGTGCTGGGAAGATTGGCGAACTGGGGTGCCAGTATTTACACAGGTTGGGGCTCAGAGCCAGAAACTCCTATTGTCGTACTACTACTCTGAAGCTGCTGTGGAATATGAGGATATACTGTGTATTGGTTACAGTAAACTTTACTGAATTGTTTAATGTAAATTGGTTGACTCAATACAAAAAAAGCCCCTCTACTCAAAAGAATCTTTTGAAAAGATTTCCTAATGTTAGCCTTTAACTCCTAACATTAGGGATAATTTTAACATTATGATAAAGTATCCTCGCCTTATCTGTTTAGAAAATTACATTTTATCTTGGCTCTTTTGTTTAAAATGTATATCAAACTTATAAAATTCTGTATGTACTATTTGACATTCTCATTATTATAAATGCAATTTAATTCGGTGACTAACGAGAACTTGGTGAATAACTACCTGGGTTTTTGAGCAATTTTAAGAACCAAAATAGTAATATATTTAAAGGCAAAGGCAAATAAAAATATACTATACATAAATATAAAAGCAATACTATTACTAACATAGTCTTTGTTTTTTCATATGGACAAGATTCAGTTCCTATAACCTTAACTGTAACTTTCTACAGTAAGGAATATGGTGTGTGTATTATAATGCATGTGGGAGTAGCTGTCAAATGTATTCTGGTCCATGTTCTACTCAGCAATTCTCTGGGTGAAAAAAAACTGACTTGGCATTCATATCAGCCTTTTAATATTTATTGCCTATTTATATGTATATTGTAAATTCTTTTTTTTGGCAGGGGGGTATGGAGTCTCGCTCTATCACCCAGGCTGGATTGCAGTGGCACAATCTCAGCTCACTGCAATCTCCACCTCCTGTCGCAGCCTCCCAAGTAGCTGGGATTACAGGTACACACCACCACACCCAACTATTTTTTGTATTTTTAGTAGAGACAAAGTTTTGCCATGTTGGCCTCAAACTCCTGACCTCAAGTGATCCACCCACCTTGGCCTCCCAAAGTGTTGTGATTATAGGCATAAGCCACCACACCTGGCCTGTATATTGTAAACTCCTGATAGTGGTCAAGAGGCCAAGTTTCAGTGAACCTATAAAAATTCACCGGGAGCCCTCTCTAAGAGGCATGATGGAGAATATTTGATATTTGGGGAGGAGGGAAAGATCTCATAGAATATTGAAGTTTCTGCCCCATAAAGATTGGTTCCTCTCACCATATTTCTCCACCGTTATTTTTTTCTCTTTACCTTACCTTATCCTCAAGTGTTCAGAAGACACTTTAGATTCTGGAATAGAACAGGCTGAGGGTGGCGGCTCATGCCTGTAATCATCCCAGCACTTTGGGAGGCTGAGGCAGGCAGATCACTTGAGGCTAGGAGTTTGAGACCAGCCTGTGCAACATGGGCAAAACCCCATCTCTACTAAAAATACAAAAAAAAAGCTCACATCTGTAGTCCCAGCTGCTCGGGAGGCTAAGGCATGAGAATCACTTGAACCCAGGAGGCAGAGGTTGCAGTGAGCAGAGATCACGCCATTGCACTCCAGCCTGGGGAACTGAGCAAAACTCTGTCTTAAAAACAAAAACAAAAAGATTCTGGAATAGAAATTATCTCATACTTTAGAGTAGTGGATTTGGGAATATGATTAATTTTTTTCTTCAAAATGCAAGTGGTCATTAGTATAAGCAAGATTTAAGTCAAAATTAGCTGATCATTTTCTACATGGGTTAATCTAAAGAGTTATTTAGTGTGGTTAGATCTTTGAGTCTTACTTCCTGCTGTCATACAGTTCAAATGAGTAACCTATTAATAATAGCTTCCAGAACACAATTAAATGGAGAAGAAAATTCCTTTGGAATGTGTTACTTAGAGAATTCACAGAATGCCCACACCTGGCAATCTTTCAAGGTAAAATAGGAAAAACTATTTTTCCAAGATGGTTTAATTTTATTAAAGACAAAAAGATGAATAAACTTTCAAAATCTGCTCTGGGAGAGCTCCCCAAGTGACTGAAAAGACCCCCTCTTGGCCAAGAGGACCACAGAGAAACCTTAAAACTACATTCCCAGGGCCATGATGCAATGGGAGATCCCACTCCTTATACCCTCTCCCTTGCTAACCACCATCAGGCTTCCTTCCCTACAGGCAAAACAGAAACCAGCCCTTTCAAAACAATGGCTACACTGCCGATTTTAACTAACCATCTGATGCTCACCCTCCCTTTTGCAGTTTCCACAAAACAACTGACCAGAATATGGATATGTCCATAAAACTAGCTCCCAATCCTTTTACTCTGTTTTGCACTGTATTATGAGGTCTCAGTCCCCATTTACTCTGCAAGTCCGGTTCTGCTTTTTCTTCTCGCTTATCAGAGCTTTTGCTCTACTGGTTTTCTAGATTCTGCTTCCTATTCTCTCCTAATAGGGTGTATGCATAGATTTATAATCCAGATCACTTTTGGGTGGCCTCATAACATTCTCCAGCCCACTCCCAATTACGTGTTTTCTCCTGCAGTTTCAAGTGGTCCAAAACAACAGTCTGGGACCAATGTGACTTTAAATTCTGAGGCGCCAAGAAAAATATTAAGGTTTCCTGTTCTATGTTAGCTACAGAGAGAAATCTCTCTAGCATCAAGGTTGAAATAGCTTTTCTTTTATGCACTGCCTGCAAAGAAATGAAGCTTGAACAATATTTATACCTTTTGAATCTCCTAGTCCAGATGGTCTATAAACTGGGTCCTTTAGTTCTCACCTACATTTCTGTCGTCTTTACTAAATTCACATTGCACTTTGGTAGGAGGGATATCTAAAAGTAAGCCTTGAAATAAGGCCTCAAAGAGAAAGAAAAAGTTAAAGTTAAGAAAGACAAAATAGGAGAGAATTTACAATAAAGAAAAAAAAGTATATATATATATGCATATATATTTTTGAGATGGAGTCTTGCTCTGTCACCCAGGCTGGAGTGCAGTGGCACGATCTCGGCTCACTACATCCTCCACCTCTGGGGTTCAAGCGATTCTCCTACCTCAGCCTCCCAAGTAGCTGGGACTACAGGCGCCCACCATCACACCCAGCTAATTTTGAATTTTTAGTAGAGATGGGGTTTCGCCATGCTGGCCACGCTGGTTTCTAACTCCTGACCTCAGGTGATCCACCTGCCTTGGCCTACCAAAGTGCTGAGATTACAGGCGTGAGCCACCACACCTGGCCAAAGAAAAATATTTTTGAAATCTAAGTCATCATATTGAAATACATGAAATGGCTGGGTGAGGTGGCTCATATCTGTAATCCCAATATTTTGGGGGGCCAAAACAGGAGGATCATTTGAGGCCAAGAGTTCAAGACCAGCCTGGGCAGCATGGCGAGACCCCATCTCTACAAAAATTAGCATGTTCCTATAGTCCCAGCTACTTGGGAAGCTGAGGTGGAAGGATCATTTGAGACTAGGAGGTCAAGATTGCAGTGAGCCAAGATTATGCCACTGCACTCCAGCCTGGGTGACAGAGAGCAACCCTGTCTCTCCACCCCAAAAAAAGAAAAAAGAGATATATAAAATGTATAAAAAATGATTAATTACTAAAAATATGTGGACCAAAAGGAAAAGTATTGAAAGGAAAAAAACATCCAATTTGTCATGTGTCAAAACAAAGTTGAAAATCAAGCATGATAGGTAAATATTCCAACACACATTCCCTAAAGAAATTAAACTATTATATAGGTCACCCACCCCACCTCATTCCTGCTGCCAGTATCAGATGATGAAGGTCAAGTCTCTTAGAGAGCCACTGGTTAATTTTCATAAATCCAACAAAATGGCATTCAAGGACCTTTGCAGTCTGAACTGTAAATTGTCATTGTTGTATAAGGTAGTAAGACAATTAATTTCATGTGTGAACTTGTCTGAGCCACAGTGCTCAGATACTTGGTAAAACATCATTCTGGAGTTTCTGAGTAGATGTTTTTTATTTTATTATTTTTTTAATGGATGAGATTAACATTTAAATCAGTGTAATTTGAGTAAAGCATGTTACCTTTTATAAGAGTAGGTGTCATCCAATCAGCTGAAGATCTTAATAGAACAAACACTGATCTCCCTTGAGCAAGAAGGAATTCAGCTAGCAGACTGATTATGGCCTCGAAACTGCCACTCTTCCCTGGGTCTCCAGCCTAGACTGCAGATCTTGGATTTACCAAGTCTCCACAATTGTGTGAGCCAATTCCTTAAAATAAATCTCTCTTTCTCTCTCTCTACACACACATGCACACCCACACTCCCTGTTGGCTATGTTTCTCAGGAGAACCCCAATATAGAGAGATAAAATCAAAGATTCTATAATCAGAAATATGGATTCAGGCCCTGGATCTGCCATCTACTAATTGTATATATTGGGAAAATTACTTTATTTTGGGAGGCCGAGGTGGGTGCATCACCTGAGGTCAGGAGTTCGAGACCAGCCTGGCCAACATGGTGAAACCCCATCTCTACTAAAAATACAAAATTAGCTGGGCATGGTGGTACATGCCTGTAATCCCAGCTACTTGGGAGGCTGAGGCAGAATAGCTCGAATCCGGGAGGCGGAGGTTGCAGCGAGCCAAGATCGTGCCATTTCACTCCAGCCTGGGCAACAAAAGCGAGACTCCATCACAAAAAACAAACAAACAAGCAAAGAAATAACATGGGAATAAGTGAGGCTGAGTGTGGTGGTATACACCTGTAGTCCCAGCACTTTGGGAGGCTGAGGTGGGAGGACTGCTTGAGACCAGGAGTTTGAGACCAGCCAGGGCAACATAGTGAGACTGTCTCTACAAAAGACATTAGCTGGGCTCCTGCTTGAGCCCGGAAGTTGAGGCTGCAGTGAGCCAAAATCACACCACTGCACTCAAGCGCAGGCAACAGAGCAAGACCTTGTCTCCAAATAGTAATGATAATAATGGTAATAAAATAAAATGGGAAGAAGTAATCACCTTAATTCTCTAGCCATGCTAGAGTGCATTCCATGTAATTCTCTTATTATCTCTACTCCTTTGTTTCCGCTACACCCTTTGCCTATCGTATCTGTTCTTGTCTACTTAGATAACCCTTACTTTTCTTTCCATACCTGTGGCAGTTTTAAAAATAGGTCCATGAATTATTTGATACTCTTCAAGTTTAATTCCTCTCCCATTCAGTATAGCCTGGACTTGGTGAGTTGCTTCTACTGAATAGAATATGGCAGCAGTTGCAGCTTCTATCTTGTCTCTCTCTGCCCTCCCTTACCATCACTTGTTATATGTGAAGCCAGCTGCCTGATCTTGGACAGCCCTATGGAGAGACCTAGTGGCAAGGAACTGAAGCCTCTGCCAACAGCCACTGAACTGGGTGGCAGATTCTCCAGCCCCTCCATGACTTCAGCCCCAGTCAACAAGCTCATTGAAATGTTACAGTAGATAGCTAGTCAGACATGAGCAGAGCAGGAGAGAGGCTCCCACAACAGGAATGTGAGGCAACCATCAGGTGATGGTCAGGCCGTTATTAAACTGTCTCTCTAAAATAATAATTGGTTGCAGCCAGTGCCAGGAAAAGAAAGTCTCCCAATAAACAGAAACACCAGAAACTTGTGATTATCAGCTTCCCAATAAGATCTCAGGAATTGGGCAAGTGGGCTCAAGCATGCACATTAAGAAGCAAAATGGCAGTTTAACTGATACATGACCTTCTATAAACATTTGACTGGTAAGGGAAGAACACTTCAAGCGAGCATGCATACGCCAGTGAACACACTGAGCATGCTCCCCTCCCTAGCTCTAGCAGGCCACTGTGCATGCAGACAGCCCACCCCAAGGAAGAATCAGGGGAGAAGGGGCACAAGACCCCAGAAGCATGCCAACATACAAAGCCCTAAGTCAAAAAGTCAAACCGCACCTTTCATCTCTCAAGTCACCCCCTTGAGCCTCTTCCAAGTGTACTTCCTTTCATTCCTATTCTAAAGATTTTTAATAAACTTTTTTTTTTTTTTTTTGAGACAGAGCTTTGCTCTTGTTGCCCAGGCTGGAGTGCAAGGCACAATCTCGGCTCACCGCAACCTCCACCTCCCGGGTTCAAGCGATTCTCCTGCCTCGGCCTCCTGAGTAGCTAGGATTACAGGCATGCACCACCACATCCGGCTAATTTTGTTTTTTGTTTTTTTTTTAGTAGAGACGGGGTTTCTCCATGTTGGTCAGGCTGGTCTCGAACTCCCCACCTTAGGTGATATGCCCGCCTTGGCCTCCCAAAGTGCTGGTATTACAGGCATGAGCCACCGCGCCCAGCCTGATTTTTAATAAACTTTCACTCCTGCTCTAAAACTTGCCTCAGTCTCTACCTTTGTCTTATGCCTCTCAGTCAAATTCTTTCTTCCGAGGAGGCAAGAATTGAGGTTGCTGCAGACCTGTGTGGATTTGCCATCACTAACAGTAACCTCATGAAAGATGCTGAGCCAGAACCACCCAGCTAGAGCTCTTGAGCCTCAGAAACTGTGTGAGATAATACATATTTGTTGTTTTAAGCAGCTATATTTTGAGGTAGTTTGTTACACAGCAAATCATTAATACCTCACATACTCAAGCCTAGCACATAAAGACCTCTTACAATAGTTAAGCTAAAAATGAGGGTTTCCTACGTGTCATACATTGTTCTAAGCCTTTTGCAAATATTATCCCATTTAATTGTCATAAAGACTCTAGGAGATACATTATTACCTCCATTTTACAGATGAGGAAACAGGTCAAGTTATAGAAAGCTGAGTAGGCCATGCGTAGGCCTACTCAGTAGGCCATAGTAGGCCTGTAATCCTAACATTTTGGGAGATCAAGGTGGGTGGATCCCTTGAGCCCAGGAGTTTGAGATTAGCTTGGGCAACATGGTGAAACTCCGTCTCTACCAAAAATACAAAAATTATCTGGGCATGGTGGCACACAACTATAGTCCCAGCTACTCCGGAGGCTGAGGTGGGAAGATCACTTGAACCCAGGAGGTTGAGACTGCATTCCAGGCTGGATGACAGAGCGAGACCCTGTCTCAAAAAACAAAAAACAAACAAACAAACAAACAAAACAACAACAAAAAAGCTGAGGAACTTGCCTCAAGGTCACACGGCTAGCAAATGTTGCTGAATTAAAGAATGAATAATTACGTTTCTTATTAGCAGGTCTATATTTCATTCACCTTAGAATCTCTTTTAGTGCCTAACCCAGCATGCAAATGGGACTCAAATATTTGTTAAATCACTATCTCATAATAAAGGCAGCTTAGTCCATCTTGAATCAATTTTTGCATAAGGTGTAAGGAAGGGATCCAGTTTCAGCTTTCTACATATGGCTAGCCAGTTTTCCCAGCACCATTTATTAAATAGGGAATCCTTTCCCCATTTCTTGTTTTTGTCAGGTTTGTCAAAGATCAGATACTTGTAGATATGTGGCATTATTTCTGAGGGCCCTGTTCTGTTCCTTTGGTCTATATCTCTGTTTTGGTACCAGTACCATGCTGTTTTGGTTACTCTAGCCTTGTAGTATAGTTTGAAGTCAGGTAGCGTGATGCCTCCAGCTTTGTTCTTTTGGCTTAGGATTGACTTGGCAATGCGGGCTCTTTTTTGGTTCCATATGAACTTGAAAGTAGTTTTTTCCAATTCTGTGAAGAAAGTCATTGGTAGCTTGATGGGGATGGCATTGAATCTATAAATTACCTTGGGCAGTATGGCCATTGTCACAATATTGATTCTTCCTACCCATGAGCATGGAATGTTCTTCCATTTATTTGTATCCTCTTTTATTTCATTGAGCAGTGGTTTGTAGTTCTCCTTGAAGAGGTCCTTCACATCCCTTATAAGTTGGATTCCTAGGTATTTTATTCTCTTTGAAGCAATTGTGAATGGGAGTTCACTCATGATTTGGCTCTCTGTTTGTCTGTTATTGGTGTATAAGAATGCTTGTGATTTTTGCACATTGATTTTGTATGCTGAGACTTTGCTGAAGTTGCTTATCAGCTTAAGGAGATTTGGGGCTGAGATGATGGGGTTTTCTAGATATACAATCATGTCATCTGCAAACAGAGACAATTTGACTTCCTCTTTTCCTAATAGGATTAAAGACTTAAATATTAGACCTAAAACCATAAAAACCCTAGAAGAAAACCTAGGCAATACCATTCAGGACATAGGCATGGACAAGGACTTCATGTCTAAAACACCAAAAGCAATGGCAACAAAAACCAAAATTGACAAATGGGATCTCATTAAACTAAAGAGTTTCTGCACAGCAAAAGAAACTACCATCAGAGTGAACAGGCAACTTACAGAATGAGAGAAAACTTTTGTAATCTACTCATCTGTCAAAGGGCTAATATCCAGAATCTACAATGAACTCAAACAAATTTACAAGAAAAAAACAAACAACCCCATCAACAAGTGCACAAAGGATATGAACAGACACTTCTCAAAAGAAGACATTTATGCAGCCAAAAGACACATGAAAAATTGCTCATCATCACTGGCCATCACAGAAATGCAAATCAAAACCACAATGAGATACCATCTCACACCAGTTACAATGGTGATCATTAAAAAGTCAGGAAACAACAGGTGCTGGAGAGGATATGGAGAAATAGGAACACTTTTACACGGTTGGTGGGACTGTAAACTAGTTCAACCATTGTGGAAGACAGTGCGGCGATTCCTCAGGGATCTAGAACTAGAAATACCATTTGACCCAGCCATCCCATTACTGGGTATATACCCAAAGGATTATAAATCATGTTGCTATAAAGACACATGCACACGTATGTTTACTGCGGCACTATTCACAATAGCAAAGACTTGGAACCAACCCAAATGTCCAACAATGATAGACTGGATTAAGAAAATGTGGCACATATACACCATGGAATACTATGCAGCCATAAAAAATGATGAGTTCATGTCCTTTGTAGGGACATAGATGAAGCTGGAAACCATCATTCTCAGCAAACTATTGCAAGGACAAAAAACCAAACACCACATGTTATCACTCATAGGTGGGAATTGAACAATGAGAACACATGGACACAGGAAGGGGAACATCACACACTGGGCCTGTTGTGGGGTGGGGGGAGGGGGGAGGGATAGCGTTAGGAGATATACCTAATGTTAAATGACAAGGTAATGGGTGCAGCACACCAACATGGCACGTGTATACATATGTGACAAACCTGCACATTGTGCACATGTACCCTAAAACTTAAAGTATAAAAAAAAAAAGGCAGCTTAGTTTTTCAAGAATGAAGTCTTAGAAACCCTGATTGTGGATTATTTATTTATTTATTTACTTTGAGACGAGTCTCACTCTGTCACCCATGTTAGAGTGCAGTGGCGAGATCTCTGCTCACTGCAACCTTTACCTCCCAGGTTCAAGTGATCCTCCCACCTCAGCCACCTCAGCCCCCCGAGTAGCTGGGACTACAGGCACACACCACCACACCCAGCTAAGTTTTTGTATTTTTGGTAGAGACAAGGTTTCACCATGTTGCCCAGGTTGGTCTCCAACACCTGAGCTCAAACAATCCTCCTGCTTTGGCCTCCCAAAGTGCTGGGATTACAGGCATGAGCCACTGCTTCTGGCTTCATTGTGGATAATTTAAATTGACTCCCAAAACATAATTCTTTTCCTTTACTGAGAAGAAATAAGTGTTATAGTAAACATATGTGTGAGGAGACTAAAATAAAACTTGGAGGATTTTTACGCGTCTCTACACATCTTCCCCCGCAAGTGCTTGAAAAGTGTGTGTTGATAGTCTGATTACATGCTAAATTTGGTGGTTCCTGCCTCTGTTAAATAAAAATTACAGGAGGCCATTGTTTTGGACTAAGCTCCTGCACTAGGCCCCAATGGACTAGACTAAAAATCAAAACAGTCACCCATGCTGAAGTTTCATGTCACCAAACTAAGTTGTTATCTGAGAAATCAGGAGAGAGAGTTAACAGCTAATCTCCCAAACAGGCCAGTTTTAATCTGCATGATAATAAAGTCCTCCCTGGTTTAGTTTTTTATTTTCATATTTATTTTTTAAGAGATGAATTTCATTACCTTACCCAGACTGACCTTGATCTCCTGAACTCAAGGAATCCTCCTGCCTCAGCCTCCCAAGTAGCTGGGATTACAGTGTGTGCATTCCACCACTCCCAAGAAAATTCCCTCTGTTGTAATCCTTAACCCCAAATAACTTGATGTTAACCAATCAGTCATTTTTCTATTGTTTTCTCTGTCCCTGCTTTACAAGGAAAGCGACTTTGAAATGACCAGTTCTTTCTTTGTTTCTGCTTCAGTCCTTTTCTGCCTATAAAGCCAACCTCTTCTACTCAGCTCACTGGGACAGTTAAATTGTATTTTATGGAATAAATAATAAAAAATAAAATAAGTGTTGCCTGATTCTAGAATTGCAATAAAGCCAGTTGAGGTCTTTAAATTTGCTGTAACTTTATCCTTTGACAATTCAAAACAGTTCTGGAAAAGAGTAAAATGATACTTTGTTTTAATGATGTATTTTTCTCCCAACTAAAAATAAGTAAATAAAATGTGAGAACTAAACTCTGACCTTTTTCTTCTCTTGCCCAAATTCCTATGTAAGGGGCCTGGGGAGTCACGCCCTATAAACCATAAAGTTTCATTAGAGGGGTTTTATTTAACACCAGATAACATGGATTGCTTTCCAACCTAACTGGCATAACATCACATGACAGACAAAGAGAGAAATCAAAATATTTTAATCCCAAACATGTTTCTTTGCCATATCTAGAAACAGCCCAGCAAAGCTGTCTCTTGTGGGGAAAATCTACATTCTCTAGAGAATCCCCTTTCCTTTCCAGGACTTTTTCCTAATCCAGGAGAAAATCAACAGACGTCTCGCACTTTCTAAAATCTGATAAAAAACACTTGCAGACTGTTCTTTCTGAAGCCTGCTGCCTGTAGGCTTTGCCCCATAATGGGAACCTTGGTGTCCACAACCCCTTATCTTAACCCAGACATTCATTTCAACTGATTCTAGGTTTTTAGACAACAATTTAACTCTTTCAACTAATTGCCAATTCAAAAATCCTTGAATTGGCTGTGTGGTGGCTCAAGCTTTTAATCCCAGCACTTTGGGAGGCTGAAGCAACCCATGCCAAGAGTTTGAGACCAGCCTGGCCAACATGGTGAAACCCTGTCTCTACTAAAAAAACATGAAAATTAGCTGGGCGTGATGGCACACGCCTGTAATCCCAGCTGCTGAGGAGGCTGAGGCAGGAAAACTGAAAATCACTTAAGCCTGGGAGGTGGAGGTTGCAGCTGGGCTGTCATCATGCCACTGCACTCCAGCCTGGGTGATAGAGTGAGACTGTCTCAAAAAAAGAAAAAAAGAAAGGAAGGAAGAAAAAGAAAGACAGAGAAAGCAAAAAAAATCCTTGAATTCACTTATTACGTGGAATCCCCTCACCCCCCACCCTCTTTATTTCCAGTTGTCCCACCTTTCTGGACAGACAAATGTACATCATACATGTATTGATGTCTTCTATCTCCCTAAATTGTATAAATCCAAGCTACCACCCTAGGCACATGTTCTTAGGACCTCTTGAGACTGAGTCTTGGGCCATTGGTCACTCCTATTTGGATCAGAATTAATCTCTTCAAATGTTTTACAGACTTTGACTCTTTCCCTTGGCAAATGTTTCTACTGAAGTCTTTTGAGATACAACTTTCAAATAGGTGGTTGCTGTTTGATCTCTGTGGCTCCTCTTAATGAAGCATGAAACCAATGATCCCTTCTGGTGAGACTTTCCTAAATCACTCCCTAAATATGAGAAACCTAAAGCTAGTTTATATTGTGTGTTGGCCCATGTTTAGAAAGCAGCTTGAGGCGGCAGCAGAGCCGCGCCGGAAGTGCGGCGCCATCACTAGAGCGGAAGCTGTAGGTGCATTGTGGGAAGCACTTTATTGTCCACAGCCAAACCGCCAGTGTGATGAAACTAACTTACAAGAAAAGGGGGGGAGGAGCCAAGATGGCCGAATAGGAAGAGCTCCGGTCTACAGCTCCCAGCGCGAGCGACGCAGAAGACGGGTGATTTCTGCATTTCCATCTGAGGTACCGTGTTCATCTCACTAGGGAGGGCCAGACAGTGGGCGCAGGTCAGTGGGTGAGTGCACCGTGCGCCAGCCGAAGCAGGGGCGAGGCATTGCCTCACTCGGGAAGCACAAGGGGTCAGGGAGTTCCCCTTCCAGGGGTGACAGTCGGCACCTGGAAAATCGGGCCACTCCCACCCGAATACTGTGCTTTTCCGACGGGCTTAGGAAACGGTGCCCCAGGAGAGTATAGCCCGTACCTGGCTCAGAGGGTCCTACGCCCACGGAGTCTCGCTGATTGCTAGCACAGCAGTCTGAGATCAAACAGCAAGTCGGCAGCCAGGCTGGGGGAGGGGCGCCCGCCATTGCCCAGGCTCGCTTAGGTAAACAAAGCAGCCTGGAAGCTTGAACTGGGTGGAGCCCACCACAGCTCAAGGAGGCCTGCCTGCCTCTGTAGGCTCCACCTCTGGGGGCAGGACACAGACAAACAAAAAGACAGCAGTAACCTCTGCAGACTTAAATGTCCCTGTCTGACAGCTGTGAGGAGAGCAGTGGTTCTCCCAGCAGGCAGCTGGAGATCTGAGAACGGGCTGACTGCCTCCTCAAGTGGGTCCCTGACCCCTGACCCCCGAGCAGCCTAACTGGGAAGCACTCCCTAGCAGGGGCAGACTGACACCTCACACGGCCGGCCAGGTACTCCAACAGACCTGCAGCTGAGGGTTCTGTCTGTTAGAAGGAAAACTAACAGAAAGGACATCCACACCAAAAACCCATCTGTACATCACCATCATCAAAGACCAAAAGTAGATAAAACCACAAAGATGGGGAAAAAACAGAGCAGAAAAACTGGAAACTCTAAAAACCAGAGTACCTCTCCTCCTCCAAAGGAACGCAGTTCCTCACCAGCAACGGAACAAAGCTGGACGGAGAATGACTTTGACGAGCTGAGAGAAGAAGGCTTCAGACGATCAAATTACTCGGAGCTACGGGAGGATATTCAAACCAAAGGCAAAGAAGTTGAAAACTTTGAAAAAAATTTAGAAGAATGTATAACTAGAATAACCAATACAGAGAAGTGCTTAAAGGAGCTGATGGAGCTGAAAACCAAGGCTCGAGAACTACGTGAAGAATGCAGAAGCCTCAGGAGCCGATGCGATCAAATGGAAGAAAGGGTATCAGCCCTGGAAGATGAAATGAATGAAATGAAGCGAGAAGGGAAGTTTAGAGAAAAAAGAATAAAAAGAAACGAGCAAAGCCTCCAAGAGATGTGGGACTATGTGAAAAGACCAAATCTACGTCTGATTGGTGTACCTGAAAGTGACGGGGAGAATGGAAACAAGTTGGAAAACACTCTGCAGGATATTATCCAGGAGAACTTCCCCAATCTAGCAAGGCAGGCCAACATTCAGATTCAGGAAATACAGAGAACGCCACAAAGATACTCCTCGAGAAGAGCAACTCCAAGACACATAATTGTCAGATTCACCAAAGTTGAAATGAAGGAAAAAATGTTAAGGGCAGCCAGAGAGAAAGGTCGGGTTACCATCAAAGGGAAGCCCATCAGACTAACAGCAGATCTCTCGGCAGAAACCCTACAAGCCAGAAGAGAGTGGGGGCCAATATTCAACATTCTTAAAGAAAAGAATTTTCAACCCAGAATTTCATATCCTGCCAAACTAAGCTTCATAAGTGAAGGAGAAATAAAATACTTTACAGACAAGCAAATACTGAGAGATTTTGTCACCACCAGGCCTGCCCTAAAAGAGCTCCTGAAGGAAGCGCTAAACATGGAAAGGCACAACCGGTACCAGCCACTGCAAAATCATACCGAAATGTAAAGAACATCGAGACTAGGAAGAGACTGCATCAACTAACGAGCAAAATATCCAGCTAACATCATAATGACAGGATCAAATTCACACATAACAATATTAACTTTAAATGTAAATGGACTAAATGCTCCAATTAAAAGACACAGACTGGCAAACTGGATAAAGACTCAAGACCCATCAGTGTGCTGTATTCAGGAAACCCATCTCACGTGCAGAGACACACATAGGCTCAAAATAAAAGGATGGAGGAAGATCTACCAAGCAAACGGAAAACAAAAAAAGGCAGGGGTTGCAATCCTAGTCTCTGATAAAACAGACTTTAAACCAACAAAGATCAAAAGAGACAAAGAAGGCCATTACATAATGGTAAAGGGATTAATTCAACAAGAAGAGCTAACTATCCTAAATATATATGCACCCAATACAGGAGCACCCAGATTCATAAAGCAAGTCCTGAGTGACCTACAAAGAGACTTAGACTCCCACACATTAATAATGGGAGACTTTAACACCCCACTATCAACATTAGACAGATCAACGAGACAGAAAGTCAACAAGGATACCCAGGAATTGAACTCAGTTCTGCACCAAGCGGACCTAATAGACATCTACAGAACTCTCCACCCCAAATCAACAGAATATACATTTTTTTCAGCACCACACCACACCTATTCCAAAATTGACCATATACTTGGAAGTAAAGCTCTCCTCAATAAATGTAAAAGAACAGAAATTGTAACAAACTGTCTCTCAGATCACAGTGCAATCAAGCTAGAACTCAGGATTAAGAATCTCACTCAAAACCGCTCAACTACGTGGAAACTGAACAACCTGCTCCTGAATGACTACTGGGTACATAACGAAATGAAGGCAGAAATAAAGATGTTCTTTGAAACCAATGAGAACAAAGACACAACATACCAGAATCTCTGGGATGCATTCAAAGCAGTGTGTAGAGGGAAATTTATAGCACTAAATGCCCACAAGAGAAAGCAGGAAAGATCCAAAATTGACACCCTAACATCACAATTAAAAGAACTAGAAAAGCAAGAGCAAACACATTCAAAAGCTAGCAGAAGGCAAGAAATAACTAAAATCAGAGCAGAACTGAAGGAAATAGAGACATAAAAAACCCTTCAAAAAATAAATGAATCCAGAAGCTGGTTTTTTGAAAGGATCAACAAAATTGATAGACCGCTAGCAAGATTAATAAAGAAAAAAAGAGAGAAGAATCAAATAGATGCAATAAAAAATGATAAAGGGGATATCACCACCGATCCCACAGAAATACAAACTACCATCAGAGAATATTACAAACACCTCTATGCAAATAAACTAGAAAATCTAGAAGAAATGGATAAATTCCTCAACACATACACCCTCCCAAGACTAAACCAGGAAGAAGTTGAATCTCTGAATAGACCAATAACAGGAGCTGAAACTGTGGCAATAATCAATAGCTTACCAACCAAAAAAAGTCCAGGTCCAGATGGATTCACAGCCGAATTCTACCGGAGGTACAAGGAGGAGCTGGTACCATTCCTTCTGAAACTATTCCAATCAATAGAAAAAGAGGGAATCCTCCCTAACTCATTTTATGAGGCCAGCATCATCCTGATACCAAAGCCTGGCAGAGACACAACAAAAAAAGAGAATTTTAGACCAATATCCTTGATGAACATTGATGCAAAAATCCTCAATAAAATACTGGCAAACAGAATCCAGCAGCACATGAAAAAGCTTATCCACCATGATCAAGTGGGCTTCATCCCTGGGATGCAAGGCTGGTTCAATATACGCAAATCAATAAATGTAATCCAGCATATAAACAGAACCAAAGACAAAAACCACATGATTATCTCAATAGATGCAGAAAAGGCCTTTGACAAAATTCAACAACCCTTCATGCTAAAAACTCTCAATAAATTAGGAATTGATGGGACGTATCTCAAAATAATAAGAGCTATTTATGACAAACCCACAGCCAATATCATACTGAATGGGCAAAAACTGGAAGCATTCCCTTTGAAAAGTGGCACAAGACAGGGATGCCCTCTCTCACCACTTCTATTCAACATAGTGTTGGAAGTTCTGGCCAGGGCAATTAGGCAGGAGAAGGAAATCAAGGGTATTCAATTAGGAAAAGAGGAAGTCAAATTGTCCCTGTTTGCAGATGACATGATAGTATATCTAGAAAACCCCATTGTCTCAGCCCAAAATCTCCTTAAGCTGATAAGCAACTTCAGCAAAGTCTCAGGATACAAAATCAATGTGCAAAAATCACAAGCATTCTTATACATCAATAACAGACAAACAGAGAGCCAAATCATGAGTGAACTCCCATTCACAATGGCTTCAAAGAGAATAAAATACCTAGGAATCCAACTTACAAGGGATGTGAAAGACCTCTTCAAGGAGAACTACAAACCACTGCTCAAGGAAATAAAAGAGGATACAAACAAATGGAAGAACATTCCATGCTCATGGGTAGGAAGAATCAATATCATGAAAATGGCCATCCTTCCCAAGGTAATTTACAGATTCAATGCCATCCCCATCAAGCTACCAATGACTTTCTTCACAGAATTGGAAAAAACTACTTTAAAGTTCATATGGAACCAAAAAAGAGCCCGCATCGCCAAGTCAATCCTAAGCCAAAAGAACAAAGCTGGAGGCATCACACTACCTGACTTCAAACTATACTACAAGGCTACAGTAACCAAAACAGCATGGTACTGGTACCAAAACAGAGATATAGATCAATGGAACAGAACAGAGCCGTCAGAAATAATGCCACATATCTACAAGTATCTGATCTTTGACAAACCTGACAAAAACAAGAAATGGGGAAAGGATTCCCTATTTAATAAATGGTGCTGGGAAAACTGGCTAGCCATATGTAGAAAGCTGAAACTGGATCCCTTCCTTACACCTTATACAAAAATCAATTCAAGATGGATTAAAGACTTAAATGTTAGACCTAAAACCATAAAAACCCTAGAAGAAAACCTAGGCATTACCATTCAGGACATAGGCATGGGCAAGGACTTCATGTCTAAAACACCAAAAGCAATGGCAACAAAAGCCAAAATTGACAAATGGGATCTAATTAAACTCAAGAGCTTCTGCACAGCAAAAGAAACTACCATCAGAGTGAACAGGCAACCTACAAAATGGGAGAAAATTTTCGCAACCTACTCATCTGACAAAGGGCTAATATCCAGAATCTACAATGAACTCCAACAAATTTACAAGAAAAAAACAAACAACCCCATCAAAAAGTGGGCGAAGGACATGAACAGACACTTCTCAAAAGAAGACATTTATGCAGCCAAAAAACACATGAAAAAATGCTCACCATCACTGGCCATCAGAGAAATGCAAATCAAAACCACAATGAGATACCATCTCACACCAGTTAGAATGGCAATCATTAAAAAGTCAGGAAACAACAGGTGCTGGAGAGGATGTGGAGAAATAGGAACACTTTTACACTGTTGGTGGGACTGTAAACTTGTTCAACCCTTGTGGAAGTCAGTGTGGCGATTCCTCAGGGATCTAGAACTAGAAATTCCATTCGACCCAGCCATCCCATTACTGGGTATATACCCAAAGGACTATAAATCATGCTGCTATAAAGACACATGCACACGTATGTTTATTGCGGCATTATTCACAATAGCAAAGACTTGGAACCAACCCAAATGTCCAACAATGATAGACTGGATTAAGAAAATGTGGCACATATACACCATGGAATACTATGCAGCCATAAAAAATGATGAGTTCACGTCCTTTGTAGGGACATGGATGAAATTGGAAATCATCATTCTCAGTAAACTATCGCAAGAACAAAAAACCAAACACCGCATATTCTCACTCATAGGTGGGAATTGAACAATGAGAACACATGGACACAGGAAGGGGAACATCACACTCTGGAGACTGTTGTGGGGTGGGGGGAGGGGGGAGGGATAGCATTGGGAGATATACCTAATGCTAGATGACGAGTTGGTGGGTGCAGCGCACCAGCAGGGCACATGTATACATATGTAACTTACCTGCACATTGCGCACATGTACCATAAAACCTAAAGTATAATAATAATAATAATAATAATAATAAAAGAAAAAAAAACTTTATTGGAAACATGGGGATGAAATTTAAAAAAATTATTTCTTAAATAAATATTACTTATTATTAGAATTAAAAAAAAAAAAAAAAAGAAAAGGGCTGGGTTTTGCAAATGACACAGGCTCTAAAAAGCTTGGAAGCGCTGCAACTTTTGGCAGGAATCAGGGTTAGCCGGACCTCAGTGGCTCACTGCTGCTAAGTGCAGGCTGGCTCTCTGGGTCCTCCAGCGTGAGCTGGAACTGATGTCTCTATGGTCAAGTAAACAGAGTGAGTGCTGTCTTCCCCATGTGGTGGGGTTGTGCCAGATCAGTAGCTGCTACACTAGAAAGATGGTGGCGCAAGGGCAAAGAAAAATCCCTTTGGTTCCAGAAAATCTCCTGAAAACAGTGAAGGCTTATCAAGCCCTCAAAGCCACCCAGGCAAAGCAGGCACTTTTGGCAAAGAAGGAGCAAAGGAAAAGAGCTCAGGTTTAACTGACTGGAATCATTCCAACATGATTCCTGGCAGCAGAAACATGACAATGTGCGTCTCAGACAACTAGAAGTGAAACCTCATGGCTTGGAATTGCCAGATAAACATTCCTTGGCCTTTGTTGTGTGCATCAAAAGGATTGATGGCGTGAGTTTACTGGTGCAGAGATCCATTGCAAGACTTCCCCTAAAGAAAATTTTTAATGGTGTCTTTGTAAAAGCTATCCCCCAAGAACCTAAAAATGCTGCGTATAGTGGAACCTTATGTGACCTAGGGATTTCCAAATCTGAAGTCTGTCCAGGAATTTTGAATTTTGAAACGTGGACAAGCCAAGGTCAAGAATAAGACCGTCTCTCTGACAGAAAACACAGTGAGGAGCACCTGGGGACGTTTGGTGTCATTTGCTTGGAAGACCTCATTCATGAAATTGCCTTCCCAGGGAAGCATTTCCAGGAGAGCTCATGGTTCTTGTGCCCTTTCCACCACTCAGTGGCCCGTCATGCTACCAAAAATAGAGTGGGCTTCCTCAAGGAGATGGGCACAGCTGGCTATCAGGGTGAATGCATCAATCAGCTCATCCACCAGCTGAACTAGACCCAGGTGCCAAATGGCAGTAAATTTTTGTCAATGAAGTGGATGCATGTGTTTTTGTTTTTTTGGAAATTTTTATCAAGTATCTTCAGAGAAGATTACTTCCTGCCTTATCTTCAAACACTGGAAAGGAAGGGTCAGAGACAGTAGGTGGCCGGAGCAGTGGTTCACGCCTGTAATCCCAGCACTTTGGGAGGCTGAGGCAGGAGGATCACCTGAGGTCGGGAGTTCAAGACCGGCCTGACCAACATGGAGAAACCCTGTCTCTACTAAAAATACAAAAATTAGCCAGGCATGGTGGCACATGCCTGTAATCCTAGCTGCTCGGGAGGCTGAGGCAAGAGAATCGCTTGAACCCGGGAGGCAGAGGTTGTGGTGAGCTGAGATCATGCCATTGCACTGCAGCCTGGGCAACAAGAGTGAAACTCTGTCCCGCCCCCCAAAAAAAAGAAAAGACAGTAGCTTATGTTCACGGCAAGCACCTCTCATCACAGTCCAGTTCCAAGGAAAAATTTCAGCGTTTTCTACATTGGCTGCCGCCTCATCTGAAATCAGCATATTCCACGGAAGAAGGAGTCCTGCTTTTGTTGCGTCTTCTATCCTAAGGTTTAATGTTGGTAAATGAGTAACTCTAGCATTTGTACAAGGTTCCCTAAGACTCCTGCAGCAGTCGACCAAGCCCAGGGACACAATTGAATCTGGAGATTCCTGGGGCCTTGTTTTGAAAAAGACTTGAAATACACGTAAGAAAGGCACAAAAATAAATGTTCACTTGTCTCTTTAAAAAAAAAAAAAAAAAAGCAGCTTGAGGCTTCCTTGACTTATTCCCTCTGAGCACTTTCCCCACTTAATATTAAGGAGGAGGTCCTTATATTATTTGGTGAATGGGGACTTTCTTTTCTCTTAATATCTTGATGCCAAGTTGGTTTGGGACATTTACTCCTCTTACATTCTATCTCTGTATAGATAAATGAAAAATAGTTTAGAAGTTGTTAAAAGAATCCTAAAGTGTGGGCAGATGCTAAGTGATTATGACAGTAAATAATTTCCTTTGTTCCTGTAGGCTTTAATATCTCTCCTACAAGATAGTACCTTCATAAATTTTCTTGTGGAAACATTATCTAAAAATTTCATTTAGGACAAAGGAAAATAGAACCTTCTGTCATTAAACATGAAACAGCCTTGCTTTCTTTACTCCTAAAAATGTAGGCAGTATTTCTAGAAATATTTAATGATAGTGAACCACTTCCTGGCCGTCAATTTGATTCTCTTCCATTTTCCTAGACTTCTGAAGAGGTCTCACTTTACACTATTTTGCATTACAGAACAGTCTTTATACTTCCTTTTTTTTTTTTTTTTTGAGACAGGATGTCACTCTGTCGCCAATGCTGTAGTGCAGTGGCGCTATCTCAGCTCATTGCAACCTCCGCCTCCCAGATTCAAACGATTCTCCTGACTCAGCCTCCAGAGTAGCTGCGATTACAGGCACACATCACCATGCCTGGCTAGCTTTTTGTATTTTTAGTAGAGATGGGGTTTCACCATGTTGGCCAGGCTGGTCTCAAACTTCTGGCCTCAAGTGATCTGCCCACCTCAGCCTCCCAAAGTGCTGGGCTTACGGGCATGAGGCATCACACCCGCTCACTGTCTTTATTCTGATAGCTGTTTCTCATGTGCTTCCTTATTCTGCTCTGTGATCTGAAGCAAGCTATAGTTTAATTTCAAGATTTAATATTCTAGTCATGAAATAAAACAAGTCTGAAATCCTTTTCCAGTAAAAATCTACTCTTTAGACACACAAATAACTGCCTATTAGATTTTTTAAAATATTTAAGATTAAACACAAGCCGAAAATCACCACAAGGTGACTATTTTTGTCCTAAAATTTACTGCAAGCCAGAAACTTCCAACGGAGAGGCATTAAGAGTAGTGATTGAAAACATACCTTGCTTTGGAGATAGCCAACCTGGGTTTGAATCCTGGCTGTGCCCCTCTAAGCTATGTGACCAATATTGGGATCTACTTTACCTCTTTATCTTTGGTAAAATAGGAACAACAAAAATACCTACTATAGAGGAGTGCTGTGGGGATAAACACAAAAGAATGCAATAAAAATGCTTAGTATAATGTTTGCTACATAGTGAGTGATCAACACGTATTAGTTATATTATTCTCTCTCTCCTTTTTTTTCAGATACAGGGTCTTTCTGTATTGCCCAGGCTGGTGCAAACTCCTGGGCTTAATGATCCTCCCAGCTTGGCCTCCCAAAGCGATTACAGGCACGAACTACCACACCTAGAAATGCCGTGTAGAATGGTAGTCTAACTTTACTATTTAGAATTACTAAATAGAAGTTATTTACCAATACACAGATAATATGTTCTCTTTATATGTCTTATTTATTTTCTCAGGGAATTTCATAAACTTTCGATTTTTTACAACTACAATTAATTGTAAAAGCAATTATTAGTTATTAAAAAAAATATGGCCAGGCGCAGTGGCTCAAGCCTGTAATCCCAGCACTTTGGAAGGCCGAGGCAGGTGGATTACCTGAGGTTAGGAGTTCGAGACCAGCCTGGCCAACATGGTGAAACCGTCTCTACTAAAAATACAAAAATGACCCAGGCATGGTGGCATGCCTGTAATCTCAGCTATTCAGGAGGCTGAGACAGAAGAATCGCTTAAACCCAGGAGATGGAGGTTGCAGTGAACTGAGACTGCACCATTGCACTCCAGCCTGGGCGACAAGAGAGAGACTCTGTCTCAAAAAAAAAAAAAGTGAATTAAAGTATGGTCTTACAAATGGATACTGAAGAACAAGAATGTCCATATTGGCTGTGCACAGTGGCTCATGCAAGTCATCCCAGCACTTTGGGAGGCTGAGGTAGCTGGATTGCTTGAGCTCTGGCATTCAAGATCAGCCTGGGCAACATGACAAAACCCCGTCTCTACAAAAAATAAAAAAGTTAGCTGGGCATGGTGGTGCATACCTGTATTCCCAGCTAGTTAGAAGTCTGAGGTGGAAGGATCGCTTGAGCCTAGGAAGTTGAGGCTGCAGTGAGCTGAGATCGCACCACTGCACTCCAACCTAGGTGACAGGGCGAGACCTTGTCTCAAAGAAAAAAAAAAAAGAAAGAAAATATCCATACTTTTTGTTCAGACAACTGCAACTAGTTACTTACCCACCTATTAATTACTTGTAATTATATTTATAGTAATGTAGATTAAATTGTCACTGGCAATCTCATAGGCAGTAAGATAGTTTTAATAAGGATAAGTATATAATTAAATGGGAGCTCTTAAAGACTCCTAGTAACATTTTAATTGGTTTAATCTTCTGCCTTGCAACTGGCAATTGGTATTCAGTAAAAGCCATAAAAACATAATATTTTTGGACCTAGGAATAGCCACAAAGAGGTTATGAAGATGTTAATTGAATTATTTTTGTTTTTCATTTTTTCGGTAGCAGCTTTATTATAATTCAAACACCATAGAAGTAACACATTTAAAGTGTACAATTCAATGGTTTTTAGTACAGGTTGCATATCCCTGATACAAAAAACTGAAATGCTCCAAAATCCAAAGCTTTTTGAGTGCCAACATGACACTCAAAGGAAATGCGCATTTTGGATTTTCAGACTAGGTTGCTCAACCAGTAAGTATATAATTTAATGCAAACATTTCCAAAACTGAAAAAAAAGTCTAAAATTCAAAATACTTCTGGTCTCAAATATCTTGGACAATGTCAACCTGAATATTCAGAGTTGCGCAACCATCAACACAATCAATCTCAGACCATTTTTCTCACCTCAAATAGAAACCTTCAAAAAATTAGTTGGGCATGGAGGCATGCACCTGTGGTTCCAGCTACACAGAAGGCTGAGGCAGGAGGATTGCTTGATCCTGGAGGTCAAGGCTACAGTGAGCCATGTTCATGCCATTGCACTCCAGCCTGCAGCCTGGGTGACAGAGCAAGACCCTCTTTCCAAAAAAAAAAAGAAAGAAAAAAAGAAACCCCCATATCATTTACCTATCATCCCCTAATCCCATGCCTGCCCCTAGCCCTAAGCAACCACTTCCTTACTTTCTGTCTCTATATATTTGCCTATTCTGGACATTCATATAAGTGGAATCATATAATATGTGGTCTTTTGTGACTGGCTTCTTTCATTTAGCATACTGCTTTCAAAGGTTATGCATGTTATAGCATGTATTAGTATATTCTTTTTATGGCCTAACAAGATTCCATTGTATAGGTGGGTGTGATGGCACATGCCTATAATCCCATCACTTGCAGGCTGAAGAGGGAGAATTGCTAGAGGCCAGGAGTTTGCGACCAGCCTGGACAACATAGCAAGTCTCATGGCACCCCAATCTGCGTCACGGAGCCAGACCCCATCTCTTACAAATAAAAATTCGATTGTATATAGATGTATCACATTTGATTTATACATGTGTCAGCTGATGAACATTTAGGTTGTTTCATCTTTGGCTATTATGAATAATGCTAATGTTTGTAAAAAAGTTCTTGCATGGACAAATATTTTCCTTTCTCTTGGGTATATATTTAGGAGTGGAATTTGCATTATTCTTATTGGAGTGAAAATCAGAAGCAATTTCATGGTCTAACAGTGGAATTATTTTACACTCTCAATAGTATTATGCAGAAATGCTACACTCTCAAGAGTAACATGCAGAAAAATGGTGGCTTTTTTGAATGAAGACCATATAATAATAGGCTACACGAAGTGAAGAAAAAAAAAAAAAAGGATATAACCCACTTAAAATCCTCCTAGGGCTTCCCATGGAACTTCCCATTCCTTCTTCTGTTCTATGGCATCTGTCCTCTGCTTCCACATCCTGCCTCAGTTGTCTGAGGGCCAGCCACACTAGCTTTCAGAGATTTTTAGAACGTCTCAGCTTCGGAGACTTTTCACATAACTTCCTCTGCTTGTATCATTCTTTGCCCAGTGGTTTCAAGCCTCATCTTAAATGTCACTTCTTCAGAAAAACCTTCTCTGATATCCCAAACCAGGCGAAAGGCAAGTGTTTCCATAACAGCCAGCGATTTTCCATCTTAATGGTTTTGATACCAGAATTGCTTACTTGGTCAAATATTGAGAGGCTTTTATACACAGGGATACAGGGTGAAACAAAACATGCAAGATCCCTGCCGTTTGCAACCTTATATTCTAGGGAGGGGATACATGCACAAGTAAACAAACTTGGTAATTTTACATAGTGATAATTAGCTCAATGGTTATCCTCTGTTTGGACTGTAAACTCCATGAAGGCAGGAGCTATGTCTGTCTTGGCTACTTCCAGTTTGCTGAGTCTGGCCACTAAATAAACTCAACACATATTTTTTCACTGACAGTTAAAATAACCATATAAAAGACAGAAATGGAAAAAACAAAGCAGACTTCTATAAATGGTTGAGATCTAGCTCTTCCTCTTTCAAAACTCTGTAATACTACCTATTTTTAAATAATTAAAACAATCAAAATAGCAAAAAGTTACCGTTTGTACTAACAGAACCCCAAATAAAACCCATTTATGTCACCACACATTCGTCAGGCACCTGGTAATAAAACCTATTAAATACTCAGACGTGTTGGTTGAGTGGGTAAAATCCCCTTGGCGCATTGCCAAGCAGGTTCCTCGCCGTCAGCAGTACAATTTACAGTGTTTCACTGAGGCCTTAAGCACCCATGATTTGATTCTCATTTTCCGATTTCTAAAACCCTTTAGAATCTCCCTCCACCCACACGATGTGGCAGCGAGAAAAACCTCAATTGTATTTACATGTCAACGGTAAGAGAACACATAATATTTTGCTAGGTCAACAAATCTGCAAGATCTCCACCCAAGAGATCAGTAGGTCCTTCCCAGTGAATCCTTCTAAGAGCTTGGGGACGAGTAGGGCTAGATAAAACCAAGCTGTCCTAAAGCTGGACCACAGGAGCGGATCGTGAAATCCCCTCCCCCAAGCGCCGCGCTCGGCCGCTTCTTTCTTCCCCAGGCGCATGCGCAGCGCACTCTCCGGCCACCGCACGCCCCCTCAGTAGGGGCTCGGAGACGCTGACGTCACCGTGCGGTCTGCAAGCAACCCTTCCGCTCCTTCAAGGAAAATGAGTCCACGGACCTTCGGCTTTTCTTAGCCCCCAGAAAATGTCCTCCCTCCTTCCATCCTAGTGCCAACAACTTCCCCAGCCCGTCTCCTTTCGGCCGCACTCCTCTGTACTTTCGTTGGACCGGGAAGGCGACGGGCAGGAAAACAAAGGGTGAAAGACCAATTCCGCGTAGTTTACAAGGAGTGGGAGAGTCTAGGAATCGGTCCGCGAGGGCGGAGCCGAGGAAGCCGGCACTTCTTCCTCCCTTCCCCTCCCTCCCCAGCCTTCCCCGCGAGCGGACGCGGTAGCGCATCTGTCTCGCTTTTTCTTATTTTTCCCCCCTTTCCCCTTTCTTTTTTTTTTTTTTTCTTTTCCCTCCTCCCCCCTTTCACCATTTCCCCTCGGAGGCGCTTTCCCCGGGCAGGGGCAGAGCCGGTCTCACCCCCCGCCTCTCCCCGGCCCCCGCCGCCCTATGGCGAGAGGGAGCCCCCTCCCCACCCGGGCTCGAGCGGCGGCGGCCTCAGGCCGGGGGTCATCATGGAACTAATTCGCTGACCGACCCAGCGGCCGCAGCCGTGCGTCCTGCTCGAGCGCCAGCGCCCGCGCCCCCCGACCCGCTTCCCCTTCCTCCCTCCTCAGTTGGCCCAGTCGTCCCGCGCGCACCGCCTCCGCGCGCCTATGAGAATGAGGTGGTAACGGGCCCCCGGATGACCCCGCGTCACCACTGTGAGGCCTACAGCTCTGCCGGGGAGGAGGAGGAGGAGGAGGAGGAAGAGGAGGAGAAGGTGAGGGGCGGGGGCGGGGGGCTCGACGCGTCTTCGCGGCCGGCGTCGACGCGCTGGGGCCCCGCTGCTCCCCCCGCGTCGCCCCCGTGGCAGCGCCTGTGGCCGCGCGCTGCTCTCCGGAGACCCACCCTCCCGCATCCCCCAGCCCGGGGAACCTCGGGGTCGCCCTCTTCGTCCTTTCCGGCCCAAACCGACCCGGCACCTGCCCACTTGAAAACGACACTACTGTGTTCCTTTTCGGGCCAATTTTTCTGTCAGCGAGTAACTTTTTTGGTGGCAGCGGCAAATTAGCTACTCTATAGTGCGTGTTGGAGGCTCTACGAGCCTGTGTTAATACACAAAGAAGGGGACACACCCCCACCCTCAGGTTGAACGATTCTGCGGGGACACCAGGAGGATTACTAACTTTGCACAGCCGACTGAATGCCAAATGAATGGGGTGAACCTCCGGTGCTGTGAAATTCGGGGGAAGGCAACGTTACCCAGGGCTTGGGGCGGGTGGGTGGGGGGAATCCCGGGGAGGTGAGATTTGAGTTGTGCCCTAAAGGCTAGATTAAATAACTGGAATTTGAAAGGAGGACAAAGGGGCCTCCACTGGAGCTAGGGGGCTCCGTTACAGATCCTTTTGGCAGAAGTTGACAATTGGGTATCAAAACAGTGGAAGGTGTTTCGGGAGGTAGGATGGATTCAGACTCTGAAGGGGTTTGAACTAAAATGTTTATGTTTTATTCTGTTAGTGGGGAGCCACTCGACTTAGAGCAGCAGAGCATTACAGTAATGACGTTAAATAACAACACTTGATGAGGCTTATTATCTGCCAGGCATTCTCCTAAGTGGCTTGCAATTCACTTAATCCCCCCAAGGCTGGTAGTAGGAGCTTCATTTTACAGACGAGGAAAACTGAGACTCCACAAGATTAAAGTAACTTTCTCCTTAGGCAACGCGGCTGAAACCCAGTAGCCAGAATTAAGTCTGATTCTACGCTGTGTGGTCTCTGTCCTGAAAATGAGTTTGTTGAAATAACAGTGTTATCTGCTGCTAGCTTTTCCAGGTCATTTGTGGCAGATGAAATAGAAAGGATTGGACAAATAGATTAAGAAATAATGGACGGAATAGATTTAGATTGGCTAATCTGATACCAGAGAATCTCCGACAGATTCTGAGCCCCTGTACTAGAAATTTCTTGATACCGATGAAGGGCCGACTAATACAGTCAGCATGTGTTAGGGAAGTTCAGTAAAGATGATCTGCAGTTACAGGTAGTTTATGTGGTAATGTGACATCGTAGTAGGAATGGAGCTTAGCATGTGTGTTGGTCAAGATTGGAAGCTGAGTGTGTCCGTGTTTTATTTTGATTGTGTAATACATTAAAAATGAATATTCATCTTCCTGTGTATGTTTCTTCGTCTTTAAAATGGGCTTTATGGCTGAAATGGGGTGTAGTAAGAAAAATAAACTAGAAAAAGGCTTTTCACAGTTTCATCAAATTGTGGGAACATTACATGAGTTAATATGGCATAGCGCTTTAAACAATAGGTAGTCAAATAGTAAGCACTCAGTGCTTTTACTTGTTAAGCTGTTTACAAGTGAAGCTATTAGGCATATGCTCAACTCTGGAGATTAACATCGAAGAATTCATTATTAGGAAAGGCAAGTTTACCAATAGTCTCAAAGCAACTAAATGTAAAGGTAGAATTATGTCCAAGTACAGATGTTGGAAGGCAGGGCACAACTGTACAAATCCAGAGAGTCTTACAGACTGATGGCTACTTTAGGAAGGGAAGTATGAGCTAGAGGACATTTCAAGTTGAAACAGCAGTGCTTGTACAGCCATGGAGATTGGGAAAGAGCATACACTTGGAATTGCAAATATCTTTAATTCATTGTTTCTAGTGCATAAAGTCAAGGAGGGAATAGTAGAACTTCAGTTTCTTGTATGGCCACATTAATCCCTCCTTTCAGAAGAGGAACTAAGATTCAGAAGTCAGCACTAGTACAGGATTATTAATGGAATTGGTATGATGATGATAGCAAATACAATAATACATATTAGTGAAGTTGTTTACATTGTATACCCAGCACTGTGCAGCACTTTTCCTCAGAGGAGCACGGGGCCCTGTATGTATGTCTGTAATAGTTATGCTGTACAATAAGCCTTTTACAAACTATTACCTCAGACATTAAGCTATTTGATAACCGTGGAGAAAGGAGAAGCAGCAGCAATTGAGAGAATGGGAGGAGAAATGTGAAACTGGCATAAAGTTTGATGTGTGTGGAATATGCCAACTAAAATACAGTCTGTTGTTATTTCCTGCTTTTCTAAAAAGGCGTGCAAAGTTGGATGTAACCAACAATAGGCATACAGTAACAAAACATAACTATATAGTTCTGTTAAAACAGTAAAATTGTATTTTAAATGTTTGCATTTTCTTAGAATTTGTTAATCCAACTCAAAATGTGTTTTACCCATTAGAAAATAGGCTTGTGCACTGTCAGTAAAAGAAAAGCCAAGCCCATGCTTTCTGTATCATAGTATGTCTTACTAGTCTTGTCTTTTGTTCTCTCTTTATGTAGAACATACATTATGACCCTATACTGCTAAATATTTCACAAGAATAGTAATATTCTCTTACAGAATCACAGCAAAATTTTCAGTTTTGGTAAATTTAGCATTCGATACATTGACTTGTGTAATCTACCGTCCCAATTATCTCATTTGACCCAATAATGACCTTTACACCATTTGTCTCCTTCCAGTACAGGATCTAGTTGAGGGTCAGGTATTGCAGTTTCTTTTTCCTTTTTTTTTTTTTTTTTTTGAGAGAGATTGGGTCTCACTTTGTTACCCAGGCTGGAGTGAGGTGGTGTAATCATAGCTGACTGCAGCCTCAAGCTCCTGGGCTTACGTAATCCTCCCACCTGAGTCTCCTGAGTAGCTGAGACTACAGGCAGGTGTGTGACATCATGCCTGGCTAATTTAAATTTTTTTTTTTTTTTTTTTTTTAGGTGGAGACAGGGATCTTGCTGTGTTGTCCAGGCTGGTCTCAAACTCCTGGCCTCAAGTGCTCGTCTCCTGCCTCACAAAGTTCTGGGATCACAAGCAGGTGCCACCATGCCCTGCCTTCTGTCCTGTTTTTAAAAGTTTAAGGAAATTTTACCTCTTTTTCTTTGTTAGCTTTCTCTAGAGTGAGCAAAGAGTGATTCTTTTTTTTCCTATTGATAATGCTGTATTGCATTGATTTCTGAATCTTAAAACAAGCTTGCATTCCTGGAACAAATCCCACTTGGTTATGGTATATAATCCTTTTCTTATACTGCTGGATTCAGTTTGCTAGTATTTTGTTGAGAAATGTTGCATTTATATTCAGAAGAAATACTAATCTGTAGTTTTGTAGTGATGCCTGTCTGGTTTTGGTAGCAGGGTAATAACTGGCTTCAAAGAATAAGTTGGGAAGAATTTGTAAAGATTGCTATTAGTTTTTCTGAAAATGGTTGGTAGAATTAACCAGTGAAGCCATCTGGGCATGGATTTTTCTTTGGCAGGGCTTTAAAAAATTAACTGTTTAAATCTTTGGTTTTACAAATACTCAGCTTTTTTCTTTATTTCTTTTTTTCTGTTTTTGTTTTTTTGGAATCATCTCACCAGTGCAGCTTTTTACTTCCTAAGTTTTGGTATTTTGTATTTCTGGGAACTGGACCATTTCATCTAAAATTTCCAATTTAGTTGCACACAGTTGTTCATAAATTCCTTTATAATTCTTTTTATTTCTGTAAGGTAGGTAGTGTCTTCTTTTTAGTCTTGATTTTAGTAGTTTGTGCTCTGTATTTTCGTGGTCAGTCTAGCTGGCTAAAGGTTTGTCCGTTTTGATCTTTTCAAAGAATCAGCTTCTGGTTTCATTGACTTTTCACTGCTGTTTTTGTATTCTCTACTTCATTAATTTCCATTCTAATATTTAGTATTTCCTTGATTCTGTCTTGCTTTAGGAACATTTTACTCTTCTTTTTCCATTATCTTAAGGTGGAAGATTAGGCTCTTGATTTGAGATATCCTTTTTTAGTAGAGGCATTTTCAGGTATTAATTTATTTCTAAGCACTGCTTTAATTGTATCTGGTAAGTTTTGGTGTTATATCTTCATTTTCACTTATCTCAAAGTATTGTCTAATTTCCCGTGTGACTCTTCTTTGACCAGATACCTTTGTTTTAAAAAAAGTTATTACAATATAAATATTTGAAAGTCATACTGAGGGCTTTAATTGTAGGCGATTGGAAAACAGGAATCCATTGAACTTGATATACTTCTTTTTACATGATTCTACTTCACGTGTCTCTCTCTGTACCCATCTAAACCCCCTAAAAATAATCTTGAAACCTAGTGAAGGAACTTGAGTCACTAGTGACAGTTGGTTGTTGGGATAGCTTGTGAAGGCTGGTGGATCCATTTGGTTGTAGCTAATGGCGTGAAAGAATTATTAAAGTTTTAAGGTTTTTAATAGGAGTTTGGAAGAAACCTTAGAACCTATGAAGTCTAATCTTGACCCAAATAGCTGTTTCTTCTAAATATCTCTTGACAGATGGTCATCTAGTTTACATTCCATTTCTTTTATATAGAGAAAGATTTTCACTGTGTTGCCCAGGCTGGTCTTGAACTACTGGGCTCCAGTGATCCTGCTGCCTTGGCCTCCCAAAGTGTTGGAATTACAGGAATGAGCCACAGCACCTGGCCTACATTCCATTTCTAATGTTAATACTTCTGTCTGCATTAGAAGAAATTATAGTGAGCTTGCTTACCAAATTGTTGAAGATCTGAGAAAGGCACCAAGGCAACAAAATTGGAATCTCAGAACATCTCAGCAGTATGCAACAGGGATAGAATATAACAAGATGACCTTTTTTCTTTTTTTTTGTTTTTTCTTTTTTATAAAGAATATTTTTAAGGTTGTGAACAAGGATGTGTCAAAAAAAAAAAAGAGGAAAGTACCCAAACCCCACACACAATGGGTTGGGGTAGGTAGGGGTAGAACTGGTTTAACAAGGAACCTGAGAAAGTCTCTTAAGAGTTTTTGTTGACCGTAAATTATATCTGAATTGATACCGAGGTGTGGTCTTCAAAAAAAAAAAAAAAAAAAAAAAGCTAATGAGGGCCACAAGTGGTGGCTCATGCCTGTAATCCCAGCACTTTGGGAGGCCAAGGCAGGCAGATCACTTGAGGTCAGGAGTTCAAGACCAGCCTGGCCAACATGGTAAAAACCTGCCTCTACTAAAAATACAAAAACTAGCCATGTGTGTTGGTGCGTGCCTGTAACCCCAGCTACTCAGGAGGCTAAGGGAGGAGAATCACTTGAACCCAGGAGGTGGAGGTTGCAGTGAGCCGAGATCGTGCCGCTACACTCCAGCCTGGGCAACAGAGCGAGACTCTTGTCTCAAAAAAAAAAAAAAAAAAAAAAAAAAAAAAAAAAAGCCAATGATTTTAGACTGTATTTATGGTAAAACTAAAGCTAATTTAGAAGAGGCAAAATACCGTAAGGAGCTATCGAAGTTTTCAGCTATGAAAAAGATGAATTGGTGAGCATGATAGCACCCTTCAAAGATTGGAAAGATTGGTGTGGAAGAGATTAGATTTTGGTAGGTTAAACTTCTGAACAAGGATGCATCAAAAAAAAGAAGGTACCAAAACCCCACACACAGTGGGTTGGTACAGGTTGGGGTAGAGTTTTGTTTTTGGTTGTATGTTTTTGTTTGGGGCCCCAGTGGTTGAAACTGGAACAATTGGTTGGGTCTCTGTTCCATCGAAGTACTGTGCTGTGGACACAGTGAGTAATAAAAAAATGAGGACACTTGGACACAGGAAGGGGAACATCACACACCAGGGCCTGTTGTGGGGTGGGGGGAGGGGGGGGGATAGCATTAGGAGATATACCTAATGTAAATGATGAGTTAATGGGTGCAGCACACCAACATGACACATGTATACATATGTAACAAACCTGCACGTTGTGCACATGTACCCTAGAACTTAAAGTATAATAAAAAAATATATATATAAAATGATATTGACAGATGTGACTGCATAGGGATTTCTTTATTTAGAGACAAGGTCTCATTCTGTGCTGGGGCTGGAGTGCAGTGGCATGATTTTGGCTCACTGCAACCTCAGCCTCCTGAGTAGCTTGGACCACAGGCACGCGCCACCACGCCTGCCTAATTTTTGTATGTTTTATAGAGATGGAGTTTTACCACGTTGCCCAGGCTGGCGTCAAACTCCTTGACTCAAGCAATCTATCCTCCTCAGCCTTCCAAAGTGCAAGGATTACAGGCCAGAGCCACTGCGCCTGGCCAGGAATTTATAACGTAGTCGGGGAGTTAACAGAAAGCTGCTTTATGACATGATTAAAGAATCAAGAGTTTTTAGAAGAAATTACCTTTGAGATAGGTCTTTTTGGATTAGTATTAGTTCTTTTTCCTCTCTATTTACCCTTTGTCGTCTTAGTATGAAGATATTTTATGCTAATTATAGAAGATTTGCAAAAACTCAGGCGTTTAAAGACACAAAAATTAACAAAATCATAATTGAGTTAACCAGAATTAGTCTCTAGTAAGTTGAGAAGCAAGTAGGTAGCATATGTGGAGTGGTACCTAGGAAAGAAGATAGTAGCTAGAGTTGGGATAGAATGTGGAAATTAAAGAAGTGGTTTGCTATTTTTTGTTTTTCCAAATTTTTTATTTTTAAAAAAATTGGAACTTTTTACATGTTAATTCTGGATATTTAAAAAAATTCTTAGAGCCCATGAATCTAAAGTATGTAATACAGGTACATAGTTTACAGGTACATAGTTGAGAAAGTCAAATTGTTAGTGAAATTTGTAATGAAAAACAGCATTCTCCTATGCTAGGCCTTTCTCACCCTTTTCTTACTCCGCAGAGGTTAACTACTCCTAACTCTTTCCTCCTTGTCCCATTATCTAGCATCACATTTTCAAACAACTTGCTCTACTGCTGTTTTTTGACATTTCAATTTGAGATATTTATGGATTTCCTACTATGAAATGTAAAGATGTGGCTTTTATTTTACCCTCTTCCAATATCCATGGTTATGTCTCCACATCCTCCCAATGTAGTTTTATCATATTGCGATCCCTATCCAGTATTTTCATTATTATTGCTGTATAAATATTGTGATATATTATTTACTTTCTTAAACTCTTTTTTCTGAAGTTAATTACCTTTTTAGTTGCTTACCTTTCAATAAATCCAACTAAGCCTTTTCACATTCTTTTTTGTTTTTTGTTTTTTGTTTTTTTTTTTGAGACGGAGTCTTGCTCTGTCTTCAGGCTGGAGTGCAGTGGAGCAATCTTGGCTCATTGCACCCTCCGTCTCCTGGGTGCCTCAGGTTTCCAAGTAACTGGGATTACAGGTGCCTGCCACCATGCCTGGCTAAGTTTTGTATTTTTAGTAGAGACGGGGTTTCGCCATGTTTTGTCAGGCTGGTCTGGAACTCTTGACCTCATGATCTGCCTGCCTCCACCTCCCAAAGTGCTAGGATTACAGGTGTGAGTTACCGTGCCCGGCCACATTTTCACATTCTTTAGCAGTTTCTTAATCCAATTTTCTACACACAGTCAAACCTCAAGTCTGTAGTTTGCTGCTTTTTTTTTTTTTTTTTTTTTTAAACCTAGAAGCCTGCACAGTGGCTCACCCCTGTAACCCCAGTGCTTTGGGAGGCCAAGCCAGGAGGATTGTTTGAGGCTGGGCAACATAGCAAAACTGCATCTCTACAAAAAAAAAAACCACAAAATTACCTGGGCTTGGTGATGTGCATCTGTAGTCCCAGCTATCTGGGAGGCTGAGGCAGGAGGATCACCTGAACCTGGGAATTCGAGGCTGCAGTGAGCCACTACACCACTGTACTCTAACCTGGGCAACAGAGTGAGACTCTTTCCAAATACATATAAACATAAAACCTAGAGACATTTCTCTTGGACTCTATGTTGTCTTGCACTGCTAAACTTGCTATTTAGACATGCTGCTCATTTTAGAGTGCTAGTCAATGTACTGTGGAGCTTTCTAGGTGAGCACTGTTCAGTAGAACTTACTGCATTAATAGGAATGTTCCTTTTCTGCACTGTCTGATATAGTATCCACTAGCCACATCTGGTTATTGAAGTAAGGCTATTGTGACTGAAGAAATAAATTTTTTTTTGGTTGGTTTGTTTTTGAGACGGAGTGTCACCCTGTTGCCCAGGCTGGAGTGCAATGGTGTGATCTCAGCTCACTGCAACCTCTGCCTCCCAGGTTCAAATGATTCTCCTGCTTCAGCCTCCCGAGTAGCTGGGATTACAGGTGCCTGCCACCATGCCCAGCTAATTTTTATATTTTTAGTAGTGACAGGGTTTTACCATGTTGGCCAGGCTGGTCTCCAACTCCTGACCTATTGATCACCCGTCTCGGCCTCCCAAAGTGATGGGATTACAGGCGTGAGCCACCATGCCTGGCCAATTTTTAAATTTTATTCAGCTCATATTTAAATATCCACATGTGTAGCTAATGGATACTGAATTGGAAGCACAATTTAAGATGATTTCATACTGGAGGGGATGGTTTCATACTGAAGAAGTGGGAATGGGCAGGATTTAATGTAATATATTTTCTTTTTAATGAAGGAAAAATGTTAGTGGCCCTTATCTGATTAGGTTTTTAAGAGGAATGTTTGGAATAACTCCTTCTATGAATTCCTGGTAAAAAAGCCAGTGACAAAGTTTTGACAATTTGAAACAGTAATAACATGTTTTTATCAGAGTCCAAAGGTTCCATCAATTACATGGCCTTGTTTTTATTCTCTTTATAACTGAATTTCAGATTTCAAGTGTGAATGTTTTAGATAACGGATTATTTTGGTATTTTAATATGATATTTTAAAGAGCTATAAAATCCTATACTGCCTCATAGCATTCTTATTTTGTTTTATGAGTTGCTTAATTAGTACTTTATATAATACTACACTTATTCTATAACTAATTTTAAAACTTATTTGATTTTGTAGGTAGCTACATCAAGCTGGGTAGCAGGCAGATCCAAAGGATATCATGAAGTTTCCAGGGCCTTTGGAAAACCAGAGATTGTCTTTCCTGTTGGAAAAGGCAATCACTAGGGAAGCGCAGATGTGGAAAGTGAATGTGCGGAAAATGCCTTCAAATCAGGTAATGATTTTTCTCTTAAGACAGATGAATTTTATTAGAAATAAACATACCACTGCCATACGTAATAATATCTTGACACTACATTGGAGGAATGTGTGCCATTTAAGGATGTGCTGTATTTGAGAGACATCTCCCTGTTTCTTTTTTATGTAACAGGGTGTCACTGTCATCCAGTCTGGAGTGCTGTGGCATGATCTCAGCTCACTGCAACCCCTGCCTCCCGGGCTCAAGCGATCCTCTCACCTCAGCCTCCTGAGTAGCTGGGACTACAGGCGCATGCTACCATGCCTGGCTAATTTTTTGTATTTTTGGTAGAGATGGGGTTTCACCATGTTGCCCAGCCTAGTCTGGAAGTCCTGAGCTCAAGCAGTCCACCAGCCTTGGCCTCCCAAAGTGCTAGGATTATAGGCGTGAGCCACCATGCCTGGCCTCTTCTTTTTTAAAAGCTCCTGCTCCAACCTTTTCTTTCTGAAACAAGAGTTAACTGTTTTTGTTTGTTGACCTGTTTTGTTGTTACCTGAGTTACAGCTTTAGGAAAATAGTTAGGTTTGTTTTCTTTCGTCATAATCTATACTAACAGTAGTAACCTTCTTTAGATATACAGTTTATAGTTAGCCACAGAGGCTGAACATCTTCATACCATTGTCTTTAGTCAACTAAAAACCTACTCTTTCATCAATAGTGGTAAGGAGTTCATGTGAGCTACTAAGGTAATACCAATGTTGGAAGCTTTTTAGAAGATAGCCAGTTGGTCTCTTAACAACTGTTAGCTGCATAGTTTTTCTTTTAGAAATTTTATACTTCTGTCATATATAATTATTTTCACAAATAACTGTGAACTTTATCCACTCCAAAAGTTTATTGTATAAGATGTCTTATATGTCTTTTATCCTTAATATCTAACATGGTGTTTGGAAAATAGAATAGTGGTCAAATGTTCTTTCAATATGCATGAGTGAATGAATGGCAAATATGTAAGTTCCTCATGTGTTGTTTTAAGCTATCCTTTGCTTATTGATTTTGAAAGTATATATGCCTTTTTAATTCAATTCTAATTTTTCCTACTTATATCATTCTTTCCCACAAGCTAAAGAAATACATTCTTCATTTACTGTTACTTGTCATTTTGCAAACTGATTAGTTAACTTGAATGAGGAGTGTTTATATATATGCTATCTCATTTAATATCTCATTTAATCCTTTGAAAAAGTAGGCGGTAGTCCCAGTTTGCTCAAGACTTTAATAAGTAATAGAATGATAATTTGGGCTGGACGCAGTGGCTCTCCTGTAATCCCAGCACTTTGGGAGGCTGAGGTGGGCAGATCACCTGAGGTCAGGCGTTCAAGACCAGCCATGGTCAACATGGCGAAACCCCATCTCTACTAAAAATACAAAAATTAGCTGGGTGTGGTGAGTCATTCCTGTGACCCAGCTACTTGGGAGGCTGAGGTATGAGAATTGTTTGAACCCAGGAGGCAGAGGTTGCAGTGAGCCGGGATCACGTCACTGCACTTCAGCCTGGACGACAGGGTAAGTGAGACTCCGTCTCAAAAAAAACAAACAAAAAAAAAAATTATAATTCAGTCCTTTTCCTAAGGTAGTCCTCTTCCTGTGATATTTTGTGTGTGTGTGTGTGCGTGTGCGCGCACGCATGTGTGATTTTTAGATTAGTTGGGAATTCAAGTCATTTAGCAAATGTCTGCTGAGTATCTGCTATACTCTAGGCACTATTCTAGGTATTGGGGATACAACAGGAGAAAATAAATTCCTGCCCTTATGTTGTGACATTCTAGTGAGCCTCAAAACTTTTCTATAGCTGCTTGTAGGACGATTCCTTCCTCCTCCTGCTATCTCCTTGAGTCAGCATGTAACCAACAATAATATATTTTTACAGCCTGGTCTTTGAAGGTGATATTCTACCTAGATTGTAGTATATTGCTATATTACCAAATAATCTGACTTTTTTTTTTTTTTTTTTTTTGAGAAGGAGTTTTTTTTTCTCTTGTTGCCCAGGCTGGAGTGCAGTGGCATGATCTCGGCTCACTGTAACCTCGGCCTCCCGGGCTCAAGTGATTCTCTTGCCTCAGCTTCCCAAGTAGCTGGAATTACAGGCACCCGCCACCACAGCTGGCTAATTTTTGTATTTTTAGTAGAGACAGGGTTTCACCATGTTGGCCAAGCTGGTCTCGAACTCCTCACCTCAGATGATCTGCCTGCCTCAGCAACCCAAAAGTGCTGGGATTATAGGCGTGAGCAACCACGCCCAAATCTGGCCTGTTTCTGTAGGTGATTTAACAAATACTGGTGTGGTAATACCAGAGAACAGAATAGTATCAGAACTTCTGAGAGAGATCCACTTCTTAAGGATTTGCCTTTAGTAATGCCAAGTAGAAGCCATATTTAATACTTGTAAAATTTGGGTGGCCTTGGTCTGGTGGGGATAGGAGTTAAGAATAAGGGTAAAAGGCTATAGGGGCTTGAGTTGCTTGCCAGGGTAACCCCCAGGGACACTTCTCTATTCTATTTTTTTTTTTTTTTTGGAGACAGTCTTGCTCTGCTGCCCAGGCTGGAATGCACTGGCGCGATCTCGGCTCACTGTAAGCTCCGCCTCCCAGTTTCATGCTATTCTCCTGCCTGAGCCTCCTGAGTAGCTGGGACTACAGGCGCCCGCCACAAGGCCCGGCTAATTTTTTGTATTTTTTAGTAGAGACGGGGGTTTCACCGTGTTAGCCAGGATGGTCTCGATCTCCCGACCTTGTGATCCGGCCTCCCAGAGTGCTGGAATTACAGGCATGAGCCACCGCACCCAGCCCCTTCTCTATTCTAGTTCTAACTCTTATTTTCTTCTAAGGGACTGGCATTTTTTTACCTCCCTTTCCACTGTTGCTCTGACTTTTCTAATTTTGTTTTGAAGTGTTGGTAAAAATGGAAAAGTAAGATATTTTTAAGCTTTCTCTTATGCCTTTTTCCTCCAGTTTCCTTCTAACTTCCCCCCCTGCCCCAACTATATTTTGAAGTCAGTCTCTCACATAATTCTTGTTTAATTTGCATCCCCTATTCCCTAATTTAGGATAGTGTGGTCAGGCAAGAATATTATGCACCTGTCAGTCACCTTCTATGTGTTTCTGCCACACTCTGCTTCCCTTATGACAGCACAAAGTATTATAATTTTCTGGTGATTTGACTGTGAGTTTCCCTGAGGGGTATGGTTGTGTCATTTTTGTTTACTTGCATATAATAGACTCAAAGTAAGCATTTAAGTGAATGGTGATTATCATTTCTTTATGATTCATTCAGGTACCTTACTGTGTTCTTGGCGCTTGCAGATAACTTCTTTTATATTATGTAATAGTACTTTCAAGTTCATGATAATTTTGTTACATGAATTTGGGGAAAACACTGAAACTGGTCAAAGTGGCACATACTTTCAGGTGTTCTCAATTTATTTTGCCAAAGTGCTTTTGAGTTACAAAGATAAAACCCTGCCACAAATTGTTTATATACAGATGATTTTCAGTAGAATTTTAGAACTCTAAGGAATCTTAAAAACAGGTTAACAGCTTTTCTAGTCATTCTCAAGTGGAGTTTAGGTTTGCTGCTTCCTACTTCATCAAAGCCAAAAGCAAAAATTTTATTTTATTTTTTTTTTCTGAGACAGGGTCTTGCTCTGTCACCCAGGCTGGGGTGCAGTGGCTCCATCACAGTTCACTGCAGCCTCTATTTCCCAGGCTCAAGTGATCCTCCCACCTCAGCCTCCCAAGGAGCTGAGATCACAGGCACGCACCACCATGCCTAACTAATTTTTTTATTTGTGGAGATGAAGTCTCACTGTGTTACCCAGGCTAGTTTCAAACTCCTGGGCTCAAGCAGTTTTCCTGCCTTGGACCCCTACAGTACTGGGATTACAATTGTGAGCCATGCCCAGAAATTTAATTTTTAAAAAAATGTTGAACGTAACGGGTGTAATGAGATGCTGTGGGAACATAGGAAGGTACTCAGCCCGACTTGAATTATCAGGAAAAGTATCTGATGGGGAGTAACATCAAAATAGCTCTCAAGAGATACATAAGAAGGCAGGTGAGATAGAGAAGCGAGTGCGTTCCAGTCAGAAGGAGCAATATGAACAAAGGAGCAGTAACGTAAAATAGCAGGGGCAAGGAAGGATCATCAGTAGAAGTTACTACTCTTACAGCATGAAGTTTAAGACAGAAAGTGATGGAAGACGTCTGAGGTTAGAGAGGTAGGTCATAGTCGGGCATGGTGGCTTACACCTGTAATCTCAACACTTTGGGAGGCTGAGGCGGGTAGATCACAAGGTCAGGAGATCGAGACCATCCTGGCTAACATGGTGAAACCCCGTCTCTACTAAAAATACAAAAAATTAGCTGGGCGTGGTGGCGGGTGCCTGTAGTCCCAGCTACTCAGGAGGCTGAGGCAGGAGAATGGTGTGAACCTGGGAGGCGGAGCTTGCAGCGAGCCAAGATCGCGCCACTGCACTCCAGCCTGGGTGACAGAGCAAGACTGTCTCAAAAACAAAAAACAAAAACAAAAAAAAAGAGGTAGGTCATAGATTTGTATGCCATGCTGGGGAATTGTACTTAATCTTTTAGGTAATGGTGAACCTTTTAGAGTTTAAAGTTGGGGAGGTTGTATATTATAAGGAGGAGACTAGCAGCATGTGGAATATAATATATATACAGAATATATATTAATAGCAGTCTATATTTTACCATGTTTGATCAATCCATTATAAATTCTCTTTAGGATTATTTGTTCAACTACTGAATCCTTCTAATCCTATTTAAGCAGTCCATATGAGAAACAGTTCACCTGATGGAGTCAGGAAATACTGTTTTGGGCTTTTTCTTTTTCTCTCTCATTCTTTATTTTAGAGGAATAGGAATGAAATGAATTAGGCACAGAACTTACTATTTGTAATGCTGTCATGATAATATTACTGTTTAGTACATGTTTGAATTGATTTGAAAAAGTGACCTTGGACTCAGTATTACTTCAGTTAAATTGAGTCTTCTTAAACTGTTATCTTTTGGATTTTAAAAAAATTATTGCTGGTTTTGGCTAGTGATGATAACATTGGCTATGCAGGAATATTTTTCTTGGCCCTGTTGTTAAATTTTACTATCTGGTATATGGGCCAAACATAGTGGCTTACACCTGTAATCCCAACACTTTGGGAGGCCGAGGCAGGAGGATTGCTTGTGCCTGGGAGTTGAAGACCAGCCTGGGTAACATAGTGAGACCTCATCTCTACAAAAAGTAAAATTAGGCCGGGCACAGTGGCTCATGTCTGTAATCCCAGCACTTTGGGAGGCTGAGATGGGTAGATCACTTGAGGTCAGGAGTTTGAGACCAGCCTGGCCAACATGGCGAAACCCCATCTCTACTAAAAATACAAAAATTAGCCAGGTGTGATGGCACAAGCCTGTAATCCCAGCTACTTGGGAGGCTGAGGCAGGGAGAATTGCTTGAACCTAGGAGGCGGAGGCTGCAGTGAACTGAGATTGAGCCACTGCACTCTAGCCTGGGTGACAGAGCGAGACTCCATCTCAAAAAAAAAAAAAAAAAAAAAAAAAAAAAAAAAAAAAGTTGCCGGGCATGGTGGCACGTACCTCTGGTCCTAGCTACTTCGGGGTGCTGAGGTGGGAGGATCACTTGGGCCTGGGAGGTCGAGGCTGCAGTGTGCCATGGTTGTGCCACTGTACTCCAGCCTGGGTGACAGAGCAAGACCCTGTCTCAAAAAGTATATGGAATATTAAAGTTCAAAGATATTGTCATGATTTCTTACATGACTAATTGTTAACAGTGTTTAACTTCATAGATAATATTTTGTAAATTTGTTTTTCTGACATTATTAGAGAATTGGGTAGTTTAGAGGTGGGAAAGGAGAACTAATATTTGAGTATGTTTGCATTCCATATATATGCTTTACATAAGTTATGTCATTTAGTTATAACTATATGATAATCTCCATGTAACTGTATTCTCTTTTTTTATGTTACCTTTGTGATTCTTCTTACAATCATATGTTTCTGTTATTGTTTAATGCCAAACACCAAATAATGTCATTATTTAATGTAATCTGTCATTCAGGGATTTTTTTTTTCTCCCATACCCCACATTGTATCTCTAACTGAAGGTTGGAGTTAATGGTGTTCTTGTTTTCATAGCTACTGTAAGTCATCGTTCCTTTCGTCTCCCTAAAAGCCTCCCCAGTTTCATCATATAATATCACCTACCTGTCCTGGGAATTTATTTCCTTGTTGTTGATGTGTTTGGCTGGCTTAGTTAACATTACTTTTTCTTATTTGTTGTGGCATTTTGGATAAAAGCTCATCTTGATAGGAATTTAATTTCTCTTGAATGCTTAACTCTTCATCCAGAAGTCTTGTGATTGGCTTTACTTGGTTTTCAGGGATTTTTATGGATCCTTAGTCCAGAACTAGATCTTAAAGTAGCCTAGATACAGAATTACAGCTAGATACGAGGAATAACTTCTAGTGTTCCATACCATTGTAGGCTTACTATGGTTAACTTAGGAAATACAAATGAACTATGATAACAGAATGATAGCCCATTTAAAAAACTGAAATCAATATTAATAAGTGAAAGTTACCAGGGGCAACAGATGAATTATACATTTAGAGATGATGAAAAAAAATATTGAACAGAAGGAAATCAACCTGAAGTAAATGACTATTTTGAAAGATTTCCACAAACACAAAACATTGTTGTTTTAATCTTCCTACATATTATTTGAGTATTCTCCTTACAGCTCTTTCAAACTGTTTGAAACTACAGTTTGAAAGAGCTGTAAGAATACTGAATGTTCCCAAAATAAACAACCGTTTTATTTTTTTAATGGTGACTCCAAAACTCAAGAGTAAAAGTTTTCTAATCACTATTAAAGTGTGTCCCTGCTAAAAATTAAGCCTATACTCAATAGGCTTACAACAACAATAAAACAATAATGTTTTGTGTTTGTGGAAATTTTTCGAAATAGTAATTTACTTCAGATTAATTTCCTGTTCATTATTTTTTCATCATCTCTAAATGTATAATTCATCTGTTGTCCCTGGTATCTTTTACTTATTACTATTGATTTTAGTTTTTTAAATGGGCTATCATTTCCATTATCATAGTTCATTTATATTTCCTAAGATAAGTTAATGGCTACTTGCTGCGGGAGAAATTCACTATATTTTCTTAATCTTAAGAGGTGGGGGAACTTAACTCCAAATTACTATCAGTTGATAATAGTGTTACTTAAACTTTAAAATGTTATATTCTCTGAGCACCTAAATTTAATTCAACTATGGATATTTGGTGAGATGACATAGTGAAAATTTTAATAAAGAGTAGGAGAATATTGGATATTGATATTAAATGTGATAACCAATACATAAAGTTTTATTTTCATGTATCTCAAGTCTGATAGATTTTGAATAACCTTAACATTTTTAAACATATTTTGTAGTATTACCTAACCTTTTATGAGAGAGAATTCTAAACATCGCTTGATGATAGCTCAAACTTTGTCTTCTGTTTTTAAAATTGTTCCCTTATAGAATGTTTCTCCATCCCAGAGAGATGAAGTAATTCAATGGCTGGCCAAACTCAAGTACCAATTCAACCTTTACCCAGAAACATTTGCTCTGGCTAGCAGTCTTTTGGACAGGTTTTTAGCTACCGTAAAGGTAAGTGTTTTAAGGTAGACTTACATATAACCTCATTTGAGTGTACGTATGCTAAACTAGAGGCTATTAGTAAACATTCTGTAAGGTAGAAAGAAGTGGAGAACTTTGCTGGAGAATGATGTATGTACCCATAAGAAGACATGGTGATGTCTTCTGCTATTGTTTATTTTTATTTTTTGATAGTTTCGCTCTGTTGCCCTGGCTGGAGTGTGTCTGCCTCCTGGGTTCAAGCAATTTTTGTGCCTCAGCCTCCCAAATAGTTGGGACTGCAGACACGTGCCACCATGCCAGTCTAATTTTTGTATTTTTAGTAGAGACAGGGTTTTGCCATGTTGGCCAGGCTGGTCTTGAACTCCCGATGTCAAGTCATCAGCCTGCCTTGGCCTCCCAAAGTGCTGGTATTACAGGCATGAGCCACCACTCCCGGCTTTCTACTATTGTTTAAAAAGCAGAAGTGTTTTTGGAAGTGTTCCTAATAGTATTCTGTAATTTTCTTTTTGTTACAAGTATTCATAACTTTTTAGCCTATGAAATTTTTTATCTCTTGATTTTAGCACAAACCATATAGCATCAGCAGAATACTTAGTCATTTTCTAACATATTGGTGTACAGAGGTGGACAAGGAATCAGACTAGAATAAAGTATAAGCCTATTGCACGTTTTTCTCTGTCACTACTTATTGAATATCCATACCGTGTGGCTTTCTGAAAAACATGAAGTGCTTTCTACAGGCTTACTTCGGTATATAACAAGATGTCATAAAACAACTTTGGTATATTTTTGTTGAATGACAGCATACAAATAATTAGGTTTTATATTGTCCCCATTGCTATGTCATTGGCTGTGTCAAGTTAGTAAGTAGGCCCTCAACATATTTAAAGCAGGAAATGAGCATTTATTTAATGGCAAGGCATGAAAAAGTAGCATAGTATTTAAACTGTAGGCATTAGTATGCAAAAGAATCTGTAAACTGGGGAAACTGTCAATTAAATGCTTTATTAGGTATACAAAATAGAAGCCAAATAATTACGGAGTGTAAGACTGAATAGCTGCTCAGTTTCAAACTTCTACTCTTAAGAGACTAAACATGACAGGACCCAATAAATAAGAAATATGAAAAAAATGAGATATTTGGCAAGATTCTCTAATTGTTCCAGAAATTTCCCCAACTTTGTTTCAGATGTTTAATAAACACAGCAAGAAACTCATGATAGAAACTACAACAATGTGTTCACTAATAATTTTTGAAAAATGTACTGTCCAAGAAAGGACACTAACCTTAAACTCATCTTTCTGTGGAATTAGCTGTGAAAAGTAGGTTAGATGTAGTAGAGAGGGAGGGAGGAGTGATGTGGACTTGTTGCTGAGATAAAAGTAGGCATTTTTCAGATTTCCCAGATTGCAAGCAGTTAGCTTTAAAAAATGTTTACATACACAAAAAATTTCTTAATTTGGGGAATATTATTTATTAAAAACTTCTAAATCAAGCTTTTTTTCTGCTGGATAGAAATGAACTTTGGTTAATTGGCTTTGGTTGAACTTTGAGCAATGGAATTGATATTTTTGTAGAATATCATATGGCTAGGATTGTAATGTTAAAAGTTAGCTCTCAGGCCGGGCACGGTGGCTGACGCCTGTAATCCCAGCACTTTAGGAGGCCGAGGTGGGCGGATCACGAGGTCAGGAGATGAGACCATCCTGGCTAACACGGTGAAACCCCCGTCTCTACAAAAAATACAAAAAAAATTAGCTGGGTGTGGTGGTGGGCACTTGTAGTCCCAGTCCCAGCTACTTGGGAGGCTGAGGCAGGAGAATGGCATGAACCCAGGAGGCGGAGCTTGCAGTGAGCTGAGATCATGCCACTGCACTCCAGCCTGGGCGACAGGCCAAGACTCCATCTCAGAAAAAAAAAAAAAAAAAAGTTAGCCCTAGACACACTTGATCTTGCAAGTGTACTTTCCTTCCTTTCATTACTGTTCTAAAGCTTTTTAATAAACTTCCTTTCCTGTTCTTAAAGTTAGCTCTGATCTAAAAAGTAATGAGTGGCAGTCACATTAATTGAATTCCATAGTATTTTGTGTATACCTGTTTCATCTGCATATCTAGGTTTTTAAAACAGTTACAAAAAGTTAAACTATTTTTGAAAAATCACTAAAGTTGCTTTTTCCCTCTTCAAAATTTTAGGCTCATCCAAAATACTTGAGTTGTATTGCAATCAGCTGTTTTTTCCTAGCTGCCAAGACTGTTGAGGAAGATGAGGTAATAAATCCTTTCAAGATAATGTTTCTTCTGTGAAAATTTCTCTCCACATTTATTAACTTGCTTTGTTTGCTAAAACAAAAATCATAAATGAGTTTCTTTCTGCCCTTTTCTCCCTGTCCCTGTTCCCCTTTGCTTTGGATAGAGAATTCCAGTACTAAAGGTATTGGCAAGAGACAGTTTCTGTGGATGTTCCTCATCTGAAATTTTGAGAATGGAGAGAATTATTCTGGATAAGTTGAACTGGGATCTTCACACAGCCACACCGTTGGATTTTCTTCATATTGTAAATATACCTGAAGTCTTTTAGTTTCTTATTTGAGTGTGTAGTTTTTGGTAAATTAAAAAATAGATTGCCTACTCATTTATTTTGTACTGGAAATAGGAAAAAGAAAACTTGATATCCAAGGAAAAATTATAAATTAGTATATATGTCATATGACTGAAGCTTAAATCGCAAACTTAGAAATTGAATAGGTTAGACTGGGCACGGTGGCTCATGCCTGTAATCCCAGCACTTTGGGAGGCTGAGGCAGGCGGATCACTTGAGGTCAGGAATTTGAGACCAGCCTTGCCAACATGGTGAAACCCTGTCTTTACTAAAAATACAAAAATTAGCCGGGCATGGTGGCAGGCGCCTGTAATCCCAGCTACTCGGGATGCTGAGGCAGGCAGGAGAATCGCTTGAATCTAGGAAGTGGAGGTTGTAGTGAGTCGAGATCACGCTACTGCACTCCAGCTTGGGCAACAGAGTGAGACTCTGTCTCAAGAAAAAAAAAAAAAAAAAAAAAAAAAAAATTGAATAGGTTGCATCAATTTCTATATGTAATTTCCTAGATATTTAAATAAAGTTAAAATGATGTTCTTGTGATTTTCAGTTCCATGCCATTGCAGTGTCAACTAGGCCTCAGTTACTTTTCAGTTTGCCCAAATTGAGCCCATCTCAACATTTGGCAGTCCTTACCAAGCAACTACTTCACTGTATGGCCTGCAACCAATTTCTGCAATTCAGAGGATCCATGCTTGCTCTGGCCATGGTTAGTCTGGAAATGGAGAAACTCATTCCTGATTGGCTTTCTCTTACAATTGAACTGCTTCAGAAAGCACAGGTAGGTGTCAGTCTAATTAAATAGTGTTCTTTTTAAGTTTTTCTATTATTGGAATACATAGAGTTACCAAACTAAAAGACATTTCTCATGTTGTAATGGCAAACCGTTCTTAAGAGTAGACAAGAGTAAAGTATATATTTTAAATTTACGGGCTAGATGATCTCTTTTCTTCATATAAAACTTATATAGTATTTTTAAGATTCCTTTTAACCATTTCTCTTACTTATTTTTAGAATTCTAAAATGTTCATAAGATTGTCAATACCATATTGTCCTTTAGTTTTTTGTAAAGAAACTTCCTAGCTACATCTGTAGGTTTTAATGTAGTACTTCTTTACTTCACTCATTTTATAACGGATGTCAGGAACAAAAATTAGAATAAGTTGCTTTTTAGACAAGCAAATAATTTATTGTTGGCTAGTAAGTGAAGTATTTATACCAAACTGGCAGATAGAAGCCACTTTCCTGAAAGAGGTTTTGCCCTGTGGCAGTTCCATTATTACCTAAGATTAGTTTGTAACTTGTATCTACAGATTATTATAAAATGCATAGGTTGATAAATTATCAACTACCTAAGTATAATGTAAAGGTTCAGTGGAGAAAATTCTCATTCAAATGGAAAGTTGGTGAGAGTGCTGTATGTTAGCAGCTACTTTGAGAGAAGGCTTACTGGTTCTATTCATGTCACCAAATAGAACTTACCGAGTTTAGATCTGTGGCAAACCATTCTCCTGCCAGCTGAATCCATAAAAGACTCATGAACCTACTTTCCCTTTATATGGCTATTTATTCTTATTTAACAGTAGTTATTCTAATTTGTTTTAATGGATTTTACTTAGAAGATTGTGAAATTCTAAGCTTAACATTTTGCAATAAACTAATTGTAGCAAAGAACTGCAGTTATTGAGCTAAAAATTTAGATTATTATAAAAGAAAAACATAATAGTTGAATTTGGTGTTTTTCTAAGAAAGTTATGATTGATCTTATAGCAAACATTTTAAGAAGTATGTCTGAAGAAAAGCAGGCAAAAAAATTTTTTTTTTTAAACAAGTATGTCAGTGCTAGAATTTTAGGCTCTAGTTTGTGAGCAGAGGGGAGCTCAGTCTTTTCATAAAAAGGTTGATGATCAGAGCAGTATGTTAGCTAGAGATCTACCTATGTAGTGTGACATGGGCTGTTTCTTGTTTTGAAGGGATATCTTAATTGTCTTAGATTGAAATAATTAAATGCTGTAATGAGAATAAATCCTAGGAGGTAGTTGCTACTTAGAATTTTTAGAAATTATGATAAACCACCATTTAAATGAATAATATGACACAGAAAATTTACTTTGCTCACCCTGGAGTGTTAGAAAGAAAAGTTGAATATTAATCACTCACATTAGACTGTGAAGTAGAGGAATAGGCTTAATAGAAAACCTCCTACATTACAGTATTTTTATTGGAACAAATGACATCTCTCTAAACGCCTTCTGACTTGTTCTCTGTGCTTATTCAAGATAGTACAGAAAAAGATTGCTCTAAAGTGTTAGTGTCAGAGGACAGATTTTGAAGCATAAATAATAATGTTGTAAATAGCATGTGTATTCTGTAGCTTTGAGATCATGTTTTCCTAGTGAAAAACACGGAAAATCTTTTGTAAGTTTTCTGGTGCTAGAGGAAGAAAGTATTCACTGAAACTTTTTTTTTCTTAGCTGAAGGAGTATTACAAACCTGGGATTTGAGAATCTTTGGAGAAATTATTTCATTCAACTCCTTTATTTTATAGTTCTGGTGTAGGGAACTGGAGACTTTCTTAGAGCTGCGTAGAGCTACTTAGTAGTGATTTAAAAGAACCAGTGCTTTTTTTCATACCACACAAACCTTAAAAATTCTAGTTCAGTGGTTTTCATAATTTGTTTTAGAAGTGGAACCCTTTCCCAGTCCCTCTTCCCCAAAGAAAATCTTGTACACACACAATCCCAGAATATAGAATAGAAAAATGGAGCTATACTTGTGTTTAAGGGCAGGTCCCCACTCAACATAGCGTTTTCCCTTCCATAGCTAGAAATCTACCTATGTAGCGTAGGTTTCGATTATATTATGTAGGTAGTGTTTGGATGTAGTTTGAAAACGAAATACAGTGAATTTTTTTTCTTTTTAAGAGATTTGCCCCATGTAGTATATAATTGCAGTGGGGAAGTTAGTGAAGAAAAGGAAGGTCATAAATCTTGGTAGAGACTTTTGGGACTTGTTCTAGCAGTTCTCCTCTAACACCAACCCATGTGGTCCAAACATGGATGGCTCCTAGTTCTTTAGGACTCATTTCTGTTTTTGCTAAGTTTGCTGTGTTCAGGTGGGGAACACCAGGTCTAATATCTTTGTGTTTAGATGTGTGACAAGGCCACAATATCAGACTTCTTCCTAGTTTTCTGTTTTTAGCATAGGAAATTCTTGCATCAGATTGATGAGATCATGCCAAAATTATTTGTGACATGATTCCCAGTGTCTTGGTTTGAGGAGAGTCCATCACAGACATACCATGCTGTGAGGAGGCCACTCTCACTAGTTCTGCCTGAGCCCCCACTTAGACAAAGTATGGTGAGTGTTCCCAGGTTTGAAAGGCAATCTTCCTTTTGTCCCTGTTAACCTCCCACAACTACACCCCCTTAAGCTCTTGCGCCACCTGTTGGTCACCATTCTGGGATCGCTAAACCTCTTTCTCTCCTTAGCCTTCTTCTGTCTACCCTTGCTGTGTTGTGTGGTTGTGCTCACGTCCTCCTCTTTCTGACTGATGTGGTCCACCCTGATAAACTCAGGCTGTTAACTCTACCTAGATTAGTGTGGTGGTCTTTGTAGTTCCTAGCTGAGCAGTAGTCAAAGTACATGTTCTAGTTTAAAACTAGAGTAGGTGCAGCCATAAAACAGAACAAAATCATGTCCTTTGCAGCAACATGGATGCAGCTGGAGGCCATTATCCTAAGTGAATTAACGCAGGAACAGTAAACCAAAACCACATGTTCTCACTTAAAAGTGGGAGCTAAACATTGGGTACACGCGGACATAAAGATGGCAACAGTAGAAACTGGGGACTACTAGAAGGGGGAGGGAGGGAGGGAGGAGCAAGGGTTGAAAAACTGTTGGGTACTGTGCTCACTACCTGGTTGACAGGATCACTTGTACTCCAAACCTCGGCATCATGCAATATATATCTAGGTAATAAACCTGTACATGCACCCCCTAAAAGTAAAAAGAAGCAAATTAAAAAAAAAAAAGAAGAAGCAGACCCCTCCCCACCAGTCTCCTGGTTCTTTTTGAAGGTGGCTGTGGTCAGACTATTCCAGCAGGTTCCTCAGTGCTTCATGCTGTTCACCAAACCTGGATCCATCTGGACCTACCATTTATGTCATTTATTGTTATAAAAAAAATACATATTCTCTTGACACCTTATAATTAGAGTTCATTTAAGTCCTTTTTATCAACTCCATTAGAGTACTTGTCTGGTGTCGAGAGTTTTGGTAGTTCCAGTATATGTGCTTGTTTTGTTTCTTCCACTGGATCTCAAGAAAGAACAAATTATTTTGGTGTCTTATAGAACAAATTCAGATTGTACTAGATTAGAAGGAATTTATTTTGATGTTATTTTGGAGAAAAGACTTACTTGGGACTTGGGTGGAAGTGGCATTCATATGGATGGTTTTGTTTTGAATAATTTCTAAGGTCTATTCTAGCTCTATCATTTCTTGTCAGTCTCCCACCTCTAAAATATAACTATTTACTTCGTTTTTTCACACAGAAAGATTATAGGGACATAGTCTTCCTCTTACTTAAATACATGTCTTTTTAGGATTCTGCCATAGTATTGATTCTGCCATGGCATTTATTATGCCCAGTGACCAAGGCATTAGAATATTTGTGGTACCTTTACCTTTCTAGGCCAATAAATATCATTCATTTGCTAAAGAACATTTCATTAAACGAGGTACAGTTAGCTCTCCATATCCATGGGTTTGGCATCTGGATTCAGCCAACCGTGAACTGAAAATATTCGGGAAGAAATTTCACAGAGTTCCAAAAAAACCTTGAATTTGTGGCACGCTGAGTACTACATTGAATCTACACAGATGAAGTGATGTGTAGGCATTCTGTTAGGTATTATAAGTAATCTAGGGATGATTAAAGTATACAGGTTGTGAGTGGGTTATATGCAAATACTACATTATTTTATATAAGAGACTTGAGCATGTTGGGTTTTGTTATCTTTTGGGGGATCCTGGAACTAATCCCCCATGGATACTGTGGGATGACTGTACTTATTTTTTAGAAATAATTTCTACACTGTAGCCCCTTTTTCGCTCCCAGTTTCTTTCATTTTTTTTTTTTTAGGCTTCCTAAAATATTGGCAGAAGCGCCATCCTTTCTCTGTGCTTTCTTCCAATGTTTTTAGCATGTTTCAGCTTGTTCTACATCCCTGGGATATATAATAAGACCTAGCCTAAATGTAAGCTTGATAGTTCAGGGACTATCTTAAGTGTTACGTAACTTTTTTTCTTTTAAGGGAGGGAGAACAAATTCTAATACTAGTTAATAGTGTCTTACCCATAGTGTGTTATCTAATGCCTTTCAAACTAGGGGAAAAAAATCAGTGAACAATATGGTAGATGCTAAAATCTGCCATTTTCTTGTGTATTTCGAACAGTTTCAGTTATTTTGCATTTGTATTATACAATGACTAACATCAACCTTTTACCATTCTTTCATCTGGTATTTTTCAGTAACAAATAATGAATGTATTTAGAGATAAAAATAATTTTGTGACCAAATGTGTTCTTGTAGAGTGCGTTATTTTCCCCTATTTTCTCTGTGGTATTGCAAACAGTCATGGTGAGTGCTGCATGTTATATGAGGATAAGTAAGACTTGGTCCAGAAATGTCCGGAATACCCAAAACTGGAAAAAAGTGATCCCTGATAGTTAAATGGTCAAGATAGGCTTCCTGAAGGTGATGGTGTTTAGCCAGTCCTGGAAGGAATGGGCAGTACAATTTCAACAGGTAGAAATAAGATGATTAAGGGTAAAGTAAGAAAGGGGAAGATTAGTGCATCATCATATAAGAGCAGGACTGTTGAGCAAGAGTGTAGACCACAAGTTGAGGGTATGCTAGGAAATAAGGCTAGAAAAGAAGGTGGGATCCGATTATGGAGATTCTTATTAATACTAAACTAAGGAGTTTAGCTTATTTCTGGTAGGCATTGGGGTGCGGCTGGAGAGAGCAGGGAAGGAATATATGATGCTAACTAAGGTTATTTTGACAATGCTGTAATTGAAAGTGAGGAAGAGACACTTTACTACAGGTAATAATTTAAAGGCCTTCCATGTACAGTCATTGTGCCAGAAACTTAGGGATAAAAAGATGAATATAATACAATGTCACACCTTCGGTCTTGTAGTCTATAATGGAAAGGCTAAATGGTTAAATAGATTATTACAATGAAATGTGGTAAATACGTTAAAAGATTTTAGTGTCTTTTTTTTTTTTTGAGACAGAGTCTTGCTCTGTCTGTTGGCCTGGCTGGAATGCAGTGGCTTGATCTCACCTCACTGCAACCTCCACTTCCTGGGCTCAAGCTATTCTCATGCCTCAGCCTCCTGAGTAGCTGGGATTACAGGCATCTACCACCATGTCCAGCTAATGTTTTGTATTTTTAGTAGAGAAGGAGTTTCGCCATGTTGGCCAGGCTGGTCTGAACTTCTGGCTTCAAGCGATCCACCTGCCTTGGCCTCCCAAAGTGCTAGGATTACAGGCATGAGCCACCACGCCTGGCCATAAATATGTTAAAAGGTTGATATAGAAACAGATGACCGTGGCATTTAGGGTGTTTGGGGTGTTGAGGGAGTCAGGGGTAACTCCAGAAAGGATTGATAATCTGTGAATTGTCCTGAAGGGTAAGAAGGAATCAGCAAAACTCCCAAATTAAAAACTTTACCAAAAACATTTCATCTTAGTGCTAAGTCTACTATTTTCTACAAAATACATATTTCTAAATTTTTCATTTACTATTTTAAAATTCTTAGCTTCCGTTCTCATCCCTGATTAAAAAAAGATTTTTTTTTATCCTTTGGCTTCTTACATTCTTAATGAATGTGTTTATGAGTACTTTGGACTCCACTGAAAAAAATTACAAGAGGCCAAGAGAGTAGGATGAAGGGCCTTCTAGACAGGGGGAATAGACTGAGAAAAAAAAAAAAAAAAAAGCAGACGTTGGATACAAAGAAGTAGTTTCTGTTCTCATATAAACGTTCAGCATACACTGCAAATACAAAACTCAAGTTCCAAAGATAATTATATTAGAAATACAGATTTGGACCTAATTTCTAAGATGATGATGATGGATGGGTAGCTGGATAAATAGATGAGTTGGAGGTAGAAGATGTGGGGAGAGAAAAGACTCAGCGGGGATGGAAAGCACAGGGAGGAAAAATGGCCACCAGAGATAACAGAGCAGCCTATGTTAATGATCAACTGTGTGTTTGTTTTTTTTTCCTGGCCCAGATGGATAGCTCCCAGTTGATCCATTGTCGGGAGCTTGTGGCACATCACCTTTCTACTCTGCAGTCTTCCCTGCCTCTAAATTCCGTTTATGTCTACCGTCCCCTCAAGCACACCCTGGTGACCTGTGACAAAGGAGTGTTCAGATTACATCCCTCCTCTGTCCCAGGCCCAGACTTCTCCAAGGACAACAGCAAGCCAGAAGTGCCAGTCAGAGGTACAGCAGCCTTTTACCATCATCTCCCAGCTGCCAGTGGGTGCAAGCAGACCTCTACTAAACGCAAAGTAGAGGAAATGGAAGTGGATGACTTCTATGATGGAATCAAACGGCTCTATAATGAAGATAATGTCTCAGAAAATGTGGGTTCTGTGTGTGGCACTGATTTATCAAGACAAGAGGGACATACTTCCCCTTGTCCACCTTTGCAGCCTGTTTCTGTCATGTAGTTTTAACAAGTGCTACCTTTGAGTGTAAACTAAGGTAGACTACTTTGGGAATGAGAACATGCAAAATCAGGAAAGGCTGTAGAAGGAAATATACCTTAACAGGCTGATTTGGAGTGAGCCAGAAAAAAAAAATAAAACTCTCATTATTTGTGTGGCTAATTATAATGCAGCGTTATTTAAGCACATAAAGACCAAAAAAAAAAAAAAAAAAAAAAAAAAATCCAAAAGATCCAAACTTTGTTTAAACTTAAAAAATCTGTTTGTAGTATGTCAGTTGCACTTTTTTTCTGCCATAATGTAACGTAGCTTGCCCCGTCAAAAATTCAGTTAAAATTCATGGCCAGCAATCCTCTTCCCCCTCAGCATCCTGATTTAATTTTCCTGTTGCTTTTGCTTGCTTCTCCATTTAATAGTTACTGAACTTTATGCATGTTGATCTATATTGATTTTAACTGCAGTTGAATGAACAAATTATTTCAATGTGACAGCCATGACTCAAGTTCCAATTAGTCTGAAAAGGGTACTTTGGAATTGTCCCATATTAATCAGAGACAGCAATAGAAAAAGTTCTCATATTACCAGGTTGATTTTTGTGTCTCATTTCAAATTTTAATTTAAAATTATGGTTTTCATTTTTGTTTACCTTAAAGTGATGCTTAAAAGTGGCATGTAATTAGGACACTTAGATTTATTGAAAGCATTTTTGACATTTGTATAAAAGAATTTGTGATAAATATATCCAGGTGCTCACCAAAGAAACATGTATGTAACAAATTAGATTTTTCTAACTGATAGTTTTCACTCATTTATAATCAGTAGGAGAGACTGTCTAGATGTTGGGGCAGCTCTATGATTTGAGTCTGTAACATGTTATAACTGAATTTAGTACCCTAGTTTTGTTAAGCTATTAGGATTTTCTAATAGAACTTACTCCCCCTGCCTCCCCAGCCTATGTTTCTTTTAATGACTTCTGGATCCTGAGCTCCCTTTGCAGTCTGAAAAAGGTATTGCAGTCAGAACTGTGTACTGATGATAAAAGCCTCTGGTAGCAATAAAAAGTTGTCCTTAACTTTTGTTTTGTGACTTTTTTCTGGTTGTGAAGAGGTACAGGTTCCTGATTGGCTAGGCACTGTTATTTCAACTAGAGAAAACAATAGAAAGACCAAGAATACACTTACTGAAAATAAGAGGATCTGAATGTGATTGAGGGATATAGGTTTTAGACATAAGAATTTTTCTTTCGTGGTATTTTTTCACTGGTGCACTGTGAATCCTCCAAATAGTAAATTTACATCTTAATGTGACTGCTTGTGAGAGTAGGCTCAGACCCATATCTTTAAAATGTCATTTTTAGCCATTTTTTAATGTTCAGATTTAGCAGAACGAGTATTTTCAGGTCATCATCTGATTTGTAAAAAATTCTTGTGGTAGGGTTGACTACCTGTTTTATGACCTTAAAATCCAGTTAAATGGGAAGCATTTACTCACATGTCAGTACAGGGAGTGGGAGGGAAGACAGCAAAGGACTGGCTTCACAGACATTTCAAAAATGTCCTATCCTGATCTTCGTCTGTTTACTTCATCTGAATTGTGGGAGCTCTAAGAAGTTGACAACTGCATATGTTCACAGTATCTGCAAAATGACACAGATACTATGAAACTTCCTCCTATTTAACAGATGAGGACATAGTTGTGTTATGTAGAAAGCTAGGGATAAAACTGAGTTTAGAGTCAGTATTTCATTTGTAGTCCAGTAGCTGCAAATTGAGCAGAATGTTAAGAGGACAATAGGATTTTCACTTTTTGGTCTTAAGGTTTTCAACATTTACAAATTGCTGGTAAGTTAGTTTGGAACACAGCATTCTCACGGGACGCTGAATCGAGTGGGATAGTGGGTTGCTAGCCTTCATGCGTCAGAGCTTATTTAACCCATCGTTCAGTTCAGTGATAGTACTTTGGACACCTGGCCCTCAAAAGCAGTTTAACCTTGGCCACCGTTTCAGAGGCCTGAGCCCACTTCCTCACGACTTACTGTGGGCCCTTAGAGAACTGTGGCTTGTGACAGAAAGAGCCTAGTATTCTTGAACAGTGTAGAACTTTTCATTAATGTTCCGGTCGGGTGCGGTGGCTCACGTATGTAATCCCAGCACTTTGGAAGGTTGAGGCAGGCGGATCACGAGGTCAGGAGTTCAAGACCAGCCTGACCAACATGCTGAAACCCCATCTCTACTAAAAAATACAAAAATTAACCAGGTGTGTAATCCCAGCTACTCGGGAGGTTGAGGCAGAAGAATCGCTTGAACCCAGGAGGCGGTGAGCCGAGATTGTGCCATTGCACTCCAGCCTGGGCAACAGAGGAAGACTATCAAAAAATAAGAAAGTTCCTGTTGTTCAATTAGTTCCCTTTTTACCTGAAACTATTTTCAGCCTATCCCAAGTTACTTGTGTTAAACTTTGGCATCACATCACAAACTCAAGATCCAGAAACTTAAGCATTCTGCACATAATTGTTTTGTGCCTCCTGGTGGTTAAAAAACCTGTCACTCCGTGAAGCCTCTGGAAAGGCAAGGGAATATACCTGATGGGGATGGTAGTTATTCTCTAATCCTCCATTCAACCAAAAAAAAACAAAAAAACAAACCTAAAGAACATGTTCTAGCCCTTGAAGATCAGACTAGAAGCTAAATATTTTACTTCATTCTCTACGAGATGAATATAAAGTTAGTTATATAGCAAACTAGAAGTTTTCTCTACAGACAGACGATGTATTAGTTTGGAGGGAGAAGGGAAAGCTGGGAATGCAGAGTGCTCCCAAATGTCAGTAAAAGGTCAAATATGACCAGTTTGTCATAAATGTTCCTGACGTCGCCTTTGGCTGTGAAGGAAGGTAGAATGCAGCTCTTCACTCAGCCAAGTTGATGAGAATCTGAACCTATGTTCTTGTTGAGAGAATTAAGACACTGGTGTTTGTGCCCCCCAAGAAATACTATGTATTTTCTCCTGTGTTGTTAGACCCAGCCACTTGTGTGTGTGTCCTCTGTACTCTTTACAAACCTGAATTTTCAAGCTATTAAATTTACTCCTAGATTTCCTGAAGCAAGTTATGCTTGAGCATTAGTGCCCAAAGCAGCATGGTGGCTTTTCACTTGAGAAAATGTGGTTAAGCTACTGATGCACAGCCAACATGATGAGGAGCTTATCTTTATCTAAAGTAGTTTGCACATTTTCAGCTGGAAAGCGAAGATACTATGTCACAGGTTCTCACAAACAACCTGGCAGAATGCATCCCCAGTTTAACAGGGTTCAACTTCTAACTCATCTCAAACGTTTACCCTTTCTATTTGACATCATGAAGTTTTGTCTAACATGTAAATGTTACTTCTAAAGCCTCGAAAATTCTTTCAGTCTTTATGTTGAGAATGTCTCCTATACCCGTTACCAAATAATGCTATAAGCTTTGGCCACTAGATGGTGCTTTTAGAAAAATACAGCATCTTTTTAAATTTCTGGGAGAAATTGAGTTTACTGTATGTTAGTGAGCAGTTGAACACTCATCTGGTTGCTGAGCCAACTGTGTTGGCTTAGTTAGAAGTTCATATTACTCAAGGTACAGGAGACCTGTGTGTGTGAGAGACTGAGAGAACTTTGGCAAGATCAGCCAGGGTTAAGGGGCAGATGCTGACTGGATACCACGTTTCAGACCAAGAAAAACCAGAACCAGTCTTACAAATCCCAATTAGTGAGTTGTGTGGTTCTGCAAAGTAGCCTAGAAATACAATTGGGAAGGCTTGAATATAGCCAAGTCCCAAAACCTTGCTGCTTTCAGTATGAATTGGATTTGGCCAATCATTAGGAGAGAAAAGATGAAGAGCACACTTACTTAGCACAGCTTGCATCAAGAAATAGCAAGTTTTCCCTCACCATATTTAGTGGCTTTTATGATGTACTCGTATGTAAGACCAATGTCAGACATAACTCTCCCTTGTGCCAGTTTTACTTTAAAAGGCGTAATAAGATAACCAAGAATGTCTTATCAGATGGAGAAATTTGAGAAGAGCTCACTTTTTTAGTTCCTAAGAGCCTCGAGTTAAGGATGAAATGAGAACCTCTGCCTTTCTCTTAACTCTAGAAGTATAGCCTTCATAGCAGATCAAATGCCAAAACTGTTGACCTTATTGTGTTACACAACAGTAAGGTAGTAGAAAAGCAGTTTGAATAGCCCTAGGCCTAGTGAACTGGTCTCTCATTTCTTGGAAATAGCTTATTTTGTTAGGCAATAGGACACTCCAGAATGAAGGCCAACTTTAGGCAAGCAGCCACTACAAAGTGACTGGTGGGTAGCAGAATCCTTTTTGCTTTTCAGGATATGATCTATCTTCAGCAAACGATTTAGCATAGAAAAGGCTTGCCTTTTCTTTCACTCTTAACGTTGCTGTGCTTATATGAGTTATACAAGTTCAATTCATAGTGCATGGCTAAATCCCCAGTACCTAATGTAGGCCTGGTGCAGTATACAAAATAAAGTATTTGGAAAGAGGGAAGGAGGGGTTGGGGGAAGATGGATGAGTGAATAAGAAAAAAAGACAAGGAAAGCTAGAACTGCAACTCTCCAGAGTTCTAAACACATTGTTCACAGTTAAGCCCAGCTCTTTTGTTTATATAAGAGACAGGGTCTAGGTCTGTTGCTCAGGGTAGAGTGTAGTGGCACGATCCTAGCTCACTGCAGCCTTGAACTCCTGGGCTCAAGCAATCCTCTCACCTCAGCCTCCTGAGTAGCTAGGATTACAGGCACACACCACCATGCCTGGCTAACTTTAAAAATTTTTTTAAAGATAGGGTCTCACTATGTTTCCTAGGCTGGTTTCAAACTCCAGGCCTCAAGTGATCCTTCCACTTCTGCCTTCCAAAGTGCTGGGATTACAGATGTTGAGCCAATGCACCTGTCCAAGCCCAGCTCTTTATAGAATGTTATTCTGCTCCCCGTTCCCCACCCTCAAACACACACATTTATTTGTTCTTTTGTGAGACAGGGACCAAAAATATCTTGTTATAATAGCCTTTGCCTCCCCTGGTCTAGGTGCCATAACTTTGGAAGAAACTTTCCACAATGGACTGAAAGGCTGTTCATCTCACATCCCTACAAGTAACTGATTTGAGGCAGATGTGAAATCTTTTGTACCTCACGTGATGTTCCACTGACAACCAATAGGTCTCATTTATATATAGCTGTTAATCAGGAATAGCAAGGTAGGAAAGGGAGATGAGTAGACACCTAGGCTCCCAATTAGTCTTCTCAAATTAGCACATGCAACCTGGGCACAGTAGCTCATGCCTATAATCTCAGTATTGCGGGCAGCTGAGGTAGGAGGAATGCTTGCGGCCGGGAGTTTGAGACCAGCTTGGGCAACATGAGACCCCATCCCTACAAAAAATAAAAAAATTAGCCAGGCATAGTTGCTGATGTCTATAGTCCTACTTACTCAGGAGGCTGAGGTGGGAGGATTGCTTGAACCAAGGAAGTCAAGGCTGCAGTGAGCTGTGATTATGCCACTGTACTTCAGCCTAAACAACAGAGTGAGATTCCACCAAAGAAAAACAAAATTAATACAAGCAATCCCTTCACCAGCCCTGGGTATGCCAGTTGCTTGCTGGAGATTGACCTGAAAGACAGATGGCATCCTTCGCAAAAACTAGATACCATGGTCTTAAAAATTCAAGCACTAGGAACTCTGAAGTGAGCCACACTGCCATCACTGTCAGTCTCCAGGTGGGAAGATAAGTCAGTTGTGAAACAAAAGGTTTTAAAGGTGGCTTAAAAAAACTTTAATAGTCTTTTGTGTTTTTTATTATTTTTTTTGAGACGGAGTTGTGCTTTGTCGCCCAGGCTGGAGTGCACTGGGGCGGTCTTGCCTTACTGCAACCTCCGCATCCTGTGTTCACGCGATTCTCCTGCCTGTCTCCTGAGTAGCTGGAATTACAGGCACACGCCACCATGCCTAGCTAATTTTTGTATTTTTAGTAGACACAGGGTTTTACCATGTTGGTCAGGCTGTTTTCAAACTCCTGACATCAAACAATCCACCAGCCTCAGCCTCCCAAATGCTGGGATTACAGGTGTGAGCCATCGCACTCAGCCACGTATTTGTTTGATACCAGACCTGTTTACCCATAATCTGGGCCAATAGCAGGCCAAAAATAAATAAATAAACAAATAAATAACCAAATAAGAAGGAACTTGATAAGCACTGTTGACGGGAAAAGAAGTTCGGTCAATTATTGGGGGTGAGGACCTGTTTCTATCTGTCCAGCTCAGTGCATAACAATTGAGAAAGCTGGATCTCTCCTTTACACGTGTGCTGGGCTAATCTCAAGGAGACCATCTAGACTATGCTTGTATTAAGGCAGAGTCTGTATCTGAAAAGAACTAATATTTGTTTAAGATTGATGAAGAACAAAAAGCCTATTACCAATGGAAATAGGTTTAGATGGCTCACTTCTCCCTGCTTTGCTTTTCCACAATCTTGTTTGAGACAAGCCAGTAATTTTTATTGCTAGTAATTATACCCAAGATGGTTTCACATCCCCTACTTGGTCAGCCAGGAGAAAATCTACCAGTTTTATCAACACTAGAGAAAAAGAACTGCCTATTGTAAAATGCCAAATCAATGGCAATCTATCTTAGGGGAATTGAGATGGCAAGGCACTTGGTTGGCCAGAGGTGTACATGATCAGGTTCCCCTAGGTAACTGGACTGAGGCTAACCTACTGATAATACCCTCTGTTCCCTAACTCCTCCCATTAAGATGGTTAATATTAACTTCCTCTACTCTGGGAGCTAAAACAGAAAAACAAAAAAGGAAATAGCAACAACAGACACACATTTCTTACTTAAATACGCCTAATTTGATTTTTAAATACTGCTCAAAAAATATTTACAATCTGATGCAGAATTTGTTTTTAAAATGATAGAATAAAGTTAAAATATCAAAATAGGGAGTTTAAGAATAAAGTCACTTATATGTAGTGATGACAGTAGTCTCACACAACAGGAACTACATGTTTAACTTGCAAAACTGATGTCATGCTCTGGCATCAGCTGGTAAGGAGCCGCTATTCCTTTCCCACTCCACTGGTCACATTACTAGCAGATTTCTGTCCTTACAGATTATAGTGTAGAATGAAGGGGATGGCTTTTGATGCTGACATTTTGATCATTTAATGGCTCACACGTATCTGACTTTACTTACATTTACTTAGTTTCTTTCTAAGTAAAGGAAAGCTGCTTGCCAATTTGTTCATCCAATTGCTCTAAATAATGTCTTTCCAGGAATCAAGTGATTCAAGAGGCAGGGACTGCTGCTGCTTCATTTCACTGTCTAAAGGAACCATATGTTACCATTCTTATTCAGAGGGGAACACTCCTGAGGATCTTAATTAAATGCAACTCATGCCACCAACAGTATTTTTATGATCTACCTACTATGGAGCTGAAAAGTAAAGATGGAAATAAGCCTATCTACAAACAAGTAATGAAATTGAAAGATAACGAAATATATGTCCATGCTTTATAATACATATGATTTGAAAATTGTCCCTTCACTATGAAAACTGCCCCCAAGAAGTGACTGCTAACTAAAGTAATCTAGCCCTGAATCTGACTCATCACAAACAGGTCAGCATTAGAAATCACAGGCTCACTCAACTGGCAGAAGTATGTGTTTGGATATGGATGTTATTTTAAGTGATCAAGTCTGAATGCTTTGATTCTCAGCAGGTTGTTTTGCAGATATTGTAGAGAAATCCACCTAGGTAACTCTGAGAAGACAGTGTGAATCAGAACCATTGTTAATGATGCTGTTATCTGGGAGAAGAGATATGTACTTGTTTAGGGTTCATTTCCCATGGTCCAAAACATATGGGTCCTGGTAAAAAACTGTGGACACAAGGTACAGAGCTTCACAACAAATAAAAAGGCAGGGATGGGCCAGTAAGTTATTTTAAGGTATCTTTAAATATAAACTGAACCCCAGAGGCAGAAAAGTCATCTACCCAACACCGGCACATTTTAAACATGATTAGGATTTGTAGGTCAAAATCCCGTAACAAAAAAGGGAAGTTTTTGGTTATTTCCAAAACGAGGAAAGCATATTAAACAGAATCTTGTGACTTAAACTTCACTCAAGTGAGCTTAAAACTGGCATAATTTTGATACCAAAAGTAAGCTGAATAACCAATACAAAAAACAGAACTAACTGGAATTTTTCTCCCCCAAAACATAATCCCAAATCCAAAACAACTTATATAAGGGATGCAAGTAACAGAAAAAGTCAAATAAAACAACAGTGGTTCCTGAATTTAAAGGAAGGATGCCCACTTCTCTCTCTCTCAAGAGGCAGATGGTCAGCTGAAAAATAAAAACATTGTATCAATAGAACACTCCAAAGAAAAAAAATTGCAGCCATCTCTGTTCATGCAATATCAAATTTTTTTTTTTTTTTTTTTTTTTTTTTTTTTTTTAAAAAACCCCAAACACCAAAACAACCCATAAGACTAACAAAAGGAAGGAAAATGTTGCTCGGATCTTATGACCTGACGGTTGAGGATCCTGATCAGGCTGTTCAGATTGTGGCTCATGGGACAGAAAGGAGAGGAGTTACCATGAGATCAAGTTTGTTGGCCCTGGGTGTGGTGGCCCCCTCAGGTTAGGGTACACGCTGTCTTCAGTCCATCAGTTCTTGGATCAGCAGCTTCAAGAACATGACAGTTCTAAGCAAGGGGATCCCAGCACAAGACCTTGGGTCTTGGCTCACATTTTCTGTTTCACTCAATTTCCTTTTTCCTTTTTAATTAATATTATTGAATATGACTATTTTTTGGTAGTGGTAAGTCACTTCAGTATCCACTATGGGCAGACATTGACAAATACAAACAGCAGTGCAATATTTGACCCAGACTTTAAAAGAACAGGAGGCGATGGTGGAAATGAGGTAACTCTTCCCCAACACGTGTGAACAGACAGCTCCTGCTCTTCTAATGCTCTATGTCCATTAGGAGAGAGTAGGGCTTGTCAACAGGATGGTTACATAAAGAAGAAGCTACAGAAGAGAAAAAAGAAAGGTTCAGATTCAAATTTGATTAATGGCTTAAGAAAAAAAAGGAGCTTCTCTACAACAAGCTGTGAAAGAACAGCAGTGTGTCAGTTAACGGGGTGACTTCCTCAAGCTCGACGGGAGGGTGAGCAGCAGCAGGGAATAGGAGGCCAGTGAAGAAGACGATGCCTCAGCTGGGCACCAAGGCACATGAATTGGCAGGGTGGACAGGGACAGGCATGGGGGAAAAAGGGTGATAACATGATATGTGAAGTACAGGACACCACATGGCACGTATCTTTGAGAAACTGGTGTAACCCAGACGGCAGCCATTTGAAGTCTACCACACGAGGCAGGAAAGCATGAGACTCTTATCCCTATTTCTTTTATCCAGTAAGCACGTGTACATATGCAAACCAAGCAGTGACTAAAAAGAACTCACAAAAAAGGGCACACAAATAATGTTTGGGTAAAAATATATTTTCCCCCACTTTATGTCTTGGCACTAGTGATATATGCATAGATTACCTGTTCACCACTCTCCTACCTTAACAGATGCCAAATTACCAAGCATGTTGCTAAGTGATTACTTTCATATTTGAAAAAATGATATGCTTCACATCAATACAATTACTTTAAAAAAGACAAATGTCTAACATGCAGCTTACATATATGACAATTCTGCATTAACAATGAAAGTAGATTACACGACAGTTTTAGAAAACACATTGGTTATTTTCAAACAGCAGAATGACAAGGATCTACAACTACAGTTTAAGGCATATCAGCATATTTTAAAATTAAGAAATAGACAAAGTTCTAATGCTGTTCACAGCTTTTCAATTTATTTAAAAAATTCCCTTCATACCTACATACAAACTAGACTTTGTAGGTCTTAATTCCCACTAAAGAATGTGTCCTGTCAGTGGAACCAGGACTTTTCAAAGCTGAGACCTGACAATTCCAGACACTTGCAAATGGCAAAGCAAAGGGGTGGGAATGGACAGTTTTTGTAGGACCACACAGAGACAGCAGGACGTGGGTCGGTAATAGCTGAAAAACCTCACCCAACAGTTTGTATGTGAAACGGTCATGGAAATGTCAAGAAAGCAAGGAAACCAAGTCTGTTCATTTGAGGTGCACAAGATGTGGATTGTGTGTGTTACTGCTGGTGAGTCACAAAGCAGAGAAGGAAGATAAGTAATCTGTGCCCACTGTTACATTAAATAATTCCCATTGTTGAAATGCCCTTTTTGGAGAAAGCCTTAACCAATTAATAAAGAGCTTAAGTTGGGAAAACACAGTCTGAACTGCCAATAAATTCTCATCAATGCTTTTCCATCACATTCTACAGTACATGTGTTATGGAGATCTAAAGAAGAAGCAAAAAGATGGTCATTATGTTTGAACAAAAGATATGGGGGAAGGCCAGCTAGTTATGTAGGTCCCTCAACCCCCAAAAAAGAGGTGGCCACTGTCAGCAGTTAGCACCAGGGAGAGACCATTAAACTAAGATTAAAAAATTAAGTGGTCATAAAGGCATCCTAGCATAAAAATTTTTCTCTTGGTTTTCTCTAGTAGAAGATGGTAATTTCTCATTCTGGCTTTATTTGCCTTGCCAGAATCAAGGGCCCTCTGAGCTATCCAATGATGCCCATGAGGCTAGGTAGAGCACAGGCAGGGATTAATAATTTCTTTTTTTTTTTTTTTTTGGAGAGTCTCACTCCATCACCCAGGTTGGAGTGCAGTGGCGCAATCTTGGCTCACTGCAACTTCCATCTCCCAAGTTCAAGCAATTCTACTGCCTTAGCCTCCCAAATAGCTGGGACTACAGGCATGTGCCACCACGCCTGGCTAATTTTTGTATTTTTTGTAGAGACGGGGTTTCACCGTGTTTGCCAAGCTGGTCTTGAACTCCAGGCCTCAAGTGATCTGCCCACCTCAGCCTCTCAAAGTGCTGGGATTACAGGTATGAGCCACCACACCTGGCCTGGATTAGTAATTTCGGATTTCCAAATTCAGGTCAAGAAGTGGAATTTATTATGTGGTTCTTGTGAAAAAAATATAAATGTGGCCTTTTAAATATATTTAGTTGTTTTTTTGTTAAACAAAGGCTACTCAAACCATTACGTTCCTGCCCCCCTTGAAAAGAAAAAAAAAAAAATCCATCCATCCCATTTGCTTTCTCTAATTTTGAAAAGTCAGAAAGATCTCAAAGGTTTCTTACTACCGTACTTACATGCAAAGGCGAAAGCACATCCAATTAGATTTGAGGGTATCATTTATTCCGTGCAGAGCCAAGGACTACTGTGAAAAAAGGCATAGATACAGAAAGAAAAAAGAAGAGCAGCAATAACAAACTAAACAGGGCTGGGGAGCAGTGGCAGAAAAAAGTTCAGAAGCAATACATTAAAAAAAAAAAAAGCTTCTATTTGTTTCTTTCGACTTTTTATTCCCTGACTCGCCATATGATTTATTTTGCTGGGAAAAATTTAATGCAAAAAAGTCAATCCAATCAATAATCTTGGAATCAAAAAGTCAGCTGGATGCCTTTCGTTGTTATGCTCATTTTAAAAAAATTTTAGTGATGCAAGAGACAATTTAAAAGTGTACTTTCTGTACAAGCCACAAAAATGCTCACACAAGCGGTGGTTGGAACAAGCATACAACACAAATATTCAAGCTTTTGTCTGATGCACAGCCTATGAGCAAATTCAGCCCATGGTTTGAATCAACATGCCAGCTACTATTTGGCTGCTCCAGTTAGCTCCAGACTAGAATTATTTAAAAAAACAAAAGCAAAAACAAGAATGTTGGTCCAGTAGCTCCTAAACCTGTGAAGACTATGACTGCTGCTGTGTCTAGTGTGTAGTTTCTATTCCAGCTTTGTTTAGGCTTCCACGAAACTAATTTCCTTACTTTGCTTAGTTAAGCATATCAGTTCATGGAAGACCATTCCTTCTTTCCTCTAAGTATGGTTGAGGACAAAGAGAAGGAGAAAAAATCTTTGCTGAAATCAAAATAGAGACTTGTTCATTCAAAAAAGAAAGTGTGTGTCAGGGGAGATGAAGCATATTCTATCCTATTTACTTAATCTCTAACCGTGAGGAAAATGCAGAGGGGCAGTGGGTTCATGAGAAATGTTGTCCTTTCTACATGCATAGAGAAAGCTGGGAGGATCCTGTTAGTAGAGGGAAAAAAACAACCACACAGATGAAAGGATAAGCATCAGAAAGGAGCAGTATAGAAAAGAGATTAAATATGCACTCTTCCATACAAATTAGGCATTTAGTACAGGTTCTGGCAATATGGGCCAGTTCTAATCCCTGATGAGGCAAGGGCCTTAGACAAAGAGCCGGTGGAGCTAGCCAAGGTGAGGAAAATTCCAGACAATGATTTGAGACTTCAGCTGTTCTATTTCTTCTTTCTTTTATTGCCAAATACTGAAAGGAGACTAAGCAAGGAAGCTGGATATGAAATGTCTACCTTCTTGACTTACGGGTCATGTTGTGGTCCTTCCTATTTCCATCTTAAAATTGACAAGGCCTCCCTCAAATTTGTGCTACCAATGATACAGAGTTTATAGCAAATTTTCTAAGGGAAGTATCTGTGGAAATTTTCTCATGATTCGTGAAAAATTTTATTAGAAGTACAAGTATCCTGGAATCAGTCATTAGGTGCTCCCTTTAAGCCCACTGGGAACAAACTGAGGTGTGTTTGTGAAAGATTCCTTACTGTTAGTGGTAAGCAGGCTGTAGAAAGCCCATCATCCTTAGTAGAAGATTCTTCTGCTAAGCAATGTTATATGATCCAACCTTTAAGACCTCTATCTGTGAGAAGATCAAGGATGCACCAGTAAATGTGAACATAATCATAGTTTTCTCATACCAGTCTACTCCAACTTGGCCAGGATTGAAGGCAGGCATTCAGATACAGTTTCAAACCATGAGAGGAGACAGTCTGAACAGACCCACAAGCTCAGGCCAAATAATGTTATTGATTAAAATGAAAATGTCATGCAAGTATAAAAATAAAATATAATGCTTGCTCAGCAGTCTGTCTACGTACAAATCTACCTTGGCTTGGGACAAGTGTGGAGAAAAGACAGTGAGTTCAGGGATTGTGCACTCATGGAGATGAATCATCAAGAAAATGCAAACTCTTGTCATGGCTATTCAGGTTTTTAGTTCAGCTGCTGAGGCGGTGAGAAGTTTTCATGTCAGACGTACAGGTAGCATTTTACCCCCCTTTCCTCTGTCCAAAGCGACATACAAGTAACAGGCCTGCTTCGTGCTGCCATTCAGAACAGGCATAAAAAGCAAATCATTTACTTTCCAGAAACAGAGTCCAGCTGCACAGAGCATTTGCGGTTATTTGCTTGTTCTATCATTTTCTACCACCCAACAACATTCAGCAAAACGAGTTAATAATAGTTACTGGTGTTTGAGGAAGGGTAAAAAAATAAAATAAAATAAAACTAAAGAACACACATGGCAGAGATACGATATTACTGCAAAAGCAGGTGAATGCGGGAACATCCTTGGCTTGCCAGGCTTTATGTGAAGCTTGCACTGCAAGTTAAAAAACAAAACAAAAAAGTTAGAAATAATAATAAATTAAAAAGAAAGGAAAATTAGGAGCGACAGCACCAGCATTCAGTGATGGTGAATGCTCATGCAATGATTATGGAATTGACAGAAATTAAAACCAAAAATTTGAGAAGGCTACTCTACATGACAAGCAAAAGCAAAATTTAATACTGAATTAAAGACATACGGTTAGTTTCCATTTGTATGTAATTTAGAATTCACAAGTGACTTCTTGAAACCACTGCATGTCTAGTGGGAGGATTTACTGTTTGACTTTTGTTTTCTCAGATAACACAAAACCATTATCTATTAGGTTTGGGTGTCCCATTAGTACTGAATAGGAGCTTCATTTTCCACTTCTGAGCTGCTGAAGGAGTCAGAGAATAAATATACAATAAATGCCTTTGTACAATTGACTTGAAGAAAAGGTCTAAAGCAGTTTAGGGATTGAAATTACATAGTGAATGGAGGACATGCTATTAATCTAGTTGGGTAGGGGAAAAAAAGGATGATCACTGTAATGGTTACAGCTACAGCAATGCCAGGAGCTTTCCCCCCTTCTTTTAGGTACAAAGCAATGCCAAACCCACGGTCCACATGTCTAATTTTAGGCAAGTGCAAAACATGCAACCTTATTCCTTAGCAAGAATCAAAACAATTTTTTTTTAAAAGATGAGTGGATGGTTGGGTAAACTGTAGTTATTAGATGTCAAGTATGGTTTTAAAATGATGAATTTTAAAACTGTCTTTTGGGATAGATGCATCTTAACCAGCAAATGCCTGCTGGCAATTGTGCAGACAGTTTTCAGAAAAGAGGAACACTGTCCACTGACCAACTTACCCCTGGGCAGTCCCACCACTGTGGTATAGCCGCAAACAAGGAAAGTGACTTGGTGGCCAGAGATGGCAGAAGGTGGGGTCCAGCTAATGGCAGTGCCAGGGTTAGTTCTACTTTGCCTGTCATCTTAGGAAATGTTATACACTCTCATGCCACTACAGGTCAAGGAGAAGTATAAAGCCTTACCTACATTAAAAAAGGAGCGTGTCATTAGAATAGAAAAAAGAGAATTTAAAACTATTAGAAAAACTAAGTTAGGCTTGGAGGTGGAAGCATAGCAGGTAAATAAGTAAGCATCTGCCTTTTCATTTTCTACCTATAACAAAGTCAGTTCCTGAATGGCAACTCCCACATCTGCTCCAGCTATGCTAGGAGGCATCTTCCCAGCTTTTTTCAAAGTGCTGCTCTGTCTAGCCTGGCCACTGTCTTTCTGCAGTCCCTCTAACCAAAACACTCCACTGCCACTGGCAGTAACAGGTGTGATTTTTTTCTTTTTTCTTACTTGGACACTTCAGGCCTCCAATGGCAGTTGCTTTCACTGTACAAATGTAAAGTGTGGAAAAGGGTAAGGACCTAGAAAAAGTTATACAAAAAATATGTGCCATTGTCAGGTGCAAAACCTGGTGACTACTCTGAACCAAATTAAGTATAATATCCTTCAAAATAAATGAGAATATATAAATAAGCTAAAATAGAATCCACACAGGCTTCATAGAAACTTTGAAAGCATTACACATTGGTAAGGCCCCAGGATACGAAGGAAATAACCTAACATGTTCAAAAGGGCAAGGAAAAACCTCCCTACACTGGGAAGTTTGTTACTAAATAAACTTTTCTAAAATGGAGGCACAATAATGATCAACTCTTGGAATTTTTATTGCTTAAAGGCACGTCTAGCATACACGAAATACTCTTTTAACACTGCTGGTCTTTTAGAAACATTCTTAGCTTTAAAACTTGAACCTTTATGCACTGAGTGCTTCAGGGTGAAAAGAAAAACTTGACTTTGTGTTTCCTAAGCTATAAGTCAGCAGTTTTTGTCTCATTCATACCTATAGATGTATGTGTACACACACACACACACACACACACACACACACACACACACACCCCATATCCTTGGTTAGTTTAGTTTGGATTAACAAAGGTACAATGCCAAATGGCTTTCATCTGTCTTCACTGGAAGAGTCACTGTAATCTCTGAGTCTCTGCATGGGGAACATCACCATTAGTGTTAGATGCTCTCCCGACACGCATAGCTACAAAGGGTTTTCTTAGATTATAATCTATGTGGTTGTTACTCTCAGAATTAATCCAGCATAACTAAATTCTGGGCCTTGAACTCCTTTGGTCACTTGGATCTGTGCCAACTCCAAATAAAATCACAACCACTTCTATTATTGTTCAGAACATTTGCCTCCTCCCTTGCTCTGGTGATACATTTTCTGCTGTCTCAGAGCTCAGAATGTCAAAGTTTGTAAAGCAGGATTTAAAACTCTCTCAGTATGTCATTGTAGCAGTCCATTTTTATTTTTACTGCAGGCAACATGAGATTCCTTAGGGGTGAGCCTACTGCACATTCACGAAGACTAAGTGGACAATAGCACTGTGCTCACTTTTCCCTATAACACATCTCAATTATTGTGCAGAGACTTGATCCTATGTACTCCATGTTTAAAGAATGTAATTCTTTATGTGCTTGAGCATCAATGTTTTTGTTTACTTATGGTCAGCTTTTTCCCTAGAACCTTGGCATGTAAGGCAAAAGAGCAAGACTTCCTGAAACAAGTTCTGAGTTGCTTTATATTAAATAGCTGCCCTAAAGCACCGTACATTAGACAAAGGAGGGCAGCATCTGCATATTTGTCATTGAGACACCACAAAGGTTTTCCTTAGTGGTATTCTTACCATCGTGCTTCCTGTCAAAACTGATAGCTATTGACATAAAACTAGGCTTTACAATGATTCAAAGGAGAGCTTCAAATCACAGGAGAATGTCAAGGCAGGCCTAAATCTCCCACTGGTTTCAGGCAGCTGCTACTGGAGTATCATAGGAAGTGACCAACTCAAGAGCAGAATCTGACCCTTTGGCACATGACATTAAGACCCTATTTAAAAAAACCTTTTATGAGTGGGTTTAGGTTTGGCTTGAGGTTGGCAGAGGTGTCAACTGGATAGGCATTTGGATCCCATTTCACAATAAAACAATTCATCATATTGAATTTAGAGGAAACTAGTGGCCACTAGCAGCTCTTCCAAATGTTTCATTTTGGGAATGAGACTTTCAGTGACTGGCTTACGAAGTCTTACAACACAGAATAGGAAAATAATTTTAACAATTGTGATTTTAGGATGCTCTCTATCAAGAGTCATGAGAATTGTCTTCAGAGGGTGCTGAAGAGACATCAACCTGTCTTCTTTGAGACTCCTAGTGTTGGTGTGGAAGATGCTACTGGAGACAACAGGTTCCTCCAGGCCTGACTGCTTGGTCAATGTGGTCAAGTTTTATAAATTAATCTTTGTGTACCTTTTAAAAAATTTTAAAAACCTTCATCATCTTCCCTGCACTGTAGAGAAAATACTTGCTTTTATCTTTCTGGTAAAGGACCAGTTTCCAGTCCGTAAATGGGAAAAGTAGAGACATGCAAGAGGAATAAATTGTTAGAGGTCCCCAATACAGGGGGGTGACACCTGCTTACTTTTTCTTATCCTTGTCTTTCTTGGTTTGCTGGGCCCCAGATTGCTGGGCCTGGGACTGTAGTAACTGAGCCGCTGCTTTCTTCTTCTGGAAGTTGTTCACCTCCTCCTCAAGCTCCTTCTTCTTGTCTTCCACTTTCTTCTTTTCTTCTTGGTGTGTCCGCTTTAGAAGGTCAAACTTCTCGTGAAGCTGGAGAGAAAAAGAAAACAGGCTTGTTGAACGGAATGAAAATCCTTTTGACGTAAAGTTCTTTGGATCTGTTCAAAAAACAAAACATGGCCAGGCACAGTGGCTCACGCCTGTAATCTCAGCACTTTGGGAGGCCAAGGCGGGTGGATCACGAGGTCAGGAGTTCAAGACCAGCCTGGCCAAGATGGTGAAACCCCATCTCTACTAAAAATACAAAAATTAGCCAGGCGTGGTGGCAGGTGCCTGTAATCCCTGCTACTCGGGAGGCTGAGGCAGAGAATTGCTTGAACCTGGGAGGCGGAGGTTGCAGTGAGCTGAGATCGTACCACTGCACTCCAGCCTGGGTGACAGAGACTCCGTCTCAAAAAAAAAGAAAACAAACAAACAAACATGTGTCATGTGGCTGCACTGGCTTTAATACAGGTGTAAAGTACCATTTTGCTGACTTCCTGGAGGAGCTGAGCTGGGATGCTGAAGAGCATCCCTCAAAGTCCCAGACTCCTGTGACACTTGAACTCCTTCGGACTAAAAATTCCTTCGCTCTGTTGCCCAGGCTGGAGAGCAGTGACGCAATCTCAGCTCGCTGCAACTTCTGTCTGCTGGGTTCAAGCAATTCTCCTGCTTCAGCCTCTCGAGTAGCTGGGATTACAGGCATGCGCCACCACGCCCAGCTAATTTTTGTATCTTTAGTAGAGACGGGGTTTCACCATATTGCCCAGGCTGGTCTCGAACTCCTGACCTCGTGATCCTCCCACCTTGGTATCCCAAGGTCTGGAATTACAGGCGTGAACCACTGCACCTGGCCAAAATTAATTATGATCCTAACAAAAAACTCACCCTAGTGGTAAAAGTGGTTCTTTACCTCTGGTCCTTTTTTAAAATGTATAAAAAACATTTACTTAGAAATATATACAATGACTACATATATGTATGTGTTTGTATATATATACATATATGTATGTGTTTGTATATATATACACATATATGTGTATGTATATATGTGTATATATGTGTGTGCGTATATATATGTGTGTGTGTATATATATATATATATGCATTATGTATTAGCTACTTAAATAATGTGTTGGGAAATTTCTGGCCCTTGAGGGAAGGAAGGGGAAGAAGAAAAGCAAAGGAAGAAGAAAGAAAATGAAAAAGAAAAGGAAAGGAAGGAATTCTAGACAATTTTAGATTTTTTACCCAGCATCCCCTTGGTTCTTGAAGCCAACAGCAAATAAGGCTCAACTTTCTCTGCAGCAAAACCATCTTGAGTGCTTAGCTATTTAAATAGCCTCTAAATTTCAGTAGTGTTTAGACAAAATAAATTAAAACAAGAAAATGAGGAAATTTATTTAAATGATTTCACTTAGAAACATATACAGACATTGGTCAAACACTTCAGATACCCATTATTGACCAGCAGAAATAGACATTATGCACACAAGCGCACATACACACACACACACACACTCAAATACAATGGGATGAGTGTTATAGTATAAATCTATGTTAACTTCTAGGAAGCAGTTAATCTGGCCAGGGGAGGGGACTAAGGTAAGGCTGAAGCAGGGAGTGCGAGCCCCGTGAGGGCAGAAGCACGGGCGCAGATGTGGAGTGCAGGCTTTGTGTCAGATCGTTGTCTCCCAGACACTGCCAAAGTCTAGCTGAGTTGGCCGATAGACTAAGATGATAATAATAGTCCCAGAATCCCAAATCTCATGTTTTAAGACTTGTAAATTGAAGAAACACAGAGCTACACAGGCCATGTGATCAGATCTGGAGACCTAAGATCTAGTTTTAGTCTCGGTTTTGCTGCTAACTAGGTATGTGACTGCAAAAATAGTTTTAACTTTTATAACCTGTTTGTCATCTGTAAGACAGGGATGAGAATATCTGACCCATTTTCCTGGCCAGGTTGGCAGGTCACTCGTGACAAAATGCATGTAGAAAGTACTTGGACCATCATGAAGTCCTCTAAAGTGTGATGTATTTAGAAAATCTCTCTCTTACAAATCTTTCCCTTGAAGCAGGACAGATGGCTTACCTCTTTCTCTGCCTCCTTAAGTTCAGCTTCTTTCTCCTTCACTCTCATAACAAACATTTGTCTCATTTCTTCTTCTTTCTTCTGCAGTTCTCCCAGGAATTCATTCCTTTTTGCTTCATATGTCTCCTGAAGACTATTGAAAATCCACAAACGAAGGACAGCATCATGAAATTGTATACTAAGAAATTTCAGTTCACATAATTTCTATCTATCTACTTTCAAAACATAGATAAAGCTGCTGCTTGCCAGATCAAAGCATAAGTAGAATGACACTGTTTTGCTTTTAGTTATGCTGTGGTTGGAAAGACAAGTGCATCAAGAACTAGAAATCAGCCAGTAAGCACGACACAGCACTAAAGGTGTGTCTCTGACTAGCCAAGTTTTATCTTACATATATTCATACAAGGAAAACCTGGGCTGAGGAGGTGGAGGTGGTATAGAATTTGAGAAGATGGAGAAGGCCTGCTATAGGGGGAGAAATGAAGAGGCACCGGAGTCCCACAGATCCGGGTTTGAATTTGGGTCATACTAAGTAACCGGCTGTTCTTAGAAAAGCACAGCCTCCCTCAGCCTCCAAGGTCTAAGATGTGGATACAGTGACACTTACCTTCTAGGGATATGACCCTGAGAATGAAATGAGGGGAAGGGAATAAAACATCGAACATATAGTCAGTGCCCAGTAAATGGTACCCTCCCCTCTCATCTCCCTCCAGCCCCCAATGTGGAAAATAGACCCAGCAAGTAAACTAAAGAGACAACATTACCTTTAAAGGTACTGTAGAAAATTGCTACTTTTCAAGTTATATTACCCAGTTGTAAATAGAGCAGGGAGAAGTTTAATTTTTATTTTCAATTCTATCCTCCTCCTGACTGTCTTGGAAGTTAGAGCCCAATATTCTACATTGAATGTTACAGCTCAGCTTTATCTCTAAGTCAAAACAAATATATTTACAGAGAAATCACTTTGGTAACACAGCCTAAGAAAATACACCCCCACTGCAACCCCCACATACACACAGAAACATTTGCTGATATTTTATAAGGAGCTATTTCTCTCTTTGTCTTGTAGTTTCCCTACAACAATTGTTGTATATTAACCATCTGCAGTATATCTGCCTTTCCCATGGACCAAATTCATCCAAAGTGTAGACTACAAACTGGATAGCCACTCTGGATGACCCCTGGCACCATGCAGACCACCACATATCATTTACATCTGTCCATTTACATGAAGAAAAAGGAAATTCAGGTGATAGGAGCATACATGCATGTAGATACACACATCTATAATGAACCACACAACTAGTTTAGTATTAGAAAATGTATTAGGCCAAGCATGGTGGTTCACACCTGTAATCCCAGCACTTTGGGAGGCCGAGGCAGGAGGATCACCTGAGGTCAAGAGTTCGAGACCAGCCTGGCCAATATGGTGAAACTCCATCTCTACTAAAAATACAAAAATTAGCTGGGTGTGGTGATGAGCACCTGTAATCCCAGCTACTTGGGAGGCTGGGGCAGGAGGATCACTTGAACCCAGGAATTGGAGGTTGCAGTGAGCTGAGACCATGCCATTGCACTCCAGCCTGGGCAACAGAGCAAGACTCCATCTCAAAAAAAGAAAACGCATTAATTATGCTGGTTTATACTTCAATAATTAACACGGTTATTAGTTTATTAAAAGTAAGTTCTCTTGCCCTTGCCACTATCAATAGCACCTGTTTATGAATAATCAAGTGTTTTGAGTTTCCAGAGGTGCATTTCGCTTTCACATTATCTTACGAGATAAAAACATGTTTGGTCAATGTTAGTGTTAGCTAATATTAATAGCAATAGTTGGACTTCAAGTTTAAGATCTATAGCAATGGAGATAAAGAGAAGTATACTGATAACAAAACTATAAAATAATTCATGAAATTTTGCATATTAGCTTATAATAAACTCTTCATCACGATTATTTAGGTCAGAATTGCCAAAGGTAGAGGATGACTCGTCCCTCCTATGAAATTTTACAGAAAACTCAGTTTCTGTTTTCTGTATTCTGTTGATTTTAGAATAATGAATATATCTCCCTCTTCTTTCTAACAAACAATGGAAACTTTGATAGAAACACTACCCAAAGTGTATTCCAGAGACCACCAATTTCAAGAAAGGATCTCCGAAAGAGGGGCTCCAACGTCAAAAGACGGAAGGGAGAATGGTGCCCCTGCTATCCTTTTAGCAGATTCACAGTGCATGGTGGATCTCCAACCCTGGCCACACAGCAGGGGCACTGGGCACATTTTGCTGCATACACTTTCCTAAATACAGAGTCCTAAGTTCAGTCCTGGAGAGGCTGATTCAGGATGTCTAGTAAGGCAAAATGGTCTAGTTTTAAATGCTTCCCAGGTCATTTGATGCAACTAGTTTGCTAGTTTTAAATGCTTCCCATGTGATTTGATGTAACTAGTTTGCTAACTACCGCTTGTCTTAAATGCTCCGAGAAGCCCTTCAGTAAAACAATCTGTTTAACTTGATTGTCTTAGAATCCTCCAAATTTGTCGGATCATGGAAAATTTAGGCAGTTCACTGATAGAATGTGCTCTGGGTAATGCTACCCTAAATGCTGAGAACTCACTAAATGACTCTGCCTTATCCAGTCCCAACCACAAGCCATCTTATGAAACTATGAATCACAACTCAATTGTGGGTCTTAACCAGTATGTTAAAAAGTTTAAGAGTAGGCATTACTACACAAAATGTGTATGCTGGATCGTGATGGAAAATGCTTTTTAAGTGAAGCTTGCAGTCCAAAATTGGAAAGCCTAGTCCCAGAGAAAGCCTAAGGAGCAACTTTGCCATTGGCAAGATTAGCTTCAGACATGAGTCTGGAAGCAGTTTTGACACCCTGGGCCAGAGCAGGCAAATGGGCTCAACAAATGCTACTTCTTATATCATCGTGTCTTAGAATGTGAGCCAGCTTTTGAACTCTGACATTGGAAACAATGATCAGGAACATAAGACAGAAGCCATAAAACCTTACCCCAAGGAATCATAACTGTAATTAGTTACTTACAAATAACTTAGAACCATAGCATCCACGGAATCAGATTTCCAGACCCTCTGCCAGTTGAGTTGTCCACTAGAGATACCACAAGCCCTCACTAATATTTCCAGTCATTGAAGACCAGTTCAGAAGGAACTGGCTCATATTCAGTAAAGATATCCAAAGTGATTTTATGTCTTTTTTTTTTTTTTGAGACAGGCTCCTACTGTCTCACCAGGCTGGAGTGCAGGAGCAGGATCATAGCTCACTATACGCTCGAACTCCTGGGCTCAAGCGATCTTCCCACTTCAGCTTTTTGAGTAGTTGGGTCCGAACACAAGCATGTGCCACCATGCCCAGCTAATTTTTTTAAAAATTTTTTGTTGAGATGAAGTCTCCCTATGTTGCCCAGGCTGGTCTTAAATTCCTGAGCTCAGGTGATCCTCCTACCTCAGCCTCCCGGAGTGCTGGGATTTCAGGTGTGAGCCACTGCACCCATCCCTTTAGTGGTATCTTTTGCAACTTTTAGTTCTTCAAACCTAATTTTTAATTACAGTTATTAATACCCTTTTCTAAGTGAGAAATGTGTACCTTTTTCACAAGATTTTAGATTGATTTGAAATTGAGGATTTTATCTTGTAATTTCCTCTTAACAGCCCTTGGGAGAAGCAGGTTTTGCTTGTGGAAGTCAAAGGAAGAGAGAACGAACACAGACACTTCAGTTCATCCTTCATTCTGGTGATTCACACAGCACGATTCTCTCTCTGTTCTTATCAAAAAGCACCTAGTGGAGGGCAGGCCAGAGTATGATCATCTCCACCAGCTTTTGTGAAGTGGAGCAATACACATGTGAATTCATTTAATCCTTACAACAACCCAATAAGGTAGCCATTACTATCACCTCCCACTTTATAGATGGAGAAACTTGGACACACAGGTAATTTGACCAGGTCACACCACAAAGAAGTAACAGAACCAGGACTGAGCCCAGGCTGCCTTGCTCAGATAAGAACTCCATCTCCTGCACTGCATGGCTGGTGTACAGAGGCCCAGGCACTCCTAAAAACAAGTGAGTCTCTGGGGCCTGGACCTCATTGGCCTCTGAGAAAATGGTGGTAACTGAGTGCTTGGTGTGAGCTGAACGGGGGTGAAGCAAGGAGACGGTGGTGTTCCGAGGTGAGATGGGAGCAGCTTGGGCAGGTACTGTTAGGAAAAGCGCTGTGGCCTTTCAGGAGAAAGGAAGCAGGGAGTGGCTCATGGGAAACACGTGACGTCTCCTCTTCTACCCTATAATGCCAGCCAGAAAGGGGCTGGGGTCTGGAGGAAGGAGAGGCCTGGGTCCAGGGAAGCATGGGTGCTCTGGGTGGTAGAAGCATGAGTTTCAAGGCTTCAGGGCAGCAGCCGGGCATGTACAGGGGGCGGATAAAGATGAGCTTGGGAAAGAGCAGATGAATGCCTGGTTATATACATATTCTGCCACAAGACAATGAAGACGCAAGTGTGAATGCAGGCAGGTTTAAAGGCAACCCAGGGACGGGCTCCGCTAGCTTTACTGCCGTGGTGTGCTGCCAAGGCTTGAATACAGCGTCTGTGTGCACGCACTGCTCCTCCTTTTGCCTCACACTGTGTAACATACACAGTGGCACTGCCTCTTACTAGACTTGGCGTTAGAGGTCATTCTCTGTTTTACAAACATGTACTGTAAACACAAGTGGGGCCCAGAGGACAAATGGTGAATGAGGGTGCTCACTGGGAAGGATGAACTTCACTGCACACCCATGCAGAAATCCTGTGCTTTGAGAATATAATAAAACCTTAAGCCCTTGATTTATACTCCTCCAAGCTCAGCCTAAATTCACATGGAAGATCCATCTTCCAAGCACATCCAGAAATGGTGACTTTACAGATGAAATTCTGGAAAATCACTTCAATCAACTGTGGCTTCTGCTTTTCCTTAACTCTGTCATCCTCCAAACAGAGTCACCTCACTCCATTCCTCCCTCTCAGGTGCACAGGAAGTGCTGAGGGTGCCCGAAATTCTTCAAAGGGAAAGGCCGAGCCCTTTTAAAAGTAGTGGTTTCCAAGAAAAGGAAAATCAAATTCATTTCGTATCACTATTTACCAAGACATGTGATTCAAAGCCAACTTTTGGTACCAAGTAATCTTCCCTAAACCAGGAGGGACATCAGAGTTTGAATGAGTGGTCTAAGAGGAGAAATTGTTTCCAGTTGAAATGGAAAACCTGGTCCCAGTTATCGAGATGTTGGAAGGTATTTATTTTTAGAAGGTCCACTTTTTTCTAATTTTCTTATATATGGAAAAAAGTAAAGGCCTTGGTAATATATATGTGTGTGTATATATATTATATGTGTATATATTATATATTATTATATAATTATATCATATATTAGTAATACATTATATATAATTAATATATATTATTATATATATACAGTGTGTGTGTGTGTGTGTGTGTGTGTATATACATTTTCCCTTTTCATCATCAAAAAGTAAAACTCAGGCCAGGGGAAATGGATCCAAGTGGGGAGGGGAGATATGGATAAAGCATGCTCTCTAAGTATCACGCAGCCTCCGTGATGTCCCTCACCAATCCTGAAGCCCCTGAAACAGAGAGAACAAAGCAGTGGGCTTGCCCAGCAGCTGTCCCTTGCAGAAGCCCTGCTGGGCCTACCCAGCTCCACCTCCTCCTGGTGGGCAGTTACTCTGGGCTTGCAGGAAATGCCTTAATTAAAATGCCGGACACACAGACAACTTAGCAGGCTGTGCGTCTGCAGCAGCAGGAAATCCTCACAATCCTTAGGCTCCCAGGGATCCTAAGGAACCCAGTCAAGATGGTGGAAGGACTTGGTCTTGCCTGTCCCAGTAGGCAAACTTAGGCCACTGGGCCCTTCCTGGTGGTGTAGATAGCTAAGGGTAGCATCACAGACTCTTCAAATTCCACAGATTCCTGAGTTGAAAGAAACACAACTATGCCAAATGGCTCTGAACATTTTGAGAAGTAAAACACTTTGGGAGGTAAATAACCTCTAACAAACTCAAGAAGCAGTCACATGCATTCTAACTTTTGCATGCAGTTCACAGGCTCCAAGTTACGATCTCGTCTAGGGGTTGGGAAACTACAGCCTGAGGACCAAATCTGGCCCCCCATCTGTTTTTGTAAATGAAGTTTTACTGGAACACAGCCATGCCCATTCATTTACAGTATGGCCTATGGCTGCTTTCGGATGACAAGGGCAGAACTGAATAGTTGTGACAGAGACAGTTTGGTCTGCAGAACCTAAAATATTTACTATCTAACCCAGTATGGAAAAAAATTTTTTTTTACTGGATCTAATTATTCCCTGATCTGGATCAGCTCCTCATTTCACAGATGAAGAAACTCAGGCCCAGATGGGTTAAGAACTTGTAGCGTAGCAGGACCAAGAACTGAACCCAAACTCCTGACTCCTAGCCCAGTGCTCTTCAACACTGTCTGGATTTGAATGAAGGTGAGGGGAAAATGAATTCAATTTTATGGCAGTTCCTTTTGTTCCATATCTCTTGGCATGAAAACAAATATTTTATGTAATACTGAAGATGGCCTTTCCCACACAGAAACAATTTCATCAGGTTTAGTAACCATAAAGAGGACTTGATTTTGTAAGGACTGTTCTCTGGTAAATGCATTTCAAGGTTCAATTAGCTAAACCTGTGTACACAAAAAAGTGTCCTACACCTCGCCTCAGAACATGACTTTCACATGGTTGGAGATGGTCAGTTTTGCAAGCTGTCAGGGCAGAAGTGAATGATGCAATCTTGGCTAGAAGTTAACTTCTTGGTAAGCCCCTTGTCCGGGTTCTGCATTTGTTCTCACTGCATACACACATGCTCATGGAACTCCTCAGTAGCCCAGTGCCAGGTGACAAACCCAGGCATTCCTAAACTATCTCTAAAGCAATTGCAAGAAAATAAATTCCCTCCTACAGACCCACGGGGACAGAATCTGCTGTGCACAGGCTGCCTCTGGTTCTATTGTCAGCCAGCTTGTAGACATCAGAGTGTGTTGTAGGCCAAAGAGGAGAAAGACGGGTTTTTTTTCCTCAAGGAACTATGGCCCTCAGTTTGTAAAGGCACAGAGCCCAGACACACTTCACACCACCTGAATTCAAATCCCCATTAAGAAACAGCTTGGGGGCCAGGCGCGGTGGCTCACGCCTGTAATCACAGCACTTTGGGAGGCCGAGGCACTCCAGCCTGGTGACAGAGCAAGGCTCCGTCTCAAAAAAAAAGAAAAAGAAAAGAAAAGAAAACTGCTTGGGCACCATCTGGACAATCCTCTCCTCGACCAGGAGGTGGTGAACCTGGCCTGGCAGCCTCACCCCACACCTTTACCCAGAACCATCCCATGACTCACTACGGTGTGGGCAACAGCACCCCAGCCTTGCCAACCCTAACCCTACCACTGGATTCTGACGGGGTCTGGGCTTCGGCTAGGGTATTAATTCTACATCCATTTCTCCCCTTCACATTTTGCGTCTCCATCCGTCAGTGATGTGAGAAAATACACAGATCTCCTAAAAGCTATTCTCCTTTCCTCCTGATTCTTTGTTGTTAAGAATTTTACCGAACCACTGAAAGCTAATAGCAAAAGTGCTTGACAAAGGAAGAGCCTTCGGAAGTTAAAGGTGTTTGGCAAAAATGAATGGGGCAAACTGTAATCAGCAGCCGCACCTTTGTAAATATATGGACCAGGCTCTGTACCTCTGCAAGAGAAGTGGCAGAAACCTGGACTCAGGACCCAGATGGCAAGAGCTCAACATCACACCATTGTTTACTACTTGGATGACCTTGGGCAGTTTGTTTACACTTTCAGTGCCTTTGTTTCCTCATCTGTAGAATGTGGATAATAATGACATCAACTAGGTAAGTTAGTTGAGATAATGCAAATAAAGCAATTATCGCAATGCCTGACAACATATGTATTAATCTTCACCCACCAGATCCTTCCATCATCACCATCTCAATCCAGCAAGCATTTCTGTGATGTACCAACATGCCACTCTCGCCACTGTCTGGGAGACACCTGATTGCTAGATGCCTTCATACCTGAAGGGTTTGCTGTCAGGGTCAGTGTCCTTGAACCCCATCTCTTCAAGCTTACAGCGTCGGTACAATTCATAGTGGCGGGTGTGAGTCTGCTCTCGCAAGTCCTCCATGTTCACCCGGATCAGCATCTCTCGAAGTTTCACAAAATCGCAATGATTTTCATTCTCAACTACAAGAGATGGGGGAAATGGAGGAAGTGGGATTAGCAATGATGTCACTGAAATATCTGCAGTGATGCTTCCAAGATGTTATTACCATCACTCCTGAAATCTCTGGGGTCTCAAGACCATCTGAAGATCCTTTACTGGATTCACCTTACATTCCTGACAAAGACAAGATTTCTGACAACATTGACCATAATACTGATGACAACGCTGACTGCTGAGTGCCTACTCAGCACAGAGCACAGAGGGAGGAGCTTGAAAACAAATATTGTCTTTACCCTTCATAATAACTCTGCCAACTAGATGTCATGACTCTTTGCAGACGCAGGAGCTTGGTGAGCAAGCTGACCTCCCAAAGAAAGGTAGCAGAGTCTAGATTCAAATGCCAGAACATCTGGCCCAAAGCCAGATGTATTTGTACCACTCCATGCTGTCTATAACTGTGCAGGGCCACTTTTACATACCACTTCATTTAATTTTATCAACAACACTAGGAAGAAAGGAGTTTTCTTATTGTAGAGAAATTAGTAAGAGTAAGAAAAATTGTATTTTTCCCAGGGATCTCAAAGGTACTGTTTCTTCTCACGGTTCTATTGCCTTTATTCGAAACAGAGGAAAAGGAGGTCTGATACATCTTAAACCAATGAAGAACTTTCTGTAGCCATCCTGCTTAATCCATAGCACTGGACGACCTCCTTTAGAACACAAGAGTAGGTCATAGAGTCCTTGTCCTTCAAAGTGACACACCTGACAAGCTTTCAGGTTAGACTCTGGCCATGTCCCACAGTGCCAAATATAGATCAAATATTCTCCTAAGTCTCAGATTTACTAAGATAACATTTTATTAGAAGACATTTTTGCATAGTTGATGGAGAAAAAAGTACCCTCTTGTTTGCAAGAAACTTTCTGCTGCTTTTTAATACTTGGCTGATGAAACGAGCTCCAACTCCTAGGGAAGAACTATTTTTCAATCAGGACTTTATATTAATTCCCTACACAACCCAGCATCCTTGAGGGGCTACCTCTAGGGCTTGGCAGCCATGTCTCTCCATTGTCTACCTAGCTGATTATACTTTTTCTTTCTTCCTCACCTCCACGATTGTCACGTGTGGGGCCCCATCACTCCCTCCCGCTGCCAGCCCACTGTTGAGGGCCTCCCTAAACAAGACAGGAAATGAACAAACACGGCCATTCACATAGGGGCTAAATATGAAGACTCCATCTCCCATGCTGTGCACATACCCTGCACCACACCCCAGGGGTACTGCCTGGCCTTTGCCATCTTGTTGCCAATCTTCACCTCTTCGGTGCTGCCAACCACTGCAAATGGGAGATGGACCTGCCAAGCAAAAGGACAGAGAATAGTTACTTTCCCCTGCTCTGACAGACTGGTTTCCACCAGTCTCTATCTTCTTCCTCCTTCTGCAGGCCTCTACTTGGTGGCAAGGGAAAAGCAGGCTGCAGTTTGGTAGGTGGATGTCACATATCCCACCCCCCTTATAACCAAACACTGAGTATGAGACATGAGCTAGATTCAAGGGAAAAGTGTATGAGTCTTTGCAACTATAAAGTAAGCTTAAGACTTCTGCTAGCCGATGCAGTAGCCACTAACTATATGTGACTGTTGAGCACTTGAAATACAGCTTATAGGAACAAGAAATTGAATATCTAACTTTTAATTAGTTTACATCTAAATTTAAAATGGAAGCAACGTAAAATATTTTTCAATTAAATGCAACTTTATTGTTTTGGTAAAACTGCATTTCACTTTGCTTCGAACTCAAATCTTCTGAAAAAGAAGACCACGGTAGACACAAAGATTAAAGTATCTTTTTGGCACTTATTTCATACTGAAAATCTTTAAGGTATGTTAGGAGAAACCTGGGTATGTAAATTTAACTTTTTAGCTGTGAATTTTATAAAATGTAAATACAGATAAAATATTTTTGGTGAAAATTCAGTCCACGATGAGATATGCTGTCATTGTAAAATATACACTGGATCTCAAAGACCTACCATTAAAATATCTTTTTTTTTTTTTTTTTGAGATGGAGTCTCACTCTGTTGCCCAGGCTGGAGTGCAGTGGCGCAATCTTGGCTCACCGCAAGCTCTGCCTCCCGGGTTCACGCCATTCTCCCGCCTCAGCATCCCGGATAGCTGGGACTACAAGCGCTGGCCACCATGCTCAGCTAATTTTTGTATTTTTAGTAGAGACGGGGTTTCATCGTGTTAGCCAGGATGGTCTCGATCTCCTGACCTTGTGATCCACCCGCTTTGGCCTCCAAAAGTGCTGGGATTACTCCAAAAGTGCTGGCATGAGCCACGGTGCCCAGCCTAAAATATCTAATAATTTTTATATTGATTACATGTTGAAATTATATTTTGTAACATATTGGGTTAAGTCCTTAAAATTAATTTCACATTTCTTTTTACTTTTTTTAAGGTAGCTACTAGAAAATTTTAAAATACTTGTGTGTCTCACATTATAGTTCTATTTGAACAACACTGCTTTAGACAGTTGACTACTGCACAAATTCTAAGTCAGAAACACACTTTAGCCCAAATTACTGGCTTAAGCTATGCACCCAGATTTATCTGAAGTAGAGATGGTGTCCAAGACAACTGACTCTTTCACATCAGTTTATTTGGTAGTTATCACTGCATTCTGAGTGGGGGAGGAAATAATAATCCTATCTTTTTTCTATCAGCATGTAAGAATAAGATTTGAAATAGCTGCTCCAAGAATTATTATTTAGAGTTCCTTGATCCAGTGTTCTTCCACTATAGATACATTGAGAAAGAAGATAAAGTTTTCAAGTCAATTCCTCTCCTACAGAGAACTTGGCATAATCATTGGCTCAGGTTGCCCAAGTAGCATTTTGTCAGACGCTCAAGATATTGAAATGTTCTAGTTCATCTCACACCCTAAGAAGGAAAGAAAGCACATTCTCTTTCTTAAACAAGTCTGAGTTTCAGACCTGAACCCTACTGTTTCCCCTGAAGTTGAGGAGCAACAGGACCTTTCCAGTCAATATTTTGGTGTAATGACCAAGGAAATTTCTCCACTCAAATGTAACAAAAGCAACTGCCAGTGGAATCTGTTTTCCTCAGACATTACGTGGAATTTGATCAGCAAGAATTGTTTGTAATGAAGAGCCTAAAAGAAAATTTCTTTAAAGAGCAGGATTAATTTGGAATGTCAGAGATTCAGTTCTATTAATCTGATAAAGAGAGAAAGAGAGCAAAAATTCTTGGGTATTTTCTTTCCAATAAGTTTAACACAGATATAGTTCCATGACTAGAAAATAATGAAAAAGTATCTAGAAGGATAGGAATATAAAGAAAAATTACATAGCAGTCATTCATGATACTTCCTGAATCCCACACTGACATCCCAAATTACAGTTCTACAGCAGAATAAAGGAGTGCCATCTCAGTTTGAGATTTTGACCTTGCTATAAGAAAGTACAGACCTCCTGCAGTATCCACAGGGTACTGGTTCTAGGACTGTCCATGGACACTGAAATCTGCAGGTGCTCAAATCTCTGATATAAAATGGTATAGTATTTGCAAATAACCTATGCACATCCTCCTGTATACTTTAAATCATCTCTAAATTACTTATAATACCTAAGACAATGTAAACACTATATAAATAGTTATTATACTCTATTTAAAAAAATTTTTTTTGTAGAATTTATTTTTTATTTTCTTGCTATGTTGACCAGGCTGGTCTTGAGCCCCTGGCCTCAAGTAATCCTCCCTCCTCGGCCTCCCAAAGTGCTGGGATTACAGGTATGAGCCACTGTGCCTGGCCATATATATATTTTGTATTATTGTTTTTATTGTTGCATTTTTTTTCCCAAATATCTTTGGTCCATGGTTGGTGAAATCCGTGGATGCCGAGGCTGACGGTACACTGCTCTGTTCGGGTGGTAGTACACAGGGTGAGAGTGTAGCCTGACAGCCAAAGCCTGGGTTCCAATCCTACCTCCACTACCCACAGCCGTGCAATCTTAGGTGCTGTGCTGCAGTCTCCTCATATATGTGGTAGGAATAATAACAGCACCTACCTATGCAACTGTTGTGAGGATTAAATGGAAAGTCTTGAACAGTTCCTGGTGCATAGTAAATGCTCCAGAAATGTGAAAAATGTCAGGTGCTATTATTATTATGCAGCTCTCAATACCCACAACCAGAGAATTTTAGAGGTGGAAGAGATCTTGCTTATTATACAGCTCAATCCTGCTTAATAATTCCTGCTACAGTATCTCTTCCAAGTGGACTGAAACAGGGTCTGTTATCTAGTAACCACTGGCGATGGGAACTCACTACTTCCCAAGAAGTAAGGTGTATCTTCCATCTCTGTGGCTCTACTAGTTAAACACTCACTTCGTAATGGGACCAAAACCCCTTGGTGATCTTTTGTCCATTCATTCTTTTGCACAAGTCTAGCCATTTTCCCTTGTGGCAACCTTCCTTTCACACCCCATCATGCCTATTTCCTGGGAAGAATCTGCTTTCCAGATTCTTTCAACAATTCTAGAGCCTTTACTACTTTGAATTCCAACAACCATCATTGGGCCTCCACTATATGCAAAGCATGTGGCTTTTATGGATGTTATGCATTCCCAAAGGGAAAAAAAGATGCGCAGAGTCATTGCAGCTCACAGCTGAGCTATGGGCTGTGAGACACACAAAAGAGCAGTGAAACAGACTTGAGCATCAACTGGCAGGATGGAAACTCACCAGGAGGGATTACATCACAATCACACAGGGAACCACTGTAGCTTTAATCATTTATCTCCTGACTAGTTCCTCTCTGTGATTTGGAAATTGTATCCTCAACTGCCAGTTTACCTAATGATTGGAAAAGTGTAGGGAAAATAGAAAGGAGGGAAGGGCAGGATCCAGTCACCAAAGCAAAATTGGGATAAGCCAATGTATTTCTGCCAAGATTGGTGGAAACAAGCACAGATCTATTTCCTTTGAGCTGCTTTTTGTGAAATGGTACTGGGCTGGCATTTCCTTCTCACAAGATTTGCTGTAGAAATCGTAACTGTTAGAGTGGGAAGGAAATTTGAGATCATCTTGTCTAAACCTCCCATTTGACAGATGGAGAAACTGAGGAGCAGACTGGTTAAATGACTTGAAGTGGCGGCAAAGCTGGACTACACCTGAAGTCATCAGGTTCCTAGTCAGTCCAGTGCTCCAGCCACTCTACAATGCTGCTACTAAGACAGGCGTTCATAAAAATCACTTGTTCCCATTTGACTTGAGGACTTACACTCATTGTCGCGTTAATCTCTGCCACCGTTTCTTCATCAGTGGGAAACTGATATATCTGGACCCCATTGCTGACCAGTTCACTCATGATCTTACTCTTGAATTTGTGCAGTTCATTCTTGGCAATGGTGTCAGCTTTTGCAATTATTGGAATGATGTTCACCTGTAAAACAGACACATCCATTTTTACACAATTCCAACATAAGAAAAATAGACAAGTGAATAAAACATAGCAAACAAATGAATAAAAATTGCAAAACCTTACTGTAAAAAATAAAGATGTTTCCTGCTTATAACAAAACATCTCATGTACCCCATAAATATATATGCCTCCTATGTACCTACAATTTTTTTTTTTTTGGGGTACAGATGATAATGAAAATCAGACTTTCTACCTAGGTGAAAAATTAAGAAGACCTGAGATAAACTTTTAGTTCCATATTCAAGTACTTTTAGTTCCTCCCATCCTGCACTGAAAGTATACTTGTAATTTCCTCTCCTGTGCTACCTCATTTTTCTTTACAGAGTAAAGGAAGTGTTAGGCCTCTATGACAAATAGTGATAACAAAGGAGCTTATTCTTTGAATGACCAACCACTCCTTTTAGACCCCTCACATCTACTTCAGGCTCTTGAGTTTGCACACCCTAACAGTATAATAACAAAGTTTTTGTAAGAGCAGTGGAGTATTCAGTTCTATGCAGCCCAACATCCTTTCTTTCTTCTGATGACCTGAAAATTGCTGAGAGGAGAACTTGTGTATTAACCAAAACAAAAATGGTGTTGCCCACTGTAAAATTTTTCAAAATCACACCAACTAATTCTTTTGAAAATCAGTAATTCCATCAAATTACTCCTTCATGCCAGAATAAAATCGAGCGCCAAAGGCAAGGCTCACTTTCACAGCATCGGTTACAAAGAACAGGGGAGAACTCAGAATTTGACATTAGTGGCAGGAAGCCCAGAAAGGGAGCCAAGGATACCCCAGAGCACAACTTCCAAACCCCGTGTGGACATTCTTTCCCCGGCTGCCCCCAGCCCTGTGCACAGGACACATTTCTTAAATTCAATTTCAAGATTAACTTTCCCCTAATCCCTGTAGAAATACAGGTTTCAATAAGACGTTACTGACATCCGACATATAGCACTATGACCTTCACCCAGCTCAGGTGAGAGAAAACAGACTCGGTAAGGAAGCTGTCCTAGCCAGGGAAAAGAGAGTCTTTCGGGAGGTGTTCAGGTCACATCTGCATGCCTTTGCTTCTCCTTTTATCCAAAGGCCAAATTAGAAATCCTGATAAACCCGAATGAGATGACACGCTGACAGAAAGACCTATTCTTCAACCTATTCCTCAACCTGCTCCTAAGCTCACCATGCTTGGGCTTCCTGCAGCAAGTTGCAGACTAAGAAAAACATCATTGATGGTGGGGGAAATGTTTGGATCAGGACCAGAGGAACAAGAAACTTCCTATTGTTCTTATTGGCTATCTTTTATACACATTTAGTATTTAATTAATGTCAACATAGACAAAATGGCAGAGATTCACTCTTTCTTGGCCAAATTGATCAGAGGAGATAGAGAAATCAAGCAATTTAGTTTTAAAACCTCTTTTTCCTCACTAGCAGGAGCTTGGAAGTCTTTTCTGAAATGACCATACGTTTGCTTAACCCTTCCCTTTACTTGTATAAATAAAACTTTGATATTATCATTTTCAGATGCTAGCTAGCTCTCCAACTCTCCAACAATATCACTTCTTTGAAAGTTTAACCTGCTTTATGGTTGACTGTTTGCTTTTATTAGTTGCGCCTATTTTGCCTTTTTCTTTTTCGTTTTCAGTGAACTCTATTAAACATAATAATAGTGTTGGATATTATCCGGCTGGGTCTGCATACGCAGCCCTCGGTTAGGAAGCCTCCTCACTTTACTGCCTTCAGAATGTCTGCGGAGAACGGGGCACTCTTGAGAACAGGGATGTCTGCCCCTGCTTCCAAGCACACGACAGACCCGGACGTGGCCCTCACTGCCCACAATCTCTCCACTGTCATGGCTAATGGTGCAGCTCCCAGGGAGCTGAGGAATCAGACGGGATGAAGGAGGGTTTCCATTTATTCTGCAAAGAGTACTCGAGCTGCAGTGATCCTTCCAGGACATTAGAAGATTTTTCTGTAAACTACTGTGTTTGTGCCTGCTGGAAGCCAAAGGAGCCTGGCTTGGCTTCAGCCTCTCCAGCCCGCTAAAGGCCAGTTCGGACAGAGGCCTTGGGGACAGGCTGATCTTCTGAGCATTCTCTCACTGTTTTGTCCCTCTGGAGAGACGACATCTTTATCAGTGTTGTTTAGATAAAATCATAGTAACAACACCCAGCAGAGTCCTCTAAAGAGCTTTATCATCTGATAAGACTTTTCTGTGAATGCAAAAGGGGTTTTGAATCTAAGAGTAAATACCATCCATGGCTTAGTTTTGTGGTTGTTCTTGTTGCCATTTGTTTCATCCTTATTTCAGAATGTATTGTCTTCTATTTATTTCAAAATGGAAAGTCTAATTAATATATAGTAAGGTGCAAAATTTTATCAAACTTACCAGTCTCTTCCTTCACGTGTTGTGAAAAAGAGAAGGTATAAATGTGGCAAGCTCAGGGATCACACTGAAATTAAGGCTTTGCTTTACCTGAACACACATGTGCAGTTCAGTTTTAAAATCGAAGAAGCTGGATCATTATCATCACAGAGACAAAAATTTAACCTTTCATTCCATTGTAAACTTTGAATTAAAACCAAACCTCTAAACACCTTTTAGAGAAAGTTTTTTTTTTTTTAAGAAAGTAAACAAACCTGTAAGTTATATTTCAACCTCCCATTTAAGAATTAAAAATACTTCCTGGAAAGCAACTTGATTTTTTTTTTTTTTTGCTAGTTTTGTTTTGTTTTATTTTATTTTTGTCTAACAGGCAAGAGGTTTTGAAGCGTTTTTCTCATGCTGTCAAACACTGTTCCTGTAATCCAGGAAAAAAAAAATCACATTGAAAGCAGAGAACGAATTAGGGCATTAGGATAAAGAAGATCTAAAAGGAGAGTGGATGATAATCGGAATGGCAGCAAGTACCTTACTGTCCAGCTTTTTCATGGTGACCAGATCCAGGGACTTTAGTGAATGTCCAGTAGGGGCAATAAAGTAGAGGCAAGCATGGATCCTCGTGTCATGGTAGTTGAAGAGAGAACGTTTAATCTTCAATTCCTCTTGCAGGTAGGCCTCGAACTGGGCATCAATATATTCTACTATCGGCTTATAGCTAGAATGCAGAAACAGCACGTTTCTAGTCTCAAACCTCTTTCACAGGACAATCCTCCATTCAACATCACAATGGCTTCTTCTTTCCTAAGGGCTAAAGCCCAAGTCCTTACCTAGGTATCCAAGGCCTTCCATCACCTGATCCCTGAACAGCGCTCCAGGCTTACCTCTCCTGTCCCAGCCACGCCCAACCATTTGTAGCAGCCCGCCCCCCACCCGTGTCAAGCCCTTATTTCCTCTGTGTCTTTGCTCACGCTGGCCCCTCTGCGAGAACCTGTCTTTTTCATACTCTTCTCCTGGCTAACATTCATCCTCTAAAACAGAGACTGTACATATGTGGAGCTGACTGCCACTCCCCCAAGGGGTATCCGTGGAAGATATTGCTAAGAGACTGTGGCATTCTTTCCTGCTGGGCCAAAACTGGGCCTCAAAAATCCATCTGAGAAAAGTGACTGTGACAGCCTCTCCCTACTGATTGCCACTGGTGCACAAAATGAAACTGGTGTGTGGTTTCAGGATATGACATCACCACCTACTGCGAGCTATTCCCTGGTCATCTGCCCTATTCCTCCAGAGATAGGGGCTGTCTGTGCTCCCATAGCCCTGTGCATAATCCATAACTCATCTAGGAACTGAGGCGCTTAGACTATTATGATCTTCAAGATTCCTTTCAACTCAAAATCTTCATGATTTAAAGGTAAATGTCGTAACCCTCTCTTCTCACCAAATCATTCAAATCTGTTTTGGATAATTATGTGTAATCCTATTAAGTGACCATAAACACAATGACTAATAGCATATTGGGGATACACACTCCATAAACCACATGTCCAGGAAGTAAGTGGTATATTAGGTCATTGTGGGAAACCCACTAATTCTTTCTGGTCTCCAAAGGGACTACTCAGAAGAAGTTCGTTTTAGCAACAAACAGACTGTTCTATTAGGAATACGAAGAGTTAATTCTCCCCAAACTTTATTGCCTTTCCGAAGATATAAGTTTTAAGAAAAATAAAAACCTTTCAACACCCAAATCCCATACCCATAAGTTAAACTGAAACCCTTGAAAGGGAACCACAAATCTTTTATAATAAAAATGACAGCAGACATCCTAAGAAAAACAAACATCCCCAAAATAAACAATAACAACAAACAAACTTATGAGCAACACTGAAAGCAGTCATAAAAAGCTTTTTGATATTTTTTTTTGGTGATTTTATCACAATATATTGGTTCAATTAGAGTAGACAAAATCTCTAGAGGCTTTAAAAAAAAAAAAAGGTAGGATGTACCTCAGCAATAATAAAGTTCCAAATCATGACAGGCAAAATTCCAATAAAAAGAATGAATGAGCAATAAGATTCTTCTATATTTTCTAATCTTGAAATATAGACATATATTGCATAATAATAATAATATTTAATGAGAGAGTTATAGAGGATGGTGGTTAGAAACATGGATTCAAGCCTGAAACCATAATACAGCCGCACAACTTACTAGCTGTACAGCCTTAAGCAAGTCACTAAACCTCTCTGTGTCTCAATTTCCTCATAGGTAAATCAGAGACAAAATAGTAGTTCTATCAGAGAGCTATTGTGACAAATAAATGAGCCAATACACGCAATACATGTAAAGGGCTGGCACATAAAAGTCAGATATAACTATTTCATAATTATATAATAAACAACCACCACTATAGAATCAAGCCTGACTTTTTACAAAAACCTAAGGAAAAAAAAAGGAACTTTACATTCACCCAGTTCTCTGCTGGTATCTGTTCTGCTATGGAGCTCACGTCCAGTAGGGAAGTGGAGCAGGCCACTCCAGTGAGGTCCACCCATGCCCTTTGCCCTTTGAGTCTGGGGCTGATCCTTCTGTCTCCTGACACTGAGGCAGATTTGGGGATTAGGGCTCTTCCCCAGCAGCCTCTTATCTCAAAGGGTAAGAGAAGCAGCTCACAGCAATTGCTCCCCTGCCTCCCCAGTGTCTGATTTTTAGCTCTTAGCACCTCCTCCTCTCAATAGTAGTCCAAATATGGTTCTGCTTTCTATTAATTTCCCTTCTTGCCTCTGGTTTTGATTCTGATCCTCCAAAGATAATGAGAAGCATAACAACACTCATTTTGCAGTGAGGAATGCTTTCCGCACTGGATTCAAGACATCTTTTGTTCTCTAATATCTCAGGCTTCCTTCTACCTGTTCTTATTAGAGAGTCCTGGCCAATGATTCAGTCTCCCTTCTTTTCACTCTATGTATTCCCTCTAGAAAATCACACTCATTCCTGTGTTCCACTCACCATCTATCTGATGACAAGTCATAAATCTCTACCTCCAACCCAGATCTTTCCTCTGAGCTTCAGACCCATCCACAATTGCTTATCCTATATTTTCAACTGCTTCTCCAACTAAATATGTCCAAAACTGAATTATTCACCCTGCCTTCAAACCCTCACTTCCCTGTATTCCTTAGCATGGTGGGCCACCACCCACACCACTGGCCAAGTCAGAAACCTGGGATTCAACCTGGAGCCTCCTTCTCTTACGTCATACACATAATAAATATGAAATCCCATCTACTTTACCTTCCATACCATTATTAACCAATAAAAAGAAATGTATTCCTGGACAACAATTTACCAAAACCACTATTCCCTATGTCAAAGATTTAATTATGCTGATGAAATAATTTCTTCTTGATGAGACTCAAGCCAGCCAAGTGGTTTTGTACTCCTCATCATCATCCTGTAGATGAGACGAATTATCTGCCTCTTCCTCCAAATCCTTTCCGCTTCTCCATCTAAAGTGAGAAAGATAGGAAGCTTAATCCCAACTTAGCCTTTTGCTAGCTCCATTCCTACTAACACTTATTTATATTCTTTTTGGCCAATTAAAACTTCCCTGGATTGTGGCCGTATCAATCAGAGGAAAGACAGAAAGACAAATCCAATCTAGCCCTTATGTTTTCACATAATTTTCTTTTAAGGCATGGAGATATTCCTTGTTACACAGCACTCATTTTTTTTTTCCATATACCTCCAGCCATAAAACATACACACACACTAAAATGACAGAGGCTAACCCTAAAACCGATGGAAAAAGATACTTAGACAATGTTTACCACCCATCCAACCTACCCACTGATCATTCTTGCAAAATGGCCAATGCCATCATTCAGGGACTGACTTTCCACTTCATATATGACCAAATACGTACCATGTTTTTCCCTTATCTTGCTGTCTGTTAGCCAATTTTCCTTATCCCTTGACTGCCTCCACCAAAAAGTGTGACTAAAAACTTAAAATTTAAAGGCCAAACAGTCCATCTCACTACTGTTTTATAACTCTGACAAAGATTTGGTGAGGTTGAAATTCCGTCTCAGGGGATTTCAATTATCTCTGCCTTTGAGGGCTAACTATCATTACAGCTAGTGATATGCCATGGACAGCTCACCTCCCATCTCCCCAGTGTGGGGCAAACTAATTATTCTATTTCCAATTGAACAACAAAACTTGCTTTCCCTTCTTCCCCAGACCCCTTTCTTTCTCCACTGAAGAGTACAAACAGCCAAAACAAGGAAGCCCTTAAATAACAAAGAGTGAAATGTGCTTTTAAACATAACAGGAAAGCTTACCAGATCTCTCTTCCTGCCTCCTTCTAGCTAGCCTGGTCTGAGGCAGATAATAATAATACAGGAACGTTGACATGTCCAAAGCCTACATAAACAAACTGGGACATTCTTGAAGTCTTGCATCTATGGCAGAAAAGCTTGCCTAATCCCCAAAGTAGGTAAAAATCAACATGGGCATAGAGAAATACCACATCCCTTCCCATATGGTTACATATTGATGCAGAAATGAATATCCCACTTCCAGTTTCTTGAGGGAGGCAGAGCCTGTCCAAATAACGATTTGTGAACAAGTCATTTGGCTTTACAGTCAACAGTGTCAACAATACCTTCTGAGGCACAGGGTAACAGAGAGTTTTAAGTGCCATTTAAAGAGGTTATGCAATAGCTGTCAAGAAATTTCAGAGGAAGAAAAAAAATATTTGGTATCTAGGTTAGGTTAATATCACACTTCCTTTCTTCTAAATCTCCTTGGAAACTATTATTTGACCCAAATGAGTCAGATAATTTCTTAAGGAGGGCTCCAGCTGCAAATATGAGGATATGCATTGTCCTAGCTGTTTGCTGCTGAGTGCTGATTGGGGAGTGAAAAGCCACCAGCAGCCCAAGGGAAAGTTCCAGTTTAGGGGAGAGGCAAAAATTGAGTGGCAGCACTGTGGCAACCCCAGTGAGCTGGAAGAGCACAGGGAATCTCAGCAAGAAGCTATGTGGAGGATGGTTCTCATTCCTGGGGGGAGGTATCCTGAAAAAGTACAGTTACTGTCTTCCAATCAAGGAATGGACGAGCAAGATTTTTCCTAACGCCAGGGAGAAAATCTACACCAGTCTGAGAGGTGGAGAACAGGCCTTGCTCTGGGTATGTTCTGTGAGTATGCAATGATTAGAACCCCCGGCTCTCTTCCCAGCTCCCACAATGCACTTGTGCCCCTTTCCTTATGACCAGGCCTTTCTCTTCATTTACTGCTCTTGGCATTACAAACAGCCTTCAGGCAGGGGCCTTTCCATCATTCCCTGTCATTGAGGGTCATATATTAAGAGCAACTGCTCAGCTGCAGTGTCAGAGCCGAACTTGTTCCCTGCCCCAGCACAATGTACAGATAGTCCATTTTGGCCAGATGCAAAATAAAATCTTTCTCACTCTATCTAACAATTGTTCCTGTTATCACGGGACAATGTCTACTGAAGAGCATTCAAAGTGCTTTATAGATAAAATAAAGAGCTTGGTGCTCAGCTAAAGAATGAATTAAACATTTCTCTGTGATTAATGTGGTGCTCATACTTATATCAGGCATAGTTAAAATATATCTAGGCAATACGCATTTCCAGATAAAAATAGTCGAGTTCCTCTTTACAAAACACATGTGTATAATATACAGTTTTGAGGAACATGGAAAAAAAATCCTGATACAAGCGAAGTGTCTGAGCTGTAAGCAAACACACCCTAACTTCCTGATTTGTTGTCCATGTCTACATGTTGGTCACACTAAGCAGGTAGACACTTATGCCCATAATGTTGTAACTGCTCAAAGATGTTTCTGCAAGCCCCATTCTACAATCACCTTTGGGCCTGGGGCAGTTTTATTTTTACTTTTTCAAACTTCTTTTGAGAATGAATGTACTATGTAAAATAGTCATAAGACATCTGAGGTTGAGACTGATGAAAAGAATTGGTGCTCTTGAGAAGGAATGTGAACAAAATCCTGAGACTAAGACTAACATGGGTTGTATGCCACGAAATTTTAAGAATTGAAAACTTCCCTCAAATAAGGGCAAATGGCAACTCATGGTAAAGACCCAAACTTACATGGCTTTACAAATGGGGTACATTATAAAAACTCAGTGTACTATTTTATCATTATATAGCAAGCAATGGTGAAGGCATTTGATTACCTGGGGCAGATTTGGTGGAGCTTCTAGAGACCTCCCCTCTAGTGTCCTGGCTTCCCAAGCAGTATGAAGTGATGGATGGCTGGGGTTTCTGCTAAAACTGTTCTGTAGGTTGGCTGGGTGTTTCTCTAGATTGCTTTTCCTGGTAGGAAAGCCCCAAACCTGGTTTCATGGCCTTTGTGGAAAGATGTTGTAAGCTAATTTAGTCCCTCTAATAAAGCTCCTTTCTGATCCTACTAGCTGGGATCAATTTTGATGTCTGATTCTGACCTCAAGGAAGAATATTCTCAGAAAAATTCTCAGAGGACAAGAATATCACACCTTTTAGGCAATAGAGGACCAAGCCCCACAACCAAAAAACCCCCAAAACATTTGGCCTTTAAATTTACCTGGGATAGATCCTGCTATCTCCTCATCCATTTATGTCCCCCCAAAATCCCAAGATGTACCTGTCATCTTTATTTATCTGGTCTCCAAATCCCACGGTGTCAACAATGGTTAACTTCAGCCGTACATTGCTTTCCTGAAGCTCATAACTTCTGGCTTTTAACCGAACACCTGGTTCATTGTGAGTAGCTGGGTCACTTTCAAATTTGGTGTTGAACAAAGTGTCCATTAACGTGGATTTGCCAATGCCTGTCTCACCTACATAACCACAAAAGAAAAATCAGAGAATGTGTCAATGTCTCTCAGACATCAGTTCAATTCATCAGTATTTTTTTATTAGTCATGATTATAAAGTTTAAAAAAGAAAAACTGTCACCAGAAATGTCACTGTGAAGAGATCATTCTTTCTATGTGTAATCTATGGAATACCTTCCTAAAAATGCCTCAATGAATTTCAGAAACTATTTAGCAGAGAGATTTCAAATTTACAGATCAAGAGATTCTTCTTTACCTCTGAATAGAAAAATTGTACTTGTAAGATTGCCTGTGCTCAGTTTGTATATTACAAGAACACGAACTTTATCTCTTTCTCTCCTAAATGTTAGAGTATAAAACTATATTACTTAAGGGATGAAAGACTATACTGTTGAATTTCTGTTACTTGAAACAAGTGATTCCATTTACACTGAATTACCTAAAAGATCAGTTAATTCAACATCAATATGATACCACGTCGTAGAAAAGAATTACATTATTCAAAATAACACTCGTGATGACAATAATAACTAACATCACTGAGTGCTCACTTTGTGCCAACCCCGGTGGCAGGAGCTTCTAGTGCATTATCTCCTTTATGTATGCATGTATATATGTATTTATTTATTTATTTTTGAGACAGAGTCTCGCTCTGTCCCCCAGGCTGGAGTGCAGTGGCGCGATCTCGGCTCACTGCAACCTTCATCTCCTGGATTCAAGTGATCCTTCCGGATCAGACTCCTGAGAAGCTAGGATTACAGGCCCATGTCACCACGCCTGGCTAATTTTTGTATTTTTAGTAGAGACGGGGTTTCACCATGTTGGCTGAGCTGATCTTGAACTCCTGACCTCAAATGGTCCACCTGCCTCGGCCTCTTAAAGTGCTGGGATTACAGACATGAGCCACCACGCCTGGCTACATTATCTCATTTAAACCCTAGTACTACTCCCATGAAATAGGTACTACTATTTCCTCTATGTTCAAGATGCAACACTAGGCTTAGATAAGATTTATGAGTAACTTGCCTAAAGTCATTGCTAAGTGGTGGAACCAGGGTTCTAACTCAAGTCTGTATGGTTCCAACACCTGCACTCAACCAAGACAGCAGCCTGATTTTACTATTACACAGAAAACTGACTGCCTAACATTTTCCAGTTATGGTTATATTAATCCCTTCATATTGTTTTTATTTTTCTTTATCCAGCTCGAGTCAAGAAGCCAAACATTTGTGGCTTCTTAGATAGTTTTCCCAGCTTCAGTGTGAAGTTTGTGACAATGAAAGTAAATGATGTCAAATGACCTTATTTACACTGATAATTCAACTCAATAAGTGTTTACTGAGGCCTCCCATGTGCAAAGCAGAGTGGCAGGTATCTGGAACCACTGTACCAATCACGTGGTGACACCCAAATGTGAAGCTATGAAGAACTGCAGCCCAACCCTCAAAAATAACACCAAGCAAATTCTCTCTTAATTCTAATTCTTATGTTGAGTCAAAGACAGTTGACAATGAGAAAAAAACAGCCTTATGTTCGTGGTGGTGGTGGCTGAGCATATGATGATGGAGAGAAGGGGGTAGAAATCCAGAAACATTAGCCCTAGGGATACCTTTTTTCTTTCTTAACCTGGAAAATTTCTCAATTAGATTTCCAGCTCAATTTAAACTTGCCAATATAGAACAGCCCTTTCAACAACTTCTAATCCCAATATGTTCCTAGGAGCATTCCCTCTTCTAAGGATTGCTATAATGACTTTAAGGATGGTAGTGTTCTATGGAAAAAAGAAAAGCTCTGGGCAACCCTCCCACTATAATGACAAAATCTACTTACTAGTTATAAATTCTGTATTGTATACTCATTGCTTTCCAACATAATACAAAAGTGAAGGAAGATGAAGTCTTTCTGGATTTGAGCTTTCTCTGATTAGAAAAGCCTTATATGGCTTGTCTCTAACTATGATGATTCACTTATAGGATAAAAGTTGGTCAAGTATATTCATCTTACTCTTTAACCTTTCCTGTGTGTCCCTGAACATCTAAGATCATAGAATTTCCTCTTTAGTCAGCCTTCATTCAGCCAGTATTTTTCCAGTGCCTACTATGTACAAGTTCTGTGCCAAGTTCTGAGAATTCAAGAAACTAGCCTGATAGGGTGTTCTCCCACATCTTAGAATCTGGTATAGAACATGACTGAATAATACCAGTCAGACTCTAATTTATTACTATGGGAACAACATTCTAAGTGTTTGTCATAACCGCTTTCCTCTTATAAGCAAGACCATCCTTTACATCCATGGCCCTGCTAGTTGGCCACAGACAACCAGACCATGGCTAGGTCCCTGACCTCAAGGCAACAACAGAAGCTCAGTCATTTCACTATGAGCTGGGGCTCCACATTGGAGAGTGGCCTATCTAATCACAGTTTTTCTCTTTGGGCGTTTGAATGAGATAGATGCAATCCCCACACAGTGTGATGGCATGAAAAAGAAACAGTATACAAAGAGAGGTAAGTAAGCAGAAGCCAGGAGTCAGCAAAGGCTGTAAGTAAACAGAAGCCATGCTGCAGACAGAATGCAGGCTGGGAATACAGGAAAGAGCAGATAGATGGGGTAGAGTATTGGAAATCCATCATGAAATTAATGCTTGGGCGCTCACTGTGTGACAAGCATAGGTGTGGGGATGAAGTAATGAATAAAAACAGACACTGACACTGTTTGCACTTCTGTAACATCCGAATGTCATTCCAGATCTCTATGGGGTCTGGCTGTGCAGCAGTTGAGACTGTTTCCTGTCTTCCTTACTTTCCTGAATAGTCTTACCAAAAAAAAACCCTCCATAAAAGCAATATAAAACCAGTCTCTGCTCCCTAACCTGAAAGAGTTTAACAAGTTCACACTCACCATTCACGGCTTCACAAATTAACTTTGAGCAAAACAAAGTTACTGTGTAGCGGATACAGAAATAAAACAGGGTTCTCACTGGTAGTCAATACTGAAGGTACTTGAGTCATTTTAAGTACATGCTACAAGTGTAACATTCTCAAGCAGAGCCAACTTCTTTTCAGGATTTACCTATTTTTAGAACACAGAAGACACAAAAGCAGATTGCCCTATAAAAGTTTCTCCTTTATGGGAAAGGCTCTGTCAGTAGAAAGTGACCTACTTAACTTTCATCTTCTTCCCTAAGAATAGCAATAAAGACTTCAATTACATGGCAAGGATTCTAGGTTACCTGGACAAGACTGAAATTATCATCTTATTTTACTAGGTTGAAAATTGCTTAAGCACCCATGTGAATCAGGAACAGCATACTTTTTAAAGGCATGGTAATTTTAATTATCATTTACATTAAGGTGGAAATTACAAACAATTAGCATACCAGGCCCTACTTACAGCACAGGGTTAATCAATGGGTTGAAATAAACCACTGTTCCTCTAAACTTTGGTGTGCTTTGCTTTCCATTTCTATGGTCTGTGCTTTTAAGAGCTGTAATTAGACACGGCAACTCCAGCAGCAGTGTGATTCACCAAAAGCAGTTCAGGAGGAAATGACAGCTTTTGGAATAAAAGGAACTCTAGAAGAACTAGGGAAGTTTTTCAATGCATTAGCTTTTTTTCTTTAACAGACAGGGTGTCACTGTGTTCCCCATGCTAGTCTCAGACTCCTGGGCTCAAGCAATTCTCCTGCCTTGGCCTCCTGAAGCACTGGGATTAGTTTTTGAGGCTTCTCTCTAATCTTTGTAAGCGGAATCTCATCTATATTTTTCAGGACCCATAAGACAAAAATTTCTTTCTAACTGAATAACTAAAAGCCTACTAGGCATAGGTTCCAATTCAAACCAAACAACCAAAACAATATTTTCAGCAAAATCAATGACTAACTTTAAAGTATTTAAAAACTCCCTAGGAGTGCCTGGCACAAAGGAGACATTTATTAAAAGTTAATTGCGGGCCAGGCGTGGTGGCTCACGCCTGTAATCTCAACACTTTGGGAGGCTGAGGCAGGCAGATCACCTGAGGTCAGGAGTTCGAGACCATCCTGGCCAACATGGTGAAACCCCGTCTCTACTAAAAAAACAAAAATTAGCCAGGTGTGGTGGCAGGCACCTGTAATCCCAGCTACTTGGAAGGCTGAGGCAGAAGAATCCCTTGAACCTGGGAGGCGGAGACTGCAGTCAGTGGAGATTTCACCACTGCACTCCAGCCTGGGCGACAGAGTGAGAGACTCCATCTTAAAAAAAAAACAAAAACGGTTAATTGAAAACAAAATGATCATGGTGATGATTTATACAGAGACATGCCACTGTGATAGATTTTTTCAGAGTTTGTTGTTTATTTTATCATAAATTCATCTGCCTAAACACTCTATTGTTACAGTAATTAGAGACCCTATTAAAGTCCTATCTGGGACTTCTGTTTTTCCTATTCCTGCCAACGCTAGTAAACATGATGCCCACATCACAGGGGAAAGCAGTCCTACCTTTTCCATTCTATTCTCAGGCTTATTTAACCTACGAGCTCTAAGGTGAACAAGGTGGGGGAAAAACAGAGGGATTATATTATTAATTAGAAGGTAACTGTAGATTGAACAAATTGTTGATCTGTGATTCAGCATCTTTTACTCTAATTGCCAAGACTGGCTACTTGAGTAAGTAACTGTGCATGGGGATCTGCCTGCCTTCCCTAATTATTCTAGATTTTACTCTTGGATGGAATCAGAGAGTCAGAAAGCTACATACCTACGTTGCATTGTTCTTGTTCCTCATAGAATCACCTTTGATGAAACATACTCTGGCATAAGATGAGCCAGCATGTGGCACCTGGCATTTCATTAAACAATTGCACTGACTTAGAGGATGCCCAGGAACCCAGACCACTACATACACCAAATCTCTTTTCTGAAAATCCATGGAGAAATTTTTCCAGGTAAAGCTGTGTTTCATCTGGAGCAATCATTTTGTTTTTACTTTATAGATACTATAAATCTGTCATATGTTAAACTTTTTGCTTGTGTTTAGCATATAACACATGCTCACTAAATATCTGCTAATGAATGAGTGAATTAATAAATTTTCTCCATGCTCTGACCACTAAGCTGAGAGAAAAATGTAATACTTCATCAATTAATTGCTATAGGCAGGCCTGATGGCACACTTTGAGTTCTGACTCTATCTCTGGCTTCACCTTTATTTTCTGGGGTTAATTTTATCTTCATTCATTTGACCCTATAAGCATTTACATCCTTTCCTGGAAAAACAAGACAGGATAAAAATGTTTAAGATTTGATTGTAAATTTCCACAATTTATGTTGACACTACAGCCTTGGCTAAGATGGCCTTACACTTACCTGTTTTCAATTCCTGTTCTCTCATCCCCTCAAAACAATTAAGGTTGAATTGTGGACAAATTTTCTATTTCAAAATATATTACGAATTTACTTTGACTCTACTATCAAACTGGTTCTTCTTCAAAAGCAGAGATGTTACAGTATCTTATTCACCTTTGTATGTTCACAAGGAAGGGACAGACAGCTGGATCAATGTGGATGAGGTTTTTTCTTAGAGTTAGTATCATTTTGGAAAATGGATGAGAAAGACATACAAATTTAAAATTATGAAAAAAGGCTAAATGCTAATTTAGATCTAATTTAGATTCTCTGGAGAATTACAACATGGGTAAAACATGAAAGGCTTTATTTAAACTAAAATGTAGCTTCAGGAGTGATTTAGGTGTGTTGTAGCAAAACAGAGAGTAGGGGAATGATGAACTCCTGGGTGTTCTGTTATCTCATTTAACATCAGAATTCTCTTCCCAGTGAAATGAAAACTATTCTTCCTCGATTACATGCCTTCCCAGGACCAATAGAGATGGGTTCTAGCAGCATACATTTAATTCATTATCTCTGAAACTAGACTTAGTTCATGCCAGGACAATTTTCTGCCCTGTTTTATTTCCTCTGCTTTCTTTCAACCTACAGGCTCATGCCACAAAATAAAATTACAATTCTGAGACATTTTTGGTAAAAATTTTCCTTACTGGGATCATAATTTTATTTTTTTATCCTTAATTCCCTCCCATATTTATCACAAAAATCTAAATTCACGCTATAAATATCACACATGTGCATACTGTACAAAAAAATACAAATGGGCAGTAAAAGGAAGGGAGTAAGGAGGAAAAATTACCATGGATGCTGTTAAGTTAAATATAACACCTCCTCCTCTACGTGGCTGTCCAAATATTTTGATCTACTTTTTATAGACTCTTATTTTAAAAATAGATGGACGATTGATTGATAGTAAGTTTTTTCTTATAAAGATATTATGCTATAAAATATCTATGGCAAAGGGATTTGATATTCAGCTCTCTGAGGATGATATTTAATGCTGACACTCCTATCTCCCAAAGAGCTCACGCTAGCCCCAAACAAGGGGCTCCAAAGGGTTATGGAAAACGACCTGGAGAGTTAGATATGCTGACAACGAAGGATATCCAGGATTTCTTGTGGAGTGAAAAAAGGAAAATGCACAGGATGAACAACATGATCTCATTTGTGTAAAAGCAAAACAAGAAAGCACCTATATAACTGTGAGAAAGCTGTTTTTATCTGTCCAGTGTGTCTCTCTCCCAAGCCCTATCTCCTTTCTGATCCTGTCTTCTTGCCTATGGGGAACCTCGTATGTTTTGGAGTGAACTGACTCCATCTTCCCCGCAGGCTGAGCGTGTGACTGAGTCCTGGCCAATCAGTGAAATCCTGACTGTTTGGTGAGACGTGTCAGGAATGCCTTGTTCCTTCCCCTGAGGTTACTCAGCTGGTGATGCTGATGGAGCCAGACTGCTGTCGTGAGGAAAATGCCTGAATGTGAAGCAAGCAGAAGCAGGATCAAGAACCAGAGACAGAGGCCTGACGGAGCTCACTGAACCCCTGGAGCCAGCTGCTCTTAATTACCCAATTCATGGTATTACCTTTTCAGTGTGTGTTGGAGGGTGGGGGAGAGTCTTAACTGGGTTTAAGCTGGATTTCTGCAATTCTCTGTGGAAAATTTCCTGACACGAGAATACTAAAAGAGCGATGTAACGTGACTGGCTTTGAGAATGGATGGAAGGAGCCAAGAGCCAAGGAATGCAGGTAGCTTCCAGAAGCTGGAAAAGGCACGCACTGTCCCTAAAGGTTCCTGGAAGGAATGCAGCCCTGTGGACCCATACTGGACTCCTACCTACAGAACTGTAAGCCACCAAAAGCAATTTCCTAATACAGAAAGATGTCAAAAGTTTCTAGAAGGATCCCACAGTGTTATCTCTGTGAAATGGAAATGGGGGTGGGAGATGAAAGGGAAGTGTTTTATAACATTTTAAACAACAAATATATATTATGTTCATTAGTTTGAAAAACTAATTTTAAACATGTTTAAGAATAGAACCTGACAAATATCTAAGAATCACAGGTATTGTAACCCACCTAGGAGACTCCAAATAGGGCTGCTTTACACGTCTAACAGGGCAGCATCGATTTGGTATCTGAGGAATTCAGCATCTGAACTGTCTTATTTAACACAAGGAGTCAGCCCCTGAGCCAGCACACCCCACTGCACACCATATACCCAGTTAAACCACGATCCCACCGGAAGGCTTTCCCCTACCGTCCCCTGCAGGAGCCAGGACAGAACTCTCAGACATGTTCTTAGAGCTGATTTTGGAGACAGGGCTGGGGAGGCACTGAAGAGAAGCCAGAATAGTAATTGGCCTGGGATTACAATTTAGCATACTTTTCAATAGAAAACCAACAAATCGCCAACAAATTGCTATGCTAATGAAGAACTGCCCTGCTCTGCAATGAACATTTATCATGAGAGAAAGGACAACCCATTCATGCCACTCTGTAGAACTAGCTGCCATTCGGGAGGTCTCCTGCTGAATTTTAAAAGGCTTCATGTAGGGAAAAGGGGAAAGCATGAGATGAGAGTTGGCTGTGTTCTCTCCAGTCTTTCTCTTATCCAGTGCTTAAGATATAATGCCAGGGAGCAAGTTGGTGTAGCGTGCCTGCCAATTGTGGCTTTCTACTAATGAATGCCCAGCGCAGAGGCTACATGCAGTAGAGTCATCAAGGAGTTCAAGAAGTTTTTAAAAAAGAAAAATATCTGCACTCCCCCCAACTTCCATAACTGACAAATAGGCAAATGGTGGTTCTCACACTGAACACACACCTTTTCTAAATTCTCTTTGCTTTACTTGGACAAGAAAAGTAAGTCTGACACATTCTGCCAAGCTTAGGGAAAAGACAGTCCACTTGGCTACATACAGAATTCTTTGATCTGTCTCAAAGTGATGTCTCAGAGGGAAATGCCCAGAGGACAATGCCAACAGATCAACACAGCCCAAACCACTTCACTGCTGTTTCACCTGCCATTCATCAGGAGTGATGGGGAGAGAGAGGAACAGCCATCTGTTCCATGCACACTTCTCCTTCAAACTAACAGGAAATTTATATTTTGATTTTCTTTATCCCCCTTCCTTTCTACCTTCCTCTTCTTAGTCCAAAAAGGATATGGCATACAAAAAATTAGCTGGGCATGGTGGCGGGCACCTGTAATCCCAGCTACTCAGGAGGCTGAGGCAGGAGAATTGCTTGAACCCGGGAGGCAGAGGTTGCAGTGAGCCGAGATCGCCCCACTGCACTCCAGCCTGGGCAACAGGGCAAGACTCCTCAAAAAAAAAAAAAAAAAAAAAAAGATATGGCTAGAGGGGTGAAGAAAAATACCAAGACAGAGGCCTAGTCCAAAGTAAAATGTTTAAGGGATCTTAACAATATTGCAATGATCAGTTGCTTGACTGTGTGACAGAAATACTAATAGTAATTTGAGTAACATAACATACAACGCATTTACCTAAATACAGCTCTCAATCTTTATAACTTGTGACATGTATAAGGCAGATATTTTGCCTTGTTTTACTGATGAAAAAAAGAGAATAAACATGTCATTCTTATTTCACTGAAGCATGTCACTCCAACAGTTACCTGTCAATATCTAAGGATCAAATTTCTTGCTGTGTGGGTGATGAATAACTTACCAACACAAAGGATGTTGAAACAGAATCCTTGTGAAGTAGACTTGTTGACCAGCTGGTCAGGGAGGCTGTCAAATCCCACATGGCCAGACAAAGACAAGTTTCGCAGCTCTTCATTCTGCAATTTCAGGGGAGAAAGATTTGAGTGTCCATGAACCATGCCACCTGGAAATCACATATCACAAACATTACATTCTTTCTTCTTCTTCCCTTGACATACATGGAAAAAGGAGACCCCCCGACAGCCGCCTTGGCTTCTACACAGCTGAGGGCACTAACAACTCCAAAGCCAAGCTCTTCCCACAAAAATCATAGTCTCCCAAAGCAGATCATCTCCCTGAGCATCTCATTCCTTGTTACAAGTGTACTGGTCCAGGGAAATTTGAGCTTCTAGAGGTGACTATTTCAGATATGCATTAAGTGACCAAAAAAACACAAAAACCTCCAGTCATTTTGATCACTTTCATTACTCAAGAAAAACTTTCAATTTACTGTCAACTCATAGTGAAAAAATATTTAACACTCTTCCAGATACATAAAAGAACTTTGAAAAGCTCACAGTGGCGGATTCATACTCCTTACAATGATGACAATGCTCTACCTACCATAAATGCAACATATTTAAAACTTCTCAGCACATCAGCTGGTTTCCTCTCCTCCATTAGTTTTACAGGTTTCTTGAGTCTTCTTCCCCCTCTCCACTCTGTAGCTCCTAGCACAGGCTCTGTAACTGCTGGACTTTTGCAGAGTTTATCGATGTAGACTGGGGTAAGGTAGTTATCATACATTTTAAAATCACACAGGATATGGCTGGAAGCTAAAGTAAAATCATTGAGTGATTTATGCTGTTATATAAAATGGTACTGGCTGCCCCCACAACTTTGAAATGCATCCCGTGGGTGTTGGATATAATCTGTGAAACCTTTTTTTCTCAAGATGCAGCGATCAGCTACAGTCCCTCAGTTATAATATCATGGTTATGGTTTGCAATTTCAGAAATTAGACACTGAAAGTCTTCTCCTTGGAGACAGGACTCCTAGTGTTCTGGCTGTGTTGTCAATGAACTTTATATTCAAAATACTGGAGTCCAGGTGAGAAAATGATCCTCGAAGCTCCATTTTTATTTTTATTATTTATTTATTTTCATTTTTATTATTTATTTTTTGAGATGAGTCTCACTCTGTCACCAGGTTGGAGTGTAGTGGCACGATCTCAGCTCACTGCAACCTCTGCCTCCTAGGTTCAAGCGATTCTAGTGCCTCAGCCTCCCGAGTAGCTGGGATTATAGGCACGCGCCACCACGCCCAGCTAATTTTTGTATGTTTAGTAGAGACAGGGTTTCACTATGTTAGCCAGGCTGGTCTCGAACTCCTGACCTCGTGATCCACCCGCCTCGGCCTCCCAAAGTGCTGGGATTACAGGCATGAGCCACCACACCCTGCCATTTTTTTTTTTTTTTTTTTTTTTAAGAGACAGGGTTGCACTGTCACTCAGGCTGGAGTGCAGTGGTGTGATCATAGCTCACTGCAGCTTCAAACTCCTGGGCTCAAGTGATCCTCCAGCTTCAGCCTCCCAAGTAGCTGTGACTACAGGCATGCACCACCACTCCCAGCTTCGAAGTTCCATTTTATTTAAAAAAAAAAAAAAAAAAAAAAAGCTTTGTACAGGATCACTTAGTCAATGTTTTCAAAAGACTGGTTTTCATCATCCTATTTTTATGTTACATAATCAAGAGGGTGATTTCTTTTAATAAGCAAGGACTAAGACCCCATTCCAAATGTTTGTGGTCACTATATAGGCACAGAAATGTGACTCCAGAAATGCAGTGATTTTAAAGGACTTCAATGGTTTTATTAATAATAAAATGTCTAAAGTCCGTATCAGCTCTAAAATTCTGATTCTGTGAATTAAGACTAAAAGCCACCACACTGCCTGAATACCATGGTGGCAGCTGCAGATTTGAGGTCAATGGGACAGACAACAGATGTCTAGTCTATGAATAGTTTCCTTGAAACCTGCCAACAGTGAATATGAGACTCAAGAGTAGGCACTTATCCTTGAACAGGATGGCATGGTAGGCAGCTCACCAAACAGCTTCAAGGGCAGGCCCCAGTGGGCAGCAGTCCTTGTAGCTGGGCAAGCCTTCCAACAATACTGTACTTCTTCCAGCCCCAATCCTTGTACCTGCCCCTTCCTCTTTAGATACCTCAAAGGTTCAGACAGCAGGTGTTTTTAAAGTGTTTACCACATCCGCCAAGACTTGGGGGAGGAGGGTTTGAAATGAGTCCTGGGTTATTTTTAGAACTCTTTCCACCGAGCTGTGCGGTAGCTGTTGTGTATCAGGCTAGAAGAAGCCATGGCACCAGCCTTCATTTCTGCTGCATCACTGACTTCAACCGTTCGTGAACGGTATGAAAGAGACAACGCAGGGCAGAACCATCATCCCACATTCCCTCTCTCCACCGCCACATAATTATTTTAATTTCAGGGGGAGGGGAGAATGGTTTATTGCTCTGGATTCTGTATCACTGGGTTTTTAGATACCAGATATCCACCTATGAACCAATCCTGGGAAAGAATCAGAGTTAGTAATTATAGCTCTCATCCCAGAACCCAAAGCTCAGCATCTCATATTCTCACCGTTTCCAAAACATGAGAAGCCACCCACACACCCACTAAGTATTTTTATACCCATTGAAAACCACATACAAAATGAAGGGTTATAAAACAGTTTGGTCTTGACATTTTTGAAATTTAAAGTTGTATCTCTAGAGTCTGTCCTCTAACACTGTAATATAGAATATGTAAATTTTATAATACAGTTTTTACATTTCATAATTTGAGCCTAATTCTCTGCTCAGTATTAAAGGAAACCTGAGAGTCACTGCCCATCAGTATGTGATGGGGGAAAGGGAAAAAGAAGTTCCTCCTCTGGTTTATGAACAGGCTTAAAAACTGGAGAGAACAGCACTGGAGGACATGCACAGGGGCAGCTCTGAGCACCTTACCCAGTGCCTCCAGCACAGCAGCTGAACCGCATCCCTCCAGTCCAGCATTTTATAGCTCTTCCCTTAGCTACCACAAGCCAAGGATTGAGGGGTCTTTTTTGAGGCTCCAGGCCCAGTTTCAGGGAACTGCATATATTCCATGTCGTTAACACTAACACATCTGGAAACGACTCTCTGAATTTATCTCTAATATTGAACTCTGGCTTGGCGTCCAGTTCTGAATTTCTATCAGAGGAACACTTCTCTTGGGTTGTCCCATCTGTACTTCAAACTTGATGTTCATGAAACTAAAATCATATTCCTCTATCCCAAACTCGTCCCTTCTCCAGAGTTCCCTATTTCTGTTAACAGTACTTAGCCATGCTTGAGACCAGCTCCCCTCCCACCATCAACTCTGAAGTCTTATCAATACTACATCCTCCACATTTCTATTCCTACTAATTCAACAGCCTCCCAACTGGCCTCCCTGACTTGATCTCACCCTCTCTAATACTTCCTCCCTCCACCCTGCCAGCAAGGGGATCTCGGTACTCAAGGTCCCCCATCCAAACTCCTTGGCCTGTCATTTCAGGGCCCCATGGGCTAACCCCAAATCTCCATTCCTACTGAATCTCCCACTTCTCCTCAGGGAGCACCTTACACTGCAGTTAAATTAAATGACCACTGTTCTTGGGACAAACCCAGGTTTCTTCCCATCAGAATTTACTCACATTATTTCCTCTATGTGAAAGGGCCTTACAGCCAGTGTTTACATATCCAAATCTTCCAGATCCCAATAAAATTATACCTCCATCATTGTCTTTATTATGAAATCTTGGGGAAAATTTCACCAAACATTCTTCTGACCAATAAAAGGAAAATACTGATTGAAAAGCAACTCAAGCTATTTGGAATTCCATCATGATAATAACAGCTAACATTTATCCCTTCCAATGCTCCAGAAAAGCCCTAATTTCTCTCTCCTAACAATTCTACAAATTAGTTACATTATTACCCAAACTCAATTTACAGATGAGAAAACAGAGGCACCGTTTAGTAACTTGCCCAAGGTTTCCCAACTAGTAAAGTCAAGGTGCTGAAATTGGAACCCAGGAAGTCAGGTTCCAGAGTTGTCAAACATAGTCATTGCTATCTCATGAAACTGAAATTTATCTCATGAACTGAATATTAAGTTCCCAGGTAGCCCCAGACAGTACAATTATTTCAGCTGTTATAAAAATCTAATACATTAAAATAGAAGGAAAAAAATACTCTGAAACCATGATTCTTTGGCAACCATAAGAGGTGGAAATTGAGAATTAGAACTGGCAAAGTAGCTCCAAGTATACTTTCACTGATCCTGGCAATGCTAAGACCAAATATGATTTTTGTAGTGATGGCACATGAAACCCATAATATAATGCTTAGTTTTAACCATTTTTGAAAAGAAAGTGCCAACGCAGAACCACTAAGTAAGTAACTATAAGACCTTAATTGATTTAGCCCTGCATTTGCTAATCTACCTAGTGAGAATTTGTAATTAGGTAATTTCTACAGCCCACTCCATCTTGAAATGGATTATGACTAACCTTTATGGTATAAAATAAACTTGTTTTTCACTGGACAATTTCACTTTTCTCTTTTTAGAACATATCCTCTTAGATACAATTATTTATTTGTTCATTCAAAAATATTCACTGCTCAAAGCACTAAGAAAGCTAAAATAAGTTATTTTTATAATTCATTGAAGAACACTGCAGTTCCGACCCTTAAGAGGTTTTACAATGTAGTAGTAGAGCTAGGACAGATGTAAATGTAGGACTATGAAGCATAAAAGTCATCAATACCATGGCATCAACTATGGGAAGGCATGGAGGAGAAGTAGTTTTTGTCTAGGGAAATTCAGGGGGTACCTTTTAGGAAAGCTAAAGTTCCCCAAATCTATCAGTGAAACAAAAGCCCAGCTTGCAGAACCCTTCTGGATAAATGTTATCTATGCCCAAAAGGTCACTTTCTTATGAATGTATACCTGAAGTGTATAACTGGTAGTTTTTCAGAAAATTCCCAGCTGAATTCATTATTGAGATAATTATAAAACAAATTATGTAAGAATGTGTGCCACCACCTACATTCTGAGCACTGCTGTAAAATATGTCCCACAATTCCAAATCTTGCTTCACCAGAGAAGGGCAGCAAAAGGCTTAGAGTCAGACAGACATGGGTTTGAATCCCAGCTTTGCTTTCTACTTGCTTTAGTCTCTATTCTGCCCTCAGTAAAAACAGGAAGAGGTGCTAGGCTCTCTCATACATATCTCCTTGGCAGGGTTGTTGGGAGGAGATAAAGAGGTATGGATGAGAGTGCCTAGCACTTAACAGGTCTTCTGAAACTTAGACTTCCTTTACCTACAGTAGTTGGGAGGAAGAGGCAACTATCATTTAAAAATCTGAAATTAATCAGAAGTTCTATTACTGCTGCTAGGCATTCCAGGAGAAGCTGCTGACCAGCAGGGCTCTCAGACATATGAAGAAGGTAAAATCACAATAAAAATAAAGTGAACAGAAAGAAATAAAAAACGAGAATGATGATTCTAGCATGAAGAAAATCCATTCCTAAAGAGAAAACTCATTTACAAAGCTGGAGGAAAAGCCACAGAATCACATTCCTGTTTGCAGAATCAGCAGTTAGCAGAATCCACATCCTCCCCAGCTGGGACGCATTCCGGATTCCCCATCACTTTTGCTTCTGCAGTCATGCACCACTGCGATGAGGAAACATTCTGAGAAACATGCCAGTAGGTGATTTTGTTCTTGTGTGAACATTCTAGAGCAGCGGTCCCCAACCTTTGTGGCACCAGGGACCAGTTTGTGGAAGACCATTTTTCCATGGACAGGGTTGGTTTGGGGATGAAACCGCTCTACCTCAGATCTTTAGGCATTAGATTCTCATAAGGAACGCACAACCTAGATCTCTCCCATGCGCAGTTCACAACAGGGCTCAGGCTCCTATAATAATCTAATGCCTGAAGCTGATCTGAAGGAGGCAGAACTCGGGCGGTAATGCTGACTAGCCCATCACTCGCCTCCTGCTGGGCAGCCCAGTTCCAGACAGGCCACAGACTGGGTCTCAGTCGGCAGCCTGGGGATTGGGGACTCCATCCTAGAGTGTACTTGTGAGAGGTGAAGCCAGCTGGACTTCCTGGGTCGAGTGGAGACTTGGAGAACTTTTCTGTCTTACAAGAGGATTGTAAAACACACCAATCAGCACTCTGTAGCTACCAAGGAAATTGTAAAATGCACCAATCAGCGCTCTGTAGCAAAAGGATTGTAAAATGCACCAATCAGTGCTCTGTAAAATGCACCAATCAGGAGGAGTCTAAAAGTAGCCAATCGCGGGGAGGATTGAAAAAAGGGCACTCTGATACAACAGAAACAGAACATGGCGGAGACAAAGAAGGGAATAAAAGCTGGCCACCCAAGCCAGCAGCGGCAACCCACTCAGGTTCCCTTCCATGCTGTGGAAGCTTTGTTCTTTTGCTCTTCACAATAGATCTTGCCGCTGCTCACTCTTTGGGTCCATGCCACCTTTAAGAGCTGTAACACTCACCATGAAGGTCTGCGGCTTCATTCTTGAAGCCAGCAAGACCACAAACCCACTGGCAGGAACAAACTCCAGATACACTTACACAAACCTAGATGGTATAGCCTACTAGACACTTAGGATATATGGGATAGCCTATTGCTCCTTGGCTATAAACCTGTACAGAATATTACTGTACTGAATACTGTAGGCAACTATAACACAATGGTAAATATTTGTATATCTAAACATAGAAATGGTACAGTAAAAGTGCAGTTTTATAATCTTACAGAACCACGGTTGTATATGCGGTCCATTGTTGACTGAGAGTTTGTAAAGCAGTACATGACTATTTTAATCCAGCCCTGGGTCTACTGAAATTAACAAGCTCGGTGTGCCCAGATGGATTTTATTCACCATACTTAAACTGAAGTGATATCCCTTTTCTTTACTTTTAAAAATGAAGTGTTTCAGTAGATGTGGTTAGGCAGGCCATAGCCTCTGATTCTTATCAGCAGGCGGAAGCAAGAGAGCATGTTACCAAGGTGATATTTGAATTGTTTAATCCAAACAAATTAAAATTATGTTTCCATTTGAAAGCAATATTTAATTTTTACCTTTAAAATCAGGTATTACAATTTAAGTTTAGAAAGATTTTTCTCTTTAAAATTTATTTTTTTTTAATTTAAGAGATAACATTTATGTATTCAGGTGGAGAGCTGGAAATTTTTATTAACAAGACATGGTGATTACATTTTTCTCAACGCCTCAGATTATGGATAAATAAAGTATACTGATCCAAGTCACTTAATCCTCGGGCTTATGTTTCCTCCTCTGTAAAGTGAGGAGATTTAACCAAATTACCTCCAAACAAAGTCTCTGGTTCTTTGTTTTTTCTAATTCTAAGGTTTCTTGAATCTGGATGTTAGAGATGCATAAATTCAATTCTGTCATTTTGCTTAAGGAAAGCCAACACAGGGTGAAAAATTCCTGGTAGCATATTTGCTCTGGCCAGATCAAGACGGCTCAAGTTTTAATTGACCCATGAAAGGGAGTTTCTATCAGTTATGCTGGGAAACTCCAAACCAAATGGAAATCTGTGTGCATAACCCCTGTGTTTTCCACCTCAACTTTTAATTTCTGCTTAACTACAATACATATGAATTAGCTAAGAAAGTTATGTACCCACTATTTACAAATGCCCTGCTTAAAAGCAATTTCTTTTTGTTTGGCTACATCTCCAGTCATCCACGAGATTTTTGAAAAGTGGATTTATATCCTCAAAACAAAACCTAGGGCTGGGCGCAATGGCTCACGCCCATAATCCCAGCTACTTGGGAGGCTGAGGCAGGAGGATCGCTTGAGCTCAGGAGTTAGAGGCTGCAATGAGCCAGGATTGTGCCACTGTACTCCAGCCTGGGTGACGGAGTGATATACTTTATCTCAAAAATAAAAAACAAACAAAAAACCTAGGAAATAACTTCTCTGTATAAGTTAGTTATCTGTTCTCAAAAAGAAAAGTAAATCTTTATTCATGCTTTCATTCATTCAGCAAATATTCATTGAGTACCAATGTGGGTAGAACACTGTGTTAAATGCTAAGGATACCATGATGAAAAAACAAAGCCTCCCCAACTCATGGAGCGTACAGGGTAATGGGAGACACAGATGTCAATCAAATAGTCACAAATACATAACCATAAAGCTATCCAAAGGACAGGATGCTGTGTAGCCTTATAACTCATGTGATTAACTACTCATTCTTTGAGTGAATTCACCAGCCTATAGTATGTAAAAATATGTATTAGTCCAAAGCACTGTTGAATATTAATTTAATCGGCGGCCCCTATGTACAGCTGATGTGCAGGTTTCATGTATTCAGATGAAAACAAATAGTCTTTCTGAGCAGCAGTACCTGATGGGAGAAGGTAGAAATATTAGGACTCAGGTTTCAAGGGAACAGATGTCCAATTTTAAAGAGAGCTGAGATGAAACCATGGGGCAGCAGAGGGCAGAGGAGACATGTACGGTACACTCCTTTGAGCTCTGTCTTTTCTCCTTACAGAATACCCACTTGGAAAAGAGAAGAAGTACATACCCCTTCATCTTAGGTCATGTCTTTTTCTGAGGTCCTATTTCAGTAGTACAGATGCCTCTGAGCTGAAGAGAGGTAAAGAAAAGAACATGCTGTCTCGCACACAAAATCTTTGATTGACCACCAGCCACTTCCCAGTATCTGGAGAAATTCTGGCCTCACGAACTGTCCGCAAAGTAAGTTTTATTCAAGTACCCTGATTAATCATTTCTGTTAGATACACACTCTTATCTGACTGCATTCTAGAAAGTATTGAATTGGTTTCATATTCTCTTTTTAAAAAAAGAAGGTTAATGGGAAGATGGGAAACGCCCTTAGTTCTCATGCAAAAGGGAAAACACTGGAATGCAAAGTTTTGACCCAAACCACAGCTATGAAGCCAGCATCGGGATGCTTTCAAAGCTAAGCATTGCTGGGGTAACTTTCATAATATAAAATGTCTGGACCATCTCATTACCAATGAGAATTGCATTCTTTAAAGATGATTTGAACAACATTTGCTACTCTGCTTGTCATCTATACTATGAAATCCCATGCCTAGAGCCAAGAAAACCCCCAAGGAAATTGTCTCACACAAGCAGCAGAACAGAGAGCGCCAGGCGGCAGTGAGGAACTGTTAAGAGAAAAACCATATGGTAATATAAGGAAAGAACAACTTCTCAGTGCAGCCCAGCTGGAAGCTGAGACTAAAGAGGAGCATCCAGGGGCCAGCCCCTAGGTCACAAAGCCAGGTAGATAAGCTCAGAATGCCAAACCCAGGGAGCCACTCTGGAAAATACATCATATAACCAAAAAAGCACTTGATTAATACTGAATAATTGTCCCAATTCCAAGTGCTATTTTCAAGTAACTTTCTCCAAAAGACTCCCAGTAGAGGAACACATTTTGCTTTTCCAGATCCTTACAAAATTAATGCCATCTGGGGGTTTTCTTTGGGGCTGGTAAGATTTTAGGGAAACGTTACCTTTTAATTGTTTTGTTTCTGTAACATTTGAATTATTACAAAAGAAAAAAAGCTGTACTTTTATAATAGAAAATATGTAAGATTTTTAAAATCCAGGAACATCAATAACAATAATACTAAATTAATAAAGATCTTTTTTGAAGAGGTAAGCCCACAGTATTTATTGTAGCTAATAGGTAGGTTAACAGAGTAAAATAGGAGAACTTAATTTTTCTAATAGTAGAACCAAGTCATGTTGAAAGTGACAGGAGGAATCAGAAAAGTGGAAAAGTGTAGTGGAAGGTGCCCGACATGTGAAGTCAAGACGAGAGCACCTCTGTCATAGTTTAGCTGTGTGAGGTATTTAACTTTGCCTCAGTTTTGTCAGTCTGAAGACACATTCTCTCACAGGGCTGTTGTAAAGAATTAATTAACATATTTATCTTTTGTCAGCTCATTTTACACACTTTTCGTGTAAAATGCCCATGACTTGCCCATGACTTTAATAGCCAACCATAAGCTAACAACTCCCTTGTCATGACCCACAGCCCACTCTCCTCTGCTGGGCTTCCTACTGTACAGCATGGCCCAGGCATCTCTAAGCCAACATCTCGGTGGAACTCAGCCTATCCCCATTCTCAATTCAAATAAGTCCTCCTATTTTTTTCACACCAAATAGCAGCAACGTGTACTTCAAGGTTTAAGAGAGTCCCCCAGAATAACATGTATTAGCATGCATCTGATAAAATCTGCACAGTTATAGATCTCCACCCTCTTGCAGGAGAAAAAAAGCCCACTGTTTAATCAGCTTAAACCCTCCCCTATCCTCTGAATTGGACAGTGAAGACTTGAAGTCATCAGTATCATGTTAGCTTTTCTCCTCTGTGCCCTGATGTATACCTCTAACATTTACTGGTCACCCACCACACTCTTTTTGGCCAAATTTTTCTCACTCTGCCCTTTGGACATAACTACAACCAGTCTACTAGCAGCTGGTTTCCATCCCTAAGCCCTGAAATCCAATGACTAACTTTGATATTTCTCTTAATGCTGCCCTCATTCAACTTCACCAAAATTTGTAAGTGCGTTATTGTTTCAACAGAAGTCATACTCTCCAACCTTCTCATTTTCAGATAAGGAAACAGGTACAATGGCTACTTGACTAGTGTTCTTTACGCATGGGCCAGGTGGAGACGGAGTGAGGCGCGGGAGAACCCAGGACCTTGGTGCCTGGCCCACCTTCCCTCCATTACACTTAGGCCCGCTCTGCAGATAAGAGCTCACATTGGTTGTGGATGAAGCCGAATCTAAAAGGCCTGGAAATACCATGCTGCATTCGTTCTCATTCTTCCATCTAGACCTGCAGCCCCTTTTCTGTCTCTACAGCCTACCCGGGTTTACCTGGGACTAGAGTTTCACCTTCATTCCATCAGAAATTAAATTTCTCATATGCCCTTAGGAAAAACTCTGTTGAAAAGCAGTCCCCAGAAACAGGTATCTGAAGTGAACAGAGCACCAGAGGCTGCTTACAACCCCAGATAGGGGGAGGAGGAGAATCACTAGCAAAACGGCATTTCAGCAAACAACCACCAAGTGTGAAAATCCAAAAATTGTACAAAGCGAGAGCACTTTTTTCTGAGAGACAGAATGTTTTTCTAAAAGTCTGTATAAACTCTTGAGAAGTTAAATCTAACTGGATGCCAAGAATTAACAACAACAAAAAAGACATTTTCTTAAGTTTCCAAAGACCACAGTCTCTCTCTGAGCCCAAGTGACTAATGCCTGTAACAGCCGAACATTACAAAATGCTGACCAGCAGAAAGTCTGTTTGGGAATGACAAGGTCCACGTGTGCATTCCAGGGACGCTTACAGATTCTGCAGTAGTCCAAGGAAGACAGGGTGGGTGGGAAGCAATGTGACAAACAGGCAAGAAGTATTTATAAAGGCACGACCCGATTAGAAACAGATGTTGCAGCTGCTCTCTCGCACTGGCCCACATCAGAGATGATGAGAAGCCCTTCACCCAGCAGCCACCTAGGAACACTAATGAGCAAAGCAAGTGGGGAAGTGGGGAAGAGGTCACAAACCATTTCAAAACCCTCTCGCTGTCCAATGGGTCCCAAACAACCCAGTTCCATTTAAGACATATCATGTCTCTTGCAGAGCATAAAACCACCCACTTGTCTCACTGTTGTTTATTTGGGTCATTTTTGTCCCTCCTGCCCTGTCTTTATCCTATGGAATATCTTCAAAACAGTGATGAATAGGAGGTCAAAGAGAATTAAGAGGCTCAAAGCAGTTGGAAGTTTTTTTCTCAACTTTTTATGTCCTGTGCTACTCATATTCACACATCTATTCCTCAGTATTTCCTGTTTGAGAAATATTGTGGCTCAGTTCATCTATTTCTATTCACTGAATGCATTCATCAGCAAATAATGAAATATGGATGGGACGCTTCCTTCCCGATGCCACCATTTCTATCACCGGATATAAATTAGCCACTTCCTTTCTGAAAGATACCATATATTTCTGTGCCTTTCTGAAAAGGCAGGGGATTTTCAGTTACAGTAATGGCCATGTGATGGCAGTCTCTGTGAGAGAAGAAAAAAAAAAAAATCCAATCCAGTTCCAAGCAAGTCATGAACAAAAGCACCAGGGCTGTTTCCCCCAGTCACAACCTGGCTGCTTTCTCCTCCCAAAGCATGTTCAGTTCCTAATCCAGGCTGACCTAGAACATCTGAGTCCAGTGACACATTTCCAGCACCCGAAAATTGAGGAATTATACCAGAAATGACCAAAACCATGATACATATTGAGGAAATAAACATACCAATCAACATCTGGTCTTTCTCTACAAATATTACTAAACAATTATGGCCAAAATCCTCAAGTCTTCCTAAGAGTCCTTTTCTTCTTTTTTTTCCCCCTGAAATGGAGTCTTCTTCTGTCACCCATGCTGGAGTGCAATAGCGTGATCTCGGCTCAATGCAACCTCCACCTCCTGGGTTCAAGCAATTCTCCTGCCTCAGCCTCCGAGTAGCTGGGATTACAGGCACCTGCCACCACGCCCAGCTAATTTTTGTATTTTTAGTAGAGACGGGGTTTCACCACGTTGGCCAGGCTGGTTTTGAACTCCTGACCTTGTGATCTGCCTGCCTCGGCCTCCCAAAGTGCTGGGATTATGGGCATGAGCCACCATGCCTGGCCTCTAAGAGTTCTACTGTGTCTTAATCTCAACCCTGGATAAAACACTATCAGGATGGAATAGAGGTTGTTTACATAAATGTGGGGCATGTGCTAGTTTTCTACTGCCATGTAACAAATTATCACAAATTTAGTGGCTTCAAACAACATCCATTTATTAGCAGTCAGTTTCGTAGGTCACAAGTTTGGGCATGGTGTAGCTGGACTTTCTGCCTGGGTTATCACAAGGCTGAAATCAAAGTGTGGGCCAAGCTAAGGAGGTTGTCCTCTCAAGGCTCTGGGGAAATACCCTCTTCCAAGCTCATTCCAGATGTGGGCAGACTCAATTCCTTGCAGCCGTAGGACTGAGGGCCTTCTCTCCTTACTCGCTGTCAGAGGCTGCACTCAGCTCCAAAAAGTCATTGACGGTTCCAAGCCACGAGGTCACCTCTGTCTTCAGAGTCAGCAATGAAAAATCTCCCTGTGTCCCTCTCACATGTCAAATATCCTTCTTCAGGAACAGTCTGGTCCCTTTTAAGGGATTGCTTAATGAAGTAAGGTCCACCCAGGTCAATCTCCATTTCTAAACGACAGCTGTGCCATAACCTACCTGTGGAAGTGATATTCACAAGTTCTGGGGATTATGCAGAGCGTGTACACCAGGGGGCTGGGATCTTGGGGCCATTTTCGGATTCTGCCTACCAAAGTATACATTATTTCAACATCCCTATTTCTCCTGTGTAACTTTAGGATAAGATATAATAATGAATATTGGCATTTCCCCAGCTAAAAAAAAAACAAAAACAAAAAACAAACAAACAAAAAACCACACAACTGTCTCCAGGAGAAAAAAGATAGATAATAGTAAAAGCATAGTAAACTAGATCACTCTCAGGCTACCAAGGCAAACCTTTTACACTGAATCTGATAAGGGCAGCTAACCACAGACTAGCTAGAGTCCCTTTGCCTTTGGAGGAAGCCTTCCAATAACGAAAGTAAACTGCAAATATTTAGGTGTTGCGTTTGTAACAAGAATTCTAGGAAATGCAAAAGATTCTTAAGGAATTTGAGTCTTATTAGGGAGATAAGTTATTGAGGTAAAATGGAAGATGATTTTGAAATGTTTCATGATGAAATATACTACAAAGATTACAGGGTTAGACAATGGAGATGAATGTGGACCAGAGCAAAAATGTAAAACTTTCTTAAAGCAGGTCAGTTTTGTCCTAGGTCATGGTAAGATGAAATAAGATCTGGGCCAAGCGTGTGGTGGCTTACGCCTGTAATCCCAACACTTTGGAAGGCTGAGGCAGGCAATCACTAGAGGCCAGGAGTTTGAGACCAGCCTGGCCAACATGGCAAAACCCCATATCTACTAAAAATACAAAAATTAGCCAGGCATGGTGGCACCCACCTGTAATCCCAGCTACTAAGGAGGCTGAGGTGGGAGAATTGCTTCAACCCAGGAGGCGGAGGTTACAGTGAGCCGAGATCGCACCACTGCACTCCAGCCTGGGCAACAGCAAGACTCCATCTCAATTAAAAAAAAAAAAAAAAAAAAAAAAGATTTGAATAGTTGCAGAAAAGGAATGGAGATGGATGGAAAGAAAGAAGTAGAATCTATCAAGGAAGGCAGCAAGAAAAGGAAAGAGGCCCAAAGGGCATGGAAATCAATGAACTAGGAAAACTAAGAGTAGAGGATGTAAGACTTTAAAACTGATTCTTTTTCAGTTTACTGGAAATAGTCCTTAAACGGGCAGCATTATGCCCAGGATGTGCTACTAAGTATTTGAGTGTCACTTGGGGGAGAGATCTAGAAACAATCACTGAGCAGCCACGTCATGAAAGACTTTTCTGTTTCCCACTCCCTAGTGTACTTACAAACATATCTTCCCACCAGACCAGCAGACCAAGGGATCATGAGTATAGAATTGCCTCAGCCAAGGTTTTAACCCAGATTACCAGCTGGGGCAACCATCCAAATGGTAAGCTATTTGATGCAAACTTCTGCAGAGCATTAAAAAAAAAAAATGCATATCTTGCAGAGAAGCTAATAAACAGACTCTATTTGTTACGGCTACAATTTCAGCCATTCTAATCAAGCTAAAGCTTTCTTACTCCTTCCTTACTCTGTTCTCCTTCTCAAAAAATAGGACCAAATAACCCCTAATAAATCAATAAATACTCCCACTAGCAGAGACAACTTTCTGCCTTACAGAAAGTTAACTGCACATTGTGGAAGCATCCATCTAGGTGTAAGAAAAAGTTGGTTTAGAGTTTTTCTCACACATACTGTTGTGCTTAGGAAAGCAGACCCAAGAGGCCGTATTACAATTTTCCTCTTTTCTCAAAGTTCTCCTATTGATAGAAGATTTTATATGCTGGCTTTCTTGTCTTGATCAGTTAATGCAAAACCTTTTCACATGCTGCGGCTCCCAAGAATGTTCCCACAGTCCTCTCCACCCCCTCCATTGTCCACTGAAAATGTCTCTTAAAGAGGCATTTTCATTATCATTATCATCATGTTGATATGTCTGAATAATCAAGTAGGGCCCAAGTAGAACACAGGGAAAACACGACTGCACACTACAATCTGTTATAAATCCCATCAGCTCTCAAAAAGAGATGATAAAATGTGTGCAAGAGCACAGGTTACATTTTTACTCATGTTACCACAAAGCACAAAAGGTTTGGGTCAGCAGCCCAGACTTCTCACCAAGATGGGGTCCAATTCCACATCAATGCTCCTAGATTGATAGATTAAGAGTATGGGATATGTGAATGGGAATATGTTTCTGACAGTCTTGATAGCAAGATTACAGGGAAGCATTAAGCTAAAATCAGAACTTGAAAGATTATAGCTTGGCAAGAGATCCTTGCTGTAATCCATATGATCTGTAGGAAGGAAAAACTGAAGTTAAATGGGACTCAGGGTGAAAGACAAACCAGAATTAGCAAAAATCTTAGGCACTGATCCAGGTGGCTGCCATTAAACACTCCCAAAGCCTAATGGTCCATTTGAGTAATTATTATTCACATAGATAAAATGAATGGCAAGCTAAGGGAAATAAGTGATGATTACACTGGCAAAAACAAGAACTACTTTCCCATTTCAATTTGAGAAAAATCCAAGCCTCAAATCCCTTCCCACATAGAGAGGGTCAGACCACGTATCTCACTGTAATCATGGCTACACAGAGTTAAGCCTTTTTTGCCACAACTGCACCAAATGTACACACTTAGGTTGCTTATTACCGGTAGTGGGTTTAGCGCAATGTGGCAGCTGCAGCCACCGATATAAGGAAACAAGGCTTGGCAGCAATTCCCCACGATTCCTCCTCAGTTCCACTTCCTATCCACCCTTTAGCCCAGATATTAATAATTCAGAAGACAGTGTGACAGCCACAAGTCACATGCATGAACACCCAAGAAACAATCACTGTAAAACCTGATGTATTTGGACAGACAAACTTGTGAAGCTTTGGTCCCCATGGAGAACAGAGCACCAATAAAGGTACCTCATACTTCACCTCATGTTCCAGGATCAAGGTGGAAAAGTAGATCACTATCTTTTCAAAGTATCAGTTTAAAGTTGCTGGGAGTACCTATATGATGAAGGTTAAAATACCCAGAGAAGGAAAAAAGGCAACAGGCTCTACCACTTTTTTATCCACAGAACAAAAAAAGAGGGGTCTGCCATTTCCCTAGATCAATCAATCAAAAAACAATTTTATCAAACATTTATGAAAAGACCACAATACTAAGTATGGTTTAGCAAAAACAAACAAGGCACTCAAAGGTCACCATGCTTGATGCTTGGTCTACCCTTCAAGCTTCTCAATATGTCCCTCCTCCCACTCCAGCCATCAGGAAAATGATGTTTATTGGGTGCTTGTTTGCCCTTACTTTTTTTTTTTTTTTTTTTTGAGATGGAGTTTCTCTCTCTCCCAGGCTGGAGTACAGTGGCACAATCTTGGCTCACTGCAACCTCTTTCTCCCAGGTTTAAGCAATTCTCCAGCCTCAGCCTCCCAAGTAGCTGGGATTACAGGCGCCCACCAGCACACTTGGCTAATTTTTGTATTTTTTTAGTAGAGACAGGGTTTCACCATGTTGGCCAGGCTGTTCTTGAACTCCTGACTTCAGGTGATCCACCTGCTTTGACCTCCCAAAGTGCTGGGATTACAGATGTGAGCCACCATGCCCGGCCCTTTGTTTGCCCTTTTAAAAACCTTCCCATTTAATCCTTATAACTTGTGAAGTAGATACTATTGGCTCCATTTTACAGAGAAGGAAACTAAAGTTCAATTCATGGCAGAACCAGCATTCAACCCAGTTTTGCCAGATTCCAAGTCCACCACCGCCCATACACTAAACTGGACAACTGACTCTTTTCAAAGCATACCAGCCTCTGCACAGAGCATGCCTCCACCTTCAACTCCACTTGTCAAATCCTACTCATCCTCAAAATTCCAGGCAAAATGCCAATTTCTTCACTAAGCCTTCCCTGGTTCCTTGAATTAGACACCATTGCTTCTTATTTTATAAAGGTCCACTGTATTTGGGTCCTTGGTCACATCTTGCATCTAGCAGTACACTTAGTTTTTCACTTGGTCAGGCCCCCAAAAGAATGTACATATTTTGAGGACAGGAACCCTGTCTTATTCATCTTACTTTGAACTTTATGTACCACAACATCACAAGTAGCCAGGGCCATACGTTTAGGATGAATGAATGCAGCAACTTATTTCTCACAAAGTCTATACAACCTGACTTCCCCAACCAAAAACAATAGCCATGGAGCAGCAGTGCAGTGATAGAGAATTCACAGGAGGGAGCATTCACTATGGGCTGAAATGCCCATGGTATGTTTGACGGAGGAAGTGAAGTTTAAGAGGGCCCATGGAAAACGGAGAAAAGGGATGTCAATACTCCAGCCACATGCTTCAGTATGAACCCTTCCCAACACTTAGTCACAATCAACTGTGGGGAGGGAGAAACATGGTAGTGAAGAGGTCAAACATTGTAGGGGTGTTTTCTCTCAGGAAATAAACTATTCTGCTAAAGTTCACAAGTATAAAGCTCTTATTTTATACATATATGGCAGGCACTATGCTGAGTATTTTACATAGGTCTCATTTACTTCTCACAATTGCCTCTGAGGTGTGCACCATTATTATTCCCATTTTACAGTGGAGGTCAGTGAAGCTCTAAGAGATTAAGCTGCTCAGGGTCGTGCAGCAAGTAAGTAAGTGGTAGGGCCAGGAGTCAAAGCCAAGCAGGCTGCCTCCAAAGCCCAGGCCACTACATTAGTAGAGCCTGGGAGTCTAGAAAAGTTACCTCTGGTCAACCTTCTATAAACCAGAGAGTGATGTGTGTGTTGGCCATCAAGGGACATGCGTGGCCCACCCAAGCACATCACACTACAGAAGTCACCAACTTCCAAGGTGAGAAATCGCTGGAGAGGTAGGTTGTCACGGTGCACAGGCCCTATTCCACCAAGTAAGAGCACACAAGGAAAGCAACGTGGGAGCTACGGAAAGTGGGAACAGAAGGAAACAAGAGAAGGAAGAATCCAAGAAGAGACCTCCACCACCAACTGCTGGAGTGGATTTCTTATATTTCTCACAGAAAAGAAGCAGAGTAAGTCTAACCCAGAGAGTGCAGATTAAGGTTAGGCAGCCTACAGCAATCACTCTTACTCTCTCTCACACTCTTCTAAGGGCAAGGATTATCAAATCTCCTTTCTTACTTTTCTCTGGCAAAGCTGTAAGAATTAGTTGCAGAGAAAAATCAACCAAAGCTTAGTAGAAGTTGCAAAGAAAAACAAGAAAGGATGCAGTTAGCAGTCCTGACTGATTAAAACCACATGACTAATATATCAGATATTCCCACCACTTCCTCCTTAGCTTCTTATAGACCACTGAGGAGCAAACACACATATGCCTGTATTACCGAAAACAAACAAATAACCTTTCGGTAGTATGGGCTAGAGAAGAAATATTTTCTGTATCTCTACCTAGTATGGGCAAGGAACTGGTAAGCCATTTTATCAACTTAATCATCCTTAAAAAAAAAAAAAAGAAGAAGAAGAACCTTTTGGGATAAGAGGACATCCCCAGATTCACTCCCTCACCCTTTTTAGAAAGGCTAAAAATGCTCATTACCTGGATATTAAAATTAGACTAATGAAAAAAATATTGATTTACTGATGAAACTCCATTATCCACTTCTGAGCTTATATTTAAAAATAAGTTTAAAAACTAGCAATATTTTTACCCTCAGGAAAACTAATATTCATTATTCTAAAGCCTACCCTGAGCTAGGCATTAGTTGGTAATTTCACTTGTGCTGTTTCACTTAATAAATACAATATTTACTTAGACCCCCATTTCTGAAGGCATTTTAATTACACTCACATTCCTTTACATGCACTTCTTGCAACTTGCAATTTGGAACAAATGCTCAACTACTAGCCACCATGGCAGCAACATAAAATACCTGTTTTGTTGATTTCCTAACAATCCATGAGGTAATTACAAACAGTTTACTCAGGCCTTGGAAACCATATTCAGATGTCATCTACTTAAGCAGTAATATTTTTGTAAGTGTAACAAAGGGGAGAGCATTCTAAAATCAAACTTTAAAAAATTCAAAGTCACATATTATTTACTGCCATATTCTCTCTCTCTTGAGATTTTTACTCCCACCAAAAATGCTTTCTTTAGAACACTATACTCTTCTTTCTCTACCTCATTCCATGTTATATTGTGTAGCTGGGCTTATCTACCTTAAGGCAAATAAGGAAAAAAACATAAAAAACTACTTTAACCATTAAATTCCATAGCTAAACATCCATCAGGGCTTCCAATCCTATTTCAGCTAGGTTGGCTATAAGTGACAGGGACCACCACTTCTCTGGTTTTCAGTGTCATCATCTGTAACATAGATGGGTGGAGAAGGGTCATTGAGGAAAGGTACATAAACTCTAGTTGTTAAATTATGGGATTCTAACATTTGCAATGGGGTGAAAGATTAAAGGCTGCCAGAGCCTACGTCAGAGTGGGTATCAGACTTCAAATAAAAGCTCACTAGAGATATTGGGTCATCAAAACAAAAGTCTAAAATGCTGACACCAAGCAAGAAGATACAACAGAGTGGGATGGCTCCCAATGTAAGTCAAATAGCGGGTTACCCTTTCCAAGAAGTGCAACTTTATGATTGTTCAGATACCGCAAAATCAGCCTATTATCTAGTGGAAAGCAAACAACCAACGAGTCTTTGAGGGCCAGGATCAATGTGACATCGAAGGCTTAGAACGGTTGAAAGCCATTGTCGTCTGACAGTCAAACATTCAGACACCAAGAAATCTCATCACTCTAGTCCCAAAGTTGAGCTTGTGAGTCTCCAGTTCTGTGTATTCATGCAGCAATTAGGGAATCACAAGCCTTAGATCTTATGTTAACACAAGTATAGGAAGTGAAAAATAATTCCATGGGTGAGCCAGGTATCAAAAGGGGTATTTTAAAAAACTGGACCTAAAAAGATGCAAGAGATACCAGCCCCAAAAAAGCAGAGAATGTTGAATACAAAATATAGTATTTACTGTTTCCTCAAGTACTAAAAACCAGAGGTTTCTTTAAGTATATAAGTAGATACCTCATAATCTTTTACAACATGTCCTTACCATGTAAAGAAAATAGAACAAACAGTCACATACCCAACACCCAGACCAAAAAACAACAAATTAACAAAAGCTTTGAAGCCCCACAGTATCCTGTGAGATGGCATCACTCTCCCTCTGTACTGGAGGTAAACACTATCCTGAATTTGCCTTAAACTCTTTTCCTGTTTTTCTTTATAGTGTTACCTTACACATTACTATCAGGACACAGTCACTAAGAGTCCTAACTTCAAAATAACAAAAGTGCTTACTTCCTTCTCCAAGTTATCTGTAGGAAATTCAGAACTCCTCTTTAGAGAAGACTGAAGGTAGAAGATACAGAGAGTAGAAGAGTTACTTTAAAGAAAGTGGTTCTCAAAATTTGGTAAGAGAATCCTTGGGTCCTCCCCAAGAACCTTTTAGGGGTATACAAGTTCCTCCTTTTCCAACCACATACCTATGTGAGGTTGGATCTTCAGGTACTTCAACCAAAAGAATACATTGTATCAGAGTAAATGAAATACAGATCTGACGACCCAGCTGTCCATTAAAGTCAGACATTAAAGAGATTTGCAAAATGTGAAACAATGCATCTCACCTAATTTTTTGACTTGAAAAATGTAGTTATTTTTCATAAAACAATGTTATTTATGTTAACATGTAATAAGTTTATTATTGTTATTTTAAGTGAATAAGTAAATATATTTAAAACTTGAAGTAATAATAATAGAAGTGGATTGAAGTTGCAACAAAAACCTATGGGAATGGCTACGGGAAGTACTTCATGTTTGTAAAAAGTATACCAACTAACCAAAAATGCCCCAAGCTGACATAGTCATAGTAAACACTTTGGGATGGTAGAGAGAGGGTCTTCCAACCATGTTCTATGTTGTCCGCAAGGCATCAGTTATTCTTTAGTCCTAGAGATACACGCACAAGAGGCACCAAGAGTAACCCAAGCTGTGTTCCATAAGCCTTTTAAAAGGGCTTAATTTCTTTTTTTTTTTTTTTTCCTTTTTTCTTCTTTTTTTTTTTTTTTTTGAGACAGAGTCTTGCTCTGTCACCCAGGCTGGAGTGCAGTGGCGCAATCTCTGCTCACTGCAACCTCTAGGTTCAAGCAATTCTCATGCCTCAGCCTTCTGAGTGGCTGGGATTACAGGCATGTGTCACCACGCCTGACTAATTTTTGTATTTTTAGTAGAGATGGGGTCTTATCATGTTGGCCAACCTGGTCTTGAACTCCTGGCCTCAAGTGATCTGCCTGCCTCGGCCTCCCAAAGTGTTGGGATTACAGGCGTGAGCCACCACACCCACCCAAGCGCTCATATTTCTTACAAAGGGTGGCTCACCATAAAATATCCAACTGCATTGAGGACCTAAGTTAAACTTGATTCATTCCATCTGCAGCCCAGCTCCAACAGTGAGATTCTTTTCACCATAAATAAACCAATGTCCAGGGCCCTAAACACAAGATCGGTGACTAGAAGGGGAGTTCGGGTTTTCTCCACTTGGCAGTGGGAAACGACTGAAGAATTTGTCTACAAATGACCTATCTAGAACGCCTGAGTTCTACTGTCCTTGGGTTTGTAGTGTGGGCAAGTGTCAGGGGATTTGGCTCTAGTTCTGAGCCTAGGGGTCTTAAGTAGGTCACTTACTCTCCTGGGTCTTGGCTTCTTTCTCTGTAAAATAAAAGGGCTAGATGAGGTTGTTTCTTTGTAAGCCCTTCCTGCTCTAACACTCTATGAAATCTCCAGCAACAAAAACCTGAAGTGGTATTCACTTTGCCTCCCCAGCATCCGGTACAGGGATTGGCAGAGTGTTGAGGCACAACATGAGTCACTGACCTTTAAATAGCGGACCAGTACCATGGCAAAGGGGGATAATTTTAAGAAAGAAAGACGACAACAGGAAAAGGAATTAGGAAGCGTCAACACAGGACATCTGGGATGTTTTTATCCCGATTTCAACTGCTAGTGGGTAGAACTTATGAACACCACCAATACGAGAGGGGAGAGAAACCAATTCTTTAGGCTCAAATGAGGGGACAACACATGAGTGATCGAAAGATTGCTGGAAAAGCATAGATCCAAAGCCAGAAGCTGTATTCTGGGGCTCAAATGAACCCTACTTCTCTAGAGACCACAAAATGCCTTGATTTATGAGGAGAGGTAAAAGTGATGTGAAATCACCAAAACTATTAGTGATACGAATATAAAATGTTGGTGAAGTGTATTGAAATAGTATCAGGACCACCACTCTGGAAATAGTGGCTTAGTGCTTTACATCTCTAAAACTAGCTAACATTCAGAAGGTGTTATTTATATGCCAGGCATTGGTCTAAGGTGCATAAAAAATGCATTAAAGTGTACATCCTCACAGATGTGGAAACAAAGTCACAGAGACACAAAGAAATTCACCCAAGTTCTCAGAGCAAGTAAGTAACAGGGCCTGGGTTCTAACCCGCTTTAACATGATGAAATTATACCAGTGAATCGCTTCAGAATATTTCCAAATAAATAGATTTTGGTTTCTGTGCTGTTTGCTCGATTTGTGTCATACAAAAAGTAGTAGACAAATTTTCACCAAAATGGAAGGTTATGTTTGGGATGGCCTGAGGAAATCCATGCTGAGCTGTGTGGAGAGCTGAATGGCTGATGAGGAGCCCTGGGAGAGGGCCCTCCTCTGGGCATCAGCAGTTGAGCTGCCTCCCTCATGCTGCGCTGTGTGGCTGCTCCACACACACGTATGCTGTATCATGCACACATGCACCGCAAGCTACAGCCAGTTCCCTTGCAGCAGAGTGACAGGTGGGTTTCTCTGGACCTGACTGACTGAAGGGATGCTGTGGAACAAGGCTGGGGCTGGAAAAGAGAGGCAGATCCCTCTGTCACCCTGGCAGGCAGCAGCAAAGCGAATGTAGAAAAGCAGGGACCCCAGGAGAGATGAAGCTTTGACTTTTTTGTTTTCCCCGCCACAGGCTTTGAGTGATAAAGTCCTGCAGAAACTTTAAGAGCAACTAACTCTCCCAGGGCATGCCAACAGATAATGATTTAAAGCATAACAGGCCCCATCACTGACTTCAACTACTCACCACTCAGTTTTTTCTCATCTACTTTTTATTTTTAAAAATGTGTAACATCACATTTGGGCACCTGTGAGAGAAGAAAGAATTGACTTCAATCCTGGCACCATTTACTTGCCAGTTGTGGACTTTGGGAGAGTTAATTAGCCTTTCTGAGCCTGTTTTCTCATCTGTAAAATGGCATAATTATGGCATCTACTCATAAGTCTGTTGACAGAATGAGATCATGTATATGAAGTCCTTAGACACACTGCCTAGCAGAATGAGTGCCCAGTATTATTACTTATTATTGTTTTGATGAGAATTTTAATCTATAAATCAGAAAATAACCTAAGTGAAAGGAGTACTAAAATGGGATATCTCCCCCAAAACAGCAAACATTAACAACCTTAGTTAACGACCCTATCACTAACTTAAGGGCTCCCTTGCTTGTTTTTCATCTAGCTCAGTTTGTACTCGACTGCTAATTACAAGTTAGGTGTTAATTATCTCATAAACATTTCTTCAAATCACAGAGCATTAATTGCCTGCCCCAACTAAAAAGGCTGGATTCCTGAGCGCTCTTCCTTTTCATGCCTTGGGTTCCAAGCTGTTTGCTTTCTTTGAGTTGCTTCTAATTTATTAGTTCAGGACTTCTCCCACTGGGTGAATGAACTGTGTTTCTTAGCAGTTGCTATGTTCTTGCCCCTTTTAAACCACCAAGCAAAAGACAAAACAGTAGTTAAATATAATTAAGTGAATTTCAGTGAAGAGTGATCTAGATTTCTAAAACAACACACCAAAAGTACAAACCGAAGAGAAAAGATGGCACAGTTAGAACTTCTGTATAACAAGACAGCAAAAACAAAAGTACAGATACATGACTGGCTAGGAGAAGATATTTGCACATACAATAAAGGACGAACCTCAACAAGATAAAATAGCCCAATTGGCGCGGTGATGGGGGGTGGGGGGGGTTTGTGGAGGAAGGTAGGGATGTCAATAGGTTATTTGCAGAGAAATAAACATAAATGGTCAATAACCATATAAAAAGATGTCCAACTTCACTAAGTCATGGTAGTTGGGGATCGTAACAACCTGGAGCTTGTGGTATCTTGTGGACCCACCGGCCATCTTTAGTTAACAATTACTTAAAAAAAAAATAGCTTACATCCTCATATTTTAAAAGGTCTGTTTTTAAGAAGACAATGCAGAGCTGTATGGGGCAGCTGTGACAACCATTTGGCATTTTATACCTAGACCTTCACCACGTTCTTTAAAGATGAACAGTGTATCAAATGAATAGCTCCAAAGTTGTTTTTATTTTAAAGTGGTTTCCTTTTTCCTGCTTTCTCAAGTGAATACTACCCTTCTAAGAAGCTCATAAAGTCTTGGCATCTTCGTAAGTGTTGTGCTTAAGACAAGATTCAAAGGTCACAATTAAAAAGTACTTAGCTAAAACAACCTCCTCAATATTCTGATCACAATACGCAGAAAGATTTAAATGTTAAAAATTAGTGTTTCCTTTCACCAGTATACATTGATGTCTGCATGAAGTCCATGTGCTATTCTTAAATTTAGTACTCAAAGCTCAATATTTTAGGTGAAAGGCTAAAAAAAAAAAACCTCTCCATAATTAATATAAAAAATAAAGCAGCATAGAATACTGTGATAAACATTGGCTGGGAGTCAGAAGTAAAGACTCCAGCTCTGCCACGTTTTAGGGGAATGACTTTGGGGCAAGTTACTTCTGAGCCTCTATCTTTACTTGTAAAATGCATATAATATTAACATCTCATAGGTTTGATATATTAATATATCATAGGTTTTTAATGGTTTCAACTGATTGGAACTATACTGAAACCATGAAGCACCTTGTATAGTCTTTCCCACATTAAACAATTCCATAGTAGAAAATATTTAAAATGCTATTCTCTATTAATTCAACATCAATTCTGCTAGATATTTATGTTTATATAAGATATACATACAGATATCATATATAAACTTTTAAAACGTAAATACTTATTGTTCCAATGAATCCTGTTTCCCCACTTCCAAGGGACAAAGATATCTAATGAATAATCACCTCTCACATTATTTCTAGAACTTTTATCAAGCATGTTGGTAGTTTTCTGGAAGCTAATAAGCAATGAAAATGAAAATACTGAAAGACGCCCACTAATTTCCATAAAAAACAGCTTCAGGAGTCAATCCTGTACACATAATTTCAATTACTAAGAAAAGCCCAGGGGAAGGCCCTGAATACAGCACCAAAGAGAAATACCTATATCATTTGCTAAGGCTGCCTCACCAGTCACTGTAGTATTTTCTGATTGATAGGAGTAAATTATATTACACTCTGTCCAATCCAACTAGTATGGTCTGAGCAATCCAGGGCTGAGAAAAATTGGACTGAGACTAGAAAACAGGTGAAATGAAAATTAAAATCTTAAGCCAATTCATTGCATGTCTTTATTTCTCAGCCCTTCAAAGCTTCCTGTTGTCAGATGCTCAACCACTAAACACTGATAACTGTAAGAATTCCTGGAGAAAATTTAGGAGATTGTTAAATTCTTTGTTCTGCGATCTCCTTTTAGGATGTTTTGCCACAGTAATGTTTTCTGACTAAGTCGCTCTACATAGCAAGAGACCTGAGCCTGTAACTGCACAATTGCTTTTGAAGCATTTACCGAATAACTCCTTTGTGCTAGCCACTACTCTATGCTGTGTTTAATACAAAAATTAATAAGGCGTGAAAACTATTATGGTACAACACGGTATCTGCTGATTACAGAAGCCTAAGAAAAATGGGAATTCAGAAAACTAGTCCTCCTAACTCCACCTGGTTGAGAGTCCTGAAGGATGACTAGGTAGAGAGACTGGAAACAGGCCAAAGAGAAAGGCATTTAGGTGAAATGCAAAAGCAGAGAGGTAAGCGAAGGGGACACACACAGGGCCCAGCAGGTAGCCTAATGGAGATTGTAGGAAGAGAGGCATGAAGTCTCAGAAGGGCATGCATGTCATGCTGGGAGTTGAGCCGCTATTTATTCTAAAGGGAACAGAAGTATGGAAGGGCATTTTTGCAGAAATAAGAGAGAAAAAATAGATTTAGTCTCTCCAATACCTTTTTTCTTTTGGAAACCCCAAGAAAAGGGCCCTTTAGTTCTACAGTTCATACAAAAGTATTATGAAATGCTTTTTAAGAACTGGAGTAAAGCATCTGAATTTTTAACTAATAGTCAGAAAAGGGCTAGAAATGTCAGAAGTGAATTTTTAACTAACCCTCTGGTTTAAAGTAGTAGAGAAAAATCCCATTACTATGTTGCTGTTTGTGATGGCTCCTTGGTTGTGTTTATTCAGCTGTGATACACTCTAATCTTTATGAACCATGAAGTCGGTAGAGTTTACCCTACTCCTATCGACTGGATTGTGTATGGACGTCTCTTTTCTAATTTCTTAAGAAAAATTCGCATGGATACATTTATTAATTCCCTTGATGCCCAAAGTTAAAGATTTACTTTATTTGGTTAGGGGCCTGAAATATGATTCAGAGTTCCCAACATTTTCTCAAATTTCTCCGTAACTTTCAAAGTGAAGTTCAAATGTCTCATATTTTGTACTTTTTTTGTAATCTCCAAAATGCTAAAATGCCACTTCTTTTAAAAATCGGTTTGGCCAAACAAATATTCAGTGGATTCGATTCAGAAAACCAGCAGAAGAAGAGGTCTAAAGTTCAATACTGGTCTCTGGAGGCTCATTCACCCTGTCTCCCAAATCAGAATTAGGATACGATTACAACAAGACAATGTTTTCGAGAGTCCCAGATCCTCAATGCAAGTTGTAATATTAAGAGCTACATATGAAACTATTGTGCTCATGACCAAGACTGAGCATGAAAAGAGCTCCCGCTGCCAACTTGCTTCTATTGGCCTGAAAAACTAGAGACAAATCCAGCATCTGACTTTAGCTAGGGAGTCTTTTCTTCAAGGCAAGAAGACTATGTTTCAAGCCAAACATAACATGTGGGAAGAAGACTATTCCAAATGTACACATGGAACCTTTAACTTCCAACTCCACATTTCTCAATAAAAATGCTCCAGCATAACAGTGTTTGAGTAGAATAAATTGAGAGGGGTGGAGTGTTCAATGACCATGTAAAATGCCATGGATTTCTTTAAGAATAGGAAGATACATCAATACTCCTTATTACCATTTTGCTCAAGCTACCATCTTGAATCACATGAAGCTACTATTTTTGTAGTTGAGAAATGGCTGGATATCAACTTTCGTGTGGTTCAACCCACTACTAGGACATTCTGTAAAATCAAGAGCAATTTTGCCACATCTTTTTCCTTTACTGTTAATGATCTCACTGGCTTTTTGCTTCTTAAAAAGGTTATGAAAGAGTAGGCTTCTGAAAAGAAGAGTCTCAAAACTCATAACAAAAACAACAGAACTTTTATCAATAAAAATGTTCCAATAATTAGAAAGACAGCCTAAATCAACCTTTTAGAAAGATGTTTTCTAAATAGTCTGCTTACAAAACATCTACCTTTTTTGTTTTTCTAAGACTTTAATTGTCACTAATAGTTCCTAGAAGATGCATTTTTATATAGGCAGGAAGACCAAAAAGAAGGGAGGATGCTGGGTTTCAGCTGTAGAGGGAAGGATTAACAGGAAATTTAAGCCTCAACTTAAGTCCTTAGGCCTCAATAAGGATTAATGGGAAATTTAAGCCTCAATTCCCCAGGCCTCAGTTTCCTCATCTTAAACGAAGGTCCTTAATTAGGTGAACTTTGAAGCCCTTCTGGCTCTAGCACTAATAATTTATTGAAATTTGGTAACAGATTTTATTCTACCTATATCAACTTGCATTTTATATCGTCCCACTGCCAAATTCATAAATAATTTCATGACCTATAGGAACAGCCATTAACTGTCATTGGAACTCAACCAAAAATAGAAAATCCAACCCCATTCACTATATATAGCACATGTTTTTGCAGAGCCACATTTGCTTAGCTACCACACACTCTAGAATTCCTCCCACTCCCTCAGCTGTGGGCCTGCTCACACCATACATCAACTTTTGGTTCTCCAAATTTGCTCTCTTATGGCTGGGCCTGTATTGGAGAGATCCTGTTACAGAAACAATTCAAAAATTTTGATGTTGTCCTCAACCAATCTATACGTTTTAATATCAGAGTTCAAGCACTTGCTTCACTTGTATTTTAAAAGCAGGCACATTTTCTGCACACACAAAAAGCTTAAATTGTTCAAATGTTAAATCATTCTAAAAGGCATACCAAAAAAAAAAAAAAAAAAACTATTAATGGTTCCTTTATTCAAATACAAGAAAAACAAATAAATTTATTTCCAATGGAAATCAGATTGCAAATTGGCAGACTCAACCGGCAAATGTGTTTATGTGACCCACACAGTATTTTTAAAACACTTAGTTGCCAACATTGTCAGATGTGGAAATTTCACATCAAATTCCAAATGTCCATCTTCCTTTGAAAAACTGAAGACTATGGCACCAGCAGGCCCCCATTTCCTAGTCAGTGCCAAGAGGTGGCATGTGTTTTTCCAGCAGTTTAACTGAAGAATGTGGGTTGCCTTTTTGGTACTTTTTCTCCCTCAAAGAAATGAGCTAAATAATGAAGCTCATTCATAGATGGCTTACACATTTGCCTCCCTTACTATCATCTTACCATGCCATCAATAATTCAACACAGAACCTAATTGAAGCTTACCAAAACTGTGTATAATAAACCATTGGCCATTAACTAAAGAGAAAGTTAGATAAATTTCTATTTCTTATTAATGTTATAGCTACATCAGGTTAAGCATTTTTTTTTCTTTTCTTTTTTGTGATGGAGTCTCACTCTGTCACCCAGGCTGCAGTAAAGTGGCATGATCTTGGCCCACTGAAACCTCTGCCTCCTGGACTCAAGCAATTCTCGTGCCTCAGCCTCCCAAGTAGCTGGGATTCCAGGTGTGAGCCACCACGCCTGGCTAATTTTTGTATTTTTAGTAGAGACACAGTTTTGCCATGTTGGCCAGGCTGGTCTCAAAATCCTGACCTCAAGTGATCTGCCCACCTCGGCCTCCCAAAGTGCTGGGATTACAGGCCAAGTTAAGCACTCTTCTAACTACAATAAAGCGTAACCATTAACTGAGATCCAGACTACCTAATTTTTTTTTGAGACGGGGCTCCCTCTGTCTCCCAGGCTGGAGTACAGTGGCACAATCTCGGCTCACTGCAGCCTGAAACTCCCAGACTCAAACGATCCTCCCACCTCAGCCACTGGAGTAGCTGGGACAACAGGTGAGCGCCACCACCTCCCAGCTAATTGTTTTATTTTTTCTGTTGAAATGGGGTTTCACTATGTTGCCGGGGCTGGTCTCAAACTCCTGGGCTCAAGCGATCTATCTTCCTTGGCCTCCCAAAGTGCTGGGAATTACAGGTGTGAGCCACCATGCCTGGCTGATTACATGACTTTTTAATTTTTTTCAAGATGTATTATTGTTAGATTTCAATTTGGTCTATTAGAAAATCACTGGAAAATCTCCAAACTTTATACATTAAAAAAAAAAAAGTCAGCTATACTCATCTTGTGGCCTCTTTGCTGAAAATAGTTGCTATATTTGCCTAATCAGGTCATAGTCATTTTACAAGCCTTAACAGTTTCCTGTCTCTATCCTGCATAAAAAGCACAGGCTAACTAATTTGACCAAATCTCTTCCTAAATCTTCTTAGCCCTACTGTGGATTCAACTGTCTCTTGTCAAGTGGAGATAAAACTCATTTCATGAGAGAATTCTTTGCAAAACTAGCATAAATCTTTAGTTGTGGTAACATTAAAATGTAGGGCGCCATCCAACTACTTACTCTCTCCACTCACCATGGAATAAAGCAAACTGGACTAAACTGCAACACAGATGATGAGATGAAACACAGACTTTCCTTCTCTCCCAGGAACATAGTTAACAAAGCCTAAGGGAACACAAAGGGCAGACTCTGCTGGAGACAAAACCATGTAAAAGAAATGGCAGCCTCTTATAGCTGAAAGCTTGCAGTTGTTCATCAGAAAGTTGGTGAAAATTTCAATATAGCTCTTTTTCTAAAGCACATTATCTTTTTCCATCAATAGACAGCTGAGCCAAGCCCTGAGAACATTTCCGATGATACAAGATCCTTTTACCATCACAAAACCATTCCCTTTAAATCCTAAGATCCCGTGTATAGGGTTCCAAATTTAGAATATACATATTCTGCACTCTGTCATGAGAGAAAATCACTATTGGCTCCTAAATTAAACTATAAAAGCATAGCAACAACCCTTGCTTTATGTTGTGAGGAAAACTGCACTTTTAAATATCATTGGTGCAAGCATTATTTCCTTCAATGTGTCTGTTCATATGACTAAAATGTGCTTGCTACACAAGTTTATTTTAGAAATAGAAATATGAAAACAAGTATTTCCTATAATAAATTATATATAATATGTATTATATAGGCAATAATATATAATATTATACCACCAGTAATAGGCATAAATTCTAAGCCCAAAAGACAAAATTTGATAAATGACTCCTTTTTTTTTTTTTTTTTTTGAGATGGAGTCTGGCTCTGTTGCCCAGGCTGGAGTGCAGTGGCACAATCTCAGCTCACTGCAGCCTCTGCCTCCCAGGTTCAAGCGATTCTCCATCCTTAGCCTCCCGAGTAGCCCGGACTACAGGTGCATGCCACCACGCCTGGCTAATTTTTATATTTTTAGTAGAGATGGGGTTTCACCATGTTGACCAGGCTGGTCTTGAACTCCCGACCTCAGGTGATCCGCCTGCCTTGGCCTCCCAAAGTGCTGGGATTACAGGCGTGAGCCACCGTGTGTGGCCTGATAAATGACTCTTTTATACTATTAATGATGAAAACATTTCTCTCTAACAAGAGTATCTACAATGCCAAGCAAGCAGACTTAGGCATATCTCTGCTCTCAAAGAGGTCACAAGAATCTGTCATTCTAAAAGCTAGGTAAGAATGACTTAGCAATGCCAAGTTTTAACCCAGTGAATCAGTCATTCTGGCAAGTGTGGTAAATGACGGGAAGCACTGGGCCACTTGATCTGAGCTCAAATCAAGCTACTTCTCTCAGGAGCTAAGCTTTCTGAGGAGACTAGACTAAAATGATCCTCAGCTTTCTTTTGACCTTTTAAACGTCCCATGACTCTACAGCGCTGCTGGCATTCAATAAAGCTCAATGATAAATATTGCACAGAAATAATGTTTAAGTGTTTTAAATTATGCATAAACCCAAAGTTCAAGATAAGCACAGGTAAGCGAGGCCTGGCACAGTAACTTCCATCTGAGTTCCAACTTGGCTTTTTGATGATGATGATGGTGATGAAATAGCTCATGCATACAGAGTATCACGTATCTGAATACTCATGACCTATCTTTGTTAAACCGTAACTTTTACCATCCATATACTTCATCGTTTCTTTTTAAATCACAGATATGTTTGAAGATCCTCGAGTATCTCTCCTTGATGGCTTTCACTGCCCCTCCTTCCCCAGGTCACAGCTTGGCTCTTAAAACAAAATGAGATCAGACAGTGCCTGTTATTTGCTTCAAAATAATTTGGGGAGAGGTGAGGGAAGAGGTTAGAGAAGGGAGCGAGGAGGCTAAAGAGAATGGTAAATAGACGATACAAGATTGGCCATGAATTTAAATGGGAGGGAGAGATGCAAAAAAAAAAAAAAAAAAAAAAAATGATTGGCCAAGAATTGATGACTGGGCTAGGCGATGGGATGGAAGGGTTCATTATACTACTCTTGTGTATGTCTGGAATTTTTGTTAATTAAAAAAAGTTTTTCTTAATGTGGCACATATACACCATGGAATACTATGCAGCCACAAAAAAGGATGAGTTCATGTCCTTTGTAGGGACATGGATGAAGCTGGAAACCATCATTCTCAGCAAACTATCACAAGGACAAAAAACCAAACACTGCATGTTCTCACTCACAGGTGGGAATTGAACAATGAGAACACTTGGACACAGGAAGGGGAACATCACACACCGGGGCCTGTTGTGGGGTGGGGGGAGGGGAGAGGGATAGCATTAGGAGATATACCTAATGTAAATGACAAGTTAATAGGTGCAGCACACCAACATGGCACATGTATACGTATGTAACAAACCTGCATGTTGTGCACATGTACCCTAGAACTTAAAGTATAATAAAAAATAAATAAATAAAGTTTTTCTTGGAAAAAAGAGAAAGATCAGACTATAAATACTTCTAGACTACATTCCTAAGCTGCACTATACAGTATGGTAGCCACTTGCCACATGTGGCTGTTTAAGTGTAAATTAATTAAAATTAAACAAAATAAAAATTTTAGTTGTACAGCTATCCCAGCCACATTTCAAGTGTTTAAAAGCCACATTTGACTACTGTGATGGCAACTATGCAATAGTGGAACATTTTCCATCATCATGGAAGTTCCAAACTGACAGCAGTGTTCTGAAGCCTAGTGTGGTATCTCCACATGGTAGAAGAAGGTGTAAACAACAGTCAGAAGACTTGGCCTTAAGATCATCACTGTTTACCTTGGGCAAGTCTGAGTCCTGATCAATCAAAAAGGAGGTGAAGGTGTTGTGTCAGAAATAATATCCAACCAACCCACCTCACAAAGTTGTTGTGAAGATCAGCTTTTACCCACTGAAACGTAATCACAGGAAAAATATGTGGAATTGCACAATTTCAATTAGGAAACCACTGCAGTGTGTGCAATGGGTTTAGTGGCAAAGCCAATGTGCAAGTGAAAACATTCCAAAAGTATATTTAAAGACCAAAAAAACCCTGAAATGACTCTAGTTTAAGAAATCACACATTTCAACTTCAAATTTGTTAAGTTTTCTCCTCCCACTCCCTTTATTGGAATAGAAAAACAACTTTCTACTTGCTTTTTTAACACATAATTTTTTCATGGTTGGGATTAAAAATTAAATCAAATTGCTAATGTAAGATTAGCAAAGGATAGCTGGAATGCACCACTTGGGCCAAAAAGCCAAGTCACTTGAATGAATGCAAAAATCCAGGAACTAAGTGGTCCCAGCTTTTATCTACACATAATGAGAGAATTTCTCCTTCCCGGACAGATCAAGTACATCTTTAAGTTATCCATTATCTCATGTGGGGTATGTGAGTGTGTGTTTGTGTGTGTGTGTGTGTGTGTGTGTGTGTGTGTGTGACTGTGTGTATACCTTAAAGAAATACATTAAAAGATCACTAAAATAACTTTGCCTTTCCAAATGAGATTATTTTGCTTCCAAAATCATATTTACCCTTATTCTGGACTAACATAAGAGAAACTGATTAAACAGGCAATATTTCCAATGTCCTTTTATCTCTAAAGCTGGTATCAGGAAAAAAACAAACACACAAAAAACTGATAACCAGTTACGTCAGGGTGTGAAAGGAATTAAATATAGGTAATGCCAAGTGAGACATGTGTACCTCAACACAGGACAAACCAGTAATTCTCAGCCTTTTCTCCTGTTTCCCCATGTGGGGATAATTCCATACACACAATGATCCTAAACCGGGGGTATATGTGTTAGAATACGGAAATGTTTTGTTAAGTACAAGTCCCTTAAGCTAGGACTATTAGAAGCAGGAATTGGACATTTTATCTTAAAAGGCATTTAAAGATTGAGATTTTTAAAATGCTAGTTGTAGCCACAACATTTAAATTCACCTTAAAACATCTAAACATACATTCATTCACAATTTTTTGACAAAAGGCCAAGGCTTTTTCATCATAATAAGTCAGAGGAATTTCAATAAGGGTGTCTTTCCAGCACAAACCCACAGGCATCATCTATAATTTCCAGTTTGTTTATTTAATGTGGAGACAGAACTTAAAAGTGTTTTCAACGCAATCTGAATACAGGCTCTTTTTAGATTCTTACAATTTTTGTCTCCAACTTTTTGTAATTATCTTATGTATATTTAATTCACGGCAGTTTTATTTCAGCAAAATTTTTTACCTTTACTAAAACTTTCCAAAGCATCTCATTTAGAAGCAATTCAATTTTTGCACTTATATTTCATAGATTCACAAAACATTAAATTAGGCGATGATGATGATTACAACTAGTGTAAGTAGGTTTGAAAACAAACTACTGACCCAGTAAGCATAAAACTCTGTTGGCAGGTGCAGAAATGCATGTGCAGCTCTCAAACAGAACACGGACAGTTCCCACTTACAATGGTTCAACTTACGATTTTGACTTCCAATGGTACAAAAGTGATACGCATTCAGTAAAAACCATACTTCAAATGCCTATACAACCATTCTATTTTTCACTTTCCATACAGTATTTGGTAAATTACCTGAGATAGTCAACACTTTATTATAAAACAGGCTTGTGTTAGATGATTTTGCACAACCGCAGGCTAATGTAAGTGTTCTAAGCATATTTAAGGTAGGCTAGGCCAAGTTCTGATGTTCAGTAGACGAGGTGTATTAAATGCATTTTAAACTTAGATATTTTCAATATAATGTGGTTATCAGGACATAACCCCACTGTAAACTGAGGAGCATCTGTACTAGTCTACCAGTCAAAAGCATGTGGAATGGTGCGGGCAGTCAGAATGTTTTGTAGCAGAAATAGAGGGCACAAATTAATCTGTCAGTGAGCCTGAAGACACTCTATCCCGATTCTAATAAAACTTCCCAATTCCCTTTGGTGTGCCCTTTTTATCCTTGCCTTAAACTAAAAAAATAAATTTCGAAAGATAGCCTGGGAAGAAACAAAGCTGGAGGTTACCTTTCAAGGGTCCTCGAATTACATTATAAAAGGGAAAGAGAAGGGAAATAAAATGGGCCTTATTATTTCTCAATGCTAAGCCAAGTTCCTCATGTTTACTAAGAAAAAGTGTTGGGCTGAATACTAGTTAAAAGAGCCTGACAAGATCCTCCCAGTCATGGAGGTTGAGCATTATCTGAGTCTTAGCCTTTTCACCCCAGCTACTTTGTAGGCTTTCCAACAACATGGAGCACAGGACAAGAAACACAGAAGGTCCTCAAATATCTGACTGGTTGATGCTGCACAGTCATGAATGACTTGAGACAGGAGGTTGGAATGACAAAACACATCCTGATAACTCGCCCCTGAATTCAAACCTTATTCCAAAATTTTGAACCTTAGTGACAAAGAGATCCATTTTCCAAAGACAAATTTTGGTTCTTATTTGGTTTGGTGGGAGAGTAGAAGGATATGGTTTTGACATCGTCACTCATGCATGGTGTTGGCTGGGGCTCAATATTTGTTGACTTATAGAACAGGAAATAGGAAAAGCCACTGAGGAATAAAAGCATAAGTTTTTCAAGAAAGAGGAGATTTAAAAATATTCAGCAGTATCCCCAACTCTCCAATATCCCTATATAAATCTCCATTACATAAAGTCAATGAGAGTCTTCATCACCCCCAGCTTTGACTGGGTTATAAAATCCAATTTAGACTTGGTCCTCTTCACATAGCTTAAATGTCAGCTTTGGAGCAGCAGCTAGTGGCAGCAAATTAATTATTAGTGATTTTGATACCTGAGACCTCATCTTATCTACCTTAAGTTCATAGAATACCTCGGAATTCTAGTTTCTGAAGGAGCAAATTTGATTATCAACAACTAAAAGATTTCTTTAGAGGGCTCAGAGAGAAAACTGTGCTTCAACTTTAGACAATCCAACATTCCTAGTGGTTAAGAGGTTGACTAAGGATTGGAAAAGGCTTTGAAAACAAAGAGGCATGTAACAAACAATCAAATTATTTTATCAGGCCAAAATATTAGTCTTAGACTGCCTACCCACGTAAGTCAAACCAAACACCTCAAAGAATGAGAGCAAGGGTGACGAACGTGAGGAGAATCTAAAAATGAATCAGCTTGGTTTACGCAGTTTCCATGACATTCTCAGAAACTGCCTCTGAGAATGGCTTACACGAAGTGCAGTGATCATTTGAACAATTCTCTTAAAAACTCTTGGGGTACATTTAAAAATAACTAAAAGAGTACAATTATATTGTTGGAAACACAAAGGATAAATGCTTAAGGTGATGCACACCCCATTTACCCTGATGTGATTATTACACATTGCACACCTGCATCAAAATACCTAATGTCACCCATAAATACATACACCTACTATGTACCCACAAAAATAAAAAATTTAAAATAAAATAAAATAAACAATCTTAGGGAAATACCACGTTAATCCCCATCCTTAAAACTGTTCAATGTTAGCTAATTAAAGTTGTTTCTTACTACCCCATTTTTCCAATTTATGCAGACAATATAAGCCCAAAACTTTCTGATTTTTTTTTTTCAAAAGAGTTTTAAGCTTTGTCCTAAGTTCATAGTTCATGTATCAAAACCATAATTTCCCCCATTCACTCTGGATCTGGATCCTAGAATATAAAAATGCAATTGACTTGAAATGGGTAAATTAAACCCATTACAAAACAAAATAGGCACTATAGATTCAAAAGCAAGTAGTGCCACCCTGAGAGATTATGAGTTCCATCCCAAAGAATCAGAAATGAAAATTATAGAAAAGTCTAGGTGATGTGATACAAATTTTTTTTTTGAGTCTACTTTTTTAATCTGGCCAGGTGCCCGTGGCTCACAACTGTAACCTCAGCATTTTGGGAGGCCTAGACAGGAGGATCACTTGAGGCCAGGGGTTTGAGACAAACCTGAGCAACATAGCAAGACCCCATATCCATTAAAAATAATAATTATTATTATTTAAAAAAAAAAAAAACCTTGTCTTGTCCAAGCTCAGTCCAGTGCTTTGGATCCATTTCCATCGGTCCTTACAGCTGCTCATCAGACCCCAACAGCCAAGAATGGTAAAACAGATCAAGAGCAAGGTTGCTTTTCAGGAAGCCTTGGACACCGCAGGCAATAAACTTGTAGTTGACTTCTCAGCCACATGGTGTGGGCCTTGCAAAATGATCAAGTCTTTCTTTCATTCCCTCTCTGAAAAGTATTCCAACGTGGTATTCCTTGAAGTAGATGTGGATGACTGTCAGGATGTTGCTTTAGAGTGGGAAGTCAAATGCATGCCAACATTCCAGTTTTTTAACAAGGGACAAAAGGTGGGTGAATTTTCTGGGGCCAATAAGAAAAAGCTTGAAGCCACCATTAATGAATTAGTCTAACCATGTTTTCTGAAAATATAACCAGCCACTGACTATTTAAAACTTAATTTTTTTAATTTACAAAAAATATAAAGTATGAAGATTATAAACCTAATTGCTATCTGGGTGACAATAAAACATTAATTCTAACAACAACAACAACAAAAAACCTCGTCTTACAAATAGTAGTGAAAACCTGGTAAAAAGTCAGTTTGTTCTGAGTATTTTTTAAAACATCCAAAGTAGCTTAGTATATTACAAAATTAACATTCATACTCCCTTATTTGTATAAGGAAAAGACGAGCCCCACACTAGTAAACAAGGTGTTTTCATCTAGGTTTCCCCAAAATGCAAGGACTTGAGACAGGGACTTGCATGCATGTGAGTCCTGGGAAGTGACCCAGGGGAAGAGCATGGGGGACAGGGAAAAGTGAAACAGGGGAAGAGGGACGGCCACCCTAAGGGGATTGTAGAGTAATCATCCCTGAGGGCTGAGGCTGGGGCCCAGAGGGGAACTTCTAAGGAGCCAGTTCAATTGAGGAACCATGTAGATCCACCATCTCAAGGGGGTTGCCCCCTGGGATGGCAACTCCTTTGGATGTCCAGAAGTGCACACAGGTCAGAATAGCTAAGCAGAACCCAAGTGGCGATGGCAGAGAAGCCTGGGGCAGAAAGTGGAGTTGCGAGGTCTACACCTACCGGAGGTTGACACAGCAACAGCCAGGTAGGCACACGTCTTAGACAATACGTCTTATCCAATTTATCTGAAGGGTGAATTTTCACTTATTGAGTCAAATGTTTATTGGTGGGGGGTACAGGACATATAGTTCTTTCCCTTAAGTCTGGCTATCTAGACTAAGAATGCAAGAATGTGGTCAAGGGCTAGTGGAACATACTGCTTATGGTAGGTAATAAGGTTTTTTTGTTTTGTGTTTTTATGTTCACAATTATATTTTACAGTCACTTTTTTTTAAAAAGGTAACTTAAGGAAAGGTGGGGTGGGGACTCCAGAGCACTATGTGGATGACACATAAGTGTTGCCAGCAATTCAAATAAATAAAAATCGCCAAAATTTTGGTGATTCGTGGGTGGAGGCTTCATGGAGGGTGTGTTTGAGCCGTGCCTCTAAGGTGTGCTATGATTAGAAAATGGGAAGCCTGTGTGGTTCAGGTGTGCAAGAGAAGGGGCAATTGCTCAGTTCCCACTGGGGTGGGGTGGGGTGGCAGTCCTGGTTTGAGCCCAGTCTTCAGTATAAAGCCATTACTATTTCAGCACCATTTTCCTGAGATAACCAACTTTTATTGAGGATGAATGTTCCAGGCAGCAGTGTAAGCACTATGTGTGTACTAACTGGCTTAATCTGTAACTCTTTGAGGGAAGTACTGTTACTGTTTTACAGATGAGGGAAGTAACTTGCCTAAGGACACAAAGCTTGTTAAATGGTAAAACTGATACTCTAGAACCGGAGCAACCTGGCTCCAGAGCCCACATTTTTCACCCAAACGCTATACACCATGGCCTCTCAGTAGAGAGAAAAACAGAGCAAGGGAAAGAAGGGTGCCATCTGATTCATCTGCATTTAGGGACAGATGGCTGGGAAAGGTCCAAGGGCCGAGGTCCCAAGGGAAATCATTCTGTCAAGCAGCTGGAAGTCCTAATGGCCTCAGAACCATTTCCCAGAGAGTACACTTCCACAGCTGAGGCCACCAGAGAGCAGCACAGAAGGCCTTTCAGAAGGTTACCACCCATCACTTACTTGATAGTGACGTCCCTGGAAGCTCATCACCAGTGAGTAGGAGAATTCACACTCTGACTTCAATTCATTGTGGCTGCCTAACTCTTATCTCTCTCTGTCTCTGTCTCTGTCTCTCTCTCTCTCACACACACACACACACACACACAACACACACACACATCATTCTACTATGCCCAGCTAGAATCAAAGCAGGCCAAATAGAGGGAGAAAAATCCTTACAGACAGGGATACAATTTTAAAAATAAAGACTCGGCTTCATAGTAGATTCCTTGACTAGGAATCCAGCCAACTGTAATTATTCAAAATATTCACTGCCCTCCCTAGAGGGGGATTTACTTTCCCAGCCCATGGCACTGAAGCCTGACCCAGTGTCTTTCAGAGCCACTCTTTACAGGAGGATTCTCTATCCTCATCCTTTTGAATTTAGGAATGACCATTTACTTTGGCCAATACAATCTGCATGGAAGTGACCCATCTAAGAGCTTGAGAAGCCAGCTCTTGAGAAGCCAGGGTTCAGCATGTCTCTTTGTTCTCTGCCACCAGGCTGGCAATGCCCAGATAGAGGATACTCCCTCAGCCTGGGTCCTGGAGGCAACGCAGTATGCAGCAGACCTCCGAGGGTGGAACAGACAAGAAAGTTGCATGAGAAATAAACCCTTGCTATGTAAGCTACCAAAACATGGGGCCAATTTGTTACTGCAACATAATTTAGCTTAACTGACTGAATCAGATGGGAGGTCTGTATGCGTGTTGGTCTAAAAGCCTTTGGTTCCAAAGCCTAGCTCTCTCACAAATTTGCTGTAGCAGATTAACTGACAACTTCTTCCTGCCTCATTTTCCTTCTCTATATTACTCCTCAGGTATTTTGTGAGTATAAAGTGAGATAATTTTCTTGACAGTAATCTGAATTGAATAAATTTGAAAATCAAGATGCTGAACAAGCTTCCTGTGCACAGAAGTTTTTGGTCAAGCCTTTTGCCCCCCAACAGCAGGTCAGAGTAAATTTAATGAGTACCTTAATGAGATTCACAAAATTTATACTGGTATGAAGACAGTACTCAAAGAGATGAGATGAATGAAAACAGCATGAAGTCTTAAGGAAACCCTGGCTTTTAACAGACTTTTCTCCTGTTTTCCTAAAATCCAATGAGTTTTTAATTTCCTTTTTGGAGAACACTGACTGCCACTTGAAGTCCAATGTGGAAAGAGTCCTACCATCTTCCCCCCAGCCCCACCACACTCTTCAGGACTCAGTTGCTTAGGTCTAAGAAAATAATAACTTCTAGTTCTGAATCCTGAGGAAAGGCTCAATGCACAAAACTGGGCAGAGGAAGATCTAGCATTGTCGTTGTCATATATGTTGTCACTGGACTCTCCTTCTCTGTGTCCTCTGTCAGTCTTCATTTCCTCTATTCTTTAAAGGTTCAATTTGGGCATGAAAGGAATCAACTCCCCTGATCTTTTCTCATCTCTCCTACTGAATCCTGAAGAATTAGTAGTCTGCAGATTTTCTTTGTCTTCCTTCAACCAATTTCAAGGATCTGAGATATCTTAAGTTGTGGGCAAAGGGTGGATGGAATATAAAGCATTTAAAGAGCTACACAGTAAATACATGCCTATAAAGAATGCACCGCACAACTGAGTCTCTTCCCACCTCCTCAGCCTCTTGTCTGTCCACTCTCCCTACCCAACCCTAATGCTGACGTTCCGGCTACATTGGATTTCTTTAAGAGTCTCTCCCTCACTTCCAGAGCTTGGCACATGCTGTTTCCTGGGCTTGGAACACTTCCACAACCACCTCCCCATCCCCCTTTCCTTGCTAAATCCTATTGCTTACTCAGCCTAGAGAGATTTCATGAGAGCAGCAAGGACTGCAGTCAAGTACTCACCAACATAATTTCAGCACCTGCATATAGAAGATACACAAGAAATGTCTGATAAAACAGGTGGGTTGGAAAGGCAAGAATGAGTACTGATGTGTTAGGGTGTTGAGGATTATTTTGTTTTTCAATCTCTAACCTATCTACATTATTGTGCCTCAACTTCTATAAGAGAAAAAAAAAATCAATTCTTCCCAAAGGAATGTTACTTATCAAAAACAAGTAGGTAAATTTTAATGTTATGCTATATACATTTTCATTTCCTTTTTGTACAATAAAAATGCAAAAAAAAAAAAAAAGAAATCACACACAGACAAGAACAAACAAAGCTCCCACTTGTCAGAAAAATGGTCCTTTTAGAATATAGTCTCTTTCCCACCTCACCACCTCAGCCTGACTCTCTCTCAATGTTTCACACTCCATCCTACCCAGTCACAGTTCAGCAGGTGGGCAGAATGTGTCCACACAACTGGACTTCCTGTGCCATTTGGCTTGAGCGATGTGCTCACACTCATTGGCATTGATCCTAAAAAGAGGTGGCTCTGGTGCCTTGGCTTTGTCATATCAGGGAACAGACTCCTGATTTCTATCTCAGGTCAAGCCTGGAACAATGTGAATTTCATTTTAGATCACCCAGCAAATTCCTTTTAGAAGTCTGTCTCTATTACCTTAGCCCAAGTATTGTTTTTATGTTCAACAGCTGCTGCACTGATGGGCTGCCAGCAGGCAGGAGTGGGTCAGGGGAAGTATTGTTTAGTTGGGAGTTTTCTGTCAATCCAGATTTTTAAAAAGGGGGCGGGGGAGGGTATCAATTATATTGTAAAGTAGATCTCCTTGGGAAAAAGTATAGAAGCTTTAGATGTGTTGGGTTTCATTTAAATAATGGTTCAGCTTTGCTGACCCCATTTGAGACACGTCTAGCTAAGACTATGAAAGATGGATCCCAATAAAATGATAAAATCCAAGAGCGGCATCTATCCCCAACCAAGTTGAGAGTCCTATAAAGAGAAACACAGGCACAGAAAACTCCGTGGCTTGCACCACAGTCTAAATCTGATGATCATGCTCAGTGTGACGTCATCATTGGGTAGAGTATAAACACTTGGTCTTTTGGCAATCAATCAAGTAGGCCATCCAAATCAAGGAAACAGCAGAGTCCCACAATCATTTGTTCCTTTCGCAGACATAGGATGGCCCATGCCCAAACACTAAGCATCCACTTCCTTCATTCTAAGAGTATTCAAATGGTCACACATGACTCATTCAGGCACACAGTTTGGTTTCTAGGTGGCAGTTTATACAAGATGGGTTATGTCTGCTCAAAAAAGTGATGAAACAGACTAACCACCTAAGAACTATTATTATATCGGGATAGTGGGTTATGGGCAGTTTTATTCTTTTAATCAATTCCTTGGGTCTCCTTTTCACTGTAATGTAGACACATCATTTTTAAAGACGATAATTTAAAAGATAAAATTAATCTATAATTTTCAAAAGATTTTAAAAGGAGAGATTATTGTACCTCAGAAACTTCTTGCATTCCTTAATAACTGCTTATAGAGCCTCAGTATGTATAATTTATATCACTGACTAAAAAGTTCTAATTTTTGAAAACTGACCTGAGATGACAGTCCCTTTACTGTTTAGGTGGCCCTCCCCTGGACCTTTCTTGGCTCTATTCATGTTTCTCCAGGCACACCGACCACAGCCATCCATCTGGGACCACATTTTCAAGTCACAAAAATGGCAATTTTATAACAAGGGAAAATAACATTTTATCGGCAGTACTCCTCCACTTCCCACGCTCCCTGCCCTCGTCTTTAGGAATTGCCTATAATTATCCCCAGACAGATATGATCCTTCACCTGAATCATATTTGCTGAGTCAGCAATAGGCATAATAATTCCTTTTCTCTCTAAATGATCTACACATTTACACTGAAGTCTGTCACTTTAATACACCAAATCTCTCAAACAATAAAGCTCCTGGTAAGAAGAAAACTTGTCCACTGCTATATCCCCAATACCTAGAACAAGTACCTGACACATAGCAGGTGCTTAATAAATGGTGTTAAATGAGCAAATGGAAACTTGGTTTTCCATTTCCTTCAGCTCAACAGATAAAACAGCAATTAAGTGCATTTCTTGAAGGATATCATAGGGAAATCTCCACCACCAGTGAAGTTTAAACACATATTTTTTGTTAGGGATAAAATAGGAAATATTTCTGCACTGGGGAGCAGGCTAACCCAAATGACCTCTAACGTTCCTTTCAACTCCTAGAGTTTTTAAACTGATGAACACCACAGCTTAAGAGAGTCCATCAGCTACATAAAGCCTGATTCCCAAGTAGAGTAAATTGCCATGTTCTGTTTAAAATAAAGATAATAGCTGCCCCGGGATTTGGACGCAAAAATGCTAATTCGTCCAAAATGCAGACACATCCCTTGGGAGTAAAATGTTCTTGCTAATCATCAGTTATACTAGGCAAACAGCAGATGTGCTTCAGGGTCTTCTTAGGGCTAAGCCCAAAAACCATCAGTGGGGAAATGGAGAAGCTAGGGATCAAAATTAAAACTGAAATAAACAGTATCACACTAAATTGAAGCTTTGTTTTGCAGTCAACAACAAATCCACTTAAGAAACTTATCTGAATTTAGCCTTGAGGTTTGAATGGTTTGTAACAGAATATAACCATTTCATAGGATAGAAAATAGTGCATTTGACATGTAAGCATTTTTGCCCACTAAAATGTCATATTTACCTGGGATATCACACTCAGATGTTCCCATTCAAGAATATCGAAAATTTAGGGTAAGTTATTCAGGTTGCATTTTTCTTCAGTCTGGCAGGGAGAGGTAGTTATCGCGAAAGGAGATATATGTCATAAATAACTTTTTAAAAAATCTAACTAAATACCTAGAGAAACTCCATTCACACATAAATTAACTTTGGAGTGGTTCTTTTCCCTCAGCGCACCCTTCCTTTCTTTTGGTGAAATCACAGACTAGGTAAGAAATGGGAGGGCCAGAGAACTCTTAACTTTAAAGATACAGTGTAGATTTCATGGAGCTGTGTCTGAAGAATCTTCCCCATTCATTGACTTTGTTTTAAAGCCATAACTGCAGAGACCACACTTAAGACAATAACCCAATGAACAAAGTGAAAGGATTCAACAATTATCTGTGAAATGTGATCACACACTTTCTGTAGACTTTCTAACTTTATAGTCAATTCCTAATCACTCATACATTAGGTTTCCAAAAGATAAGTCTTCTGTCTTTAGATTGTAATTTAATTTTAATTCCAGTAACAACAGAGAGTGCGCAGAAAGAAGTCACCTCCTCTGTGCATGTATACTTAAAAAAAATCTCCTCTATTATCTGAAGAGGGAGGTCTAACATGAGAATTCTGTGGGATTAAGCTCACATATGGTTGGCCGACTTAGTGTTGGATGTGATTATGGCCACACAACTAAACCTTAAATCCACATACTGTTCCTATTTAACTGACATATATGAACTAATTTATAGAAAATGTGCAGCTAATTATTTCTTCCACCTCCTCCATCCCTCAAGAATGCACCAGCAATAATAGGTGTTACTGAAAAAGCCAAACACCCCCACTGAATATTTGCAATCCTAAACGTTTGCCAATTTAACTAAAGCACATATTGTTATTTTAGTTCTCTGAATCTATGCCTGCTAATAAGTATAATGGGGGGCAGGGGGAGGAGTAATTTAACCAGATAAATTTGACCTCTATAGACCTCAATTTTCTCACCAAAAATAAAACGACTAGCCCAGAGACTATGCAAATTCCCTCAGTAACAATAACCTACATGTGACCACTAATTATCAAGAGTACAATTTATGTGCAAAAGAAGACCAGAATTCTTAAAAGAGCCATGTCATTAAATCGTAGAGTTGAAAAGGCCTAGAAGACAGTTATGATTCGATATGACCGCTGTGTTTTCTGACTGCAGAAAACGTCTTTGAAAGCACCGCGGGCAGCCGAACCACCAAACCGAATTAGAATCCGCAAAGGGACCCATGAACTTCTCCCGAGGGGGTAGGGTGCAAAAGGCGCGCGTATCGGGGGAGGAGTTAGGCGGGGAGAGGGGGAAGAGCCGGGAGCCTGAGAGCACAGCCTTGCATTTCTGGGATTTCCGAGCTTCCAGTATCCCAGTAAGTCTTTCGTCTGTAACTACAAAATCTCCCGAGCCACCACCTGCAGCTGCACAGTTGTGGGAAAGGGAAGAAGAAAAAGGGAAGAGAAGGTGATAGACAGGGAAAGACCTCGCCCGAGGTGCCCCCAAAGCCAGTAAGGCGAGTGGACTGTGAACATCGACGAAGAAAAGGGGAAAGGGAAAACAGGAGGACTCCGCCTTTCCCACCCAGCTCGGCTCCTTTCAAAAAAAAAAGGAAAGGCCGCCGCCGCCCCTTCCTCCGCCTTTCACTTGGGGATGCGGAGCGGCCACTGAACCGCACCCTCGGAGTCGCGCCGACCGAGTCTTGCACCCCAGTAGGCGCGGCGCCTTGGCCCACACACTCGGGGCAAAGGTATCTCCTCCCTCCTACTCTCCTCCCTCCCGCCGTGGGGCACTCGATTCTTCACGCACCCGCCCGCCCTTCCTCTTCCTCGCGTCCCAGCCTCCTCGGCCCGCCGCCCCCGGCCTTTCAGCCGCAGAACATTTCAGTCCTTCCACCCACACCACAAGGGAGCCTCCAGAAAACTTTGTGTGTGTTATCTGGGGCTTTGTCCACATCCTGGGCAGGGCCCGCTCACCCGGGTGGATGCCCGAGGGTGTCCGGGATCTCACAATGCGCTGGGGAGGCCACCACGGAAATCCCACCCCTCTGACCTGCTTCTACAGCTGTGCCACACGCAGCGCTTCAGCTCGCAATTCCCATGCCCTGAGCGCCCCCTCGGCGCGGGGGAGACGGGAGGAAAGCCCCGAACCCGGCGCCCTTCTGGCTGTCACCAGGGAAGAGGTGCGCGGGCAGAGGGAAGCGGCTGAGATACGCCGCGCCTCAAAGAATCATTTTAAAGGGAACAGGAGAGGGATCCTTTTTCTTTCGCATCCCCAGAAGAGGGGCGCGACGAGGCGATCCACTGTTGCATCACGTAACTGAGCCCCTGGGCTCCTAACCCCGACCCCAGACGCGCGCCCAAATTCGTGCACACACCCACAGCCGTCGCCGCCGCCGCGGGGCCGAGCACCCGCCCGGCTCCCCTGTGGTCCCCACCGCACCCGCCCCAGAGCAGAGACCACCCGGCGCCCGAGGAGCAGCAGGCGAGGCCCCAGCACTCACAGACGGTCTCCCCACGGCCACGGCCATCGCAGCTGCGGCACCGGCTCCGGCTGCGTCCAGGTGCTCTCCGCCGACTCCGGCTGCTGCTAGTGCTCGGGCTCTGGCTCGCCTCCCTCGCGCCTCCCTCGCGGCTGCGCTCTGCTCGCCGGCGTCCCGCTAGCAGCCAGCGGCATCTGCTCCCCCCACGCCGCCGCCCCTCCCGCTTTATTAGAGCAACATGGCCACCCGCCTGGAAGGGACCATTCGCTTCCCCAGGAAGGGGTGTCAGCCTGCGCGCCCGGCCGCGGTGGTGGGCGGGAGGATGGTGGGCGGGCTCCGAGCCGGGCTCCACTGGCCCCGGCCGCAGAGCTCTCCCCTCCGCCCCCAAACGACCCTCTCCGCTGCCATGAGATGCCGACAGCCTGTGTGCTGGCCGCCACCCCCCGCTCCATCAGGTGCTGGAATCTGAGTAAAAGCCTGGGCGCGATCTCCCAGCCCCGGGGCTCGCCACGGGCTCCACGAAGCGGGCAGCTCCAGCGGCCGCCGGGAGAAGGAAGGGCGGCCGGGGGAAGACGGGTCGCAGGGACAGCACGTAGAGGAAAGTTAGCCCCGGACTAGCACGCCCCACCCGGAGAAGCCGGCCTGGAAGGGGCTGCGGACCACCAGGCGGAGCGGTGGGCGACCGAAGTGCGGCTGGGCTGGCCTCCACGTCTCCGCACTGGAAGAATTGCCCTTCCGCAAGTCTTCCCTTCCCACGTGGGGGCCCTCCAGGCCGCACCTCGGTCGCCCACCGCTCCCCTTGAGAAGGGAGACTAAAGACAGGCATCTGGAAGCTGTCACTGTGGCGCGCGGGCGGACAGGGGATCCCATTGGAGAGGAAGAGCCGTAGTAGTCGCTGCTGCCTTCGGCCGACCCGACCGCCGCCTGCTTGGGAGGAAGAAAAAGAACGCCCCCGCTGAAGAATTAAGGCAGCCATTGGTTGCTCTAGAGCGTAAGGACCGAGGCCTCCCCTGGGTGTCACTGGAGCGGCCACACGTGGGGGATCAGCCGACTTCATTCGATCGCTGGCGACAGACCCGGCGACCCGTAGGAATGCGCGCTGGGGCTGCGGCTGGAGGGCGCGGCGACGGCAACAGGCGGGTGGCTCGAGTGGGTGCGACTCTGGGCGCGTGGGACTGGGAACTCCTCCGCCGTGGGGAAGATTTTTTTCCCAGCAGATGTTGGGGTGCTACTGCGTGTCTGAGGGGCCGGCGGAATGGCGGCGTCCCGGTGCGTGCGGGGCAGCGAGGTGTGTCAGATGAGCTGTGGATCCCTGCGGCCCCTCGTGGGCCGGAGAGGGGGGCCCACGACAACAAGCGATTGAGGACAGCGATGGACAGGGCGGGGAACCAGCTGGGTGGAAGCACAGGGAAAGTGTGGTGAGGAGGGTAGGGCTGTGATCTGCCCTCGGTACGACGCCCCCAGGGACAGCCTGGCCTCCTGAATTAGGGAAAAGACAAACCGTCTCTTTAGACTGGGGCGCCTCAGAGTCTGACCTGAGTCTTCAAACGACCAGATCCCCTGGGGCCTTGAGTCTTCCTGTCCCGCTGGCCCTGCCTCACTTGCTCCTCAAGACTCCGACGCCCCCGCAGCCTTGGGCTAAGGGTCAGTCGTCCCCGGGCGCGGGTCCGGCTGCCGTGGAACTGATGCTGGGTTGCGCCGGTAGGTGGGCGAGGGGCTTGGTCACCCCGTCTGAATTCCACTGTCAGGACAGCTGTGGAACCGCCAGAGAAAAGTCCGGCCGTGAAAGAAAGGTGAGGGGCGCCGACGCAGAGCTTATTTGTTCAGTCTGTGGGCGGACTCAGACGTGCAGAGCACCAACCTCTTCAATTTCTGCCGTCTAGACTCCAAATCTTTTGAAATTAGGGACCACCATTTTATGCCAAACATACAGTAGGCGCTCAGTAAGTGTTGAATTAAGATTACACATAAATGGGCCGGGCGCGGTGGCTCACGCCTGTAATCCCAGCACTTTGGGAGTCTGAGGTGGGCCAACATGGTGAAACCTTGGCTCTAAAAAAATGCAAAAATTAGCCAGGCATGGTGGCGCTTGCCTGTAGTCCCAGCTACTATAGAGGCTGAGGTGGGAGAGTCGCTTGAACTTTGGAGGCGGAGGTTGCAGTGAGCCGAGATCGCGCCACTGCACTCCAGTCTGGGTGACGGAGTGAGACCCTGTCTCAAAAAATACATAATAATAAGATTACACACAGATGGGTGCTGTGCAAAGGGAGGGGGAAGACAAATACGTTCTTCTGCAGCTCTGGTACATGGACATTTTGTTCTTTCTCCATAAGGAGGATCAGACAGAAGCAGCACTGCCCATGGACCAGAGGCCTCATGTAAGGCCTGGGAAGAGAGGGCTCCACACACCGCCAACCAGATGTAAGGGCAGTTGCAAAGGAACTGTGTGTTATCTTGACCAGAACAGACTAGAATTTGTTTATCAAATTTTTATTTTTTACTTATTTATTTTGTGAATGTATATGCTGTAAACTCATCTGCTTAGATTGTAAGAATGTGAATGCCTTACCTTGGTGGGTAGGTTAGTTTATTCTAATCAGCAAAACTTAACGTTACATATTCCAACATCTCATTTGGGATGTGAGGATGCTATGGGAAGGGTAGGTATTCTGGCATTGCTAGAATGTTGGAGCCTTAGTGAGAGAGTGGCAAAGTGGGGAGAACCTGGCACTTCAGCTACAGATGATCACTTATTAGCTTTGTTATATCAAATAAGTTAAACTTTCTTCATCTCATTTTTTTTTCTACTGTAAAATAGGGTAGTAACAGTGAGTCCTGGTGGAGGACATGTTGTGTTAGCCAGATCCACTCTCCAACCTGCTGTCTGTCCTTTGGAGCCTTAACTCAAGAGACTTTCTTTCCCTCTAGCTTCCAGTTGAGTGAAGGCACTGGGAAGCAACAGCGATGGAACAAAGAGGAAGGAGTATGGTTATTTATTCCCCCCGGCTCCTTTGCTATGGTACCATTGCAGGCTGGCTGCATCCCTCAACCAAGGGAAGCAGCCAGTATCCCTCCCTAGGGTGACCCAGAGTAAACCCCTATGGTTTCCCTTCATTTTGCACATACCTTTGCAAATAGTCTTTTTATAAAACTATACTCACATTATCCAGTAGGAATGTAACATCTCATTCCTTCACAGAATTGTTTTGAGAGTTAACTGAGAAAATACTGTATTATTATTATTAGAATGACCTACAATTTCTGTCCAAACTGAGAAACTTTTGAGACTGGAAAAAGGGGGTTTGTGCTGATAGTAACGATGCCACGACAATAGGAAAAACAAGGACTTATGGCCACCCCAGCTATTATTGCCAGTAAACTCTGCTTTAGACATATTAAGCAATCAGGAAGTGGTCGTACTATCACGCTTCTGTCACTAGACTATGAATGTCTCAAGGTAAGAGTGCTTTTTTGTCTATTAGCTTCTGTCACATGGTCTGGTATATTCAATAAATTTTGAGTTGGAGATGAGGGTAAAGACTAGGAAATGAATAATTTTTATTGCCATACTAACATAATGAAGAGTCAAGGAGGTCTTTAAGCAAAGAAAATTTGCATTTTAGAAAACAGCTATAGTGAATATTTGACATTGTTAGTAATGTAGGGTCTATTCCCTTTTTAATTGAACCCCAATTTATTTGGAGAGCTTTTCCAATGAATGTTTCAACTTGGTGAAAAGTAAATGCCTCTTAAAAAAGAGGTTCTGGGCCAGGTGTACTGGTTCATGCCTTGTTAATCTCAGCACTTTGGGAGGCCAAGGCGGGCAGATCACCTGAGGTCAAGAGTTGGAGACCAGCCTGGCCAACATGGCGAAACCCCATCTCTACTAAAAATACAAAAATTAGTGGGATGTGCTGGTGCATGCCTGTAATCCCAACTACTTGGGAGGCTGAGGCAGGAGAATAGCTTGAACTCACAAGGTGGAGGTTGCAGTGAGCCGAGATCACACCAGTACACTTCAGCCTGGTTGACACAGCCAGACTCCATCTCAAAACAAAACAAAAAAAAGAGGTTCCTCGCCGGCTGTGGTAGCATGGTATAGTCCCAGTTACTCAAGAGGCTGAGGCAGGAAGATCACTTAAAGCCAGGAGTTTAAGGCTGTAGTGCGTTATGTTCGAGCCTGTGAACAGTCACTGTATTCCAACCTGGGCAACATAGCAAGATCTCATGTCCAAAAAAATTAATTTAATTTATTTTCAATAAGAGGCTCCTGAAGAGACTTTCCATAACACCCTTCCTTTCATCAGCACAGTACATACACTCTTAAGAAAGTATGTGATCTAAGCCTGGCCAATTAGATGCTGTTACATTTGAATCTTGAATCAAGTGACACAAAGACAATACAAATTGTTACAGTTTATGCAGGCCATAAATTATTTTTTACTTTTTGGCAAATTGTTACAGTTTATGGGGTCTATAATTTATTTTTTTATTTTCTGGCTTAAGTTATCTAGGATTTGTTTCTGTGGTTTACAATGAAAGAACCCAAAGACCAGATCACTCTTGACTACCATAAAAATGATTAATTATAAAGGGATACGAGAAAAACAGGAGGCTGGGCACAGTGTCTCACGGCTGTAATCCCAGCACTTTGGGAGGCCAAGGTGGGCGGATCACTTGAGGTCAGAAGTTCAAGACCAGCCTGGCCAACATGGTGAAACCCCATCTCTACTAAAAATACAAAAGTTAGCCGGGCGTGGTGGCAGGTGCCTGTAATCCCAGCTACTTGGGAGGCTGAAGCACGAGAATCACTTGAACCGGGGAGGCAGAGGTTACAGTGAGCCGAGATCGCACTGCTGCACTCCAGCCTGGGCAATAGAGCAAGACTGAGTCTCAAAACAACAACAACAACAAACAAAAGCACACACACAAAACAGGGGATAAGTTAGCTATTGCCACTTTAATTTTGGACGGTTTAACTGACTGTCCTGAACTGACTGATCCTGAACTCCTTCTGCAACACAATATGTAAAAATGTTCATTAAAACATTGTAAAACACATCTACATTTGAGAGGAAAATGTAAAACTCTCTATTCACAGATAACACAAATATACAGAAAATCCTAAGGAATCCACTAAAAAATCACTAGAAGTAATAAATGAACTCAGCAAGTTTACAAGATACAGGATCCACTGAGATTCTGATAAACATGGACAGGCAAAAACATTGAAACCGTCATTTATAAACTCACATAGGCTCCAGTGATTATCTCTTCTTTTCTTTGTTAAAAAAATGCATTTAAAAATCATTCTAGAAAATCGTTAGGCAATGTTAAATTTACCGATAACTCTCTGACTTTTCTTTGCCCCTACCACTTTTTATTCTCTTTGAAAATCAAGACAATATTTGCCCTTCTTCAGTCTTTTGACATTTCTTATTTTTCTCTGGCTTCTGGAAAGTGAGTACTTACCTTTACGATCACTTATGAAATCTCTTGCATGGGTAATTCATTTAGGCCTAGAAACTCATTTAAAGCAATTGATTGCTTGCTTACCATGCTGGATTTTAGTAGCCTTTAAATCATGTTTATTCTACCTTTTTTCATTAAAACATTAGTCTCTTTGGGAGAGTAAACAAATAAGTTAAAACTTGAGTTTTACCTTTTCTTTGTCATCTGATAGCATTATGTCATCAGCACCAAGCAGTAGCTTCCATCCTTTCTTATTCACCGTCTTGTGGCAAGTATTATTTGAAAAACAAAAAATAAATTTAAAAAAAGTCTTGGTATTCTTTTTAAAGGCAAAAATTATCTAAGCCTGCAGGGACATTTCCATTCCTATAGGCTGCGGTACTCTTTAAAGCACGCTCTTTAAAAAATCTGATTGCAATAAGTACGTCCTGTGAAGTGACATGCTCCTTAGAGTAAGATGACTTGGCTTGCTGGCCACTCTGTTTGGCAGCCAGCCCTGGAGCTGGGTCAGTTTCCCCTGCCTCTGGCATCGTTCCTTCTCAGATCATTCCTTTCTCCCTGTGGCCAGTCATTGTGGTGACAGCTATTATTCTTTTTCATGAGCCTAGAAAATGTATGTGGTGGATGTCCCTCTGAATACTATATACTGCCACTGAATTAGAAGAGAATCATATGCACTTGTATATTCTGACAGCCATGTCACTTACACCTTCTCACCTTTTGTCTCATCCTATTTGCTATCTACCATTCTACCACTGTCCATTTCTACCAGCTGAATAACTCTCTGATGCAGGGGTTACTCTGCACCCTCATCTCCCTTACTGTAGACTTGTTCCTTTTGAATGAGGTAAAATTTCCTTGACTTATAATATTTCAGTCATAATTTCCTTGCTACCTCATGTACCAATACCTATTGGATTATGTTCATTTTGTTAATTTTCCCAAGTTCAATTTGCTTTGCCACTAATTCTCTCTTTCCAGGCTGAGATTTCAAAAGTCATCAGCATTGTATTTCACCTTACTTCTGTCTGTTTTATTTAGTCCCATCTGAATCAGCAGAAGTGGCTGTAGGTTGGCTGGTATCATGAATTTTGGCAGATTATGCTTCATGAGTCATCATTCCACGATTTAGGAAGATAACGAACTAGCCATTGCAAGGCTGCCTTCCTACTCATCAGTAGAGAAAACATGGGCTTCGGAGTTAGGACACTTGCCTTCATGTTCCTACACTGCCAAACATCATGAGCTATGCAAAATTTTTAAGTTGATGTATATGGGTATAGGCGAAGCTGCTGTAATGGGAATATCCCAAGGGTCATTGGTTAAAGAAAAATAGATGGTTTTTTTGTTTGTTTGTTTTTGAGACAGTCTTGCCCTGTCACCCAGGCTGGAGTGCAGTGGCGCGATCTCAGCTCATTGTAAACGCGACCTCCTGGGTTCAAGTGATTCTCCTGCCCCGGGCTCCCAAATAGCTGGGACTACAGGTGCAAGCCACCGTGCACAGCTAATTTTTGTGTATTTTTAGTAGAGATGAGATTTCACCATGTTGGCCAGACTGGTCTCGAACTCCTGACCTCAGGTGATCTGCCTGCCTCGGCCTCCCAAAGTGCTGGGATTACAGACGTGAGCCACTGCACCCAGCCTATATGTTTATTTCCAATTGTTACCTTATCTACTCTGATCAAAACAGTCTCACCAGCACCATATCCACATTCTACCCCATGGAAAGGGTGAAGAAAAGAAAGTAGAAAATACTAGTTTCCATTTAAGGAAGTGACATGGAAATAACATAAGTCACCTGTGTTCACATTCCACTGGCAAAAACTCAGTCACAGGAACGTACTTAGCTGCAGGGGAGGCTAGAATATGCCCTCCAAAAACTCAGGGGGGACATCCTACTTGTAAAAGGAAGAAATGAAAAATGGACACTGAGAGGAAATCAGCAGTCTCAGAGGTAATATACTTACACAGTTTTTTAAAAAACATAAAATGATGCAGAATGAAGTTTCCACTCTGTTCACCATCTATCCAGTCCTCATGCCTCCTAACAAGAGGTAAATAATTTATTATTGTCTCATGTATCTTTCCAGAGTTTTTCTAAGCAACTTGCAACAGATATAAATATGTATCCTTATTTCCTACCTTACCCCATATTGTACATGAAAGAAAAAATATACTATGTATAACATTCTGTATCTTTTTTTTACTTAATATATTTTGCAGTTCCTTTTATATAGATACATAGTTATCTTCTTCATTTATACAGCTGCCTACTGTTTCTAAGGCTGTATCACTGATAAAGTCTCATGGATAAACTCAAGGTTTTTTCAATCTTTTATCATGATAAACCATGCGCAATAATAACCTTGTACTAGTCATTTTGAACATGTGAAAGTATATCTGCAAGATACATTTCCAGAAATGGGATTAGCCAATCATATGATATTAAGCCAACCTTTTGATCTCTTTGAGCTGCATTTTTTAACTAATAAATTAAGCTCATATTTACCTCAGGATCATTATGATAATGAAATAACCATATAAACAATTATTATACAACAATATCAAAAACAAAATAGGGATAAGTTTATCAAAATACATGTAAGATCTGTACTCTAAAAACCTATAAAACTCTGTTGAGAGAAATTAAAGAAAGCCTAAAGTAATGGAGAAATATACCATGATCATGGATTGAAAGACTCAATATTGTTAACATGTAATTCTCCCCAAATTGATCTACAGATTCAATATAATCCCAATTGAAATCCAAGCAAGCTTTTTTAAAAATAGAAATTAACAATCTGATTGTAAAATGTATGTGAAAACACAAAAGACCTATGCTAGCTAGCCAAAACAATTTTGAAAAAGAATAAAGTTGGATAGCTTACACTGTACAATTTCAATACTTAACTAAAAAGCTACAATAATCAAGACATGGAATCGGCCAATGTACAATCATATAGTCCAATGGAAGAGCATATGGAAAGTCTACATATAGACACATATGGTCAATTGATTGTTGGCACAAGTGCCAAGATAATTCTATGGGAAAGGATAGTCTTTTCAACTAATCATGCTGGGACCATTGGATATCCATATAGAAGAAAAGAACTTCAAACCTTATTTCACCTATACACAAGATTGAATCCAATGGATCATAAACCTAAATGTAAACAGTAAAGCTTAGTTTAGAAGAAAACAAAGAAAAACTCTTCATGACTGTGGGTTAGGCAACAGTTTTGTAGAGGAGACACACAAAGCACTAACCAACTGGATATTATCAAAATTCAAATTTTTGCTCCTCAAAATACACCATTAAGAAACTAAAAAGGTAAGCCACAGACTGGGGAAAAATACCTGCACTATTTGCAAAAAAATAATAATGACAAAATATGTGAACATACACATAATAAAAGAAGATACATGTTTGGCCAAATGCATGTGAAATGGTGGTCAACATCATTAGTCATCAGAGAAATGCAAATTAAAGTACAATTGTATGCCTCCTAGTAGAATGGTGAAAATTAGACTGATGATTCCAGTTGTTCGGGAAGATGTGGAGTACTGGAACTCTGATGCCTTGTTGCTGTCTTTGTTTAGTGTTGCTATAGTAGAATACCTGAGGCTGGGTATTTTACTTTAAAAAAGGTTTATTGGGCTTATGATTGTGGTGGCTAGAAGAGTCAAGATTGGGCAGCTGCATCTGGTGAAGGCCTCATGTTGCTTCAACTCATGACAGAAAGCAGAGAGAGTGTGTGCAAAGATCACATTGTGAGAGAGGATGCAAGAGAGAGAAGCCAAGGAAGCCAAACTCATTTTTAATAACTTGCTATCATGGGAACTAATCCATTCTCTTAGAGCAAGAACTACCTCACCTCTGTAGGAGGGCATTAATCTATTCTTGAGAGATCCATCTCCCTCACCCAAACACCTTCCACTAACCTACCTCCCAACAGCACCACATTGGGGATGAAATTTCAACATGCATTCCAGTAGGGACAGACCACATCCAAACCATTGCAGTTGGTGAAAATGCAAAATGTACAAGCACTTTGGAAAACAGATTGGCAGTTTCTTATATAGTTAAACATATATTTACCATATGACTCTACATTTACACTAAAAAATAGTTACACAACAGAAATAATGAGTCCACAAAAAAGTATTCATAGCAGCTTTATGCATAGTAGCCAAAAAATGAAACAGCCCAAGAGTTCAACAACAGGTTAACTGATAAACAAATTGTGGTACCTATATTTACATAATAGAACACGACTTTGGTATAAAATAAACCATGGATACATGCAAAATGTAGATAAATCTCAAATACATTATCCTGAGTGAAAGAAGTCAGACCCCAAAATTACAAATGGTATGATTCAACATACATGAAATTCTAAAAACACAAAACTGTAGTTACAGAAAGCAAAACAGTGGTGGCTTGGGGTATCAGATAAGGAGGATGGACTTGAAAAGAGCACAGGATGGGCTTTTGGAGTAATAAAAATGTTCTGTATCATGGTTATAGTGATGATTAGATGAGTGAATGAATTTGTCAAAATTCATTTGTCTGTACACTTAAAATGGGTATGTATTGTTGTATACAAGTTAAACATCAATAAAAAAATCTTAAATTGCTGTACCAATATTGTTTTTGTGATATCAAAACCTGTAAGAGTGGACCTGTTTCTCTAGAAGTTATCACATGCCATCAAACCTTTGCTTAGATTTGTTGAATGCTTTTTTGTGTCAGGCACCATGCAAAGTATTTTGTATGCATCTCTCATTTAATCATCACAGCAATCCTCTGGCATTTCTCCATTTTATGATGAGGATACTGAAGCACAGAGACAATAAGAATATTATCCACTTTGGGAGGTCAAGGCAGGAGGATGGCTTGAGGCCAGGTGTTTGAGACCAGCCTGGGCAACATAGCAAGGACCCATCTCTACAAAAAACAAAACAAAATCATCCACATTATCCAATGTCTAATTACACTGTGAAATTAATAAGTGGTACAGCTAGGATTCAAGCCCAAGTTTGTTACCCTACACCACCCACATCTCTCATCAACAAGCTATGTTGCCTCCTTAGCACTCATATCTTTCTTAATATAGCTCTTGGAATTTCACTCACAAAGGCTAAGAGAATCACCTCCATTGTTAAAACACTACAAATCATAAGGTCTAGCATTTGAAGGAGAATCATTAGTTGTGAAGAGACAGCCGACCAAGGATACCTAACTTGGTTCTTTTTTTTTTTTTTTTTTTTTGAGACAGAGTCTCACTCTGTTGCCCAGGCTGGAGTGCAGTGGCGTGATCTCAGCTCACTGCCAGCTCCACCTCCCGGGTTCATGCCATTCTCCTGCCTCAGCCTCCCGAGTAGCTGGGACTAGGCGCCCGCCACCATGCCCAGCTAATTTTTTGTATTTTTAGTAGAGACAGGGTTTCACTGTGTTAGGCAGGATGGTCTTGATCTCCTGACCTCATGATCCGCCCACCTCGGCCTCGCAAAGTGCTGGGTTTACAGGTGTGAGCCACTGCGCCCGGCCCCAACTTGGTTCTTACTGAATATATGTTTAGCACAATCTGGTACTTAGGAGGCAGTATTATTGTTGTTATTATATTATTTTACATACCCCTTGGGATTCTCTTCTGTCTGCTGCCACTACTACATTGGCACCCAGGATCTGCTGATCCCCTTTAATACCCTGGCCCCAGTCCATACAAAGACTCTTCCCTATTTTCCCCTTAGCAAAACTGAAATTGCTGGAACTTAAAAAACCTTAATGCTAGTGGAGTACAAAAGGCAAACAAGAAAATGCATAATTAGGATAAAAGTCATCTGGCTTACAAAATATATGTTTCTGAACTTAGCATTTATTCATTAAACATTTACCAATAGTGCATACTATGAAAAAAAAAAAAACAATGTGTAAGACAACGTGTATGCTGCACTACCATTTCTGTAAAAAGGGAAGAGAATGCATCTAAATGAACATGCATCTTCAGAAGGATGCACTAGAGGTTGAGAATAGTGTTTGCTTTTGTGAAAGAGCACGTGGGGCAGGTGTGGGTCAAGGTGATGAACATTGTAAGTGAGTCAACCACATCCATTCTACACAAATGCATTTGGAAAATGGACTTTTTAGCCAGGGATGGCTCTGATTGTTACAGGTATGATTCCTTTCCCCTGACAGTGATTTGTTAAAGAAGAGATATGTGACCCAATTCTGTCCAGTGAATGAGAGGAGAGCAGAGGAGAGGTTTGCTGGAAGCTTCTAGAATTTGCTTTCTCACTCTAAGGAGAAATTCACAGAAAGTCCTCTCTCCTATTAGACACAAATAAGGAAGGATGAAGCCCAACTGTTTCCATTTGACAACTGTGAAATAAATTAGCCTTAGGCTGAAGCCCAGGCAGTAGATAGCAGAGTAGAAAAACAGAAAGAATCTGTGTCCTTGATAATACGGTGAAGCTGCTAAATCAACTAACTCTGAACCCCATCTCCCATCTCTGGTAAGAGAATGAATACATTTCCCTACCAGTCAGGTGTGAGGTTTCTATTGCTTGCGGCTGAAAACAATTAGTGCGATGGAGACTTATCTTGTTTTATGTTTCTGTATCTTCCTTTTTAAATTACGTGCATGTATATCTATTTTTAGAATTTTTAAGAGTTTATGTGGGCCAGGCACGGTGGCTCATGCCTGTAATCCCAGCACTTTGGGAGGCTGAGGCAGGTGGATCACCTGAGGTCAGGAGATCGAGACCATCCTGGCCAACATGGTGAAACCCCGTCTCTACTAAAATACAAAAAATTAGCTGGGCATGGTGGTGCACGCCTGTAGTCCCAGCTACTCGGGAGGTTGAGGCAGGGGAATCGCTTGAACCCCGGAGGCGGAGGTTGCACTGAGCTGAGATCATGCCACTGCACTCCCACCTGGCTATGGAGCAAGACTCTATCTCAAAAAAAAAAAAAAAAGTTTACTTGTTCCAGGCATTGGGAAAATCCTCTTTAATCGGTAGGGGTTTTTCTCAAGATGGGCTTTCTTAAGAAAACTGCTTCTTCCTCATCAGTGATCTCAACCACCCAAACTCCTCCAGGAAGATGTAGATTCACTCTTTAGAATGAATATGGGTTGAACTATATGAAATTGACATTTTTTTGTACCAAATATTGGTAATTTCACAGTATAAATCAGTGTTCAGGTAGAAGAAATTCACATGTTACAACCATGGGCATCAGTCCTCCCTGCCAATGCTCTTGGCCATTGAACTTTTCACTCGGTCTTTCCCCAGTTGCTGTTTATTTTAATCCTTTTACCCCTAGATCACAGAGAATTGATGGAGAAAGACAAGAACCCTGCAGCTCAGATCACTATACATTCATGCTGTCTAACCCTGTTTTTGTTTTCTCTATTACTTGTCATTTCCTCTAGCAGCTATATTATGCTTCCTGCTTCCAGAGAAAACCAAATCTTCCCACCAGGGCTATCCTTATGCCCCCTCATATACAAATTGCACCTCTGTCTATAACTCTCAGCATCCCTTCTCTTTCCCAAAGATGCTGTCCCAGACCCTGCACTCTCAATTGTCTGATGTTGGAGCAGCAGATAAAGCAAATAAAAAACACTAATACATCATAATCTAGAGCATTAGCTAGCTATTGCTGCATAACAAATTACCCCCCAAAGTGTAGTGCCTTAAAACAATCACCAGTGATTATCTCAGTTTCTGTGGGTCAGGAAATCAGAAGTGGCTTACCTAGGTGGTTCTGGCTCAGGGTTTGCGGCATGGCAGTCATGATGCTGGCTAGGGCTGCAGTCATCTGAAGGTGTGGAAGGGGCTAAAGATCTGCTTCCAAGATGGCTCACTCACATGCATGGCAAGTTGGCACTGGATGTTGGTGAGAGGACCCAGTTCTTCACCATGTAGTTTTCACCATAAGGCTAAGTGAGTGTCCTTATGATATGGCAGCTGACATTCCCAAAACCAGTGATCCAAGACAGAGCAAAGAGCAAGGTGGAAACCACAAGGTCTCTCATGACCTCACCCTAGAAAATTATACTCTATCATTCCTACAATATCCTATTGGTTGTCATATTAGCTCTATTCAGTGCAGGAGATGACTACGGGAAGTGTGAATACCAGAAGGCAAGATCACTAGAAACTATCATGGAGGCCGAACACTGCAGGTAGTTATTATTATCTCCAGTTTACAGATGAGAAAACCGATACTCATTGGGTCTATAACATATGTCAAAGTCACACAACAACAAAACAGTGGTAGAGGCTGATCTGCCTCTTAAACCCATACACTTGCTACTGTCATCCTGCCTCTGGTGTGGTGGTGTACTATCCTGGAATGACTTTGAATTGTTATGTCACTGTTAAACTATTGTTTAATTTTTTTGCCTAACCATATTTTATAATTTTTCATTTTTCTTACAAAGCTGTGCAGATGGTAGACATTCAGTAAACTGTTATTTCTACCCAATAAGTCAACTGAGAAAAACGGAAGGGTTGGCACCCTTATAAAGGTTTGACATGGCTACTGTTGTCCGATGATATTCTAGTTTCAGTAGGAGCAAATTAATGATAATAATAATTAAGGGAGCTAGAAGGATAACTGGACATGAATCATACTGGCCCTAGCAGAAGGGTTGGGGAGAAAAAAAGAGGCCAAGTTCATCAGTTCTTTTTAGGGTTAACCCCACATTGGATCCCAAACTGGATCTGATCACCATTCTCTCTGATTCTTCTTATCATCATCTTCCTCAATCAGATGAAGTTTCCTAATAGAAAGAGGTTGAATTTTAATGTATTATCAATTCATTCTTTGGTCCTATGCAATAACAGGGTTCATATTGGTATCTGGATTTAAATATTATTTCTTTCAATTTGTTGATGTTTAGGTAAATTTTTTATATATATATATATACATATATATGTAGGTACACTGTTTATTTATAAAAATCTTAGAATCTTTAATAAGCCAACCTCTCAGAGAAAAACACATTAATAAACTGGTGTATTTTCTTCTAAAACACTGTATATTTTTATATAATTAAAAGATGATGCTAAAAATAGCACTTTATCCTTTTTTACAATATAACATTTTTACATTTCACATTATTAAAAATCCTTCAAGAACATTACTTGATTCATTGATTATTTCTGATTACATATTACTAAGACCTCTTTGCAAAGAATTTGGAAATTTCTGAGAAATATAATGAGAAAAATAAAAATCACTCATAAACTCACCATTCAGATAGCAACTACCAATATTTTTATATATTCACTTCTAGATTTTTTGTATGCATACTTACATATATAGAAATGTATTTGTAAAAACAAAAGTGTTAGGTTGTTTTATAATCACCTTTTTACTTAAAAGTATATCAGAACATCTTTTCGTATTAATGCAACAAGCCTTCATTACATTTTTAATGACTGCTACTACCCATAATATCTAGATTATTTCTATATTTTATTTTTATAAATAACTCTGTGGCCAATGACCTAGCACATACATCTTTCACTGCTTGTTTATTTCCTTAGAAGAAATTCCTGGAAATGGGACTGGTGGATGTCACAGGAATTTGAGACAAATCTTCATTTTTTGGCTCCTTCCCCCTAAGTTCCCTCAGTACTTTGTAATAATTCCCTCTACATTTACTTTGTAATAATTCCCTCTACATTTACTTTGTAAGAATTCCCTCTACATTTACTTTGTAATAAATAATTCCCTCTACATTTCGGGAGTGTTGTAGAAATTCTTTTTATTTGTGTGGACTGCTAGGTGTGAAGATTATAAAGTAGAAATATACCGATTTGGGTCATTTTATTGTTTTGTTTTGAAGTCAAGTGGCAGACATAGACACTGGCTAAAGCCAGTAAAACCAGATAAAGCCAGTAAAGCCAGTAAAACAGATATTCATTACAAGGGTCTGGGGAGCTTACACAGGAAGGGTTGAACAATCAGGCCACAGAGAGAAGAACCACCCCTTCAGCAGGAGTCAGCTTTACTTCCCAGCTTTCTGACACTCTGTGGCAAAGTCTGGTTGGCCTGGCTTGGATTGTGTGCCCACCTTTTGGCTCGTGAGTGTGTGTATGTACATGTGTATGTACACATGCACCTTGACTGATCCCACCAAAATCCCAAGGCACAAACGTAGTTAATTTCCAAAAGGGGTAAGAGTCTTACCTTAGGCTTCTGTAACAAAATACCATAAACTGGTGGCTTATAGACAATGGAAATTTACTTCTCACAGTTCCAGAGGCTGGAAGTTTGAGATCAAGGTACCACTATGGTTGGGCTCTGGTAAGGGTCCTCTTCTAGGCAGCAGACTGCCAACTTCTCCATGTATGTTCCCATGGCTGAAAGAAAGATAGCCAGCTCTCTGGCCTCTTATAAGGGCTCCATCCTCATGATCTAATCATGCTCCAAAGGCCCCACCTCCAAATACCATCACATTGAAATTAGCATGTAAATATATGAATTTGGGAGATGGGTCACAAGCATTCAGTCCATTGCAATAGGCAAAAGCCACTGTGAGTACTACCAGGATGCTATTTGTATTGTTAGGTTGGTGCAAAAGTAATTGTGGTTTTGCCATTACTTTTGCACTAACCTAATAGAATATGTTTATGAAATAAGGTTATAAATTGTTGCCTGTAGGCTTATTTAAATGATGACAGAGAAGATATTTGGTAAATGTTTCAATATTTAAGCATAAATTGGGCTCAAGTAAGGCTCAGAGGGAAATTATCTTCAAAACTAAGTAAAACTCTTCTGTTAAAACGGGGGCCCAGAATCAGCTACCTGCTATATGGTTCCATGGAGCAGATGTAGAGGACAGGACCCCAACCTTGGTAAAAGGCCAGCAGCTGAAATTAAACAGTTCAAATTTCCAGCTGCCAAGGTTCTATGTTAAGGCTACAGTGGACCAAAACCCTGAGCAAGCCAGTCCAGGATGGCAGTTCAGAGAACTCTCCACTTTGATGTTCCACAAAGGATATCCTCCCCACCATCCATTCATCTATAACTACCTCTATCTGCCATCCTTAGAACTCCTTCTTTCATTGCCGTGCAAGAGCCAGTTTTCTCTTCCTTTTCTCCCACTATCTTTCATGTGTTAGGGTCCGGTGGGTAGCAGGAGAGAGCTCTCTAACAAGCCATGTTGCAGGTCGGGTTCTCTAGAAGCAGATGCAAAAATTGAGGTTGGGGTAAAAAACCTGTATTAGGCATCAAACCCGTGAAAGGAAGGGGGATGAAGCAGGACTGGGCAGACAGAAAACATGAACCATGATGCGGACCCAATAAAGCTTGAGCCAACCCAGTGGGGAGCTCTGGAGCAAATAATGCCCATCAGTTGTCCCCTTCTGGCAGAAATGGCCACACCATTGCACCCTGGCTCAGTCATTGGATGTGGGCTACTTCTGAAAGCTGTGACTTGGTGAGGAGCGTCTCTCTACAGTTGAGGCAGACCCTGTAAAAGCTGACAACTGAGACTGTGCTCACTGCACTCCCAGCAGCCGAGTAGTAAATTCTACTTCGAAGGGGATTTATACTGCAGATTTCGGTTGTCCATAAGCCACAGGTCCTTTTTCTATTTTTCCTGTTTCAAATCTTTTTTAAACTTGACTATCTTTTTTTTTTTTTTTTTGAGATGGAGTCTCACTCTGTCTCCCAGGCTGGAGTCCAGTGGCACGATCTCAGCTCACTGCAACCTCCGTCTCCCGGGTTCAAGTGATTCTCCTGCCTCAGCCTCCCAAGCAGTTGGGATTACAAATGTGTGCCACCATACCCGGCTAATTTTTGTATTTTTAGTAGAAATGGGGTTTCACCATGTTGGCCAGGCTGGTCTCGAACTCCTGACCTCAAATGATCTACCCTCCTCAGCCTCCCAAAGTGCTGGGATTACAGTTGTGAGCCCCTGCGCTCGGCCTAAAATTGACTATCATTTTTAATAACCTTTTTTGTACTTAAAAATGTTAGATTTACAGAAAAGTTTTGAAGATGGCATATACAGTTCCCATGTAACCCACCTCAATTTCCCCTATTATTAACATCTAAAATTAGTATGGTACACTTATTACAATTAGTGAACCAGTATTGATATATTATTATTAACCAATAACTATTCAGATTTCCTTCATTTTTAGCCTAATGTCCTTTTCCTGTTCCAGGATGCCATATACAGGGGAGCCCGTAATGATTAGTTGTGACGTCTCCTTGGGCTCCTTGAAGAGTACTGGCCAGATATTTTGTAGAATGTCTCTCAGTTTGGATTTGTCTGATGTTTCCTCATGATTAGACTAAGTTTATGGGTGTGCGGTAGGAAGATCACAGAGGCAATGTGCCATTGTCATCACATCATATCAAGGGTATATACTATCAACACGACTCATCACTGTGGATATTAACTTTGATGACCTGGCTCAACTAATGTGTGTCAGGTTTCTCCACTGTAAAGTTTCCTCATTTCCATACAGTGCTCTCTGGAAGGAAGTCACAATGAGCAGCCCACACTAAATGAATGGGAATTATGCTCCACCTTTTTAAGAGTGGAGCATGTATAAAAATTATTTGGTATTCTCCTGCATCATGGGAGATTTGTCCATTCTTCCCACTTATTTATTAACAATTGTTCAATCATTTACTTATATCAGTATAGACTCATGGATATTTATTTCCTGCTTTGGGCTATGATCCAATACCACTTTATTTATTTTGTTGCTCAAATTCTTCCACCTTTGGCCCCTAGAGCTCTTTCAGTTGGCTCTGTTGTCCCTTTGACATACCCCCATCACTGGCAGTTTGCTTGTTTACTTGTTTTGAGCACTTCCTTACTTTCTAGCACTGCAAAACGCTCCAGGTTTATTCTGTACATCCCCTGTCCCAGTCCTAGAGTCTGCCATTTCTCTAAGGGTCTCTGGTTACTTTTACTGGAGATTGGTATTAGAAACAAGATCTAGGCACTAAGTGTGCTCATTGCTACGGGGATGTGGTTGCTTCTAGACCTTCTCAGCTGTCAGAGAAGAAAATATATGTGTATACTAACCTGTGTATATGCATTTATCTATAAATATTTCTATGCACATCAATCTTTCATATCTGTGAGTTCCACATGTGTTGATTCAACCAACCACAGATCAAAAATATTCAGAAAGAAGTTGGGTGCAGTGACTCATGCCTGTAATCCTATCGCTTTGGGAGGCAGAGGCAGGAGGATCCCTTGAGCCCAGGAGCTCAAGACCAGCCTGGGCAACACAGCATGACCTCATCTCTACAAATACTTTTTTTTTGTTTTAATTAGTTGGGCACGGTGGCACATGTCTATTGTTCCAGCTACTTGGGAGGTTGAGGTGAGGGAATTGCTTGAGCCCAGGCAGTTGAGGCTGCAGTGAGCCATAATCACACCACTGCATTCCAGTCTGGGCAACAGAATGAGACCCTATCTCAAAACAAAACAAAAAACAGAAAACAAAACAAAAAAAAAAAAGAAAAAGAAAATGTTCAGAAAGGAGAAAAATAAAAGAATGATGTGTCTGTGCTGAACATGTACAGACATTTTTCTTGTCATTATTCTCTAAACAATACAGCATGACAACTGTTTACATAGCATTTACATTGTATTAGGTATGATAAGTAATCTCGGGATGATTTAAAGTATACAGAAGAATGTGCATGAGTTATATGCAAATACTATGGCATTTTATATCAGGGACTTGAGCATTCTGTGAATTTTCATATCCTTGGGGTGGGGCAGGGGTTCAGGAACCAATCCCCTCTGGATATCAAGGGATGGCTCTACCACCATTTGTATCTATGAGTTCATACTGATGTCCCCAACTCAAATCCATTACTACATAGATCATTCTAGCCTTCTTCTTGTCTGTAACCTCTGAGTCCAATAGTGAGAAACCTGGCTCTTGCCATCCACCATACATTTTCTTAATTCTTCCATTTTAGTATGTATTTGTAGTAATTTCAGAATTGTTAGCATATACTCAATGAGAAACAACTTTATCAGGTTTTTTTGCCTTTAATGTATAGACTCCATTCATTTCCAAAGGTACTTAAGTCAGCACCCTTTCCTCCCATCCTCTTCAGTGAGGTTATTTCATACATTTGCAATATAGTAGATGCTTTTATCATAGTCTGTATTCCATCCTGTGATCCCCAACTCCCTACTTTATTTTTTAATTTGCATACATTAAAGTTCACACTTTGTGCTGTAAAGTTCTATGGGTTTTGACAAATGCATCATGCCATGATCCATTACTTATATGATCAATTATGATATATACAGAGCAGTTTTATAACCCCAAAATTCCCCCATATTACTATTCAATCCTCTCTAAACCGCTTGCAATCATTGATCTCCTTACAGATTCTGTAGTTTTGCACTCTCCAGGATGTGATAGAAATGAAATTATACGTTATGAAACCTTTAAAACTGGCTTCCTTCACATAGCAATATGCACCACACGTACTTTTTATCCTTCAATATCTAACTTAGGATAGAAACATTGCTTCATAGAAAATTTTCAGAATTTTTTCTAAGAGATAGGGCCTTGTTCTATTGCCCAGGCTGGAGTACCCACTGGCATGATCACAGCTCACTCCAACCTCAAACTCCTGGACTCAAGAGATCCTCCTGCCTCAGCCTCCTGAGTAGCTAGGAACACAGGATGTGCTAATTTTTATTTTTATTTTTTGCAGAGATGAGGTCCCACTATGTTGCCCAGTCTGGCCCCAAACTCCTGGCCTGAAGCAGTCCTTCCACCTCGGCCTCCCCAAGTGCAGCTTGGTTAGGCAAAGTGTTGGAATTACAGGCATGAGCCACTGTGCCCAGCCAAGAAATTTTAATTAGCCTGTGAATTTTTTTCAAAGCAATACACTAGGTAGGAACATATGTACATTTTAAAGCTTTTGATACATATTGCTGTTTTACAGGAAGGACTCTGCCCTCTTGGCAGCATTGGATATACTTTTAAAAAATCTTTGCCATTTCACAGTAAAAAATGATAGTTTATAGGTTAAAAAATTTAAATTTGACAATTAGTGATTAAGTTTTTTAAATGTTTACTGACCATTTTTTTTCTTTCTTTGTAAATTTCTTGTTGATATCATTTGTCTATGGTTTCCATAGGGAGTACTTAACTTTTTTCTTGAGCAATAGAAGGTTTTATGCATGAAAAATGTCAACCATAACTATAGATAAATAAAATCATCTTTATGGCTGCAAAATTGTCCATCATATGAGGGCATCAAAACTTAATGAATTATTCCCTGCTTACTGAATATTAGATTGATTCTAATTTTATTTTTTATTTTTCTTCTTTTTTCTCTCTCCTTCCTCCTTCTCTCCCTTCCTTTCCTCTTTTCTTTCTTCTTTCTTCCATTTCATTCTTCCCTCCTGCTATTATAAATAACATAATAAACATTTTTACACGTATATATCTAAATTTTTATTTTTATTTATTTATTTATTTTTGAGACAGAGTCTCACTCTGTTGCCCACACTGGAGTGCAGTGGCGCGATCTCGGCTAATTGCAGACTCCATCTACTGGGTTCAAGCGAGATCTCCTGCCTCAGCCTCCTGAGTAACTGGGACTATAGGTGCGTGCCACCAGGCCTGGCTAATTTTTGTGTATTTTTATTAGAGACGAGTTTCACTATGTTGGCCAGGCTGGTCTCAAACTCCTAACCTCAAGTGATCTGCCCGCCTTGGCCTCTAAAAGTGCTGAGATTATAGGCATGACCCACTGTGCCTGGCCATTCTAATTATTTTTTAAAGAAATGTTCCTGAAAGTGATATTACTGAATGAAAGGTATACATATTTTAACACTCTTGACACATAGAGTTATTTTCCAGAAAGAACCAACAATATTTCTTTCCACCACCAATACATTGGATCCCAAGGCCATCACACTTTCATCAAGAAAAATGATTCCTTTTGCACGTACCTCGCACCACCAAGAGATGCTTTTCTGGTTTGGGAGCAAGCTGAGGGGTTAAGGCTACGTCCATAAATAAAATGCTAGAGTGGTCTTTTCTGTTAGGATGTGCAGTTAAGAAGAGATAGTATTGAGATACCAACTGCTGCTTGCTGTAAGATTCATTCTGCTCCATTTAATCATTTTCATAGATCTTTCAAATAAGCTGTGTGCTTATATATGGAATTTCTTACAAGCCAAGAATGCATTTTAAACTGAGTAGTGACATATTAACAAACAACAACATACTTTTAAAATGCATTTATCTAGGAAAGGTATAGATTAAGAAATGATTAAAAGAATTCAATCCCAGCACTGAAAGAAATACAAAGTATATAATATTCTTCTTTTAGAATTATCATATTAGATAATGTCAAATAAATGACCCATTCATGATTGAACAATTGTAGAATCATTGAGCAGTAGTCTTAGTTTGTTTGTTTGTTTGTTTGTTTGTTTTTTGAGACAGAATCTCACTCTGTCACAGAGCTAGAGTGCAGTGGCTTGATCTTGGCTCACTGCAACCTTCACCTCCCAGGTTCAAGCGATTCTCATGCCTCAGCCTCCCGAGTAGCTGGGATTACAGGCATGCGCCACCATGACTGGCTAATTTTTTTCATAATTCTTAGTAGAAATGGGTTTTCACCATGTTGGCCAGGCTGTTCTTGAGCTCCTGGCCACAAGTGATCCACCTGCCTCGGCCTCCCAAACTGCTGGGATTACAGGCGTGAGCCACTGTGCCCGGCACAGGTTGTCTCATATTACTAATACTCTTCTACTTATTTCTTCAATAAATAGTACTCAATTAATGTTTCATATAGGAATAGAATTATGACTTCAGTATGAAACAATAAAAAGGAGAAAGGAGGAACTTAAAAAAAAGAAACATCTTAGCAAATTTTTTTTATACCAAAATTTTAATCATACCTAAAGTTTCCCCACTTACAAAATTTTCTTTGCATCTGATATACCTCAGAACATTATGAAATATGCTTTAGCAGGATGTAAGCATCACTTAACTATAGAAATACAACCTAAATATTACCTAGAACCATGAAATTCTGTTTCATTTGTCAGATATAATAATCATATTTGTTGAGGCCTTATTATAGGACCTAGTAGGTGCTTTATGTTCTCAATTAATCATCACAGCAGTTGTCAAATGGGGTTTCCCAAAAACAAAACCTGAGAAAGAAATTGTATACAAGTAGTTTATTTGGGAGGTGATCCCAGGAAGCACAGTGATGTAGTGGGAAAAATGAGACAGTGGAGTGAGAGATTAATTCACAAACACAGGGTGAATTAATGAGCAGATTACTGCTATGTGCCTCAATCCCACTGAGGACCCACTGAAGAACTGTGTGAACTGTGCCTCTGAATTGTCCCATTGAGGGTCAGAAAGTTTCTGTCTCTCACTGCTGGAGGGTTTCACCTGAGGGCATTACATCTTTGGTACTTCTGAGCTGTACAAGTTCTTGTACAGCCCAGGGGCAGTGAAGGAGACTCCAGCAGGCCCAGTGGTGAACCATTGACAGGGTATGGAGCTGTCCCCTGCAGCTGCAGCGGAGCGAGCGGCTATGCAGCAGGACATCAACGGTGTCTGCTCTCCTATCATTAACACTGTTTTAAAGTTGAATAAACAGGAATTCAGAAAAATTATCTGCCAAAGGTTACAATGAATAAATGGCAGAACTGGAGATCCGTCTGGTGTGACTACAATCCCTTGCTCATTACAACCATTAAAACATGTTAACATTGTAGGTATCTCTGAAGATTATGGAATGAATCACAGAAATTTGGAGCTGGGGAGTGCATTAGGGATTCTCGAGTTTGTTCCCTAGGATAGGAAACTGAAATCCAGAAATGCTACACTAACTTGTAAGGCTGAGATCACAGAGCTAGATGCTTTCACACCAGGGCATAGAATCAAACCCCTAAACTTCCATACCATGCCCCTTCAACTACAATGCACAGCCCTTTAGGTAAATACATTTAACCCGTTAGGAAAATAAAAGATACATATTTATTTTATTATGAATGTAATATATGTTACATTTGAAAGTTAGTTACAGAATGGCCTCATTTCTTATAAATAGTGTCATAAGCCCTGTGCCTCACGGAATCTCGAAGATTGTTACATATTTGATTATTTCTCTTCTTGCTGCCAAATACTTTCTACTATGAAGTCATCCCCTAAATGAAAGTGTTACAGCTGAAATTAAATTAGCAATTAAAAATAAATGAACTACTTATTGTTATAGTCTCTAGGAACCACTTTGGATGAATTAAAGTGTTATTCAATTAGCAAACTAAAAATTATCTGCACACTGTTATTCATGTTCACAACTTCCTGAAGGTGTTATGAACAGAGAGATTCATGTCATTTTAAAATATTAAGTAGGTGACATAAGATGTTTTCTACAGCACAAGAGGCAATCTATAAATACCTATCATAAGACTATAATTGCAGTCTCTTAAAATGAAGAAAAAATCATTATACAGTTTTTACCATGATTTAATGAACTAATTCAATGAAGTACAGTAAATATTCTCATTTGAAATACTAAAAATACCGCTTTCACTGCTTGCATCTACGAGTGAAAGAAGTCTTTTATTAAAAATTTAACTTGTAAATTAATGTTATATGTGGGGATTCTGACTTAGTAAGATAAAAGTCACAATATCCTAAACAATATTATTCCTCACAAGGAAGACCCTGTATCCACACACATTGACTAGCTCATTTCTTCATTATTTTTGCAGTTGTTTAAAAACACTCTTTATTTATACTCATTTTACAAATATCTAGGTTATATATGCCACATGAATTACCTTGAGTTTTGTCCTTGTCCAAATCTAAAAGTATAGTCTCTCTTTTCCCTACTCATTACCCTAAACATCAGGTAATAGTATCTTTTATTCCCATCTTCTTGAAATGATGTAGTTTTTTTTTCATAATGGACTATTTCTCATTCCTTTAAAGTCTTGAGTATTTCTGCCATTGTGTATGTGAATTTCTAAGCATGTCCTTTTCCTATCTGGGGATGGAGGGTAAAAAAGGAGGAGGCCAAAGAGAAAGGAAGGTGCAGAGAAAGTATGGAAATAATGAACTCTTTCAAAAGAATCAATGTAATAAAAATATCTATTGAAGGAAATATAACGTGTCACATTCATACCAGCATTCACACTTACTTAGATAGCAGCAGCTGTTTGTTTCAAGATCCTTGCAAACTTTCTCCTGATGGAGATATATATGCCATATGGCTAAAAGAGAGCCTTCAGACAGATTTGCCGCCAAATAATTTTGGGTAAACAGGCCTCATTATCTTTGATAAGGTTACTAAGAAGAGAAAGCGTCTTTTGAAAAGTACGCCAAGAAAACATTTGTATGTATGACTCCAGTCTAGAAATGTCAATATTTTTATCTCTCACTTGAAGAAATGCCTCAAAGTAGCACAATTGCTACCCTCTATCTATATTCAAGGTCTAGTGTTTCTGTACTGAGTACTTTCCTGCAGTGTCTCAAATGTTTTAGATAATGGCCCACTTTGCAAATGCTAAGTACTTCCCCTATACACTCCCGCAATTCTCCAACACCAACTGGATGTCCAGCAGTTCCATTCAATTCTAAAACTAACTACCCAGAGGTAGTGCAGACCCCAGAGGGTAAAGGACTCAATCTCACAAGATTATCCCCACTTCAGATGCCAGATGCAGTCCCAGCAGTTACCCACACATCTTCCCAACTGGCTTGGCTACAGATTCAGGGATTCTCACAACTTCCCTCCAGGTTTGATAATTTGTTAGAAGGATTCATAGAACTCAGGAAAGTGCTATACCTACAACTACCATTTTATTATAAAAGATACAGCTTAGAAACAATCAAATGGAAGAGATGCACAGGGCAAGGTCTGTGGGAGAGGAGGCAGCAGCTTTCGTCCCATGGAGTGGGGGCGTGCCATGTCCCCAACCCCTGCTTATATTGTCTGTTTACCAACCAGGAAGTTCTTTGAATCTCCTTAGAGTTTTCTTCAAGATTTCATTATGTAGGCACGATTGAGTAAACCACTGACCAGTGTTTAAACCATTGATTGATTAATCCATTGTGATTGGTCTCAGTCTCCAGTCCCTCTCCCCTTCCCAGATATGGAGGGACCGGACTGAAAGCTCCAACCTTCTAATTATGTGCCAAGTCTTCCTGACATAACCAGCCCCTCCCTTGAAACTATATAAAAGTCTATCTTGAGTCACCTCCTTAGTGTAAATTCAGGTATGGTTAAAAGGAGCTTATTATGATAACAAACTCCTATCACTCCGGAAATTCCAAAGGTTTTAGGAGGAACCAGAGACAAAGATCAAGTATACAGTCATATGTCACTTGTTCTCAAGGTGATACACTGGCAGTATAGTAGTATTATAGTCACACATTGCTTAACAACAGGGGTAATTCTGAGAAATGCATTGTTAGGAGATTTTTGTCATTGTGTGAACATCACAGAGTATAGTGTACCTATGCAAACCTAGATGGTATGTGTGGCCTACTAAACACTTAAGTCATATGGTATAGCCTGTTGCTCCTAGGCTACAAACCTGTACTGCATGTGACTGTACTGAATGCTGTAAGTGACTGTAACACAATGGCAAATATTTGTGTATCTAAACATATCTAGGCATAGAAAAGGTACAATAAAACACTGTATCAAAGATGAATGGCACATCTGTATAGGGCACTTGCCATAAATGGAGCTTGCAGGACTGGAAGTTGCTCTGAGTGAGTCAGTGAGTGAGTGATGAGTGAACGTGAAGGCCCAGGATATTACTGTATACTGTATACTATGGTCAGGATATTACTGTATACTGTATACTATGGTAGACTTTATAAATGCTATACACTTAGGCTACACTAAATTTATTTTTAAATTTTTTATTTCTTCAATAATATATTAACCTTACTTACTGTAACTTTTTGACTTTATAAACTTTTACATTTTTAAAAACTTTTTGACTTGTAATAATACTTAGATTAAAATACAAATTATACATCTGTACAAAAATCATTTTCTTTATATCCTTATTCTATATGTTTTTTCTATTAAATTTTTTTAACTTTTTAAATGTTTCTGTTAAAAACTAAGACACAAACACACATTAGCCTACGCCTACACATGGTGTCAGGATGATCAGTATCTCTGTCTTCCACCTCCACATCTCATCCCACTGGAAGGTCTTTGGTGGCAATAACATGCATGGAGCTATTACCTCCTATAATAACCATGCCTTCTTCTGGAATATCTCTTGAAGGACCTGCCAGAGGCTGTTTACAGTAAACATTTTTTACATATAAGTAGAAGAAATACACTCTAAAATAATGCTAAATAGTATAATAAATACACAGAACAGTAACATGATCAAGTATTATTATCAATAACAGGCATATGTGCTATACATAATTGTATGTGCTAGACTTTTATACAACTGGCAGCACAGGTTTTTTTTTTTTTTTTTTTCCACCAGTATCACCACAAACACATGAGTAACCAGTTGTGCTACAACATTACAACAGCTACAATATCACTAGGCCATAGCAAAATCCCACTAAGGGGCTGGGCACAATGGCTCACGCCTGTAATCCCAGTACTTTTGGAGGCCAAGGGGGGTGGATCACTTGAGGTCAGGAGTTCGAGACCAGCCTGGCCAACATGGTGAAACCCTGTCTCTACTAAAAATACAAAAATTAGCTGGGCATGGTGGCGCATGCCTGTAATCCCAGCTACTTGGGAGGATGAGGCAGGAGAATTGCTTGAACCCGGAAGGTGGAGATTGCAGAGAACCGAGATCACGCCACTGCACTCTAGCCTGGGTGACAGTCTAAAAACAAACAAACAAACAAAGACACCCCACTAAGGCTTGTTATATTAGCTGGGTATAGTGGGAGAATCCATTATGATTAGCAATATCTTTACAATTGTTTTTTTCCCTTATTTCCTTGTATAATTTCTATATGTTTGCTTTAATAATGTACATAACATTATAATAGAAGTACATGCATGTAATTTAAAGTTCAGCCATGCTTTTTTTTTTTTTTTTTCTGAGACAGGGTCTCACTCTGTCACCCTGGCTGGAGTGCCACGGTATGATCACAGCTCACTACAGCCTCAAACTCCCAGGCTCAAGTGATCCTCCTATCTCCGCCTCGAGTAGCTGGGCCCACAGGTGTGAGACAACACATATGGCTAATTTTTAAATGTTAATTTTTTATAGAGATGAGGTCTTCCTATGTTGCCCAGGCTGGTCTCAAACTCCTGGGCTTAAGCAATCTTCCTGCCTCAGCCTCCCAGAGTGCTGGAATTAGAGGCATGAGATGTCACGCCTGGCCCATACCTCATTTTATTGGGCTTTGCTTTATCACACTTCACAGATATTGCATATTCCACAAATTGAAGGTTTGTGGCAGGCAATCATGCACCAAACAAGTCTATTGGTGCTATTTTTCCAATAGCTTGTGCTCGTTTGTGTCTCTGTGTCATATTTTGGTAATTCTCACAATTTCTCAAACTTTTTCATTATTATTATATCTGTAATGGTGATCCGTTATCAGTGATCTTTGGGTTTTGTTTTGTTTTGTTTTGTTTGTTTTTGAGACAGAGTCTTACTCTGTTGCCCAGGCTGGAGTACAATGACATGATCTCAGCCCACTGCAACTTCTGCCTCCTGGGTTCAAGCGATTCTTGTGCCTCAGCCTCGTGAGGAGCTGGGATTACAGGTGCTCGCCACCACGCCTGGCTAATTTTTGTATTTTTAGTAGAGATGGGGTTTCACCATGTTGACCAGGCTGGTCTCAAACTCCTGACCTCAGGTGATCCACCCACCTTGGCCTTGCAAAGTGCTGGGATTACAGGCGTGAGCCACCGTGCCCAGCCCAGTGATCTTTGATGTTACTATTGTAATTGTCTTAGGGTACCACAAACCACAACCATATACGATGGTGAAATTGATAAATGTTGTGTGTGTTCTGACTGTTCCACCAACCAGCTGTTTCTCCATCTCCCTTTCTCTTCTCAGACCTCCCTATTCCCTGAGATACAACAGTATTAAAATCAGGCCAAGTAATAACCCTACAATGGCCTCTAAGTGTTCAAGAGAAAGGAAGAGTCTCATGTCTCACTTTAAATCAAAAGCCAGAAATGACTAAGCTTAGTGGGAAAGGCATGTAGAAAGCTAAGGTACAGTGGATCATGCCTGTAACCTCAGCACTTTGGGAGGTTGAGGTGGCAGGATTGCTTGAAGCCAGGAGTTCAAAACCAGCCTGAGCCACAAAGTGAGACCTTGTCTCTGTAAAAAAAAAAATAAAACATCATCTGGAGGTGGTGGCACACGCCTATAGTCCCAGCTATTCAGGAGGCTAAGGTGGGAGGATCCCTTGAGCCCAGGAGTTTGAGGCTGTAGTGAGCTATCTATGATAGTGCACTCCAGCCTGAGTGACAGAGTGAAATTCTGTCTGTATAAAGCAAGAAATAAAAGGCAGAAAGGAGAAAGAGAGAGAAAGAGCAAGCAAGCCAAGCTGACAGCTGGGCCTCTTGTGTCAAACATCCAAGTTGTGAATGCAAATGAAAAGTTATTGAAGAAAATTCAAAGTGCTACTCCAGTGAACACACAAATGGTAGAAATAAAAACAATCTTACTGCTGGTATGGAGAAGGTTCTATTGGTCTGGATAGAAGATAAAAGCAACCGTAACATTTCCTTAAGTCAAAACCTAATCCAGAACACAGCCCTAACTCTCTTCAATTCTATGAAGGCTGTGATAGGTGAGGAAGCTGCAGAAGAAAAGTTTGAAGCTAACACAGGTTGGTTCATGAGGCTGAAGGAAAGAAGTTGTCTTCATAACATGAAAATGTAAGGTGAAGCAGCAAGTGCTGATATAGAAGCTGTAGCAGGTTATCCAGAAGATCTACTTCAGATAATTGAAAGTGGCTACACTAGAAAACTAATTTTTCAATGTAGATGAAACAGCCTTCTGTTGGAAGAAGATGCCATCTAGGACTTTCATAGCTAGAGAGGAGTCAATGCCTGGCTTCAAAGCTTCAAAGAACAAGCTGACTCTTGTTAGGAGCTAATGTAGCTGGTGATTTGAAGTTGAAGCCAATGTTCATTTACCATTCCAAAAATCCTAGGGCCCTTAAGAAGTATGCTAAATCTACTCTGCCTGTCCTCTATAAATAGAACAACAAAGCCTAGGTGACAGCACATCTATTTACAGCATGCTTTACTGAATATTTTGAGTACCCTGTTGAGACTTAGCACTTAGAAAAAAAGATCCCTTTCAAAATATTATTGTTAATTGGCAGTGCACCTGGTCAACCAAGAGCTCTAATGGAGATGCACAAGGAGCTTAATGTTGTTTTCATGCCTATTAACACAACATCCATTCCAAAGCCCATGGATCAAAGAGTAATTTTGACTTTAAGGGTTTATTATTTAAGAAATATATTTAATGGCCGGAGCAGTGGTTCACATTCCAGCACTTTGGGAGGACATGGTGGGCAGATCACTCGAGCTTAGTAGTTCAAGACCAACCTGGGCAACAAGGCAAAACCTCATCTCTACAAAAAATACAACAATTAGCCAGGCGTGGTGACATGCACCTGTAGTCCCAGCTACTCAGGAGGCTGAGGTGGAATGATGTCTTGAGCGCAGGAGTCAGAAGTTGCAGTGAGCTAAGCAGTGAGCCACGGTACTCCAGCCTAGGCAATAGAGCCAGACCCGGAAGAAAGAAAGGAAGAAAGGAGGGAAGGAGGGAAGGAAGGAAGGAAGGAAGGAAGCAGGAAGGCTATAGCTGCCATAGATAGTAATTCCTCTGATGGATCTGGGCAGAGTAAACTGAAAACCTTTGGAAAGAATTCATCATTCTAGATGCCATTAAGAACATTTGTGATTCATAGGAGGAAATCAAAATATCAGCATGACCAGAAGTTTGGAAGAAGTTGATTCCAACCCTCATGGATAACTTTGAGAAGTTGAAGACTTTAGTGAAGGAAGTAACTGCATATGTGATGAAATACAAGAGAACCAGAAGTAGAGCCTGAAGATGTGACTGAATTTTTGCAATCTCATGATAAAACTTGACCAGATAAGGAGTTTTTTCTTATAGATAAGTAAAGAAAGTGGTTTCTTGACATGGAATCTACTCCTGATGAAGATGCTGTGAACATTGGTGAAATGACAACAAAGGATCTAGAATATTACATGAACTTAGTTGATAAAGCAGTGGTAGACTTTGAGAGGATCAACTCCAATTTTGAAAGACATTCTACTCTGGGTAAAATGCTATCAAACAGCATCACATGCTATAGAGAAATCTTCTGTGAAAGGAAGAGGCAATCAATGTGGCAAATCTCATTGTTGTCTTATTTTAAGAAATTGCCACAGCCAACTCAGCCTTCAGCAACCACCACCTTGATCAGTCAGAAGCCTTCAACACTGAGGAAAGAACCTCCACCAGCAAAAAGATCTTGACTCTCTGAAAGCTCATATGATCATTAGTATCTTTGTAGCAAGCATTTTTTAGTCAAGGTATGTAAATTTTTTTTTTAGACATAATGCTATCACACACTTAATAGACTAGAGTATACTGTAAACATAACATTTATAAGCACTGGAAAACCAAAAAATTTGTGTGACTTGCTTTAGTGCAGTGTCCTGGAACTGAATGTGCAATATCTCTGAGATATGCCTGTAAATAAATTGCCCTCAACTACTTGGCACTCCTTAAGCCTGTTACACTTTTTCCGTAACTTTGTCCCTTTTTCTGGTTTGTTTGTTTTTTGAGACAGAGGCTCACTGTGTCACCTAGGCTGGAGTGCAATGGCATGATCTTGGCTCACTGCAACCTCCACCTCCCGGGTTCAAGCAATTCTCCCTGCCTCAGCCTCCCAAGTAGCTAGGATTACAGGCATCGCCACCATGCCCAGCTAATTTTTGTATTTTCAGTAGAGATGGGGTTTTGCCGTGTTGGCCAGGCTGGTCTTGAACTCCTGACCTCAGGTGATCCGTCCGCCTCAGCCTCCCGAAGTGCTGGGATTACAGGGGTGAGCCACCACACCCGGGCAGATTTGTGTTTTGTTGCTGTTTGTCTCTCAGTCTGGTTTCTCTTCTCCATTTGGCAGAATCCTAATGATAGTTCAAGCCTTCCCCAATATCCAGAGACACCAATAACCACTCTCCTCACTCTTCCCTTAGAACATATCTCTATTATGGCACATCTGCCCTTGGGTTATACTTGTCTTGTTCATGTCTCCTCTAGTAGATTACAAGTTTCTGGAGGGCAAGGATCACTTTTAATCATCATTTTATCCCTGATGCCACGCAGTCACAAGTAGTGGGTATACAATCAATGTTCATTGAATTTAATCATCTCAGAACATTTAATGCCCTAACCTTCAGACTGGTATTGTGATGGTTAATACTGAATGTCAACTTGATTGGATTGAAAGATACAAAGTATTAATCCTGGGTATGTCTGTGAGGGTGTTGCCAAAGGAGATTCACATTTGAGTCAGTGGACTGGGGAAGGCAGATCCATCCTTAGTCTGGTGGGCACCATCTAATCAGCTTCCAGCGAATATAAAGCAGGCAGAAAAATGTGAAAAGCCGAGATGGGCCTTGCCTCCCAGCCTACATCTTTCTCCCATGCTGGATGCTTCCTGCCCTTGAACATCCAACTCTCAAGTTCTTCAGTTTTGAGACTCAGACTGGCTCTCCCTTCTCCTTAAGCTTGCAGACGACCTACTGTGGGACCTTGGGATTGTGTAAGTTTATACTTAATAAAATCCCCTTTATATATATATGTGTGTGTGTGTGTGTGTGTGTGTGTGTGTGTGTGTGTCCTATTAGTTCTGTCCTTCTAGAGAACCCTAATATGTTTATGATATATATCTCATATATAAATAGAAACAGAGGGATATGGCTTTAACACAAGATTCTTCATTTCACATACAGCATTTTATAAATATGATTCTCAAAGTAAGGTCCATAGGCCCTCCTGACAGACTGTACATTAATTTCAACAAATGCACATCTTTATTCATATATGTGAACGATGTGTGATTCCACAGACCTTCCTTTTTACATGTAGCTAACGGGTATTTATTAGTAAGTTATTGAAGTTTGATCTCTATATACTACCATTGGCACATATTTAAGGATTAGAATTCTGATTTTGCACTCTACTAAAAAAGTCCGGCAGCCAGAAAAATGCTTGGCCAATGCACATATGCAGATAGTTGGTTTTTCTCCAAATTTCAAAAAGGCCACTTTCTTATCATGTATCATCATCATCATCATCATCGTCACTGTTATACTGAGGTAGTTTAGGTTCTGATTTCAGTTCTTCTTGCTTATTCATTGTAAATTACAGTCACTTTAGTTTTACCATTATCAGTTTGTTCTGGGTTTTGTTAATTTGTTACTAACTGGGCAGCATAGTTACAGAAAGGGGCTCTGAAGGCAGAGTGTCTCCCATGTATAATCTAGGTGAACTCAGGCTAGTTATTTAACTTTTCTGAGCCTCAATGTTTTCATCTCAAAATGAGGCAGGGGTAAGGGTACTTATCTTATTGGTTTGATGGGAAATCATTGAGTTAATGCATGTAAAGTGCTTTCATGGGACAGTACTTGGCATATAGTAAGGGCTCAATAAATGTTATTTGTTGCAATACGTATTTGCGTCAAGAGTACTGTAGCTTGCAAGCAGGCAGACCTGTATGCATTGTGGTTTATAGAGGGGGTACAGGGAAAGTATGAATAGTAAATGAGAATACAAGTAAGACAGTTGAGAAGGTGCCTGGCACATAGTATATGGTTAGATTTGTTAGGATTTGGTTCAGCTAAGAGTGACAGAAGACAAATTGTGCCTTATTAAAATAGAAGTTTGTTTCACACCTAACCATGGACAGCCCAAAGTTGGGATGACTGCAATCATCATATATCCGGATTCCTCCCATCTTGTTGTTCCACTATTTCTCAAAGTAGAGTTTTTATTCATAATCTAGATGACTATTCCAGCACCAGCCATCATATCTGCATTCCAGCTAGTGGTTGGGGGGTTGGGGGAAGAAAGGTGAAAAGAAGGGTATAACCTCTCTCTCCAGGGATCCTTGTGAAAAGCTGCACACAACACTTCTGCTTACATTCCATTGGCCAGAACTTAATCACACTGCCACATCTGGCTGCAAAGGGAGACTAGGAAATAAAATCTTTATTTTGGATAGACATGTTGCCAACTGGAAAATGGGGAGTTTATCATTATAGGACTGAGTTTATCAACTGGAGCACTATTGGCCTTTGGCCAGGACGAATCTTTATTGAATGGGAACTGTCTTGCATATTTCAGGACATTTATACCTCCAGGTCCAAGACACTATCTAAATGCCAGTAGCACCCTCCCAGTCATTGTATCACATTTACAATTGCTCCTACACATTTACAGTTATCCTTAAGGGGTGGTGCTATCCTTAACTTTTAGGCTTCTGCGGCAGACATCTATTCTTGTCTGCCCAGTATATCACTTTTCCAGGGAAACTCCTTCCCACACCCATGTGTTAGATGGCCATCTTCTTAGGCGACCCTTCTCTAGCTACAGAGATGAGAAAACAGGTCTGCATTGGACCTAGGCCAGGCGAAGTAAAATCCTTTCCCAGGTTTTATAAAATTGAGCCTAGAGGAGAGTTTTGGTTTCTTCATGAGTGAAAATATAAGATATGGTGCTCTTGAATCCACTACTGGTGGGAATGTAAAATGGTGCTACTAATATGGAAAACAGTACAGCAACTCTGCAAAAGGTTAAATATAGAGATAACAAATGACACAGCAACTCTACTTCTAGGTGTATAACCAAGAGAAATGAAAACATATGTTCACACAAAAACTTCTACGTGAATGCTCCTAGTAGCATTATTCATTGTAGCCAAAAAGTGAAACACCCCATCAGTCTATTGATAAATGAATGGATAAACAAAATATGGTATATCTACACAATGGAATATTATTTGACAATAAAAAGAAATGAACTACTGATCCATCCTACAACATAGTTGAAACTTAAAGAAAACATGAAGGAAGCCGATCACAAATGACCATATAGTTTATGATTCCTATTTATACATAATGTGCAGAATAGGAAAATCCATAATAAAGGAAAGTAGATTACTGGTGGCAGGGGGTAGGGAGGAATGGTGAATGACTGCTGTAAGTTGAGTATCCCTATATAAAACACTTGGATCAGAAGTGTTTCGGATTTTGAAATTTTTTTTGAATATTGAAATATATGCATATACATAATGCAATATCTTGAGGATGGGACCCAAGTCTAAACATAAATTTCATTTATGTTTCTGAAACACATAGCCTGAAGGTAATTTTATATAATATTTTAACTAATTTTGTGCATGCAACAAAGTTTTGACTGCAACTTGTCACATGAGGTCAGATATGGAATTTTCCACTTGTGGTATGAGGTCTGTGCTTAAAAGCTTTGGATTTTGGAGGATTTTAGATTTCAGATTTTTGGATAAGGAATGCTCAACTTCTAATGGGTGGAAGGTCTGGTTCTCTCCCAGTAACCTGTAGCTACGTCTCTCCCAACCTGGCATTATTTAGTCTTAAAAAAGTCTCATCTCCTTACTTAAAATTAAATAAGATATATATAGAAAGAGAGAGAGAAAGAGAGATTGATGGGCTGTTTCACTTTTTTAATATATATATTCATTATATTAAATATAATATTGAACATGAATATTATGTGGCTATAAATATACAAAATATGAGTATATAGTACATACATTTAATTTAATTTAGTACATACATTTAATTTAATATATACATTTAATTTAATATATAATTAAATGTATGTATATATTTAAAATATCCCAACCTGGCATTATTTAGTCTTAAAAAAGTCTCATCTTCTTACTTAAAATTAAGTAAGATATATATATATATAGAGAGAGAGAGAGAGAGATTGATGGGCTGTTTCACTTTTTTTATATATATGTTCATTATATTGAATATAATATTGAACATGAATATCATATGGCTGTAAATATATAAAATATGAATATATAGTACATGCATTTAATTTAATATAGTACATACATTTAATTTAATATATAATTAAATGTATGCATACATTTAAAATATATTAACATATATGTATATATGTGTTAATATATATTAAACTTGGGCAAGTCACAGTCAAATCTGTTGCATGCACAAAATTATTAAAATATTATATAAAATTATTTTTGGGCTATGTGTATAGGAAACATAAATGAAATTTGTCTATATGTATATCAGCAGTCATTGCTGCATAACGATGATACAGTCAGCAACAGACTGCATATATGATGGTGGTCCCATAAACTTATAATGGAGCAGAAAAATTTCTATCACACATATACTTACTGTTGTGTTACTATTTTATGTCTTACTATTCAGTGTAGTAACATGATATAAAGGCTTGCAGCCTAGGAGCAATAAGCTATACCACATATCCTAGGTGTGTAGTAAGCTATACCATCTAGGTTTGTGTAAATATACTCTATGATGTTTGCAAAAAAACAAAATCTCCTGACACATTTCTGAGAACATAACCCTGTTAAGGAACACATGACTGTATATGCTTAAGGAGGAGCTTATCATTAAAGAGGGATCATGTAAATTTCTATTATAAATGTCATTTTCCATAATTTAAAGTTTGCAGATCAATTATTTTCAGATATGGCTAGGCAGTTATTGTTTTAAGTTTAACGTTGCTGAAGGCACATACTAGGTGTATGTGCTAATCCCTTGGGCTTGCAGTATTGTTTGCTTGGGCTTGGAGTTCAGCATTATCTTTAATCTATGGTTTCTTTGTAAGAAATGATTTCAGTATATATTGTAATTTTATTGCTATTTGTATGCTTGTTAAGTGGATTTACAGATTATATTATCTACTTTTAACCAAATTAATCTTCACCAAGGAGGCAAATGATTCATGAATAGGGAGAAAAACTAGGTTGTAGCTTGCTATGGTTTGAATGTTTGTATTCCCCCAAAATTCACATTCTGTAACCTAATCACCAATGGGATAGAATTAGGAGGTCATGGGGCAGAGCCCTCATGAATGGAATTTATGCACTCAGAGAACCCAGAGAACTGCCTTGCCCCCTCTATCATGTAAAGACATAGCTAGAAGACACAATCTATGAACCAGAAAATGGGCCCTCACCAGTCACTGAATCTGCTGGCATTTTAATCTTGGACTTCCCAGTCTCCAGAGCTGTGAGAATTAAATTTCCATTGCTTTGAAGCTGCCCAGTTTATCATATTTTGTTATAGCAGCCCAGATGAATTAAGACATAGCTACATCTTGAAGATCTTCGTCCTGTAAGCAATGAATAACCATTGCAAAGTTGTTTTGAGGTTTGTTTGCTTGTTGTTTTAACAAGAGAGTAATATTATCTGATCTGGCTTTTAGGGTTATAAGATGAGCAGTACGATAGAGGATGGACTGGAGTTGGAGAAGACTAAAGCAGCAAGTTTGATAAGGAGGCTACGGCAATAGTCCAGGTGAAAGACGCAAGAGCCCAAAATGCGGCAGTGGCCAAGGGAATGGATCTGAGATAAAGTTCAGAAGATAGAGTTGGCAGGGCAGGTGAGGTGAGTGCTTGGGATAAATTCACATGGTCTAGTTGAACACCTGTGAGCTCTGTAATATAGGAAGAATGACTTTGGTAGAATGGAAAGATAATGAGGGCTAGTCTGGACATGCTGATTTAGGGCCAAGAAAGACCCAGTAAGAAGCAAGAAATATGAGGCTAAAGCATGGGAGAAAGGCCCAGGTAGAACTATATGTAATTAAAACAATATTTGATGTGATTTCGCCCAAGGAGAGGATATATTTGAAAGAGGGGTCCCTTCTATCACTTCTTGGCTTTAAAACTCTGTTGGCCTCCTGTGATCTCAGAGATGAAATCTAAATGTCTTAATTTGATACTCAAAACTGTCCCCAGTCTATTACCAAACTATCTCTTATTCAGTCATTTATTCAACCCATCCACCTTTCTAGAGAGCCTGGATGTACCGCGGTGAGTGCTAGGGGCACAGAGATAAATAAATGGTTGGTTTCTGCCCTGGAGGAGGTCTAGTAGGGGACAGAGACAACACAACAGATTATTAGGATTCAGTAAAATAAGGATAGTAATGAGGTTACCCATAGGTTTGTAGCAAGAATTAATGAGTTCATACACATAAAGCCCTTAAAACAGTGTTGAATATGCAACAGCTATTATTATTATAGGAGGAACATGTGCTGAGACTGGGGGTATGGGTCAAGGATGACTCCCTTGATTTCGTGACAGCTGAGCTGAATCTTGAAGGAAATTTAATTTAGCCAGACTCAAGGGAGAAGGGGAGGGGTTGGAGAAGGACATCCCTGAACTTCTTTCAGTTTTCTTGTATAGTGAGTTGAAATGATGGACCCCAAAAGATGTGTCCATGTCTAAATCACTAGAACTGTGAATGCTATCTTATTTGTGAAAAGGTAAAGGTTTGCAGATATAATTAAATTAAGGATCTTATTTTTAGTTTATCTTTAATCTAGGAGAAGAGAAGAAGGCCACATGAAGATGGAGCAAGAGATTGGAGTGATGTGGCCACCAGCCAAGGAAGCTGAGGAATGAAGACAGCTATCAGAAGCTGGAAGAGGAAAAGGATCTCTCCTGGGGCCTCCAGAGGGAGAACAGCCCTGCCAACACTTCCATTTCCAATGTCTGGACTCTAGAACTGTGAGAAAATAAATTCCCATTATTTTAAGGAACACAGTTTGTGATACTGCATTACAGCAGCTCCAGGAAACAAATACATTTTGTTATTCCAAGTCCTCTTCACAACAGTCTTTGCTAGTGGTGAACCAAACGCAGTCCCACCATCATGAGCCCCTGTTCTGGATGAGAGGGCAACACAGTTCAGCCACTGGTCATCTCTATTTAATGCCTAATGGGCATCTCAAACCTAACTTTCTCCCAGTGGAAATGCCTGGAGGTACGTGGAGATGGAAAGCTGACCTAGCCAAGGAGTTCAGCAAAGATCCCTGGGAGGAGGTGACATCTGGACATCTGCACAGAATGAGGCTGGGCTAAGGCAGTGACTGAGGGAGGCACTCTTTTTTGGTTTTGCTTTTCTTTTCTTTTGTGTAGGAAGGAAAGAATAGCCAGGAGAGATAGGGGAGAAAGAGGATAAAGATAGACAGGAAAGAGGTAACACAAGAAGTCAGGACCTGCGCATGAGGGGCAGAAGTCAAGTCAGGCTAAGGTGAGAAGGCAGAAGAGGGTTCCGGGTCTTTGAAGTGAAACAAGTACAGAGCTGGAACTAAGTGATGCTGACTCCAGACTAAAACCCTCTGGGTTTGAATCCTGCCTCTGCCACTTACTTATTCATTACAAAATAGCGGGAAATTACATTATCTGGATCTTGGTCTCCTCAACTATAAAATAAAAATAATAATAGCTCCTATCTCATAGGATGCTATTAGGAGTACTAAGTATATTAACACCTGTAAAGCACTTGGCTCAATGTCTGGCACTGCATATGCAATAAATGTCATTATTACTATTAACATTATTAGAAGAGGCAGCAAATTTAAAATCAGAATGTGAGCACTGGAAAGGACTTCAGAATCAACTAATCTAATTCCCCCATTGTACAAATGAACAGACTGAGGCCCAGAGAGGTTTGAAATTGGCCAAATTTAAGGAGATAGGAACAGAGCCGAGATGAGACAAATTGCTTGAAAGTCTGTGCTTTTTCTAGGTGAAGTATACATATATATTTGGGAATCATAAGAATGTAAGCAGCGATTGAATCTGAGCAAATAGAGTTACTCAGGAAGAACACAAGAATTAGTACAGAATGCTGAAAGAAGAATGGAAATAGATTTGAAGTCAACTTGATTCGAATATCCCAATGTAATGGTATTAGGAATTTGTGCCTTTTTGAGGTAATTGGGTCATGAGAGTGGAGTCCTCATGAGTGGGATTAGGGCCCTTATAAGGGGCTGAAGAGACCAGAGTTTTCCCTTCTACCAACTGAAGACTCACAGAAGGTACTATTTATGAGCCAGAGGGTAGGTCATCAGCAGACACCAAATCTGCTGCAACCTTGATCTTGGACTTCCCAGTCTCCAGAAATGTGAGAAAGGAATTCATATTGTTTAAAAGCCACCCAGTTTATGGTATTTTGTTATAGCAGCCTGAATGGGCTAAGACACCATTAAACTTTGAAACTTGGTTTTCCCACATGTAAAATCAGGATACATATAGAAAACCTGCTGATGCCTTTAAAAAATTTAAACCCATATGTTCTAAAGTTGGCAACAGAGGAAGACTTTCCACAAGAGGGAGGAAAGTCTTTTACTCCAGACCTTAAAATTAACCTTATTCTTGGGTTATAAGGTTACTCACACTAATGTCTGCTGGAGCCACAATCAGCAAACTGGCTTTAAGGGGACAAAGCATGGATTTTACAGTTTCTCTCATTGCCATAGTATGGTTGAGACAGCTTATAATATTTATGCAAGATACTACTAAAGATGGACCCCTCATGTTGGAGCTGGACATAGGAATTTTTTCTTCTCTTTCTAGATTTCCTCCATAGATACATTCATCTAATCCCATAGCTTTAAAATACCACCTCAAGGCCAAAGATTCAAATTTATACCTCTAGCTCTGACCTACTCCTGAGCTCCAGACTTATATGTCCAATTGCTTGCTCTAGATTATTACTTAGATATCTAATGGTCATTCAAATATAACATTTCCAAAATGGGATGCTTGACTTCCTGCTCCCAAACCAGTTATTCCTGCAATATTCTCAATCTTGGTAAACTTATATCCAATTGATATAATTTGGATATCTGTCCCCGCCCAAATCTCAGGTTGAATTGCAATCCCCAGTGCTGGAGGTGGGGGCCGGTGGGAGGTGATTGGATCATGGGATGGATCTCTCATGGCTTGGTGCTGTCTTCATGATAGTGAGTAAGTTCTCACGAGATCTGGTCATTTAAAGGTTGTGTGGACCCCCCTCACCCTCCCTCTGTCTTGTTCCTGCTTTCACCACGTGAGGTGCCTGCTCCCCTTTAGCCTTCCACCATGATAGGAAGCTTCCTGGGGCCTCCCTAGAAGCCAAGCAGATGCCAGCACCATGCTTCCTGTAAAGCCTACAGAACTGTGAGCCAATTAAACTTCTTTTTCTTATAAATTATCCAGTTTCAGGTATTTCTTTATAGCAATGTAAGAACAGCATAAGAAATCAATCCATCAGCAAACTCTCTTAGTTCTACCTCTGGAACATTTTGCGAATCTCAATCTTTCTCCACATCTGATGCCTTAATATTCCAAGCCACTGCCATCTCTTACCTCCCCTTCTGTGGTAGTTTCTCAGCTGGATTTTCTGTTCCTACTTTAATATCCCCTACAATCTACTCTCCACACAGCAGCCAGATGGTCTGTTTACTACATAAATTATGTGTCACTCTCTTGGTTATAAACTTCTAATGGCTTCCCATCACACTTAGATTGAAACTCTAACCCCGTTAGGCCCTGCAAGACCCAGATCCTGCTTACTGTCTGACCTCACCCCACACTCCCCTTGCTCATCATGCTCCAGATTTGAGGCTGGATTGCTTTCTGTTCCTCAAACACACCAAGATCCTTTCTTTTTCTATCTATCTATCTATCTATCTATCTATCTATCTATCTATCTATCTATCTATCTACCTATCTATCTATCTATCTATCTATCTATCTATCTATCTTTATCTATCTTTATCACAAGAATCAGAGGTGAAACCATGCCCATTTCTGATGTAACCTCAGCAGTTCCCTCTGTCTGGAAGGCTCATTCCATCCTGCTCCCTCCTCCCTGTCTTCACTTGGCTGCATTCTTCTCATCGTTGTGGTCTCTGCTTATTGTTATGTTCTAATAAAGGCCTTCCCTGCCCATCCTTGCTAGAATAGCTCTCTAGTCAGCCTCTATCATATCAGCTGGCTTTTGCATCTGAGCACTTATTGCTACTGATATTTTCTTGTTTATTTTCTGTCTATTGTCTGTTTCTTTCTTACTAGAATGTAAACTTTCTGAGAGCAGTGATTTTATCTGTTTGGTTTACCACTGTGTTCCCAGCCTCAGAAAAGTGCATATACCTGGTGGGCCCTCAATTAATATTTGATGAATAAATAAATTAAGGTTCAAATAAGAGAAGGGAAGTAAATGCAGGAAGCACCATATAATTAGATTGTCTGGCACATAAATTAGAATCCCCAACTTCAGCTTGTAGTTCAGCATGAAAATGCATTTCCCTTGCTATGTCAGAATGTCTAGACTTGTGGAAATCCAAACCTGAACAAAGGACAGTGAGGACAGAGGGTTGGCAAGCCACCTGGTTTTCTCTCCTGCATTTCTACATCCTACCTTTGCTACGGTTTCACCTGGTGTGTTAGTCCATTTTGCGTTGTTATAAAGGAATACCTGAGACTGGATAATTTATAAAGAAAAAAGGTTTATTAGGTTCATGGTTCTGCAGGCTGTACAAGACACATGGTGCCAGCATCTGCTCAGCTTCTGGTGAGGCCTCAGGAGCCTTTACTCATGGCAGAAGGCAAAGGGAGCCAGTGTGTCACATGGTGAGAAAGGAAGCAAGAGAGAGGGAAGGTGATGCCAGGCTCTTTTTAACAATCATTTCTGGTGTGAACCAACAGAGCAAGAACTTTCTCATTACCATGAGAAAGGCACCAAGCCATTCATTAGGAATCTACCCCTATGACACACACACCTCCCAGAGGCCCCACCTCCAACATTGGGGATCAAATTTCAACATTAGACTTCAAGGGGACAAACATCCAAACTATATCACCTGGGGATCTACCCACTGACCTGGATGATTAATATTGGGCAGTTCCACCTTCCTGAGTGGTGATATCATTCCACATCCACAGTAGAGGTTTGGATGGAAGGCAAAGAATAAGCTCATCAGAACATCCCACAAGAAATACAGACTTATTAATAGCAAGGAGAGCTGCTTTCTGCAAGATAATTGAGTTAGTTTGTTCAGGCTGCTTTAACATAATACCATAGATTTGGTGGCTTAAACAACAAACATTTATCCCTCATAGTTCTGGAGGCTGAGAAGAACAAGATCGAGATGTTGGCAGATTTGATGTCTAGGGAAGGCCCACTTCTTGGCTCATAGACAGCTGTCTTGTCACTGTGCCTTCACATGGCAGAAAGGGGTCGGGGAACTCTGTGGGTTCTTTTTATAAGGGTACAAATCCTATTCATAAGGGCTCCACCTTCATAAGCTAATTACTTCCCAAAGGCCCCATCCCCTGATACCATCACATTGGGGGTTAGGATGTACAACATGTGAATTTAGAGGATCACAAACATTTCATCCGTAACAGTAATGATCTCTGTTCTACACACTTCCCATACTTGTTCTGATAATCTGATAAAGAAGTGTGGTCTGGAACATGACCCACATGTGTAAATCACTACATTATTACACTATTTGCTCCTCATCACTATGTGTGGATGAGAAGCAGAGCAAATACTCCTGGCAGAATGCCATCAATGTTCCTCATGCCACAGTACTAAGGACTTAGACAATTTTTGTTGTCCTCTCCATCCTAGATAACTCTGTATCCCTGTATAAGACTCATTCAACACCTGGTCTCACCATTCTATGGTATTGTCATCTTCAATATGCCTCTCCCCTCCACTATGCTTCATTCATGTGGTCACACTCTGAACCTTGTCATCACTCCCAAACTATTCCACTTTGGAAACCTCAAGCCTCAAGACCTGGGAATAATTGATGTTCTGCTCACAATGTCCTAACCCTCTAGCTCTCATATTCACTTACTCCCCTTGTGCCTGCTTTTCAACCCCACCAAGACTTCTTCAAACCTTTTCTCCCTATCTCTTAGGCCCCTTCTGAGCTGACTTCATTCACTATTCATCCATACCACTTCCTTCTTCCAAAATCTTAATTTTCATGCCCCCACCTGCCAACCCTCAACCCTGGAACAGTCTAGCACCTGCCTTTCCTGTTTCTAAACACCCAGGGTACGTGCCCTCATGGAGAAAATAACACAGTGGTTTGATCTGGTGACACCATAAACTTTCAAAATAAGTTGGTTCCTTTGGCCAAATGGCAATCCTATATGCTTCTCCCAATTGCCCTAACTGATACATGAACTTTATTCATGCTTCTTTCTCTCTCGTACATATTCATACTCAGTGAATGGCATCCTTTTCTATACCATGAGGAAAATGGAGATCTTCATGCATAAAACCTTTCAGCTTTCTGTTTCCCATGTGCAAATAAAGTGAATGTATATCTACAGCTATGGCCAAGATGAACTGCTGTTAACCAGAATCTATTCCTCCCTTCCTCCTGGACACACAGCTCTGCTACATTTCTCAACCTCCTTTGCAGTTAGGTGTATCATGTGATGAAATTTTTTGCCACTGGAATTTGAGCATTAGTATTGTCTACCACTTCCATGCCTGGTCTGTAAAACTGTTTCACGTGCACATCACCGTGATCTTTCCCCTTCTGGCAAGCTGTTTGATGATATGAAAACCATGTGTTAAAACCAAAGCAGAGCTGCCATCAGCTTTGTTCCTTAAATAACCGCATGGGAAGTAGCTGCCTGCCTGTCTTTAAAAACTGCCCTAAAAATGATGTAAGTGAGAAATAAACTTTATTTTTGAGTCATTACGAGTTAAGGTTTATTTTTATAGCAGGTTAGCCTATGCTAATGAATACAATAGCCATTTTTCCTCTCTCAATCCTTAATGGGAAAAATGGCTCTCCTCTCTCCTATCCCAGGGAATCCCTCTACCTGAACTCTGGACTCCAACCCCACCCCAAGCCCTGTTTCATCAATTATTTACTCTCTCCTCTAGGTCTCAACTTATCCTCTCCTGGCTCTTTTCCCTCAGCATACAGACATGCTCATATCTCTTCTAACAACTATACAAAACAAATCTTACATTACATGATCTGATATTCTCCTTGTCTAGAAGTCTCTTTTCTCCTTCCTTTCATGCTCAAGGCTTTTTTCATCCCACTCTCTACCCCACTCACTCTATGACCTGGTTCCTGTCCCTACCACTGTTGTGAAACTGCTCCAGATTGGGCCCCAGTGACCTAACAGGCTATGGTCATATTTCACATCTTATCTAACTTGGCATCTTGGCATAGAAAGCTGTTCCTCCTCCTTCCTTGGTGCTCCTCTTCCCCTCCAGCTGCTCCTTCTAAGTCTCCCTGACAGGTTTCTTTTCCTCTCTCTTTGGTAAATGTGGATTCACCCTCTACCCTCATTTCTTCCCACTGCCTATATATCTCTTTCTAAACAATTTTGTTATTGCCTGTGGTTTAAATGACCATTATTTATAGATGCTAATGCCACACATCCTTGAGCCTCGAACCTATATTACCAACTGCCTCCTAGATATTTCTATCTTTATGGCCCATAGGCACCTCAAACTTAATATGTCCAAACTGAATTGATCATCTTTCCCATTTCCAACAATGACTGCTTTTATATTTTCTACTGAGGCGGATGGTAACAATTGTCCATGGGTAAGTCACCCACTAACCCCCTGAGCTGACTTCCTTCACTATCCATTCATACCACTACACTCTTCCACAAGCTTAATTTGTATGCCCCGACCTGCCAACCCTCAACCTGGAACAGTTCAGTGCCTGCCTTCCCTGTTTCTAACCCCCCAGGGTATGCTGTTCCCTAATGGAGAAAAACACACAGTGGTTGGTCAGGTGGCACTATATCCAGGCACTCAAGCTAGACACATGGGAGTAAGCCAACCTGGTCTCTCATCCCCAGACTACTCTGGCTCCAAATCCTATTGCATGTATCTACTGAACACTTCTCCAATACATCTGTTTGTCTCCCTTTCTTGGCCACTGATGAGCTCAGACCTTTTTCATCACTTTCTTAGATCATCTCAGTAACTTCTGGACTATTCTTCCTGTGGGCAGCCTCACCTTCCTCCTCCAGCCTGAACACTTGATATTGTCTCTTTCTTTGTTGATATTTATTTATGGGATTTTTTTCTATAGTGTCTTTTTCAAACTAAAAAGTAATATATTCTCATTGTAAAATAATTTATAAGGCTATTTAAAAAAATTAAAGTCACCCCATATCCAGTCGTTAAATTTTACCTCCAAATACATATACACATAGTTTTTTTCTAAAAATAGGATCTTATTACACATGCCACATTTCTCTGTGCGGTATTCTATTTTAGGAGGAACCCTTTTTCATATTTTAACATCTCTAAAATCACAATGTGTCATACAATCAATGGTTCTTAGGTTTGGTTACATACAACATTGTTCTACAATGTACTCTTTTTATTTATTAATATTGGTCATGATTCCAAACCAACACTTACTTCCAGGAGATCTTTCTAAAGTACAAATCTGGTCAGGTTGCTACCCTTGGGAAAATTCTCCCGAGCCGCCCCTGCCCCCAAAGCCCTTCATCTTCTGATTCCCATCTACTTTTTCCCTTTCCAGCACATCCACACACATCGTCTTCCTTAAAGCCAAACAGGCCAAGCAGATCTATTGGCAGTTCATTCCCCAAATAGCGATGCTAAGCCAGATCTTTGCCTTTGCACCAATGTTTTTTCTGCCTTAAAGCCTATTCTCACCTTTTTACTCAGAGTTAGCTCTTTTCTTTGCTTTTTTTTTTTTGAGACAGAGTCTCGCTCTGTCACCCAGGCTGGAGTGCAGTGGCGTGATCTCGGCTCACTGCAAGCTCCGCCTCCTGGGTTCACACCATTCTCCTGCCTCAGCCTCCCGAGTAGCTGGGACTACAGGCGCCCGCCACCACGCCTGGCTAATTTTTTTGTATTTTTAGTAGAGATGGGGTTTCACCATGTTAGCCAGAATGTTCTCGATCTCCTGACCTCGTGATCTGCCCGCCTCAGCCTCCCAAAGTGCTGGGATTACAGCTGTGAGCCACTGCGCCCAGCCCCAAAGTTAGCTTACTGGAAAATTGTCCTGATCCCCCAAGCTGAGCCTGAGTTCTTCCTTTATGTACCTCCCCTCAAGTTCACCAGTGTGTGGTGCATGTCTCTGTTAAATCACTTAGCACTCAGGTTCATGCCATTTCTCTTGTTGCTCCTTACTAAATTGAGAGAAATAGTGAGTTCTCAAGTACACTTTCTTCTTTATACCCATTTCCAACAGTGTCGGGGTAATGTAGGAGCTTCATAAATATTTTTGGAAATAATGAACTCTATATGTGGGAGGCAGGAAAATGCTCCTTGAGATAATGTAAAGAGCTTTCTAATTAACCATCTGTTTATCCTGGGACAAGAGAGAGAGAGAGGAGAAGGTCTGGACACCAAAGTACCTGGGAATCCAGAAATCTAAAGCAATCAGATATTTTTTTCTTCTTGTTGGCTCCAATCCTATTAATTCTACCCTCAACTAAAAGTAATCTGATTTCAACAACCAGATGCTTTATAATCTCCCCTCACCTGGCCCTCCACTTTCTTTCACTCTAGTCTTTTTATTTCCTTTGAGTCAAAACCTCCGTCCATATTATGGCTCTCTTTTGCAGTTAGCCCCTTATTTTGTAACCAGATGTTTTAAAAAGTAGCAAAGAGGGATTCTTTCCACTTGCCATTCTAAAATGCCCACTTGAGTCTTTCATTTGGTCTTCCTCCTGCCTTAGGTATGGACTCACCTTACTCAGTCCCAACAAGACTCTATACCAGCGAATAAATTCAAAAGAAAGCTGAAATTTAATACAAAATCTTAATTTTAAAAACTATCCTAAAGGCTTGATGTTATGTAGAGACATCAGTGAAAACCACTATCCCTCTCTCAACCCAGTATTGGGTTTGGATCCCAGAAAATGCCAAAAATAGACAAAAATGTTTCCAGTTCTTTTTTTCTGACCTAGATAATGTAAAACCAAAGATTCATTCCTGGAAAAGTACTAGGGTATTTTTGGGGATTTAAAATCAAGCTCAGTTAATGTGGTCTATAGGGCAGTCACTAAGATTGGTCCATGCTAAAACATGTCTTTGTCAACAATTGTAGGGCCAACACACATACTTTCAATACTCTCTCTTGGCTAGAAGTATAGGAACTATGAATAATCAGAAATAGAAGAGCAAAAGGAAAAGTGAAAAGATGAGAAGAGTCCATGAAAAAAGAGAGGCAAATTACAGGGAAGGAGAAAATCGAGGTTTTTGAATGGGAAATACAGTGGACATGAGAGGATCTGAGAACAGACATATTTCCTGTCAGAAGAGGCTGAAGGTAAACAAGTATGTCCTGTAACAGAAAGAAATGGGAAGGCCAAGTTAAAGAAAAGAATGAGAGAAGGCTTGGAACTGAAACAGGTAAAGAGATGACGACAGTGAAAACTATTTTAGGCATATCAACAGGACTGATAAGGAATAGTGAGGGTCCAGGATCTCACATCAAAGACAAAAGGGTCAACATGTGGAGAGAGAAAAAGGAAGAGGGATCCCAGCTGTTAGGGGGAAAAGGTGCTGTTGAAGACAGCTCTAGTCTGCATTTTGAACCTTACATTCTGAAAGGAAGGACTTCACCAAGCCAATACAAAACACTGTACAAATCTCTGCTGTTCATAAATTTTAGAGTAAATAAAAGCAAACTAATGCTACACATCCAATACCTTAACTGGCGAGACGTAATTCCTAGTTCATTTTAGCCACCGGGGGCAAGAAGCTATCAAAGTGATTTTTTTTTTTTCCAGCATCTTAATGTGAGACAAGTATGAAGGAAAAAGGCCCAAACCAATATTGCCCAGTAGTAATTTTCAGAGTGATTTCTCTTTTCGGTATAGACTTGGATGTATTTGGACCCCTTGGAGGGGGCGCCGGAGAAGCGGCCCAGAAAGTATTTCTATATTAAGAAAAATTTAGTTTGGATGCAAAGTGAGTTTTGCGGACCTCAATACAGCCTGGAGAAATCTGAAGTACTCCCTTACAGCGTTAATAAAGAAAGATAACTCAGATTGCCTGTTAACTTGCTGCTTCTCCTCCTCCCCCATCGGCTTCAGCCTGAACTCATCAAAGCACCGGAGGACAGGAACGGACCTTCTATTGCTTTTGTTTCCTGCGTGGCGGAGACTTAGAGGAACGGCCGGTCGCCTACCTGCCTTCCACTTCCCCGGCCGCAGAGCAGTTCGCTGCCGGCTCGGTTCGCCGCCAACCTCACCTACCGGTTGGCTCTCCGGCCTGACTCTTCTGGGATGGGTGGCGGGGGGTGGGGGAGACCTCAGGGGGCGGAGGGACACGAGGAGGCGGGCCTGGCCCTTCCCCCAGAGCCAGGGAGGAGGTGCCGCCAGGGCGCAGGTGAAACCGACTCGGCCCTATCCCGGGAACTTTCGCTGTGAGGACTCGTTGCGAGAGGCTAGAGTCGCGCAGAGGCGGCCTCGGAGCCACCCTCTCTCACCCAGACTGCCGCGGGGACTCAGCCTTGGGGCCACCCGCAGGGGACCCACGGCCCTCCTGGCGCGCTCACGGGCTGCGGGCAGCGCTGGCCTCCGCGGCTGATGGGGGCGGCTAGTGCCGCCCCGGGCGCAGGTGACACTCGCCCGGCCAGGGTTTCCTCTGGCAGGGGAGAGCCCCGGGAGGGCGAGACGCAGACACCTCGGGGGCGGAGGACAGGGCAGCGATGGCCCGAGAGCTGAGCCAGGAGGCACTACTGGACTTTCTGTGCCAGGCTGGGGGCCGCGTGACCAACGCTGCCTTGCTGAGCCACTTCAAGAGCTTTCTCCGAGACCCCGACGCGTCCCCCAGCCAGCACCAGCACCGCCGCGAGCTCTTCAAGGGCTTCGTCAACTCCGTCGCCGCAGTGCGCCAGGACCCCGACGGCACCAAGTACGTAGTGCTCAAGAGGAGGTACAGGGACCTTTTGGGGGAGGAGGGGCTGCAGCGACCCCGCGAGCCGCCCGCGGCTGCCCCCAGTGCAGAGGGAGCTGCGCCCTGCTCCCCGCGAGGCGCGCGCCGGGGGGAGCCACCCCAGCAGCAGCCCAGGCGGCGGCGGCGCGAGAAGGAGCCGGAGGAGGAGCCAGCAGGTGCAGCAGCCAGAGCCGCCGACGCAGCTTGCAATGGACTCCCGGCCAGCGGCTCCCGTGGGGCGCCCGGGAAGGGCGGCGGATCGAAGGGCAGTCCCGGACAGAGGGCGCCGGTGCCCGCAGCTGCAGCTGCAGGGGCCCAGGCTAGAGCGAGGTGCGCGGCAGCGAAGACGCAGGGCCGCTGCTGCTGGGAATGCCTCCAGAACAACCTGGCTGTGCTGCCAGGAGAGCTCGGCGCACGCCCGCACTCCGCCACTGCCGAGGAGAAGCCGGCACGGGTTCTGCCTGCCCAGGATGACCGCGGGGCTTCCAGGGAGCGGGAAGAAGGCGCCCTGGCTGAGCCGGCGCCTGTGCCTGCAATGGCTCACTCGCCTCCCACCACCGTCGAGGCTGCGACGAGCAGGGCTTCCCCGCCTGCTCTCCTGCCCGGCCCGGCTCCCCGCGGAGACCGGCCGGAGCTGCTGACCCCCAGCTCCCTGCATTATTCGACCCTGCAGCAGCAGCAGCAGCGCACTCGAGAGTGGGTGGCCAGGCACCGGCAGGTGCCCGAGGCCCGTCATCAGGGCCCTATCCGCGCCTGGTCGGTGCTGCCAGACAACTTCCTCCAGCTGCCGTTGGAACCCGGCTCCACGGAGCCTAATTCAGAGCCGCCAGACCCCCGTCTTTGCTCGCACTCTCTCTTTCCTGTTGTTCCGGATGAGTCCTGGGAATCCTGGGCGGGGAACCCTTCATTGACTGTCTTTCGCAGCATTCGTTGTCAGTTGTCCCTCCAAGATCTGGATGACTTTGTGGATCAGGAGAGTGATGGCAGTGAGGAGAGCAGCAGTGGGCCCAAAGACTCCCCGGGGGCTTCTGAAGAGGGGCTGCAAGTTGTCTTGGGAACCCCAGATAGGGGGAAGCTCAGGAATCTAGCTGGGTGCCTTTCTGTATCTCGGAAGGAGGGCAGCCCCAGCCGGAGCCCTCAGGGCCTCAGAAACAGAGGGGATGGTCACATCTCGCAGCAGGTCCCTGCAGGGGCTAATGGCCTTGCAGGCCACCCCCTGAAGCCTTTGCCTTGGCCAGTTCCTAAGTTAAGGAGGTCCCTCAGGAGGAGCTCTCTGGCAGGGAGAGCCAAATTGTCCTCCTCTGATGAGGAGTACCTTGATGAGGGCTTGCTGAAAAGAAGTCGGCGCCCACCTCGATCCAGGAAGCCCTCCAAGGCAGGAACAGCACCCAGCCCAAGGGTTGATGCAGGTTTATCACTAAAACTTGCAGAGGTTAAGGCTGTTGTGGCCGAGCGGGGTTGGCGACACAGCTTGTGGGTCCCCAGTGGGGAGGGGCCTGCAGCCTTGGCCCCCCACAGAACTTCTGAGCACAAATCATCCCTGGTTCCACTAGATGCCAGGGAGCATGAGTGGATTGTGAAGCTTGCCAGTGGCTCCTGGATTCAGGTGTGGACTTTGTTCTGGGAGGACCCTCAACTGGCCTTGCACAAAGACTTTTTGACTGGGTACACTGCCTTGCACTGGATAGCCAAACATGGTGACCTCAGGGCCCTTCAGGACTTGGTGTCTGGAGCGAAGAAGGCAGGGATTGTCCTTGATGTAAACGTGAGGTCCAGTTGTGGATATACCCCGCTGCACCTTGCAGCCATTCACGGCCACCAGGGGGTCATCAAATTGCTAGTCCAAAGGTTGGCTTCTCGGGTAAATGTCAGGGACAGCAGTGGGAAGAAGCCATGGCAGTATCTAACCAGTAATACCTCTGGGGAAATATGGCAGCTGTTGGGAGCCCCTCGGGGCAAGCCCATTTTCCCTGTCTATCCCTTAGTTGGAAGTTCTTCCCCCACCAGAAAGGCCAAGAGCAAGGAAATATCTAGAAGTGTCACCCGAAAAACTTCCTTCGCTGCACTACTCAAAAGTCAGCACAACAAGTGGAAATTGGCCAACCAGTATGAGAAATTCCACAGTCCAAGGGAAAGAGAAGAGTATAGTGACTGAGGTGGTTCTCTGTCCAACACACAGGCAGCACTCCCTCACCCTGCTCAGTGAGAGAATTCAGAGGGAATAGAAAAGCTGCTGAGAGTTGGTAAAGAGGATGGTCGAGTGAGATGGTGTTGACCTCCCTGGATCTTATGTCACTACATCCTGGACCTCAAGAGGGTCATCCAAGCTTTTTGAAAGCTGAAGTCCTTGACTGGAGAAACCTAGACAAGAGGCAGGGCCAGGTGCTTGATATCTAGGAGGCATTCTTCCTCTTCCCTTGCCACCATGGAGCTGGGCACAGTAAGCCATATTGTTTCCTGAAGCAGGAATCCCAGGCCTTGGCTAGAGAGGGAACAGATGTCTAACAAAAAGAGAAGCAATTCGAGGAATTGATGAAGCACATGCAAAATCCTCTCTGGCTAGTAGCTCTCTGGCTTCTGTTCATTTGAAGAATAAATCTTGGCTGACAGTGGGAAGCACCAGGTTTGAAGTCAGATGGCTTTATTTTTCTTTTTTTGGCATTTAAATCAGTGAAATAAAATTATTACTGGAGAGCAGAGTTCGATTTGAGAGATTCCTCTGCCCTGTTCTCAAGTCTTCTTTTGAATTCCATGCATGGTGGTTAATGGGTAAAATGATTAATGCCTCCTTTGAGTCTTCTCACTGATCAGAGAAGCAGTTGGGTAAGATCCAGTTATGACTTGGACTCCATTCCCAAGAGGAATGACTGTCATTCAGGCCCTGCTTTTTTGTATCAACCCGAAGGGAACTTTCCAAATGTAAAAACCATGTGGCTCATTTGCATAGTGACTGAAACCATCTTTCATGGAAATTCCCTGTGTAACAAACAGAATTATCATTACTAGTTTTCAGTAGGTTTGAATGGCCAACGTTTGTACTCATAAAAAGAGAGAAATGATTTCACTCTGGGGAAACAGTAAGGGTTAAGAGAATGCATCCTTACCAGGACTATCTAAGCTGCTAAATATAATTTTATTTGCACTAAACTTGTTGCCAATTAAGATTAAATATTAGCCTTTAAGTACTCTATATCTAACATGAAGTGCTCCTTTTTAATTGCTTTTCAAGGGACCGATAACTTGTGAGTTCATGGAGTGAGAGAAAGGCTAGTCTATAAATGTCAGTAGAGCATCAAGATTTCAGAATAAGTTCAAAGAGGGCTGAAATACATGTTCAAGTGGAAATTGTTAATTTTTTATGGGAGTGTTTTCATGAGATGTGACAATGATGCTGTATTTTAAGTCTTTTTGTGTTTCTTCTGGTTATTTGCCCCCATTAAAAGATCAATAGATCCTTATAATTTATTATACTTATGCTGATTACTGTTTTCTTCTTTACAAAATTGTGTCTCAGCGAGTGCCAAATATTATTGTTTCTTTGATTTTTTACTTTATAATTTTGCTGAAATAAATATATCTCTTCTACTATAAAAATAAGCATAATAAATAAATCTAAGAGCTTTTTTCCCAAAATACCTATATAAGAGATGAAACTTTGTCAAATCAAAGCAAGAAAAATGGCAGCCACAGATGGGACATAGTTTGAAGAGATAAAAAATTAAAAGAATACAATAGACATCTATGCAAATACTCTAGTAAACTAGTAAAAAGTGTAAACTACTAGTAAGCTAGTGATATTTCATGGAAAAAATGTCAACTTTCTAAAAAATCCAATGAATGTTTTTACTTTATCATATTGTTATTACTATATCAATTTATTCAACAGATGTGTTTTATGTAGTGCTGTGGGATTTATAAAGGTGAGTAGGAGATGACCCCTCCTGTCTTGAAATTTAAAATCTGACAATATTTATTATTGATTGCTTTATACCCCTTTTTTTTTTGAGACAGAGTCTCAAAAAAAGTTGAGGCTGGAAGTTGCCCAGACTGGAATGCAGTGGTGTGATCCTGGCTCACTGCAACCTTCGCCTCCCAGGTTCAAGCAATTCTTCTGCCTCAGCCTCCCATGTAGCTGGGATTATAGGCAACCACCACCACTCCTGGCTAATTTTTGTATTTTTAGTAGAGACGGGGTTTCACCATGTTGGCCAGGCTGGTCTCGAACTCCTGACCTAAAGTGATAAGTTGTATGTTTCAGTATTCCCAAAGTGCTGGGATTACAGGCGTGAGCCACTGTGTCTGACCTGTACCTTATCTTGCTCCCATGATGTCTTTTAAAGCTGCATTATATCAGAAAATAAGCTTGTAAAATGAGGCAAAGAGAAAAGAAAGATGGTACCAGAAATGAGGACAAACAACAGCAATGCAAGAAAAAATTTTCAAAATTGTCCTAAGTACAAAATACACGCTCTGGAGAGAGCACTTGTTTCAGGAGAGAGAAAGAGAGGGAGAGGGAAAGGGAGAAAAAGAGAAAGACACAGAGAGAGAGAGAGAGAAAGAGAAACAGAGAGAGATCCTTTCGGCCTGGGAATATCAGGGAGGGCTTCATAGAGGCCAGGAATCTTTTAATTGAATGATACTAACTTTCCCAAGAAACCAGCTGTGTTAGTTCTACCACATTCTTGACTTCTGCTTCAGTGTGTGATTTACATAGCACTAGTGTTGGCTGATTGTTCACTGGTTAGAGCACAATCCTGTCTCAAGTTGATTCTTATGATGATTCATCATGTCCCTCATACCTGCATCTGATCAACTCTTTTACATGGTCAATATGCTATGTTGGGGAGGAGTCAGGGGAGAAGAGGGTGTAGAGAGCTGATTAAAACAAAGATCTGATCCTGACACCCTCTTACTCATGTTGTAAAGTCCAGGCCAGGAGGGCTGCCAGGACTAGCATACTTTCCCAGCTTTCTGCCAGCCACTCCCTGCCATGAACCCCAAACTTCAGCTACATCAGACCCATTGGGATGCTGGTGGCCCTAACCTCTCAGTTTCTGTCTTGTGCTGAATTTCTTTTACTTAGAAAACCCTTTTTGCTATTTTCCTGGTAATCTTATTCCTCAAAGGATAGCTCAAATGTCACAGCCTATATGAAGACTCCGGGACAAACACCTCCAAGCTGGAAGCTGTATAGCTCCTTCATCAGAATTCTTATAATACTGTATACATACCTCATTTACAATTTTTGCCACATAGTATTCAAGTAAATTGTATGTCTCAATATTCCTGAAGATTTTGAGCATCTGGAGATTAGTGAATATGTTTTCAATTCCTCTAGATTTCCAGATATTTATGGAGTATCTGCTATGTGGTAAAGACATAATTCCTGCCTTCAAGAGCTCATAGTCTACTGGGGAAGGAGATGTGAGGGTTGGGTCACTGAAAATTGCTTCTAGCACAGTGAGGTAAGTGCACAGATATGTGTGTGTGTCAAGACTCTGAGAATTCAGAGAAGGTGACGTTTGTGAAGCATTTTTCATGTGCCAGTCTCTTTGGTTATGCTGGAAATACATTTAGTAGAATATACCTATTTCCTGCTCTGATTATAATTTTCTGGATTGGGGAAGTCAGGAGGGAAAAAGGAAGTTAGATGAGCTTTGAAGGGTGAAGTGCAGAAAAGAGTTCTGGAAGAATATCCCAGGAGAGGGAAGGGACTTGACCAAAACCACAGAGTGGTTTGGGGATACTGAGCCACATAGTGTGGCAGAAGTGAGGCAGTGCAGAAAGAGATGAAGCTGGAAAGGTCATTTAGGACTAGGTTGAAAGAAGGGTCTTTTGGGCCTCAGGAAATACAGGCATTTTCTAGGAAGCCAAGGATTGTGAAAACTCCTCCCAGAAAAACTTAGCGTTATTCCAAATCCAACTGTTTTCCTGAAGTCTTAATTTGAAGACAAAAAATATATCAAAGTATTAGATTAAATGTGCTTAAAGTTCCTCTTTCATATTTTTCTTAGGTCTTCAGTGTTGTTAATGCTTATTTGCGAGCACATAATGGTAAGCAACAAAGTAATTTAACAAACAGCAATTTCATTTTAAAACCAAACATTAGAAATTGTTGATAAACTTAGCTCAACACTCTTTTTTCATTTTAGCAGTTGTATGAAAGTTTGTATATATATTCATTTATTCCTGTATCTTCTCAATTGTTTCTTTCTTGTATTTGCCCTTTTTCTTTCCTACTTCGCAAGATTTGGCTTTCTGTTCATGGATCTTTTTATGGTCTTTGTCCACTTTTAGCCTAGTGATAACCACTTCGCTGGGGTGAATGCCTACATGGACAAATGTACCATTAGCCTTTTGCTGTTGCACCCATTCAATGTAGATGACATCTTTCTTCCTGTAAACTTTGAGTACGTTGCCAATTTGCTGACCTTTATAATGTCCTTGCACAGTCTGAACTTCATCATCCTTCCGGATTGTCATGGATCAAACATCATACTCCTGTCTTAGCTCTTTGGAAAGAGGGGAAGACATAATCTTCTTGAAAATGTGTGAAAGTGCATTGGAATGCCTTCTGCAGTTCTTGCTTCGGTCGGAAGTCACAAAAGCATTGAATTTCACTTTGGCCACTCTCGCTTCAGTGATGGATGCAAAAAATGCTCGACACTTTTTGTTGTAGTCATAAAGTAGTGAATTCTAATGTAATAAATATACTGCAAATATTAAGTATATATACTGTAGTCTTATTTTATGATAGTAAAATTGCTTATAGTTCAACATTTCAGTCTGTTACACATAGCATGCTATGAATTCCAGATGCCTTGATTCCTCTATATATTTTTGGGTTTTTTTTGAGGCAAGGTCTCACTTGGTCACCCAGGCTAGACTGCAGTGTTGCCATCATAGCTCACTGTAACTTCAAACTCCTGGGCTCAAGAGATCCTCCCACCTTAGCCTCTTTAGTAGCTGGGACTATAGGTATACACCATCAAACTCAGCTTTTTTTTTTTTTTTTTTGGGTGGGGGACAAGGTCTCTCTGTTACTCAGGCTATGTTGCCCAGGCTGGGTCTCAAACTCCTGGTCTCAGCCTCCCAAAGCACTGCGATTACATGTGTGAGCCACCACACCTGGCACCCCGTACATCTTTTTTGTTGTTGTTGAGACAGGGTCTCCCGCTGTCACCCAGGCTGGAGTGCAGTGATGCAATCTCAGCTCACTGCAGTCTTGACCTCCCGGACTCAAGCCATCCTCCCACCTCAGCTTCTGGAGTAGCTGGAACTATAGGCGCACACCACCACACCCAGCTAATTTGTTTTATTTTTTTGTAGAGATGAGGTCTCACTGTGTTGCCCAGGCTGGTCATGAACTCCCGAGCTTAAGCAATCCTCCAGCCTCAGCCTCCCAAAGTGCTGGAATTACAGATATGAGCCTTCATGCCCAGCTCCCCCTATACATTTTAAAAAATAACTTTACAATTTTAAACGTACAGTTCAATGATTTTTAGTATAATCACACTTATGCAACTATCACCACATTAAGTTCCTGTATAAATCTGAGAGCCACTGATCCAGGCAATAGGAAGCCATTGAAGGTTTAATGCAGGAGAGTGACATATAAGCTGGGGTGAAATAAAGATTCTTCTTGCTGCAATAAAGGAGATAAACTAGAAGCAGAGATCAGTGAAACTATTGTAATAGCTTAGTTTCATATTGGGAATATCAGGAATGTTGACTCAATAAACTGGATAAGGTGTTATCCATTGGATTGGATGTATACAGTGAGGAAAAAAAACTTTGTTGGTGGGGCTGATTTAGTTGATAAGAATTAAGTATTAGGTAAGATGTAAAAGGGTTTCTCCATTTCCTCTCATCCTCAAAATACCCTGGTTTTGTCAATTTTTTTTTTTTTTTTTTTGGCAAAGTCTCGCTCTGTTGCCCAGGCTGGAGTGCAGTGGCATGATCTCAACTCACTGCAACCTCCACCTTCCGGGTTCAAGCAATTCTTGTGCCTCAGCCCCCTTAATAACTGGGATTACAGGCGTGAGCCACCACACCTGGCTATGTTTTTTTTTTTTTGGAGACAGAGTCTTGCTCTGTCGCCCAGGCTGGAGTGCAATCTTGGCTCACTGCAACCTCCACCACCCAGGTTCAAGCTATTCCCCTGTCTCAGTCTCTGGATTAGCTGGGATTACAGGCGTGTGCCACCACATCCAACTAATTTTAGGTTTGTTTGTTTGTTTTTGTTTTTTGTTTTTTGAGATGGAGTTTTGCTTTTGTTGCCCAGGCTCACTGCAACCTCCGCCTCCCAGGTTCAAATGATTCTCCTGCCTCAGCCTTCCGAATAGCTGGGATTACAGGCCCAGCTAATTTTTTTGTATTTTTAGTAGAGACAGGGTTTCACCATGTTGGCCAGGCTGGTCTCCAACTCCTGACCTCTGGTGATCCACCCACCTCAACCTCCCAAAGTGCTAGGATTACAGGCGTGAGCCACCACACCCAGCCCTAATTTTAGTATTTTTAGCAGATACGGGGTTTCACCATGTTGGCCAGGCTGATCTCAAACTCCTGACCTCAGGTGATCCGCCCACCTCGGCCTCTCAAAGTGCTGGGATTACAGGCATGAGCCATAGTGCCCAGCCTAATTTTTGTATTTTTAGTAGAGATGGGGTTTTGCCATGTTCACCAGACTGGTTTCGAACTGCTGGCCTCAAGAGATCCGCCTGCCTCGACCTCCTAAAGTGTTGGATTACAGGGGTGAGCCATCATGTCTGGCCTGGTTTTGTAACTAAATTACTTCATTCCTGTCATGACCATCTAGTTCATGGTGGCAGTGAATCCAGAGTGTAAATTCAATCTCTGCACAAGCTGTTTTGCATAGCAGTGCTGCTGTGTGCACTTGGGTTTGTCAACATCAAAACAAATTTAAAATGTTTAATGAAAGGTTGGATAATGTAAGTACTTAAGCTCATGGCAATGAAGCTAGGTTGCCTGGCTCCTGTCCTGATTTGGACAAGACCTTAAACTTCTTAGTTTTGTCATTTGTAAGATGGAAATAATAGCAATAGAAAATGGATTTTCTGAGAGGATAAAATGAATTTATACCTGTCCAAAGTTCACAGAAAATGCCTGGCACATAGTAGATCCTCAGTAAACATTTGGTATTATTATTTTTAACACCATTAAAAGTATACAGTTCACTTAAATTTCCATCTATGCAGAAAGCAAGAAATCTAGTTGATTAAAAAGGTGCTGATAAAAACTTATTGATAAAGCTAAATAATTTTCATTATGCTTCTACACAAGAAAGATATCTGGGTTTCTCATTTCAAATGAAAAAGACTATTTAACTATCTCTTGTGTGTAACAATCATTAGCTATTAAGTCATTACACAGAATTATGTCCAGTTGAAGTCACATAAACTAATACCAGTCAAATTAGAAGCTCTGATGTTGCCCGGAACTGAAACTCAGACAGAGCTCTGAAGGAATCAGGCTTATGGGGAGGTGAGGTGTGTGTGTGTGTGTGTGTGTGTGTGTGTGTGTGTAATGCTACTATCACTCATGAATTGGAAAAATCTAAATGGAACCATGTAGCAAACTTTATCAAATTTCTGCTAAATTTGGTCACGATGAAGTCACTGAGTTGGATTAAAAAGTATTGATCTGACTATTCTTCCTTCATGATGTGAAAATAACACTTCCTGATCTCTAGCTACCAAGCTTGACTCCTATTTTCTACTTTTTTTTGGGGGGTGGGGTGGGGTGGGGATTGATACTTTCATTTATTCAGACTTTACTCATCATCACATTCTGAGCCCCTTTCTGCATCTACCTCAGCGTCCTCACACAACTCACAGGCTAGAGAGGATTTCAAAGTGTGATCACAGCACTGAGGGGTCCCAAGTAAGGCAAAACGGCCTGGGGGAGTGGTAAGGATCCAGCAGGGCCTCATAAAGAAGGTGACATCTGAGCTGCGTCTCCAAGAATGAGCCACCACTTAGCTAGGGCCTCTGTTTCCATATTGAATCACTGGAATACAATTTGCTGAATTCAACAGATTGACGACCTGGGCTCAGGTTAATTAGCTTTGTTTATGTTTTACTTTTGTTTTCTCTGTCTCCCCTGCTAGACTATCATCCCATAAGAATGGAGACCCCTGTCTGCCTCACTCCCTGCCGTGCTTCCATGTCTGGAGCATGCAGTAGGACTTCAGTGAATGTGTGCTGGAAGAGGGAACGCTGATCGGAATTTGTCCTCTGAATTTGTCCACTCACGCTGCAGTGTCAGCTCCTTGAGGACAGCAATGTCATCAGTCCTGTTGATTCCTGGATCAGCACCTAGAAGGGTTTGGCACATGGTAGGTGATCACTGACTGGCTGATTACAACAGGACACAGCAGCAGGCCTTGAAGCTGGGAGTGAACCCCAAATCCTACCTTCAAGCAGGAAGCCCTGTTCCTTTGTGTTATGCCTGAAATGGGGCCTGTGAAGGAGGTGGCAGGAGAGGGGAAAAAGTGCTGCCATGGGTTCTCGTGTACACAGAAGACAGTGGAGTGGGAGGACATGAGCAGGCATATCCAGGAAATGAACAGGACTGAGGTTCGTCCCTGAACCTGCTCTCTTAGGTGTCACACCCTCTCCCACTGGAAGCAGGTGAGCAGCTCCCAAGTTCCCTTGGAGATAGAGGCCACATGACCTCGACCTGGCCAATCAGCAGAGCCCATTCTCTTCAGCCATAGTGATTGGCTGAGGTCTGGGCAAGTAACCAATAGGGTGCCAAAGGTCAGACCTCTGGGTTGGAATCCTGGAGGAAGAGAAGCTCTATTTCTGTTAGGTTGCTGGAGTGGTTGGTGCCATCTTGTCACCTTGAAGGGAAAGCCCACCTAAGAATGACACCAACACAGAGGGAAGTAAACAGAGCCAAGAGGTCAGCAGAGGTGGTTCCTGGTGCCATTATCCAGCACCCAGCTACAGACCAGGTGAAGTTGGCTGGGCACATAGTCACTGGCACTGGAGTGACCCATAGGTCACACACAAAAGTCTGCAGAGCAACTCCAGCTATGCTCTTTCGTTTTCACAGTTAGCACAGTTTTTATAGGTAGCATTCTTGGTTAGCATTACTAGTTAGGATTTGTAGCTAGAAGGTTACCATGTGGCAGGGACTTACGACCATCTCTGCTGATGAGGAGACCCTGACTGATCATTATAGGCTCCTCGAGATCATCAGCCAGGACAGCTTCACCAGGGTGAATGAAGTTCACCAAGTACCTTCTCACTGGGCAGCAGAACTCCTCCTCCCTCTAGAGTCTATTCCATGGGGTCACCCCAAGGTCATCAAGCTCTTTCGACACCACAGACACTTTGTTCTTAGCCATGGAGTATGCCAGCAGAGCAGAGCTGGTCGACTACATCCTAGAGTTGGGTTGCATGAAGGCGGAAGAGGCCTGAAGCAAATTCCAGCAGATAATATCAGCCCTCTAGTACCACCAACAGAAGGGGGATATCCATAGGGACCTGAAGCCCAAGAATTTCCTTGTGGTCCATCACAACATAAAAATAACAGACTTTGGATTTGATACCGGGTTCACTGTAGGCCAGAAGCTGGGCACCTTCGGTGGGAGTCCCTCTTATGCGGTCCTGAACTCTTCCATGGCCAAACATATGATGGGCCCCAGTGGACATGTGGAGCTGGAAAGTCATTCTTTACACCACAGTAACCAGGGCCTGCCATTTATCGGGCAGACTTTGTGGCGCTGAGGAAGCTGATACTGTGTGAACAATTGTATAAGATCCCACTCTTCGCTCTTCATTTCCAGAGAGCTTCATAAACCTATTTCTGACCACAGGGAGAGACCTATACTAGACTACATCATGGAACACCTATGGATCAACACTGGTCAGGAGGAGACACGAAGGCCATACTGGGAGCTACTCTCTGATCACCAGGACTCCTGAAAGACAGAACTCATGGTGTCTGTGGGATATGAGGCAGACCACATCCAGTCCTTGTTAGAACAAAAATTTGATGATACCATGGCCTGGTACTGAATCCTGACCTACAGGAAACCCGATGCAGGTCTCCATCATCACAGTGAAGTCTTTGCCTTCAGTGGATCCCACTCAACAGCCACTAGCCTTCCCCATCACTTGAAAGAAACTCTTATACTTTAACATACAAAACTTGTTAAGAACATTGGGAAAAGGTGCACGTTCGTATATTCTTCATTTGTTCACTCTTAAGTGTCCAAAGTGTCTTGTCGTTCATGCTGGTCTAAATATTGTGGGTTGACATAAAATTTGAGGTATAATAAGGCCAACAGGTCAGGAAACAAGTATTGTACTACTGAAAAGATAATTTGTTGCCCACAGTTCCCAAGAGGACAGGCACACAACGTGCAGGGCCACACAAGGAAGCACCGGTGGGGGTCAGTAGGCAGAGGGAGAGGGAGAGCTGTGGGCAAGAACCTTTGTTGTGCTTCCTTCTCAATTTTGCCCAGGAAGAGCTCCTTGGTGACAGCTTGGATGGGTGGACTGGTGCACAGCGGGTGCCAGCCCATGGTGAAGGCCACTGGAGGCTGGCAGGAATGCACCTCCCTTGGGGTAGGCTGCAGGAGCCCAGTGCTGCTCATGCTGCCCTGGTTGCTGTGGCCACTACTGCCATTTCCTGCTCAGCACTTCAGCATCTGGTCTGTGCAGCCTGATGATGCCCTCTCTTTTCTACTTTTAAGACTTGTGTGTTTTGTAAAGGCCTTACTGTATGTAAATTAGTTCTCAATTTAAAAAGAAAATACCAAGACAAGTAAGGAGAAATATTTTTCAAATGCCTATTGGGGCCAAAGCCAGGACTGTTTTGAAACAGTCTAGTTCTTCCATGTACTCTCTTTTTCTTTCTTTCCTTCCTTTTTTCCTTTCCTTGTCTCCTCTTCTTTTTAGAACAGTGAACACTCCCAAATCTAGCAACTACTAACAGGTATTTCTGTACCATTGCTTTTTCGAAAACTACAATTATTAATCTTACAGGATTTGAAAGTTTTTGCTATTTATGTCCCAAAATACAATTAGCTTCTAGTGAATTCTTGTCCTTTGGTGTCAACTAGGGAAACACTTCAGGGACACAAATATTGTGAACCAAGTGACATGCCACCATATTTCCCTGGATTTCTTGGGCAAGATTCCTCATATCCGTCATAAATTCTTGGGAAAGCTGAGTCCTAGAACTACTTTTCAAATTTTAGGTTTACACATATCTTTCAGGAGCAGTGTATCTAATATGGATGATCTTACACAAGCATTTTCTCTTCTGATCTTTGTTCTTATTAGCTAATTGTAAAATTCAATCAGGAACTGACAAAGAGGTTGAAACTCAAGTTTACTTGCTACTTGTTAGAATCTTTGAATTATTTGAGGTTTTAATCGTCAGTGTTGTATTAGTCCGTTCTCATACTGCTATAAAGAACTACCTGAGACCGGGTAATTTATGAATAAAAGATATTTAACTGATTCACAGTTCTTCAGGCTGTATAGGAAGCATGGCTGGGAGGCCTCAGGAAACTTAAAATCATGGTGGAAGGCAAAGGGGAAGCAAGCACATCTTAACCATGGCAGAGCAGGAGAGAGGGAGAGAGAGGAAGTGCCACACACTTTTAAACCATCATGGTGAGAACTCACTATCATGAAAACAGCAACCGGGAAGTCCACCCTTATGATTCAGTCACCTCCCATCAAGCCCCCTCCTCCGACACATGGGGATTACAATTCGAGATGAAATTTGTGTGGGGACACAGAGCCAAACCATATAAAGTGTTATTGTTATTTTATATCACTCCATTCTACCCACCCACGCACCCCCTGCCTCCAAACACACACATATACTGTAGCACAGATAATAAAGGATTGAATTGTAGCTATATTCTTATACCATAAGATGTGTTTATTTAAGATGTCTCTCAAATTTTTAGTAAAGGAAAGCATCTGCATGTGGTCGCTAACTCTGAGACCACTAAAATTCCTAATCCTGCGAACAGCCTGGGATTCTTTGAGAAGGGAAAAGGATTAATCCCCCGGACACGGGGCAAAGACAAAAACACCTGCATGCAGAAGTTGTATTAGGTGTCGCCTGACCATAACCTTATATCCTTGCATGTGTCACACCTTCTTGTGGTCTCTTGGGTCTAGGTGTTTTCCTACTAAAAGCTTCCTCAAGGCCACCTGGAGAAGCAGAATGGCAGAGCAGGTGGAGTAGTATCACCTGGTGATCTCAGCATTCTGGACACAGGCAGGGCTCTTCAGGCTGCCCTCATTGTTTTCCCTGTTATTGTGGTACATTTCTGACTCAAATTCAGTTTTGGAGGCTTTTGTGAGGTACTTCCTCCGGTTCAAAACTCCTTATGTCTTTATTCACTTGAATTGAGTAAGAGATAATCCTTATTCCTTATAAATTGAAAGCCACAGCATTTAGATACTGGCTTATGATGGAAGTTATGGACTGTTGGTGTTCCTAAAAGGAAATAGAAAGCTAATATGGGGAGAAGTAAATAAATATTTTGTGTTGTGAGAAGATACCACATAAATACTGCCATTATCTGGTAGGTTTAGGAAATGGATTATTTTGATGAACAAATTATTCTAGTTGAAAGGAATTTCTCACATGTTCTACATGATGAACAGTTGTTAAGAAAATTTAAAAACTACAATGAAATATATTCAGCACTAAACATAAGTAATTTATGTGTCTCAAAAAACAATGAAAGATTCTTAAGTGCTTTGTGCTTATTGCATTTTAGATGCACAAAACTAAAGTCAGCTGATAAAGATTGTGTTTTTATAAATTTTACATCTATTTTTGCATCTTGAAGAATTTTATATTTATACAAATAATACATGTTCATTGTAAAGAAAAATCAGTAACACAGATAAAGAGAAAGAAGAAAAAATCTGTCACTAATTTCGCTACCTTGAGCAATCACTAATAATATTTTGTTGTATATATACACTTTCGAAACTTATAACAAAACCAAAACCATATTGTACATAATTGCCAACCTATTTTATTGTTTGATATATCACTATTTTTTTCCTTTTGAACTGGAATTCCATACTGAGTTCCGGATAAAGTTTAGGTCTTTAGATGACTAAAAGTGGAGCAGTTGAGAAATTATTTGTAGACCAGGCTTTTGCTTCAATGCCATTTCCCTTCTCTGCAGTCTATGGGCAAGGTCCTAAATGAGTTAAGTTTTAAATTATTTTAAAAATTATTATTAGCATTCATTTGACTTGAAGCCATAAATTTTCTTTTGTTTTTAACCAGTTTCTTTGCCCAGTGTTCTGGGTGCATGACTTTTCAGGCAGGTGGCTCCTCCTCCAGGAAACTGGTTGCCTGTTCCCACCCATAGCAGGAAGACAAGAGGGAACTCCCAGCTGTGACCAACCATCTCTCACCTGTAGCTTTTCTGTTTGTTTATGGGGCAAAGGAGACACTGAGACAGGTGTGGGCCAGTTATGATTTAGGAATGTTTACTATGCTTGACTGCACTATAAAAGGGGCTAGATCTACCAGTACTTTTACTCTTCTTAACGCTAAGGGGAGACTATATTAGAACTACTTTATTTAACATAAGGCTAGGGAAGGAAACAGAGAAATCTAAAATATACATTTTTTTCCTGGTCATACAGATCTTTTAGTTAAAGTATTGTCTGAAGATGAAAATTGGTGCTAGTTTTACTTTTCAATAAATTTTTTTTTTTAGCAATTCAAACATATTCTCAGAAGATATAACCTAATGAGTAATAGATGTTAACCATTTCCAATCCCATATATTCCCTTTTAACTTTTGATTGCATAAGTCTAATCAGCATGCATATTTTATTTTAGCTTCTACTATTTTATTTAACAGCATATCCCATATATTAAAATAATTTTCCTTTTTCACATTTTTTATAGCCAGAAGGTCTACTGTGATTAATATATTGTAGTTTGTTTAGCTATTTCTTTATTCTTTGACGTTGAGTCATTTCTCACTATTACAAATACTGTAGTACTGATATCTTTTTTTCTCAAATTACAATAGCAGCAAGAAGATATAGATATCTTGTAAAAATAATTACGAGGTTCTTTTATTTCTTGGCTATTTTCCCAGCTGCAGTTTTATAGCTTCTGTTACATTTACCAACTTGTACTTCAGAAAAATTGAATCATGTTAAAGTGCCACCAGCAGGCATGTCTCCTGAAAGCCATACTAAGAGTGGGTTTTATGTTATTTGCTCATTTTAATGGGTATGCAGAGCAGCTTTTACATTGAGTTGCATATTTGTTTGTTGCTAGTGAAACTGTCTTACATTTTTTTAAAGTCCTTACTGCCACACACCATAAATATAATATTGTAATTTCTAGTTATTTATTGCCGTGTAACAAATTACCTCAAAGCTTAGCAGTTTAATAAAAAAGTGAAACAGGGCTGGGCACAGTGGCTCACGCCTGTAATCCCAGCACTTTGGGAGGCCAAGGTGGGTGGATCATGAGGTCAGGAGTTCGAGACCAGCCTGGCCAACATTGTGAAACCCCGTCTCTACTAAAAATACAAAAATCAGCTGGGCGTGGTGGCACCCGCCTGTAATCTCAGCTACTCAGGAGGCTGAGGCAGGAGAATTGCTTGAATCAGGGAGGTGCAGGTTGCAGTGAGCTGAGATTGCACCACTGCACTCCAGGCTGGGGGACAGAATAAGACTCCGTCTCAGGAAAAAAAAACAAAAGTGAAACACTTATCATCTCATAGTTTGTGTAAGTCAGAAACAGCTTAGCTGAGCAGTTTTGGCTCAGGGACTCTCGTGAGGTTGTAGTCAAGATGTCAGTCATGGCTGCAGTCATCTGAAGGCTTGCCTGGGTCTGAAGGGTGGTTCTCGGATGGCTCACCCAAATGGCTCTTGGTAAAGGCCTCAGTCCCCCTCTAGAGGGCTGACTGAATGTCCTCACAATTTAGTGTCATGGCAGCTGGCTTCCCTCAGAAATAATCCAAGCAAAAGAGCAAGGAAGAAGCCATGGCATCTTCTATAATATAGTCATGGAAGTCACACGCAATCACTTCTGTGACTCATTAATCCAACCCACACTCAAGTGGAAGAGAAGAAGCTCCAGCTCTTGAAAGGAGTATCAAAGACTTGTGAACACATTGCAAAACCATCTCATGTACTAATTCATATAAACAACAGTGGAAAAATCAGCTTCTCTTGACCTTTGTTTCTGGTCTGGCTGATGTTTTGTTACTAACTAATGAAGTGTGGGAGCACTTGTAGAAGAGCCACTTTCCTGACAGTCTCATTTGGGTTTGTCTTCTTGGTCTATCATTAATGATGTATGGAGTCATATTATTAAAAAGAAAGGAACGTATGATAAATTGTTAGGCATATCCCTTCAAATAATCCTTCATCTGCCTGAAAACAAGATTTCCTTTCATTTGGCAGAGTGAAAAACAAGATGACGGGTTGTGATTGGATACTTGGAGGTAGGTGACTAAGGGAGTAGGATACAGGCAGCATAGGCAAAGTAGGAGTTCAGGAAGAAAAGGAGATCAGGAATAGAATGGAGGTGCCAAGGATAAAACTTCAGAAATGCTGGTACAGAAACCAGGTATAATGGTAGAATCTTTGGGAGTAAAATGTCAAGGGCATAGCAACAAATCCACTTTAATCACTCAGACTTATCCAAAAGCACATCTCCAATGCCACTTTCTTCATGGATTTCTATATATAAAAACAGTCTCTGTTGGCTTTAGGTTACAAATAGAAACCAGTTACAAGAGACAAGACTGCCTCATGTCATGTAATTCAAGGTAATATACTGAGTCTATTAGGGTTTCCTAAAGGGAGAGAACTAATAGGATAGATGTATATATGAAGGGGAGTTTATTAAGGAGTACTGACTCACACAATCACAAGGTGAAGTCCCAAAACAGGCTGTCTGCAAGCTAAGGAGCAAGGAAGCCAGTCCAAGTCCCAAAACCTCAAAAGCAGGGAAGCCAACAGTGCAGCCTTCTGTCTGTGGCCAAAGGCCCAAGAGACCCTGGCAAATCACTGGTGTAAGTCCAAGACTCCCAAAGCTGAAGAACTTGGAATCTGATGTTTGAGGGCAGGAAGCATCCAGCATGGGAGAAAGACAAAAGTTGGAAGACTCAGCGAGTCTGCTCATTCCACTTTCTTCTGCCTGCTTTATTCTAGGCACAATGGCAGCCGATTAGATGGTGCCCACCCAGACTGAGGATGTGTCTGCCTCTCCCAGTCCACTGATTCAAATGTTAATCTCCTTTGGCAACACCCTCACAGACACTCTCACAGACCTAGGAACAATACTTTGCATCCTTCAGTCCAATCAAGTTGACACTCAGCATTAACCATCACACTGATGTTATTATTAAATATTGATGAGTATTAAAAAATTTTTTTGGCCTATTTAAAGATTAGAAAGCATTGCTTATTGGATGCCAGTTATATGCATACCAATTATTCACTTTATAAGGATCCTGAAAAACATTTTACTTGGTAATAATATCTTACAAATTCTTTATTGACTAGGCTAAATGTGCATCTGTTGATATTGAAATAAGCCAGTAGGCGAGGATTTCATGACCAAAAACCCAAAAGCAAATACAATAAAAACAAAGATAGATAGCTGGGACCTAATTAAACTAAAGAGCTTTTGCACAGCAAAAGGAACAGTCAGCAGAGTGAACAAACAACCCACATAGTGAGAGAAAATCTTCACAATCTATACATCTGACAAAGGACTAATCTTCTAGAATCTACAACTAACTCAAACAAATCAGTAAGAAAAAAAAACAGTCCCATCAAAAAGCGGGCTAAGGACATGAATAGACAGTTATCAAAAGAAGATATGCAAATGGCCGACAAACATATGAAAAAATTCTCAACATCACTAATGATCAGGGAAATGCAAACCAAAACCACATTGCAATACCACCTGCAAGAATGTCCATAATCAAAAACTTAAAAAATGCTAGATGTTGGCGTGGATGCGGCAATCAGGGAACACTTCTACTCTGCTGGTGGGAATGTAAACTAGTACAGCTGCTATGGAAAACAGTGTGGAGATTCCTTAAAGAATTAAAAGTAGAACTACCATTTGGTCCAGCAATCCCACTACTGAGTATCTACCCAGAGGAAAAGAAGGTATTATTCAAAAAAGATACTTGCACATGCATGTTTATAGCAGCACAATTCATAATTGCAAAATTGTGGAACCAACTCAAATTCCCATCAATCAATGAGTAGATAAAAAACCTGTGGTATATATATACAATGGAATACTATGCAGCCATAAAAAGGAATGAATTAACAGCATTTGTAATGACCTGGATGAGATTGGAGACTATTATTCTAAGTGAAGTAACTCAGGAATGGAAAACAAAACATTGTATGTTCTCACTGATATGTGGGAGCTAAGCTGTGAGGACACAAAGGCATAAGAATGATACAGTGGACTTTGGGGACTTGGGGGGAAGAGTGGGAGGGGGGTGAGGAATAGAAGACTACAAATATGGTGCAGTGTATACTGCTTGAATGATGTGTGCATGAGGATCTCACAAATCACCACTAAAGAACTTACTCATGTAACCAAATACCACCTGTACCCCAATAACTTATGGAAAAATAAAATAAAATAATGATAATGATAATAATAATAATAATAATAAAAGCCAGTAGGGAACATAACAGATACCCATTAATTCATCATTTTCTAGTGTTAGAAATGTTAGGGACCATTCACTGAACTCTACTACCCTGCGCTATCTACCCGACTCCTTGCTGGGCTTATATTATGTTCCAAAATGCTATGCCTGGAGTTCCAACCTGCATCGTCCTTGAAGGGTTCTTAGGAGTTCCTCCTGGCCTAAGTAGAGAAAGCCTAATTTCAAGCACCTCAAACTTATCATTATGTATACTTGATTTACTTGGAAGTCAGGTTATCATAAAACCTTTTCACCAAGAAATTCCTCTTCTGGGAATTTATCCTACAGAGATACGCATGGGTACAAAATTGCTAAGTAGAAGCCTTTTCATTCCAGCATTGCTTGTAATATTAAAAAAAATTGGAAAAGACATAAGTGTTACTGAGAATCAATAAGAGACCAATACAATAAAATACCTTCTGGCCATAAAGAAGAATGAGGAAGTTTCAAATATTGATATGGAACAATCTCTCACGACATGGACAAACAAGCCAGGTTTGTCATGATATGTATACTATTTATATAAAAGCAAGGGGAAGAAAAAAGGGAAAGTATATGTATTTTCTTGTATATGAAAAAAATCTCTTAAAAGTAAATACAGTAAACTGCTAACATTGATATTTCCCAGGGAGAGTAACAAGTTGAATGTGATCAGGATGGGGAGGCTACTTTTCACCATACACCCCTCTGCTTCTTTTCAACTTTGGACCGTGGGAATCTTCTACCTATTTTTAACAATTTGATATAAAATAAATTTCACATAATCACAGATAGATATTTTAAACTTGTATACAGAAGGAGAAATGTTTCTATTAATAGTTTTCAGCCGGGGGCGGTGGCTTATGCCTGTAATCCCAGCACTTTGGGAGGCCGAGGTGGGCAGATCACAAGGTCAGGAGATCAACACCATCCTAGCTAACACATTGAAACTCCGTCTCTACTAAAAAGTACAAAAAATTAGCTGGGTACGGTGGCATGCGCCTGTAATCCCAGCTACTTGGGAGGCTGAGCCAGGAGAATTGCTTGAACCCAGGAGTTGGAGGTTGCAGTGAGCCGAGATTGTGCCACTGCACTCCAACCTGGGCAACAGAGCAGGACTCTGTCTCAAAAAAAAATAGTTTTCATATCTCAGATTATAATTTTTTTTAAGATAGGGTCTCACTCTGTTGCCCAGGCTGGAGTGCAATGGCATGATTAGAGCTCACTATAACTTCGAACTCTTGGGCTCAAGTGATTCTCCTGCCTCAGCCTCCGGAAGCACTAGGATTACAGGTGTGAGCCATGCACCCAGCCTAATATTAATTTTTTAATGGATTAAAAATTATGTTAAATCAATGGGCAAAACTGGAAGAATCTGAGCAACAAAATAAAATAACGTTGGATTATAACTCAAAGCATAAAATAAATATCCAGGAGCCCATGTCACTATAAATAACTAATTAAATAAATTAATAAATGAAGAGAAGAGACCAATCTTCTCTGCAGAATAATTCAAATTAATTATGTAGATGCTCCACCCTTAAGATGGAACATAATTCTTTGCTCCTTAAGTGTGGGCTATACACAGTAACTTCCATTCAAAGAGTACAGTATGGAAAAGGAGGTAAAGAGTAACTTTACAGTAGAGAAACTTGACAGACGCTACCTCAGCCAAATGATTAAGGTCCATATCAGCAGTGAAAAGTCATCTTTTATTTATTTATTAATTTTTTTTCCATAGGAATGAAAAGTCATCTTGATAGTATGTACCCTTGATATGATAATGATGAGAATGGTACTTTACTGCTGTGATCCAGTCTAATTATGAGAAAAACATCAAATTCCAATACAGGGACATTCTACTACATACCTGACCAGTACTCCTAAAAACCGTCAATAGCCAGGTGTGGTAGCTTGCACCTGTTGTCCCACCTACTTGGGAAGCTGAGGTAGGAGAACTGTGTGAGCCCAGGAGCTCAAGGATGCAGTGAGCTATGATCATGCCTGTGAAAATCCACTGTACTCCAGCCTGGGCGACATAGTAAAACTCCATCTCTAAAAAATATATAAAAATAAAAGTAAATTTTTAAAAGCCTGCCAAGGTCATCAAAAGCAAGGAAAGTCTGAAAAACTGTCATAGCCAAAAGGAACCCAAAGAGACATGATAAGTGAGGTATCTTGGATGGGATGGGGGAAGATAAAAAGGAGATTAGGTAAAAACTAAGGACATCTGAACAAGCTATGGACTTTAGTTAATAACAATGTATCGATAATGGTTCATCAGTTGTAACAAAGGTACTATACTCATGTAAGATGTTACTAATAGAGGAAACTGGGGGGTGTATTTGAACCTTATGTACTAGCTGCTCAATTTTTCTGTAAATCTACAGCTGTTCTTAAAGCCTATTAATAAAAAAAGAAATAGGAGGAGGAATACAGAGCAAAAGTGGTGAAATGTTAACACTTGAAGAGTAGGAACAGAGAGTAAACAGGGTTCTTTGCACAGTTCTTCCAACTTTTCTGTTTGACATTATTTCAAACAAAAAATTTTTAAATGTAACTATCCCTTCCCTGAAACACATCTAATCTAAATTGCTTCTAATAGTTATTATTATTATTATTATTTTTTGAGACAGGGTCTTGCTCTGTTGCCCAAGCTGGAGTGCAGTAGCACAATCATGGTTCACTGCAGCCTTGAACTCACAGGCTCAAGCCATCCTCCTACCTCAGACTCCGGAGTAGCTGGGACCACAGGTGTACACCACCACACTGAGCTATTTTTATTTTTTATTTTATAGAGACAGGATCTCTATATGTTGCCCAGGCTGGTGTAGTTAATTATTCAATGTAATAAGGAGATATTCTCTTTAATATTAAATAGGGTTAGTCCCAGCCAATGGGAACCTCAAATGGCCTGTTACTAGGCAGAAGCTGGATCCTGGCAACAGGGAAGGTTTCAGAGCTGATTGAAGATAGCCATGGGCAGGGTGTTTCCCAGCGCGGTAAATAAAGGTATAAGTGCCATCTAAGACATATATCCTGGCAGCCACTGCAGTTTTAAAAGGGAACCTTGAGCCCTGTCTCCTCTGCTGGTGGTATTCCAAAGGCTCCTCCTTGCCTATAGTCTGTTGCCCATGGCCTCCTTCCCTCGATTCTCCCCTTCCCCACCAATTTTGTAGAAGTGCCTCTGGGGCAGGGAAAAGGGGGATACTTATCTTGGCACCAAACCCTTAGCCAGTTGCAAAAAAAAAAAAAAAAAAAAAGAAGAAGGAGTTAAATTATACAGTGTAACAACAGCAGCAGCAACACAGCAGTTAAAGACAGGTTTACTGAAGCAATTTGTTTTATTTTATTTACTTATTTTTGTACAAGCATTTCTTTATGAGTGACTTGGATTCCTGAGGAATTTTCGTGCCTTAGTTAAATGTCTGATGGAGAGGTAGAACTCAGGACTTGCTACAAATGGAATAAAATTCTCTTTAGAATTAGGTAGAAGCTTCCAACATAGATTTCCTTTGCCTTCCAACAGAGATTCCACAAGCATTTAGATATTTATTTGGCAAACCCTAGGATTGTGAACATATGGAATGTGTGGGTATCCTACTTTCTCGCCTCTGGGGCATCTTTGGGAGAGAAATCCCTGCCAGATAGCGAGACGTTCCAAGTTTTAAGATGTTAAAATTATGTTGATGTGCTGATGAGATGGTGGTATCATTGCTTATCCAACATCCATATCCAAACAGTGACTGAATAGCAAAGGTTCTTGGGATTAGGAAAGAAAGTTTAAAATAGTTCTGTAGCTTGTGTTTTATATTGACAGACCTATCAAAGTGGTCAGTTTAGAAATGGTAAGTGCAACTGCTCATTTTTGTTTGTTTTGTTTTTGTTTCTTTTTTTTTCTTTTCTTTTCTTTTTTTTTTTTTTGAGACAGAGTCTCTCTCTGTCGCCCAGGCTGGAATGCAGTGGCATGATCTTGGCTCATTGCAACCTCTGCCTCCTGGGTTCAAGTGATTCATGCCTCAGCCTCCTGAGTAGCTGGGACCACAGGCTCACACCACCATGCCCGGCTAATTTTTTTTTTTGTATTTTTGTAGAGATGGGGTTTCATTTTGACGAGGCTGGTCTTGAACTCCTGGCCTCAAGTGATCCACCCACCTCAGCCTCCCAAAGTGCTGAGATTACAGACGTAAACCACTGCGCCCTGCCTCGACTGCTCGTTTTTTGTATTATTGTCTCAAGGTGCCAGACACAAACATTCATTAGAATTTAAAGCATAGGCATTTCCTGTCTCTCTCTTTCTATTTTTTTTTAATTTCTATTTTCCCCTAAGGGCAATCAAACTAATGTGAACTGCTCTATAAAACTTCCAACTTCAGGTAGCTGTTCTGTATGTAAATTGATGCATTTTGCCGAATTTATCTTCCATAGCGGAGCTCATTACAATGGCCACTTCTGAATTAGAGACAGGTTAAGACCTTGGAAGATTATGGAAAGCATGTTTTCTCACATGTGGTCTGTGGCTCATCTGTATCATTGCTTTACTTGTTAGATAAAAATGGCAGATGCTTGAATTCCAGCCCAGATTTAGTGAATCTGATTTTCTGGGGCCAGGACTGAGGAATCTCATTTAATCCAGGGCTCTGGTAATTATTCTGCTCACTGAAGTTTGAGGATGGACTTCTGCTCTACATTCTCCAGGCATAGTATAATAGAGAAATGGAAAGTTTTAGATAAGAGTGCCAATCTGTCTTGAGTCTTAGAAACAGTTAATTTTTCCGTTGATTTGAACTAAAGCATTTTCTGAATTGGCAGTTGCCCTCCAGCATCTCATAAGGCATTATAAATCTTTGTTGTTATACTCTCAAAATGAAAGTCCTAAGCAAAAGCCTCATCAGAGACATCCATTTTAGTCATGTAGGCTTTTAAAAAGTTTTTATGTTATTTGCTTTGATGTTTATTGTACCTTTTAAAATTATAAAGCTAATAAAATCACATTTAAAATTTAGAAAATAGAAAAAGGGGGGAAATTACACATTGTCCTGCTACATACCATAACATGGTTAGCATTTTGATATACAGTTATGTGCCACATAACATTTCAGTCAATGATGGACCACATATACAATGGTGATCCTATAGGGTTATCATACCATATTTTTACTGTACATTTTTCTTGTTTAGATATACAAATAGTTATCATTGTGTTACAACGTCTACAGTATACAGTGCAGTTCACATGCCATACAGGTTGTAGCTTAGGAGCAGTAGGCTATACCATATAGCCTAGGTGTGTGTAGGCTATATCATCTAGTTTTGTGTAAGTACACTCTATTATGTTTGCACAATGAGGAAATAGCCTAATGGTGAATTTCTCCAAACACATTCTGGTCATTAAACAATGCATGACTATATTTCTTACCATGGAATTTCCCCCATAGATTCAGGGTTCCCCCTTCCTTTTTAAATCATTGCACAGTCACAGTATATTACAGCTTCTATTGCATTATTCTTTTTTTTTTTTTTTTTTTTTTTTTTGAGATTGCTCTGTCGCCCAGGCTGGAGTGCAGTGGCATGATCTTGGCTCACTGCAACCTCTGCCTCCCAGGTTCAAGTGATTCTCCTGCCTCAGCTTCCTGAGTAGCTGGGATTACAGGCGTGTGCCACCATGCCTGGCTAATTTTTGTATTTTTAGTAGAGATGGGGTTTCACCATGTTGGTCAGGCTGGTCTCGAACTCCTGACCTTGTGATCCACGCGCCTCGGCCTCCAAAAGTGCTAGGATTACAGGCATGAGCCACTGCACCCAGCCTCTATTGCATTATTCTAACTTACTCTTAAACATTATCTTTTATGTCTGTAGAGTTTAGGTAGCCATTCCTCTATTTTCTGTTGATGAAGATTCTTTCTAATTTTTTATTATTTATAAATATTCTGTCAGTATCTTCATGCATTAAAACATTTTCTGCATTTATGGTTATTTCCTTATGATTTTCAGAAGTAGAATTACTTGGTCAAAGAATAGCAGTTGTTTCTTTTTTTTATTCTTCCACTTTTAAGTTCAAAGGTATATGTGCAGGATGTGCAGGTTTGTTACACAGGTAAATGTGTGCCATGATGATTTGCTGCACAGCTTATCCTGTCACCTAGGTATTAAGCTCAGCATCCATTAGCTATTATTGCTGATGCTCTCCCTCCTGCAACATGCCCCCTCTCACACACCCCAATGTGTGTTATTTCCCCCCATTGTGTCCATGTGTTCTCATCATTCAGCTTCCATTTATGTGAAAACGTGGTGTTTGGTTTTTTGTTCCTGCATTAGTTTGCTAAGGATCATGGCTTCCAGCTCCATCCATGTCCCCACAAAGGACATGATCTCATTCCTTTTTTATGGTTACATGGTATTCCATGGTGTATATGTACCACATTTTCTTTTTCTGGTCTATTGTGGATGGGAATTGAAGATGATTCCATGTCTTTGCTATTGTGAATAGTGCTGCATTGAACATATGTATTCATATATCTTTATAATAGAATGATTTGTATTCTTTGGGTATATACCCAGTAATGGGATTGCTGGGTCAAATGGTATTTCTGCCTCTAGGTCTTTGAGGAATCACCACACTGTCTTCCACAATGGCCGAACTAATTTACACTCACACCAACAGTGTAAAAGCATTACTTTTTCTCCACAACCTCACCAGCATCTGTTGTTTTTTGACTTTTTAATAATAGGCATTCTCACTTGTGTGAGATGGTATCTCATTGTTGTTTTGACTTGCAATTTGTCTAATGATCAGTGATATTGAACTTGTTTTCATATTTTGTTGGCCAAATGTATGACTTCTTTTGAGAAGTGTCTGTTCATGTCCTTTGCCTGCTTTTTAATGAGGTTGTTTGTTTTTTTCTTGTAAATTTGTTGAAGTTCTTTGTAGACTCTGAATATTAGGCCTTTGTTGGACGGATAGATTGCAAACATTTTATCTCAGTCTATAGGTTGTCTGTTCACTCTGATAATAGCTTCTTTTGCTGTGCAGAAGCTTTTTAGTTTAATTTGATATGGTTTGGCTGTGTCCCCACCCAAATCTCACCTTCAATTCTAATATTCCCCACGTGTCAAGGGCAGACCCAGGTGGAGATAATTGAATCATGGGGGTGGTTTCCCCCATACTCTTCTTGTGGTAGTGAATAACTCTCACGAGATCTGGTGGTTTTATAAATGGGAGTTCCCCTGCACAAGCTCTCTAGCCTGCTGCCATGTAAGCATGTCTTGCTTCCCCTTCACCTTCCATCACCATTGTGAGGCCTTCCCCAGCCGTGTGGAACTGTGAGTCAATTAAACCTCTTTCCTTTATAACTACCCATTCTCAGGTATGTCTTTATTAATGGCATGAGAACAGACTTCTTGGAGGCTTTGTTCATATTTTCTTATTCTTTTTTCTTTGTCTTTGTTGGATTGGGTTAATTCAAAGACCTTGTCTTCAAGCTCTGAATTTGTTTCTTCTACTTATTCATTTCTATTGCTGAGACTTTCCAGAGTATTTTGCATTCCTAAAAGTGTCTCCAAAGTTTCCTGAATTTTTTTTGTTGATTTTTCTTTAAGCTATTGAATATTTCTTGATAATCCTTGAATATTTCTCCCTTTACTTCTTGTATCATGTTTTGGATTTCCTTGCAATGAGCTTTGCCTTTCTTTGGTTCCTCCCTGATTAGCTTAATAACTAACCTCCTGGCATGATCTCAGCTCACTGCAAGCTCTGCCTCCCAGGTTCACGCCATTCTCGTGTCTCAGCCTCCCGAGTAGTACAGGCGCCTGCCACTATGCCCGGCTAATTTTTTGTATTTTTCAGTAAAGACGGGGTTTCACTGTGTTAGCCAGGATGGTATCGATCTCCTGACCTTGTGATCCACCCGCCTCAGCCTCCCAGAGTGCTGGGTTTTTGTTTTTCACTTTTTTTTTTTTTTTTGAGAAGGAGTCTCACTCTGTCACCCAGGCTGGAGTGCAGTGGTGCGATCTCAGCTCATGGCAACCTCTGCCTCCCAGGTTCATGCAATTCTCCTGCCTCAGCCTCCTGAGTGGCTGAGATTACAGGTGTGCACCACCACATTGGGCTAATTTTTGTATTTTTAGTAGAGACAGGGTTTCACCATGTTGGCCAGGCTGGTAACCTCCTGAATTCTTTTTCAGGTAAATCAGGGATTTCTTCTTGGTTTGGATTCATTGCTAGTGAACTAGTGTGATTTGTTGGGGGGAGGGGGGTGCTGAAGAGCGTTGTTTTGTCATATTACCAGGGTTAGTTTCCTGGTTCCTTCTCATTGGGGTAGGCTCTGTCAGAGGGAAGGTCTAGGGCTGAAGGTTGTTGTTCAGATTCTTTTGTCACATGGGGTGATTCCTTGATGCAGTACTCTCTCCCTTTTCCTATGGATGTGGCTTCCTGTGAGCCAAACTGCAGTGATTGTTGTCTCTCTTCTAGGTCTAGCCACCCTAGCCACCCAGCGAGTCTACGTGGCTCCGGGCTGGTACTGTGGGTTGTCTGCACAGAGTCCTGTGATGTGAACTGTCTATGGATCTCACAGCCATAGATACCAGTGCCTGTTCCAGTGGAGGTGGTGGAGGTTGCAATGGACTCAGTGAGGGTTCTTAACTTTGGTGGTTTAATGCTCTCTTTTCATGCTGGTTGGCCTCCTGCCAGGAGGTGGCACTTTCCAGAGAGCATCAGCTGTGGTATCATAGGGAGGAATTGGCGGTGGGCGGGGCCCTAGAACTCCTAAGATTATACGCCCTTTGTTTTCCCCTGCCAGGGTGGATAGGGAAGGACCATCAGGTGGGGGCGGGGCAAGGCATGTTCTGAGCTCAGACTCTCCTTGGGTGGGTCTTGCTGTGGCTGCTGTGGGGGATGCGGGTGAGATTGTCAAATCACTGGAGTTGTGTACCTGGGAGGATTATGGCTGCATCTGCTGAATCATGCAGGTTGTCAGGGAAGGCAGTCACAGGCCTCACCCAGCTCCCATGCAACCCGAAGGGCTGGTCTCACTCCCACCGCGCCCCCCTACCCCTCAACAGCCCCCAGACCGTGTCCAGGTGGAGAGCAATATGGGCTTGAAAACGTGCCCCAGGCTATCCACCTCCCAGCTGCGAAAGAAAAGGGCTTAGTTCTTCCCCTGCCTGTGGAGTCTGCGCACCAGATTTGCATCCTCCCCCGAATTCTGGCTAGGAGGCTTCTCACCCCATTCAAATCGTTACAAAGTTCAGCTAAAGATTTGCTTCTCCCCTTGTAGTTTCACTCTATGCTTCTCTCCCGTAACCTGCGAGCTCCTAGGGCCTTTCTGCTGCTTTCCTCTACCCCTGTATTTCACTCGGGTCTCCAAATTGACTTAGCTCCAGGTAAAGTCAGAAACTTCTCCTGCAAACAGACCTTCAGCTTCTCCAGTAGAGGTGTGTGTTCTGGAGAGGAGGGTCTCCCTTTCCCGCTTCCGCAATTGGGGCACTCACAGTTTTTTTTTGAGGGGGGCGGGCGTGGTCTCCTGGGTGCTGCAGGAGCAGTCCACTTCTGTCAGAGGGTCTGTGGTTTCTCTCAGGATTGCTGGTTTGTTCTTGCAGTTGATCTGGAGCTAAAATTCACAATGCAAGCTGCTGCCCACTGCTGTGTCCAGAGCTGCAATCTAGTCCTGCCTTCTGTCTGCTATGATCTCTCCAAAGCCTCTTCTTTTATTTTATAATTTTTAGAGAGAGTCTCGCTCTGTCACCCAGGCTTTAGTGCAGTGGCACGACGATAGCTCATTGCAGCCTCCAACTCCCGGGCTTGTGTTGATTCTTTCTCATCTTTGTGGGCTTTTCTACCTTTGGTCTTTGAGGTTGCTGACCTGAGTGGGATTTTTATGGGGTATTTTTTGTTGCTGTTTTTGTTGTTGTTGTTGTCTTCTGTTTTTCTTTTAATAGACCACTCTACCAAAGGGCTGCTGTGGTTTGCTGGGGGTCCACTCCAGACACTAGTTGCTTTGGGTTTTCCCATACCTGGAGGTATCACCAGTGAAGGCTGGAAAACATCAAAAATGACAGCCAGCTTCTTCCTCAGGAAGCTCCATCCTGGGGGGTTACTGACCTGTTGCCAGCCTGAATGTACCTGTAGGAGGTGGCTAGAGACCCCTGTTGGAAAGTCTCGCTCAGTCAGGAGGAATGGGTTCAGGGACCCACTTAAAAACGTAGCCTGGATGCTTTTTGGTAGAGCAGGTGTGCTGCATCGGCGGGGACCCTTCCTCATCTGGACTGTCTGTGGTCTCCAAAGCTGGAAGGCTGGAATGGCTGAGTCTACTGAAGCACAGAGATGGTGGCTGCCCCCCACTCTGGGAAGCCGAATCTGTCTCAGGCAGATTTCAGCCTGTTGCTATTGGTTGGCTAGAATTCCAAGCCAGTGAGTCTTAACTTGTGAGATGTCATGGAAGTGAGGCCTGCAGAATGATGCTGCTTGGCTTCCTGGATCAGCCTCCTTCCTAGGGATTTGTACGGATGGATTTCCCACCTTGCCAGCGATCCTGGGGCCAGAATATGTAAAACTCTTGTGTCTGTGTGTATGCCTAAGTGGCTGCTCTGTGGAGGCTCCAGAGACTCTGAGCTCTGTGTATTGAACCCAAGACCAATACACAGCATGGGCTCATGAGGGGATCTCCTGATCCACAGGTTGCAAAGATCTGTGGGAGAAATGTGGTTTCCCGGCAGGATTGCACAATCACTTACTGCTTCCTTTGGCTAGGGGTGGGGTTCCTTTGGCTCTGTCCTGCTTCCAGGTGGGCCATCGCCCACTCTCCTGCTTTTCTTCATTCTCTGCAGGTCAAGTTGTTTGCCTAGTCAGTCCCAATGCAAGAATATGGATATTTCATTTGAAGGTGTTGAATTCACTCACTGCTTTCGTTCCTCTCCGTGAGTGCTGCAGAAAGCAGCTGCTTCTGATTGGCCGTCTTGGATCCTCCCAGCAATTGTTTCTTGAAACATTTGTACATATGAATATAATTTCAATCTTGGCATAATAGATGGTCCCTAAATTTTATTATTAAACACTTAAAAAATAAGTCAATAAAATATTAAGTCATGAATATTACTAATATACGTACATATACACGTGTACATATTCTCCAATGTCATTCTTCAATAACTCAATTAATTTATGTGGACTTTCATTAGTGGAAGAATCATGCAGCAAAGACTTTTATTGCTTTGAGTAGAATAATGCGGTGATTCTTCAATCTAACATTCCTCACTGCATGCCTCCCAGATACCAGGATCTGTGCTAGAGAATGATACCCACGTTACCTCTCAATAGAGCTCACAGACTAGGGAGAGAAAACCAAGGAAGACAAGATAATATGGTAAATGCTGGGATGGTATTCTCTACCTCAGATTTTAAGCATATCTAATTTAGAGGTAAGTGGTCAGGGGAGGCTTTTTAGAGGAAGTGATGTCTAAACTGGGATCTCAGGGGATGAATGCTCCAGATTAAGGAATGGCACATTCAAAATAGTTCAGGGGCCAATAAAAACATCCTAGAGGGGAAAAAGTTGGGCAGCTTCTCCAAAAGTTAAATAGAGAGTTACCATAGGACCCAGCAACTCTACCATTAGGTATATAGCCAAATAATTGAAAACATGTGTTCATGCAAAAATGTGTGCACAGATGTTCATGTCAGCATTATTAATGATATCCAAAAAAGTGGAAGTAACCCAAATGTCCACCAACTGATGAGTAGATAAACAAAATGTAGTATATCCATACAGTGGAAAATTATTCAGCCATAAAAAGGAATGCAGTGCTGATACATACCACAACATGGATGAACCTTGAACACCTCATGCTAAGTCAAAGTTAGACACAAAAGGCCACATGCTGTATGATTCCATTTATATGAAATGTCCAGAACAAGTAAATCCAGAGAGATGGAGTAGGTTAGTGGTTGCCTAGGGGAATAGGTAAAGGGAGGAATTGGGAGTGACTGCTAATGGGTATAGGGTTTCTTTATTTTTCTTTTTTCTTTCTTTTTTGTTTGTCTGGTTTTTGTTTGTTTTGAGACAGAATCTAGCTCTGTTACCCAGGCTGGAGTGCAGTGGCACAGTCACAGCTCACTGTAGCCTTGACCTCCTGGGCTCAAGTGATCCTCCCTCCTCAGCCTCACAAGTAGCTGGGACTATAAGCACACACCACTACACTTGGCTATTTTTTTATTTTTTGTAGAGATAGGGTGTACCTATGTTGCCCAGGCTGGTCTCAAACTCCTGAGGTCAAGTCATCCCTCCACGTCAGCCTTCCAAAGAGCTGGGATTATAGCTTTGAGCTGCTGTGCCCTGCTGGTATAGGGTTTCTTTTTAAGGTGATAGAAATGTTCTGGAATTAGATAGGGATGGTGGTTGTACAACATTATAAATTATACATTTAAAATGGTTGAAATGGTGAATTATATCTAATTTTTTTAATTGCAAAAAAAAAAAAAACCTGAAGGCTAGAAAGAGCTCAGCCCTTTTGAGAAACTGAAAGAAGCTCTGAATTACAGGAAAGCCTGAAACAAAAAATGAAAGGGGAGTGGTCAGTTATGAACTGAGAAGGTAACAGGGCCAGTTCTCAAAGGTCCATAAAAACTACATTAGGGAGTTTGGTTTTATCCTGAGAGCAAAGGGAAGCCATTGGAGAAGATTCAGTCTGTCTTTTAAAAATTAATTAATTAATTAATTTACTTTTTGATTCAGTCAGTCTTGACCTGCCTTGAGGATGTGTGTTTTCCAGTGATTTTCTGATTACAAAGGAAGGGGACAGAAACAGGGAGGTTATTTTATTCAGGGATTGTCAATCGGTTCAGGACAATTGCTGACTGACCTGGTTATGCACAGAACTTAGGTTCTTTTTGGAAAATAACAGTAACTGCTCAAGAAGGTTAAGTAGGGAAACAGTTACCTACTTGCTTTCCTCCCAACTCAATCACCATAATAAAAGTCAGTCTTAGATCAAATTTGCAACATATTTTTAAAAAGAAAAATTCATTTTTTTGAATATAGTTTATACAACTTGTTCTATAACAAATAATGCGGTTCCCAGTTCTCCATTTTTTTTAGGTACTCAACCACGCCTTTCAACAACACCTTGCATAAAATGTTCACTTGAGGCACACTCAGTCTCCTTCAGTCTCCTCCAATGGTAATATCTTATGTAAGTATAGTATAACATATTTTAAAGTAATTACAAGAACATATATATAGTGTTCAGGAGACATACATAATGTCTTTCCTGCTGTCATTTACTACAATTTAAAATTTAGTGCTAGTATGTTTTTATAGTTGATACTATAATAAATTATTCTCAATAGCATCACTATAATTTTAACTCTTTACGGCATTATTATTTATTACATTATAAATTCTAGCAAATAAAATTTACTTCCATATGGTATTACAATTTTTATGTGTTTGAAACTTTTTGTAAATGGAAAATGTAATGGAATATAGAAACACATGTCAGTGTTGTTCCTGGAATATAACGGATTTTTTTGTTTCTATTACAGAGGAGCTCAGATTCTTTACGGGAGTAGTGGGTGATTTGTAAGATGCAAAAAGTTGAGTATCCTGATAATGTAACTTTTTCACTTTATAGATCAAGAAAAATGCCTTGTCCAAGATTATCCCCACCTGAAATTGACCCATCTTCTGATTGCCAAGACATCTCTCTATTCACTATCCATGACTGAACTATCCAGCTCATTCTTTCCAGTTCACCAATGAGATGCTTGTTTATGCATCTCTCCTTCAACAAAAGCATATGCCAACCACCATTCTAGACACTAGAACATAGTGGTGAACAAGATATACAAATATGCCTGTTTCCATGCAGCTCATATTCTATTGGAGAAGAAAGGCAATAAACAAAGATAAATAGGTAGAATATACACTATGTTAGATTTTTCTAAGGAAAAAAAGTGTGGACAAGGGTAGAGAGTGTCAGGGCAGTGTCAAGGTTTAAATTTTTTAATGAGATGGTAAGGGAAGGTCTCGCTGGGAAGACCATAAATTCCTTGATGCCAGCGTCTTATCTACCATGTCCTTATCATGTTTATGTATGTCGTACCAGGCTTAGCACAGTGCTTTCAACATAGAAAGCATTCAACATGTATGTTGAGTTGAATATTTTCATGTATTGACATTTGAAATAAAAAACAAAGCAACCCCTTTTCTTCCCAACAGAATGCAAAGAATCATAGAATTTCCATAAAGCTAGATATTTAATTACGGAACAAACTTTGATCATGAGTTATTGTTTTCCTTATTTTTATTTTTTCTTAGGAGTTTCATTTTAACAAATGTGCTGTGTTTGATAAGTATATTTGCCAAAATTAACATTAAGAAAGAAAGAAGCATATTTTGAGAACTGGCAGAGTAACTCCTCATATAAACAGTATAGGTTAAGAATTTATCTTCTGAAACTCCAGAAAATCAGTTTATGTGGCGAAAAAAAGGGAAGAAATTTTCTCAGAGATTAACTTAGAATAAGCCAGATAAGGCCAGGTGTGGAGGCTCACTCCTATAATCTCAACACTTGGGTGGCCAAGGCAGGAGGATCACTTGAGCCCAGGAGTTCGAGACCGGCCTGGGCAACATTGCAAGATGCCATCTCTACAAAAAATAAAAAATAAAAATTAACTGGGTGCAGTGGTGTGCACCTGTAGTCCCAGCTACTTGGGAGGTGAGGCAGAAGGGTGCCTTGAGCCCAGAAGTTTGAGGTTGCAGTGAGCTATGATTGTGCCACTGCACTCCAGCCTGGATGACAGAGCAAGACCCTGTCTCAAAAATAAATAAATACATAAATAAACCAGACAAGAAACATATATGGGAAGATTTCCAATCCAATAAGACCCACCAACCTGCTCTGATTCCTACTCCCAAGCATCCCTAGGGAGGAAGGAATGACAATGACCCAAAAAAGAGTTTGTTAAACATATTTTGCCAGCAAGACATTTCTCTTATAGAACCAAAGACCTAGGGTATTTACGCAGCAGATATTTATTAAGAGCTTATTATGTGCAGATTCCAGTGAGGATTATGACAATATAGGAGGACTATCTGAGAGCTATTAACAGTCTTGCAAACTATGCCTGTCCTCTTTCTTTGTGTATCTCCAATAAACAGTAGTTTGTGATGGCTCAAGCATTTCCTTTGGTGTAGTATGGTGGAGAGTCCCCTGATCTCACAGCTGGAATACCTGCTTCTTGGCTTCACCTCTATCTTTAAAAATGTTTTGAGATATGATTCACATATCACACAATTTATCCTTTTAAAGTATATGTGTGAGTGGTTTTAGGGCAATCACAAAGTTGTGCAACCATCATCACACTTCAATTTCAGAACACTTTAATCATTCCAAAAAGAATCCCATATCTGTTATTATTCACTCCTATTTCATCCCAAAGCCCCTCTCTCACTAATGTACTTTCAATCTCTATCATGATTTTCCCTGTTCTAAAAATTTCATATAAATGAAATGATTTCTGGTCTTTTGCATCTGACTTCTTTTACCTAGTATAATGTTTTCAAGGTGCATTCGTATTGTAGCACGTATCAGTACTTCATTTCTTCTTTTTCTTTTCTTTTTTTTTTTTTCAAGACAGGGTCTTACTCTGTTGCCCAGGCTGGAGTGCAGTGGCACGATCATGGCTCACTGCAGGCTTGACCTCCCAGACTCAAGCAATCCTCTCACCTCATCTTCCCAGGTTGCTGGCACTACAGGCATGCTCCACCATGCCAGATAATTTTTGTATTTTTTGTAGAGACAAGTTTTGCTGTGTTACCCAGGCTGGTCTCAAAACCCTGAGCTCAGCCATCTACCCGCTTGGCCTCCCAAAGTGCTGGGATTACAGGTGTAAGACACTGTGCCTGGCCTACTTAGTTCCTTTTTATGGTTGAATAATTTTCTACTGTGTGGACATATCACATATTGTTTATCTACTCATCAGTTGGTGGATAGTTGGGTTTTTTCCAACTTTTTTGGCTATTATGAATAACATCGTTATGAACATTTGTGTACAAGTTTTTGTGTGAACATGTTTTTAATTCTTTTGGGTATATTCCTAAGAGTAGAATTGTTAAGTCACACAGTAACTCTATTTTTAACATTTTTAGGACTCCAAACTGTTTTCCAAAGTGACTGAACCCTCTGTTTCCATTAGCAGTACATAAGCATTTCAGTTTCTGCATATCCTCTTTACCAACAGTTGTTATTGTTCATCTTTTTGATGATAGCTATCTTAGTGGGTATAAAGTGGTCTTTCATTGTGGTTTTAATTTGCATTTCCCTGATGATTAATAATGTTGAGCATCTTTTCATGTCCTTATTGGCCATTTGTATATATTTGAAAAATATCTATTCAAATACATTGCCTGTTTTAAAATAGTGTTATTGGTCTTTTTATCATTGGATTGTATGAATTCTTTATATATTTTGGATATTAGTCTCTTATCAGATATATTATTTGCAAATATTTTCTCCCGTTCTTGGGACATCTTTCCACTTTTTTTCTTTTCTTTTCTTTTCTTTTTTTTTTGAGACGGAGTCTCGCTCCGTCTCCCAGGCTGGAGTGCAGTGGCGATCTCAGCTAACTGCAAGCTCCGTCTCCCAGGCTGGAGTGCAGTGGCGATCTCAGCTAACTGCAAGCTCCGCCTCCCGGGTTCATGCCATTCTCCTGCCTCAGCCTCCCAAGTAGCTGTGACTACAGGCACCTGCCAGCACGCCCAGCTAATTTTTTGTATTTTTAGTACAGACGGGTTTTCACCGGATTAACCAGGATAGGCTCAATCTCCTGACCTTTTGATCCACCTGCTTCGGCCTCCCAAAGTGCTGGGATTACAGGTGTGAGCCACCGTGCCCGGCCTCCACTTTCTTAATAATGTAATTTGAAGCACAAAAGTTTTAAATTTCGATGTTCAATTTCCTTTTTTTTTTTTTTGTCAGTATGTTTTTGATGTATTTAAGTATTCACTGCTCATGAAGGGCTACTTCTATGTTTTCTTCTAAGAGTTTCATAGTTTCAGAGCTCACATTTCGATCTTGGATTGTTTTTGTGTTAATTTTTGCATATAGTGTGAGGTAGGGTTTGTAGGGGAGCCAGAGATCTTCTCCAACCCCTTTTGGTTCTTAACAGTTCTTCAGCTGGGTCTAGAAACCAAATTGACACCAGGCAGATTAACAAGAGAAAAGTATACAAATTTTTATTAGTTTTACATGTACATGGGTATCTTCACAAGAGAGTGAAGTCTGAAGAAGTGGCCAAAGCAAGATGATTTTATACTTTTTAGACAAAGAATGATAAATTTGAGAAGAAATGACAGTACAAATAAAATTTAGCTCGAGACAGTAAATTTTCCTGGGGAGTCACTAGGAGATATATGGGGTGGGGGCATAAGACTAGCAGAAGATAAGGGTTACTTCAGTAAATATGTTTATTCAGGCAAATTGCAGGTCCAGTTCCAAGTCTGTGATGTAAGTGCTACTTTCTTACCCTGATAAGGTGAAGGTACCCCTCCCAGAGGAAATGGCTTACTGCATGGAGGAAGAGACAGTCTAGCTAGCCCTTTCTGAAACTGCAATTTCTCCAATGTTTTCAACTTGAGATAATCAATATACCTATCTAGGATATTTTGAGATGACATGTTCTTCACTTCTTCAGGTTCTAACTTCATTCTTTTTATATAGATATTCAGTTGTCCCACTACCTTTTGTTGAAAAGATGATTTTTCCCCATTGAATTGTGTCAACATCTCTGTCAAAATCAACTGACCATTAAGTGTAACAATTTATTTCTGGAACAATAATTCAATTCCATTGATCTACATATCTCTCCTGGTTTTTTTGTTGTTGTTTTTTCTTTTCTCTTTTTTCTTTTTTTTTTGAGACAGTCTCACTCTCTCACCCAGGCTAGAGTGCAGCGGCAGAATCTCAGCTCACTGCAACCTCCGCTTCCTGGGTTCAAGCAAGTCTCCTCTCTCAACCTCCTGAGTAGCTGGAACTACAGGCACCCACCACCACACCTGGCTAATTTTTGTATTTTTAGTAGAGGCAGGGTTTCACCATGTTGGCCAGGCTGGTATTGAACTCCTGACCTCAAATGATCCAAATGATCCACCCACCTCTGCCTCCCAAAGTGCTGGGATTACAGGTGTGAGCCACCGTGCCCAACCAATGTTATCTCTTGTATGCTAGAACCACACTGAATTGATTACTCTACCTGTGTAGTAACTTTTGAAATTGAGAAATGTGAGTTCAATTTTCCTCTTCTTTTTCAAGAATGCTTTGGCTATTCTGGGTGCTTTGCATTTCCATGTAAATTTGTCAATTTCTGCAAACAGGCAAGTGGGATTTTGATAGGGGTTGCATTGAATCTGTTGATCCATTTGGGAGAGTATTGCCATCTTGTCCATATTAAACTTTCCAATCCATAAACACACGATGTCTTTCCATTTATTTAAGTCTTCCCTGGGCTCTTGCAGAGCCTTATCATTTGCATCCTTCTAGATTTCTAGAAATATGTGGAAGCTTTGCAAAGCCCCCTATGAATATTTCATTCCCAAGCTTTTCCTTTTAAGTGTTTTTTGGTCCACTTCTTGTTTGTCTCAACTGTTATGGCTGCTTCAAGCAGTTGTAATGTTAAACAATTGCTATTGATTGCTTTTGACAAATGACCCTGGGGAAAAGGCTGTTCTGAGTCAGATCAAATAAAGACAAGACTTTAGAACATAATTTTCCAGGGAACTGCCAGATTTGTCAAAAAATGACAGCTCTCTGAGAAGAGTGTTTTTGGGAGTTCCCAGCCCATTTTGCCTCCTCCAGTGGCTGCTAGGCTGCTGGTTTTCACCATGACTGGGGGGCTGTTTGTTCTCCAGCCTCTGCTGAGCTAAGGAGGAATAGGAATAGGACAAATTAAAATGCCACAAAGCTCACTGTGCTTACTGAGATCAGCTTTTTTTGTTGTTGTTGTTGTAAATAAACACTTCTCTTTGGTTAATTTCCAGAGTTCTAAAGAAGTTGTATTTGACTATTTTTGGCAATGTTCCCACTACTTTTACGGAGGAGTTGTATTCAGAGGTCTTTACGGTTTCCATTATCACCTGTTACCCTTTCCATCTTACATTCATTTTTGAGCAAGTCACTTTGTTTCCCTGAGCTTCTGTTTCTTTTCTTTTTTTTTTTTTTTTTTGAGATGGAGTCTCACTCTGTTACCCAGGCTGGAGTACAGTGGTGCGATCTCGGCTTACTACAACTTCTGCCTCATTGGTTCAAGTGATTCTCCTGCCTCAGCCTCATGAGTAGCTGGGACTACAGGCGCACACCACCACGCCCAGCTAATTTTTGCATTTTTACTAGACACAGGGTTTTGCCATGTTGGCCAGGCTGGTCTTGAACTCCTGACCTCAAGCAATCCACCTGCCTCAGCCCACCCCAAGTGCTGGGATTATAGGCATGAGCCACTGCGCCTGGCCCTGTTTCTTTATTAGGAAAAAAATGGAGATAATCCTTCCTCAGAGAATTGTAAAGATCAAATCACACACACACACATACACACACACACACACACACATTTCCACTGAAGAAACTACAAAAAAAAAAATACAAATAGGATTGCAATTGCTTGCCCACTGTTAGAAAGGCTGTAAGTCCCTCTGCATTCTATCTGATGGGAATCCAGGTATGTGAATCCATCTCATTGTTTTTGGATATACAAGCAGTTTATCACTTTAGATAGTATTGATTACTGAAAATCCTCTTACCCTAGAGTCCAAACTAGAAAATTGGGAAAGCCCCTTTGTCTCCCTTTGCTGTAGAATGAAGGATAAATCAAGAATTTGAGGCAAAGAGCAGGTAAGTGATTTGTCTAAGGCTATGCAGCTGATAATTTACAGACTCAGTATTGATTCCCCAGCCAGACTGACTTGCTATTTCAGTTACGTCATTTTGTCTCCCAAAAGGCCAGAGAGTGGGAATAACAGAGTGCTTTTGGTACAACTTGTTCTTCGTCATTTGTATTATTTTTAGAGACAGTGTGGAAAGATGGGTAATCTGACCCAAAGCCATAAGATACAAATAATATTTTGTTTAGAATTGAAGCATTATTAGTCTCAGCTTAGTGAAAATAAGAAAGGAACTTACTTATCTTTAAGAAAAAATCCTATTAGTTTATTGTAGATTTCAGACAAGATTGAAGCACCCTTACAAAGCGGATTAGGAAATGTTCCCAGAAATCTATACTACTAAGCTGTTTCCAAGATCAAATTACTTGCTTCCTTTCAATCTATTATTGTTTATTTTATTTCTCAGTTTGCCAAGTATGTCTTAGAGTAAGTTTTTCAGGGATAGTACAAAGGTTGTAGATTTTCTGGGCCCTTACATAGTTGGAATGTGTTTCTGTTGCCTTCATGCCTGAACAAAGTAGACTCAGCTGGGCATAGACATTTGGGTTACAAACATTTCCCCATTTAAGATACAGACATAGTTCCATTTGTTAACATAGAGTTGCAACATTTTACGGGTTCCAGAGAAAGGATCTGTATAGATTACAAAAGGACCTCAGGCTGCAGTTTAGGTGTTTTAGATGCTTCTGAGGGCATCCACTAGTGTCTTTTAAAAACCTACTGACTAGTGACTCTGCATTGGAGGGTATGGAAAGAAAGTTGGAAAAAGGATCAGTTTCTATGGCAACTTGATAAAGCCTCTTGAATAAATTGCCCTCCTTTTATTGCAATTTCAGGTTCAAAGGTCCCCAAAGTACAAAGATCTGAGGTCTAGACTCCTGCCAACAGTGGAAAGGCATGCAGGCTGGGGCCCAGTCAGACTCAGGGGAACATGACAGCTCAAAGTTTATTAACCCTTGCAGTGGACATTCCAAGGCCAATAAATGCCAGAATACTTTAATAAGTCACATCTATTTCTATGACATAACCAGTACATATTTCTCAGTAGACTGTACTGCAATAATAATAATAGCTAATGTAAGATAGTAACTATGATATCATTCCTGTTTTATAGATGAAGGAACTAAGACAAAGAAAGGACAAATCATTTGCCCAGGGTTACACTCTTAGCAAGTGGTGGAGCCTACAATAAAACTGACTGAAGCTGAAATCAAATAATTTGCTTCTCCCCCCACACTATACTGACATGACAACATGGTACAGCTTCGTCAATGTAAATTTCTTTAAAGTTTTGCTATTGTATTGCATGTGAAAAAGAGAGTTTGCTGAGTCGGACCATAAAGAACATTGTAGAAAACGTTTAGTGGGCACATTCATGAATACACACGTTGATTATTTGGCTTGAGATAATTGGACTATCCTCTTACCTGGGTTCAACTGCTTTTGCACCTGCTGTTACATCACTTTTTTCTTTCATGACTACTTCACTTATTTGTAAACACAGTTGTTAACATTATATGTACTGTAAGAGAGTTTAGATGAGATAATCACTCAAGTTTTTTCCAACTCTAAATTCTGTGATTCTATGAGATTAGTTGTTAAAGAAAGGTGTTATGCCTATTAAAATCATCAAAATAAGCTGAAGTGATAAAAATATATTGCATGTCATGAGAGGAAACAGCTGTACTCATATATTATGTAATTCATTTGTTAAATTTTTTCTTGAGAGCGGTTTGAGTATGTGTATGTGTGTTTGTGTGTGTGTACATGAGTAGGTATAAAAATCTGGCATTTCTGGCCAAGTGCAGTGGCTCACACCTGTAATCCCAGCACTTTGGGAGGCCGAGGTGGGTGGATCCACGAGGTTAGGAGATCAAGACCATCCTGGCTAACACGGTGAAACCCCGTCTCTACTAAAAATACAAAAAAAAATTAGCTGGGTGTGGTGGCGGGCGCCTGTAGTCCCAGCTACTAGGGAGGCTGAGGCAGGAGAATGGCGTGAACCCGGGAGGTGGAGCTTGCAGTTAGCCGAGATCGCGCCACTGCACTCCAGCCTTGGCGAAAGAGCAAGACTCCGTCTCTTAAAAAAAAAAAAAAAAAAAAAAAAAAATCTGGCATTTCTACTTTTAGGGGCTTATGTCAGTTAGAAATGCTTTTGACCGCAAATAACAGAAAACCTGACTTACAGTGGCTCAGACATAGAGAGGTTTCTATTTCTGGCCTACCAAGAGGTCAGAGGCAGGCAGTTGCCGAGGTGGGCACAGCAGACCAACTCAGATCAGGATGGACCTCTAGGATTCTCTTGACCTTTCTAGTTTGGTAACAAGAAGGCCTACCGTAGCAGCTGTATTAGGCCATTCTTGCACTGCTTTAAAGAAATACCTGAGACTGGTTAATGTTTAAAGAAAAGACATTTAATTGGCTCGTGGTTCTGCAGGCTGTACAGAAAGCATAATGCCAGCATCTGCTTCTGCAGAGGCCTCAGGAAGCTTCCAATCATGGCAGAAGGCAAAGGGGGAGCTGATGCCTAACATGGTGGGAGCACGAGCAAGAGAGAGCCAGCGAGGTGTCACACGTTTAAACAGCCAGATCTTATGAGAAGTCACTCACTATCTCGACGATAGCACCAAGGGAATGGTCCTAAGACATTCATGAGAAATCCACCCCCATGATCCAATCACCTCCCACTAGGCCCCACCTACTACACTGGGGATTATATTTCAACATGAGATTTGGGTGGAGCAAATATCCAAACTATATTAGCAGCTATAGAAACTTGCCACCCAGATCTGTTGCTGTGGGGAGCAGAAATGACCTGACAGTTCCAGCTGTTGTGATCCACCACGGCCTTCACTCAGGGTTGCTTACAGCCAGTGACTGAACACAGTGGGGATTACAGTAGAATTCTGTTCTTGCAGGATGCTCTCAGGACATTAGTGGGGCCATTGGCAACGCTGAATAAGGTCTTTAGATTAAGATATAGTAGTGAATCAATGTTAATTTCTTGATTTTGATAATTAAATTGTGGTTATGTAAGAGAATGTCCTTGTGTTTAGGAAATACGCATAGGAATGTTTAGGGGTTAATAAAGTTACTCTTCTATATAAGATTCTAAGAGTCATATGCTTTTACTTTTCTCGTACAGGTCTTTAAACAGTCTGGCTAAAGACTGTTATGAGTCTAATACCATGTTTTCCCCAAAGTTAACTATTAGGTTGGTGCAAAAGTAATTGCAGTTTTTGCCATTAAAAATAATTAAAAGCAATGGCAAAAACCACAATTACTTTTGCACCAACCTAATAATTGTCCCAGTACCACACACTGAAAAACATCTATCATTTTCACTTGAAACTAACATGGCTGCACTGAAATAAAATCAAGTCTGTATACGTTTGGGTTTATTTCTGGGTTCCCATTGATTGGTTTGTCCATACCTTTGTCAATACCACTCTGTCCTAATTACTATACGTTTATGATAATTTTTGATACTTTGCAGGTTAAGTCCTATCTTTTTTTCTTCAACATTGTATTTCTCTTTAATAAAGGCTACAAAACATTTTAGATAAAACTTGTCAGGCTCCTGGAAAAAAATTGGAATTTTATTGTAACTGCATGAAATTTATTTATCAGTTTGAGATTTTGACACTTTTATGATATTGAATCTTCCAAAAAAGAAATGTTTACAGGTAATGTGATACTGTAGCTACAACTTACTCTCAAATGGTTTAGAACAAAAGCATATAGGGAAGTACTAGTGAGACCCCCATCCCTACAAAAAAATTTTAAAAAGATAAAAAAAAGAAATTAGGTGGTTGTATTGGCATGTGCCCATAGTCACACTTACTTGGGAGGCTGAGGTGGGATGATTGCTTGAGCCTGGAAGGTTAAGGCTGCTGTGAGCTGTGATCACACCACTGCACTCCAGCCCAGTGACAGAGCGAGACGCTGGCTCAAGAAACAAACAAACAAAGTATATAGGGAGAAGGAGAATGGTAAGGTAAACATGGGAGCTGTTAACATTTGGAGAATTTGGTATGCAGAAATTCTCTTTTGTAAATTTTCTATAAATTTGGAATTATTTCAAAATAAATGAAGCATATATTTTAAAAAATACTCTGAGACTCAAATGAGGCCTCAGAATGGCTATAAATTTGTCGGGTTCTATGGCATAATAAAGAGGAAAAATGGTATGTTGTTACTAGCTTACTATATTTTGTATTTTATTTTCTTACCACTTAGAACTTTTCATGCTAAGTTGTCTAATGTCAGCAAGAGCTTCCTGCTCTTCAATGTAAATCTAGAAATAGTAGCAGCTTTTATTTACTTATTTTTATTTATTATTTTTTGAGATGGAGTGTCACTCTGTTGCCCAGGCTGGAGTGCAGTGGCATCATCTCAGCTCACTGCAACCTCTGCCTCTGGGGCCCAAGTGATTCTCCTGCTTCAGCCTCCTGAGTAGCTGGGACTATGGGTGTCGCCACCACGTCCAGCTAATTTTTGTATTTTTTTTAGTAGAGACGGGGCTTTCCATGTTGGCCAGGCTGGTCTTAAACACCTGACCTCAAATGATCTGGCTGCCTTGGCCTCTCAAACTGCTGGGATTACAGGTGTGAGCCACCATGCCCAGTGAGTAGCAGCTTTTTAATGTCCTATTTTTATAAGGGAAAACCAGCAGGAAGCAGAATTTGGTGGTTCAAGTGTAACTCTGCTGGGGGTGGGGGTTCCTGCACTCACCTGCCACACACTTTTCCCTCTGCTTAGCCTCTGACCCTCTACGTCTGATCTCTAGGCTCTGAGTACCCAACCTTAGTGTTTATCCATTGGCCACTTTGCTCTAGTGCTTTGTGTTAGAGCCTTGAAGCTCCTCTACATTAAACTTTGGTTAAGGTTTTCTCTGCCCACGGTATCTCATTTCCTTAAATTATATCCCTTGCCTGACCCTAAACCTTATAACCAGCCACTCTCCTCTGTCCCTTGACTCAGCCAGCTACAAGCCATACTTCCCTCTTCTCCCTCAACCGGTCAGAGAGAAAACAAAACCCATTTATTCATCCCATTGACAAATATTTATTAAGGGTCTACTAACTACCAGACACCCTTTTAGACCCAGGGAATAAAACAGACAAAACTTTACCCTTGTTTGGAGCCTACATTCTACTGGAGGGAGATAGAAAACAAAATAAATTGGCGAATATGTAATTTGATAGATGGCGATAGATTGTTATGAAGAAAAATAAAGGTTGTCTTATGCAGCCTGTGGGTCTAGACTCAAAAAGCAGTGACTGGGAATAAGAATCTACTCAGCCATAATCTCTCTGTTGTGGATCCAGGTAACTGGTATGGTCACAAAGTTCGAGAATCGCTGCTCTTTTCCATACCTGGGATTTCCCAGTGCTTTTATAAAAAAGCCACCTGTTTACCAAACTTCCCTGACGATAAGATGCAAGAAGTACAGGTTCATTGTGAATTCTGAGAGGTGACCAAAGAACACTTTTCTTAATGGAGAAACAAATGCCTATGGCACTAAATCTGGCTAGTACAAATCAATTCAGTTCTTTCTAGGAAGGAGAATAAGCAAAGTGTAATTGGACCTTCTTGGAAAATAAGCAGTGTGATCCGATTGTAAAGATAAGCTCCCACTGAGAAATAGCATCTTGATTTCAGGCTGATGTGACATTAATGAGGAAATTTCAGAGACTGGAACCTTTGGGGCATAATTTTTTTTTTTAAATTATTTAAGTTTTAGGGTACATGTGCACAATGTGCAGGTTAGTTATACATGTATACATGTGCCATGCTGGTGTGCTGCACACATTAACTCGTCATTTAGCATTAGGTATATCTCCTAATGCTATCCCTCCCCCCTCCCCCCACCCCACAACAGTCCCCAGAGTGTGATGTTCCCCTTCCTGTGTCCATGTGTTCTCACTGTTCTTCCCTATTTAATAAATGGTGCTGGGAAAACTGGCTAGCCGTATGTAGAAAGCTGAAATTGGATCCCTTCCTTACACCTTATACAAAAATTAATTCAAGATGGATTAAAGACTTAAACGTTAGACCTAAAACCATAAAAACCCTAGAAGAAAACCTAGGCATTACCATTCAGGACATAGGCATGGGCAAGGACTTCATGTCTAAAACACCAAAAGCAATGGCAACAAAAGCCAAAATTGACAAATGGGGCATAATTTGTTGTCTTCACCAAGTTTCAGTCCAAGCTGCAGTTTACAAAGGCATTTACATTGTCATGTGGTTGAGAGGGCTGTGGCTTTCACTGGTTCAGTTATGCACTCAGCCTGAGATTTGGGCTGGTAGCACTTGGTAGAGTTTTGACCCACCCTGAAAGTTGATGAGGATTAGAAGTTGAGGCTGGGCACAGTGGCTCACACCTGTAATCCCGGTACTTTGGGAGGCCGAGGCGGGCTGATCACCTGAGGCCAGGAGTTCAAGACCAGCCTGGCCAACATGGCGAAACCCCATATCTATTAAGTAAAGTACAAAAATTAGCTGGATGTGGTGGCGGGTGCCTGTAGACCCAGCTACTTGGGAGGCTGAAGCAAGAGAATCACTTGAACCTGGGAGGCGGAGGTTGCAGTGAGCCCAGATTGTACCACTGCACTCCAGCCTGGGTGACAAGAGCGAGACTCCATCTCAAAAAAAATGAAAACAAAAACAAAAAAAAGTTGATGATGAGCTGCCATCATGAGGAGCTGAGGGAAATAAAGGGAAGCTTCCCTGTCTGTGCCCCTCCTGTCTCACTTTTAGCCCAGCCACAGTTCCTAAATATCCCAGAGTTGCCCTTAAGCTTGCTGAAGGCCTGCATTGTGCTCTACCTTCCCCCATAGCAGAGGTAGCAGAGCCTGCTCCAAAATTGTTCTGAGCCCACTACTTACCTTTCATTTATTTTTTCAAAAAAAAACCTATTCTTTGATGGTAGGGAATCTCAGAATCAAAACGCTTTGATGATAGAAAAAAACAAAAGAAAAGAGAAAAATCATCTAGTAAAACCATCTTGGCCAGGTGTGCTGGCTCACATCTGTAATCCCAACACTTTGGGAGGCCAAGGCAGGCAGATCATCTGAGGCCAAGAGTTTTAAACCAGCCTGGCCAACATGGTGAAACACCATCTCCACTAAAAATACAAAAAATTAGCTGGGTGTGGTGGTGCACACCTGTAATCCCAGTTACTTGGGAGGCTGAGGCAGGAGAATCTCTTAAACCTGGGAGGCAGAGGTTGCAGTGAGCCGAGATCATGCCATTGCACTCCAGCCTGGGCAACAAAGGAGTTCCCATCTCCAGAAAAAATTTAAAAAAACCATCTCATCTTGGCCGTTCTCAAAGTTGAGTGTACATATTAATTGTCTGGGGAATAAAACGGTGATTCCTGGGCTTCAAGCCAGGTCTACTTAGTCATAATCTCTCTGTGGTGGATCCAAGTAACTGGTATGTTCATAAAGTTCAAGAATCACTGCTCTTTTCCATACCTGGGATTTCCCAATGCCTTTATAAAAAAGCCACCTGTTTACCAAACTTCCCTGATGATAAGATGCATCTGGGGCCTTGTTAAACAAACAGATTCACAGGCCCCTTCAAACACCTGAATCAATTCCAAGACAGAAGCCTGCGTATCTGTTCTTTAATCAGCCCCTTGTATGTTTTATTTTTAATCATCAGAGAAGTCTGAGCACGCTGCTCTGGAGGCCTGCCTATCAGTATATTTAACAATAGGAAGCCACCGTTAGACTCACAGAAAACATGCCGTAGATCAATCATGGACTGTCTACCCTTGGATTAAGTATCCTGTTTCACTTCAATCTACTGTAGCCAGTTAGGATAGTGTTATGTGGTATAGAATGTGACCACCCATACCATTTTTTTCCTGGGAAAAAATGGCAGTTCTGGAATTACAACAACAAAAAGCAAAGATGTAACCTAATTCCTAAGTAAAGGCTTGAGTGGTTTTCAATTTATTGCAAGAGAAATTGGCAATTCTAATATGAATAAAACAAGACAGGATGTGAAATAAGGGGAGTATGAGATGAAAACTTATAGTACAAACACATGTTACATTCTGAGTTTTTAGTGATTGTCTTTGTGTTCACCTTTACTTGAGCTACCTTGAGTGGATCTTTGATCTTTACAATCCATGAAGCTCTTCCTGTCAAACAATTGCTGAGAATTAAAGTATCTTAGACTGTTTTAGCTGCTATAATAAAATACCATAAACTAGGTGGCTTATAAACAACAGAAACTTATTTCTCACAGCTCTTGGGGCTGGGAAGTCTACAATCAAACTGGGTCTGGACAATAAAGGGACAGGGAAGACTGCAAGAATCTTGTCTAAAGCATGGGGCTAGAGCATCTGAATTTCAATACGTAAGCTTACATTACTCACTAGAAAGTAAGCTTCACAAGAACAGAATTTTTGTCTTTTTTGTGCATGGATTTATCCCACAGGTAAGAAAAAATGCCTGACGCATTGCACCAGGAGATTCGGGCCAGAGGGACTGCTTTCTGGTTCATAGACGATGCCTTCTAGCTTTGTCTTCACATGGAAGGAGTGAACAAGCTCTCTTGGGCCTATTTTGTAAGGGCATTAGTCCCATTCAGGAAGGTGGAGCCCTCATGACCTAAACATATCTCCAAAATTCCACCTCCTAATACCATCACCACGGGGGTTAGGATTTCAACATATGAACTTTGAGGGAACATAAACATTCAAACCATAGCACAAAGGAAATGGATATATTATAGAAGCATTGATTTCACATTGCTTTCCTCATAACATTTCTAAAAATATTTTGATGAGGTGATAATCTCTGAATTTGAACTTTGAGCCCACTTCTATCCGGTGACTACCTGGTAGGTTGCAGAGGTGTTGCCAGGCATGTCACGTGCTTCTCTAGACCAGAGATTCTCCTATTTTTTAGTTTTAGGACCTTTTCTCCTATTAAAAAATATTGAAAATTTCAAAGTGCTTTTGTTATGTGGGTTATATTTATTGATATCCACTGTATTAGAAACTAAAATAGATACATCTGTATTTTAATTTATTCTTTCATTTAAAAGTAACAATCAATAGATATGTTAATATACTTTTTTTTTTTTTAAAAAAAGTTAGCTGTAGACGGTCAGTGTCTTACGTTTTTGCAAATATCTTTAATGTCTGGCCTATTAAAGATGGCTGGATTCTCATATCTGCTTCTGTGTTTGTTCAGTTGCAACATCACATGCCATGTGGCATCTAGAAAACTCCACAGCACCTTCAAGAGAGAATGAGAGTGGGAAAACCCTCATTGACTACCTCAAAGGGTTTTGGGGATTCCCTGGTGTCCCCAAACCATACTTTGGGAACTGCCACACTAGATATTGCAGTTAAATAGGCATATACCCTAGTCCTTGGAAAACATAAATTATTTTTTCTTCTTGAATGTAAACATTCCCTTACAATATCCTGTTAATGTCCAGTTTCCTAACCTTCTCCGTCCCCTCGTTGAATTCACTGTCTACTTCTAACAGCATCTAAAAATAATGAGATAACATTTCTTAAGTAGTTTCTGTATGCCAGGCTCTAGACTAAGCATTCTAAGTGTACTATCAATTTAATCTTTATACTGACTCTAGGAACCAGGCTGTATTGTTATCTCTATTTTACTGATGAGGAAAATGATGTGTGGAGAAAGGAGTAATATGCCCAAATTATAGAGCAAGTAACTTGAGAAACTGGGAATCAAATCTAGGACCATCTGACTCTAGACTTCATGCTTTTAATTATTTGCCCATTTCAAACTCAAATATAATTTTGAAACAAAATTTCTCCTTTTATACATTCCATGTGTGTTTTAAATTGTTCTCAGTTTTTGGAAATTCAATCCAGAAGGTTATGTGTCTATTGGGAACCCTACATTTGCAGTTGTCTCTTTTCTTTTGTGTTGTTCTGGAATTACTTCAGAAAGCTTTGAGGCTTTGGCTGCATGTGGTTTTTGGGAATTCTGGTCCCTTGAGTTTTTGTTTTTGTCCTTGCTGTTCTACCCATTTGTGGTGGGTGGAAAAGTGTCATCCAGAAATTTGTGTCATAGTCTCATGTCCTGGAACCTCAAGATATGACCTTGTTTGGAAACAGGGTCTTTGCAGATGTAATTTAAGATAAGGCTCAAAATGGGATCACACTGGATTAGGGTGGGCCCTAAGCCCAGTGAGAGTGTCCTGACACAGAGAGACATAGGGAAGAAGGTCGTCGGAAGACAGAGACAGAGATTGGAGTTATGCTGCCACAAGCCAAGGAATGCCAGCAGCCACTAAAATCTGGAAGAGGGAAGAAAGGATTTTTCTCTAGAGACTTCGGAGGGAGTGTGGCTCTCCTTGACACTGTGGCTCCAGAACTGTGAGAGAAATAAATTCCTGTTGCTTTAAGCTACTCAGTTTGTAGTAATTTGTTATTGCAGCCCTAGGGAACACCATCAACACCATTCAAGACATGGACCCAAATTCACCTCCTTTCCAATACCTTCCCTCATCAGCTGAGACAGAGTTCCTGCTGTCTACACCAATGCTCCAAAACCTAATAAAGACTTAAGTTTTTATTGTGCACATATCATCTTCTCCAGAAGGAAAGTTTTTTTAAAAATCATTCCTTGAGCCTATGCTTAGCTCCTAGTCCAGTGATACACAGTAGTGCCCTCTTAACCACCATTTTCCTTTTTTGTGGTTTCAGTTACCTGTGATCAACAGTGGTCTGCAAATATGAAATGGAAAGGAACAGAAATAAACAACCCCTATGTTTTAAACTGCTCACTGTTCTGAGTAGTGTGATGAAAGCTTTGCTGTCCAGCTCCATCCTGCCTGGGATGTGCCTCAGCCCTTTATCCAATGTATCGAGGATGTAGATGCTACCCACCTGTTAGTCACTTACCAGCCATCTCGGTTATCAGATTGACTGCCAAGGCATTGCAGTGCTTGTTTTCAAGTTACCATTATTTTACTTAATAATGGCTCCAAAGCATAAGAGTAGTGATGTTGACATGTTATTATAATTGTTCTATTCTATTATTAGTTATGGTTGTTAATCTCTTACTATGCCTAATTTATAACTTAAACTTGATTATACATATGTATGTATAGGAATAAACATAGTATATATAGGGTTCAGAACAATCCATGGTTTTGGGTATCCACGGGGGGGGCTTGGAACATATCCCTGGTGGACAAGGCAGACTACTGCACATATATTAAGTATTTAAAATATAATTGTTGAGTATATGGTTTTCCTAATTCGTTCTTTCCATTCAGTGAATAAATTCAGAAGGTTAATTAATCCGAATATTTATAGAATGCCTGCAATGTGTCAGGCATTTTATTCTTACCTGTGGGATAAATCCATGCACAAAAAAAAAAATTCTGTGCTTATGAAGCTTACTTTCTAGTGAGTAATGTAAGCTTATGTATTGAAATTCAGATGCTCCAGCCCCATGCTTTAGACAAGTTTCCTGCAGTCTTCCCTGTCCCTTTATTATCCAGACCCCAGTTTTCAAGGCTAGGACTATTCTTGGCATCCTTACAGATCTTCCTCTTGATGGTCAAGGCTAGGGGAGCAGAGGAGGGAGTGAAATGACTTGAGAAGCATCTCAGTTCTCTCAGAATTGTTCTCTCATAAGCCATCCTGTGCCCTGAACTTCTTTCTGCCCGGTTACATGTTTGTTAGCTGTTTTGGAGCCAACTTCTGGAGACAGTATTTGCAAGTCTGCATGCAGGCCGAGAAAATGGGAAGGGACATGCCTTCCTGGCATAGCATTAGCCAGAACTCAGTGCTTTGGTCTAGTCCCAGAGAGGTGGCTGGTACCACTTTTGCCAGGACCTGTGGCTGATCAGCTACTCCCCATTGTTGCCACAATAAAGGATTCTGGCTTTTCTAAGGAGAGAGAGATGCCAGATCCCAGGCCCATGTGTTTGGGATAGGTAGTGTGTATTTTGATAGGGGATGTGTGTAGAACAAAGAATGTGTTCTCTAGTCTCATTTTGATTTTCAACCCCCAGTAAACCTTATTGCTATGAGAGCCAGTCTCTCTGTAGCTAATTTGAGGCATGAAGGTGGCTGGTGGGGGAGGAAGAATGCCAATGTATCATTCAGCCTGTCCAATAGGCAAACACATGTTTGAAGAATAAGCCTCAGTTGTTTGGGAGTGTGGTAAAATGGCACTCTCCTACACTGTTATGGGAGGAGATAAAGCAAATTGATACAAACTTGCTAGTGAGCATTTTGGCAACATGTATCAAAAGCCTTAAAATGTTCATCCTCTTTAATCAGGTAATTCTGTTTCCAGGAATTTATCCTGAGGATATAATTTTATATTTGCACAAGGACTTATTCAGAAAGAGCTTTTTACAGGGTTATTCACAATAATAAAAGACAATGCAAATGTTCATCAATGCAGAATTGATTAAATTATCAATGCTACATCTATGCATGAAAATATGAGACAACCATTAAAAATTATATTCAAAGATTGGAAAATGTTAATAATTTTTAAGTAATGAATGCATGAAAGTTCATTATGATATTCTCTTTCCTTGTAGTATGGTTGAAATTTTCTACCATAAAAACTAAAAAACTCTTGTTCTCAAAGAATGTTTATATCTAACGGAAAATTTTATAAGGCAAATGTTTATAAGGCTTTATTAAGTGGTAAAGGCAGGTTATAAAACAGTATGTATAAATGTATGATAGAATTCCATAGGATCCTAACTTTGTAGTACAGATAAAAAACCCTGACACATACATATATACACTCATACATATATATTCACGCATATGTAATAATATCTTTATGTTGCTTATATGGTTTATTAGGGTTCTCTAGAGGGACAGAACTAATAGGATATATATATATATCTATAGATATAGATATAGATATATGTATGGAAGTTTATTAAGTAGTATTAACTAACACGATCACAAGGTCCCACAACAGGCTGTCTGCAAGTTGAGGAGCAAGGAAGCCAGTCTGAGCCTTCCCAAAGCTGAAGAACTTGGAGTCTGATGTTAAGGGTAGGAAGTAACCAGCACAGGAGAAAGATGTAGGCTGAGAGGCTAAGCCAGTCTAGCCTTTTCACATTTTTCTCCCTGCTTTATATTCTGGCCTCACTGACAGCTGATTAGATGGTACCCATCCAGGTTAAGGGTGGGTCTGCCTTTCCCAGCCCACTGACACAAATGTTAATCTCCTTTAGCAGTACCCTCATGGACACACCCAAGATCAATATTTTGCACCCTTCATTCCAATCAAGTTGACCCTCAGTATTAGCCATCACATATGTGTATATATGAGACATATATATGTATATATAATTTGAACAGAAAGATATGTTAGCAGTGTCTATCCCTGGGTAGTGCAACTATGGGAATTTTAGATTTTCTTTTTATAAATCTTTATATTTTCAAAGATTTATTTAATAATCATGCATTACTTTTATAATCAGCAAAAATAATTGTTGAATATTAAATGGGAAGGTAGTCTTTTTAATGAAGGGGAAGAATCAGATAGGTCTGGGTCCTGGCTCATGACTTACCAGCTCTGTGACTTGGGGCAAGTTTCTTAACCTTCATAACTCTCAGTTTATGTGTCTATAATAACAAAAAAAGTACTGCAAATTTGTGGGGTGTATATGAAGTTTAGATAAAACAATGCAAATAAAGCTTTTAACATTGTGTCTAATAGAGATAAAGGCTCAAAAAATTTTAATAAAACTTCAGTCTGACTCTGCTGTGATCATGATAGCATAACTGGTAGTTCATTAGCCTTCCAGCAATAAAAACAAATTAGAAAACTAGACAAAATATATGAAACAACTATCTTCAGACATCAGACAATAGGCATGCAGAATTTTGATTACTGAGAGAAGGAAAACAAATTCAGTGAGCCCTCCAGCTTCCCTGGTTTTCTGGACTACAGTACAAGAAAAGGGATTACTAACAGAGTATGATAGCCTCACTGAAATGAGGAGACACAGATCAGACTTTGGGGAGGTCAAGACAACAATAGTTTATAAGGCAAGTTATCAGAGAGAAAGAGTATGCAGGCCAGGTGTGGTGGCTCATGCCTGTAATCCTAGCAGTTTGGGAGGCCGAGGCGGGCAGATCACCTGAGGTCAGGAGTTTGAGACCAGTCTGGCTGATGTGGCAAAACTCCGTCTCTACTAAAAATACAAAAACAAAACAAAACAAAAAAAATTAGCCAGGTGTGGTGGTGCGTGCCACCCAGCTACTCGGGAGGCTGAGGCAGGAGAATCACTTGAACCTGGGAGGCGGAGGTTGCAGTGAGCCGAGATCATGCCACCGCACTCCAGCATGGGCAACAGAGCGAGACTCTGTCTCAAAACAAACAAACAATCAAACACACAAAAACATTAGCGAGGCATGGTGTCAGCTGCCTGTAATCTCAGCTACTCGGGAGTGAGCCAAGATAATGCCACTGCAATCCAGTCTGAGTGACAGAGCGAGACTCCATCTTTAAAAAAAAAGGATCCAGAGAATGGACTGCATAAGTATTCATAGGCGTCCTCTTGAGTCTTTAGCCAAATACCAGACTGCATATGTGTAAGGTGAGACTCCGTAGGTTGGGCACATAAAACAATTATCAGGGAAAGAAAAACTACCAGGGAACTGCAAACTGAATAATAACTGGAACTTGCAGAAGGTTGAGAGACACTCAGTAGGGCCCAGAAATGGCCATCCCTTAGGGGTAAGGCCAGAGTGGTCATAAAATAACGGGTACTTTAGGCCCTCCCAAACAAAGCTTAAAAATAAGCCTCAAAAAGACTAAGCTAGGCTGGGCATGGTGGGTCATGCCTATAATCCCAACACTTTGGGAGGCTGAGGCTGAGGATGATCACTTGAGCCCAGGGGTTCAAGACCACCCTGAGCAACATGGTGAGACTCTCATCTCTATAAAAAATTTAAAAAATTAGCCAGGTGTAGTGGCATATGCCTATGGTCACAGCTACTTGGGAGACTGCTTGAGCCCAGGAGGTTGAGGCTAGAGTGAGCTATGACCACAGCACTGTACCCTAGCCTGGGTGAGAGAGCTAGACACTGTCTCAAAAAAAAAAAAGAAAAAAAAGGACTAAGCTGATTCCCAACCAAGTTGACTGCCTGCAAGAATCAAGTATAACAAGGCCGGGCATGGTGGCTCACACCTGTAATCCCAGCACTTTGGGAGGTCAAGGCAGATGGATCATTTGAGATCAGGAGTTCGAGACCAGCCTGGCCAAAGTGGTGAAACCCCGTCTCTACTATAAATAAATAAATAAAATTAGCTGGGTGTGGTGGTGCATGCCTGTAACCCCAGCTACTCAGGAGGCTGAGGCAGGAGAATTGATTGAACCTGGAAGACGGAGGTTGCAGTGAGCTGAGATCGTGCCACTGCTCTCCAGCCTGGGCAACAGAGTGAGACTCCATCTCAAAAAAATAAATAAATAAACAAAATAAAATGTGACACTTTTTAAACATACATAAAAGGCCGAGCATGGTGGCTCATGTCTGTAATCCCACCACTTTGGGAGGCTGAGGCAGGTGGACCACTTGAGGTCAGGAGTTCAAGACCAGCCTGGTCAACATGGTGAAACCCTGTCTCTACTAAAAATGTAAAAATTAGCTGGGCATGGTGGTGCACACTTCTAATCCCAGCTACTTGGAAGGCTGAGGCAGGAGAATCGCTTGAACCCTGGAGGCGGAAGTAGCAGTGAGCCAACATTGTGCCACCACACTTTAGCCTGGGCGACAGAGTGAGACTCCCATCTCAAAAAAAAAAAAAAAAGGAAAAACATACCATTTACAATGTCAAAATCCAATAAAAACATTACTAGACATGAAAGAAAACATGAAAATGTGATCCTTAACCAGAGAAAACCAATCAATAGAAATGGGCCCAGAAATGATATAAACAATGAAATTAGCAGCCAAGAACTTTAAGAGAATTGTATCGTGAATATGTTAATGAATTAACATATTGTAAGGATACGAATATTAAAACATAATACCAATGGAGTTGGGTTCAATAACATATGTATAAGTAAAAGGTATGACAAAGGCAGAGTGGGGAAATCAGATTGTTATAAAGATCTAATATGATATATGCAGCAGTACAATTTTATTTGAAGGTAGACTGTGATAAGATAAAGATGCATGTTGTAAACCCTAGAGCAATCACCATAAAAATAGACTAAAGATGTATAAACTGGCCGGGTGCAGTGGCTCATGCCTATAATCACAACAGTTTCGGAGGTTGAGGTGGCAGATTTGCTTGAGTCCAGGAGTTTCAGAACAGTCTGGGCAACATGGCAAAACCTTATTTCTAGAAAAAATACAAAAACTAGCCAGGCATGGCGGTGCATGCCTGTAGTCCCAACTACTCAGAAGGCTGAGGTGGGAGGATTGCTTCTTTAGCCTGGGAGGCGGAGGTTGCAGTGAGCCTAGATGGTGCCACTGAACTCCAGCCTGGATGACAGAACAAGACCATTTTGCCAAAATAAATAAATAAATAAATAAATAAATAAATAAATAAATAATAAAATAAAATAAATAAATTATAAACCAATGAGGGAGATTAAATAAAATACTTTAAAAAAATTCACAAGAGACCAGGCATGGTGGCTCATGCCTGTAATCCCAGCACTTTCGGAGGCTGAGGCGGGTGGATCATGAGGTCAAGAGATCGAGACCATCCTGGCCAACATGGTGAAACCCCATCTCTACTAAAAATGCAAAAATTAGCTGGGCCTGGTGGTGCGCACCTGTAGTCCCAGCTACTTGGGAGGCTGAGGCAGGAGAATTGTTTGAACCCAGGAGGCGGAGGTTGCGGTGAGCTGAAATCGTGCTACTGCAGTCCAGCCTGGCGACAGAGCAAGACTCTGTCTCAAAAAAAAAAAAAAGAAAAGAAAATAGGAAACAGAAAAAAGTGAACAAAGAAAAGCTGAGACAAAACGCAAAATAGTTGCTATAAATTCAACAATTGCATGAAATATAAATGGACTAAATGCATCATTAAAAGCAGAGATTATCAGGTGGGAAAAAAAAATAAGACACATACATGTCTTCTAAAAGAAACACAATCTAAATACAAAAACAGAGGCTGAGTAATCTTAGCACTTTGGGAAGCTGAGGAGGAAGGGAACACTTGAGTCCGAGAGTTCAAGACCAGCCTGGGCAACAGAGTGAGACCCTATCTCTACACACACACACACACACACACACACACACACACACACACACAAATCCAAAAAACTAGCCAGGCATGGTGGCATGTGCCTGTAGTCCTAGCTACTGTGAAGGCTGAGGTGGGAAGATCGCTTGAGCAGAGGAGGTTGAGGCTGCAGTGAGCTGTGATTGTGCCACTGGAAGGAGAGAAAGAGAGACAGACAGAGAGAGAAAGAAGAGAAAAAAGAAAGAAGAAGAGAAGAGAAGAAGAAACTAATGTAAAGACAGAGTTTTAAAATAAATGAATCAAAATACACCATGCAAATATTAATCAAGAGAAAGCTGGCCGGGTGCAGTGGCTCATGCCTGTAATCCCAGTATTTTGGGAGGCCGAGGTGGGTGGATCACTTGAGGTCAAGAGTTAGACACCAGCCTGGCCAATATGGTGAAACCTCGTCTCTACTAAAAATACAAAAATTAGCCGGGCATGGTGGCGGGTGCCTGTAGTCCCAGCTGCTCGGGAGCCTGAGGCACGAGAATCACTCGAACCTGGGAGGTGGAGGTTGCAGTGAGCCGAGATTGTGCCACTGCACTCCAGCCGGGTGACAAAGTGAAACTCCATCTCAAAAGAAAAATAAAAAGGCTATATAGCTATATGAAAGTGGACTTTAGGACATAACTATCATCAACAATAGAGGGGCATTTCATAATGAAAAAAAGGGTCACTTCATAATGATATGTGTGTGTGTGTGTGTGTTTATAGCTATTCTAAATGTGTATGCATTTAATAACATATTCAAAATACATGAAAAACTGACAGAACTGAAATAGACAAAGCCACAATTATAGTTAGAGATTTTAATAATTTATAAAATAAGTAGATAACCAGTAAGGATATAGATTTGAAAAAAACACTGTCTACCAACATAACCCAGTTGGCATAGATAAGCACCTAACAGTGGCAGAATACATATTCTTTCCAAGTACATATGGAATATTCATCAAGGGAGACCATAAGGTAGGTTATGAAATAAGTCTAAATAAATTTAAAAGAAGTATATCTTCTGATGATAATGTAATACAATTAAATGAGAAAAATGTATCTATAAAATCTCTGAAATATTTGGAAATTAAACAAGGCACTACTAGGCTGGGCACAGTGGCTCACACCTATAATTCTAGCACTTTGGGAGGCTGAGGCAGGCGGATCACCTGAGGTCAGGAGTTTGAGACCAGCCTGGCCAACATGGCAAAACTCCGTCTCTACTGAAAATACAAAAAAAAAAAAAAAAAAAAATTAGCCGGGTGTGGTGGTGCGCACCTGTAATCCCAGTACTCAGGAGACTGAGGCAAGAGAATTGCTTGAACCCAGGAGGCAGAGGTTGTAGTGAGCCGAGATGGCACCACTGCACTCCGGCCTGGGTGACAGAGCGGGACTCTATCTCCAAAAAAAAAAAAAAAAAAAAAAATAGAAATTAGAAGAGAAGTTAGAAAATATTTCCACTTGAGGCTGGGCGTGGTGGCTCATGCCTGTAATCCCAGCACTTTGGGAGGCCGAGGTGGGTGGATCACCTGAGGTCAGGAGTTGAAGACCAGCCTGACCAACATGGAGAAACCCCGTCTCTACTAAAAATACAAAATTAGCCAGGCATGGTGACACATGCCTGTAATCCCAGCTACTCGGGAGGCTGAGGCAGGAGAATCGCTTAAACCCAGGAGGCGGAGGTTGTGGTGAGCCGAGATTGCGCCATTGCACTCCAGCCTGGGCAACAAGAGCAAAACTCCATCTCAAAAAAAAAAAAAAAAAAAAAAAAAGAAGAAAGGAAATATTTCCACTTGAATGACAATGAAATACAAAATATCAGAATTTGCAGGATTCAATTAAACAGTGTTTAGAGGGAAATTTATAGCTTTAAATGTCTATATTATAAACAAAGTTAGTTCCAAAACCAACATCTAAGCATTCCACCTCAAGAAGCTAAAAGATTAAAAGAAGCTCAAAGCAAGTAGAAGGCAGGAAATAATAAAGAGCAGAAATCAATGAAATAAAAATGGGCAAAAATAGAAAGCTCAGTTGAAACAAAAGTTGGGTTTTTTTTTTTGAAGGTTCAATATAATTGATAAATCTTTAGCTGAGCTGAACAAAAAAGGTGGGGGGAGAGAACAGGCATTACCAGCATTAGAAATGAAAGAAGTGCTAGCACTACAGACTATGAACATTTATGACAATACATTTGACAATTTAGATGAAATAAGGAAATTCTTTAAAAACACAGATAACTAAGATATAGCAAGAAATGGAGCGGAATGTCTCAGATCCTGGGCTCCGGAGTCAGGCTGCTGGGGTTGGAATATGTGCTCTTTCACCCACTAGCTGTGTGAGTTTGAGCAAATTCCTTAACTTTTCTGTGCCTCAGTTTCTTCTTCTGTAATATCAGGATAAGACGGTTTTTGTGAAGATTAAATTATTTTGTAAAGATCCATGCCTGACACTATGTAAGTGTTAGCTTTTATCATTTCTTTAATGTTATATGATTTTTCTGGGTTGAGACTTACAATTGATTCTCATGGCTCAAATGAAAGAAAGTTGATGCTACTTGGGAGGCTGAGGCCAGAAGACCACTTGAGGCGAAGGAGTTCGAGGACGCAGTGAGCTATGATTGCACCACTGCACTCCAGTCTGGGTGATGGAGTGAGATCAGATAGTTGAAGATTTTTGGGCAATGCTAGAACTTTTCTTGGTCAATAAGACAGGCTATTAATGGATATAGCTAGAAAGTTCATATATACAGTTCAAAAGTCTATTGGTGGTTTGTTTAAATTCAACATAGAAAATCAATCAACTTCAAAAAGAGAAAAGCCCTGATGAAACATACTCCCCTTTGCCACAACCTCCTAGCCCCTGACATTATTCACTTCCCCACACGATCCTGAAAGAGAGTTAAAAGGTTGACCTCATGGTATGTTGAAAGACTTATGTGTTCAGTGGTCAAAGGGCAGCCAAAAGTAACTGTTGGAAACAGGGCACTCCTGGGTCAGTTAGCAGATGGGGGGGAAATGGAGTTTATCTTCTACGGTTTCCAATCGACGAGGAACAGAGTTTCTCATCCTAGGTTCTGAAACACCAGAAGTTTCTTGGCCATCCAGTTTCCTTCCTCCCATGGGCCGCCTGAGTCAGAGCCATGCCACACACTCCCTCTGGTCACCACAGTGCAGTGGCCCCACCAGCCTGCCGCCATCCATCATGCTGAAAGCCTTGGTACAGGATTGGGCTCTTGGCCAGCCAAGACTGGCAGCCAATGACACCACCCACTGACCAAGGCTGGCTTCTCCCAAGGGCTTCTGCCTGCTGCCTGGGAAGCCAGATGTTGTCTCCTCCAAGTTCCCTGCTCAGAAGGTCTCTTGTCCTCTGTTGTTTCACTGGGACTCAGTCCCCACCAAGCATCAACTGGGTAGCAATGCCTCAGGCAAAGAAGTGAGCCAAGAAATTATCTACCACAAAAGAACATGAACCCAAGCTGACTTTGAGCATCTGTTTCCTATGTGATGCCCTTCAGAAAGCATGGTATTATTTTCCAAATCAGTTCCCAGGAATCCAGGGAAAAAAGTTTTTCAAAACCAAATAGCCATCAGTGTCTGAGGCAAGACTGGGTCTCCTCTAAGAGGCCAGTAGTCCTTTTCTCTGTGCCTTGGGATCCCCAGGGATCCTCAAATGGTCAACATGTAAAGGTCCCACTGACAGGTGTCCCGGCAGAGTCTATGAATCCTGCTTTTCTTGAGAAAGCTGGAACTCTCCAAAAAGGGGAGAGAAGTAGCCATGCATTTTAAATCCCTTGTAAAATTTGGGAAAGGCTTGAGTAACTCCTTAAGAGAGAGCATAGCCGTTAATTTTAGAATCTGGACCTGCTGTTCTGGTGAACATTCTGTAATCAGAGATTCCACAACCACATTGGCCGGAGCCTGGGCTTGGGGTTACACAGAGCTGAGTTCAAATCCCTGCCCTGGAATTTATGAGTCATGTGACATTGGGCAATAATGTAATTGCTTGTAATTACTTGAAAATAATAATAATGGGTTGTTGTGTAAATTCAATGACCAAGCTATTTGCAAAGCATCTGGGTGGTGCATGACATTCAGCAGATGCCTAACATGGCTAGCTATTATTATCATCATTATTAGGCTCATATAATCATCAGTCCATGCTCATGAAACACATCCTGTTTGGTGCATTGGTAGTTTTTTTAATAGTATATAGAAATACAGGGCCAGGCTGGGCCCGCAATCCTAGGCTTATGCCCGCAATCCTAGCAAATTGGGAGGCCGAAGAGGGTGGATCACCTGAGGCCAGGAGTTCAAGACCAGCCTGAACAACATGGTGAAACCCCGTCTCTACCAAAAATTCAAAAATTAGCCGGGTGTAGTGGTGTGTAACTGTAATCCCAGCTACTTGGAAGGCTGAGGCAGGAGAATCACTTGAACCCGGGAGGTGGAGGTTGCAGTAAGCCAAGATTGCACTGCACTCTAGCCCAGGCAACAGAGCAAGACTCTGTCTCAAAAGAAAAAAAAATTAAAATTAAAAAAAAGAAGTATGGGGCCAGATGTGGTGGCTCATGCCTGTAATCCCAAAACTTTGGGAGGCCAAGACAGGAGGACTGTTGACCCCAGGAGTTTGAGAGTTTGAGGCTGCAGTGAACTATAATTGCACCACTGCACTCCAACCTAAGCAACAGAGCGAGATCCTCTCTCTAAAAACAAATAAATAAATTAAATTAAATTAAAATTTTTAAAAAATGTATTTTCTGCCTTTGAAGGATTTATATCTTAGGAAATTTAATGTGGCCTAACCCAAAGAGTAATACTAACTGGTTCATAGTGATGGGAAATAGATCAGTAAGGAAAAATTTTGAAGGAAGTGGACAGCAGGATCTTCAGTAACACTATGATGATCCCTCTACTAATTTTCAATTTCATTCAAATTATTTATTCATTTATGTACTAACAATCTAATTTATTTACCAATATTTGCTAAGGTCCCTTCTATGTAGGCCCTTCATCTTCAACGTCAAGTTGGCATTAGACAATCAGAAACCCTCATAAACCAATGGCTTGTCATGGAACTAATTAGTGAGCAAGCTAAAGATTCAGGCTCAGGCCTCACTGGATTTTTATACCCTATTTATGTAAGGACAAGGAGTACTTTTATGGTATTTTTCTAGCCACTCTATGTACCTTGAATACTGTTAATTTCACCAGTGGAAGCCCATTTCTGACGTCAGTGGTGCTCATTAAAACACAACTAGTTTGCCAATAAAACCCCATCTCTGATATTGAGTATATTTATTTGAAACTGCTGTTGAGGTACGATAATGCAAAGACCAGCTCCAGAGGAGGACACTTTCTGATATAACACAAGCTGCTTGCCCTTTCACTGGGCATTCTTGATTAGTTCTAGGGTTTTTGCTTAAGAAACACACAGGTAATATCACATTGCAAATGCTAAAATACTTTAAAATAAATTATAGACACTATTACCTGTGTGTGCAGAGGACTCACAGCATGAACTCAATATCATCTAGGATCTGACCGTCAGTTTCCTGGGCCAGACATCTGATTTTGTTCTCACACCACAAGGGAAAAGCTCAAATTAGCCGAGCTCATGGAGCCTCGGAGTATGAATCCAGAAAGTCAAGTGTTTGTTTATAATGATAACTCAAACTTTTGTGCAGCTTTGATATTGATGGGATAAGCATATTTTCTCCCTGGACACCAATTTAAGGGGAAGTTATCATCTTAAAGCTGCTTGTTGAACACTGAAATATGAATAAGAAAAAGCTGTGATTGGCTGATCTGCAACAGATATAGACCTGCCAGAGGTATTTGAGTCCATAAGCGAGGACGCTTTCTCTCCTTATCTGAGCTTAAATGGTCATTGCCAGTTTCTGACTTTGAGTTTCATGCCACAGGAGGCTGTTCACACAAAAAACCATTATTCAGGCCACTATATAATTCATTACACTTCTATTTATTAAATTACTATGATATTCTAGTCCTAACACTCTAGAAATATCCACTTTTCCTTTATTGAAGTTTGGAGTAGAGTCAAATTCTTCTATTATGCATTGATAGGAAGATGGTTTATCACATTCCCTTTGAGTATATAGATTATACTGATTAAAATTTTGGGGAGAGGGTTATTAGTGTTCGATGACAGTGTTCTTTTAATCACAAGAAACAGAAAACCCAACTCAGAATTTGTAAAGTTTCTGTCACAGCTGGATCTCAGGGTTCAGACAACGCCATTGACCTAATCCTTTCAGTCTGCTCTATTCCACGATGGCTTCATTTTCAAGTTGGCTCCTGCCAGGTAGGTAGCTCCTGCCCTCCAGTTCCAGGCACACATCCTCCCAGTTTCAAGACCAGTTGAAAGTCTCTTTTTCTTGATAGTTCAATAAAAACTTCTAACGCTAAATCTCATTGGCCTGGCTTGGGTTATGTGCCCATCCCTAAACTAAGAATGGAGTCCAGGGAGTTGAAATACATGGATTGTCTAGACCGTGGTTACACGGCCAGGTCTGATATCTGGTTTTGTACATGGATTGAAAGTTAGTGTAAAATAATGGTGCTGTTACCAGAAGAAGGTGGGCAGAATCCAGATAGGCAAAACCAGTGGAAATCTCCTGGGGAGGCAACCTTATTTTTCTTATCTCCAAGTTCTGGGTAGGGATATTGGGGCAGGGAGAGTACTTTTCTGTTGTGCCATGTATGTCAAAACCAGGTAGTATGGATGATGTAAGGTATGGCCTGTACCATCCAGGAACTCAGTCTAGCGGTGAGAATAAATATGTACATAAATGACCACAACAAATGAACAAAACAAGGTAAGTATCACGAATAGTATAGGGGAAAAGTGGGACTTATCTAAGTTCAGAGGAAAGAGGAACCTGCTGTTTAAAAAGGTAAAGGAAGACTTCATGGAAGAGGTGGCACTTGAGGCTTAAAGGACAAGTAGGGTTTTGATAGGTACAGACAGAGGAGTTGACATTACAAGGGGAGGGAACTGCATGAGCAAACCCACTGCAATTGGAAAGAGGATAGTGGGCAAGTCTTTTGATGTCTCCTGGAATTGTTTCAGACTATGTGTGGAGGGTGCTGTAAAGGTGATGTGATTAAGGTTGAATAGTAGGTAGTGGTAGTTTTAGGCAGCTTACCCAGGAAGAGGGCCTTCTGCAGACGATAAAGGTAGGTGAGTTTTAGGAGCTGTGATGGTGTCTCATACATAGCTTTTGTTTCAACATTTCTGGTTTTGTTTTTGTTTCTGTTTTTGTTTTTGAGACAGAGTTTCACTCTATCGCCTAGGCTGGAGTGCAGTGGCACAATCTCGGCTCACTGCAACCTCTGCCTCCTGGGTTCAAGAGATTCTCATGCCTCAGCCTCCCAAGTAGCTGGGACTACAGGCACATGCAACTATGCCCAGCTAATTTTTTTTGTATTTTTGTAGAGACAGAGTTTCGCCATGTTGGCCAGGCTGGTCTCGAACTCCTGACCTCAAGTGATCCGTCCACCTCGGCCCCCTAAAGTGCTGGGATTATAGGCGTCAGCTATCACACCTGGCCCTGTTTCAACATTCCTAATCGGAAGTGTGATCCAGGATGCTTGTCAATATGCAGTTTCCTGCACTGATCCCAGACCTTACAGAATCAGCATCTCTGAGCAAGGAAGTCCTTATGCTTTTCTTCTAGGGCTGAGCCCAAATGAATTTCCAGGCATTCCCCAAGCCCACATTCAGCTCTATGTTCCATTTTGACAGGAAATGCCCACTTTCAGTCACACTACTTTAAAAAAAGCCCATAGCCCTTCCAGACTAAGACTCCTCTGCCCCATCCTGCCCTACTGGACCCAGTGCCCAGGGGCCACAGCCTTTGGGCTGAGAAAAGCAGAGCTGAGCATGGATCCAGAAAGAGGCAGGGTACAGGCCTCCTTTAACCCTAAGGAAGAAAACAAGAGTCTTATCAGATCCACAGGACTGGCCAAGCAGTTCTTCCTGTAACTGCTCTTTACGGGTAGACCCAGAGGAGAAGGTTTCAGATTTTGTTTGGAAAAAGCCAGACTGCATGACGTCCCTCAGTACTGAATCTCCAAAGGCTGTGAGTATTAACAGGCACAAACTGCAATTCAGGGGCCTCCAGCCCTTTGTGGGAGTGGGTGGGCTTACACTCCAGGCAAATAAACACTTCAGTTCAATTTAGCGCACATCGCCAATAGCTCACTTTATTTCTTTATTTATTTTGGGGCCTGCCACTGTGCTCTGTATTGAGTAGCCTGCACAGTATTCTTCTACATGAAAGGACACGTCCTCTGAAGCAAACTTTCACAGTTCACAGTACTCTGTGCATCTTGGGAACTGTGTCAGCATTTTTGGAAAGGATAACAGTGGACTACGATGTTTATATCATTTAAGTTGAGAGATCATCTCACTTAAAACTTCCAAAGCTCTACTGGAAACTGAAGAGATAAGTAAAGAACAGAGACCCAGATGAGAGCCTGGTCATTTTCTTCTATTGATTATGGCGGAGGGGGGAGTTCTCAGCTGCCATACAGTCTCCAGCCCTTCCACTGCTCCACACATCCACTGCCTGCTTTGGAGCTGGGATGAATTAGCAGAGCTGCCTGGAATCCTCTTCCTAAGAACAGGAGAAGAGCACCCAGGGGCTGCCCTTGCCCCCTGCCCAGTAGGCGAGCCCAGGGTCCCCGGCTCAACTCCCTCCCTGAAGGACTTAGGAGAGTTGTCTGGGGGCTGCCTTTCCAATACCCGTCCCTACCTCCTAAGTACCCTGCTGTTCCCCTTGGCCCCAGCCTCATGCCGCTTAGAGCAGGGCAGGCAAATTCAGGCTTCAGCTCCCAAACCACAGCATTTTGAGCCCAAGAACTCCTTCTGGAATGAGGCTGGCCTCCCTCAGGCTGGCGTGGCAGTTGTTTTCCTTCCCTCACTCTGCACCCTTCCCCACCCCCATTTCATTTTACTCTCAGTTTTCAATCCCTTTGGAGTAGAAAGTGTGACTCTGATTCCTCCTGTGTGGCTCCTAGCGTGGTGATGACTTCTTTCTTTCCACTTCCTCGCTCTGCTGACGTGACCTTTGGAATTTCTTGGCTCACTATCAGAAACCCTAGTTTTTCCCAGCGTCTGTTTAAACACCATGCTTCCGGTGACAATGCCCTTTGCCTTTCTAACCTTTTTGTCATCTGGCTCCAAGTTCCAAAGGGGATTTTACTGCCTGCTGGGTCAGTAACAGTGCCCTGTGACTAGAAGAAGGCTTCATAATACATTTCCTTTGTCTATGGAGTTGCCAAAGTTTTAAAGACTGGCACTTGAGGAAATGTCAGGGCTTTTCTTGACCTGTTGAAAAGCTGCAGCCTGTAGCCTAGCATGGGTGTGCTCCTCGGTGTGGGCAAGCCTGCCTCTCCAGCCTCCCCTTCCACCGCAGCTCCTTTCCTTCAGCTTCTGCTTAGACATCATCCAGCACTCTTGCCTCCGAGCTTTGCTTAAGCTGCTACCTCTGCCAGATCCCCTTTTCCTATCCACTTTCCTATGTCTGTATGGCACATATTGTGTGTCCGTACCCACTCCAAAAAGCTTTCTAGATCCCCACCTACCTGACTTAATCTCTCTCCCAGCCCCCGCACTCCCATTATGCTATTCTTATATATTTTTTATTTGGATTTATTTTTATGGTTATCTAGAAGGTGTATTCTCATATTTTCTTGATTCTAAGTGGCACAGTTCTTTGATTACAGCTATACTGTAGTCCCCTTTTATCTGCAGAGGATATGTTCCAAGACCCCCAGTGGAGGCCTGAAACCACAGATGGCACTAAACCTCATATGCATTATGTTTTTATCCTATGCATACCTATGTACGTACCTATGATAAAGTTTCACTTATAAACTAGGCACAGTAAGAGATTAACTGATAACAAAATACAATAATTATAACAATATACTATAATAATAGTTATGTGAATGCCAGGCACGGTGGTTCACACCTGTAATCCCAACACTTTGGGAGGCCGAGGTGGGCGGATCACGAGGCAAGAGATCGAGATCATCCTGGCCAACATGGTGAAACCTCATCTCTACTAAAAATACAAAAAATTAGCCAGGCGTGGTGGCACGCACCTGTAGTCCCAGCTACTCGGGAGGCTGAGGCAGGAGAATTGCTCGAACCCAGGATGCGGAGGTTGCAGTGAGCTGAGATCGAGCCACTGCACTCCAGGCTGGGCAACAGAGCGAGACTCTGTCTCAAACAAAACAAAACAAAACAAAAAAGCTATGTGAATGTGGTCTCTCTCTCAAAATATGTTACTGTACTGTGCTCACTCAGACCACAGTTGACCGTGGGGTAACTGAAACCTTGGAAAGTGAAATCTTGGAAAGTGAAACCATGGATAAGGGAGAACTACTGTATTGAGCTACTATTCACATATTGTAAAATTCACCTATTTAATGTGCACAATGTAATGGTTTTTAGAAGCCACAGAGTTGTGCAACCACTCCCACAATCAATTCTAGAATATTTTCATCACCCTAAAAAGAAATCTCGTGCCCTTTAGCTATTACCCACTAGTTCCTCCATCTTCCCTAGCCCTAACAACCACTCATCTACTTTCTGTCTCTATAGATTTGCCTATTTGGGATACTTCATACAAACAGAATCAGACTATATGTGAACTGTTTTGTCTGGCTTCTTTCATTTAGTATAATGTTTTCAAGATTCATCAATATTGTAGCATGTATTAGTAGTACTTCATTCAAGAGGCATCTTTTTAAAACATTTTAACATCTCTGCAATAAAGATGCATCTTCTAATCAATAGTGAGCATAGTTTAATTAGCATCAACTTTTATTTCTTAGTAATGCTTAGAATAATTATGTATCTTCCAGTCGATGGGATCTAATTCAATGAAATGCTACATTTATGTCCCCGGAGTATTACCACTTATCACAGTCAGTTTTGTGGCCAAGTAATTTGCTTATGTGTCAGTCTTGTCTCCTAAACTTCAGGCTCCAGAGGAACAGAACTATGCCTTAATTATCTTTGTGTCCTTTAAAAGACCTAGTACAGGTCAGGTGCAGTGGCTCACGACTGTAATCCCAGCACTTTGGGAGGCCGAAGTGGATGGATCACTTGAGGTCAGGAGTTCGAGACCAGCCTGGCTAACATGGTGAAACCCCGTCTCTACTAAAAATACAAAAATTAGCCAGGTGTCGTGGCACATGTCTGTAATGCCAGCTACTTGGGAGGCTGAGGCAGGAGAATCGCTTGAACCTGCCTATACACGTGTAATTAAAATGATAAGTTTTTGGTGACTGGTATAGTTAATTACCTAAACATATGAGCACCTACTGTGTGCCAGGTCCTATGTTCTAAGCAGAGAGTGTTATAAAAATGGTCAAAATATAGTTCCTCTTCTAAGGAATTTGTATTTTGGAAAGACATTTCTATAAATGTTATAGAAAAGGAGAATGGGTAAGTGTGACAAAGGGGCTAACAATGCTGTGAGAGAGAGAGGTGGAAGAAGGTTTTGAGAGGATAGCACGTGAATTAAACACATAGGTGCTAAGAACACAGGTTTTCACTCTGACAGTTCTGGATTCTGCCAATTCTTTGGAAATTTGGCTTGATGTTGAACTCTCCATGTCTTGTTTCTTGATCTGAAAAATGGACATAATAAGAGTGTGTATCTCTCAGAGTTGTTATAAGAATTAAATGAGATAATGAGTGCCAACTATCTGGCATATTTGTTTGTGCCGAAATAAATGATAGTTATTTGTGAATTTCAGATCATTTTAGAAATTATTTAGTCAGCCCTCTCCTGCACACACCTAATTTTATGCAGTAAGATCTTAGCCCTAAGCAGCTTATATTTCAGCTAGAAGAGGGGAAAGCAAGATTCCTGGAGCAGAGACGTTTGAAGGATGAAACATTAAAATGGCTGAGAATTTTCAGTAAGTGAGATAAGCACATTAGAGGTGAGTTTGAAGAGGTCTGTTCCTCAAGTTCAACCCACCGACTCTCCTTTTTTCCTCCTCATGGGCAGCTACTTCATTTATTTTAATGGAGTCTTCATATATACATATATAATATGCCCGGTGTTTGAATAGCCTTTAACAAGAAAAATCCCAGTCCAGACTTCATTATAAGCTGTAGTTCCTTCCTGGATATTATTTTTCTGTTCTCAGCAAAGCTGTATATTTCCTGAACTGCCAGGGGCTGAGATTTCTGCATTTTTATTCCCTGGTTATCTAGGATGATGGGCAAAGTTCTACTTAACAACTAGAACTTTTTAAAACAAGTGTTAAGTAGAACTCTGCCCATGATGCTAGATAACATTTAACATGCCCGTGTGTGTGTGTGTGTGTTTTTTTTAAAGGTTTTACTTCAAAATACTAATGTCTTGTTGAATGGAAGAATAAGTCACTGCTTTTTGGGGTTTTGTTACTTTGTTTTCTTTGAGACGGGGTCTTGCTATGTCGCCCAGGCTGGAGTGCAGTGGTGTGATCCTGGCACACTGCAACCCCTGCCTGTTGAGCTCAAGTGATCCTCCCACCTCAGCCTCCTGAGTAGCTGGGACTATAGGCATGTGCCACCACACTTGGCTAATTTTTAAATTTTTTTATAGATATGAGGTCTCACTATATTGCCCAGGCTGGTCTTGAACTCCTGGGCTCAAGCAATTCTCCTGCCTTGGCCTCCCAAAGTGCTGGGATTGTAGGCATGAGCCATTGCTCCCAGCCTGAATCACTATATTTTGAATGAATAAATGAACAAACAAATGGTTACAGGGTTGTTTATAACAATTAACCACTGAAACAAATTATATTTATTTTCCAAGGGGAAAATCAGGTATAGATTAAAGCTAAAAAATTGTACTCATGTATTAACATTTTTTCAGTTTTATGAATAACATCATATTCATATCACTGTTTAACCAACAGAACTACAATGATTAGGTTTACATAGTTTGCTTTCTAAGTAGACAAACAAATAAAGTTGCTGATACCATGGCTACCAGCCTTTGTCTAATAGAAGATGCTGAAAGATATGCAGAGCTAAGAAGCCCTACTGGGAACTGAGGCTGGACTCTTCTCTCCCTTTGGGGGGTAGAGCAAGAGATGGTGCTCTGTTTCAGGACACTGGTCTCTTCAACCTGGGTCACAGCATAGGCAGGCCCAAGTGTGCACACAGCAGAAGTGGGATTGTATTTACCAGGGGCATGAGTGTTAATTCAGTTAACAGAAAAGGCAAGATAATTTTTTTTTTGTTGAGACGGAGTTTTGCTCTTGTCACCCAGGCTGGAGTGCAATGGCATGATCTTGGCTCACTGCAACCTCTGCCTCCTAGGTTCAAATGATTCTCCTGCCTCAGCCTCCTGAAAAGCTTGAATTACAGGCACCTGCCACCACGGCTGGCTAATTTTTGTATTTTTAGTAGAGATGGGGTTTCACCATGTTGGCCAGGCTGGCCTTGAACTTCTGACCTCAGGTGATCCACCCGCCTCAGCCTCCCAAAGTGCTGGGATTACAGGTGTGAGCCACTGCGCCTGGCCTAAATCTAAATTAATAGTGGCTTAAGCAAGATAAAGCTCATTTATCTCCCACTTAAAAGAGCCCCCGATGTAGATGGCTCAGGGCAGGAATAGCTCCACAGCACCGGCTCCTCTCACCTCTCTGCCCCAACATCCCTATGTTGTGGTCCTCCAGTTTCCAAGAGGGCAACTGGAGCCCTAGCCACACATCTGGAGGGGACAAATAAGTGACAAAGGAGGAGGCCAAAATCTCACATCATTTGCTTTTAAGAAGATTTCTCAGAAGTTACCACACAGCACTTTAATACCTCATTGACCAGAATATAATCATGGAGACACCAGGCTCCAAAGGAGAATGTGGGAAAGGTGGTCTTTATTCTAGGTAGTCATGTGCCCTGATAAAAACCAGTTTCATTGCTGAGGAAAAAAGGGAAGAATGAATATAGGGGTAGCAACTGTCAGCCTCTGCCATGAGGGTATACGGTCCCAATACCTGCCCCTGAGGTTACAATACACATGGACCTGGGACATCCATGTCCTCGGGAAAGTTCTTTTGTAGAACAAGCCCATGGAAAATGTCCCAGGATGAGCAGCTCTCCTTTCTCTCCTTAGGAATGGTTCACAAGGCTTTGCCCCCTCATCTTGAAAGTCCCCAAGCCCCCACATTAGGGTCTCCTTTGGATGCAACTGGGATATTATGTCCCTCTACTTTACCCATTGCCCATTTTCCTTTGAAACTAAATTTGAGACTAGGCTTAACCCCTTGGTAAATGTATAATCTTGGGCAAGTAATTAAACATTTCTGTCCACATTTTCCATACCTGTGAAATGTGAATAATCTGTAATAATGATCCTCAAGTCTGACACAAAGTTGGTGCTTAAAAATGTCAACTTACTTTTCCAACCAAAAGGGCTGTGTGAGAGTGTGGACAGCCCAGCATCCTAATATACTTTCTTGAGATATTTCTAATTTAATTCATACTCTAAATCTAATCTTTATCCAATTCTAATTTTATTAATAGAGTTAGCATTTACTGAGTGCATACTATGTGTCAGGCACTATTCTAAGTGTTTTGCGTGTGTTAACTCATTTAAACCTCACAATAATGCTATGAACTAGGTACCACTTTACAGAGAGAGGTTAAGTAACATGCTGGAGGTCTCACACCCAGGAAGGGATAAAGAGAACTAAGACATGAATCCTGGGTAATCTGGCTCCAGAGCCTGTGAGTTTAGCCACGAGTGATAAATCTTCCCTGTGGAGCCCTCTATCCGCCCTTTCATCTGTTTAAGATCTTCATCAAAGCTTTGTACATTTAGCAGGATATAAACAAACCTTTTGAGGGCCCAAAGTCCCTGCTAGCCTCCCCATCCTTTATCTTCTTAATTTTCATTCTCTTACAGAATTCTTTTTACTGGGGTTAATGATCAGTTATTCAACAAGTATTTGTGTTAAGACAGTCTTTGGAGGTAGAGAGGAGAATGATCGTTACCAGCAGCTGGGAAGGGTGTGTGGGTGGGAGGGGAGAATGAAGAGAGGTTGGTTATTCCACACAAATAAGGCCAAGTGCAGTGACTCATGCCTGTAATCCCAGTACTTTGGGAGGCTGAGGTGAGAGGATCGTTTGAGTCCAGGAGTTTGAGACCAGCCTTTGCAACACAGTGAGACCCCTGTCTCTACCACCACCAACAAATTAGCTAGGTACGATGGTTGTGCAACTATAGTCCCAGCTACTTGGGAGGTCGAGGTGTGAGGATCACTTGTGCCCAGGAGTTTGAGGCTGCAGTGAGCTGTGATGGCACCACTGCACTCCAGCCTGGGCAAGAGAGGGAGGTAGATTCTGTCTCAAAAAAAAAAAAAAAAAAAAAAAAAAAAAAAAAAAAGAAAAGGAAAGAAAAAAAAAAGAAGAAGGAAATGCGGACATACACTATCACATAGATGAACCTTGAAGACTTATGCTAAGTGAAATAACCCAGACTCAAAAGGACAAATACTTTATAATTTCACTTATATGAGGTACCTAGAGAGTGGTCAAGTTCATACAGACAGAAAATAGAATGGTGGTAGCCAGTGGCTGAGGAGCGAGAAGAATGGGGAGTTATTATTTAATGCTAGGGAGTTTCAGTTTAAGGAGATGAAAAGGTTCCAGAGACGGATGGTGATGATGGTGGCACAACACTGTGAATGTACTTAATGCAACTGAACTATACACGTAAAAATAATTAAAATGATAAATTTTATGTTATGTTTATTTTATCACAATTTAAAAAAACAATTGCAATGCAGTGAAGTACGTGCTAAGAGGCTGCAGAGTTGAAGTGCATAACCAGGGCGACCTGCCTACTCATCTCTTGGGTCACTGATATGACCTTTGCTTAACTCCTCAACTCCTTTTCCTTGGCTGGGCTCACAGCATTCCTTTCTCTTGGCCCTTGCGCTAGACTGTGCAAGCTGCTACGGAATGGGAGAAGTCTGGTGGAGTAGCTTATTACTATGGAGTACTGTAGAAATGTTGGTTGTGGAGGCCTGGGCTGGGGCCAAGTCTAGGCAATCTAGTAGCTGGGAATTGAGGCCTTCATGGCTAATACATAGCAATCCAGGTGAGCAAAGATGGAGTCCTCAACTAGATGAGGGCAAGAAGAGATGGAGAGAAGTGAAAAAGGTTTTGGATGCAGACTTGATGGAACTTAGTGACCTATGGGAAAAGTAGCATGAGAAAAAGAGCACCCAAGGAGGTCACCCAGGCTTCTGGTTTAGGTGATGGGTTGGCAGGGAGTGCTACTTCTGAGATATGGAATAGAGGAGGATAAGCATATTTGTCAGGGGGCATGATGACTTCTATTTTTTATCTTTGGACATGCTGAGTATAAGGTGATTGCAATATATCCAAGCAAGCAGGCAGCTACCCTAAAGAAAATATCAGTTTTAATTTTCTTCAAAAAAGACTCAGAAGGATCCACTAGGAGAACAGATTGAGATTTAAAGAAAAAAAAAGTGTTGCTCAGAAACCTTCCAAAGAGAATGTAGGACCAGATGTGCAGCTTGCATAATTCTGGCACCTTCCTAAGTCTCATTTCTGATTTATGTTTATTTTCAGCGAGTAACCCACACTCAGTTTGATTCTCTTGTTCTTATTGGAAAAATCACTGATTGGGATCCAGAACTAGTTATGTGGTCTTACTGGTTGGAATCCAAGCCATTATTTCCAGTGCTTGAAAGGAAGGAATAAAATTCTTTAGCTTTGGGGGATTATAAAACACAACCCTCTAATTTTATGTTATTAGAAATGGTCTCTGTTTCTAAACATGACTCACCTTCAAAAGGACTGTCATTGGGGAGATATTTCCATCATTTTATTTGCTTTGTTTTTAGATTATATTTACCTCTTATTTCAAATCTACTAACCCTACAGCTACAATCTTCAGACATTACTTTTGGAGACACTGAATTGGCTTTACCCTTTCCAGTCTGTTCCCCTCTTCTCACAGCCCTCTGAGGCTTGAGGATATACCCAGATAAACCATCAAGCTCATCCCTAAGGCTTTCTCCCATCTGCCTAAATTTGGGAGGTCTCTGTTCACACGTTAGGCAAGTTTTCCTTCCCCTTTCCTCAGTGGGGAGAACACTGAAGAGTTGAGATGCCTTGGGTTTGGGTACTGCTCTTTGTTTATCAGCTTGTGTGGCAACAAACAACCAGAAACACTTTCGTGCACATTCATTATCTTATGATAATGGCCCTCAATTTCTTCATCTGTGAAATGGGGATAAACTTGTCTACTCACCTTTTCTACTTCACACCTAATATCAGAGCCCCTGGGAAGCTATCATATCTGATTTTAAACGACATACTTAAGTTCCTGACTCTAGGCTCTGGCTTCCAGATGGCGTTTCTGGACCCATCTGCTGACTGAAGAGCCCTTGGTCCTTGAGTGAACCTTGTCAGTAGCCAGGAAGTAGTCACTGCAGGTGTTGGTGAGACCCAGTGCTGTGCTGGCTTCAAGTCTGACCCAGTGCAGGCCCAGGGGTTGTGGCTAGTATCACCCCTCCTCCAGCTCCAGGCAGCTGAGCATGGAGAAAAAGACTCTGTTTGGAGGAAAGTAAAGGAAGAGAATAACAGTTGCTGCCTAGTAACCCAGAGAATTCTCTTTCATCTTACCAAAGACCACCAAGGCAGTGCCTCTACGAGTCTGCAAGAGTCACAGTGTTACTGGGCTTGGGTTGCCCTCTGATGCAGATACTGCTACAGTGACCAAAGATGTAGATCACAACACCCAAGTATTCCCTTTGAAAAGTTTTAAAAAAAAGTTTTATTTTATTTTTTTTGAGACAGGGTCTTGCCCTGTTGCCTAGGCTGGAGGGCAGTGGCACAAACATAGCTCACTGCAGCCTCAAACCCTAGGCTCAAGTGATCTTCCCACCTCAGCCTTCCAAGCAGCTAGGAATACAGACAACATGCCACTGTGCCTGGCTAATTAAAAAAATTTTTTTCAGAGACAGGGTTTCACCATGTTGCCCAGCCTGGGGTCAAACTCCTGAACTCAAGCAATCTTCCCTCCTCGACCTTCCAAAATGCTAGGATTACAGGCATGAGCTACCATGCCTGGCGCCTTTGAATACTTGAAAAGCCTTCTCAAGAAGGATGGATACAAACAAGCCCAGACTGTAAAGACTGTAATAAATACCTAACTCTTCAATGCCCAAACATCAACAAACATCCACAAGCATCAAGATTATCCAGGAAAACATGACCTCCCCAAATGAACTAAATAAGACAGCAGTGGCCAATCTGGGAGAAACAGAAATATGTGAATTTTCAGAAAAAATTCAAAATAGCTGTTTTGAGGAAGCTCAGTGAAATTCAAGATAACACAAAGAAGGAATTCAAAATCCTATCGGATAAATTTACAAAGAGGTTGAAATAATTTTTAAAAATTAAGTAGGAACAATGGAGCTGAAAAATTCGATTGACATACTAAAGAATGCATCAGTCTCTCAACAGTAGAATTGATCATGTAGAAGAAAAAATTAGCTTAAAGATAGGCTATTTGAAAATATAATCAGAGAAGACAAAATAAAAATAATTTAAAAAATGAAGCACAGCTATAAGATCTAGAAAACAGCCTCAAAAGGGCAAATCTAAGAGTTATTAGCCTTAAAGAGTACGTCGAGACAGAGACTGGGGCAGAAAGTTTATTTAAAGGGATAACAACGGAGGACTTCTCAAATGGAGAGAAAGATATCAATATACAAATAAGTATAAGAAGGTTATAGAACACCAAACATATTAACCAAAATAAGACTACAACTAGATATTTAATAATCAAACTCCCAAAGGTGAAGAATAAAGTAAAGATCCTAAAAGCAGCAAGAGAAAAGAAACAAATAACATAAAAGAAGCTCTGATACATTTGGCCGCAGACTCTTCACTGGAAACCTTGCAGGCTAGGAGAGAGTGGTATGACATATTTAAAACACTGAAGGAAAAAGACTTTCACCCTAGAATAGTATATCCAGTGAAAAGATCCTTCAAATGTGGAGGAGAAATAGAATTTTCCAGACAAACAAAAGCCAAGAGATTTCATCAATACCAGACTTGTCCTACAAGAAATGCTAAATGGAGATCTTCAATCTAAAAGAAAAGGACATTAGTGAGCAATATGAAATCATCTGAAGGTACAAAACTCACTGGTAATAGTAAGAATATAGAAAATTAGAATATAATAACACTGTAACTGTGATAAAGTACTCATATCTCAAATAGAAAGACTTGAAGATGAACCTATAAAAAATAATAACTACAGCAACTTTTCAAGACATAGAAAGTATAGTAAGATATAAATAGAAACAAAAAGTTTAAAAGTTGGAGGATGTAGTTAAAGTGTAGAGTTTTTATTGGTTTTCTCTTTGCTTGTTTGTCAGTTTTTGTAATCAGTGTTAAGTTGTCATCGGTTTAAAATATTGGGTTATAAGATGTCACTTGCAAGCCTCATGGTAACCTGACATCAAAAAACCCACAATAGATACACAAACAATAAAAAGCAAAAAATTAAAACATATTACCAAAGAAAATCACCTTCAGAAGAAGGAAGACAGGAAGGAAGGAAGAGAAGATCATAAAACAACCAGAACAACCAGAAAACAAATTTTAAAATGGCAGTAGTAGATCCTTACTTATCAATAATAATATTGAATATAAATGGACTAAACTCTCCAATCAAAAGGCATAGAGTGACTGAATTGGTGAAAAAAAAAAAAAGCAAACCAAGACCCAGCCATCTCCTGCCTATAAGAAACACACTTCACCTATAAAGTCACATGTAGACTGAAAATAAAGGGATGGAAAAAGATATTTCATGCCAATGGAAACTAAAAAGGAGCAAGAGTAGCTATACACATGTAAAATTGATTTCAAGACAAAAACTATAAAAGAGACAAAGAAGGTCATTATGTAATGATAAAGTGGTCAATTCAGCAAGATGATATAACAATTGTAAATGCATATGCACCAACACTGGAGTGCCCAGATATATAAAGCAAATATTATTAGAGCTAAAACAAGAGAGAGGCCTCAATATAATTATAGCTGAAGACTTCACCACCCCACTTTCAGCATTGGACAGATTATCCAGACAGAAAATGAACCAAGAAACTTTGGACTTAATTTGTACTACAGATCAAATGGACCTAATAGATGTTTACAGAATATTTCATTCAACAGCTGTGGCATATACATTCTTCTCCTCAGCACAGGGATCATTCTCAAGGATTGACCATATGTTAGCCCACAAAACAAGTTTTAAAACATTTTTAAAAAACTGAAATAATATTAAGCATCTTCTCTGACCACAATGGAATAAAACTAAAAAATCAATAACAAGAGGAATTTTGGAAACTGTACAAATACATGGAAATTAAACAATATGTTCCTGAATGACCAGTAGGTCAATGAAGAGAGTAAGAAGGAAATTGAAAAACTTCTTGAAACAAATGCAAATGGAAATACAACATACCAAAACCTTTGGGATATGGGAAAGTAGTACTAAGAAGTTTATAAGTGCTTAAATTAAAAAAGAGGAAAAACTTCAAATAAATAACATAATGATACTTTTTAATGAATTGAAAAAGCAAGACCAAACTAAACCCAAAGTTGGTAGAAGAAATGAGAGAATAAAGATCAGAGAAGAAATAAATGAAATTGAAACAAATAAAACAATACAAAAGATTAATGAAACAAATCGTTATTTTTTTGAAAAGATAAACAAAATTGACAAACCTTTAGCCAGACTAACAAGAAAAAAATAGAGAACAGTCTGGGAAACATTGTGAGACCCTGTCTCTACAAAAAGTAGAAAAAACTAGCTGACTGTGGTGGCGTGTGTCTGTAGTCCTAGCTACTCGGGAGGCCAAGATGTGAGGATAACTTGAGCCTGAGAGATGGAGTCTGCACTGAACTGTGATCATGTCACTGCATCACATCCTGGGAGACAGAGTGAGACTTTGTCTCAAAAACAAAACAAAAATGGAGAGATGATCCAAATAAATGAAATCAGAGATTTTAAAAGGAGACATTACAACCAGTATGCAGAAATTCAAAAGATCATTAGAGGCTACTATGAGCAACTATATGCCAACAAATTGGAAAACACAGAATAAATGAATAAATTCCTAGACGTATACAACCTACCAAGATTGAACCATGAAGAAACCCAAAACCTGAATAGATCAATAACAATTAACAAGATTGAAGCTGTAGTAAAAAGTCTCCTAGCAAAGACCAGGACCCAATGGCTTCACTGCTGAATTTTACCAAACATTTAAAGAACTTATATCAACTCTACTCAAACTATTCCAAAAAATAGGAGTACTTCCAAACTCATTCTGTGAGGCCAGTAGTATCCTGATACCAAAACTAGACAAGGACGATCAAAAAAAGAAAACTGTAGGCCAATATCCCTGATGAACACTGATGTAAAAATCCTCAACAAAATACTAGCAAACTAAATTCAACAAAACATTAACAAGATCTTCATCATGACCAAGGGGAATTTATCCCAGGGATGCAAAGATGGTACAACATATGCAAATCAATCAATATGATACATCATATCAACAAAATGAAGAATAAAAACCATATGATTGTTTCAATTGATGCTGAAAAAGCATTTAATAAAATTCAACATGCCTTCATGATAAAAAAAAAACCCTAAAGAAACCAGATGTAATAGGAACATACCTCAACACAACAAAAGCCATATATGACAGACCCACAACTAGTTCACACTGAGTAGGAAAAAACTGAAAGCCTTTCCTCTAAAATCTGGAACAAGACAAGGATGCCCACTTTTTTTTTTTTTTTAATTTTTGTTTTACTTTAAGTTCCGGGATACACATGCAGAATGTGCAGGTTATATAGGTATACATGTGCCATGGTGGTTTGCTGCACCTATCAACCCACCAGCTAGGTTTTCAGCCCCGCATGCATTAGCTATTTGTTCTGGTGCTCTCCTTCCCTGCGCCGCCCCCCCTGGACTGGCCCAGTGTGTGTTATTCCCCTCCCAGTGTCCATGTGTTCTCATTGTTCAACTCCACTTATGAATGAAAGCATGTGGTGTTTGCTTTTCTGTTCCTGTGTTAGTTTGCTGAGAATGATGGCTTCCGGCTTCATCCATATCTCTACCAAGGACATGATCTCATTCCTTTTTATGGTAGCATAGTATTCCGTGGTGTATATATAATACATTTTCTTTATCCAGTCTATCATTGATGGAAGGATGCCCACTTTCACCACTGTTATTCAACATAGTACTGCAAATCCTAGCTAGAGCAATCACACAAGGGAAAGAAATAAAGGACCTCCAAATTGGAAAGGAAGATGTTAAATTATCCTTGTTTAAAGATATTATATTTGGAAAACCCTAAAGACTCTACTAAAAACTATTAGAACTAATAAGCAAATTCAGTCTAGTTGCAGGATACAAAATACAAAAGTCAGTGGCATTTCTATATGCCAACAGCAAATAATTTAAAAAAGAAATCAAGAAGGTAATCTCATTTATAATAGCTACAAACAAAATACCTAGGAATAAACTTAACCAGAAAAGTGAAAGATCTCTACAATGAAAACTACAAAAGAAGAAGACACAGAAAATTTGAAAAATATTCTATGTTCATGGATTGGAAGAATCAATATTGTTAAAATGTTCATACCACCCAAAGCAATTTACAGATTCAATGCAATCCTTATCAAAATACCAATGTCATTCTTCACAGAAATAGAAAAAATAATCTTAAATTTTCTATGAAATCACAGAATACCCAAAAGAGCCAAACCATCCTGAGCAAAAAGAATGAAAGTGGAGGAATTTCATTACCTGACTTCAAGTTATACTACAGAGCTATTGTAACCAAAACAGCATGGTATTGGTGTAAAAACAGAACGTATACCAATGGAACGGATCAGAAAACCCAGAAATAAATCCATACATCTACAGTGAGCTCAATTTTGACAATGGTGCCAAGAACATACACTGGGGAGAAAATAGTCTCTTCAATAAATGGTGCTGGGGAAAGTGGATATTCATATGCAGAAGAATGAAACTAGACCCCTATCTCTTACCGTATACAAAAATCAAATAAAAATGGATTAAAGACTTAAATATAATACCTGAATCTATGAAACTACTAAAAGAAAACATTGGGGAAACTCTCCAGGAAATTGGTCTGAGCGAAGATTTCTTGAGTAATAAAAAGCACAGGCTACCAAGGTGAAAATGGACAAATGGGAATATATCAAGTTAAAAGGCTTCTGCACAGCAAAGGAAATAATAAACAAAGTGAAGAGACAATCCACACAATAGGAGAAAATATTTGCAAACTATCCCTCTGACAAGGACTTATTAACCAGACTATATATGAAGCTCAAACAGCTCTATAGGAAAAAAATCTAATAATCTAATTTTTAAAATGGACAAAAGATATGAATAGATATTTCTCAAAAGAAGACATACAAATGGCAAACAGGTATATGAAAAGTTGCTCAACATCATCAGTCATCAGAGAAATGGAAATCAAAACTACAATGAGATATCATCTCACCCTAGTTAGAATGGCTTATATCCAAAAGACAGGCAATAACAGATGCTGGCGAGGATGTGGAGAAAAGGGAACCCTCATATACTGTTGGTGGCAACGTAAATTAGTATAACTGCTGTGGAGAACAAGTCAAAGGTTCCTTAAAAAACTAAAATGGAACTACACTATGATCCAGCAATTCCACTGCTAGGTATATATCCAAAATAAAGGAAATCAGGATATCAAAGGGACATCTGCACTCCCATGCTTACTGCCAGCACCATTCACAGTGGCCAAGATGTGGAAGCAACCTAAGTGTCCATCAATGGACAAATGGATAAAGAAATGTGGTACATATACACATTAGAGTACTACTTAGCCATTAAAAAACAAGGTCCTATCATTTGTAGCAACATGGATGGTCCTTATATTAAGTAAAATAAACCAGGCACAGGAAAGACAAACTTCATATGTTCTTACTCATTTGTGGGAGCTAAAAATTAAAACAACTGAACTCAAGGCGATAGAGAGTAGAAGGTTAGTTACCAGAGGCTGGGATGAGTGGTCAGATGTAAGAGGGGAAGAGGCAATGGTTAATGGGTACACAAATGCAGTTTGAAAGCATGAATAAAATCTAGTATTTGATAGCACAATGGGGTAATTACAGTAAATAATAATTTATTGCATACTTAAAAATAACTGTAAGAGTATAATTGGAATGTTTGTAACACAAAGCAATGATATATGCTTGGGGTGATGGTTACCCCATTTACCCTGATGTGATTATTATACATTGTATGCCTAGATCGAAATATCTCATGTATCCCATAAATATATATACCTATGTACCCATAAACATTTTAAAAAATACCTAAAAGATATAAATAGGCTGGCTCATGCTGTAATCCCATCGCTTTGGAGGATTATTTTAGGCCAGGAGGAGTTTGAGACGAGCCTGGGCAACATAGTGAGACCCAGTCTGTTAAAAAAAAAAAAAAAAAAAAAGACATACAGCATCCAGCTGAAAGCTTGTGTTTCCAAAGCTCCTCAATAGCTAGTTTCCTGGTTTTGTTTCTTTGAAAGTTTCTGACAACTATTCCAATGTTCCCTTTACATGAATAATATTCACTATAAAGAGCTACCATTTATCAAGCACTTACTCAAGTAGATAATAATTGCATTAAGAACTGTCGTTTACACTTTGGGAGGCCAACAGGGGTGGATCACTCGAGGCCAGGAGTTCGAGGCCAGCCTGGCCAACATGGTGAAACCCCATGTCTACTAAAAATACAAAAATTAGCTAAGTGTAGTGGTGCATGCCTGTAGTCCCAGCTACTCAGGAGGCTGATGCAGGAGAATCACTTGAACCCAGAAGCGGAGGTTGCAGGTTGCAGTGAGCTGAGATCACGTTACTGCATTCCAGCCTGGGCAACAGAGGGAGACTCTTTCTCAAAAGAGAAAAACAAAAAGAAAAGAAAGAAAAGAAGAGAAGAGTCTCACTTAGTTTTTAACTTAGACAAGCAGATACAATTATGCCCATTTTACAGATGAGCAAACAGAGCCTCAGAGAAGTTAAAACAGACAAACCTTAATTCACAAGTCAATAAGCAGCAGTTATAGGATTATAAACCAGGTTTGAGTGAATCTGGAGCTCCTGCCTTTAACCATTACAATTTATTGACTTACTAGCTTCTCCACTTTTCTTGTCTTTGTTGTTGTTGTTTTTTGTTTTGTTTTGTTTTTTCGGGACAGGGTCTAGCTCTGTCACCTAGGCTAATGTGCAGTGGCACAATCACAGCTCATGGCTCACTGGATCCTCAACCTCCTGGGTTCAAGTGATCCTCCCACAGCAGCCTCATGAGTAGCTGGGTCTACAGGCCTGCCACTGTGCCCAACTAATTACAAAAACATTTTTTTTTGTAGAGACAGGGCCTCATGATGTTGCCCAGGCTGGTTGCAAACTCCTGGTCTCAAGTGATCCACCCACCTTGGCCTCTCAAAGTGCGGGGATTGCAGCTATGAGCCACTGTGCCTGGCCTGCTCTACTTTTCAATGCCACTTCTTTCTTTCCTCTTCCTCCTCTCCTTTCAATATCCCTTTTCCTACCGCTATACTTTAACTCTAAGCTTTGAAAGCATCTATTTTGGAAACCGCAAAGAAAATAAATCTGTTTGGATGCTCACCACAGACTTGGGGCAAGTCATTAGCATGGGAAGGGGAAGTGGAGAGGAGGGGGCACAGGGAAGTGAGGGGCTAACAGGTCACAGGAACACACATCTGAGTGTGTTTGCTGCACCCCATCATCTTTCCCAGACAGGAGGTGACAGATCCATGGAACAGGCTTCTAGAAGAGGGGAGCTCCCCCTCAGCTTTTCAGCTTCTCATTCCCTGGATTCTTCTGTTTTGACAGTGATGTTTTCCACCCGAAATATTGTCTGGACTGCGGGTCAGCCAAAGGAGGGAGGGAAAGGGGGCCCAAGCCGGAAAGGGGGGTGGGGAGAGGAAGAAGAAGCAAAAAAGAAAAGCAGCTGGAACTCATCTCCTGGGGACCAGCCAAGGAGGCCCAGGCCCTGGGAAATCTGCTTGTCTCCTGCTAAGCAATCCCTCTCTCAGCTTCCTTTTCAGTCTGTGTGACCCCCGACTCAGACCATGTGTGGCAGCTCCCAACAGCAGGCACTGCAGATGTCCCAGTAGAGATGGAGACCCCCACTGGGAGAGGAGACCTGCTTCCAAGCTGTGAGGAGCCAGCTGCCAAAACTTACAGATGTCCTTCCAAGTGTCAATGTTGCAAATCAGAAAAAAAAAAGTCCATGGGTATGCATGACTCCAGCCAGGAGGGCAGTGTGGCCAGCAGATATGTGGATTCTTAGTGACAGAAGGATAATAAAAGTACTGGACTTGATAGAAAGAGGAATTTTAAAACTTCAGTACTCTTATTTCTGCAGGATTCTGGTCTCCAGATTGCTCAGCAGAGGGTAGGCGCCCTTGTGGAGGGAAAGGAACCAGGAAATGAGTTTCACTGAATGAATGTGGGGGAGAGTGAAAGAATTCTCTACGGAGGGTCTTAAAACCATTCCAGGCTTGTTTTAAATTTAGAGAAAATTAGGTCATTCTGCAATCATTTTAGGGCTGTGCATGAGGTCAGGAGAAACTATTTTGGAAAATAGATTATATCATGTCACTTCTCTGCTTAAAACCACTGGGAGCTTCCATTAGAATAATGGAAGCCAGGCACGGCAGCATGCTCCTGATCCGAGCTACTCAGGATGCTGAAGGAGGAGAATCCCTCCCTTGAGCCTAGGAGTTTAAGACCAGCCTGGGCAACATAGCAAGACCGTTTATTTTTTATTTTTATTTTTTTGAAGAGTAAGTCCCAAATGCCCTGCCACAACCTGCAGACATTCCTGGCAGACCCTTGTCTACATTTCCCACCTCATCTCCCATTCAGTAGGCTCCCCACATGCTGGTCTTCTTTTGATCCTGCAAGCTCCAAACTCAGGCTCTTTACTGAACCCCTCAAAGGGAACCTGCTGTTCCCTTTGCCTAGAAAAGTGGTGTTCCTGGCCTCAGCTTACAAAAATGCTTTTCAAACTACAGATCATAACCCATTAGTGGGTGGTGAATTAATTTAGTGGGTCATAACTTACTTTTCTTTTTCTTTCTTTTGTTTCTTTTTTTTTTTTTTTTTTTTTTTTTGAGATGGAGTATTGCTCTTTCACCAGGCTGGAGTGCAGTGGCACCATCTTGGATCACTGCAACCTCTCTCTCCCGGGTTCAAGCCATTCTCCTGCCTCAGCCTCCCAAGTAGCTGGGATTACAAGCATGCACCACCATGCCTAGCTAATTTTTGTATTTTTAGTAGAGATGGGGTTTCACCATGTCAGGCTGGTCTCAAACTCCTGACCTCAAGTGACCTGCCCGCCTCAGCTTCCCAAAGTGCTGGGATTACAGATGTGAGCCACTGCGACTGGCCCATAACTTATTTTTCTAAAAAAAAAAATGTGTACATGTATATTCTGGATACTGTAAAATTAATTTCTTGCTCATGGGTCTTAGTTCATAAATGTTGACAGCCAATGGCTTAGGAGTTGGTGGTGGATAATTCAGGCTTTGTCTTTTGTTTTGAGACAAGGTCTCATACTGTTGTGGAGTTCAGTAGCATGATCTTGGCTCACTGCAACCTTCACCTCCTGAGCTCAAGCAATCCTCCCACCTCAGCCTCCCAAGTAGCTGGGACTATAGGTACATGCCACCACAGCCGGATAATTTTTGTATTTTTTGAAGAGTTGGGGTTTTGCCATGTTACCCAGGCTGGTCTTGAACTCCTGAGCTCAAGCAATCTGTCCACCTTAGCCTCCCAAAGTGCTGGGATTAAAGGCGTGAACCACCACGCAAGGCCTTTTATTATTTTTTTCCCCTAATAGTACAGAGGCACTATTACCAATGTTTGATAGAAGTGAATTGCACCTGGCCTCAAAGATCATTAACCAGCTTAACAAATTTTTGGTGTCCTATGTAGCGGAAGAAAAGAAGTGTGGGAGTTAACAAAATGAGCACAAATTCTTCCCTTCCCTGCTCTCTTGCCCTTGCAGTGTGATTGCAGCTCCACCTATCATGAGATGGACTTTATTTCTCCATCTCTGGAATCTGGGCCTAGCTTGTAACTTACTTTGATCAATGGAACAGGTAGCAAATATGACACAAGCAGAAACTTGAAAAGTCCTAGCACATTAGGGCTTGCCCACTCTTCCTACTCTTGAGAATCCCATAACCACCACCTTATTTATAAGCCTCAGCAAGCCTGCTGGAGAACGAGTGACATGTGGCCGTGTTACCCCACTGCCCTAGCTGACAGCTAGCACCAACCACCAGACATGTGAGTGAGGCCATCCTAGGCTAAGTGCCCTCAGCTGACCCACTGGTAAAGTGCAAACACATGAGCAAGCCCAGCTGGGATCAGCTAGGCCTGGCCCAGATCAGAAGAACCAGCCACTTGACCTGCAGACTTGTGAGTAACAATACATGATTGTTGTTTTAAGCTACAAAGTTTCAGGATGGTTATTGCATCAAAAGCTAACTGATACAAGGAAAATGGGAATGGAAATGGAAGTTAAAACAGGAAATAGATGAAGGCCAGGCACAGTGGCTCACACCTGTAATCCCAGCACTTAGGGAGGCGGAGGTGGGTGGATCACTTGAAGTCAGGAGTTCGAGACCCACCCTGGCCAACATGGCGAAACCCTGTCTCCACTAAAAATATGAAAAATAGCTGGGCATGGTGGTACACACCTATAATCCCAGCTACTCAGGAGGCTGAGGCACGAGAATCACTTGAACCCAGGAGGCAGAAGTTGCAGTGAGCCGAGATCACGCCACTGCACTCCAGCCTGGATGACAGAGCAAGACTGTCTCAAAAAAAAAAAAAAAAAAAAAAAAAGATAAATGAAATAGATGTGAAAACAGAAGTTACAGTGAAATGAGAGGCTGTTGGCAATATTTATCCCTTCTCTTCAGGCCTACAGGGAGGCTGAATTCTTCGTCCTGCAGAACAGTAGGTCCATTCCCGAATCTCAGGGATGGTATTTCAAAGCCCAGCTCAATGTCTAACTTGTAGAATTATCCTCAGTAAATATTTGTTGAATAAATCAATGGCTTGGAGATAATTTCTTCCCTTTGAATTGTAAGATAAAGCTTGGAAATTGGATCGTAGCTTCCAGTCTCCATGTTGTATACATTTGTGATTGATATAGTTTGGATATTTGTCCCCCCAAATCTCATGTTGAAATGCAATCCCCAGTGTTAGATGTGGGGCCTGATGGGAGGTGTTTGGGTCATGAAGGTAGATCCTGCATGGCTTGTCCTTGCAATAGTGAGTTCTCAGGAGATCTGGTTATGTAAAAGTGTGGCACCTCCCCCCATCTCACTCCCACACTCACCATGTGACACACCCATTTCTGCTTCACCTTCTCCCATGAGTAAATGCTCCCTGAGGCCTCCCCCGAAGCTGAGCAGATGCTGGTACCATGCTTGTACAGCCTGCAGAAATTGAGCCAATTAAACCTCTTTTCCTTGTAAATTACCCAGCCTCAGGTATTTCTTTCTAGCAATGCAAGAATGGCCTAACACAGTGGTATCAATAGGAGCATGGCTATGTATGGGATGCATGATTAAAAGTTCCACAGCAGGCACTACTGTTTAGTCAACCCAATACCCTTTCCTAAACTCCTATTTCCTTGTCATGTTTTACTACAGAGGCTTGGAAAAGCTAAATATTCCATTTTCCAGACTCCCTTGCAGCTAACAATGGCCAAATGACAAAGATCAATGAGATATAAATGAAAGTCTGCTGGAATGTTGCTGGAAAAAAATTTGCTTTTCTAATAAAAGCAGCTCTGGGGCTGGGCATGGTAGCTCACACCGGTAATCCCAGTGCTTTGGGAGGCAGAAGGAGGAGGATCAATTAAGGCCAGGAGTTTGAGACCAGCTTGTGCAACATAGTGAGTCCCCCATCTTTATAAATAAAAAAAAATTAGCCAGGTGCATGGTACACACCTTATACTTCTGGCTACTTGGGAAGCTGAGACAGGAGGATCACTTGAGCCCAGGAGTTTGAAATTGCAATGAGCTATGATTGCTTCATTGCACTTCAGCCTGGGTGACAGAGTAAAACTCTGTCAAAAGAAAAGAAAAGAAAAAAAGAGAAGAGAGAAAAGACAGTCTGGTTGGCATTGCCTACACTGCTCCTTTTCTACCTACTTTGAATGAAGATGTGATGCCTATAACTGTTTGGATCAGCAGCAGCCATCTTTTGATGATAAGGGAAAGTCCATAAAAATCACGGAGAACTTGGCTTTGATCATTGGGAATTTTGCAAAGTCTGCCTGTGTCACATTTGCTGATTTCCCAATGGCTCAGAGTTAATATAGCAGAGGACCAAAGAAGGGTGTCAATACCAGGAAATGTGATTCACTGGAGCCATTAATATAACAATATACCACTACCTTCCTCAAGACACTTTATTTCCATCTGTTGAAAAATTGCTGTAGTATCCTCTTTTTATTAGAATAAGACATTGGACTTATCTGCCAAAAATTGTAACAAATACACAAATCTATGATGTCTAAAATGTGAACAGTACCTTCTTAGATGTCATTGTGGTGCAGTGCACAGCCTGCACAACCATACCTAGTGGCTGTAGTAAATCTTATCAGCCTACTTTAATTATGTGTTGAGGACTGGGTTCAAGTTTTATGTCTCTTTGGTGCTTCACACTTAATACCATGCCTACCATCTTATAAAAATGTGTCTTCTGTCACTTTCTATAAATTTCATTTATCTATAACAGAGCCCCTCTGAACAGTATTTATTATAGCGAGATCTCCAGACCACCTGCATAAAAATCACCTAAAGAACTTGATAAATGCAGATTCCTGCGCCCCACCCCAGACTTACTGGCCTAAAAGGTAAAGCTTCAATTTCTTAGCATGGTATCTGACATGGTTTGGCTCTGTGTCCCCACCCAAATCTCATCTCGAATTGTAATACCTACGTGTCAAGGGAGGGACCTGGTGGGAAGTGATTGGATCATGGAGGCAGTTTCCCCCATGCTGTTCTCCTGATAGTGAGTTCTGATGAGATCTGAGGGTTTTATAAGTGCTGGTTTCCCCTGCTCTTCTCTCTTTCCTGCTGCCTTGTGAAAAAGGTACTTGCTTCTCCTTTGCCTTCTGCCATGTTTGTAAGTTTCCTGAGGCCTCCCCAGCTATGCAGAGGCCTGACTCATTAACTGTGAGTCAATCAAACCTCTTTCCTTTATAAATTACCCAGTCTCAGGTATTTCATTATAGCAGTGTGAAAACAGACTAATACACTGTATTAGTGCTGCTATAACAAAAATGCTGTAGACTGAGTAACTGATAAACAGAAATTTATAGCTCACAGTTCTGAGGGCTGGAAAGTCCAAGATCAAGGTGGAAGCAGATTTGGTGTCTGGTAAGGGTTTGTTCTCTGCCTTATGGATAGTGCCTGGTTGCTACATCCTCACATGGTGGAAGGGGTAAATGAGCTGCCTTCAGCTTCTTTTATAAAGGCACTCATCCCATTCATGAGAACTGAGCCTGACTTTCCAAAAGGCTGCCTGTTAATAGTCTCACATTGGGGATTGTTTCAACATAGGAATTTGGGGAGACACATTCAGAACTTTGCCTTCATCTTGGTCTTTCCACTGCCCCCAGCATTCTCCCAGACAAATGCACATCCTGCACGTACACACAGATGTGCTCAGCAAACTTCAAATATGCTAGACACTTACCTTGGGGCCTGAACTCTCACAATTCCTCCTTGGAATAACTCCACCTCCTCCTACTTGTCTAGTCTGGTGAAATTTCTCTTATCCTTCAAGGCTCAGCTTAAAGGCCAGCTTCTCTGAAAAACCATTCCTATTGCCTCTTCCCCTGATTGGAGTCTGCTCTCCTGAGCTTTTCTTGCTACTTAACAGTGCTACTCCAAATGTACCAGTAAGTCTATAATTATTTTTCTTACATTTTATTTGTTACAGCTTCACATTTAGTAAGTCTTAATAAATGTTTTTCAATGAAGTCAACTGCTTTAAAACAATTATAATATTTTTAACATTAAAAAAACATAGTTTAATAATAAAATGGGTCTCGCTAGCCCAGCACAGTGTCTCATGCCTGTAACATTTTGGGAAGCTGAGGCAGGAGGATTGCTTGAGTCCTGGAGTTTGAGACTAGCCTGGCCAACATATGGAGACCCTGTCTCAAAAAAAAAAAAAAAAAAAAATTAGCCAGGCATGGTGGCACAAAACTGTGGTCTCAGCTACCCAGGAGGCTGAGGCTGCAATGAGCCGTGATTATGCTGCTGCATTCCAACTTGAGCAGCAGAGAGAGACACTGTCTCAAAATCATCAACATCTGGGTCCCATATCTCAGATTGTGCTAAACAAACCTCAAACACACACACAAACATACCCCCAGAAAGCCAGACAAAAATTTTCTTTAGGAAATACTGGTAAAGGTTGTTCTCTCAACTTATAAAGAGAAATTAATTCAGAACATTTTATTTTGAGATGGAGCCTCACTGTTGCCCAGGCTGCAGTGCAGTGGCACAATCTCTACTCACTGCAACCTCCACCTCCTGGGTTCAAGCGATTCTCCTGCGTCAGCCTCCTGAGTAGTTGGGATTACAGGTGTGCACCACTACACCTGGCTAATTCTTTTGGATTTTTTTTTTTTTTTTTCAGTAGAGATAGGGTTTCTCCACGTTGGCCAGGCTATTCTCAAACTGTTGCCCTCAATCGATCCGCCCACCTCGGCCTCCCAAAGTGCTGGGATTACAGGAGTGAGCCACAGCACCCAGCCCAGAACATTTTATACTTAATGCTAGTATTTAGAGTAAATTTAGATTCAAGAGCATCTTACTTATATTTTATTTTTGTTATGGAAATGTCTAACATACATGAAAGTAAAGAGTCCAGCACAATGAGTCCTGAGTACCTATCACTCAGCTCCAACAATTGGATCTGCTGTTCTTTCAAATGATGCTAATTCTAAAACACTTTTATTCATTTAAAAACAGAGTTAAAAATCAATTAATTTAAAAACACCCTCGTGTGTGGTGTTGGAAAACCAGTCATGGTTTTAAAAGAATAACGTTATTAACAATCACCATCTGGTCATCAGTGGACACCTGAAGGCGGAAAGCCACCGTTTTCAACTGAGTGCCCTACTGGGGGAGAGGGGGTCTCAGACTGCCCAGGCAGGGGAGAGGACTGGCAATAGAGGAATCAGTACTCTGCCCTGCTCTCAAATTCCCCAGTAGCTAGTTGAGCCGAGATAAGAAGAGCAATATGTGGGCCACAAGGTTCTTCAAGGGGAAATAGACATCAGAGGTTTTCACTGGGGTCCCAAATTCACAAGAAGCTTCATATTTAGACTTACATGACATCTTTAGTTACATTGTTTTGTGAGTGTGTGTTAAGGGACAATTTTTTAGTGTAAACACCTAAGATATTCTACAGTTTGTGTGACTTTTTGGCATTTATCAAATTTTTTTTTTTAAAAGCGGTTCCAGGATCCTCGGTAAAAAGCAGCAGCTTGAGGTGCTCTTGACCGCTAGAAGACTCTGATAGAGGTTAGGTTAAAAAACAAGCAGCACTTTTCAATTTTGTCCAAGATTTTCTTCACTACTAGCTCCTGGCTGAAGCCGATTGAAATAGTGTCAAGGATAAAATTGGGTTCAAGAGTGGCAAAAATGGAAAAAGAAAAAAAAAAAAGACCCAGAAGCCAATTAAATAAGATGGCTGGAGAGGCAGGAAGGGAAGCAAAAAGGAAAAAATAAGAGATAGAGATGGGGTGGAACACACTGAAAAGAGACGTGGCCGAGAGGAGAGCAGCAGTGTTCTCTTGGGGTCCACAAAAGAAGTCTGGACTTAATTTAATCCAAGTGCTTTCGGCTTTCTTAGAAAGCAGGAAGCCAAGGCACAAAAATTCAGGATCTTGATAATTAAATTTTTTTAAACTGGAAAGCAAATACCAGGATTTTCCCTAGAGACACACTCACCACAGGACACATGGGCGAGGGAGAGCCTGAATTGCTGTTTCTTATATAAACATTAAAACCCAAGGCTTTCCATCTCTCCCCACCCCTCACCCCCAACCCCTGACTGGTAGCTGTGAGAGTCCTCAATGAGACTCCTAGAAGGGCTTCCCACCGTCTGGGACTACTCTGCTTCTTTGTAAGGGGGAAAACAATGAGAGGAATTCAGGGTTCCCTACTAGGCTGGCGCTGACCCGTGATGGGGAAGCAGCCTCTTGGTGAAGAAAGGAGGAAGAAAGAAGAATTGCTGACTTGATTCCCCTCCCTTCCAAGGAACCCGGGAGGAGGGCATTGAGGAGTTGGTGGCGTCCTGGAGAAAGGGTGGCCTTTGTGAAAAGTGCAGGCTCCACTGGATGCTTGGAATGACTGCTCCTGCCACCCTTTCTAAGGTCTCCTGCAGGAGGAGGGAGGAGCGCAGTGAGAGTGGGATGAGGACTTGCTTCATCACATAAAGAAGGCTGGTGAACCAGTGACCACTGGGTGAAGAAAGAGAACTAGGGTCTGGAGAAGAGCCAATCGAGAAAGCCTGTGGGGCGGCTCGTTAATGAGCTCATCCATCCAGGCAGGTTAAATGGCAGGCAACTGGGTTGCCCAGGAAGCAGTTCGCACAGCTGAAGTTTAGAGACTAAACAATATGCAATCACGATAATTTCCTCTGCCTGTGACTCATCTCGGAGGGTGTCCAGGTGATGGTGCAAAGATAGACTGACAAAGAAGGCCTTTCTTTTCTAGTAGCAAATGCAGAGAGAGCAGGAGCAATATTAAGTCAGGAATGCATTTCTCAGAAATCTAAAAAAAAGTGTTTTGTCACTTTATTGATAACATTTCAAAAATTTTTGATCTGCACTGCCTAGTTACTTTGATTTTAGGTAGCGCAAAGCTCTCTGTAATACCTAATAAACACACGCTTCCTCCTGCACCCCACTTAGGGAGAAAACAAAATGTTGGGCTTTTACAGCCTGACAAGTTTATGTAACAAGCGGCATCCTTTTTGCTGTTTATGCATGAAGGGAAGCCATGGGGAAAATGGCTGAAGTGTGGAATTCCAAGATTTTAATAAATATCAAACACAAGAAAAACTCTCTACTTGGTTGGGATGAATCGTGTTCTTTGCCAACTGCCTGTTAAACATTTTGATTCCATCTCAGAGAGGAGAGGAGGGAGGCAAGAAGGAGGAAAGAAACATCTTCAGGGTGCTCTTAGCAATGCATTCCTGCTTCCTGGCCCATGGCCTCTTTTCTCCTTAGAACTGTTTTTATATTTGTTGGAGAACAAAGCCTTTTTCAACATTCCTTAGCTTACAGATGGGTAATGAGGCAAGAAGGAGGTGAAGTATCCTCACCGGCACCCAATATGAACCCAGTTCTCAAGTCCACTTATTTTTTTAAACCTCACTGTCTCTGCGGTAGGGTTAATTCTCCTCCCGCCCCCTCTCTCAGGCCACTTCCCCTCCCCTCCCTGTGTATTTGCAGTCACAGAGCTCATCTCAGAGGGGAGAGGAGAGGAGCTATTTGATCCTGGCCTCATGTCCATCAAGGGCCTCACATATGGCCTTTAGGCCTTATCTCCAGATGAGCTTATGCAGGCAGTCATCACAGTTGCGTGCGTGTAAAGAACACCGGTAATCAAGTCGGACCTTTAAAATACAGCACAATCACAACTTTTTGTAGCTGTTTGGCATGTCTTTATTTAAAAAATACATTTAGGGCTTCAAAAGAAGTGGCTCAGGCCCCTTTCACCCGAGAAGCCTTTCGTGCACTGTTAGCAAACTCACCCAAGTGAAGAGGGACCTTTCTTTGCTACACAGCGTCCTCCATGGTGAGCTGGAGGGAAGCGTTCTCAGCAGAGAGGGTCGCCCTCACCAAGAAGTCAAAGGGAAGAGGACGGAATCTATCTTGTAGGGACGCCCTTGGTCTTCAGAAGGAACACTTTTTCTGTTTCACAGCGATCTGCGGAATGTGTGGGTTCCCTGAAGAGGTGGACGGAACCCTGGGGTCGTGCGTTTTCTCAGCCCTGGGCCCCTAGCAGAACTCGATCCTTCCAGAGCTCAGGGCCAGAAATGTTGCGATTCTCAACACTTTCCCCTTCTGAGAGGAGCCGCCCGGCAGATGCTCATCATTAAGAGGCAACGTAATTAACAACGAATGTTTCCCCTTGGCGCTAATGAGAACACCCTGGGGAACTGCCAAGTCTGGTAGGGGAATCGCAGCCGGGGGTGTCTGGGGGAAGCCAGCGTGGGCGGCCGCGCTGGGCCTGGGATTGCTTTTAGGCGCAGCAGCAAGGAGGGCGAAGGCGAGTGGAACAGAGGTCAGAGACCTTGCTAAGCTGCTGGCCTTTTCATGTTTCAGACCCTGAGAGTAAGCTGAGAGAATGGATGGAGTCAAGGCTGGGACAGGCTGTTGGCTACTGCCGGTGGGAGGGGATCTGGGCGGGATCTGGGCGGGAGACTGAGACTGGGCGGAAAGGAGGGAGACAGACCACTCCCTCTAGGCGCTGAGGACCGACACCCGCTTGATTTGTCAGTGCCGCCAACAGCCCTCCTCCTGTTGTCAGCAAGGACAGTCGTTAGGGCCTGCTGAGGGCCAGGCACAGTGCAGGGGCGAGCGCCCAAAGGTAGGGATCAGCCGCTGGTCTCTGTGCCCAGGCGTTCAAGGCCTGGGAGGAGACAGGCTTTGAAGACTTATAAAACAGTTGTGGGTGCTAATTTAGACATACTCCAGACATTCACAGGGCAGTCCCGACCAGAGGAGTTTAAGTCAGTGTTGTTACAATGCTTTATTTAATTACTATTATTTTTGGAAGGCTGTGTGCACCTGGAGGAGGCCAGGGGCTGTGTCTGTTTTGTTCACTGCTCTATCACTCCCACCTGGGATAACTCTTGGCAAATATGATGACAGCACCCATTGACCAGGTGCTTAAGATATATAAGGTTGGTGCAAAGTATTTATATGGTGCACCATATAAATACTTTACATGTGGCAGTCATCTGATCCTCAGCATAGCCTCGAGAGAGATTAGCCCCATTTTACAGATTATCAAACTAAGGCAAAGGATAATAGTGAATCTGGGTCCGAATGTAGTCCGTCTGGCTACAAAACCTGTGTTTTAAAATCATAGGCATAAATTGACTCAGAACTTGAAGAATGACTAGGAGACCAGGAGGGTTGGGTCGGGGAGAATTTTTGCTTTTATTTTCATAGTTTTGCTTCTCAGGTGTTGAGAGTAGTGCACCCTAAAAGTCCCACTCATGTTTTGGTTGCCTGTGCTTGAGGGATATTGCTCAAGAAACCTTTGCCCCGTCCAATGTTCTGGAGCATTTTCCCATTGTTTTCTTGTAGTAGTTTCATAGTTCGAGGTCTTATATGTAAGTATTTAATCCATTTTGATTTTATTTTTGTATATAGTGACATGGGGTCTAGTTTCATTCTTCTGCATATGGATATCCAGTTTCCCCAGCACCATTTATTGAAGAGATTGTCCTTTCCCCAATGTATGTTCTTGGCACCTTTGTTGAAAATGAGTTCGCTGTAGATGTATGAATTTGTTTCTGGGTTCTCCATTCTGTTCCATTGGTCTATGGGTCTGTTTTCATGCCAATACTGTGCTGTTTTGGTTATAATAACTGTGTAGCACAATTTGAAGTCAGGTAATGTTCCTCCAGTTTCATTCTTTTTGTTCAGAATGGCTTTGGCTCTTTTGGATCTTTTGTGGTTGCATATACATTTTGGAATTTTTTTTTCTATTTCTATGAAGAATGTCAATGGTATTTTGATAGAGATTGCAGTGACTCCCTAGAGTGTTTTGGGTAGTATGGACATTTTAACAATATTGATCTAGTCCATGAACATGGAATATCTTTCAATTTTTTTGTGTCCTCTTCAATTTCTTGCATCAGTGTTTTATAGTTTTCATCATAGAGATGTTTCTTTTTTTGATTAATTGCTATTTTTTGTGTACCTATTGTGAGATTACTTTCTTGATTTCTTTTTCAGATAGTTCAGTGTTGACATATGGAAATGCTACTGATTTGTGTAGATTTTGTATCCTTCAACTTGACTGAATTTATCAGCTCTAATAGTTTTTTGGTGGAGTCTTTAGGTTTTTCAAAATATAAGATTTTATCACCAGCAAATAAGGATAATATGACTTCTTTCTATTTGGATGCTCTTTTGTCTGTCTTTCTTCCTTCCCTCCTTCCCTCCTTCCTTCCTTTCTTTGCTCTTTTCTGCCACTCATGTTTTATATTCACTGAGGTTCAACAGGTTTTGGCCCAATTGCCTGTCTCAATTCTGAAGTAAGCGTCTCAGGCACTATTGTTCATGATGCAGAGAGGCAATGAGTGAACACAAAGGGGAAAACTTGGTTCTATCCCTGTACAGAATTATATACAGTGTGAAAGCTAAGAGGTGGGGCCATATGCAGTTGGGCAAATGTAAACCAAGTAAAGTTTATTTTTGCTGCCCTGTGGAATTGTACATTCTCTCATCTAGGTCTTTTTAATCTCTTAGATACCTAGCTGCTTTCTTTTTGTCTAGACCTGTACGGTAATTAGGAAAAGAACTGTAACTCAAGCACAGTAGGTGCAAATAGCTAATATTTGTAACTTCAACAAGCATTTAATGAGCTTACCCTTGTTAAATCAAACTAAAATCTGGCCTGAGAGAGTCTCTGTACTTACATAGTTGAGTCCTTATGGATAAACCGTAAGCTACCTTGGTAGGTAGACAAACTATGAACCTGATTTAGGAGTACGTAATAAGAACTGAGTCTTAGCCAATCCTGAGGCAGAAGAATAGGGTCCACTCACAGGCGGCCAACTGTTCAAACTGTGTCCAAATAAGGCAAAGGCTGAGCTGTAACCAGTCTGGCTGTTTCTGTACCTCACTTCCGTTTTCTATATGTCACCTTCCTTTTTCTGTCCATAAATTTATTCTGGCCACGTTGCATTGCTCAAGTTGCTCCAAATCTGTAATTCTGAGGGCTGTCCAGTTTGTGAATTTTTTTTTTCTTGCTTCGTTTTTACAATGGGAAAGAGGAGAGAAGAGTATAGATTTTTAAAAAGGAAATAGGAAACTTATGTCTTTTAAGACCTTTTAGTGATTAGAAGAGAGCATATATATGAATAACTGGGTTCTAAATCTTGGATATTTTGAGATCATAAGTCAGGCCTTTTCTCTAAATTCTTTTCCTCCCCCTATCTAAGGCAAGGGATCTGGCTGAATGGGGAAACTAGGAGGGGGCTGCAACCCTTTATGGCTTTTATGTTTAAAAGTCCAAATTCTTAGGCAAAGGAAATTCCCTAGGACAGATGATCCCTCTTAGAAGAACAGAGGAGAAGAGCTAGTGCTTCCTAACCCCCTGGAATCTACCAGTTTCTGGAAACAGAGGGGGCTCCACTGGCCTGCTGGCTTGCATGAATAAGTAGTAAGTGCTCAGATTAGAAATGTTTGTGTGTGGTTCAGGAGTGGGTGGTCACAAAATTTACTGGGCAAGCCAGGATACATTTGACAGTGAAAGGGGGCACTATTAATAATTACACTGCAACAGTAAGCGTGGACTAGTACCGTCCCAGGCAGACTGGCATATACAGCAGAATGAAACATAGGCAGCTTCAGAAACTATTAGAATGCCCTAAGCAGGGTGCAGAAGTACCAAACCACTGGGCCTGAAGGACCATGCACATAAGAGTGATGGGTGGATAGCCCAGTGTAACCTGGGCGATAATTAATTGATGACTCCTGGAGCTCTCTCCTTTCTCTCAGGCAATAACATGATTACTGTTTATTCATTAAACATGGAAAGGATAAAGGAGGGAAGGAGCAACTAGACTGTAATAAACTGTAAGCCTCGAAAGGGCAGGGATTATGTCCACTTTGTCCATCTACTTCTAGCAGAGGGATTTCAAAGTAAAACCCAATAACTATTGAATGAATGAACGAGGTAAATCTGTATCCTAGGAATAATGGTGGTACTAATAACAGATATACAGGGTTTAGGAGGGAAGAGAGTTTTGGTTTTGAAAATATCGACCTTGACCAGGAGCTGTGGGTCATGCCTGTAATCCCAGCACTTTGGGAGGCCAAGATGGGAGGATCACTTGAGGCCAGGAGTTGGAGGCCAGCCTGGGCATCATAGCAAGAGCCCATCTCTACAAAAAATAAAATAATTAGCTGGATGTAGTGGCACACACCTGTTGTCCTGGCTGCTCAGGAGGCTGGAGCAGGAGGATTGCTTAAGCCCAGGAGTTTGAGGCTGCGGTGAGCTACAATTACAAGACTGCACTCCCGCCTGGGCAACAGATCCAGACCCTGTTTCCAAAAAAAAAAAAGGGAATACTGGCTTTGAGGTGGCAGTGATATAGTTCCAAGGAACTATCTACAAATCATGTGGACATGTGCAACTGTAGCAAGGGAAGTGAATGCTTGGGAGTCTGATGCATGTTAATAGTGACTGCTGGTCACTTAGGGAGAGAAAAGAATAAGACCGAGTTCTAGGGGACTGGAGGAAAATAATCCAAGGGAGGCAATAAGGAATTATCAAACTACTGTATTTGAATTTCAACAAGGGTCAAAGTTTAAGTTAAAGGAATGACTCTTTGAGGATAGAATTGAACTCACAGAGAAGGTGGGATAGGAGGGAATGGGTGAGAATGGACCGCTCAGTAGGTAAACGTTATTCACTGGGGCAGGCTGTTAATTAGTCCCAGTATCGATTTTTTCTTCCTTCATTTAGTAATAGAGGCCCTACACCATCACTGAGTTTTTTTTCCTCAACAATTTATTTTGAAAATGTTCAAACAACAAAAATACAAGAATTTTACAATAAAAATAAATATACCCACCATCTAGATTCTACCATTAACATTTTCTGGCCGGGCGCAGTGACTCACGCCTGTAATCCCAGCACTTTGGGAGGCCGAGGCCGGCGGATCACGAGGTCAAGAGATCGAGACCATCCTGGCTTACATGGTGAAACCCCGTCTCTACTAAAAATACAAAAAATTAGCTGGGCGTGATGGTGGGCACCTGTAGTCCCAGCTACTCAGGAGGCTGAGGCAGGAGAATGGCGTGAACCCAGAGGCAGAGCTTAAAGTGAGCCGAGATGGCGCCACTGCACTCCAGCCTGGGCGACAGAGTGAGACTCTGTCTCAAAAAAGGCAAACATAAAAAAACACACAAAAAAATGTTATGGTTCTTGTTTGAGCACTGATCTAACTATCCATTTTAAATGTTGACATATTTCAAAAAAAATTGCAATCACTTTTAAATTCTTCTGCATTACCTGTCATTACCCAGAGTTCAATATTTGTTTAGTTCTTCTTTTGTTATAAAATTTAAATTCAATAAAATGCACAAATCTTAAGTATGTGCACTGAATTTCCCCAAATAATAATAAGCATTTTATTATAAATATAATAATATCTATATCTATTATAATATATAATAAACATTTTATTACAAATTTTTGAAATATACATCATACTTAAAAGAATTTCATAATGAGCCCCTGTATACCTACCACCTAATTTTACCTTAACAGTTTATTATACTTGCTTTCTCAATCTATCCACTCATCTGCTTCTCTCTCAACCTAATTTTTGAGGCATTTCAAATATCTTATTTCTCTCAAATGCTTCAACATGGGTATCAATCAGAGATAAATTTATATTTACAATTTTCTTTCATTTGATGCAAAATTTACATGCAGGAAAATATACAAACTTTAAGTGTACATTCACTGAATTTTAACACACACATACACCCATGTAACTTGAGCCTCAGTGAAGTTCTAGAACATTACCATCACCCCAGAAAGTTCCCTTTTGCTCCTTCTCACTCAATCCCTGCCCTACTTGCCCCAGAGTTTTAATGTTTCTACCATAGATTTCATTTGCTAATGGAATAATACAGTATATGTACACTCTTTTGTAAAAGACTTTTTTCACTCAGCATAATATTTTTGAGATTCATTCATGTGGTTGCTTTTATCAATAGTTCATGTCTTTTTATTACTGAGTAGTATTTCATTGTGTGAATATACCAAGTTGTCTGTCTTATTGGTGGATATACCTGGGCTGTTTCCAATTTGGGGATATAATGAGTAAAGCTGCCATGAATGTTCTTATACATGTCTTGTTGTGGATGTATGTTTTCATTTCTCATGAGTAAATACCTGGGATTGGATTGCTGGGTTATAAGGGTAGGAATATAGGTTAAGATTTGTAAGGAACTGCCAGATATTTTCCCCAAAATGTTTCTAACTCTTACACTCCCATCAACAGGGTATTAGAGTTCTTGTTGCTCTACGCTTACCAACATTTGGAATTGTCAGTCTTTTAATTTTGGCCATTGTGGTGGCTATGCAGTCATAACCCATTATGTTTTAAATTTGCATTTCCCTGATGATTAATCATGGTAAGCACTTGCCTGTTAATTGCCTATTCATGTGATGACTTGCCTATTAATTGTCTCAATAATAGCCTTTTGTTGTGTAGAAGTTTTAAATTTTGATGCAGTTTATTTATGTTTCTGGCTTTCTGTGACCAGTGTCACAAAACTTTGCCTTTCCCTAAGTCACAGAGATATTCTATGTTTGCCTCTAAAAGCTTTATGATTATAGCTTTTATGTTTAGATCTATGATTTGATGGGGTTCAAGACACACTACCCTAACAACTTGATATTTGAGGAAAGAACAGAAGCAAGAAGGTCATTCTTTGAACTTCTCCTGCCCTTCTTCCCTGACCCAGGCCATAAAAGAGTTGACCTTCCCTTGAAGTAGGCCATATGACCCTTATGTGAACTTTGAAGACCCAGAGATGTCCAGAAGAATGTGAACAAACAGGCCTTGCTAAATTCTCCCCAGTTTATTACCATTAAATCCTATCCCTTTTGTCCAGTTTTGCTTCTCAACTCTCCACTTCATCAAACTTAGCATAGAAACATAGTTTTTCCTGTTTCTTTGGGTCTTCGTTTCTGAAGGCTCCTGTGTCAAATACATTTGTATGCTTTTCTCTTGTTAGCCTGTCTTTTGTTATAGGTTCCTCAGCTGTGAATCTGGTGATGGGTGAGACAGATTCATTTACAGTTAACTTTTGTGTGTGGTGTGAGGAGGGACCCAGTTTATTTTTTTCCAATATGAACATCAGATTATTACAGTTTTATTTGTTGAACGGACCTTCTTCCCTATTTGTTTTGGTGCCTCTTTTGAAAAATCAAATGGCCCTGTAAGTGCCATCCTATTTCTGGGCTGTATTCTGTTCCATAAATCTGTATCTTGATCCTTAAGCCAGTAGCACACTTTCTTGATTAATCTTTATGGTAAGTCTTGCAGTCAGGTAATATACATACTTCAAATTTGTTGTTATTTTTCAAAATGCCTTAGCTATCCTAGAGTCTTTGAAAATCCATATAATTTTTATAAGAAGCTTGTCAATTAAAAAAGACTTTGGGATTATTATCACTGGATTACATTGAATCTATGATCAGTTTGGGTAGAATTGGCATGTTTCCATTTATTTTAAATGCCTTAGTTTCTCTCAATAATGTTTTATAGTTATCAGTAGAGTAGTCTTGCATGTCTTTGACTACATTTGTTCCTGAATATTTTATTTTATTTTTGAGATGGAGTCTCGCTCTGTCACCCAGGTGGGAGTGCAGTGATGCAGTCTTGGCTCATTGCAACCTCTGTCTCCTGGGTTCAAGCAATTCTTCTGCCTTAGCCTCCTGAGTAGCTGGAATAACAGGTGCCCACCACCGTGCCCAGCTAATTTTTATATTTTTAGTAGAGATGCAGTTTCACCATGTTGTCCAGGCTAATCTCGAACTCCTGATCTCAGTTGATCTGCCTGCTTCAGGCTCTCAAAGTGCTGGGATTATAGGCATGAGCCACCGTGCCCAGCCCTGAATATTTTATTTTATAATACAATTATAAATTAAAGTTCTGGTTAGTTTTCAGTTGTTTGCTGCTAGTATACAGGAATACAATTGTTTTTGTATATTTACCTTATATCTTGAAACCCTGTTAAATTCACTTATTAGTTCTAACAGTTGTTTTAGATTGCCTGAGACTTTTTTGTAAACAATTACATCATATGCAAATAGAGATAATTTTACTTCTTCCTTTGCAAGTTTTTGTCTTTTATTCTTTTTGCCTTATGGCAAAGGCTAGGACCTCCACTACAATGTAAAATAGAGGTAGTTGCAGTGGATATCCTTGCCTTGATCCCAATTTTAGGGGGAACTTTCAATATTTCACTATTAAGTATAACATTAGCTATAGATGTTTGGGTTAATTGTATTTTTTTGAGGAAGTGTCCATTTCCTCTACATTGTTGAAATTTTTTTGCATAAAGTTTATAATATTCTCTTGTTAGATCCTTCCTGACATAGGTAATTTATATTCTCATTTTTTTCCTGGATTAAATTGGGGAATTATCAGTTCTGTTGACTTTTGCTTTTATTAATTTCCTCAGTTATTTTTGTCCTTTGTTGAGTTTTGCTCTTGCCTTTATTATTTTCTTCTTCCTCCTTAGTTTTGGTTTGCATTGCTCTTTCTCTAGCTTTATTTAAAAAAAAAAAAGAAACAGAGTCAGACTTGCTCAGCCTTGCTAGTAGCTAGGACTACAGGTGCATACCACCATGCCCAGCTGATTTTTTTATTTAAAAAAATTTTTTGTAGAGATGAGATCTTGCTATGCTACCCAGGCTAGTCTCAAATTCCTGTGCTCAAGCAATCCTTTCGCCTTGGCCTCCCAAAGTGCTAGGATTACAGGCGTGAGCCATCGTGCCCAGCTCAAGCTTTTAAAGTAGAACCATAGCTATTGATTTTAGTCTATTCTTCTTTTCTAATATAAGCATTTTCCACCATAGATTGTATTTGCAAATAGAATAATAATATATATATATACACTATTAATTTCCCTCTATTCACTTCCTTCAATATATCCCACAATTTCTTGACGTATTTCATTATTACTCAGTTTAAAATATTTTCTAATTTTTCTTATGATCTCCTCTTTGGTTTGGGTACAGTATAAAAGCATTTTAATTTCCAAATATTTGGGATTTTCCTACATATCTTATTGTTACTTCTAATTTCAGTGTCAGGGAACATAATCTGTGTGGTTTTAATCCTTTTAATTTTATTGAGACTTGTTTTATGGGCATGTATATGGTCTATCTTGGTGCGTGTATCATGTGTGATTGAAAAATTTGTATTCTTCACTTATTAGGTTTAATGTTCTAAAATATCAGTTAGGTCAAGATAATTGACCTTGTTCCAATCATCTGTGTGCTTACTGAGACTTTTTGGCCTAGTTTTTACTATTTTTAAAAAATCTTACTTAAAGTTCCAAGATACGTGTGCAGAATGTGCAGGTTTGTTACATAGGTAAACATGTGCCATGGTGGTTTGCTGAACCTATCAACCTGCCATCTAGGTAGTAAGCCCCACATGCATTAGGTATTTATCCTATTAATTGATTAGGAAGAGATATTAAGATCATAAATTTATATTCTCTCTTTAATTTTGTCAATTGTGTTATGTATTTTGAAGCTTTGTAAATAGATATGTATTATATTTTTTGATGAACTGACACTTTTATCACTATGAAATTGCCCTCTTTATCTGTGGTAAAACTTTTAGTCTTGTATGTATTTTATCTGATATTAATATAGCCACGTTAGTTTTATGGTTACTGATTGCATGGTACTGACTGCATATCATTTTTCATCTAATTACCTTTAATATATTACTTTCTAAATATTTAAGTGTATCTTGAAAATAAAGTTGGGTCTTGGCTTTATAGTTTATTTGGACAATTACTACCTTTAAATTGGAATGTTTAGCTCACTAAAATGTAGTGCAGTTACTGATAATGTTGAGTTTAGGGTTAAAGTATTAATGTTTTCTGTTTGTCTCCTTTGTTCTTTGTTTCTCTGTTCTTCCTTTCCTGTTCTCTTTTGAAGTCAGTATTTTTTTAAATTTCTTTTTTTTTTTTTTTTTTTTTGGGATGGAGTCTTGCTCTGTCACCCAGGCTGGAGTGCAATGGTGCAATCTCAGCTTACTGCAACCTCTGCCTCCCAGCTTCAAGTGATTCTCCTGCCTCAGCCTCCAGAATAGCTTGTATTACAGGCATGCAACCATGCCCAGCTTATTTATTTATTCATTTTTTTTCAGTAGAGATGGAGTTTCATCATGTTGGCTAGGGTGGTCTCCAACTCCTGACCTCAAGTGATCTGCCCACCTCGGCCTCCCAAAGGGCTGGGATTACAGGCATGAGCCACTGTGCCTGGCCAAAATTTTATTTTAACTTATTAACTGGCCTTTTAGTTATAACTTTTTGCATTTTAAAATTCATAGTCCAGAGATTACAATTACAGACTCCTGGTTCTTTGTAATTTATTCAAATTCTTCATTTTTTCTGTTATTCAAACTGAATTCCTATCGATCTATTTAAAGTTCACTGACCCTTTCATCATCTCTATTTTGCCTTAGATATGTTCAGTATGAGGTCAACTTTTTTAGCCTCCACTATAAGTGAGAGCATACTGTGTTTGTCTTTGTGTCTGGCTTATTTCACTTAAGATAATGTCCTCCTAGCTCATCCATATTGTCATGAATGACAGAGATTTGTTCTTTTTTGTGGCTAAATAGTGTTCCATTGGGTATATATACCACATTTTCTTTATCCATTCATCTGTTGACTGACACTTAGGTCGAGTCCATATTAGGGTATTGTGAATAGTGCTGGAATAAACATGGGGGTGCAGATACCTCTTTGATATACTAATTTCCTTTCTTTTGAATATATACCCAGTAGTGAGATTGCTGGATTATGTGATAGTTCTGTCTTTAGTTTTTTGAAGAACCTCTGTACAGTTTTCCATAATGGCTGTACTAATTTACATTTCCACCAAGAGTGTATAAGAGTTCCCCCTTCTTCACATCCTTGCCAGCACTTATTTTTTGTCTTTGATAATAGCTGTTCTAATTGGACTGACATGATACCTCATTGTGGTTTTGATTTTTGTTTCTCTGATGTTGAAAATTTAGTGATGTTGAGCATTTTTTCATATCCCTGTTGGCCATTTGTATGTCTTCTTTTGAGATGTTTATTGAGCTCATTAGCCCATTTTTAAATGGTTCTGTGTGAATTTTAGGATTTTTTTTTCTATTTTTGTGAAGAATGTCATTAGTATTTTGGTGGGGATTGTATTGAATCTATAGATAGCTTTTGGTAGTATGGTCATTTTCACAATATTAATTCTTCCAAGCCATGAACACGGAATATCTTTTCTTTCTTTTTTTTTTTTCATCCTCTTACATTTCTTTCATTGGTGTTTTATAGTTTTTCTTCTAGAAATCTTTCACCTCCTTCGTTCATTTTATGCCTAGGCCTTTTATTATTATTTTTTGGTAGCTATTGTAAATGGGATTACTTTGACTTCTTTTTCTGCTACTTTGTTGCTGGTGTATAGAAATGCTATTGATTTTTGTATATTGATTTTGTACACTGCAACTTTACTGAATTTATCAGTTCTAAGAGTTTTCTAGTACAGCTTTTTAGGGTTTTCTATATATAACATCATGTTATCTGCAAACAGAAAATTTGACTTCCTCTTTTCCAGTTTGGATTCCCTTTATTTCTTTCTGTTGCCTAATTGCTCTGGCTAGGAATTCCTGTAGTATGTTGAATAAAAGTGAGGAAAATGGGCACTGTTGTGTTGTTGCAGAGTTTGGAGGAAACGATTTCAACTTTTCCTCATTTGGTATGATGTTGATTGTGGGTCTGTTATATATGGCCTTTATTGTGTTCAGGTATATTCTTTCTATACTCACCTTGTTGGAAGTGTTTATCATGAAGGTATGTTGAATTTTATCAAATGCTTTTTCTGTGTCTATTGAGATGATCATATGGCTTTTGCCCTCTATTAATGTGATGTATCATGTTTATTGATTTGCATATGTTAAACTATACTTGCATCCCTGGGATAAATCTCGCTTGATTATGTATGGTGAATGATGTTTTTAATGTGCTGCTGGATTCAGTTTGCTATTGTTTTGTTGAGCATTTTTGTATCTATGTTCATCAGGAATGAACATAGGGGTGTTCATTCCTGGTTGTCTGGTTTTGATATCAATATTGGGCTCACAAAACGAGTTTGGAAGAATTTCTTCCTCTTCAATTAGCTGGAAGAGTTTGAGAAGAATTGGTATTAGTCCTTCTTTAAATGTTTGGTAGAATTCCACAGAAAGGCCATTGGTTCCTGGGCTTTTCCTTGATGGTAGACTTTTTTTTTTTTTTTTTTTTTGAGACAGAGTCTCGCTCTGTTGCCCAGGCTGGAGTGCAGTGGCGTGATCTCGGCTCACTGCAAACTCTGCCTCCCTAGGTTCACGCCATTCTCCTGCCTCAGCCTCCTGAGTAGCTGGGACTACAGGCACCCGCCACTACAGGCCTGGCTAATTTTTTTGTATTTTTAGTAGAGACGGGGTTTCACCATGTTAGCCAGGATGGTCTTGATCTCCTGACCTCGTGATCCACCCATCTCAGCTTCCCAAAGTGCTGGGATTACAGGCGTGAGCCACCGTGCCCGGCCCCTTGATGGTAGATTTTTTATTACAGATTCAATCTTGTTACTTGTTGTTGGTGTATTTAGACTTCCTATTTATTCTTGGTTCAATCTTGGTAGGTTGTATGGTCCAGGAATTTATCCATTTTTGCCAGGTTTTCTAACTTGTTTGCACATAGTTGTTAGTAATAGTTTGTAGTGATCCTTTGTATTTATGTAGTGTCAGTTGGACTGTCCCCTTTTTTGCTTCTGATTTTATTTGGGGTTTTTCTCTTTTTTCTTGGTTAGTCTAGCTAGTGGTTTGTCAATTTTTGTTTATCTTTTCAAAAAACCAACTTTTTATTTCACTGATTTTTTTAAATTGTATTTGTTTTTAGTCCGAAATTTGTTTCTTTCTGCTCTGATCTTTAGTATTTCTTTCCTTCTAATTTTGGGTTTGGTTTGTTCTTGCTTTTCTAGTTTCTTGAGACACATTGTTACATTGTTTATTTGAAACCTTTAAATTTTTTTGATGTAGGTGTTTATTGCCATGAATGTTCTTCTTAATACTGCTTTTGTTGTATTCCATAGGTTTTAGTATGTTGTTTCTGTTTTCATTTGTTTCAAAAAATTTTAAAATTTTTTCCTTTTTTCATTTTTTTAGAGACGGGATCTTGCTCTGTTCCCCAGGCTGGAATGCAGTGGTGCAGTCATAGCTCATTGCAGCCTTGAACACCTCAGCTCAAGCAATCCTCCTGTCCCAGCCTCCTGAGTAGCAAGGACTATAGGAGACTGCCACTATACCTGGCTAATTTTTAAAAAAATATATTTTGTAGATATAGACTCTTGCTATGTTACTGAGCCTTGTCTCAAACTCCTGGGCTCAAGCAATCCTCCTGCCTCAGCCTTCCCAAGGGATGGGATTATAAACATGAGCCACCGTGCCTGGCTAATTTTCTTCTTGACTTCTTCATTGACCCATTGGTCATTCAGGAACATGTTGTTTAGTTTCCATATTTGTAAAGTTCTTCTTACTGATGTCTATTTTTATTCTATTGTGGTCAGAAAAGATACTTGACATAATTTTAATTATTTAAAAATTTTCAAGACTTGTTTTGTGGCCTGACATGGGGTTTATCCTGGAGAGTATCCCATGTGCTGATAAAAAGAATATGTATTGTGCAGCTGTTGGATGAAATGTTTTGTAAATGTCTGTTAGGTTCATTTGATCTAAAGGGCAGTTTAAATCCAATGTTTCTTTGTTAATTTTCTGTCTTGATAATTTGTCCGGTGCTGACAGTGGGGTGTTGAAGTCTTCTTCTATTATTGTATTCAAGCCGATGGGGGGTAGTTAAAGGGATTCCTCTTGGTGTCAGGTATGACATGGTCTACAAGCAGCTGCATCAGCACTGGGTTTGAGGTGCAGGTGCTCAGAGCAGCTATAGGGCTCAGAGTCTTACAAACCCATTGTGGCACTTGGGTCTTGGGGTGTATATTTGCTGTCTGTGGCAGGGTTGGATGTAGGTTGCCCACACCGCCAGAATTGGTAACTCTGAGTCATCCCTTGTAGCTCAGGCAGGGTTGTGGTGATGGTTCTTCCACTGGATGCAGGGCACACCACTGGCCAGACTCAGGAAGAACAAGGGTGCTCTGGAGGTTTGGGCCTGGGGAGCAGGAGATCCCTGCAATCTGGGAACTTGAGCCAATAGGGCTCAGTGGCAACTCGGGTCCCATAAGGTGACCATGTAGTAGTGACTCTAAACTAAGCTTGTCTAACTTATGGTGTGTGGCCACATGTGGTCCAGATGACTTTGTATGTGGCCCAACACAAATTCATAAACTTTCTTAAAACATTGTTTTTTTTTTTAAGCTTGTCAGCTATTGTCACCTTTCGTTAGTGTTAGTGCATTTTACGTGTGGCCCAAGACAATTTTTCTTCCGTTGTGGCCCAGGGAAGCCAAAAGATTGGATACCCCTCCTCTAGACCGTAGGATGGTGGGACTCGGCAGTGTCCCAGAGTGAGAGGCCAGGTGCGGTGGCAGCAAGTATCCCAGAATGTTGGAGCACATCTGTTGTTTGGGCCTTGGGGGAGCAGAGAACAGCAAGTGATATCTTCAATTCTCAAGAAGAGGGGCATCTCAGCAGTTCGTACTTGCGGGAGCTAGTCCAGCCCCAAGGAAGCGCAGGGTACTGGAGTTGTTTGGCCTGTAGGGCAGGGTGTCTCACCTCAACCACTGCTCTATTTCCCTGGGATATGGGGTACTACATCAGCTCAGCCCTGGGATCACAGCTGCTCAGCTTGGCCAAGGCACCGATTCCCCAGGGGCAGTGCTGCTTCAGGACTTGGAGGCATGACTGTTCTGGGTGGCTCAGGGACCATTTCCCTCAGTTGCAGGGCCCTGCATCAGCGTAAGTCCTAGGGTGCATGGCTGCTCTGAGTGGCAGCCAAGGCAACATTTCTTGGGATGCAGAGTGCTGCTTCAACTTAGGCATAGGGGAAGAGTGACTGCTCTGAACGGCTTAGGTACTGTTGCTGGGAGGTAGGGTGCCACTTCAGCTCCGGCCTGAAAGAGCAGGGGTAGGGGTAGGTGGAGTGACTCCACCTCTGCTTGGCCCTGTGGGAAGGCTGTAACAGCTACTTGCAGCTCAGCTTGGGGATGTCAGGCCATTGGGATGGGGTGGTTTAGTGGCAGCTTAGCCTCAGGGATGAAAGGGAGCCGTGGCTATGTACCCCTGGAGCAAGACACACTCCAGCTGTAGTTTCAGTTCCAAGTTGGTATAGCACAGTAGCAACGTGGGCCGTGGGGCACAGCATGGTGTTGGCTCCTTCTCTGGGAGGAGCATGCTATGTGGACTCCAGGCAGCTCCCCCAGCTGGGTTGAGTACCTGTGAGGACTGCAGGGGACCCCAGTGGTGAGGTTTGTCGATATCCAAGGTGCTGATGGGGATTTATGGAATCCTCTTACCTCCTCACCATAAGGAGAAGTCCTTCCTGGTTCCCAGCTAGTCCCAGTTTGGGGACAGGGCAATAGAGGCCCAGGATTTCCTTCCATTCTCTTTGGCCATCCTGAATTTCTCTGCTCACTGGGGTTTCTGTTACTTCTCTGATGCACTGTGGCACTGTCCCTCACTTATTTTTGTTAAAATGTAGTTGTTTATTCATTGTTCTGGTTGTCATTGTGAGAGAGACGAGCACCAGGGGCTTCCAGTTGGCCATCTTGCTCAATGCCATGAATCTCCTGTAGATAGAAGTCTTTATTTGGTACTTTCTACTGATTTCTGACCAATATGATCTGAAGAGCTGTAGTTCTACTTTTGTTAGCAGACATATCATATATCTTCTCAATCAGCTAAGTGAACGCACATATTTAATCATCCAGAGTCATGATGAACACGCAGTCTTCCTGCTGTACCTCCCTTCCTACACATGCGTCTCTCTCATCTACCTGTAGAGGCACATTACTTAACCACACCGTAAATTGATTTTCTTAGTTTCTTCTTCCTAAGCACATTACTCCTTAGTTAGCTTTTAACCAACATTTGCAAGAAGGACTTACAATTTGTTTTGTTTGTTTGAGACAGAGTCTCACTCTGTTGCCCAGGCTGGAGTGCAGTGGTGCGATCTCATCTCACTGCACCCTCCGCCTGCTGGGTTCAAGCAATTCTCTTGCCTCGGCCTCCAGAGTAGCTGGGACCACAGGCATGCACCACCACAGCTGGCTAATTTTTGTTTTTGTTTTTTTTTTCAGTAGAGACGGGGTTTCAGCATGTTGGCCAGGCTGGTCTCGATCTCCTGACCTCAAATAATCCACCTACCTCGGCCTCCCAAAGGGCTGGGATTATGGGCTCACTCTGTCTCAAAAAACCAAAACAAAACCAAAACAAAAAAACAAAAAACACATTCAGTGATACATTATCAAACTAAGCTTGACCTTCTGAGGCAACTTGGAAGATGTTGTTTGTTCTTTATATCCTAAGCTTAAGTTCCTTTTCTGCCTATCTACTTTCACTGGAAGGAGACATCAGACTACCTCCCTGCCTTTTAATAAATCTGCTCTAAACCATTGCATACAAGGTTAGATATTCTATTTCTTTTTTTTCTTTTAATCTTTGAGGGAAGATGGCCTTTTAAAATTCTCATTTCGGTGTCCATGAGCTGCCTTTGAATTGTTCCTTTTTATCAAATCAATTATTATTACTATAAAATAAAGCCAATTCCTATATTCTGTTCTAATTAGAGATGAGGAATAGCTCTCATTCACTCTTACATATATTTAAACAATATTGCAACATCTTCTTTATATTTATTAAAATTTAAAATGAGGTGAGATTCTTAATTTTTCTTTCAAATTAAAACAAACAAACAAAACACCTGGGCATGGTGGCTCATGCCTGTAATTCCAGCACTTTGGGAGGCTGAGGCAGGAGGATTGCTTCAGCCCAGGAGTTTGAGACCAGCCTGGGCAACATAGGGAGACCCCATCTCTGCCAAAAATATTTTTAAAAATTAGCCAGGTGTGGTGGCTCATGCCTGTGGTCCCAGCTACTTGAGAGGCTGAAGCAGGAGGATAGCCTGAGCCTGGGAGTTCGAGGTTGTGGTGAGCTATGATTGCACCACCGAACTTAATGTATAAATATGAATCATTTTGGGAATAAGTGAACAGGAAAGTATGACAGTTGCAGATGTTGAGATAGAGAAAAACATATGTGGAGACACACCAAGAGAGAGGTAGACACATACAGATGTATACAGAGGCAGAGCTAGGTAGAGAGAGACCTCAACAGAAACAAACCTTAGACATGCTCTTAAATCGGCCTGAATCTAAATCTATTGATTTAGATACTTTGAGTAATATAGGTGTATGGAACACATTTAAAGAAAACATAAACGAGAAACTGCTTTCCTTTTGACACCTCCTTCAAGAGATGTTGTCCATTTTATAGGCACTGTTTTATTATCTGAGAAATGGTTCTTATAGAATCAGCAACTATAAAATTATATGTGATATCAGAAGATAATGCAAGGGTATATATGTAGAACAACGTATCTGTGATGGCTATCAATTTATTGGCTCTCAGCTCTGGAATAACCCTTCAATCAAGTGTCTGTGGTAATGGGCAGGGTCCTTTTAAGCATCTCTCTTTTACAGTCAGCACGATGTTAAGCTCTCTCCATAGGGGGCGCTGTTGGGGCCCTTTGTGGCTGCTGCCTTGTGGGTCAGTGGTATGGGTGTGAGGACATCTGATGGAGTTCTCTTCCAACCACTGCCTACAATTGGTGGTGCCTTGGGACCTTGAAGCCTCATTCTGGCCATAACCTTCTCCTGGGCCTGTGGATTACAAACTTGAGCCCTGAAAGATTCCTGCTTCATCAGTGCTCGGAAGGCCTTCCGCCAACACTGGCTCCTCACTCTGAAGATCCTGTGCGGATCACCTGTGACCTGGAGGGTTCCCATTGAGCAGCCACGCCTGCTGCAGGCCCCCACTCTGCACGGCCAGGCTGTTGGTTGCTGGTGGACTGACCCAGCCTGCAATCTGGAGGGTTGCTTCCTATGTGCTCAGGGACTGCAGACCAGTTCCAGCCTGGGCAAACCAGCTAACTTCCCTGCTATGTGGGTCGAGTTCAGTTCTCCAAGGAGGTCTGAACCTCAGGCTTGGGACTCTTTCCCAGTTTGTCTTTCCTTGAGTACTCTTCCTTAGCTCTAGGGTACCAGAGAGAATTTCCTTATGTCCTATAGTCACTCGTTTATCAGAATGTAATAACTCTTTATATAAATATTTCCCCTCTTCAACCTACTGTAAAGCAATAGCAATACCGATGTTTAAGCAAGAAATACAGCTGCCTTTCCACCTAGAGAATAATTTATAGAATGAAGTAGGAATCAATGAGCCAGTTTTTTCATTCACAACTTTCTTCTTGCCTAATTTTGATTTTAGAGTTTCAAAATTGGGTGACAGCTGCTTTCATTTCTCAAAGGAAATGAACACAGTCTTGTTTCATTAGCTAAATTGTCAAATCCACACCAGGAGAGGTTCTAACTCATATGTAGGATAACATTTGTGATGAAGCAACAGGAATCTGATTCCCACCGAATCAGTAAAGTTCCCACTGAAAAGGCCAGTTGATTAATTTCAGTCAGGGCAGAACTTAAAATTACTGGCAACGTGTGATAAAACTGATTCCTTTTGAGGAAAAATAATTAGTGAAATTAAATCTGAATAAGTGCATAACTTGTTTAAAACAGATCTAAAAAAGAGTGAACAGGGAACAAAATCTGTATCAAAACCTTGGGGATTATATAAAAGTAGTGGAGACAGTATAAACGTATATAGCTAATAGAATAAATATGACAGGACTTTCAGCTTCTGAGGTTATTTTTATTTTTAAATTTAACTTCAATTTCTGTTTTTTATTTAAATTTTAAAAATTATTCAGATTATTAAATTCATGTTAGTCTTATTGTGATCATAACAGTAGGAACTGTACAGATGATTGGTAGTGACTCTCAAATGTTAAAATACATCAGAATAACATGGGAAACTTGCTGAAATGCAGATTCCAGCAGACTTGGTTATGTCGTAGCAATTGGTATTTTTAACAAGCATTCCAAGGATTCTGATGCAGATCGTATCCTGACTACACTTTGAGAAACCATGATTTAGTTTCTGAATGAGCCCCCCATTAAGAAATGTGAAGTTTTATTTAAAAATTAATAAGACAACCCTTTCTGACATTAAAATGGTCTTTATCATTTTATCCTATGCATCCCAAAGAGTTAAGGCAGCAGGAAATACTTTGTTCCCAATAATATATTCCTGTGTAGAAGAGCCCCTTCACATTCACTTGACCACTTTTTATACCTTGTAGGAAATGAAGTTATTTCTGGTTCTTCCTTTTTCTAATAGTAAGGTGAATAAAACTCATGTTCTAAAAGGAAAATAATAACTCCAACCTAACAATGAAGCCAGCACTACCATGGACAATTAAACTGAAGAGAAGTAAATTTGGAAACACATAAGAATAAAATGCTAACATTTCCTTGCGTATCCGAGACCCATATCTTAATAAGAGATGCCTGAATAACATACAAGTTTAAAGAGCTTAAAGCATAATTTTACCATTTAAACTCATGAATTATTTTAGATGAGATATTAATAGTGGAGGAATAGGAAAACTGGGATGTCCCAGGCTGTTTCTCCTTTATAGCTCCCTCAAAGGACCTCAGTTAAGCCCACACTCCTCACCTTAAAAGACAGCCCCTGATTCTTAGGGGTGGACCCAAACTTGTTTATCTTCTAGTCTGGAAACCAGCTGTGCAAAACAAACCCTAAAATGTTCCCCTAGAGCAAAGGAAAAGATGTTTGGTTTCGACAGCGTCTCCTCTCGTAGAGAAACTCAGGCACTTTCACTGTGGATCCTCCCTTCATTCTTTGGGGTTAAGTGGCCACCGCAAGAAACAAAACAGCATGAGAAATGGCTGAGTCAACCAACATGTAGTGACATGCCCAGGAACTTCTCAAGTGGCCCAGGAAGTGGAGGCCGCCTGATTTTCTCGCAGGACATTGCCCTTTCCTGGAACCTTGCGGGTGGCTGGAGTATCTGCATTTGGAGTATTGCAAGATTATCTCACCTGACTTCTGACCAGAAGTGTATCTCCAAAATTATCACATCCACAGAGACAATTATTGACTGTGAGCAAACATTCTCAGCGACATCACACGTGTTCTGAAACCCTGACCAACAACATGCTCCTGACTGTTCTCATGGTCTTGGCAAAGGATACTGTTGGGAGAAAGAAGGATGGTTTCTACTGTAAATGAGTTTTTAAAAATAGTGGGAGAAGAATGCAAAATAGGAAAGGGATAAATACATAGATTTCTAGCTAAATGCATTTAAAAGGAAACTTTGAAAATTTGGTTAGTGATTTCTTTAAAGTACGGAGGTCAAGTCCTGTTACAATAATTATCACATCCACCTAAAAATTAAGATTTCAAAGTCTCACTTGGTGCCTTACCCATTTCACATAACAGAACAAAGTTTCCATGTAATGAAAAAATGGACACAATCCTAGGAGTGTCACAAGCTTTCAGATGTTTGTGGCATGCCAAGCAGCATTGCCTGTTTCTGTGCTGTGGGAGTCAATTACTTTTATGTCTATAAATTAGAAAAGTAGCTGGGTGAAGTGGCTCATGCCTGTAATCCCAGCACTTCTGGGGCCAAAGTGGGAGGATCCCTTGAGCCCAGGAGTTTGAAACCAGCCTGGGCAACATAGCGAGACCCCCATCTCTACAAAAAATAAAAAAATTAGCCAAGCATAGTGGTGCACACATGTGGTCCCAGCTACACGGGAGGCTGAGATGGGAGGATGGCTTGAGCCTCAGAGGTTGAGACTGCAATGAGCTGTGATCGCACCACTGCACTCCAGCCTGGGCAACATAGTAAGACCCTTTCTCAAGAAAATAAAAGTTTTTGAGAAAGACTGAATATGTAAAATGTTCCCCAGTCAAATCCCGAAAAATGGTCATCTCGAAGAGTGTTGGGAACTGGGAGCCCCCTGGATTCCTCTGAGGAATTTCACTAAGAATAGCTGTAGACATTTGCTGGCTGGCTTCCACCTGGCTTGGCTTGTGAGGGCTCATTCAGTATCAGCAAGACACACAGGTAGTTACTGATGGAGTTAATTTCAGGCTCCCATGTTGGCCTAAGACTGATGACCATGCAGTGTGGCTGTTGAATGCTATCACTGGTTCTACTGCTTCCCTGGGAGACAGGACCTCTGAATGAAAACATCCCTGGGAAACCAAGGTGCTGTCTTATTTGTATCAATGGAGTCATGCAGTATATAAGCTCCAAAGAACAAAGCCATGGCTTAGGTTGACGATGCAAAGGAAACTTCTGGGTGGCTAGTTGTTTATAAGTTAATCAAAAGACATCTCTACTGAAGACCCAAACTACAATTTTGATATTCCTACATAGGAGATAAAACTTCATTAAGTGATTAAAATGTATTAAGGGGAGAAAGGAGCATTTGGTTCCCTTGTCATTTTTTTTTTTACTTCAAAATTTTACTCCCCCAATTTTCTAAGACTGGCTACTATGAAACTTGTAAGCCCAAATCAGCAAAGGTGGCCACCAGCCACAGATCAAACATGAAAAAACAAATCTACCTACAGCACAGCCTGGGATGTACTACCTGCTCAAAGTATAAGGCTACTGCCATCTCCAGCAGCTGTAAACATAGCCTGGCTGCCAGCCCATAACCTCCTCTGCCTTCCAGTTTGTTTTCATAAGCTTACAACTGGGGCTACAGAGTAACCTCTGAAATGTTATTATTGAAACACAATAAAGCAAAATCAGTCTGCAGAGGTTAAGGAGGGAGTTTTTAATCAAAGTGTGGTCAACAGGTTTGACATTTTAGAAAACATTTTTTTTAAAGCATCATTAAAACAGCCTCAATAAACAGGCCGTATTTAGCCCAAATCTTGTTCAGGAGAACAGCATGGGCTCCGTTTGAATTTTGTTGGATTCTGGACATCCTCCTCCTATTATATAGGTCTGAGAGTTGTCTTTGTTAATAAAATTTAGCTTTGTTTCCCCACCAGTGATAATGACATGAAGCACTAGGAAATGATGCAATAACCGCAGTGCATGAGGCCTTCTTCCTGGGGAAGGTGTGAGACAGGAGAAGAGCAGGGGAGCAGGACTCCCCCATACTCAGTCCAGTGGAAGCACAGAATGCCTGCTCGTGTTTGTAAAAATAAGACAGGAATGTAAGAAAAAAAGTCTTCACGCTCAACGTGACTATCTTTGGAATTCATTTCATTAAGGTTTTCACAAAATACAAAGCTCAAATGTAGTCGTCTATGTCCACCACAAAACAGAATCAAATAAGTGGTTAGCACAACAAACATAATGATCTTTTCCATTTTAAAAAATATAAATAACAATGTTCAAGGTTTTACAGTTTTCTTAGTGTGTGTCTTTTTAAGGCTTTATGTTGCAGACCCTTCATTAATGGTACTTGTACCCTGCCATCAGGATACACTGCCCACCAGCAAGGAAGGCCACTGTAGATACATTCCTGAGGGGGGACACACACACTGATCCATGTTGCCTCAGCCTGTTAAAAACTAAATGATCAAACACCCTCCAATCAGTTCTCAGTTTCATTAACTTTCTTTCTACTACAAAGTAATAATGGAAAGGGGTACGTGTCCAGCAGCATTCGAGCTCTCAGAAGATCAATCAGGAAGGGCAAGAAGGAAAAAGGCTTCCTCCTGGAGAGAATTTTTTTCCTTTCATCAAGAACAAACACCAATAACCCAGATAGTTCAAACAGTGGTTTGTACTGAAACATTTTTCAGATTAAATAGTGTTGAGAGAAACAGTGATCTTTTGGTTGGGTATTTTAGAAGAGGTTAAAGTGGAGAGGTTAATGTTGGGAATATACCACTGAAAGTACAGCCCCCAGCAGGAGTGGGCTCACTCGTGAGGTTTGGGGGCAGAGCCAGAGCCCCAGCCTTGGGAATGAAATCTGAGGGCAGGCTCTCCAGCAGACACTTGACCTGCTCCTGGCCCAGCTTGATCTTGTCATCCAGCTTCCGCTGCTCAATGAGGAGCGTGGACTTCATTTTCACGAAGTGTTGGTAGTCCTGGAGCTGCTCTTCTGAAAGGTAATTGGCCAAGATGCCCAGCACTACCCGTTCCCTGCGATCCAGGTTCTCCTTCAGCTCCCGGGCATCCTCATGCTGACCAGCCAGGATCTTCCTTTTCTCGTAGAGAGAGCTCTGCCAGGGAAAATCGGACAGAGCAATGAAGGCCAGGGAAAGGGAGAAAAGAGCCAGACTCCCTGCAAGGACACCTCTGACAGGACTGGGAAATATCTAAGCTTTATTCCTATTGTCACTCCTAAGTAAGGAGGCTAACTTTTTGAAAATCAGCTTATTATCCTTATATTACATATTACAGCATTCTCTAACTTGTAACTCATAGGATAGCTTCAGTTTGAGAGGTGTTACATTAAATTGGCTGGGGATAAAATTGCTTTCAGATTCTTGACTTTAAAAACCAATCATCAGCTGGGCTTGGTGGCTCACACCTATAATTCCAGCACTTTGGGAGGCCGGGATGGATGGATCACTTGAGGCCAGGAGTTCAAACCCAGCCTGGCCAACATGGTGAAACCCCATCTCTACTAAAAATACAAAAATCAGCCAGGCATGGTGGTACATGCCTGTAATACCAGCTACTCGAGAGGCTGAGGCATGAGAATTGCTTGAACCCAGGAGGCGGAGGTTGCAGTGAGTCGAGGAGTCGAGATGTGCCACTGCACTCCAGCCTGGATGACAGAGTGAGACTCTTGTCTCAAAAAAAAAAAAAAAAAAAAAAAAAAAAATCATCAAGGTACCTTGAGTATATACACGAATACAGTGGTTCTCAAGGTGTGGTTGCTGGACCAGCAGCAGTGGCATCACCTGGGAAATTGTTAGAAATGCAAGGGTTCAGGCCCTCTTCTACCTCCTGAATAAAAAACTCTGGAGGTGAGGCCCAGCAACCTGTTTTAACGAGCCTTCCAGATGATTCTATTGGGGCTAAAGTTTGAGAACCTCTCCCTAATCCATAATAACAATGAGATCATCATATTTCCCATCTCTAAAGAAGTCAGTTTCCATTTTTTCAGTTCTCTTTTGCAGGCCTCTGATCCAAAATGAGAGAAATTCTGTTCAACAATGATGGCAATGTCATATTCTAAGAGTTTCTTACGCTTTTCTATGATATTGTAGCATATGTTATCTTTAATGTGGTTTTCTCTCCAACATGCTGACACATAATATCATTTTTAAATAAAAAAAAATTGTATTTAACCATTCAGACATTTTAGGCAAAGTAATTGAGGAGACAAACCCACAGCCAACATTATACTGAACAGGGAAAAGTTGAAAGCATTCCCCCTGAGAACTAGAACAAGACAAGGATGTTCACTTTCACCACTGCTATTCAACATTGTACTAAAAGTTCTAGCCAGAGCAGTCAGACAAGAGAAAGGGCATCCAAATTGGTAAAGAGGAAGCCAAACTGTTGCTGTTTGCCAATGATATGATCCTATACCTAGAAAACCCTGAAGACCATCCAAAAAGCTCCTAGATCTAATAAATGAATTCAGTAAAGTCTCAGGATACAAAATCAACGTACACAAATAAGTAGCACTGCTATACACCAACAGCGACCAAGCTGAGAATAAAATCAAGAACTCAACCACTTTCACAATAGCTGCAAAAAAATAAAATACTTAGGAATATACCTAATCAAGGAGGTTAAAGACCTCTGCAAGGAAAACTATAAAACACTGCTGAAAGAAATCATGATGACACACACAAATGGAAACATCCTGTGCTCATGGATGGGTAGAGTCAATATTGTGAAAATGACCATACTGTCAAAAGCAATCTACAAATTCAATGCAATTCCCATCAAAATACCACCATCATTCTTCACAGAACTAGAAAAAACAATCCTAAAATTCATATGGAACCAAAAAAGAGCCCGTATAGCCAAAGCAAGACTAAGCAAAAAGAACAAATCTGGAGGCATCACGTTACCCAACTTCAAACTATATTACAAGGCCATAGTCACCAAAACAGCATGGTATTAGTGTAAAAACAGGCATATAGGCCAATGGAACAGAATAGAGAACCCAGAAATAAAGCCAAAAACTTACAGCCAACTGATCTTCAAGAAAGCAAACAAAAACAAAATGAAGAAAGGACACCCTATTCAACAAATGGTGCTGGAATAATTGGTAAGCCACACGTAGAAGAATGAAAGTAGATCCTCATCTCTCACCTTATACAAAAATCTACTCAAGATGGATCAAGGACTTAAATCTAAGACCTAAAACCATAAAAATTCTGGAAGATATATTTAACTGAAGGAAGGAATCTTAGTGGCTTCTAGTTTGAATTCATTTATATTAAGTGTCTACTGCTTCTTTTGCACAACAGAAATTAAACTCCATGGTTTTTGTAATTAGTCTTTCATTTTTCTCTTAGCCTAAAATAGCTAGACAGAAAGAAGACAATCTTCTAGACATTGGCTTCGTCAAAGAGTTCATGACTAAGAATCCAAAAGGGAATGCAACAAAAACAAAGACAAATAGATGGGACTTAATTAAACTAAAGAGCTTTTGCATAGCAAAATAAAAACAGCAGAGTAAACACACAACCCACAGAGTGGGAGAAAATCTTTGCAAACTATGTATCCAACAAAGAACTAATATCCAGAATCTACAAATAAATCAGCAAGAAAAAATCCCATCAAAAAGTGGGCAAAGGACATTAATAGACAATTCTCAAAAGAAGATGGACAAATGGTCAACAAACATGTGAAAAACTGCTCAACATCTCTATCAGGGAAATGCAAATCAAAACCACAATGTGATACCACCTTACTCCTGCAAGAATGGCCATAATCAAAAATTAATATATGTTGGCATGGATATGGTGAAAAGTGAACACTTTTACACTGCTGGTGGGAATGTAAACTAGCACAACCACTATGGAAAACAGTATGGAGATTCCTTAAAGAACGAAAAGTACATCTATCATTTGGTCCTACAATCCCACTACTGGGTGTCTATCCAGAGGAAAGAAGTAATTATATGGAAAAGACACTTGCACACCCATGTTTATAGCAGCACAATTTGCAACTGCAAAAAAGGGAACCAGCCCAAAAGCCCATCAATTAACAAGTGGATAAAGAAAATGTGGTATGTGTGTATATATGTATGTGTGTGTGTGTGTATACATATATATAGTATGTGTATATATCTATATACACATATATATGGTGTGTATATATAGTATGTGTATACATGTGTATATACACATATATATGTTATGTATATATACACACACACATTTTCTTTATTCACTTGTTAACTGATGGGCATTTGGGCTGGTTCCCTTTTTTGCAGTTGCAAACTGTACTGCTATAAATATGGGTGTGCAAGTGTCTTTTCCATATAATTACTCCTTTCCTCTGGATAGATACCCAGTAGTGGGATTGCTGGACCAAATTATAGATGTATTTTTAGTTCTTTAAGGAATCTCCATACTGTTTTCCATAGTGATTGTACTAGTTTACATTCCCACCAGCAGTGTAAAAGTGTTCCCTTTTCACCACATCCATGCCAACATGTATTTTTTTTTATTGCCATTCTTGCAGGAGTAAGGTGGTATCACATTGTGGTTTATACACACACACACACACCCCATGGACTACTACTCAGCCATAAAAAAGAACAAAATAATGGCATTTGCAGCAACCTGGATGGAGTTGGAGACCATTATTCTAAGTGAAGTGACTCAGAAATGGAAAACCAAACGTTGTATGTTCTCAGTTTTAAGTGGGTGCTAAGCTATTGAGGATGCAAAGGCATAAGAAGGATACAAAGGACTTTGGGGACTCAGCGGGAAGGGTGGGAGGTGGGTGAGGAATAAAAGATTACACATTGGGTACGGTGTACACTGCTCGGGTGATGGAGGCACCAAAATCACAGAAATCACCACTAAGAATTTATCAGTGTAACAAAACACCACCTGTTCCCCAAAAACCTATTGAAATTAAAAAAAAGTGATTGTGGAAAATTAAAATGAAAATCAAGAAATAAGATCACTTAAGAATACCTCAATACAAATAGCTTATGTAGGGTTATCAAAGGCTCATGTGTCTTTGCCCTAAATCCCCCTAAACTAGCCTGTCACATCTTACATAATAATGCCTGGGGGAAAAGTGAAGAATTACAGGCTTATTGGCATAAGTTTCCTTTCCCTAAGCAGAAAAACATACCTTAAAAAAAAAAAAAAAAAAAAAACCCCCCGAGGGACTGAATTTGAATGAAGATGCCTTTCAAAGTATCATTGAGATACAAGTTAAAAAATTGAGAATTTTTTCATCACCTACCTTAAAAAATACATAAAATATTTTAGACATCAGTAATGTATAGAGAATCACTCTGTGTACCTATCATTAATGGTGCCAAATCTTAATATGAACACTTTTTTCATATTGGCTTTAGATTAAAATTTTTTTTTTTAGAGATTCAGTTAAAGCCTTATAGATACTCCTCCCCAGTCCTGGTCTTCACTACTCCCCCATTGGGTAACTATTTTTCTTCCTTTTTTCATTTCTACTTATAGTTTTAGTTTCTTAACAAAGACCAATCATGATAAAAAAAACACAATACTGCTGTAGTATTTTTTGGGTGAGCAAACTTACTTGTATTTAAGAGTGCAGGCATGCATGTAAGTGTTGAATTTAATTCAGTTCTAGAACAATTTATCTTGCCCTAACAAGAAACTGCTCCAGTCTTTCTTGTCTCAGATATCTAGAGCATTCGTCCAGGTGGCCCAATAGGAAACTTGGAATTATTTTCTGCTCTACCCTTCCCCTCATCTAACATGCCCCTTGCTAATACATTCTCTAATTTATTCCCTCTTCTCTACCCCCAGGACAATTGCCTACATCAACAGCATAAACCCTCCTTGTCTAGACTATTAAAACGAGCCTCCCAACTGTTATTTTAACATCAATCTTGCCCCTCCCCAGGCTGAGTAAGTCACGAAGTTAGTTCATGACTCTTCCCTACCTATAGGCTGAAGTCTAAAGTCTAGTGTATGACTGCGGTAAGGTCTTTGTGATGATTTTCTGTGGTGGATATCGTGTCTGCCTCTCCAGGCCCGCTCTTCTCTGCCCTGTGCTGAAGGAAGCTGAACTCTAGAGGTTGCATCCACTGGGCTCCCTTGCTGTCTGGGTTTGACCAAGGGGAGTGATGGAAAAGAGACTGGAGAGTGCGAAAAGAAATTGTGGCATGTATCCCTGGCTGCCTCTGTGCCAGGCTTCGAGTTGGTGGCGGTTGCATTCTTTTACCAGGGCCTCAGTGCTGTAGGGCAGCTGCAGCTATGGTTCTGATCAGGGCTCCCTTCTCCTTGCCCCTTCAGAAAGAGGCCCATAATGGCTTTGCTGCTGATGCTATAGCTCTGGGTGAGGGACAAGGGGAGAGCCCTCATTACCCCTTCCTGGTTTCCCCCTTAATCCTTCCCACACCTTCTTTGAACTTTCTTCTTTATCTCTTTTGATGGGGCCATGTACTTTCTGTCAGTTTCTAATATTCCCATAGCTCTTTCCTCCCCCGCCCCCCACCCCCGAGACAGTCTTGCTCTGTCACCCAGACTGGAGTGCAATGGTGTGATCTCGGCTCACTGCAACCTCCGCTTCCCGGGTTCAAGCAATTCTCCTGCCTCAGCCTCCTGAGTAGCTGGGATTACAGGCACCTGCCACACACCCGGTTAATTTTTGTATTTTTAGTAGACAGGAGGTTTTGCCATGTTGGCCAGGCTGGTCTCGAACTCTTGACCTCATGATCTGCCCGCCTCGGCCTCCCAAAGTGCTGGGATTACAGGCGTGAGCCACGACGCCCAGCCTTAGCTCACTATTTTTAAAAACAAAACCAAGCAATCACTGTATGTTCTAGACATACCAAACCACATGCAAATCAACTCTTAAACATGGCATCTCTTTCTTGACTTTGTCTATGGTATTTCTTCTAAATGGTGAGGCCCTTCCCCTCTCAGTTGTCTTAGAATTAAGAGGTTCTTCTAAACTGTATTCATGTGCCCTGTGTGAAGTCCTTCCTGCCTTACGCTCCCCCACCTGAGAAGTGTTTGGTGGCTGAGTTTCTCATTATGCTCAGCACCAGCACACAATTGCTCCTGCATACTGCTTTCCTCCATAAGTTGTGAGTTCCTGGAGAGCAGGGGCTGTGTTTTAGTCAGCATTTGTCCCCAGCAGACACAGCACCTCATATCTGACAGGCTACTGTTAGCTGTTTGTCGAGTGGAAGAAAGGAGGACAGGACACACTTCTGATTTAGGTAGTATCAGACTATTTCTAGATAAGGAAGCTGACTCAGCACATTTACACGAGGAAGATGCTGAGAGTGGTGCTGCAGAGTTCCTAAATGCTGAGTCACTTTCCTAAATGTTTAGGATCCAGACTTTTTCTAATCCTTTTAAAATCTATTTGAAAAAGGATATCTTTCCTTTTAATGCAATATATTAGGAGAAATTATTGGAGAATTCATGAGAGCAATGAAAAAGAAAGATGGTATGGTAGGCTGGGCATGGTGGCTCATGCCTGTAATCCCAGCACTTTGCGAGGCCAAGGTATGTGGATCACCTGAGGTCAGGAGTTCGAGACCAGCTTGGCCAATATGGCAAAACCCTGTCTCTACTAAAAATACAAAAATTAGCTGGGCATGGTGGTGTGCACTTGTAATCTCAGCTACTCGGGAGGCTGAGGTATGAGAATGGCATGAATACGGGTTCCAGAGATTGTAGTGAGCTTAGATTGCACCACTGCACTCAAGCCTGGGTGACAGAGTGAGACTCTGTCTCAAAAAAAAAAAAAAGAAAGATGGTAGCATAGGCAAGAAAAGGAGCCCCTCTTCATGGCTGGAGTAGTTTCCATCTTCTAGCATGTATATATATACACACACACACACACACATACTGTGTGCACATATATATAAAATAATTGTGTCTACTCTTTGTTGTTCAGTATCAGGACGGTAGGATCTGTCTGCTCTGCTCACAAATGTATCCCACGTGCCTAGACCACTAAGTGACACACACTAGACCCCCAGTAACTATTTGCCGTACAGATGAGTAGATGAAGAATGCTCTATAGCTCTGGAATTCTGTTCAATGTAGTGATACAACTTGGAGTCTGCAGCAGGACTCCTCCTCTCCTAGCTCCCTTACTGGGCTGTTGTGAGGATTCCATGAGACTGCACATAAGCTAACAGTGCTTGACAGGTGGAAGCTCTTGGTGAATTGTCTCCAGTGGGGTCAGCACTGTTACCTGTCCCCCTGTACCCTCCCTTCGAGGAGGGGGTGCAGTGGAGACACCCTGGTGCATCCTCACTGAGTGCCTGTGGCCCCTCCTGTGAGATGCCCTGGAGCCTTAAGCCTATGTTCCTGCCCCCTCCCTGTTTTAATGTATTCATCATGTTTTTATCTTTTTGGGAAAGAAAGGAAGGAAGACAGTTGGGAGGAAAGAAACTCTGGTGCCTGTGGTTCTTACTTTCCCAAGAATTCCGTGAGCCTTAAGTGTCAGCAGTACAGCAGTACATCTTTTTTTTTTTTTTTTGATGTGGTCACCCAGGCTGGAGTGCAGCGGCATGATCTCAGCTCACTGCAACCTCTGCCTCCCGGGTTCAAGCGATTCTCCTGCCTCAGCCTCCCGAGTAGCCGGGATTACAAGCACGCATCATGGTGCCCAGCTAATTTTTGTATTTTTAGTAGAGACGGGGTTTCACCATGTTGGCCAGGCTGGTCTTGAACTCCTGACTTTAGGTGATCCGCCTGCCTTGGGCTCCCAAAATGCTGGAATTACAGGTATGAGCCACCACGCCTGGCCAGCATTACATCTTGACACAGAAAATGCCTTCTCTGTTTCTTGGTTACCTATACATGTATTCTCTCCCTGCCCCAGAGAGATTGCCACAAATCTTCCTGAGAGAAAGGATGGCGTCTAATGGTGCCTCTCTATGTATGTGGGCTCTGAGGGAGAACTTGTTGAACTGCATCACTAGGCCACCTACCCTTTCTTCATTACTGGCATCTTCACCAAGGCCGCTAAGGACATTCTCAACACGGGCTAGACGCCCCGAGAGGGAGAGCAGCAGGTTGACCACCTTGTCCAAATCCCCTATGAACATCCTATACTTGTCAAACTCATTGGGCTTGCAGAGCTCGCTGATCAGAGCCTCCACCTCTTCTCCCAGGGCGTTGTTGAGCTTGATGTCCATGAGCAGGCTCCCCTTCGCCTCCTGGAGGATCTCCAGCTTGTGGGTGAGGCTTCCAATAAGCTCAGCCTGAAATGACAGATGAGACCACAAAGATCAGCCAACAGGAGGTGCCAATGGAAGCAGAAGTCACCTCCCCCAGCCACCTTCTGTCATCTTCAAGGCTCAGCTGAATACCCTCCCCCTTCTCTATATGGAGTGTCCCCCAATATTATGCTATAATAGCCTTCTTTCCCTAAGGGTCTACCATTGCCTTTCTCTAAACCTCACATGCCAACACTTGATTACACACAACCTTGTAATGTTTTCCATTGTGTCATGCTATGTACAGCTTTGTCTTCTAACTGGTTTGTTATTTTTTTATTTTTATTTTTTTTTTGAGACAGAGTTTTGCTCTTGTCACCCAGGCTGGAGTACAAGGGTTCAATCTCGGCTCACTGCAACCCTCTGCCTCCTGGGTTCAAGCAATTCTCCTGCCTCAGCCTCCCGAGTAGCTGTGATTACAGGTGCCCGCCATCACACCTGGCTAATTTTTGTATTTTTAATAGAGATGGGGTTTCATCATGTTGGCCAGGCTGGTCTCGAACTCCTAACCTCAAGTGATCCACCAGCCTCAGCTTCTCAAAGTGCTGGGATTATAGGCATAAGCCACTGTGCCTGGCCAATTACTCATTTTTAAAAGTCCTTTTAAGACATGTTCTCATTTGATCCTCATGACAATACTATGGGTAAGTAGGCAGGTAGAGTAAACAGTATTCTTATTTTACAAATAGGCAAAGAGTCAGAGGAATTTAAGGGATTGGCCTAAGGTCTTAGAGCTGAGTTGAATATTAATTTAGCTACCATTTGTAGAGCAGTTGATATGTGCCATACATATGGAGAAACTCTACATTGATTATGTTACTTCTCCCAGCAATCTTATAGTAGATACTGTTTTATCTACCTATAATAAGGGAGGAAACTAAGACATTGTGAGGTGAAGTGAACTCAAGTCAGCCTCACTTTAGGAGCCACCCTTGTACAATCATTAGAAATTGACACCAAGACCTTTATCAGAAAGTCAGCCCCTTGTTCTACCTCCCGTCTCCGGTTACCAGAGCTGTGCAATTTGACACCTTAATCACATATTTCCATACTTATAAAACAGTGAAGCAAATACCCAATATATTTAACTGAAGGAAGTAAGTAAATGTCTTAGTGGCTTCTAGTTTGAATTCATTTATATTAAGTGTCTACTGCTTCTTTTGCACAACAGAAATTAAACTCCACGGTTTTTGTAATTAGTCTTTCATTTTTCTCTTAGCCTAAAATAGCTAGATGGAAAGAAGACAATCTTTTTTAGTTAAAACTTACTTTTTTTTTTTTTTTTTACTGCTAAAAAGGTCCCAGCTCAAAAATTGTCTGTATGTACATACACACATGCATACTATATATATATGTATAAAAAATTGGTGTGTGTGTGTATATACACACACATGCTTATACAGACACATGTACACACATCACATGCACACCTCAAACTGGCTTCAACTGGAAACTTGGTTAAACATAAAGGTTACAACTTCTATGTTGGAAGTATATGTTCATTTTAAAGGAAAAAAAAAACAACAACAAAAAAAGGAAAAACATATTTTTGACCAACAGAATTGAAGGGTACTGACAACTTTTTGTACTATTTCAGTATCAACACCAGAGAAGGTCCATTAGGAATGTAATCACAATGACTAGGGAAATATTTATTTCTCCACAATCTGCCTATCTTGGAGTTGGACCATCAGAGGTACTTCACAAGTGAGTGAGGTTCATAATGTCCTTGAAATGTCTAAGTTCTGGCTTTAATGGTGACATCTTGTTGTTTTCTCAATCTGCCTAATCCTAGAGGCTGCAGGTGGCTAAAAAATTCACATCCAGGCCGGGCGCAGTGGCTCACGCCTGTAATCCCAGCACTTTGGGAGGCTGAGGTGGGCGGATCACCTGTGGTCAGGAGTTCGAGACCAACCTGGCCGAAATGGTGAAACCCCGTCTCTACTGAAAAAAAATACAAAAATTAGCCAGGCATGATGGTGGGCATCTGTAATCCCAGCTACTAGGAGGCCGAGGCAGGAGAATCGCTTGAACCCGAGAGGTGGAGTTTGCAGTGAGCCTAGATCGCACCACTGCACTCCAGCCTGGGCAACAGAATGAGACTCTGTCTCAAAAAAAAAAAAAAAAAAAAAAAAAATCACATCTGCTGCACCATCTCATTGCAGTTTATAATCTTTGGTTTTCCTCAAGCTGTTAAAATTGCTTAATATTAATTATTTAAGTTTTCTTATCTTCTCCTGGAAAAATTTCATTTTCCAAAAAAGCAATTCTGGCTGGAAGCTATGAACTTTACCTGCAAGATAACATGTTATATACCTCCAGCAGAATGCCTGACAGGGTGTGATGATCTTTCACTGTGATATCAGTGCATATGGAGAAAATGGCAAGGACACTGGAATGCAAAGCAGCAGGAAAAATAAACACTGCATGCTGTTGTGTCTCCCAGCATTCCTGCTGGACTGGGTTAAGACAAATGTCATCATTCCTGTTTTTCAGACAGATAATGAGAGAGAATGTCATCTATGTGAAGTCAGCCCAGGAATTTTTAACTCGTAGGGTACATTTCCTAGGCTTGTTGCTCTAGATGTTACTGGAAGACACTTAAAGACAACTGGGTTAAACCAAATTGAAAGAGATAGTTACTGGGGCAAAACATTCTATCACTCCACCCTCAGGAAAAGGCCTTCGGCTCATTCAAATTTCAGGCGTCCATTTCAACCTCATGTCCTGAGAAGCAGAATTTCTAGAATGTCTAGAAAATGCTTTTTAAAAACTAAATAGTGGAAATAAACAAGGTGGGTTTTTTCAGCCTGTTTTTCATTATTTCTATTAATGACTTTTTTTGAAACTAGTATGGTGTGTTGTCATTTCTGGAAGGAACTAAAACACTTATTAAACTATTATTTCATGTGGCCTCATTGTATTTAAAAATCCTCCTATGGCTCTTAGAGGCTGCTTTTTTTTGTTGTTTTGTTTTTTTGAGATGGAGTTTCGCTCTTGTTGCCCAGGCTGGAGTGCGATGGCGTGATCTCGGCTCACTGCAAACTCTGCCTCCTGGGTTCAAGTGATTCTCCTGCCTCAGCCTCCCGAGTAGCTGGGATTACTGGCACCTGCCACCACGCCCAGCTAATTTTGTATTTTTAGTAGAGATGGGGTTTAACCATGTTGGTCAGGCTGGTCTCGAAATCCTGACCTCAGTTATTCACCTGCCTTGGCCTCCCAAAGTGCTGGGATTACAGGTGTGAGCCACCACGCCCAGCCAGAGGCTGGTATTTTAAAGGACATGTGTGATGCTTATCAATTTGCAAATGGGCAGAAACCAAGGATAAGTAGTTTGTTCTCACATGTGGGGGTGAGTGATGAGAGGAGAGAACTCATCCTTTCAAATTTTCTGCTGAACTCAGCTCAACAGCTCTCTCTGGCACCCAAGCAGATCAGCAACACTGCAGGGGTGGCCCTGAGGTGAGCATGGTTCAGTGGACTGGAAGGGTCAAAATAACGTGACCCAGCCAAACTGTAATCAGGGTTCAGACACAACTGTCCAATCAATCAACCCCATCTTTCCTTCCCAGACCCTGTTTTGGTTTTCAGAGACATCAGTGCTGGGCAGAACCATAAATAAATCTGTCACAGGAGCATGTGTGTACCCCAGGTTTCACGGTACAAGAAAGAACAGAATGAGATGAAAATGTATAGAAGTGATGTGGGGAGGCTTCTGTGGAAAGAACTAATATACATTTTGTGGCATTCTGATTTTGGAAAGTTATTAATATTTGCTGGGCTCTAATGTGATATCTCATGGCTCAGCCATAGATGCTAAGGCCAGAATTACTGAGTGGTCACATCAGTCACTCCTGGCTGAATGTTCCTCAGTTAGGTGGCATTTGAATTTTTAAAAAGCCCTAACAAGCCCCTTAAAATATGAGAATTTGAATTTAAAAATGCAGTTAAGAGGGATTTGAGAAACTGACAGCAGTAAGGGAAAGCTGGCTATACTAAATAGCCATTTCTTTGCCAGGCAGATCTCTTCCAAAAAACCTACCAATTTCTACCAGAATAACTCACCGGGGGAGGGAGAAGAGGTGTGTTTTGTTTTAAATAACACACTAGTCTCTCAGGAGCTACTTAATTTGTAAAATCATTTATCCACTTCTCATCTGGCATAAACTGTTAGCTCACCCTGTGTGAGATACTATTTATACGAGTTCTTCCTCCAAACATAGCTTCACAGACCCTCCCTCCTACCTCATCCTCTGCAGAAATGTCCTCTGGACCCTTCCCCACTTCCTGCCTACAGCAGGATGAACACTGGACAAGGAGGCAGGAGGCTCTGACATAACATTCAGCATCAGGCAAGTCACTTGACCTTCTGTTTCTCAGTTATCCACAGCGAGAAGACAATAACACCTGCCGAAAACTAATAATAATGTCTAAGTATTCAGCTCTTTCTCTGTGCCAGACACCATTTAAGTGTTTTACTATTCAATTACTACTTGCAACAACCCGGTGAGAGAGATATTATTATTATCCCCATTTACTGATGAGGAAAGTGAGGAGGATAGAGGTTAACTTGTTCAAGGCCATGCAGCTGGTACGTGACAGAGCCAGGCTTAAACGCAGATCATCTGGCTTCAGACTTTCATCACTTTATTAAAATAGCTCATAAGAATACTATGAGGCTCAAATGAGGCTGGCGGAAACCACAACATATGATATTAGTTTCAAAAGAAGTAATAATAGAAATAACGAAAACCATGAGGATGAAAAGAAAAGCTTTGTTTCTTTCCACTGTTGAGTTTTTCAAAAGCATTTTCTAGAAATTCGACTTCTCAAGACATGAATGTTGAAATGGAGGCCAGAAGTTTGAAGAGTTGAAGGCTGGTGCAATCACTTTGGAAAATATGAAAGTATTATACACATTCTAATTATTTTTTTTGTGCAGTCGTAAGATTAGACAACAATTTGAAGATGACACACCACTCATATTAGATAGATGTCTGTAGGGGGAATACTCCTTCCCCTGACAAGACCACATCGCCAATAACGTCACTCTACACACACAGTTGGCCTCTGTGTGTCTCCGTCTTAAGAGTAATTCAGGACTACTAGCCAAGTGGTTGGGATTTAGGAATAGAGCAGAATTCTGCTTAGCTTGTAAAAACTAGGACTAGATAAAGCCATTTCTACCACATAGGCTTTGCTGGCGTAATCACAGCTCACTGCAGCGTCGACCCCCCAGGCTCAGGTGATCCTCTCACCTCAGCGTCCCGGGTAGCTGGGATTACAGGCACGCACTACCACACCTGGCTAATTTTTTTTTTTTTTGGTAGAGATGGGGTTTCACCATGTTGGCCAGGCTGGTCTTGAACTCTTAGACTCAAGAGATCTGCCTGCCTCGGCCTCCCTAAGTGCTGGGTTACAGGCATGAGCCACTGTGCCCAGACTCTACAAGAGTTTTTAAAACAACTTTAAAAAGAGAGACCTTCTCAGCAAAGAAATAGAAACTATTTTTTAAATGTAAATTTTAGAACTAAAAACTATACTATTTGAAATTTAAAAAAAAAATCACTGGCAGAATGGAGATAGGAAAGTCAGTGAACTTGAAAACAGACCAATAGAAATTATCCAATCTGAAGGACTGAAAGAAAACAGATTAAAAAAAAAATGAATGGAGCTTGTGGGACAATATGAACTGTCACTGAAATACTGTATCACTAGTCACTAAAGTCCTGGAGGGAGAAGGGAAAGAGATTAATGCATTAAGAATATTTGAAGACAGAATATTGAAAACTTCCAGAATTTGGTGAAAGATGTAAATTTACAGAATCAAGAGGGTCAGCAAACCCCAAATACGATCAACTCAAAGAAAACTAAGTCCATCCAAATCATAATCAAAATGCTAGAGACTAAAGAGAGTGGCCAGAGGAAAACAACACATTGCATACAGGAGGAGCCCATATTTAAAGGACTGTGCATTTCTCCTTAGAAACCATGGAAGCAAGAGGAAAGTGAACATTTGTTAAGTACTGAAAGAAAAGAGTCAACCCAGAATTCCATATCCAGTGAAAATGCACTTCAAGGGTGACAGTGGAATAAAGACATTCCTAGATGGAGAAAACTAAAAGAATGTGTTATCAGCAGACCTATTCTAAAATAAATACTGAAAAGCAGTAAGACCAGAGGGAGAGCTGGAACTTCAGGAATGAAGGAAGAGCAGCAGGAATGGGCAGCTGAGAACCAGTGATCTCCTGAGAAAAGCCGACTCCGAGGAACAATAGATTCCTTTTGCCTTTTGAAATATTCCTCTAAGTTTCTGAAGCCAAAGCCTGTTGGCCTTCAGAATAGGGAATCATGTGATTGGTTTAAGTAGAATTTTGCCTAATAATAAGGCAGGCTTTAGCCAAAAAATTGACAGCTCTGATTATTTACACTGTCTTTAGTTTTATGTATATCAAAAGTTCAGACAATGAAAGTTTCATATTTTAACTGATACTTACTTGGAATATTATTCATCATCTAGGATATATAAATAGAAATATCAAAGTGAAACTAAAGTGTTATTTTTAATTTATAAAATAGTTATTAGTAAACCAAGACTCTAGTTCCTAGCCTAGATATATATCTTAGGTTATTAATAACTTTAAATATTAAATAACAAATTATTACTTTGCAAAAGTTGGTCAAAGGCTACATTCTACCTCAAAACAATATTGGAGAATGGATATTGACCAAGTATCATTTTTCTAAACCATCATTAGAAAAGCTTGTTGTATTTCAGGAAGAAAACTGCATTTTGCTGAATATATTAACAGATGTTTTCAACGACATCACTTATTTAAAACTTTGTGTTTCCAAATCAGATATGTAAATGTAAGTGATACCAATGAAAATTCGATTACACATTTATAAACTTGTAGTTCATTACAACAAACTAAAATCTCAAAGGGTTCTCCATTGTCATATGATAAAATCCGAACTTCAGCATTTCATAAAAAGCCCTACGTGACCTTATGACCTACTGGCTCTTGTGAACCCTTCCAGCTTCATCTCCCACTGTTTGTGGCCCTCCTTTATTATTTTCTAAATTTGGTAATTTTTTTTTCTTTTTTGAGACAGGGTCTCACTCTGTCACTCAGGCTGGATTGGAGTGGCACGATCTTGGTTCACTACAGCCTCTGCCTGTCGGGCTCAAGCGATCCTCCCACCTCAGCCTCCCAAGTAGCTCAGACCACAGGTGTGTGCCACCATGCTCAGCTAATTTTTTAGTTTTTTAATTTTTTTTTTTTTTTGAGATGGAGTCTCGCTCTGTCACCCAGGCTGGAGTGCAGTGGCACGATCTCAGCTCACTACAACCTCTGCCTCCTGGGTTCAAGCAATTTTCCTGCCTCAGCCTTCCGAGTAGCTGGGATTACAGTTGTGCGCCAACACACCTGGCTAATTTTTTATATTTTTGGTAGAGACAGGGTTTCACTATATTGCTCAGGCTGGTCTCAAACTCCTGGGCTCCAGCAATCCTCCCGCCTTGGCCTCCCAAAGTGCTGGGATTACAGGTGTGAGCCACTGTGCCTGGCTTAAGCTTGGTGATTTTTTATTTAATCATGAGCCTTTGTTACATTCCAAAATACCAAACTACTTGAAGCACCCTTCTTTACCATACACATTCTATGCTTTTTCTTATCTTTCGGTTTCTCTTTATGCTTTTCCTTTTGTCTCAAATGCTCCTGACTCCCACCAATAACATTCTTCAATGCTGATCTCAGGTTTTATCTTCCTGGAGGAGGTAAAAATCTGACTCTACTCTCGAGTTAGGAACTGCTCCTTTGGGCTCCCCCAGTACAGGCCATGTATCTGTCCGAAGACCAATAACGTAGTACTAAAATAATCCACCTCCCTTGCCAGTCTAAAGTTCCAGGAGAGCAGATACAGTGTCTTATTCATGTTTGTATGCCCAAGCAGAGCACAGTGTCTGAAACAGAGAAGGCGTGTTCTCACTAAGCATCTATGAGCCTAACATTTCACACTCACAAAGTGATGCAAACCCTCAGGCCACTTACAGCCCTAGAAGAAAGGATTGAGGGAAGAAGGAACCAACGGAAATTCTAACTGGATGTGGAGGCCTCATTAACTAAATAGCCTTTTCTCATCTTTCTTTATCCCTGAAGAGCCAGATAAAAGCCCACAGGGCAAGTGGGTATCATCCCCCTGGTGCTGTGGGCAACATTTTCCACAGTGAAGAGAGAAAACAAATGTGAGCTGTTTTTCCTCCTAAGAGTCTGATTTAGGAAAGTGCCTAGGCTTGTTGGCAATAAGGCACCTTCTCACTGAACATCTTAACATGAAAGATACCAGATGCCATCAACATTTGCATATTTACATGACATCACCTTAAACACTTCTCTGTTAAGATATTATACGCTCTTACACCCTGCAGCTTAAAAAGCACATTAATATATATCAGTTAATTTGACCCCACAACTATTATGTGAGAGATCATTACCACTTCCATTTTATAAAGAAAAAAGGGTCAAGAAAGGTCAAACTAGTTGCTTAACTTCAAGATTTTTTTTCTTCTGAATTCTAACCCCATGATCTCCCATCCAAGTACTAACCAGGCCTGACCCTGGTCAGCTTCTGACATCAGATGTGTTCAGGATGGCAAGGCCATAGACTCTAACCCTACAACCTTTCCACAGTGGCCTCTGGATATTTTTCTTCAGTTAAATGGTAAGATCCAACTTGGGAGTTTTGCACTTTATAACTTCATGAAACAAATGTTTATTGAGCACGTGCTAGGTGCCAGGCCCTGGTTATGTGGCTGTGACATTTCCTCTCCCTAGGATCCCTTTCACCCTGAGTGGGGTTTTGTCTTCCTAAGCCCGTGACTCCCCCAAAAGGCATTCCAAATGACTCGAAACTCCTCAGTCCTCAAGTCACGGACACTGCTGTTCTCATATTTTTGGTTTAAAATGGGTTTTAACTGGTTTTAATCTCAAACTCTAGCTCTGGTTAGTTATACCCAGAGAACCTCCAGTTTAGCTCAGTTCCCAGGGCAGCAAGGTTTAAACGCAACTGACCTGGGAGCAATTTTTAGCAGGCTTTGGGGTCAGAAAGACAAGGTTAAATCAGACTTTAGCATCTATTAACTGTGTGACCCCAGCCCTTAAATTCTCTAATTCTGATTAGCATAAAATGTGGCAGTACAAGTGTCAGAGGAGTTTTGTGCAAGTAAGATAGTACAGCATTGTGTTGAAAAGGAAACCAAACATATAGCCGCCCACACTTGGAATGAAATACATGCTACCTAATGTTTCCCATGAGGATGAATTCTCTATTTCTTCATATTCTCAGTCTAAAAATACTTTTTGCCACATAATGCTTAGAGTGAGATGGTGATAATTGAAAGTGATGGGAAAACAATTAATTGGGTACACATGGACGTAAATATGGGAACAACAGACACTGGAGAATAAAAGAGGGGGCTGGAAGGAAAGGGGACAAAGGTTAAAAAACTACCTATTGGGTACTATGCTCACTACCTGGGTGATGCATACAATCATACAGCAAGCCTCAGGATCATGCAATATACCTTTGTAAGAAACCTGCCTATGCCCCGATTCTAAAATAAAAGTTAGAAAAAAAAACCACTTAAAAATTAAGATAGGGAGAAAAAGCAATGAGTATTTGCCACACTGCAACTGTAAAGCAGGTATGCCCACAGGCAGAAAATAGAATAACAAAAAATTGTGTAAAACGTTCAGTTAAAGATGCCATGGCAACGTGTTACATGTAAGGGTGTATACATAGCTCTCTCTTTGGGATAAATATAGACAGACCAAAAGCCAAGTGGTCTTATTTGCAATGAGGGGACCCGTTAAATGAAGTGCTCAGCAGTGCTGGGGTAGGTATATATCGGGTATACAATGACAAGTATGTAAATAGGAAAACTTTGGGCTAGCAGGGAGCTTGCTACTACAATGGTTGCATTAGCATGTTAGCCATGACCCAGAGGTGCTGCAAAGATCCCTCCTGTCCAATAACCCTCTGCTTCTAGGGTGTATATCCTGTGGTTTCATTCCAACAGACAAGACAGCTTGGGACACATTGTAGAGCAAATGAAATAAAATCACCCTAGAAAGTTTCTCCTGGAATCAGGATCACTGAAAACCACTTACACTCCAGGCTCAGCAAGAAGCAAGCAAGCTTTCCTTTGCGGCACGCATGTCTGAGCTGCATAGAGAGCTGCAAGCACAGCAGAAGGCAGCCCCTCTGGTGCTACAGAGAAAGTGGAAGGCGAGAACTTTCTCCCCTGCAGACACAGCCCAGTTTAGATCTCCATGGCATGTGGGAAGACAGCAGCAGCATCACGGTCATTTTTTAAGTGTCTTAACATTTGAAATCTCTGTAGGAGTATCAAATGCTAACAACTAGATTCCAGCACTGCACTTTCAAGCTATTCACGGAAGTCCCGCAAAGAGGGCTGGGGAAGATATAAAGGTTAATATTACTTTTTCTCAGAAGTTTCATTTAACAATTGGCCTCCTTCCCTAAAAAAAGTTTCTAGATTTTTAAATTTTCCTTTTGACCATGAAACAAGAAAATTACACACACCGTTGGCACTGGCCAACCAGCAGCTGAGAACAGTGTCAGGGTCCTGGCTTTTGATTAGGAGGCTAGGGACTTGGGTTCAAGTCCTGGCTATGAGACTTCTAATAATCCCTCTAAGCTTCACTTCTGTTATTTGTAAAAACAAAAAGGACAGTAGCTTACCTGCCCTGCCTACTCACAGAAAAGCTAAGAGGAAATTAGTTAAAGTGCCACGTAAATCCAAAGTCTAATGATTTTGGTGCAATCGGGTGATGCGACAGGTCCTTTCCCCACCTGCCTCAAGAGGCCCAGTCACCACGCTGATTACATGGACCTTGTCGATTTTTCTGAGGAAAGCAGAACAAGGGCATCCCATCCTCTATTTACCTTCTTTTCATTGACATCTGCCTGTTCCTCTTCCTCATTCACTTCTGCTGGCATCTCTTTGATTTTGTTCAGTAGCTCAGCCTTGGGAGCAGACACACTGTAGTAGGCAGGGCAGTTAACCAACATGCTCACTGCTTCCTTGTCTTCATTCCTGGGCCAAAAAAGAGCACAAAGTACAGCCACACAAAGCACGCCAGAGGCTTTGTTTCACTGCAGATGTCAGTCCATTCAGAAGCACGTAACAATTCTATTTAATTTCTTTCCCAGAAATTAGGATAAACTAGTAACTGTTAACTAATGAGTGATTACTATGTACAGGGCTGTTGAAGCCAGGCAAACTTGGGATGGAAAACCACCAAAGGCAGCATTAGGGATGACAGCGGGTGTCAGCTGACTCTGGAGAAGACATTTAACCTCTCTGCTTTTGTGACTCATATAAGAACGATACTGACTCCTTATTTCAGAGAAAGGCAGTGTGGAACCATGACTCCATCAGTGTGAAAGTATTTTCAAGGTGCTGCACAAACCTCAGGTTTTAGATCAATTATTTCCTATACTCCTTTGGTTACATGTAATCTTTCCAGTGCCTACTATGCATTGTTGCTTGAACACACAAAAATTTTCCTTCTCAAGTGTGCCTGCTATCCCATATAATCCTGGGAAATCTGCAGTTTTCTGGTCCGCAGTGAACTAATACAAGATATAAAATCTACTCATTGATAATATAATAGGGATGTTTTAAGGCTGAAGAAAAAACCCAGAATTGAGAAACCTGCTATCTAGTGTTCTCTGTTTTACAACATCTGAGTTGCCTTTCAGCCTATAATTCATATCCTACCCACTGAATAAATGACTCTATGGAAGTACAGTTCTCTTGGAGAGGAACTTTATTCAATCTTGTGATATTATTTAACATCTAGCCCATCATTTTACTATGAAATAAGGAACCACACACACAAAAAATCATCTTTACTAGTTTCCTGCTTGATAACTGTCCCATAAGCAACAATGACCACATTTAATCCAGTTAATTGAAAGACAGAGAAAAGACTTTCTGATACATTTTTGTTTGTTTTTGTTTTCAGATATGTCCACCGCATTACAAATGGGTTTCTCTGGCATCTCACCAACCCTCACAATGGCTACTGGCCGTCTCATGCCCAACAGGACAATGCTTATTTCCACCAGGAGATGGCGCATGCTTTTTTTTTTTTTTTTTTTTTTTTAAATCCCCAGGAAGGTCTCCGTGCTGCAAAAGCTACATGACCATTCGGCGTCTAAACTGACGGAGCAAACATATATTTCCAGTGGTAATGCTAGGAAATACTTTGCTAAGGATGTTACTTTGGTCCTTCAGCCAGTGGTCAGAGAACAGAATGACCATACTGCAACCACCCATGGTGAACTGACTGGCACACCCACAAAAATCTTATCTTTGGGGTCCCCATAGTACCCAGTGGATTGCCTTGCACATTGTAGGTTTTCAGTATGTGTTTGCTAAAGACATGACCCTGGATAAATCACTTCACCTCAATTAGTCTGTTTCCCAAATCTGAAAATAAAAGCGGGGGAATGGACAAGGTGACAGTTAAGGCCTTGAATCAGAAGAGCCTCTGACAACGTGACAAATAGCTTGTAAGTATCACATAGCTCTTTCCTCTCTCTCTCCCCCACAAAATGAAACATGGTGTTCCTGTTAGCAATTTAGTTAGGATCCGTTGGAAATTTTTAAAATGCAATCCCAAATTTGGATAAAATGTTCTGTTTTTATTTAGTCTGGAAGCCACTAACTGCTGAGTCCCAGACTATCCACAAAGATTTCACTGAAAATTAAAGAGAAAATGAAAGCTACTCAATCTTTCTCATAGTAGTCTTTTAAGGAAATAAAGCATGCAAGAAAATACTGCAGTAACCCAGGAGAAATGAAAAGCATCAAAAGCACAGACTGCACACTGGGACACATGTTACATGGCTGGCTCAAGGAGCTTCAGAAGCAGAGGCTCACAGACTGGGCCAAACCAGACAGTGCGCCCCTACTCATACCTTTCCTGATTTTCAGGATTTGCGCCAACACCCACCCCCACCTTACTGCCTCAGAGGTAAGGGTCAGTGTAGTACATGAATCTATTTCTCTAGGCTCTCCTCCTTACAAAGCCCTTCCCCTCTCAGTCTTGGCAAGACGTTGGCCACGCTCACCACTTCCACTTGCTCCTTTCCCAGCACCGAGCTCTGGGGGCCTCTCTGCCAGAGCAGCTCTGATACAGAACGGGCAAGTACACCTTTGCTGAGCTGGGGGCACTGTATAATTGCTGGAGACAGGCACAGTCATGGGGCTGTGATGAAATCCAGGTGCCATCATTCACATGTTCAATGACCTTGGTGAGCATGGTCTTAATTCCTCTGTACTTCAGTTTCCTCATTTGTAAATGGAGATAAAATTGGTAGCCACTTCAGAAAGTTCTTGTGAAAATTAAATAATGCTGATATAAATAAATTAATACGATGTTTGACACACAGCGTTAACAATGGGTAGTAATGGCAATTATCATCATTATTACTATTACTTTCTTTGTTGTTGCATACCTGTCCCACATCCTTACTCCCAGAGCCATTCCTCCAAGACTGAGATAAAATGTCACTCTTGGTTCAGGAGCTGTGGCAGTAGGAAAACATCAGGCAACTAGTCCTAGACTTATCATCATCCCCATGGAAGGAGTTTGATTGTTAAGTCTCTCTGAGGACATCACCAGAGACTTACCTCTTGCCTTCACATCCTGAAGAGCTGACAGTTCTCTGTATGGCCTTCCTCTTTATGCTGTTTTCCTTCAGCAAGTTCACATCTCGGGGAAACAAACCTTCCATCAGGTCCATTGTTGTCTTCAGCCTGGAGTCTGGATCCAAAATGTCTGCTAGAGATTTGTCTTGGTGGACAATTTCCTTGGCCAAAGCCTCTGTTCTAATGTCTTCTGAACTCTTCTGAGGATCAGAACTGACTTTCTTTTCTAAACCCTGAGTTCCATCGACTGGATCATGGGTGAGGCTTTGAGTCTGGATGGATGCTGGCTGCCCACCAAGAGACCCAGCAAGTTGGGGGTGAACGCTCATGAAGGAGGGTGGTGTGGACTCAGCCTCTGAACCCTTGATAGAAGTTTGGAGTCTGGAAGCCAGTGTCTGACTACCTACCACATGGGCTGCACCCGGCACGTGCCTTTCCCTTGCAATTGTCACTTTAGAAAGTTTGTTGGAGCTGCCGGGGATATTAAAAAAAAAAAAAAAAAAAAGAGAGAGAGAGAGAAAGAGTGATAAGAGAAGGGTGATGATAAGAGGGTGGAGGAAGACTGAGGGAGAAGCTTTCCACATCAGGGCTGTAGCTTTCCACATCTTCCACATGTTACTGACAGAGCTAATGTTAAAGAATATGGCTTCTGATTATAAGTGGGTCTCCTGATACTGAACCCCGAAACTAAAAACATTTACCTACCTAGTCACAGGTCATGCTAGACACAAACATACATAGATATATACATAGGAGTAGGGTGAGACAGTCACATTTCTGAGATCAACCCCTTCTTTAGAAAACAACAGCACTCTAAAGGAGCTCCTGAGCCCAGCAGCTGGTCAGGAGGTTGTCATCTCCTGAGGAAGATGGACTAGGAATTCAGTTCTGGTGAATGTTGCTGTTAGATTCCAGAGATTTCTGAAAGGTCTAGGTTAACAGGGGGTAGTGGTAGTAAGTCACTCTTGCGGTGTTTAAAGAAAGCCACTCCAAAGGTGCTGTCAGGCAATGTGTTTTTTTGGTGTTTTGAGAGATTACTTGTTCTAGGAACTATGTGTTGGGGAATGCTTCTTTCTCATTCTCCTAGCTTCCAAGAGGTTTTCCCTAAACATTACCAACCTTGAGCCCTACTCTTTATTCCTCCCTATGGACATGGAGTGATTTTGGAAAGAGAAGCTGAGCATTCACATCCCAGTCTCTTCTCTTTCGAGACTGAGGCTGCCTCAAGGCTGTATATATTAATATCTATGTGTATTTGTGTGTCTAGCATGACCTTTGATGAGGTAGGTAAACCTGTTTAACTTGGGGGTTCAGTATCAAGAGACCCACTTAAAATCTGAAGCCATATTCTTTAATGTTAGCTCTGTCAGTAATAAAAGTGATGTTTTTGTCTTCTATATGCCCTCCTCTTTTGTCTTATTTCCTAACTGATTCAGAACTCAGCCAGGGAGGAGGGATTTACTTGAACCACCTGAGCCTATCCTGTCCCCAGAAGTGAAATGTACCCCCTGGGTTCCAGCTTTCATTTCTGCCACCCTGACTCCTCAGTCCCAATGACACTGGTCCAACTACCTCCTGAGGCAAACAGATGAACAGTGTCCTGAGCTGAGCTGTATGGAAATATCTCCATGCCAGGGGTCTTTTGTGGGCAGCAGAAGGACCTGGGCCACCTGGGGCATGACACTCTCCTGTTAGTGAGGGAAACCTGCCCAGTCTGCTCACTCACCTGAGGCGCGGCCCCTCGGGATCCTCACTGTCCAGCTGCGCCTCACACACAGTGTGGGGAGGAGGTGGAGGGAAGTCATCCATGCTATACACTGGGGTTTCCTGACTCGGTAGAGGAGGTGGCGGTGGGGGAGGAGGTGGCGGTGGGGGAGGAGGTTCAAATGTGGGGCTGGACGTGGCCTTGGGGTGCGGATCCCTCACAAACACTTCGTCTTCATAATCCTCGCGAGGTGGCGGGGAGTCCCGCAGGACGGACTCAGATATTCGGAGGGAGATCCTCCCTGGAGTGCTCAGGGCCCCAAGAGGTATGTCTGGGTCAGAAGTGCTGCATAAACTTGGAAGACTCTGCTGTTTTTGATAGTGCTTCAGGTTTACAAAATCAGAAGCTGAGGATTCCTCAGGAAGGCTGTCCTCTCTGGCTGCATGGGCCCACTTTGCTCGAGAAGGAGGTGGCCACTGAGGCAACGAGACCCTCTTCCTCGTTCCCTCTTCTACCCCATGCTCTGGGCCATCACTCTCACAGCCTCTTGGACCGGGAGGCTGAGTCAGGGTGTGACCATTGCTTCTGTGGGTCATGGCAGGGGTGTAGGGCGGGAGAGGCTGTCGCCCTGTCTGACTGTCCTGTGAGCAGTAGCCAGAGGGAATGGCTGAAGGCAGAGGGGTGCCAAGTGGGGTCAGGGGTGCGGCCCTGGTGTCTGTGAGCTGCCCTTGCGTTCCTGCCAGTGGTGGCCTGGGGCAGGGTGTCCTGCTGGCTTGCCTCTGATGGCCCGGGGTTCCAGGACATTCACTAGGAACGGAGGAATCACCAATGGCTTTGCAGCCTGAACCACCCCAACAAGGGGTGAGATGGTGGAAGAGCAGCGGCATCTCTTCTTGGCTTCTTTCTGAACAACTGAGTGCCCTGGAACGGCACACAGACAGGAGGGTTACAGCTCTGAAGAAAGGGGCAAACATGCAGCCCAATGCTCCTTACATAGATGAGAAAAGCATTTAAGAGGAAGGAGGACCTCCTTTCCTTCCCCCCAGAAACTGCACAGTCTTCCCTGGCTGCTCACAGGAAGACCCAAGTTAAACCAGTACTAGGCAGGCATAAATTCCTACAGGAAAATGTCACATGGAATGACTGGGTTCACAAGGCATTTTCTTTTATTAACCCTCTCACCGCCCCCACATCCTGTACACACCATGCAACATAAGGCAGCTTTTGAGGACAGGCTTCGGGATATAAAAACAAACAGTACATTTCTTCAGCCCCTTTTAGGACTACTTCAGGAAATAGCTCCCAGCTCTGGGGAAAAATAATGCTGCTGCCTTCTCTCCCAGTGCGATCCCCACGGGGGAAGTCTGTTTTGAAAGCATTTGCATGGGCTGCTGAATTTGAAGGTTTTATTTACAACTTTTGCTTACTCTTCTAGTGTTTTCATTTCATCTGATGAAAAACAAAAAGGAGGGGAAGAGTCTCACCTAAGGAGCTAATAAGCAGTTACCTCTGGAGAAAGAGGCTGGCAATAATAAGCAAATATAGTACATGGTGATTTAAACAACTATACTCTAGACTCCGAGGAAAAACCCAACAATTAGCAAAACTTTTGTTACTGTGTTCTAAAGGAGAAAAATCCACAAAACAAAACAAAGAAAAAAGCGTCCGTGGCACTGCCTGCTATGCAAAAGTTAATGTGAGGATAAAAAGCTCTCCAGCAAACCCACTGGGATTTGTACATTCCCTATCTGCAGTTCCCTGACTGGCTATGTGAGTGAATCTGGAGTGCAGATGGCACATTTCATCTCACAGATCTGATTCCTCTGAGGGAGTACTGACTCAGTCCCACATCAGAGCAATAGTACAGGACTCGCCACAAGATCATCCAAGTGCCAGGCAAGCAGAATGCAGCATGTGGTGGAAGAAGATGGCAAAGAACCAAATTAGCTCTTCTCATGCCTTTATTTTTCCTTTATTATACACATAGATGCAGATGATAGAATAAAGGGCCCACCTCTCTCTCTGATGTAACCCCTCCCTTCCCATGACCGGTCCCTTTCATTCAGACATGGTTTCTTTACCAGGAACCTCTCCATAGAGAAGTGTAGCTGCTCTGCACTTCCTGGTGGCTTCCCGCTGAGGATGCGCTTCACTTCTGTCTCATCCATCCTGGCATCCCCAGTACCTGCCACCAAGTACCCCCTCAGCAAGTGTCTGTTGAACAGTGATGTCTCCTTTGCCCAGCTGCTCTCCAGACTGTAGCATACAAACTGTTTTTAAACCCAGCATCCTTTAACAGGACGTGGAGTCAGCTGAAATCTGATGTTTTAATGACTAATTCAGATGCCTTTATTTTATTATATCTTGAGGCTTTTCTAAAGGGGGAGACATCACTAAAACATACAATAATATAGCACTTATCCTTTAAAGATCCAGCCCAATAGACTTTTATATGATGTTTTTAGTTTGTGTGACCTTAGTTTACACAAACTATACTAAAGTGGCATTTTTTTTTGAAGATAATATCAGTGGTAAATGCTTAGCTTGGTTGAGAATGCTTCTCCATGGTGATTACTTTGTGTTTTTGGGAATGAAGTTTGGGATAAAAAAAGACTTTGTTCAAGTCCCTTTTATAATAGAGTGTGAGAGGCTCACCCAGAGTCTGCTGATATGTATCCAGGAATCCTACTATTCAAGAATGGATTTTGAGAGCAGTTAGTCTCACCTTTGTTTTGTTTTGCTTAAAAAAAAAAAAACAGCACTTTAAAAAAATTGTGGTTTAAAAAAAACATAAAATTTCATCTTAACCATTTTTAAGTTCAGCAGTGTTAATATGTTCACACTGTTGTGAAACAGATCTCCAGAACTTTCACAACTTGCAAACCTAAAACTATGTACCCACTAAATAATAAGTGCCCATTTCCCCCTCCTACTAACCCCTGGAAATCACTATTTTACTTTGTGTTTTGTGTGAATTTGACTACTTTAAGTACTTCATACAAGTGAAATTATACAGTATGTCTTTTTGTGACTGGCTTATATTTCACTTCACGTAATGTCATGTTGAAGCATGTGGCACAATTTCCTTTTTTAAGGCTGAGTAATATTCCACTGTATGGCTATACCACATTTTGTTTATCCAATCATCTGTCATGAGTAGACATTTGGGTTGTTTCTACCTCTTGGCTATTGTGAATAGTAAATACTGCTGCTATGAACATGGGTGTGCAATATATCTCTTGGAGACCCTGCTTTCACTTTTTTTGGACATATACTCACAAGTGGCATTGCCAGATCATATGGTAGTTCTATTTGTAATGTTCTGAGACCTCCATGCTGTTTTTCATACAGCTGTACCATTTTACATTCCCACTAACAGTGTGCAGGGTTTCTAATTTCCCCATATCCTCACCAACACTTGTTGTTTTTCGTTTTTTTAATTGCAGCCATTCTAATGTGTGTGAGGTAAACATCTCATTGTGGTTTTGAGTTCTCTGATGATTAGTGGTGTTTAGCATCTTTTCAATGCTTGTTGGCCATGTGTCTGCCATCTTTGGAGAAATGTCTATTTAAGTCTTTTGCCCATTTTTATACGGACAAGTAAATTTTTATGTTTGAAATTAACAAGTGAATGTCTGAATTTAGTTGGATTGGTATCCTCTAGTGTTTTTCTTTAAAATGGAGATAAAAAGAGTGGAGAATGTTTGAAAATAGAAAAGAAGTATATAATAATGACAACTATTATCTCTTTGTGACCCATGAAGGCATCAAACTCTCATAAAACTTGAACGGTGCAAAATCTCTATTTTTCTATAAATTAGAACATTTTATGTTTTTTAAAAAACACTAATGTAAAGTCTGAATGTATTCAGGGAGAATTATGTCATCATGGAGGAAAACTGACTGATCCTAATAAGCATCCATGGAGAACAGAGGGCACATTCCTCCAAATTCCACCTTCCAAATTATTTTGACATTTCAATATTGTCCAGTTGATGTGACTCTTGTCTTCGTACTATGATTAACAGAGTGACTATGATAAAAGACCATGCAAGCCTTTAGAAAGAAGACAGTGTTATACTTTCTTGTGTCTTCTTGGTTGTGATGGTCAGAAAAATATACTGCAAGCAGAATTTTTAGTACTCAAAATTCATAGCATAAGATCTGTGATCAAGTCCCTCCCATGTTTTCCTGTCGGCTGCACTTTCCATGCCTATGCTTTTCCCCAGGACAGCTGAGAATTACATGTCCTGAAATTATCAATATCCTTTTCAACAAGCACTAGGCATGCAGCTGCACCTATGCTAATGTCAACTGCTGAAGAACAGGACAAGCATTTCAGTTATTCAGTGGTATGCGATGCTTGTCATATTTATTCTTTTGGCATTTTCACAGCTCAGAAAGTTTTCTTGTTTTTTTAACACAGAACTAATTTTGTTGAGGAAGATTTCCCCCTCCCCACAAAATTGCTACCTGTGTTTCTCAGATTGTCGATATTGCCACTGAGCCAACCAGCAGCCCCCTCACCTGTCACCTTCAATTATTTTTTTCCTTTCCAACTTTTATTTTAGGTTCAAGGAGTATATGTACAGGTTTGTTACATGGGTAAATTGCATGTCACTGGGGTTTGATGTAAAGATAATTTTGTCACCCAGGTAAGCATAGTACCTGATAGGTAGTTTTTTCAATCCTCACCTTCCTCCCACTCTCTGCCTTCAAATAGGCACCAGTGTCTATTGTTCCCTTCTTTGTGTCCATGTGTACTTAATGTTTAGCTTCCACTTGTAAGTGAGAACATGCAGTATTTGTTTTTTGGTTCCTGTGTTCATTTGCTTAGGATAATGGCCTTCAGCTCCATCCATGTTGCTGCAAAGGACATGATCTTGTTCTTTTTTACCTTTGCCCATTTTTAAATAGGGTTATTTGATTGTTTGTTGTTTAGTCCCGCCTTTGATTTCAGACCAATTTTCTTTAGCAGTACTCTAGTTTATTGTTAGTTTTCCCTTGTCTCTAGCTTTTAATTAATGCACCCAAACTAACCAAAGTCCTCAACCTCACCTTGAATACTTTCTTCCTTGTCAACACAGCTATAGGAGCAAGAGCATATAAATGTAGAAGGCTGATCTTGCCTAGAAAGCAGGTAATTAATACCTACGTCCTGACCATGTTGGCTGCTTCTACTTGACAGAATTAGGTTGTGTTATTAAGAAGGTGAATGTAGAAACAATGATTGAATGACATATAAGAAAAATTAAGGAAATGGCTTAAAAACATAGAAAGGAGTAGGTAGGGTGTAGGTGTATTATCATTAGTAATAATAGATTATAGTAGATAACTCTGTAATGCTGTATTAAAACTACATACAGAGTACATGGTTCAGAGAATACCCTTTCTGAAAATTTCTACTTATTAAGTCCCATGTGAACAGTTTAAAATTTTAAATTCTAAAAAAGTGCTCATTATACTTTTCTACCTAGGATATATGATTTTGATGGCATTTTAAAAAAATGACTTTGTTTTTATTATTATACTTTAAGTTTTAATGTACATGTGCACAATGTGCAGGTTAGTTACATATGTATACATGTGTCATGCTGGTGTGCTGCACCCATTAACTCGTCATTTAGCATTAGGTATATCTCCTAAAGCTATCCCTCCCCCCTCCCCCACCCCACAACAGTCCCCAGAGTGTGATGTTCCCCTTCCTGTGTCCATGTGTTCTCATTGTTCAATTCCCACCTATGAGTGAGAATATGCGGTGTTTGGTTTTTTGTTCTTGGCGATAGTTTACTGAGAATGATGATTTCCAATTTCATCCATGTCCCTACAAAGGACATGAACTCATCATTTTTTATGGCTGCATAGTATTCCATGGTGTATATGTGCCACATTTTCTTAATCCAGTCTATCATTGTTGGACATTTGGGTAAAAAAATGTCTAATCCAAAGTCAAAAAATAAATAAATAAAAGTTAATATCATTTGTAAAGAAAAGGGGTAGAACACAGAAAAGAACAAGGGAAAGAAAAATACCAACACAGAAGTGAACAGCGTGTGAGTCCATGTGTCTTCCGCTTTCAGCATAACTCCCTGGTCTCGCTTCCCACCCAAACCTCCCTCGCCAGGGAACACTTGTCTTCTCCAAATATCACATTTTCATGTAACACCCTAAAGTATAAGTACCAATGCTTTAAAAAAGATTAAACATCACTGCAATAATCAATAACAATAGAGATTACTTCTAGGCAATTTTAGCTTCTATTGATTCTGAGTGTCATACAGACAAATAGAAATGAAACTGGATAGACATAAGAGAAACAGAGGAAATGGTTCAAATATTGCATTAGGAAAAAGGAAAATGTAACAAGAAAAATAAGACAATAAATATTTTTCTCTTACAAAAAAAAAATGAGTTTCCTCTGTTTTCCATCCCCACATGTATAAAATTATGATTTTGAGCTTTATTTTTCACCTCCGATGCTTACAGTTTGCCTTCCTCTGTGAAGCTGTTCATGAAATGTCCATTCTTCCCTAGCACTGTGGTCACCAGATGTGATGCTCTGCACACAGAGCTGGATGAGATCAGCCACACAGGAGGCCCCATTTGTGAGAGCCATGGGGCACGCTCAAGAAAAGCACTTCCATTAATTATTCTGTTGTCAAACTGGTTAGCCAAATCAACCTTGTCCTCAATAGCACATGTTCAAAACCTATTTTGAACAAGTGTCATTCTTAAAGAAAATCATTTCTAAATGGAAAATAAAAAGTTCTCCATGCTAAATGACGAGTTAATGGGTGCAGCACACCAACATGGCACATGTATACATATATAACAAACCTGCACGTTGTGCACATGTACCCTAAAACTTAAAGGATAATAATAATAAAACTAAAAAAAATTTTAAAAAAGTTCTCCATGGCCTAGACAAATCAAAAAAGCATGTGACACTATATGATATCACATTTCAATTTCTTGTAGAAAGGAACAAGAGTAATTTAACACCAGCAGCATTCATATGCGGAGAGCATCATAAGTACATGTACATACCTAGATCCAGGACCAGCCAAATAACATGGATCCTTCACAAGACCAAAGCCATTGTCTTGCCCCAAAAGCACATCCTTGAAACACAAGAAAGGCACAGCATTACTGCCAATAAACAGGTGTTTAAATTTACCAAGGTGGGTGGAGGTAAAAAGGAGAAGGAACACCTATTTACTGGCAACCTACTATTGTCAGGCCACGTGGTGGCACTCTTACATAATCCCATGGCATCGATGCAGGAGATAAGCCGAAGATTTAAAAAAAAAAAAGGCAGAGTCAGAATTTGAACTTCAGTCTGTCTCACCAGGTGCCTCCTCTAACAAGGATGTTTCCTAACTAAGAGAAGTCTCCTAACGATTATCTCTGGAGTTCAAAACAACTGCTAAGCTTGAAATAGGATAACGAAGACAATGAATTCAATGGGCCAAACTTTTCAAATGGCAATAGGGAAATATGAGAAATGACAGGAAAGGATAGTCTATTACATTTTGCAAAAATCTCAAATGTTCTTAGTTACAATTAGTGAAGATATGAATTTGGATTGTAATCGGGTTGCAATAAATTCTAGGAAAAAGTTCACTCACATGTGAGATCAATAACTCTGGGGCCTTTTCAGGGGTAGTTGTTTTTGTTTTAATGAGGGTATATACTGGAGTCCTGAAAAGGTTGTCAGTTTTTGACAGTATACAATTTGGTCCCTGTGACCAGGTCCATGATGGAGATGATGATGTTGCCATTGATGATAATATATTCAACTCCCAATTATTTATGACAGGAGACAGGCAAAAACCAGAAAAATTAAATCCATATATAATCTCTAACTTAATTTCAGTAATTTATTTTGCCATTTAACCCTGCCCAATGGATTAACTGCTCTTCACCCCGTTCCTCATTGTTTTTGTTCAGTGGTTGAGAAACTAATAAGCAATGGAAAGGGTCAAAGGTGGGAGCAGGCAGAAGAAACAAACCCCTGAACATTATTAATAATTGCAGCCACCAGTACTGGGTATTTACTGTGTGCCAGACACTCTGCTAAGTACCTTGCACCAACAAATTATATGCCTGGAATATTAGGCACTTGACTTTTTTTTTTTTGTAACTTAATCTTTATAACAATTGGAAGCAGGGTATGTAATTGCAGCTCAGCGAGGTGACATATCTTGCCCACAGTTAAGTAAGTAGAGAAACTATGATTCAAGCCATGATCTCTTCAAAGCCCAAGGTCTTGCCATGTTATCTTTATAGGTTGAATGGCAGCTGGGCTGGATGTAATCAGACTTGAATGGCTTGAGAAAAATGAATTCCATGTGTTCTGATTCACTCAAATATCATTGTAGGGAATGAGAATTCCTGCTCTCCATGAAATTTATGGTCCTTTAAAAGTCTTTTCCCACTACTTTTCCCTATGTTGACAAGAATGTGCCACTTTGCCAATAATTAATTGGAAAAGCCTAGGTCCCATGTGAGCGCCTAACGCAGTAAAGTATAAATATGTATTCATATCCTATTACATCCTTTGCATTTCATTTTGACAATGAATATAACTTCTGTATTCACATGATTTGGCCCATAGAATATCAAGCTTAAACTATTTATGTGGATGTGGATAAAACAAAGGAATTAGACCCAGTAATAAACTATTGAGAGAATTCTCTGAATCTTCTATCAATCAAAATACCACTTGACAAAGAAAAATATCTTCCCAATCTGATATAAGCCCAAGGAAGATAAATTCCTGCTGCATTTCTTGCTTTAATTTGAGCATATATTCACTGTCAAGACTTAATTTTCTATAAATTGGTAAGAAGTACAAAGTACTTATTATGGCAATTACAGGAAAAAAAAAACAGTGGCTATGGGAAAAATACTAGGCATAGAATTATACCAACTTGTTAAGTGTCTAATTTGTTATTTATCTCAAAATTGACTTAAAAATACACCAGTTCTTAGCATACTTAATAATGTAAATCGGTCAGGCGCGGTGGCTCACGCCTGTGATCCCAGCACTTTGAGAGGCCGAGACAGGCGGATCACAAGGTCAGGAGATCGAGATCATCCTGGCTAATGTGGTGAAACCCCGTCTCTACCAAAAGTACAAAAAAAATTACCCCAGCATGGTGGCGGACGCCTGTAGTCCCAGCTACTCGGGAGGCTGAGGCAGGAGAATGGCATGAACCCAGGAGGCAAAGTTTGCAGTGAGCCGAGATTGTGCCACTGCACTCCAGCCTGGGTGACTGAGCGAGACTCTGTCTCAAAATAATAATAATAATAATAATAATAATAATAATAATAATAATAATAATGTAAATCTAAAGTCTACTGAATCTCAGTCCTCTTGTTTTGGGTTCCAAGTTAGTTATCTCAATATCTCTGTCACTGATGAAATGTGAAGACAACAATATTCACCTACTTTAGAATATTTCAAGTAACTACTAAAAATAACTAGAAATCTTTATGAAAAATCTGATGTGAAAAATACAGTCATGTGTCACTTAACAACAGGGATATGTTCTGAGAAATGCATCATTAGGCAATTTTGTCCTTGTGCAAACATTATAGAGTGTGCTTACAGAAACTAGATGACATAGACTACTACATCCCTAGGCTATATGGTATAGGCCTATTGCTCCTAGGCTGCAAACCTGTACAGCATATTACTGTACTGAATACCGTAGGCAGTTGCAACACAATGATATGTATTTTTGTATCTAAACATGGAGAAGGTACAGTAAAAGTAAGGTATTACAATCTTATGGGACCACTGTCGCATATGTGGTCCATCCTTGACCATTATATGATGCATGACTGAAATAGTAATCAATAAATGTTAAAATGAAATAAATTCATTGGCTGATATTTTCAGATATAGAACATTTAACTCTTGCTTCTGTTTCCCCATTCCCAGCCTCTTTTTATTCAAGGAGATGGCATGGTATAGTGACTTAAAGACTCTGCAGTCAGACAGTATGGGGTGAAAACCTCACTCTACTACCTTGGGCAAATTTTGTACCCTCTTGGTGACTTGGTTCATTCTTCTGCAACTTAGAGATAATAATAGTATTTACCTCATTGCACAGATGTGAGGACTAATTTTATTTTATTTTATTTTTTGAGACAGAGTCTTGCTCTGTTGCCCAGGCTGGAGGGCAGTGGCACGATCTCAGCTCACTGCAACCTCTGCCTCCTGAGTTCAAGCTATTCTCATGCCTCAGTCTCCCAAGTAGCTGGGACTACAGATGCACACCACCATGCCTAGCTAATTTTTGTATTTTTAGTAGAGATGGGTTTTTGCCATGTTGGCCAGGCTGATCTCGAACTCCTGGCCTCAAGCAATCTAGCCACCTCGGCCTCCCAAGGTGCTGGGATTACAGGTGTGCACCACTGCACCCAGCCAAGACTAATTTTATACTTATAAAACACAGTACAATGACTGGCACACAGCAAAAATTTGATTATTGTTAGCTATTTGTATCTTCACATTTTGTGGAAAGTCAATTCTATTTTGTATAAGCTTAAATGCGTGCTTGTGGAAAGGTGCTAAAAAAGACTTACAAGTTGCATTCCACAGAATCAAGCCTATATCCAATACTGTGGTTCCATGCATTGAGCAATTTCCTCAGCAATTCAGTAATGTTTGTCACACTATCTCATAGTAATTATGTTACACATCAGACATGAAAGTCCCTGAAAATACTGTGAGAACCAGAGAAGTCTCTAACTTAGCATCCGGGGGAAATATCCCCACCAGTAATATTATTTCTCCAAGGGTTTCTCTTTATAGGCTATACTATATTTTAAATCTATGCAATGAACAGATATACATTTCTGTCTCTAAGGCAGAAATGTTGGATATCTTTCTGTAGCTTTGCAGGTCCTACCCACTTTTAACAGGTTAACTTTTCCAAGGTCTCACAGAAAGAAAGTGGAAACAGGCAAGAGTCTGATGTGCACTTAAGCTCCATCACCAATATCTATTTGTTCTGCAATGAAAAGGAATTAAAGGAGAGGAAAATAGAAGGTTGCATGTTTCAGAGAGGATTTCAAGCTGGCTGAGGAGAGGCCAGACCTGCCAAATACATGAGAAGGTCTTAGGCTATAAGTAGTTCAAAATGGTAGCCTCCTGCAGTCATTATTTCAGGCCAGAGATGGATCAATTGTCACATAGAGAGGAACTGATTTCCATGATGACTTTGTTTTTGGAGGCAGAAAGGCCTCCCTAATGAGAATTTTGAAAAAGAGCTAAATCCTTGTCAAAAACTTGTAAAATCCTGGCCTATCAGCATCTGACTGGTAAGAGCAAGCAGCATTTGTTGGAGATAGCATCAACTAAGCCAGCAGCAGAAACACACTCCACATTTTGGTTTTAACTCAGGCAGACAGTCTCTACAAGTTCACTTAACTTGTCAGAATTCTCTAAAGCAAGGATGAGAAAAATGATTGATTAACAAACCTTCCCAAAAGCTTACTGATAATGTTCTTGAAATTTATTCAATAAGAAAAATATATATATAATAACCACAATAGTTATGTGGTGAGAGTAACTTGGTTTTATTTTTTACTCATCATAACTACAAATAAGGCAGATGATAAAGAGGATGCAAGGAGCAGACCGCCTTGCCACGAGATGCTTCTCCAGTCAGCTAAGGTCTGGCTGCTGTGCAGGAGACCAGGAGAGGAAGGAAGCTCAAGAATGCAGTCCTGGCACAGTGACAATATAAGAGACGATGCATTGTTCAGAAATTTCAGAATTTGTTGGAGCAAAGCAGTACAAAAGAAGTATTTCATTTGGAAATATTTCCCCCTCTGCCTGCATATTCCCCAAATTAAATAACATCTAAATATGGCATTCCCTTTATGAAAAGGGTGCCCAAGTACTGTTTTGTATTCACTTGTCTTTCTAAAATGTTTTCCAAATAATACAAAGTATTTAATTGGGATTTGGAGGAATCTCTTCACTTCTCCCAACACCCATGTTTTAGCTTTATTTCTTAATCAACCAGGCTTAAGAAATATTTGGGGGAAAAGATAAAATAACATTCATAGCCATCCAACCAACCTCTAAGACAAAATAACAATACCTAATGGGGAATAAACAATAATGATTTGGTTTTAACCTAAGCGTTTTTATTTTCTTTAAAACACGGGGAGAGAAAGGAAGGTGTCTAGACTGCTAATGCAGTTAAATTGCTAAAATCCATCAAGCTAAATGAAATTGTGTGTTACATATATGGATTTTAAATGTGTGTTAGTGGTAGGATAGGGAGTGAGAATTAGCTCTGTTCATTCTGAAGGAAGGAAAAGGCTACTGAAGGCTTATGGGAGGTTGCCTCTACATTTGTCGGGGGTTTATACTGGGAGAAAATATTTCTGTACAATTCTAAACAGAAAACATCTGGGAGGGGACAGTATTTTCTCTCAGAAGAAGGAAACAGGCAAGAGAGTCTGATGTGCACTTAAGCTCCATCACTAGTATCTATTGTTATGCAATGAAGAGGAATTAAAGGAGAAGAAAACAGAAGGTTGCATGTTTCAGAGAGGATTTCAAGCTGGCTGGAGAGAGGCCAGACCTGCCAAATATATGAGAAAGTCTCAGGCTACAAGTAGTTCAAAATGGTAGCCTCCTGCAGTCATTATTTCAGGCCAGAGATGGATCAATTGTCACATACAGAGGAACTGATTTCCATGATGACTTTGTTTTTGGAGGCAGAAAGGCCTCCCTAATGAGAATTTTGAAAAAGAGCTAAATCCCTGTCAAAAACTTGTAAAATCCTGGCCTATAACCATCTGACTGGTAAGAGCAAGTAGCATTTGTTGTTGTATGTGTGTGATAGAGTGCAGCAAACTTCTCAGCCAGAACTGCTGAATCTTTCTTTGTCTGAACTGGTTTGTTCCCATCAATGCATCCCCTCTCCCCTAATCTCTTGTCATCATGCCCATCTTTTACATCCTGGCCCAAAATCCCATTTCCCTTCAGGAGAAGCACTTTCAGATCACCTCAGAATTAATCACTTTACTTTCCATAGCATATTATTGATCACCATTCCCAAAGCATTCACTAGTCATATTAGATTTATATATATAAGGTCGTATTCCTTGCTTAATTGTGAACCCCAGAAAGGCATGAGCCTTATTTTTTTCTTTTGTGTATCCTTTGATGCTGTAACATAGCATTTTTCATACAACACATGCTCTACAGATGCTTGCTGAATGGCTGACTTCTCTGAAAGGGAATCTGAGAGGGGGCAGTGGAGCGGAGTTCTTCCTCCCCTGTGCTAACAGGTATGTGATTCCTATTATTTTCTTTGGTGGGAAGGGAAGCATGAGGCAAGCCATTGATCTACAGTGGAAGTGAAGCCTGAGGATAGGCTAAGAATTAGGAAAATTAAGGCTCCTAGGAGTCTGAATGCTCAGCTTCTATTCCTAGCACTGCTTAAAATTTTCAGGGGAAAGTACTTTATAATCCTTGCAGCATTTGGTGCCTTTATTAGAAAATCCTTTTATGTGAGATTTTGAGTTTCTTATTTTCTCTCCTCACCAGGATAATGCACAGAAAGAGCTAAGGTGGGAGTCCAAGAGACAGGGGTCTGACATGTATAATATACTCTGCTGCACAGGATTATCATGAGGGTTAAACGAAATAATAAATGTAGATTACACTTAGCTCAGGACCTGCCACACACTTAGCTGAGGGCCAGGAATTCAATAACCAATGACTATCAATGTCAATCATTCTAGCTATTTTGTAGATGCAAAGTCCAACAGAAACAGAAAGGGTGCAAAGCTAAAACTTTTAAAATACTCAGACCCAAACTCTAATCTATTAAAAAAAAAAAAGCAAAAAACAAAAAAGATAATCCCTAATTTTTCCTAACCTTGCATTTTTCCATTGAGAAGTGATGACTTCCTAAAATGGAGATACATAGACAGATAGATAGATAGAGAATTTGTATAACAATATAGGTAATCTAGATACCTATATCTTTGTAAGGAAACCAGGTAAGGGACACTTGAGAAACTCAACTCATGAAAACAAATGCTACTTTTCTGTAATCACAAGGAAAACTGAACTGGGAGAGGGGGTGAGAGTGTGGGGGGTTGGGGAGCCCCACTAAAGCTTCTAGGGAGGAAGGGACAGTCCGAGGCCAGGACCTGCTGGTTGCACGTACCTGGCGTTTGTCTGCGGTGGCGGGAGATGACCTGGACCTCACGTGGACAGGGCCCGCGAGGACGTCCGAGCGTTCCAGCAGGTCCTCGGCCGACATGGACTTCCCGGCCCTGGCCCCCCAGGAGGATGGTTCCCTGGGGGTCTCATCCACTCTCAGGGTGCCCCTTGTTCCACCATTTGCTCCGCTAAGCAGGTCCCTTGGGACCTGCGAGTCCCCGCGTCGCCGTTCCCCGAGGCGGCGGCCACCGGCGAAGGAGCTGCTGCGATCTCGGGGAGCCTGCTGGGTTTCTGCAACCGTGGCTGGCAGGAGCGTGGCCTCCCTGCGGGGCTGCAGGCTGGGCTCCCGCAGCGAGCTCAAGCTGGAGGCCGAGGCGAGGCCAGAGCCTTCGAGCGCCGCGGGGCCGGGCTGGAGGTAGGCACTCTGGGCGCGCTCGCGCAGTGGCCCAGGCTCCTGGAGGCTGCAGCCGGCGGCGGAGGTAGGCCGCTTGCCGGTCTTGCGCTGGATGTAGTCGGCCAGGGCGCTCTGCTGGAACTGCTTCAGCTCGGGCCCAGACAGGCTGAGCGTGGAGCAAGCCTTGCCATCGCGCTCAAACAGACGGCGCCGGTCGGCCACGCTGCTCTCCGGGAAACACTTCCCATTTCTCTGCGGGCCCACGGGTGCCGCTTCGGCCTCCTCCACGACTCCCACCTCGTTCATCTTCTCGGGCTCCGAGTAGGAGCGCTTCTTCTGCTCGGGAGTCAGGCGCCGGCGAGCTCCTCTCCGGGCGGCAGGGGGCACCGGCCTGGCCAGGTCGCCCTCGGCAGGGGTCACGCTGTGCCGCTCCCGGGGCGTGTGCGGGGAGGCGGAGGCCGGCGCCTCGGGGCTCCGCAGCCCCACGTGGGCCGAGGAAGGCCGTGGCCGCCAGGACCTCGACGCCACGGGCGCCCCCAGCTCCAGGTCCCGACGTCGAAAGGAGGTGGCCCCCAAGACACGGGACTGTGCGTCCTTGATGCTGTTCCGGTAGGCGCGGCTGAAGGGGGCATCCAGCAGGGGCGACTCGGGCGAGCGGGGCCTGTCCCGCCACTCGGGCTCCCTCTCTGGCTCACTGGAGAGCTGGAAGGTGCTCTGGCTACGGAGGAGCCGAGCGTCCGGCCTCTGGGGGCCACGGCCGCTGTCCGACGCTCCTCCGCTCAGCTGCTGACCGCAGGGCTGCCGGGAAGCCTCTTCCAACTTCAGCTCCCCGTTTTTGAAGTGCTGCTCCCCGTTGCCTAGGGGTTCAGCTGACTCAGAGAAACGGATGTGTGCTTTTGTCTCCTCGAAGTCATTCCCAGAAGTACTGGAAGTTGAGACGGTCCTGTGGGGCCTATAGTTATGGCCAAAACCGGAGCCGCCCACACTCGGTCTCTGGCTCCCTTGCTCTCGCTGCTCGAATTTGGAGACCTTCTCCAGCACCGAGCAGTGGGGCTTCCCGTACTGAAAGCCCTGAAGAGCGGAGGCGCTGCCTGGGCCAGGCCCCCTCCGCCCCAGGCTGGATGTGTGCGGGTGCGACGGGGCAGGCGGCTCTTCGGGCCTTGGGTCTGTGCTGTTGAAAGAACCCGAGGCACCGGTCCTCCCCTCGGGCCGCGGGTAGGACACCTGCCGGTCCAGATGGCTCCCGAGGTCAGGAGCGGCTTTCCTCCCAGGGTCTTCTGCCTTGGTGTTGACTACACAGGTGGGCCTGCCCCCGGGGTAACCCTCCTGGGCTCCCCGGCCCAGCTCCAGGCTGCTGTGTCTTCTCACACTCTCAGGAATGTTCTGGAGAGATGAGAAGGCTGACTTGGTCTTGCCAAAGTTGCCTGACAGGCTCTGGCCTAGGCCTTCTCTCTCCAGCCTCCTCCAGAGGTTGGCATTGTGGTCTTCCTGAAAATCGCCCTCCCAGGGCTCTGAGAGCCTGGAAGATCTCTTGTCTTCACCCGCTTGCCAGGCCTGAGCCTGAGGGCATTTGAGGCTGTGGGGATGAGAAGATGGTTTGTTGCTGTGGGTGCTCTTTCTCTCATCGGAATGTGGGCTGTTGCCTTGGGGAGGTGTGAGATGTCTCTTCAGGGAGGCATCCTCCTCATTTTCAGGCACTGAAGAGAAATGGACTTTGGAGGGGACATACTTGGCTGTAGCTTCTGGTTTCTTCTCCACCGGGGACAGCAAGTCATGTTCTAAGGGCTGGCAGAAGGCAAACCCAGGCCTGCTAGATCCATTCTGGTTCCCATTCTCATCAATGGTAGCCATCTTGTTGCATGCTCCCTGAGGGGCTATGTATCCACTCTCCTTGGCCAGTGCAGGATAGAGCATACCGTTGCTACTCACAGAAGGCTGAGGCACCTGGGCAAAGTGTGGCTCCAGGGAAGGTACGGGGTAGATGCTGGTCGGCAGCAGAGGTTGGCCAGGTTGGGCCTTCTGGGTATAGTTATGCTTGGGCTTCACCGGGGGGCTGTTCTCTGGACTCTTCTCCAGCACAGTATGCAGCTGCTCCTCTGTGAATGCAGACTTCAGGGAGCCTAAAGAGTTTGCCTGAGGCCGGCAGAGCCGTTTCTGATCAAGGCTAGACCAGGAGCTGGGCCGTTCACGGTGCCGAAATGCTGCGTAACTGTCACTCCGAGCTGGAGGCAGGGGTGCACCCACCTTAGGAGGAAGGTTGTCCGTGGCAGTCTCCAAGGAACTGGGGCACTGCTGGCTCCAGGATGGGGGTGGCACTCCCTTGCCCCGAGGAATATTAGACCATTTATCATAGCCCTGACCATCTGCTGAGGCTCGGGCCTCCCTACCTTGAAGCAGCAGGGCTGAAGAGTTCACCTCATACTCTGCTGAGACTCCCCTCCGGGTGTCATAGACTGTCTTGACATAGCGAATATCTGCCTGCCTCATCCCTTCGAGGAGGCCACCTCGAGCAGAAGTATTGTCCACAGAGCCTGAACGCTCCCGGGCAGAGATGCCAGGGTGTGGATACTCTAGGATGCTAGAACTGGTGGAGAAAGAGCTGTAAGCGGAGTCTCTCTTGTTATGGAAGTGGCTGAGCTGGTCAATGCTGCCGGTGGACTTGGCAGGGGAAAGATGACAGGGTGGGTATGCCCCACTGGGCTCCAGGCTCTCCATGCTCCCCTGGGAGCTGCACTGGTCAGGGCTCCGCCTTAGATAGGCATGGTCATAGTTGGAGAGGTCACTAGTAGAGGAGCTGGAAGAAAGACAAAGCGGTCAGTACCACTGAGCTGTTATCATTTAGTAGGCTTACAGGCAGAGGACCCTGCTTATAAATGTTCTCTTGTGCAAGAGGTTTGGTGTTTGGAAGGGTGGGTAAAAAGGGCCATATTTGGGCCTTGCTCAGCCTCCTTCTGTCATCGCTAGGAGTAACTGCCCAACACTCTAACCTATCTGCCTCTAATTAATCACCCAGGCTAGCAAGGAGAGGAATGAGGAGCTCAGAGGAAGCCACGTGGCCTTTGGGCACAGGCAGCACTTTGATGTGATTTTCTGCATGCTGGAAATGACATTTTGCATGTGCCAAGAAATGAGAGAGGTAGAAGAGTGATTGAGACTGAAGCTGTGTGTCTACTGGGGTTGTTTGTGGGAAGAGGGGAAAAGCTTAGTAAGAGAATAGGCACGGGTGAAGGCGACTTTGTGTGCACATGTATATGTTTTTAGTTAATATCTTTCCTTTTTATGGAATTGAAAGATACACCCTGGCAATCTTCCCGGAATCTTAACTGCACTAGAAACAATTTGTTTGTGGTGGGAAAGCTAAACACAAAGCTGAATGAGAGAAATTAGAGTCAGAAAAAGCTCATGAGAGGCAGAGCGAAGGGGAAAGAGGGAAGGAGAGGGAAGCTTTATGAGAAGGCTTAATCACAGGGGCTCTTGGGTGCTGGGATTCCATCACCTGTGGATGACTTCCAAAAGCCAAAGCAAAGCCTCCTTATACATTTAGGAGGGCAAGATTTTCTCATTTACAAGCTCCTCCAGATGGTTTTCAGAGCCCGTCTGGAGAAGAGGAAAAAGACTATCAATCATGGCACTGTAAACTCCAGAAAGCTGTCTCAAAATAAAATTACTTATAAACTCAAAATATATGTATTTTTAAAAAATCACTTAAAACTCAACAATAAGAAAACAACCTGATTTAAAAACTGGCCAAAGACATCCTAAGAAGATATACAGATGGCGAATAAGCAAATGAAAAGGCTGTCATCATAAGTCACTAGGAAATTACAAATTAAAACAACAAGATACTAGGGAACATGTTCTCAGGACCTCCTGAGGGCTCTGTCATAGGCAAAAACAAAAAACAACCAAACAAAACCAAGATATCACTACACACCTATTAGAACGGCCAAAATCCAAAACACTGACAATACCAAATGCTGGTGAGGATGTGGAGCAAGAGAAACTCTCATTCATTGCAGGTGGTAATGCAAAATGGCACAGCCACTTTTAAAAGAAGTTTGGCAGTTTCTTACAAAATTAAACATATCCTTACCATAAGATCCAGTGATCACATTCCTTGGCATTTATCCAAAGGAGCTGAAAACTCATGTCCACACAAAAACCCACACATGGATGTTTACAGCAGTTTTATTCATAATTGCCAAAACATGGAAGCAACAAGGCTGTTCTGCAGTAGATGAATAAACTGTGGTATATCTACACAATGGAATGTTATTCATTACTTAAAAAAAAAACAAAGAGCTGTCAAGCCATGAAAAAAATATGAAAGAAACTAAAATGCATTTTACTAGATGAAAAAAGCCAGTCTGAAAAGGCTACAAACCGTATGATTCCAACTACATGACTGACATTCTGGAAAAGGCAAAACAATGGACACAATAAAAAGATCAGTGGTTGCCAGGTCTTAGGGGCGATGCAAGGAGAAATGGGTGAGCACAGAGGATTTTTAGGACAGTGAAACTATTCTGTATGATACTATAATGGTGGATACATGTCATTATACATTTGTCCAAACCTACAAAATGTACAACAGCAACAGTGAACCCTAATATAAACTATGGACTTTGGGTGATTATGATGCGTCAATGTTGGTTTATCAGTTGTAACAAATGTACTACTCTGGTGGGGGCTGCTGAAAATGGAGGAGGCTGTGCATGTATGGGAATAGGGACTATATGGGAAATCTCTGGACTTTCTGTTCAATTTCACTATGAAACTAAAACTGCTCTAAAAAATGCCTGTCTCTGTCTCTATATATATACACACATGGGGAGGGCATATACGAAGGAATAAGTGGTTCAAATGTTTGTGACTCACTGTTCTCTAAAGAAGGGTAAATCACTAGAAGTTCTTGCCCAAGATTTTCTATTTTTAAATGGATAGGCGTTTCAACACTATTAAAATTCATGATGTATACTTATATTTCTAGATCACATGTAAATAAATGTAGTGTCTTATTGGTCAAGTATGTGATAATGCTTTATGGCTGGAATATTTCCAGATAATATGTTGAGACTAGAAGAACCATATTCGGTGTCAAAACTTGTGCTGGAATTTAAGGAAAAGGAGACTACACTTTCGGCAGCTCTCCTCAAGAATGTAATTTTTCTCTGTCAGAGAAAGTCAGTTTACTGAATGGCGCATCCTACTTTGGGACGGATAGGTATAAATTCAAGAGAGAAAGGAAGGAAATAGCTGCCAAGCCAGCCAGGTCAGGGAAATCAGACCTGGCACTCAATGGCATGGCATATGTCAAAGATTTTACCCCCTACCCTGAATTTCTTCATTCCCCTCTAAATAAAGAGGTCCTACTAAAGAAGCACTAGACAGCCTTGTGGATAATCCTGTATGACCCAGTCTGCTTCCTTTTTAGAGCTAATACTTCCAGGGGAAATGGAACCCCATAAGGGCCATTTCATTCACCATTTCTATGAAGGTGGGAGACATTAGGTAATCCTCCCAACTGCTGAGAATTTTAGCAGTCTTTCATTGAAAGGATAATTCAAATGTAACATAGGAACACACACAACAAATCAAAGTAAATAAACTGATGGTTAACTGAAACACTATCGAGTGGAGAAAATACCATCACTAACATATACACATATATATATATTTTGTTTGTTTGTTTTTGTTTTTTAAGATAGAGTCTCGGTCTGTCACCCAGGCTGGAATGCAGTGGCACAATCGGCTCACTGCAACCGCCGCCTCCCAGGTTCAAGCAATTCTGCTGCCTCAGCCTCCCGAGTAGCTGGGATTACAGGCATGTACCACCATGCCCAGCTAATTTTTGTATTTTTAGTAGAGATGGGGTTTCACCATGTTGACCAGGCAGGTCTCAAACTCCTGACTTCAAATGATCCACCCTCCTTGGCCCCCCAAAGTGCTGGGATTACAGGCATTAGCCACCGTGCCCAGCCTAACATATCTTAAAATATAGATGGTGTCTATAAATATGAAATCTCTGTTACACATATCTCTAATCAGACCAGTGCAAGGGTGTAGTGGGTTCCTTCCTGTAGCAAACCTAAGGTAGAAAGGTCATGGGAGGCCTCTGTCAGGTGCTTTCCCTCCTGCCCAGAGAGGGTTCTGTCCCTTCAGAATTAATATTCCCAAGCTGCCTGGGGAATACAGGCACTGATATCACTCACTAGGACAAGTTCTTCCACTGCTGTCTGGAAATATTCATTTTTATTACCTTTGCCATTGATGCCACCAAAATGGCACTTTTAATGATGGGTAAGAAAACTTGGAATGAAGGTTTTCAATCCTGCAACAATTCCAACTCACATAAAGCCAGCCTTACTCTCAAGAGGGGTGCATCTTGAGTGGATCAAAGTTCTTACCATGGTCTGGCTACTTCTCCAGCCTCATTTTCTATTGCTCTTCTTCTTGCTGCCTGCACTCCAGCATAATAGTTTCCCTGCTGAAACTCAAACCCAGGAAATTTATTCCCATCTCAGGGTCTCAGAGTCTTTGTACTCGCTGCTCCCACCACCCAGAGTGCTCTTCACTTGGCTTACTCCCTCCTTTCATTCAGAGAGGACCTCCTGGAACTAACTAAAGAGTATCGCTTCTCTCCTTTATGCCTGTTACCCTGCTTTATTTTCTTCACAGCACTTACCACTGCTTGACATTATATCATATCCCTTTGGTTATGTGAAAGAGACTTTGACTGTATCTATAATATTTAAAGAACTGAAGCGCACATAAAATGCTTTTTAATTCTGTGGTAGATATATGTATTTTTATAATATCATTCTATTTTGTGTGTTTAAAATACTTTTAAACACAGGTATCTACCAGGTACGGTGGCTCACACCTGTAATCCCAGCACTTTGGGAGGCTGAGGCGGGAAGATCGCTTGAGCCCAGAATGTCAATGCTGGAGTGAGCCTTGATCGCATCACTGCACCCCAGCCTGGGCAACACAGTGAGACCCATCTCAAAAAAAAAGTATTTTTAAAATATTTAAAACATAGAGCACAAAATAAGTGTATGAAAACATTTCCTAAAGTGTGCTCACGGAACACTAATTCCTTAGATGATTAAATATGTTTGGAAAATATTGAGCTAAATAAGCTCAACAATTTTATTTACTGCAAGATTTCTGAGTCTTTTATAAACTATTGTTCTCCCAAACCATTTTTCATGTGTTGTTCTAAAAGAGAAATATATAATACTAAGAGATGTTTTCTAAACTTACTTGATCTCAGAAACTTTTTTTTCTAAGAAGTATCTAGTGGATTGTTATTCCACGGAACACATTTTGGGAAACAAATATTGTGGTGTAGGGGGCTTTTTATGTCTTGTTCACCATTGTACTCCCAATACCTACAAAGCATCTGAGACATAGTGGATGCTCATACAGATTTGTTGAATGAATGAATCACTGATTTGATACTGCTATTTCAGCCTCTTGTCAGGGAGCTGGACTACATAACTTTTCAAAGTCTCTTCTGAAGTACTTTAGTACTTCAGAACCATTGGGTGAGATTTCCGTAGGGCAGCAAAAACAGAGTGTCAAGGGTCTGATAGAAAGCAGCTGAAATACAATTTCAGTGAAATTCCAAATCCAACCTAGCTCACAGTTAAATTACACATCTTCAGTCTCTCCATACTTCTCTTTCTCTCTCTCACCTCACTCCTGTCTCTCCCTCATCCTCTCACCCCCTCATACGCCTGCTTCTTAACAAGAAACAGATCCATAAATTTAGGACTGAGAATGGTTTCTGGAACTTAAACTAAGGCTGTCAGAGAGATACCAGCCAACTGATGTGGCACACTGGACCACTAGATGCCACTGTGCTCCTCAGAAACACACCTGGGGCACCTCTCCACCTGCAGCTGCCAAGATCAGATCCCACAGGTGGAACTCAGCATGGGGGTCAAGCCCACTGCCAGAGCTGCAAGCCTCAGGCATGGTTTGTTTGTGCTGCACCACGGGGTGGTTTGTGCTGCAGCAGGAGAGAATGCCCATGTCTGTAACGTTTTGGGTTATTTGAACTTTCCTTTCTCCTTTTGTCCCCATGCAGTGCTTTTGTGCTGATGGTCCTTGTGTCAGGAGGAACAATTTTGAAGCTTCAATCAGAGAGACAGAGTGGTAGATACAGCACAAGGGCAGATCCACCTGCCTAAGCCCCTCTGGAGGCTGGGATGCAGAGGAGGAAGGAGGAGGTGCAGAAGCACAGCCTTGAAAATACTGTACTTCTGGTGCTGACGGCTCCATTCCCCTGAGGCCTACTGGAGCTCACCATAGTTACTGTAAGCAGTCATTCTAAGTACTGATTGCAGTGCTTATTTCTGCTGAAGGGCCAGCACATTTTTTAAGTCACAGTATGGCTTTGGATCTAGGGCTTCATAAGAAGTTTAGGAGTAAGGACGCTCAAAGGACCCCACTGTTGAAGGGCACTCTGTTAATACATACCCGCCTGCATTTATAAGTGTGTGCTGGCCATTCACCCTCAAGTTCAGTACCAGCTTTCATGCTGTACTGAAGTCTTCAGCTTAATTATTATAATCAGTCATCATTCATTGAGTGCTTACTATGTACTAAGAATTGCACATATGCTATTTTATATAATCCTCACAACAATCCAACGACGTAGGTACTAGTTATTTTACAGAAAAGGAAGCCAAGATCAAAGGTTAAATGATTTGCTCAAGCTTACACCGTAGGGGTAAGGGGAGATTTAAACCTAGGTCTGACTTAAAGGTCCAGTCCCTTACCACTATGCTATTCTTCCTTCATTGTTAGGCTCCACACACCTTACCTTCTAAAGGCCCTCAACACCTCCATGCCTGTAAAGCAAAAGCAGTCTGGCTTTGTCAAGGGTCAGGAGACACTGCTAGGAAACCTGCTGTCTGAGAACAGATGGCTCAGACGGTGAGAATAATTTCTTTCAGGGTGATTGGGAAGGACATGGGCAAGGGAGAGGAGCATCTGTAACCAGGAAGGAACCAGGACATTATCTCTTCCTGTGGCCTGAAGCCTACCCTGATATGCTGAGAGAGGTTTGTCCTGTTCAGTTCCATGAGCTACTGTTCATCAGTGTTCATCAAGGTCTAGGATTTGGCCCTTGACTTGACCAGACATGAGTATTAAGGGCTGTGACTGAGTTCTGGCCTTGCCAAATGCATAGCTACCATCTGTTCGTTAAGTAATCCTTCCAGAAGCTTCCAGCCTCCCCTCCTCCCCGCAACACACATGCACACACATACCAACACTTGCGTCTCCTTTGTATATAAGGACTAAGTGACCTTTATTTTCCTGACCTCGCTACATTAGCGCTATCTAAGCATTTCCCAAAAGTGATAAGCTACGGAGTCTAACTCCCTGGAATCAGAAGATAGATTCCAGTTTGTATGGGTTCCAAGTCTGAAGTGGAGGAGAGTCCTGGCTTAGTTCTCTCTCTAATGTGTGGTGGTGGTCAGGCTGTGCTCCCTCGTTCTATAACCCCTCTCCTAAATCACTTGTGAGGGCTCTCCTTCCTGACCAAACCTTGACCCATACAACAAACAGTAGCTAGAAAAGCAGAAGAAGTATAACCTACTGATTACATGCAGCAGCTTTGAAACCTGCCTTGGATTTGTCTTGACTTGGGTACTGATCAGTTGTTTGAGCGTGGACAAACTAATCTTTCCAAGCTTAAATTTCCTTTTTTTTTTTTTTTTTTTTTTTTTGAGATGGAGTCTCACTCTTGTCACCCAGGTTGGAGTGCAGTGGCGCGATCTGAGCTCACTGCAACCTCCACCTCCCGGGTTCAAGCGATTCTCCTGCCTCAGCCTCCCGAGTAGCTGGGATTACAGGCTCATGCCACCACAGCTGGCTAATTTTTGTATTTTTAGTAGGGACAGGGTTTCACCGTGTTGGCCAGGCTGGTCTTGAACTCCTGACCTCAGGTGATCCGCCCTCCTCGGCCTCCCAAAGTGCTGGGATTACAGGCATGAGCCACTGCACCCAGCCCCAAGCTTCAATTTCCTATTCTGCAAAATGGGGTTAATACTACAGTATCTGTTTTAAAGAAGTCTATGAGTCACTACATGAGATAATGTATACACTGAGTGGTCCTCAGTACATTAGTTGTTGTGCTGTTGGAGCTAAGATGGACAAATTACCTTAACTGAAAGAGCAAAACCAAATGGGGAGTTCAAACACATGAATAAAAATGGATACGGTTTTGACTAAAGCAGAAAGCACACTTAAGCACTGAAGGAAGAAAAATCTCAATTTTTCTAATACAGTGCTATCAGTGGAGAAATGTCTGAGAATTGATGGACCCCATAAATATCTCAAATGGCCAGCCAGTGCTTCAAATAATTCTGATCTTCAAGTTGATCTCGCCCAGCATATAAAGGTAACTCATATACACGTCAAGCACTGTAAGAGGATGAGAAAAGCAGCGGATAGAGATTTAATATTTAGTGTGAGTATAAGAAAAAACGTTCTCAAAACAGAGAAGAAAACATTCTTTTCTGGGAACATGACATTAGAAAGAAACCCTTCAGTCTCAGCTATAGCCACTTACCTGGAATGGTAGCTTTGGTGCCAAGGAGGGCCGATCATACCCTGAGATATCTGCATCATGCTGGCATCGGGTTGCTTCTCCCCAGATTTAGTTGTGTGCCACGAGTGAGGTCGGCCTGCAGGCTCACTGCGCCTGGGGAGACATAGGAGGGACCCCCCAACATTAGCCAAAGTCTCAGCTGAGTCTCCTCACTGATGTGACTTGTGGATTTGGAAGCAAAGACTGCTGTGTCCTCAGAGATTGAAAAGCAACCAAATCAATACTGAGAAGAAGATTTTGCTACTTATTTCTCTGACTAATCATTGTTATTCTCTGCTTAACTTGTAAAAATTTTTACTTATTTTGACATAATTTCAGACTTGCATTAAAATGTTGCAAAATTAGTGTAAAGAATTCTCACATAAACTTCGCCTAGATTTCCTACATGTTAACATTTTATACTTTATTAATGTAAAGCACATGGAGTTGCCTTGGTCTTTCTTGGTCTCTATCTATCCATATATAAAAATGGGAGCCCGCAATTCCTTTCCATTTCCCAAAGGGCTTTGGATATATGGCAAAACATTTTCTGGGGATTTTGAAGTCCTCTATCATATCCTGTTGCTGGATAAATGATACTATTAATTTCTTGGTAAGAACTGCAGAAACATTAGCAGCAACCTCAGTGTGAACACTGCTCTAAGCTACATGGTCTGGAGAACAAAATGCTCTCTAAAAGTTCTCATTTTGCAAGTCAGTGACTTCAACTTTTAAACATCCTGCCCTTACAACACAAAGAATTGACAAAGACAAAGAGAAAATGTGGGTGTCCTTCAGACTGCAACACTGAAGAATGAATTCAGTAAGGACTATAATTCAGTAAGGACTATAGAAAGTCAGAGTCAGGAGAGAGTTGCTGTGCCTTATTTTTGGCAAAAAAGTCAGGTAATCTATCAGGCATTTCATGCTGAAAATTCTTGAACTGTAAGACTGTAGGGGGATTTTTCTGCAGTTTAGAGACACTTTTATGGGATCCAGGAATCCATTTGGATATGGTGAAAATAATAGCTATAAATTATGCCAACTCATTGTACTTGGCCTTGTAGCTAAAAATGCACCTATCTCTTTTCTGTGAAAAAATAAATTAGTTTTTGTAATACAAATGAAAAATAATTCCCCTGAAGCCAATAAAATTTAATGTATTAGGACATCAGAAAAATACTAGACCAGGTGTCAGGAGACCTGGGCTCTTGCCCTGACTTCGTTACTAACTTGCTGTCTGACCTTATGTGAGTTACTTCCCCTTCTTAGCTAAGCCTTTGCTCATCTAGAAAGTGAGAAGATTAATCAGAGGCTGGATTAACTGCATCTTAATCTAAAATAACTTTAAAAATATAGCAGACACTGAAGAGCTTCCCAAAACAGATGATGACTTAAAAAAAAAAACACACACACACACACACACACACACATATATTTCAACTCCTTAAAGAGAGATTAGGGTGATAGGAAAATGTTCTTGTGTGAAGCAAGGGAAACAAATACACAATTTTTTTTTTTTTTTCAAACAGTCAGTCAACAAAGATTTACTGAATTGAAGGAGCCTGTAGTCAGGTGGACTAATGCTTGAGTTGCCAAATAGGTCAGGAAAAGTGAGAAAAATTCAACTCCCTCTCAAGCGAGGGAGAGAGGCTGGAATGTAGCTAAAGGTATCAGCTCTGAGATAAGACAAACCTGGGTTCTAATCCAGATTTAAACTGAATACCACTGGTTTTAGCTTTTAGATCTCAGGTAAATTTTGTAATCACCCTGAGTTTCCTTATCTATAAAAGGCAGATTATAGTAGAACCTATTCACAGGGGTTTTGTGAGATTAAAAATGAGAAAACACACCTGGCCCATAGTAAGAGCTCAATAAATGTTAAGTCTTATTATCATCATTCATTACTAATAAGTTGATGAATAGTAGACAGGGTAGGGAGACAAGCCTTCAGAGATCTTTAAAAGGAAGGATGGTAAATGATGAGGGAGACAGGAATGGGCAGGAACTGCTGGTGCTGATGAGGCGCCCAGCACCGAGCTCCCCAGTGAGGTATTGAGTCGATAATTATGGCAGAGCGTGGCCTGAGACTTACCATGGTCACAGCCTTTCGGACCCTGCCCATGGTGGTGAGGAAGGGAGCCATCAGAGCAGTGGCTGTGACCTGAAATCACAGGAGTAAACATAGGCCAAAAAGGAACAGACCTCACCCACCTGGAAACTATAAAGGCACAAAAGGGAGCAGGTGCACAGCTTGGGCTAAGGAGATGAAGTAGATGCAAAATCAAGACATCAACAGCAAAAGCCAATATATGACAATTTGTTTGCCTCCTTGTCCCCATATGTATTAGTTCATTCTCACGCTGCTGATAAAACATACCTGAGACTGGGCAATTTACAAAAGAAAGAGGTTTAATGGACTCACACTTCCACGTGGTTGGGGAGAGGCCTCACAATCATGGCAGAAGGCAAGGAGCAGCAAGTCACATCTTACATGGATGGAAAGAGGCAAAGAGCATTTGCAGGGGAAGTCCTCTTTTAAAACCTAGATCTCATGAGACTTATTCACTATCATGAGAACAGCATGGGAAAGACTTGCCTCCATCGTTCAATTACCTCCCACCGGGTCCCTCCCGCAACACGTGAGAATTAAAGATGAGATTTTGCTGGGGACACAGCCAAACCATATCACTATACCCCTCTAATCCTCAATAACAGGTCCCATGTAACCACTAAACCTTGAAGTTCAGCACTGCTGCCCAGGTTGGAGTGCAGTGGTGCAATCTTGGCTCACTGCAACCTCTGCCTCCCGGGTTCAAGTGATTCTTGTACCCCAGCATCCTAAGTAGGAGGCTGGAACTACAGGCACACGCCACCATGACTGGCTAATTTTTTTTTTTTTTGATTTTTTTTTTTTGGTAGAGACGGGGTTTTACCATGTCGGCCAGGCTGGTCTCAAACTCCTGGCCTCAAGTGATCCGCCCGCCTTGGCCTTGTAAAGTTGAATCAACCTTTTTTTTTTTTTTTTTTTTTTTGAGATGGAGTCTTGCTCTATCGCCCAGGCTGGAGTGCAATGGCACAATCTTGGCTCACTGCAACCTCCGCCTCCTGGGTTCAAGCAGTTCTCCTGCCTCAGCCTCCCGAGTAGCTGGGATTACAGCCTGTGCCACCATGCCAGCTAATTTTTTGTATTTTTAGTAGAGACGGGGTTTCACCATATTGGCCAGGCTGGTCTTGAACTCCTGACCTTGTGATCTGCCCACCTTGGCCTCCCAAGGTGCTGGAATTACAGGCATGAGCCACCGTGCCCGGCCAAATCAACCTTTTTCTCAGCGCAGGTAGGCAGGGAGCCTGAGGGTTCATGGCTCAGCATCTTAGCAGTTCAGCATTCTTGCTGCTAGTCCTTCTCTAATTTTGGATACCAAAGTCCCCAGAAACGAGGCTGCTGCATCTTCAACCAGTTCCTTGAAGGTAGGCTGCCTCACTGACTTAGATTCCTGGTTTATCACCTTGTTCCATCCAATGATTAGAAATCCTTCCTAGTGCTCTAAACCCATCAGGGGCTGGCCCAAATCACACAGCTAGTAAGTCTGGGACCCAGTTATATATGACTTCAGGTACTCAACAAATGCCACTGCTTAATCATATAGCAAAAGCCCAGCCTCGATGAAAAAATAAAGTCTCTTTTGCATGAGATACCTAGAGGCATTTCATGTATGTATCATTTTAGACCCCAGTGGGCCCAAAATACATTAGGAGAAAGAAGAGAAAGAACAAACTGTCATCTTCCTACTGCTCATTCCCACTACTTAGTGAAGGGAGTTGGCAGAATCACTCTCAGTAGTAGAAATTAGCCCCGGGACTAGGTATTGGCCTTGAGAAGCCAATGGACACCAATGGACCGTGACCTCAGACCAGCACCACGTGACACTAAGGATGGCTCTTCAGTGACTTCATCACCCAACAGTATCTGTCCATGCCTAGCTAGATGCCGAGAAGATTTTCCCACCCAAGAGAAACAGAAAGTGATAAATTCCACAGGCTGCACAGGAAAAAGATGTCTTCCTGTCAAGGAAATGAGGTGTGAGACAATGTTTACTGATAACTTCAGGGGTTCCAGATAGGCCCTCTAGTTTGCTTGTGCCTATAAGCCGAGTTACTTGGGAGGCTGAGGCAGGGGGCTCAATTTTTTTTTTTTTTAAATTAGCTGCGTGTGGTGGCAACCACCTATATAGTCCCCACTACTCAGAGGCTGAAGCAGGAGAATCACTTGAACCCAGGAGCTCGAAGCTGTAGTGAGCAATGACTGTGCCACTGCACTGCAGCTTCCAGAGAGACAGTCTTTTTTTTTTTTTTTTTTTTTTTTTTTTAAAGATGCAGGGGATGGGAGTGGAGAAAGAGAAGAGGAAATGAGCAGGATGCTGATGGCTCATTCTGGGGCATGCGAATGAGTGCCTGTTGGACTTTCAGTGGAGAGGGACTAGAGGACTGAGGGCTGGGCTGCATATAGAAATTTACAAGTCACAAAACACAGGGCCTTTGAGAGAAGATAAGTGACCTGGGGAGAATGAACAGGGAGACAAAGGAAATGGTTTAAGGATGAGTCTCTGAGAATGATCAAAATTTAGGGGAGAGGGAGGTGGGAAAAGGCCCAAGAGGAGCTTCCACAGAAGGAGGAGGAAAACAAGTATGGGAGTCTCACAGATTTCTAGTGGGGAGAGTGAAGAGGAGGAGGAAACTGTCAACCACTGCAATGCTATAAAGAGGTTAGTGTGATGAGGGGAGATGCATGGCCACTGGATTTGGCAACTAGCAAGTCCTTGCAATGGCATGATTTAGGATGGGGCTAAAGGTGAACAAGGGATAAGACAGAGGCAGCATGGGCAGATGATTCCTTCAAAAACCTGTTCTAAAGGGGAGAAGAGGGTGGTAGCTAGAAGACTGGAGGGATCCAGGGAGTGAGAAGGTTTTGTTCCTGCTGTTTTTGTTTTAAATGATAAGTTCAAGCAAGTGTCTATAAGGCAGAGAGCGTGCACAGGCCCATCTGAAGACGCAGGACACAGGAGGAGGACTCCTTAAAGACTCAGGAGGAGGTAGGAAGGGATGGGCTTCAAACGCTCAGGTGAAGGGTATGAGCTTATGGAGGAGGAAAGCCAGTGCTGTTGAGATAGAAGAAAAGCGGATGCTGGCAAATGTGAAAGCAAGTAGGTAGCACGAAAAGTTGAGGGGACCTCATACCCAATGTCCTCTGTTTTCATGATGAACCTAACCTGGAAGAGGGAGAAGTGAGGGAGGTGACACACGGGATCGGGCTCCAGGGACGTGGTACATGAGGACTAGAAGAGTTGAAACTGATATTTAAAAATATTTAATTATCCTTATCTCATCACTATACATTATTTGTATTGAAACATCGTTATGTACCCCATAAATATGTACAATTAAATGTCCATTTAAGAAAATAAAAAATTAAATTTTAAAGAGATATTTTAAAGAAATAATGACTAAGATATTATCTCTGCCTTTAAGGAGCTTACATTCTGCAGGAAAGACCAAATGAAATAATTCCTACAGTACAAATAAAATAAGTGCTTTAGAAAGTAGGCCCAATACCTGCAATACAAAGACAGCAAACTCAACTTTGGAGCTTTTTCTTTGGAGGAGGTTGGAGAGGTAACTATTTATTTGCCCTGGGTAGAGTATCAGGTTTCATCACAGTTCTAATAGATTAAGAACAAGAGGACAAGATGATTTTGGCGGTGGGGGTGGGGGAGGGGGAAGCAAATCAAAAGGCCCTGAAAAAAACAAAAACACGAGGAAAAAAAAAAAAACAACTTTTCGTTTAGATGCAGAACATATGTTGGGAGAGGGCTTCTGAGATAAATCTTTGTTTTATAAGATTCTTCCATACCATACAGATAGGAGGTAAGTGATGAAATAAGGGAAGAATTGAAAAGGATGACCAAAAATAGCCCACCAGTATATATCAGTACAACGTGAATGAAGGCCAGTTGGACAACATCTAGCAAATGATTTTTAAAATAACATACCCATCAAAAGACTGGAAGACAACCTAAATGCCCATTAGCAGCAGACTAGTTAACTCAGTGTGGTATATCCATATAATGGCTGTTAAAAAGGATAAAGTATCTCTATACATACTGATATGCAAATATCTCCAAATATATTGTTACACTAGTAAGATGCAGAATTACATGTACAGTCTGCTACAGTATGTGGGGAAAAACATAATCACATGTATGTATATTAATGTAAAGAGTATTTTTGGAAGGACACTTAAGAAACTACATACAATGACTGCCTCTGGGAAGGAAAACTTATTTTCACTGTATTTCATTTTGTAACTTTTCAAATTTTATACTATACACATGTATTACCTATTGAAAAGCAAAGTATTTTTAAAATAGTCTCTCATTTTGAAAATATAATTCACTGTAGCTTGAGAGTTAAAAAAAAAAAGTTAAACAGCTATTTACTGACTTTTTCAATGATGCGAAACATTTAATAAGCATTCCTAAAGAGCATGGCATACTAATTTTACATTTTGGGATCACTTTGATCTTTAAGAATATAAAGAAATGTTTTCCTAAAGTACATCACATCATGAGCATATCAGTAAGTCAGAAGATGGTTTAATTTTAAAATTTAGCAAACTAACTTTTGTGTGTGGGTGTAATTCAAACAAAGCCCTTTTGTTGCATTCCTAACCACAAACAAGGAAGCTTGACTGCGTGGGATGGGTAGGCTGATGAAACTGGAATTCACAAGTGACATGATGTCCTTCTTAGATGATTTTGCCCTAACACAGAGAGATTCGGGAATGCAAAACAAGTTTCTGAGAAATCTACAGTAAGTTCAGTATTTTAAGCAGTATTCACTGATCACCTATGTGCCTTCGACCTTGTTATAGTTGGAGCTCTGCAAGGTCATGGAAGGCCTAAGAGTTTATAATCTTGCTGGGGAGGCTCAGATGCAAGAAAAACTATTAAAGTCAGAGCATCATTCATTCACTCAAAAAATATTTGAGTGCCTACTGAGTGCCAACCGCCATTCTAGGCACTTGACGAGTATTTTCTCACTTAGCCTTTATATTATCTTTATGATACAGGACTATTAATGAGGAAAGTGAGATAAATACAGAATAATGTGTTCACTGTCACAAATGTAGTGAGCAGCACAGCTACTAAACCCAGGCATCTGTCTCCAGAGCCTGTGCTTTTAATTTGCAAGTAAGGAGCACTGTGCAATGAGGTAGGAGAGGCAGAGGAGGGAGACAGGGAGTAAGCAAGTAAGCAAATCAAACAAGATATTCTCATATAGTTATAAGGGTTCTGAAGGAAATAAAACTGGGTAATGTGAGAGTGTGATGGAAAGTCCCCGTTTAAGTCAGAGACAGCCTCTATGAGCGAGTGACATTCAAACCAAGACCTAAATGATAAGAAATAATTAACCACGCAAAGAGCTGGGAGAAGAATATATAGCTCCAAAGGAAAAATGAATGCAAAATCCTTGAGATGAGGAATGAGTTTGGGTTTTTAAAGAATACAACAGAGTATAGCCAGAGCCTTGTGAGTGAAGAGCAGATGGTATAAAATTCAGATCATATTGGGCCACCGAGGCTGTAGAGGCATTTTGGATACAAGCACCAAAAGCTCACATGAATGGGGTCTGAAGTCAGCCAGAAGGCTTAGTAGTACAGTGGGACTTCAGAAGTCCTTGAAAGATTGGTGTGCTTTGGATAAATGGAGAAAGTGACAACTATAAATTGGAAAATAAAAAATTCTAAGAACTAATTTTTTTGTTGATGCTGTTCTTTAACGAACTGTTATGACACATGTTGCATGGGCTCTTCTCGGCACAGTGTTATAAAACTCTGCCAGTTATCAACTGGACCTGAGTCAAGTGTATAAGAATACAAAATATACTCAGACTACCAGCACCACAAAATAAAAGTTACCATATTTCTTAAACCCCTTACAAACCCATCAACCTGTCCATCCATTATTGTTTAGTGTGCAATACTATGAGACAAAGTCCATCATAAGAAAGTTCTAATCGAACACCCCCATACCCCCCAAAAAAGAAACAAAATACATCAATATATTCTGCAAATTAGGTCTATTAATTTAAAATTTCAAATATTTGAATTGTAGATCTTCATCATATTCTTATTGAACACGGTGCTTAGCTGGGGATAAAGCATTGGTTTTTTTTTAACTTTTATTTTAGGGGTACACGTGCAGGTTTGTTATATAGGTAAGCTTGTGTCATGGACTGGAGGTGTTGTATAGATTATTCCATCACCCAGGCACTAAGCCTAGTACCCAATAGTTATGTTTTCTGATCCTCTCTCTCCTCCCACCCTTCACCCTCAAGTAGGCCCCAGTGTGTGTTGTTCCCTTCTATATGTCCACGTGTTCTCATCATTTAGCTCCCACTTATGAGAACATGCAGAATTTGGTCTTCTGTTCCTGCATTAGTTTGCTAAGGATAATGGCCTCCAGCTCCATCCATGTTCCTGCAAAAGACATGATCTCATTCTTGTTTATGGCTGCATAGTATTCCATGGTGTATAGATAGCACATTTTCTTTATCCAATCTGTCATTGATGGCCCTTTGGGATGATTCCATGTCTTTGCTATTGTGAACAGTAAAGCATTGTTTTTAAAGATTCTTTTTACATGCCACTGCTGTTTTTCCCCATTTTTCCTCATGTATTTTTAAAATTATGAAATCTTTTTTTGAGACAGGGTCTCACTCTGTCACCCAAGCTGGAGTGCAGTGACATGATCATAGCTTACTGCAGCCTTGAACTCCTGGGCTCAAACAATCCTCCCACCACAGCCTCCTAAGTAGCTAGGACTATAGCACGTACCCCTATGCCTAGCTTATGAAATCTTTTAAACATATATAAATGTATCTGGATTAATATAAATAACCATGTATGCATCATCGAAATTTATAAAGTTTATAAAGTCTTCATATTTTCCCCATATTTACTTCTGGTATTCCTCCTCCACCATACCCATTTCTCTTGCCCCTACAAGCTAACCACTGTAGTAAATTTCTTAAGTATCTTTTCCAGTGTTCTGTTATGCAAATACAGGCAAACATGAACATATAATCTCATTTCACTCCTTTCCCGAAAGAAACTTCATGGCCTGTTCTATCCCTTGCTTTTTTACTCAACAATACATATTCAGCCGGGCACGGTGGCTCACGCCTGTCGTCCCAGCTACTTGAAAGTCTGAGGTGCTAGAATTGCTTGAGCTCAGGAGTTTGTGATCAGCCTGGGCAAAACTGAGACCCCCTTCTCAAATAAAAGCCCTCAAACATATTGAAGATCATTCTATATCAGTATTTACAGAGCTTCCTCATACCTTTATTTCCTTTCAGCTACCTAGTACCCCACTGTATGCATATATTTGTTTAACCAGACCCCTTTTGTAGACACTTTTTCATGTCTAGTCTTTTGCTATTACAGATAATGCTGCAATGAATAACCATGTCCATATAATGTTTTCTATGTACGTTGAAATATCTGCAGAAATTCTTAAAAGTGGAATTGCTGGCTCAAAGGGTAAATGCACTTGCAATTTTGATAATTACTGCTAAATTTCCCCCTTTCACATTTTAAAAAGGAAATAAACTCAATATGAACAATTAAATGTCACTGTAGAAATAATTCGGGGGGAGGCTGGGCGTGGTGACTCAGGCCTGTAATCTCAGCACTTTGGGAGGCCGAGGTGGGCGGATCACGAGGTCAGGAGTTCGAGACCAGCCTGACCAACATGGTGAAACCCCATCTCTAGTAAAAATACAAAAATTAGCGGGGTGTGGTGGCGCATGCCTGTAATCCCAGCTACTCAGAAGGCTGAGGCAGGAGAATCGCTTGACTCCAGGAGGCGAGGTTGCAATGAGCTGAGATTACACCACCGCACTCCAGCCTGGGCAACAGAACGAGACTCTGCCTCAAAAAAAAAAAAAAAAGAAAGAAAGAATTCAGGGAGAGATTATATCTTCTTTAGTACAGAATAATAGATGATGCATATTTGAACAACATCCCTTTTTAGGCATTTCCTGTTTATAGGAAAATGATAGGCCCCAAATACTAATGATAAAAACATATAGCAATGGAAAACTGGGACCAAGTCAAACAACACTGAGCTGCACTCATAACATTGTTTCATTCATAGATCCAGATGGTGTTGAGATGTTTATAATATGTTCACAGGAGACAGAAAAGTCTGAAGCATTTTTAAAAGAGTTGAAACAAACAAGAATCTTTCAAAACACGAAAAAAGGTGGCCATTGTCCTTCAACACTCCATTAGCAAAGACATTATTTTTGAGAAATCGTTTAGCCGTCAACAGCATCCCTAACCCCTTGTTTCTTTTCTTTTCTTTTGTTTTTGAGACAGAGTCTCGCTCTGTCAACGAGGCTGTAGTGCAATGTTGCGATCTCGGCTCACTGCAACCTCTGCCTCCCGGGTTCAAGCGATTCTCCTGCCTCAGCGTCCTGAGTAGCTGGGATTACAGGCATACGCCACCATGCCCAGCTAATTTTTGCATTTATAGTAGAGATGGGGTTTCACCATGTTGGTCAGGCTGGTCTTGAACTCCTGACCTCGTGATCTGCCTGCCTTGGCCTCCCAAAGTCCTGGGATTACAGGCATGAGCCATCGCACCCGGCCAACTCCTTGTTTCTATAACTACTTCCAGGCTCCTCAAGGCTATCCCTTAGACCTTTTGGATTCACACACAAAAAAAAACCTAAAAAACACTTTTCCAAGGCTTTTCATAATTGCCTCATTAATATCTGTGTCTTTAAAAAGTGGTTCAGTAGGTAGAAAGGTATGCATTAGGTAATACCATCTCATAGCAACACACAGTCCCTTCTGGAAAGAAAAGTTCTTTTTAAATGTCACATCCTGATCATATGTCCTGGGGACTTTTGGTTTTGACAGCTGAATCACCAGTAAGTGTGAAGTCTGCTAATATGCAGTCATAACACTGTAACACCAAAACTGGCATAAAAGATACAGCCCCTTTTCTTGTATCCTACTTTACCCCATTCTACCATGCTTATCCCAATATCCCCTTCACCACTAGTTATCTCCTCCCCATCCTCCATTCTGAAACAGTTTTTGAAGATTACATTTTATTGATTACTGCATGAAAACACTACTATAAAAGAGAGGGACTAGCAACAGGGGTGGGTGTTTTTCATTCAATTGCTGGGGCATAATAAATTGAAATTTTTTTTTCCCCAATATTCCCCTCTTTATATCCCCTTTGTCAGCAATGACACACATAGAGGATCAGAATATTCAACTGTCCTTCCTACATGTCAACATCTGCATAAAAATCAAGCAGAATTTGATGCAAACATTGTAATATCTATGATGTGTAATAGCATTCATCTTTGCCTTTTATTAACTTACAGACTCAATTACAAAACAATAGCACAGCATAAATAGAACAGCACAACTTCTAATTACCAATAAATAATTTCTGTTTCTCAACTCTCATTTGGAACTGGGCATTTTATTTGTTGGAGGAAGGAAGGATGGTTTCTACCAATCTCTCCAGATATCAGATATTATGATTTTAGAATTTTCTTCCATACTGTTTCTCTGTGCCATAGCATATGTTGCTAAAACTTAGGAGAAATCACTTCCATGGTGGTGTGTTATTTTCCACAGACAGGCACATGCAAACACCCCCAAGACTGTCACGGATCTCAGAGAGGCTCAGACAGCTGCAGAGGGCTAGAAATATTGTGTGTGCCCCTGAATTACTATTGCTTTTTAGGGAGAAGATGTCTGGGAGCTTTCCCAGAGGACTCCTGCTGGCAGACAAATGAGGAGCAGCTCAGCAGTGTGCAGTAAAAGGTGTAGAGCTTCTCCCCTCTATCCAGCAGATGGTGAGGCTGAGTGCCCGGAGAAGGCTACCCCTAAGCAGGAAACCTTCCTCCTTAATGAGAAATCCATAAAAGATTGCCTTTGAGAGTTTAAAGGAGTCCAAATACCAACCAACATATTTCAAAATTAAGCTAATTTTTATACAAGGCCAAAGAATAAATTAAATTGCACTTGTCAAAACAAATGAAGAAAGGGTTGTGTTTTTTGCACTTGTGTGTGTGAGGCAGAAGCCTTACCTTTTGGTGGTGAATTATTCTAAACACCACTCCATTAAACAAAAACAAATCCCTCCCAAACCTCTAACACCAAACAAACTGAATTCTCTTTTGGAGTAAGTCTGATGCCTTGTGTTATATTTTTCACTTCTCTATTTCACTGTCTTCCTCTTCATTTAAAGGAAAAGGCCATAAGTAAGAAATTAAAGGCAATAAGAAAACAAAGGAAAAGACAGAAGGCATTAATTTTAGTTAAAAATGTTAAATAATGCTCAAAAGAATCTATATTTTCAACTCATACTGGCAAAGAAACTTCATTGAAATAAAGTTTCCAAATGTTACTGGAACTGAAATAAAAAGAATAGTGAAGGTTTTAAGGCAGAGCAGCTGAAAATGTAAAAGACTTTAACACTTGCTCCAGCTCAATTCCTACCTACCAATATTTCCACAATAAATTTTACAATAAAGAAGAGTTTAACTATCGCCACTCACACAGAAGCTGACAATTGGGGAGAATAAAAATCAGAAGAACGTTCTCTCTTACTCGCTTTCAGATGAAAGAATGCCAAAGAAAACTGGAAAAACCAGCCCTGTAATCTCTCTATATATAGATGAGCAAATTTTATAATATAAGCAGTTCATGTTGTCTTTTTTATCTTTTACATGGTGTAATAATAAAATGAATGCCTATAATAATAAAATAAATACTCAAGTCAGCTAGAGAGCCAGAACATTACCATGACTGTTGCATCCACCTGTTTTTTTCCATGTCCTATTTTAAGTAAAGGCATCTCTAGAAGCAAGCGCTGGCATTTAGCATAATTCTGGAGGAAAATTTCAAATCAAGATTATATATGGATAAAAGTTGAATTTGAATTATAAGAGAAAATATAATGAAGTATTTAAATCTTCAATTGTGATGGAATTAAATAATGTACAATTGGCAATCTCAGTCAATACTTCTTTTCATATATGACTATAATCTCAAAGTTGAATGAGAAGACTATACCTTTTCTTTGAAATTTAGAATATACACATAGGTTCCTTTTGTCTTTTTTTAAAAAATAGACTTTAAAATAATTTTTTTTTTAGAGCAGTTTTAGGTTCACATCAAAGCTGAGTGGAAGGTACAGAGATTTCCTTTCCCATACCCCTGCCCCACACATGCATGCTGGACAGGGCCGAGGAAAGAATCTTTGTGCCTGAGGATATCTGAATAAAAAACCTTCAAAACTGAAAGGCAAGGAGAAAAAAAGACAGAAAGTTCCAGAACAGAATATCCAAGAACTGAGAGACAACTACAAAAGGTGTAACATACACGTAATGGAAATACCAGAATGAAAAGAAAGAGGGAAAGGAAGAAAAGAAATTCTTGAAACAATAATGACTGAGAATCTCCCCAGATTAATGCCAGACACCAAACCACAGATCCAGGAAGCTCCAAGAACACGAAGCAAGATAAATACCAGAAAAACTACACCTAGGTATGTCAGTTTCAAACTACAGAAAACCAAAGATAAAGCCAAACAGCCTGAAAGAAGCCAGATGGGAAAAACACCTCACCTATAGGGGAGCAAAGATGAGAATTACATCTGACTTCTCCTCAGAAACCATGCAAGCAAGAAGAGAGTGGAGTAAAAGATTGAAAGTGTTGAAAGGAAAAACAAACAAAAAACACCAACATAGATTCTGGATCCTGTGAAATTATTCTTCAAAAGTGTTGAAAGAAGTAAAGTCTTTCTCAGGTAAACAAAAATTGAGGGAATTTGTTGCCAATAGACTTGCCTTGCAAGAAATATTAAAAGTTCTTTAGAGAAAAGGAAAATTATATAGATCAGAAACTTAGATCTATGTAAAAAAAGGAAGAGCATCAGAGAAGGAATAAGTGAAAGTCAAATAAAATAAAAACTTCCCTATCTTTATACAAATGTTGGCAATGAGAATAGAGAACTTGGCTACTAGTACATAGGTATATAACCATTCCCATAAGAAACAGCAATGTTTACTCTGAAACTCCCCAGGGAAATGAGGAAGCAAAACCGTGAAGTACACAGCACAAAGCACTTGTTAATTTGAATGGGATAAAAAGCCAGTCAAGATACACACATCATAAAAAATAGGGCGACTGTATTTATACACAGGGGAATGAGAATTCCCAAACAGAAATATTAATAGTACACCAAATCATGTGAGATATTCAAATAATGAGAATATTCATAACAATTTAGAGAAACAGGCTTAAACTTAACAGGCAGTTGGTTATTTTTCTTTATAAACAGATATAGCACAACATCAAAAAGACAGCTGTTAAAGGCTTGTCAGTGGAGGATCCTGCAATGAAAGATTCTGAATCGCATTCTAACACAATACTGAACTTACCTTGTGGCAAATAGAAACATCCCAGATAGCAACCCTCTGGCCAATTGGATGTCATATTCAGGCGTGGAATAAAAAGCCATTCTGCCCTGCTACTGCTTTCTGCTCCCCACAGCGTGGTAAAAGCCTCACAAGTACTACATGTGCCTCCAGTTGGACGGCCTGAATCGCCTTGAACTTGCCCAGCTCAGCGCAAGTGGGAGGGACTCTCAATGCCAGTCCCCTCTGTAAATTGGCCAATTAAAATTCAATTCCTGCTCTGTAAGAGGGAAGAAGAGAAGGTGACCCTTAATGACTCCCTAAGAAGAGCTGGCATCTTGAACAATAGCCTATAGCTTAGAAATGCTGGAATTCTATTTTTGTGGGCAAGAGGAGGAGGGAAGCAAGGAAAATCATCTGATGATAGAATGCCTCAAACTGAAATCAGGAAGTCTCCTTAAATGATCTTCTCTGCTAAACACATGCCCTCCTCCATATGCAAAAATGCCACTGTCTACAAAAGTGCTAATTGCTTTAAGCCTCCCATAGTTAGGGAGTTGACTGAAGCAGTGGTTCTATAACAACATCTCACCACATCTTCCTAAGGTGTACTGTCATGAAAACACTAAGTCAGCAGCACAGAGACAGAACTCACTGCCAAGGGACAGCACCGCAGAACTAACCTTGCTGTTCAATTGAGAATGAATTAGAGGAGTCAGATTCTGAGCTTCTATTATCCATTCATCTTGATTTATTTTATGAAGCATGGTGATCTGAGATCCCCATATAAGGGTAAATGCTTAATAATTACATCAGACTATTTTTACAATGACTTGTGGGAGAAGGTGAGGAAGGAATGAGAAGTTTATGGAGAAAAGCATCGGCTTGGAAAATCTTCAGTTTCAAGCTAGAACATTTTGTCTCCTTTACCGACTCATTACCCTAGCCCAAGGCTTGATAGATTTTAGAGAGAAGTTTCTGCCAAGATAAGTTAGATCATAAGAATACCTATTGATAGATAAGAGAGAATGCAGGGATCTAAGCAGGCAAGGAAGGGTAGGATTGGATCTGTGAGAATATTAAGCCCTGGACCACTAAAAGTGTCTCTCTCTGTTTAACTTGGTTGTTTCACTGGCTCCTATATATACCTGGGAAATGAGCTTCTGCCTTTTCTTTTTTCTTATAGATACGTGAGAAGATCCTTCCTGGCTATTTTCTCCACAATGAAGGAACTATGAATATATATATATATACCTGTTACTCATGGACTTGGAACTAGCTCATGAGGTGACCCCAGCACTTTCCAATTCCAAAATCGGTATAGGCCTCTGTGACATGTCACAAGTTAGAACTGCTCAATGCCCACCACCAACCTCCCACTTCACCATTTATAAGACTCCTAAGAAGATGATAGCACATCATGGTCTGCAGTCTTTTGCGTAAGGACAAGGCATCACTACCTCATCCTTTTCCACGTTTCCAAACAGGACTTAGACCAGAGCCAGCTCAAAAGAGCTCTTGATGGCCAAAACTAGATCCATTTGAACAACAAAATAAATAACAGTAGTACTGAATTATAACCCACAGGATAAAATAAATATGAAAGAATCCTTACTGACATGAATGAATAATGAATAAACAAGTAGAGGAGAGAAATAGGCTTTTCTTTAAAGAATTCTAATTAATAAATGTAGAAAAAATGAAAGAAATAAAGAATCAAATTTAGAACATTATAGTAATAGTTGTCTCAGGCAACACTGATAGATGCCAAGATCAGTGAAGAAAGTTTGAGGAGAAACAGGATATTTCCATAGCCTGAAAATTATCTTTCCAAGGTTATTTATTAATTACAAAGGGACAAATAGTAACTTTAAAATAGAAAAACCTGGCGGGCTTCACCATAACCAAGTAATCAAGGTTAATCATCACCAGTAATGAGACATATTGACATCATGTAACCCTTATATAAGACAGAAGAAAACAACATCACTTCTGTGGTATTGTCAAAAGCCATCACCTCAATGTAACCAAGAGGACACATCAGACACACCCAAATAGTAAGCATTCCACAAAATATCTGGCCAGAGCTCTTCGAAAGTGTCAAGGTCATAAAAGCCAAGGAAAGACTGAGGAAATATCACAGATCAGAGGAGACTAAGGGAACACAATGTGGGATCCTAGAACAGAAACAGGACATTAGTGGGAAAGAATGGTGAGATCTGAGTAAAGTTTATAGTTTATATAAACTTAAGTCTGTTAGCTAATAGTATTACACCACTGCTGATTTCTTAGTTTTGATATTTGTACTACAGTTATAAAGGGTGTTAACATTAGAGAAAGCTGGGTGACAGGTATACAGGAAATCTCTGTACTATTTTTACAGTTTTTCTGTGAGTCTACAATGATTTCAAAACAAAAAAGTAAAAAACAAAACAAACAGGATGTAGGATCTGAGTGTAACTAGATGAGAATGACTCCAATTTCCTAGGTTAGTCCTATATCAGTAACAGTTGGGTTGCAGAGAGACTTCTGAGGGACAGGAAAATTAGGAAGTACACTAACACAGGGCTTACAATTTATAGTCATGTGCCACATAATGACATTTCAGCCAACAATGGAGTGCACATTATGACGGTGGTTCCATAAGATTATAATGGAGCTGAAAAATTCCTATCGCCTGGTGAAGCTGTAGCCATCACTCACGTGGTTTTGATGCTGGCATAAACAAACCTACTGCCCTGCCAGTCCTCTAAAAGTACAGTACATACAATCATGTACAGTACATAATACTTTATAATAAATATGTGTTACTGGCTTATGTATTTACTATATTATACTTTTAATCATTATTTTAGTCTGTATTCCCACTTATTAAAAAAAGAAGCTAACTGTGAAATAGCCTCAGGCAGGTTCTACAGGAGGTGTTCCTGAATAAGGCAGTGTTATCCCAGGAGAGTTCAGCTCCACGCACTGCCCCTGCAGACCTTCCAGAGTGACAAGACATAAAGGTAGAAGCCAGTGGTATTGATGATCCTGCTCTGTTCGGCCTAGGTGAGGGTGTGTGTTTGTGTCTCAGTTTTTAACAAAAATGTTTAAAAGAAAAAAAAATTCAATGAAAAAAAGCTTTTAGGATAAGGATATAAAAAAGAAAATATTTGTATAGCTATACAATGTGTCTGTGTTCTAAACTAAGTGTTAATACAAAAGAGTCAAATATTTTTAAAAGTTTAAAAGTTTATAAAGTTACAGTAAGCTAACGTTAATTATTGAAGAAAAAATTTTAAATAAATGTGGCATAGCCTCAGTGTATAGTAAGCAGTGCACAGTACCGGCCTTCATGTTCACTCACCACTCACTCGCTGACTCTCCCAGAGCAACTGCCATTCCTGCAGGCTCCCTTCATGGTGAGTGCCCTATGTAGGTGTATCCTTTTTACCTTTTACATTGTATTTTTGTCTGTTTAGACACGCAAATCCTTACCATTGTGTGACAACTGCCTACAGATTTCAGTACAGCAACGTGCTGTCCAGGTTCATAGTCTAAGAGCTACACCATAGTCTAGGCTATACCACATGGCCCAGATGTGTAGGTCACACCATCTAGGTTTGTGTAAGTGCACTCTAGTATGTTCAGCAACAATAAAATCGCCTAATGACACATTGCTCAGAATGTATCCCTGTCATTAAGCAATACGTGACTGTATTTGTGGAGATATGATACATACATGTAAAATTCTTAGTGTATGAAGAGTAAAAATTCCAGCCAAGAGCAGGAGTGATGTCTGCACCATCTAGCTCATGACTTTTTACAAAGGAAATTGCTTGTCGCTTATGTTCTCCATACAGACATAGCGCCATCGGCCAGCTTTGACCACACTGATGAGAACAATCCCAGCTTGTTATAAAGATGATTTATTTATGTTTAGGATACTAAGTAGATATACATGTTTGTTCCACTCAACTTTCAGGGATTGTTTTATAAAATATTTTAATTGTTTCTAGCTCAAACCCAGGTCTATGTGATTCTATTGCTGATATTCTTAAGCCCCAGTCAGTTTCTGTGATTCCTGCCTTCCCAGTCCTAATGGCCCTGCAGATATCCCCAAGTGCCTCATACCAGCAACTCAGCAGTCACTCTTTAGTTTTTCTCTCCCTTATCCTACCCTCATCTGCTATTTATTCTGCCTCCCTAAATTTATCTCAAATCTATCTCATCTCTTGTCCCATCACCATTGATTTAGTTCAGGTCTTGATCATTTTCTTTCCAGGCTGGAGCAGAAACTCCCTAACTACTACTTTCTGGCCTTGAGGACTTTGGCACTGACATTAGATTAGCCTAGCCGGCCCTGTGGACACCTCCTTGTTAAAGAGAAAATTTTGATTCTCTATATTTTAAAGATCCTAGGAGGCTAAAGGAAACAGTGATAACTTCGGAGCTTCTGCTTCTTAGGATGTCTCTGGGAGCAACCTTGCTGGCTGGATCTCTTGAGTCAGAGATCTTGGCAAATCTCACCCTGTTCTTGGCCTGACTCTCAGACACCAGCCAGTTGGCCTCCCTAGACCTTTGGTATGCTTAAACTTCTTTTAAATCTTTTTTTTTTTTTTCTCAAATGAAATCTAAAAAAGAACCTTAAACACCTCAATACAAGTGTTGTTTTATTATATAAAATTAAGAAATTCTTTTATGTATATTTGTGTATTATTGAACATGGATAGTCTAAAGATGCCAATATGGATTTGCATAAATCCAAATTATATTGTTTGTTTGAAGCTCTGTCTCCCAGGCTAGAGCGCAGTGACTCAATCATGGCTCACTGTAGCCTCGACCTCCCAGGTTCAAGCAATCCTCCCACATCAGCCTCCAGAGTACTTGGGACCACAGGTGTGTGCCATCATGCCCAGCTAATTTTTATATTTTTTGTAGAGACAGGGTTTTGCCATTTTGCCCAGGCTGGTCTTGAATCTCTGGGCTTACAGGCATGAGCCACTGAGTCCAGCCTACTTATTTATAACCCAAGTCGACATGTCTATATGAAAGAACTTCCCAAACTGAAATCAGGATAATTGGTTACTATGATAACATTTGTTGCACTCATGACATAGTAGGCACAGCCCTAGTGCTTGACATGTATCAGCTCTTTCAGTCCTTTCAGAACCCCTAGGAGGCGGATCAGTTATTAAACTTATTTTACAGTTGGAAGTAGAGAGAGCTTCTATAACATGCCTGAGGGTCTATGGTAAGTGGCAGAATCTAGGCTTGAATTTTAGGTAGTCTGATACTGCACAAACCCCATCTTACTCCGTGTATCATACTACCTTTCATGATATCATACAGACTTCTGTGATAATGATGAGAATGATGAAGATAATTATATCCACACAGCATTATACCACCACCTAACATTTATTTTTTGTTCTCTCTGAGTAGCCTCTGTGCTGAGTGCTTTGAATACCGTATCTCGTTGAATCCTATAGTTGTCCTATGAAGTAGGCACTGTTGTGCTGATGCTGAGGCATTGGTGTAGTGGCTGAATTTGAATCCACTGCCTCCTAGCTGAATGTTATTCTACAAGAGCAAACCTCACAGGGCTGGTGTGAGAATTTAATGAGATAGCCCATGCAAAGCCAGGACACCTAGCACATGGGAAGCGCTCAGGTTCATTCACTCTCAAAATCCGACCCACATGGGTAAGTAGCTACAAGTCTTTGTTAGGCTTACATTGGAACCTTGGGACATTCCTCCGAGAAATTTTAAATGAAGATTAGTTCAAAGATGAATTAGTCTTGCTGTACAATTTGGCACACCGATCATTTCCAAAGTATAAAACATCAGTGTATCACTTTTAATGTTTTAAATTGTAGTTTAAAAAATAATTATAAATGTATTTTTGAAATGATATTTGAATCAAACTATTTGTGGGACCCTAGAATGACCTCCCAGGAACTTTACAGTTCTTTAGAACCTTGTGCGTAAACTACCATTAATAAGATCAGTATCTTTTTAAACTCTGAGCTTCTATCTCACCTCCTTGTTCTGCCTCTTACCTCTCTCTCAACAGCCTGTATCCTGACCATCCTTGCCCCCAACTCCTCTCCCAGCAGCTGAGTGGCTTTTCGGACTGAGTTCTTTTTCTGAACTGCCGGCACCAACTTCCGTGCCTCTTACCTGTGCTTCAGCCGAAGTTTAACGCCTCCTGACCACGCTGCTTTCCTGTGCTGGGGGCCAGAGGTGAGGTGTTCTGGGCTGACGAAGTTAGAGGCACTAGTATCTGCATGGCCTGGGTCTGGGCACACATCTCTGTCAACAACAGGAAAATAAGAAGCTAAGCATGATGGTGTTCATGGACAGGAGCACAAATGAATCTTAAAAAACCGAAAAAGCACATGAAAATGAACCCTGGAGCCAGAGCAAAGCAGCACAGCTAAGTGCAGGGTTCTAAGCCTGCACCTAACAAAGTTATCTGCCCTGCGAAGGCAAATCCACTACTGAGTGTCGCGTCTTCCTTTTTTATCTATGTTCCTGTGAAGCAATAAAGCATTATTTCCCAATCTCAGAAAACCCAGATTTTCTAAGCAAAAAGGAGGAAAGTTATATTAACTGTTATAAAGACAAACTCCCCTGTAATTTGGTTTTGGTAATAAGGGAAAAACTGGATTCACTGAAGCAAACTGTCAAACGAGGTGGTTTGAAACCAAGCCTCTGCCACCTCACTTCTCAAGTTCACTTTAAGGAGCGGGATCTCCAAGTATAACAGGACTTGCTCTGTTCAGTGGGTGGCAGCTCAGAAGCACATGCCAACTCTTGAGCTTGAGCTATTTCAGATTGTTTAGATTCCACTGCACTGGGAGGCAAGCCTTTTGTGTGTCCATTTAAATCCACCCTCCCACCCCCAGTCCCTAACACCATTCCCATAACTCTCTTCCTCCATACTCCCAGGGAGTCAGAGAAAAATTTTAAGCTCTACATGGCCAATGTGTTCCACCATGGGAACAGGAACATTTCTTCTCCTTAGGACAGTGACAGGTCATGAATTTCTAAACATCCTGACTGTACTCTTGATGTCTCATCAGACTGTCCCCTGCATCAGGCTTTGAAGTTTTGTCATCATCTCTGTTTGTGAGGAACCAGTGGTTTATTTTCAATTTCTGTCTTCGAGGATTTTTCTAAGCCTCTGAGATCCGACTGGTGGGCCCATAAACAGAATCTGGAGAAGGTACAAATGAGGCTGTGCCTCCTCTGCATAGGCCATGGCTGAGAGGGGAAGGGATTACTGAACAGCTATTAAGAATAAGCCCCTTCCATCTGGCCTTCTATTTCCTGGAACACAGAACGGAAGTGAAAGAGCTTTCTTTCCTAAATCCTAAGGCAAATGAAAGGATCTCTTTTTATTCTACAGCATGGGGGAGATGGCCAGGAGGCCAACAGGGAGTTTCCATTTCTAAGCTCAAGTTTTCATGTTTACCTTAGTTATATCTAAGCACCACCACCTCCTTCTGTACATTACTTTTCTCACTGAATTTAGGGTTCTTGGCTTTGGATATATTCAATGCAGTGCTAGACCTCAAGTTTGAAAATTGGTTGAGGTTATGTCAATAATTAACTGAATAAATTGGTCAAGTAAATTCTGAGTGTCAGGCTCCTCATCCACTGTAAAGTGAAACCATGAGGCAGTGTACCATGGTTAGGAGCATGGCTCTGGAGTTTGAGTCCTGGCTCTACCCACTGAGCAGCTCTGTGACTTTGTCTTCTCTGTACCTCAGTTCTGTCATCTATATAATGCATGCATAGGAACAATCAGTGACTAGAAAGTAGATTGAAAGATACCTCACCATCCAATACCTGACTGTAAAGATTATATGATTGTAAACAGCACACTCCAAGACCACCCATTGGTACAACCAGGGGAGGGACTTTTCCTTTCCAGGACCCCTTTAGACCCTAACTTTGTTTGTTGGGGGAAAACAATCAAGACCAGGCCTGAGCTTTCATAAAACCTTTGTAGTATTTAATTGCTTCCTCATTTTTTGTGTAAACCGAAGTTTTTGACTCCATCTTTTTTTTGCACAATGTCTTGGGCACCAGAGACTGAGCTCTTTTCTCTTTCCTTTCCACTTCTCCTTCCTGGGAGATGCCTAGAGACAGAGGCCTAGGAGTGGTGGCTGTCACAGTGAAGAGCTGGCAGGAAGAGCAGGCAGACCAGAAAGAGATGGAAGCATGAGGAACATAAAATCATTCCATCAATTTAAGCATTTTCAATGCATGATTCCTTTCTACCCTAGAAAAGCAGAGACCAGCACCCCAGCACTGCCCCCAAAACCATGTTGTCCTACTACTTGTCACCTCTAGAGGACCAGCTGAAATTAGCAACTGGGTGTGAGAATCCTGAAACCCATTTTGATTCTTGTTAATTGCAACCTCCAGGCTAATCTTTGCCCCTCCTAATCTTCGCCCTCCTGCCCTGGATGGGTTGGCTCTGGATGCCAGAAAGAGCCTGGGCACCTGGGTGAGCTGTCTGGATGCACCACACAAACTAGAAATCAGGCTGGAGAGAGTGCTAGAATCACCAGCACACCAAGCACACCTTTCCTCCCTTCAACTCTTTCTGGAATAATCTGGGCAACAAACACACATTTTATTCATTATATTCAAAAAAAAAAAAAAAAAAAGCCCATAGTGAACCTAGGTGGAAAATAGTCCTGGCATGAGTGTTGGGAAGCCTGTCATCCCAGAAACCAGGGCCCTGGAATTGTTTCTTTGCCCTTCCTTCCTTCTGCCTTACCTATACATTGAACACCTTACCTGTACATTGAACTCATGCTGTCTCTAGAGTGCACATTTTCTTACCCACCTGAAGTGACTACTTAGCCTCAAAACAGACTGCCATAGACAAAGTCTGCAATGTGCTTTGATCTCATCGGGGAATGGTGCCCCACTGGTGCGCCAATGGTTATACATGACTCAGGCAAATTATGCCAAGTCGTTCTTAAAAAAAAAAAAAAAAGTGTGCTTTCCCATGTGCCAGATATTACTCCCACAACTTTTTTATGAAGGAGAGAATGAATGAGGGTCTAAGTCCCATTTTATAGATTGACAACCTGAGATACAGAGAAGTTATGCAAATTTGCTTAAACTACACATGGAATCACATTCCCTTGGGACTGTCAACCACTCACTCTCCTTCCTTTCAGTTTGGCAGGTTTCAAAAATGTTCAATTTATGCCACAGATTTTGTAGGCGTTAAATTACTAACCCAGATTTCGTAGGGAATGGTGATGGTAGAGCTATTAACTAAACATATTACCAAATGAGCTCATTTTTACTTAAAAGATACTAAAAGGTACAATGTCTCACTTAAAGATAACCAATGATACATTGTGGAAGCCTGGAAATCAATGAATCCAGTTCAAGTGAAACATACTGGGATAAACTATACACTCTCCAGGCCTATTGGGCTACTTCCAGATCCGTAAAGGTACCATCCTCTCCTGGCTTACCCGCACTCATCCTTCAGGTTTCAATTTCGACATCATTTCCTCTGCTGGCTACCCAGAGGAACTGTGGAAGTCGGGGTGAGGTGGCCCCTTGTGCGCTAGCAGTGCAGCACACTGGCTAGAGATGTGCACCTCAAAGTGCAATTCACACTGGCTGCTAGTTGCCTGCTTGCTGGTCCTTCTCTTCCACAGGTCAACAAAGATAAACCAGCTCAGCTTAGTGCCTGGCACAGAGAATTGCTCAATAAATATTTGTTGAATGAATAAAGTACAGATGACCCTTGAACAACACAAGTTTGAACTACGCGGGTCCTCTTACATGCAGATTTTTTTCAAACAACTGTATCCACCTCTCCTGTCTTCCCTTCCACCTCTTCTTCCATCTCTGCCACCCAAGATAGCAAGACCAACCCATCCTCTTACTCCTCCTCAGCCTAGTCAACATGAAGACAATGAGAATGAAGACCTTTGTGATGATCCACTTTTGATTAATGAATAGTAAATGTATTTTCTCTTCCTTATGATTTTCTTAGTATAATAATATTCTTTTCGGCCAGGCGCAGTGGCTCACGCCTGTAATCCCAGCACTTTGGGAGGCCGAGGCGGGTGGATCATGAGGTCAAGCGATCGAGACCAGCCTGGTCAACATGGTGAAACCCCATCTCTACTAAAAATACAAAAATTAGCTGGGCGTGGTAGTACGTGCCTGTAATCCCAGCCACTCGGGAGGCTAAGGTAGGAGAATCACTTGAACCCGGGAGGTGGAGGTTGCAGTGAGCTGAGCTGGCGCTACTGCACTCCAGCTTGGCAACAGATGGAGACTCCATCTCAAAAACAAACAAAAAACAAAACAAAACAAAACAAAAAACGATTCTTTTCTCTAGCATACTTTGTTGAAAGAATACAGTACGTAATGCATATGACATACAAAATATGTTAATCAACACACAAAATATGTTAATCAACTGTAAGGCTTCCAGTCAACAGTAGGCTATTGGTAGTTAGGTTTTAGGGTAGTCAAGAGTTGTAAATGTATTTTTGACTCTAGGGGGTTAGCATCCCCAATCCCCCCGTGTTGTTCAAGGGTGGACTGTACTGCTAAATGTTCAACAGATCTACAGCCTTTCTTCCCTCCTATCTCCTTTTAACTCACAAGTTAACTTGTTGGCAAAACTAACAAGACATTTCTTGGAGCTGTTTTATGTTTATGTTTCTTGCTGTTCTCCAGTATCTGTATCTCAATATTACCACTATAAGTGAAGAGCTAGGAATCAAAGCTGACCTGAGAAAGTTTAGCAGAGGCTAAAAAAATATACTGTAGTATGATTTTTCTTCTTCCAGACAGTTAAACGAGAAAGCCAGGCCAGCCACCCACATATTTCTTCTACTTCCCATGATGAGGACATTCATATTTGCTCTGCCTGCCACCCAATATTCATAACTCCAGAATATGTACTGACTGCTTTCTTATTTGCTTTTTGTTTTTTGTTTCATTTTGTTTTTGAGACAGGGTCTTGCTCTGTCACCCAGGCTGGAGAGCAGTGGCACAATCTTGGCTCACTGCAGCCTCGACCTCCCAGGCTCAAGTGATCCTCCCACCTCAGCCTCCCAAGTACCTGGGATCACAGGCATGCACCACCATGTCAGGCTGATTTTTAATGTTTTGTTGTTGTTGTTGTTTGTAGAGACGGAGTCTCACTACATTGCCTCAGCTCGTCTTAAACTCCTGGGCTCAAGTGATCCGCCCACCCTGGCCTCCCAAAGTGCTGGGATTGCAGGCATGAGTCACCATGCCCAACCTATTTGGTATTTTAATAGTACCCATTAACTGCTTTCTGAACTGAGTTTCAGCCAATACAAGAAGAAAGGGTTCCAGATCATTCAGTTCCTTAGGGCTCTCTTGAACACTGTACAAATTAGGGAAGGCTGAGGAAACTGGAGCAAAAGACAAGGAACTGAACCATTAGGCATGGTCTCTCCAGGTCCCTTTGCTTCCTGGTTTCTATTGAGTTTGCATTTTTCTATTTTATCCTTAAAGGGGAGGGTGAGATGGAGGAATCGTGTCTCCTTGGCATGGTCTGTTACAACCTTAGGGAAGTGCTTGGTTTTGTCTGTTAGAATCAGCCATTTCCTCCTTTTTTGTTATGTTTCATCCAGGAGGGAATGCTTCCTCACTGGCCTCCCCCTTCCACTTCTGTCCCCTCCAATCCAGTGTCTACCCAGCAGCCAGTACCACCTTTCAAAAAATGTAAATGGATGATGTCATTCCCTAATGAAATCCTGTAACTTCCCCATGCATTTTGGATAAAATCCAGGTTCCCCTACTTGGCCTGCGAGGTCTCAGGTGATGTGGCTCCTGCCCCTCCTTCAACCTTTCCCCTTACTGCATCCTGACCTCACTGGCCTTCCTTAGCTTCCCCAAACTTGCCAAGCTCTTTGCTTTTTGCACATGCTGTTCTCTAAGCCTGGAATATTCTTCCCAATTCACTACTTGGCTGACCACTCCTTAGTTTCTGCTCCCAACTGGAACATCACCTCCTCGGAGACTACCTTATCTAATGCAAATACTCTTTCCTGGCACCTGATCTTTCCCTTTACTGCACTTGTAACCACATGAAATTGTTCACTTGTGCATTGTCTGCTTCGTCGTTAAGACATAAGCTCAGCCAGGTCAGGGTCCACCTCTGGCTTTTCTTCAGCCTTGTGTTTTGAAACTTCTATACACCCAAGGCCTAGCACAGTGAGTGGCTCATGGTAGGCACACAATGCATATTTGCTGAATGAATCATAGGAACCTGTAAGGAAATAATTGTAATGCATCCAAAACAAAGTTCTATGTCCTTAAATCCTTAAGGGCATTAAACTGTTCAGAATATCTATTTTGGGAAATATGGGATCTTCTTTCCTTCTAGTTACTTTCTAGATCAGGCTCTGAGTTGATTTCTTCTTGAAAATAGAATCTGGCCCTAACTTTTGATCCATCTCATGAGCGGCAGGCTTTCTTGGGACAGACAAGAAAAGTTGGGAGTTGGGAGACTGTGGCAGAGCCCCTTTGACAAACAGCTGGTATGGCTCAGTGCAATTTTGTTGCCTTATGTTTGGAGGCAATCAGAATGCTTTTTGTGATTAAGTAGACAGGATGCATTTATACAGGGCTAAGTTTGTCCGCAGAATCCTTTGGAGAAATTCCTTTTGATTTATGTTGGCTGTGTACACTCATTTATGTGGCAATTTGTCTTATTTAAAGCCATGTTCTTGGTTTTCACGTTTGTCTTCTACTCTGTGTCCTTCATCCATGAAGTTAGCCTTACTATTGCATCTCTATCCTGTCATCCCCCTTCTCCTGGGTTTGCAGGTCTCTAATGCCATAGTTGTAGGTTTCTCAGCACTTTTTCTCTTGAGTCTCCAGGAGGCTGAAAAGGCCTTAGATTAGAGGCTTTTTCAGTGTCTGAAGAAGATTTTAAGAAATGATGCCCTCAGGCACAGATTTCTGTTCTTAACCAAACATAGGTGCTCTTCATTTTCTGATAACTGACCATTGATCAGCCGTTTCACAGACATTCTCAATGAATTACCCTTTCTTTAAAAGGCCCCCTTGTTCCTGTTACTGACCTTTTGTAATTTACACATTTAAGTCTTAACCTTCTGGGTCTTGTCCTCTCATTACTCATCTTTTTTGCTTTTTAAGTCATTATTTACCATCTAGGAAGCTCCCTCTGTATGCCCTCAGGCCTGTATCCTATCTGGTGTTTTAGTCATAGGCATGCCATTCATTTGTACTTAAAGCCTCCTCCTGTCTTTCTGCTTACCTACCCTGGTCTGCAGCTTGTTTTATCACAGCAGGGCCATACAAAGCCCTTCAGCTCTGCAGAGATGCACTTTGTATGTCTCAAACCTCTGTCCATTTGCACCTCCTGCTCTGGCTGCTGCTTTTTTTCACTTGATTTCCCCCTGAAACTTGCCAAACAAATCCAGGTGTACAATATACCCCAGTAACATTCAGCATATTTCTGACTCTTTCTGAAACCGTAAGCTTAATTATCTCTAGATCTTAGCCAATGACCTCTATGTCAACCTTGCAGAAAGATGAGGAAAGGGTGGATAAGAGAAAAAGCCAAATGATCTGCCAAATCTTTTAACCTGCCTAATAAATATTAATCTGCTTCAGTTTACTGCTGACATCAGTCCCTCTACCCACTGAGCCCTTTGACACAGCTAGTAGCCCAGGACAAGTGCATAAGAAAACCAAGCGCTCTCACAAGGGCTTTATAGTGAACAGATGATATCTTCATGGAAGCGGTGTGCCCCTAGCTACAAGCACTCAGAGTCTAGATCTTAAGACAACTCCAACAAGCAGCAGGCTGTGTAATGTATATGGATGATGTGGATTCCGGAGCCAGCTGCTTGGGGCCTGTTCTGGCTCTGTCACCTAGGAAGGTGTTTGACTTTGAGCAGGTCACTTAACCTCTTCCTCCCCTATAAAATAAGAATACTAATAGCACCTTCATCAAAGGGTAGATGTGAGGCTTGAATGAATTAATACATATAAAGCAATCAGAACAGTGCCTTGCAGTAATTATTAAATTTTTACCCGTAGAACTGAAACTTACATTTACTGGGCACATGGTATGTACCAGATTATTTGTGCTTTAAAAACAGTAATTCAGTTAATCTTCTTATCATTTGAGGCAATAATCATCCTTATTGTACAGAAGAAAAGAAAAATTAAATTAAAAAGTAGAAAGAGCTATGGCTAAAGTCCTCACCCTCTCCACTACCTACCCCATTAGATTGCTTTTAGGATTACTGGGCTTTGTATACTTTGATAGGCATCAACTACATATCAAACCATGTATGCCTGTCATTTTTCCACATCACTCTTTTGTTATTCATATGAGATAAAATATATGCATAAAAAGAAAACACCAGCAAGTATTCCAAAATGTTACTACTGGGTGACAGGATTATGGGTACTATTTTTCTTCTCTCTTTTCTATGTCTTGCAAATTGCTTACAATTAATGTTTATTATTTTAATTATCAGAAAATAGTAAAATTAGCCTTATTTTTTCTTAATAGAATGAGTCTAAGGGTCTAAATTTTCTACATTTTTAAAGGAAAATCTTCTCTAGGAAATGGAAGTGCCTATCCTGAGAGCATATCTGGGCAGTAGAAAGACTCCACACTAGTTGGTGAAGGGGATTACTTTGGGAGCTCCAATAACTGCTGAAAATAGTCAATGGAGGAAGAAGCAGGGCTTCTGTGAAACTAGTATCAGTAGAGAGAGATAAATACCTCCTGAAAAAATTCAGTCTATCTCTATCCTCTATCCCTATCCTCTATCCTCTATCTTTCCCTATCCTCTATCATTAGCCTACAGTAACAGAATAGTGTTCCCAGAGAACCATGCAAATCTCTACAGTGAACCATTATTCATTACTTTAATACCAGATTATAGCTTATAAAGCACTTTCCCAAATATTATTTCATTTGGCCCTCAATAATCCTGAAAGGCAAGTAAAGCAAGTATTATTTATCCCCATTTAACAGATGCAGAGACAGCCTCATAGAGGGACAGTTATTCGCTCAAGGTCAGGACTTGTAAGCTACACGACTGGCACAGCAGGGTCCCATACTCTAATTTTTAAGCTCTCTTGTTTCATACTGCCTTTGGATTCTGTGATCCTAAAAGTCCATTGACACAGTAGCAAACATTTAATACCAAAAGCCTCTTTAAAGGGGAAGCTTCAGAAGAAGAAAGTAGACTGACTGAAATTCAGATGAGACCCCTCTCTCAAGTCCAACTGTCCCTAGATCTAGAGAAATGATGAAGTCCCTACCCCTGACACCCAGACAGCATTCCTGCCCCTACAAGAACTTTCTAGCGCCAGTCACACTGCTGAAATGATGCAGGATATATTAAGATAGATATTTCAAGACCAGGTGCAGTGGCTCACGCCTCTAATCCCAGCACTTTGGGAGGCCGAAGCAGGCAGATCACTTGAGGTCAGGAGTTTGAGACCAGCCTGGTCAACATGGTGAAACACTATCTCTATTAAAAATACAAAAACTAGCTGGGTATGGTGGTTCACACCTGTAATCCCAGCTACTCAGGAGGCTGAGGCATGAGAACCGCTTGAACCCAGGAGGTGGAGGAAGGTTGCAACGAGCTGAGATCGTGCCACTGCACTCCAGCCTGGGTGACAGAGTGAGACTCTGTCTCAAAAATAAATAAATAAATAAATAAAAGAAAGAAAAAAAAAAAAGATATTTCATGCTGAAACCCAGAGCCTAGTCACATCTATACCTAGCCCAATCATCCATTCATTCAATCAACTATTACTAAGGGCTAACCACAGGCCACACATCGGATTAGGCACTGGACTTGTGGCAAAACAGACACGATCCTTCCCTTTGTGGAACTATAAATTAATGGGAAGAAAGGCAAAATTAACTGAGTAAATATATACATACAAACCATAAGTGCTGGGAAAAGAGACCATGAGGGCAGCCCACACTCAGCATGCCTCCCTTTCCTTGTCATTCACTTTTACACAGTCTGTGTAGACACTTGCTTCCCCTAGTCGCATGCCCCAGGGAGGGCAGGTATCCAAGCATCAGTCCTCAAAGTTGCAATTACCTTATGGAGTGCTCTGAGCCAGGCTGGGGGCCAAACTGTTTCTGCACAACTTCTTACCATCCTTACAGCCAACCTTGAAGGCAGGTGACTTTCTGCTATTAGTCCCTACTTTATACATGAGGAAACAGACTCAAAGAAGTGCAGGAAGTTTGTCCAAATGCTGGTGAAAAAAGAATTTGACTCCAGATCTGGCTGATGACAAAGTCTATGCTCTTAACTATGATGTAATAGTCTTAATCTTATTTGAGATTCTCCTTTCTTCCTTGGCCCCATATGGTTCTCTTCCTTGGATGATGCTCAATAAGTATTTGGTTAATAAAAATATGCCAAGTGGACATGAGGCCAGCTTCCTGGTGGGTCCCCTGCAGTTATCTATCCTGTCTCATTTGAATGGGAATTACTGTCTTCCCAGAGTACAGCTCTGTTGCTGATATTCTGCTTGGACCACATCAGTGTGAATATAACTCAGCCAATGCTCAGACCCTCAGCTGAAGCCACAAAGGGCTAACATCCTGCATCAGGGGAGTCTCATGAAAGTGTAAAGTTGGGGTCACATAGAACACATCCCAGTCCAAATACCTCTGACATGCCTCTCCTAGACTATGCTGCATGGTGTAGTACCATTAATCATCTCCAGAAAAGCACTTTGGAAAGGAGCTACTTGTGGAAAGGAGCAAGAAAGAGAACATGCAACAAGCATGGTGGAAGTAAAGCAGGAAAGTCGATTTGGTAATCCTTCTTCCCTGTTCCCACAAAACATCAGGGAAGGGAGCACGGATGGTTAAGTAGACACTCTAAAAGGCCATATATACATATCCTATTATAGCAGGAAACATTACTGGACCTGCAGCCAGGACACCTGCACTAGGCCCTCTCTGTATTGCTATGAACAAGTCATTTTCATGTTCTGGGCTCCTATTTTCTCACACGTAAAATGAGGAGGTTAGTACAGATAAGAGCCTGGGGGTCCCTTTACCTTTAACAGTTGATGAACCAAAGGTAAAAAGCAGCGGGAGGGCCTACATGGCAAATCCCAAGTGAGAAAAGATGATCTGCCTATCTACATCAACAAGGGATGAGCACGTTCTACACTCAGGCTCCGAGTTGGAATCGGTGTAGAATAAAAGACAGCTTCTGACCTCCAGTCTTGTTGGGGAGGCGCACACAGGATTTGTAGCTGGATCAACCTGGGTTCTAATCTGATCTCTGCCAGTTCCTGGCCACTATTCTCTCTGAACCTCAGGACCTCAACTGTAAAAAGGGGACAAAGTATTATCTACCCTGTGGCTTAATAACCACTACAAGACAGGTTCAGTCAACGTGGTCTACATAAGGGAGATGGATGTGGAAAGTCACCATGGTGAGGGTGACAGGATGGTGGTGTCTTGATGGGTTAATTCCTTAAAAAGGGCAACTACAAATTGTCCAAAACATTTGGGGAGGAATATAAATATTTAAATCCAAAGTGGAGGGGTTTTTTTTGCAGATAAGAACAGGAAATATAGGGCATTACCTGAGCTCCTTGGGAATAGATATAGAGGGCTCAATGATTGGTGTGAAAGAAAGGGTTCCTCAAGGTCAAGGATGACAGAATTAGCCTAGAGGAGCTGCCTAGAGGCTGCCTCTCACTGGCAGGAGTCACAGGCACTAGGCAGGGATGGCTGTTGGTGAACGCATCTTCAAGGCTGTCTTTAAAACAGAATGAGTTTGGGCCCAGTTTTTTTCAGCCCCTGAGTCCTTCCTACTTCAGGCTCTGGGGTGGGAGACCCCTCCCCTTTTGTAAGCGAGTGAGGTAAAGGGACTCTGGCTCAGGAAGGTCTCTGGGGGTCCCAATGTAGTCTGTAGGAGCCAGGGTCCTGTTTCCCATCTATATGCAAATAAGTTGCTCCAGCCCTAGACCTGCCTAAAGGAGTGGACATTAAAAATGTAAATGGAGATTGTCATTCATTGGGAAAAAATGGGTCCCTTGCTAAATTTGGCATCAGCTGAGGAATCTTAGCAAAAATGAACTCGCTGCCTTGTTTGTGAGGGAGGCCTAATCCTTACTTTGCCCAAGAGGATTATTGGGTCTTAGAAAGAAGCTCACATGCACTTTTTTTAAGCTCGTGCCAAATGCATTTGTGTCCATAATATCCAAGATTCGTTCTGCTTTTTAGGGTAAATAATAGACATTCCATGCCATTTAAATTCCTCCGAATATCAAACCTAAATGTTTCCAACCTTTGCTATCACCCAAAGGGGGACTCAGCTTTTCCCAGTGATTACTTTATATTCTTTGGGTGCACAATTTACATGGACATCAAGGTACCAAACTGCAGCCCGTTTGTGGAAAAGTAATGGTTTACAGCTTACAGTAGACCTTTTCAAGGTGTTTGTGACTATAGTTCCATGGGCTGATTTTCTACTTATCCCCTTCATTTTTCCTTTCTCTTAGTTACTATAGGGTAGTGTCATAAACGCTTGAATTCTTTTTTTCCTCATCCTGTATGTTCCTGCTCACCCCAGCACTTTCCTGTGCTCTCCAGGGGAATTCTGGACCCACTGACATATATACCACAAAGTAGGACTGATAAAATCTATGTCCTCGGTTTAGCATGACATTCTCAAAACATTTAAAAACATTACAATTGGCACCTGTGCTGGCTGTACAACATGCAAAGTATTTTTATATAACAAATTTAATCTTTACAGCAACCCTCTGAAATGCTGTCCTCATTTCACAGAAAAAGAAACTGAAGCAAACGTAACTTAAATAACCTGCTCAAGATCACAAAGGAAGTGGTAAAGCTTGGACCCAACCTATTATAAGGCTCCAGAATGTGCCCTTAACTGCCTTCTCCCACAATCGCATCACTTAAGTGCTTAGTTAGATACCTACAGGGCTGAAAGATCTCTGAAAACAGATTTGCCTTGTCCCAAGAAGAGCATAACAATTCTTCCAGTACTGAATTTCTCAGGAGTGATTTTTGGTGCTTTCTACTTAGAACTACCTCCCCTCACTCTCACCACCAGGGCTGCTTAATTTCCACCTGTAATTCCAAGTCCTGCCTCAACTCTGGGGCCCACCAGACTCTAAACGAGAAGGAATTTAAGAAGCCTCCAAATAGTATGTCAGGAAATAGCTTCAAGACAAACTCTCGGGGCACAGTACAGTGGCTGACACCTTAATCCCAGTGTTTTGGGAGGCCAAGGTGGGAGGATCACTTGAGGCCAGGAATTTGAGACCAGTCTGGGCAACACAGTGAGACCTCATCTCTTACCAAAAATAAAAATAAAAATAAAAATAAATTAGCTGGGTGTGGTGGCATGTGCCTGTGGTCCTAGCTACTCAGGAAGCTGAGGTGGGAGGATTGTTTGAGCCCAGAAGTTCGAGGTCGTGGTGAGATATGATTGCACCACTGCACCCCACTTGGGCAACAGAACAAGACCCTGTCTCTTATAAAAACAACAACAAAAACCTCTCAGCTAGTTTTGTTCTCATCTTGAACCTTGAATCCCTATGCTATCCCCCCATTCCCAGAGCCTGCCTGGTCTTCCAAGCTGGATGTGAAAACATGCCTTTGATGCAAATTCTTTCCAGACTGGAGCCCACCCTTGTTAATGTTGACTAACTTAAAAGCAGATGGTATTGGGAACAGAATCTGAGCAGAAAGCAGGTAGGGAAGTGAGTCATCATTTTTATCTGACCAAGCAGAGCAGCCCCTTCCTCCTCAATGGGCATTCACACATGGAAGGGTGACCTCCGGGAGGAGTTTGGCAGGTCAGGGACAGCCAGGCCAGGCCAGCCTATGGCAGGACATGTCCGGTGAGCAGTCCATCACCCACCATGTCCCCTCCCACTGCAACCCTGATATGTCAAGCCTGGGAAAGGTACAGAACCCAAGACAAAGAGAAGGTACTGGACTGTGACCCTATTTCACAAATCCAGCTGCGGATCAATGGCCTCCGCCCCAGCCAGACCTGGCTCAGTAGGGGAGGCAGCCTCCTCTCACTATCACATTCCAGCTGCCAGTAGTGAGGAGGTAACCATGGGAACCGACACAAAGGGCTTAATGTTAGAGGGAAAGAGGCTGGAGGCGATGGTGAAGAGGCTGAGAGGGACTTCAAGTGACAGTCCTGCAATTCTCCTAACTTCAACCATGTGCGTCTATTGTGAGTCAGACCAAAAGACTGAAGTGGAGATTTTGCACAGCAAAGCAGCCTGGCACAAGGCCTCGAGAGTGTCAGGGACAAGCAGACAGCTAAGATCCTTGTAGGTTCTTCTTCCAGATTTATTTTTTCCCCATCAGAGAGCAGAGTCCTAATAATTTCATTTCCCAGTCATTTTGCCCCAAAATAATACAGCTCATTTGGATGGACATAATTGGTACACAGTGGCACTCCTTCAAATACAGGGCTGCAAGCAACACTTTGCTTAGGGGCTTCTTTCTGCACCACCTGGTTTCAGTCCAGTGTCTCCAAAGGTCTCTGCATGCTGAGGGGCTTCTTCGATGGGTCTGGAAATAGAACAACGTGGCACCACTTGAGTGGGTGAGGAAATGGTCCTGAGATTCTGGCTGCCTAGCTATCCCCACACTGCAATGGAGAGGCTTTGATGTCAGGACCAATAATCCAGAGTATCTTGCACAACACTCAGGACTTTGGGGGAGAAATTAAGTGAAAAGGTTCATATAGGAACAGATACTAGGATCCATATTTATTTAATTACATTTTCCCCTGGGCATCTATACATTATTTTAATGAATTGGTCAAGGTGACTTCATCTTCATTAAATCGGTAGGGTTTTCAACGTACCACTTGGAACTTATTTTTATTTAAAGTTTTAGCTCAAGGTTCTCCAGAATCTGGGAGTTGAGAAAATACCAATGGAAATAGGAAATATGAAATATCCGGGATCAATGGTAGACTTTTCTTCTTACTGTAACAGTGCTCTGGGGCACATTTCTTACCTTGCTATTTTTTTGGAGACCAAGAAAATATTGCATCTATGTCAATCCCTACACAGACCTCACAAAACATAGGTCAAATTCTAACAGGCAGCCATGATACTCCAATTTTTTGTTCACAAATAAATCAACTGACTTCCTAATTGGAGTCATTGGGGGTAAGGAGCAACGGACAATGTCAGAGAGGGCCACCTGACAGGTGACTTGTGAGGGGCTAGGAAAAGAAAAGACATGTTCATTAGATTCTTTCCTACAAGCATCCCACAAACCCCCAAAGGTGGTAGAGCCATTAACCATTTAAGAACATATTCAAGGAGTCAACCATCCCCCACGACCAGTATTAATCTGCATGCAGCCATAAGCAGGGCACTAGTTAGTTCCACTTATTGGTATAAAACAATCATATCTAAAAGGGAAAGATAGTTGACATCTATTATGGACCTCATCCATTAATTGACAGGATGGTATTGGGTACTAACCCTGGCACCTCCATGTCCTCAGCAAGTTATTTAACCTGTGATTTTGGTTTCCTCACCTTTAAAAGGGGATAGTAACAGTGCCTGCCTCATAGGAGTGTGAGGAAGATAAAATCAGCCAACACAAAAAGTATTAGACAGTACTTGACTCCTAGTAAGTATCCAATAAATGTTAGGAATTAACACCTATCAGGTGCCAGCCTAGTTATATTTACATGTATTCTGTCACTTAATCCTTATAACAGCCTTAACCTAATAAATATGAATACCTCTTAAGGTATCATTATCACCATCTTGCAGATGAGGAAACAGCGGCTTAAAGGACTCTCCAAATTACTAGTGTAGCAGAGCTCAGATTCAAACATAGGTCATTCTACTTGCACAGTCTCTGACCTTTCCACTGTACTCAACTGCCTTTATATAAGACCATTTTGTTTTTGCTATTTTTAGTAAGGAATAACAAGTGAAGCCTTAATGAGAAATGCCAATGTTTAAGAAAATAACATCAATTAAAAGGAACCAGGATTTTAAACCTCCACTGTAAGCAGGAGCTTTTAAAACAACAAAACACACACACAAAAAAAAACAAACAAAAAGACTAGCCTGAGACAGACCTCTCTGCTCTGAGAAAAATTCCAAAAGAAATGTGTACACATTCACACTTGTGGCTGGAGTGTCTATGAACCCTTGAGGGTACAATGTCTTATTATTCATCATTGAATTCCCAGAGGCTAATGCGTTCTCAGTAAATGTTTGACAAATGTTTACTGAATGAATTAAACCAACCCAACAACAAAATGCCTCACTTGGAGTTGGCAAAATATATAACATCTTTCCCAAATGCTTTGTTGAACTTAAATCATTGAAGCTTAATAGATTAAATAAACTACTATAAATTTACCACTCTGTCCAAAGCATTTTACTGAAAAGCACGACATTAATTTTGATAGAGAGATCGAGTTTTTCTTTTTTTTTTTCTACCGACATCTTCGGGAAGAGAATATGGTATGTTAACCTTTCACTTGGATTCCCAGAAGATGTTGTGAGCCTCATCTGGGAGCTCAGCTTCAACAATCATCATTAAATCAGTCCTCAGGAAAAAAAAAAAAAAAAAGGAGTTTGCCTAGTGCATAGTTCCTCTCTTTGGAGTTTACTTCTGCTGGCAAAACCAAATCCCAGTAGTATTTTGATCACATACACAAGAACTTCACATTTTAAATCCCCACAACCTTAAAAAATGACTCATCAAGGGCCAGGTGCAGTGGCTCATGCCTGTAATCCCAGCACTTTGGGAGGCTGGGGCGGGTGGATCACGAGGTCAAGAGATTGAGATCATCTCGGCCAACATGGTGAAACCCCATCTCTACTAAAAATACAAAAAAAATTAGCTGGGTGTAGTGGCATGCGCCTGTAGTCCTAGCTACTCGGGAGGCTGAGGCAGGAGAATCGCTTGAACCCGGGAGGCAGAGGCTGCAGTGAGCCAAGATTGTGTCACTGCACTCCAGCCTGGGCAACAGAGCGAGACTCTGTCTCAAAAAAAAAAAAAGACTTATCAAAATGAAGGTATGCATAGTAATAATGGTAAGGATACCAGTTAATATAAGATCCTTGATAATCTTAAATGATATGGCTTTCACAAAAGTGTGAATACTTTTTCATTAACTCCAAAATCACATTATTATATTTGTCACAGTGCCTGGAAATAGTAGTTGACATTTATTGAGTTCTTACTAAGCTAAGTACCTTCAGTCATTAACTCAATCTTTGCAACAACCCTATGAAGATGTTCTATTATTGTCCAATGTCTTGGAGCTCAGAGGCATTTATTTAATATCTTGTCCAGGGTAATATATGCCTAGAGGCAGATGTGGGGTGTGTACTCTTGTCTAACTCTAGAACCTAAGTTTTTCTTCTAATTCAGGTAATGCTTTGCATACAATAAAATGCACAGGTCTTAGGTGTTCTGTTCGATGGGGGTGGATAATTGTGTATACCTATGAAACCATCGCAAAAAACAAAACATAAAACATTTCCATCATTCCAGAAAATCCCTTCTTATCTCTTTCTAGTCAATCCCTACCCACCGGCATCCACTGACTTCTGTCATAGATTAGTTTTGCCTATTCTAGCACTTCATGAATAGAATTGCTTATTATTATTTTGTATCTGGCTTCTTTCAGTTAACATGCTCTTGAGACTCATCCAGGTTTCTGTATCAAGAGTTCATTCCCGTTGATTGCTGAGTGGTATTCCATTGTATGGATGTGCCACTGTTTCTTTACCCATTTTCCTGTTGATGGATGTAGGGTTGTTTCCAGGTATTGGTCATTATATATAAGGTTGCTATGAACATTCTGTACAAGTCATTTGTGGACATTTGTTTTCACCTATCTTGGGTAAATACCTAGGCGTGGAAATGTTGGGTCATAGGTTGGTGTATGTTTAACTTTACAACAAACTTAATTTCTTAACCCCTGTACTCTACACCTTCAGAATGGCACTAGCTTATTAACATGTTTTATTTTGCCTCTTATGAGTTCCTGAGGGCAAGGAACCCATCGCCAGTTCCTGGGATGCCTCCCACACAGTAAATGATTGCTGAATAAATGAATGACCATTGTTCATGCCCCTATTCTTTCTTTGGGTGTTACAACAGCATCAGAAAACTAGTTTCTGACATGCATGAAGAAATCCCACAAGCTGAAGGCTGTGAAATGGAGACATTGCTCATTCAGGCAAGGTGAAGACTGCCCAGCCACCAGGCTCTACCTCCCAATCTTCTTTCTGACATGACCTTCCCTAGAAAGTGAACCCCTCTCAGTGATCCTGCAGGAGGAAACAGCTCCTGTTCAAGTGATACTACAGAAGGGGAGGAAGGTGTCAAGGCAATTGAGGTCACACAGTGGTTAGAATTACAGGATACTTCTGTCAAACAGAAAGTCAGAAGAAGCGGCAACCCATGAAATCCTGACCTTCTGGAAGTCACCAGCAAAACCTCAGCACTGCTGGACTCCAGGGAAACATCCTCGAACAGAACTTACAAGAATAATTGATTTTGGTCAAAGGTCTATATGGGTTCTGCATGAAAAGGGAAAGCAAGAATAAACATTGAAGAGACAGTAGAATGTTGATGTTTTAAAAATGTAACCAGATTTAACATATAAGACAGGATTCTAAAAATAACACTAGGTTAAAAGTGGGGAAAGCTCAGGCACGCTCCTCACACACACCCTGCCCACCTTTGAGGCAAAACTTTTAATTCACATGAATCAGTTCATTTTTAAAATCACAGAATTTATACTGTAACTCACCTATGCCTTCCCAGAAAGCAGTTAAATCATTGTTGATTTTCTCTCCATAATAGAAAAGGATTGGTAACTCCTAAGAATAATTTAACATATCTGTTACCAAAGGAAGACCTTTGTTTCATATAAATCAAAACAGGGCTCCACCTCCTACTGGGCTCAGGTACTTTTGGCAACCTTAATTTGCTTTGCTCCCAGGTCACAGAGGACCTGGTCCCAGGTCAAAATTGAGGAATTCTAAACAAATTTTAGAATTCCTCAATTTTGAGGTTCAGAGTAGTGACCTAGTCTTCCTTTATCCAGACAGTCTGCACTGAAGCCATCCTAGGCAGATGGATGTTTATCCTATTCTTAAAATCTCCAGGGAAGTGAATTCTCTACAACATCCCTTGGTAACCTTCTCCAGGGTTTTATCAAATGTATGGTGAGGAAGTTCTGATGCAGAAGCCAATAAACATATTAACTATATGAGCCAAGCCACAAGCACTGGAAAGGGGTATGTGTTTGGGCACCTCGCCTTAATGGTAGAGAGATGCATTTACAAAATAGGCTGTACAAACAGAAACCATTTGCCAGGAGCAGATGTGGGAAGTTGATTCAAGAGAAATTGCCACAATAAATTCTGTTCCAACTCATGGGCAATGTGAATAAGTTATTGTTGGTTATAACATTTTTTTAAGTAAGTTTATTTCCTTGTCAATCCCTAGCTTTAGTTCCTAAACCAGGATTGTTAGCAATGGAGGAAAAAAAAAGTCCATAGCTGAAAAGTTTTCAAATGACTAGGATTCTGTGAAAAACTAGGTCTTAGCAAACAAAACATACATGTTGTTATAAGAGTTTATTTCTTTCTCTGTATATTACACCTTTTCTGCAACAATTGTGTAATATTTTTATAATCAGAAAAAAAAAGATAACCATCAAAATAAATTTAAAATGTAAACCAACTTCTGGTGAAATTATTTGGGGGAAAGATCTAGCCATATATCTGACCAGGGTGCTTTTAACTGGAAATGGACATTTAACTAGGCTTTAAAACAACTAATTAAAAACAGAAAATGCACAGAACTCTCTCTAGAAGCCTCCGTGCTAGGACTTCCTGTTGCACCCCCGATATCACAGCAATCTCTCCATGGAGATGACCCGCATGCAGGGCACCCATTTGCTCCCAGTGCAGAAGCTCCCGTGCACACAGTGCGCCACAACAACACTACTATTTAATGGGAGAGGGGAAAAAGGTAATGCCAAAATACATCCTAGAGGATGAGAAATACATCCCACTCCCAGAGAGTGCTCCAGGTGTTGAAATTTTGTAACCACTCCCCTCCCCCACCAGCAAAAGTTTTATTCCTCTGGCAATTCAGAGTAAAGCGAGCATCAGGTATAATTTCATTTTCATGATTTAAGTGTTGCTGCAGGACAAGGAACACACTATTTAAGTAACTGTCTTAAGATCTGGAGCAAGTGGGGGTTGGGGGTAGGCGTGCCCCTCAACGCACTTCAGGAGCCCTTCCTACAGAAACAAATCCAGTAAAATTAAGAAAGGCAAGGAGTTCTCAACTCAGCAGGGGCCGTGATGGGAAGCAATTTATCAAAATTAAAATATTTCACAGATCATTTCTTCCGAAAAGTTTTCATGCTGTCAATAATCAACAATTATTTTCCTCTTGGAGTGGCAGCTACTGCCTCTCTAATAAAAAGCCAAGGCCTAGGAGTGTCAGGAGACCCTCGGAGCACGCCACCTGCCCCCATCAGCCGGAGTGCTGGCCGTGAAAGCCCCTGGGAACCATCCTCGAGACAGGGCTTTCCAGAGTCGCCGCAGATCCCGAAATAGACGCGCTCCAGAAAGCAGCCGGCCGGCCCCCGCCTCCCTCTCAGTGCCCAGCCGCCCTCCGCACTCACCATCGCCGCTCGCCTCGCGGCCGCCGCCCCCGGGCTGCTCGCGGCTCCAGGCCGACGCCAAGTTCAAACTTCGCCGCCGCTCCGAGGAGGCGGCGCGGGGCATCGCCGGCGGGGCCCAGCGCGCTCAACAATGGGCGGCCCAGCAGCGCCCTGCGCCACCACGCCACCGCGCCCCGGCTACAGCTGCACGGTGGGCCGGGGCAGCGCGGCTGGAGGACGCTGATCCCGCGCGGGGCGCCGAGGGTGCGGGGCGCTAGCCCACCTCTCGTCCCGCCCGGGCCCGCGCAGTCCACCCCGCGCCCGCCGCACCCGAGGGGCCGCGCTGGCTCGGCGCTCGCTCGGCGCTCGCTCGCCACCAGGTAATCCCACAGGAAGCCTTCCGGATTGGCCCGGGAGCTCAGGACCGGATTTGCATTTCAATGGCAAAGTAGGCTCCCTAAGGTTTGAAAACGGATTCTGGGGTGGAAGCGTCGCGCTCCACTCGCCCCTCCGCGGTCCTCGGGTCCTTGCGGTATTAAGCGGACCGAACCGAAGCACACACCCTCAGTCCCTCTGCCCATTCAATCAGAAAGGTGCCTTAATTACCCTCCCCCCGTTGTAAAATTCAGAGGAATCCAAAAGCAAAATATCAACTTTAAGAAGCCCGCGCTCGCTTTTCAGAGGCTATACAGTTAGTAATTGATCAAATGAAGCATGAATGAAGCAAGGTAAAAAGTTCACAGCTAAAAAAAAAAGCTCGCATTACAAGGAAAATAACCATCCTTTTTCTCAGCATGCCCTCTTCTCAGTGTAAGTCACAGCAGAGATGCAGGTGGTGGTGAATGCCGCTGAAGCCTCCCTTCCGGGCCTGTTTTTGTTTCCATAAGCATCGTCTCTGATTAGACAAGAGACGTGATTCTTTCGGTCGTCATGACTGTAATTTCGAGAGATTTTGGATTCAGCTTTGCAAACTTTGGAATTTTAGAAAATATATCCATTTGCATTTATTTTGCATTTATGATATAGGCGTCCAGTTAATATTCTAAAGGGAGGGATGGTGCTAGTTTAAGTTCCATCTTTCTTCAAAGGTTCTTCCAGCTTCTTTCAACGGAGGTAGGATTTTTTTCCCCTCAGAGTCCTCTCTTAATTGCTCTCACGTGTCATCTCCAGAGATGAAAGTAACAGTAAGGTTTGAAATTGGCTTTATTCTAATTCAAGCAGAATCCCCGTTGTTAAATGTCCAGGTTCTATATTTAAGGTAATAAATATGCATATAGACACAGAGAAGACCTCACTAGGTAGGAAATAGAAACCTCCCTTACCAAACAGCTGATACCACATTTGCCTTTACTTGTCTGTGCTCTTATATCCTGACAGAATGCAGGAGCATTAGCAGCCACGGCAACCACTGAATAAACCTCTTTACTGAAACCTTCATGGACAGGCTCTTCCCTGCCATAAAGTATTATCCTCCTTAAAATTGTATTTTGTTTTACCTATGGTATCACAAGCAGGTATCAACACATACACACCTATCACGCAGTCATGGGGTAACCACAAACATTGTTGCTAGGCATTGGAAGCAGAGAGGTTAATATGGTTTGTTCTGTGTCCTCATGTCCTGTGGGAATCTTGTTTGGGGGAGAGGGAGGTGATGTCCAGAACTTAAGCTTTGAAGAAGTGGTCAGCCCTTGCAGTTCATAACGCACATTGCCGCTGCCACTGCGTGTAGGGCGGAGTAAGAAGTATTAGCTGGAGAACACAGCCAGGAGCTCTGTGGGCAGAACAGATAAGGCCTCCTCTCCTGCTGCTGCTTTATCTTGTTTTTTAAGTGCTCTGGGTCAGGTGAAATCTCCTAAGGGTGGAACAGATCCCTCTACTTCTGTGTGAAACATCACTGTAAATTGGTGATTAAAAACACAGTTTGGGTCCAAATCTCACCTCCCACACAGCATGGATGTTACACCAGTGAAATTCATCACTATGACCAGAGGTCCCTGGGCTTCCTTTGTAACATAGATTCTGGAAAAACACTTTTAACTTGTATCTGCAATGTAGAGGCATCATCCGATATTTTTAGATGGAAGCAAACAACTTGTCTCATGGGATCAAAAGTAAGACATGAAGAAATTTCAGCAACAATACAAAATTATGCTAATGTCTCTCTGCATGAGCTGGGGGTTAGTTTCCTCAGCTGGTGCCTCCGTTCTCGTCTGTCCCTTCCTTCACAAGACGAAAGAATGACCTGAAATAGTTACACATATCAACTGTGTGTATGTGTAAACTCCTAGCCACTATTAAAGATGTTCTCTGTAAAATCACACTGCCCTTTAGTTCCCATATTAAGACTGCTTTCAGAAATAATGCATCACATTAGAATCGAAAGCATTTTACTTTTTATTAAAATCAAATATATTAATGAAGAAATAAAGCTTTAAAAATGCTAAAATATTTTGTAAGAAAGTTACACATAGGAAAAAAGTGCACAGCCTGTCTTAGAAAGGGTGTGCATGGCCAGTCTGGAACTTGTAATTTGTACATTTTTTATTTTGTTTAAAAGTTTTTATTTTAAACATTTTAATGGACAGATGATTCACATGCCCTTAAAATTTACACTTTTCAAAAGCCATTTTTAAATAGGTTACCATTTTTTGCTCCCTTTCCTTCGCCAAAGCCACCTCTGGTGCTGGAGTGTATTGTGGGAAGGAAAGACCAGAGAGACTGGAATAAGTCCCCAACATGGTCCTAGAGCAGCACAGCACCCACCTGCACAGAGGTACACCAGATTGAGGTGTGCAAGGTCCCACAGGTGGTCCTGAGTCAAAACCAGGGAGTTAGTGACAGAACCCACAACACTGGCAGCCAGAACAGTACCGTGTGCATTTATGCCAAGTCAGTTTCCTCCCTTCTCTCTTAAACATTTCAACCTACAAATCCAAATGTCAGTGAAAGATAAATATAATAACCTGTAAGAACTATTTAAAATCACATCAAATTAGACTATGCTTATTGAGGATCTAGTATATTCAGAGGGTCTGATTCATATTGTATACGTATAGATATTTAGAAGTTGGTTTTTTCACTACAGTTGATTAGTTGGGAGGGACCTGTGAGAATGAGTATCTTTTTTCAGACAAAAAGCTCTAGAAATTTCAAATTATTGTCATACATCTCTAAATTCTAGATTCAGCACTTATTCTTTGAATTATTTCATCTTAATTTAAAGTCTAATACATTTTCAATTTAAGTCTAATACATTTAATTAATTGTATATTTAAAAAGACTACATCTAGAAATCATACATTATTTGGGTTCTGAATTTATTCACAAGTTTAGCTTTTTTTAAATATATTATGGCAATTTGGTTTTGTAACATATGTTATACTTTAAAATATTCAACTAAATTTCACTTAGAAATAGTCTACGAGGCTAGGCTTATGCTTATAATCCCAGCACTTTGGGAGGCTGAGGTGGGAGGATCACTCAAGACTAGCCTGGGCAACATAGGGAGACGCCATCTCTACAAAAAATAAAACAATTAGCCAGGCATGGTGGCATGCACCTGTGGTCCTAGCTATTAATAATAGGGAGGCTGAGGCAGGAGGATCATTTGTGCCTAGGAGTTTGAAGCTGCAGTGAGCTAGGGTCATGTCACTGCACTCCAGTGTGAGCAACAGAGCAAGACCCTGACTCTAAAAAAAAAAAAAAAAGTCTATCATTACTTACTTCTATACTTTCTTTTATTTTATTTTGAGATGGAGTCTCGCTCTGTTGCCCAGGCTGGAGTGCAGTGGTGCAATCTCAGCTCACTGCAACCTCTGCCTCCCTTGTTCAAGCGATTCTCCTGCCTCCCGAGTAGCTGGGATTACAGGTGCACAACACAACGCCTGGCTAATTTTTGTACTTTTAAATTTTGTACTTTTAATAGAGACCACCATGTTGGCCAGGCTGGTCTCGAACTCCTGACCTCAAGTGATCTGCCCGTGTCAGCCTCCCAAAGTGCTGGGATTACAGGCGTGAGCCACCGTGCCCAGCCTATACTTTAAAATATTACTAAATTTTACTTAGAAATAGGCTACCATTATTTCTTACCAATTCAGTTTGACATTCCTTCTATTATTCCAACTAAAGCTTTGATGTGAAAAACAATTATTTGAAATGTAAGAATCTTTGCTAAATAATTATTAACTCTTTCTTGCCACAGTCATACAATAAATTCCCTGGTTCATCTATATCAAGCTTTTCCAACTGTCAGCTTACAGGCCGCATGTGGCCCAGGATAGCTTTGAATGTGGTCCAACACAAATTCATGAACTTTCTTAAAACATTATGAGGTTTTTTTTGTGATTTTTTTTGTTTTTTAGCTCATCACCTATCGTTAGTGTTAGTGTATTTTATGTGTGGCCCAAGACAATTCTTCTTCTTCCAGTGTGTCCCAGGGAAGCCAAAAGATTGGACACCCCTGCTCTATACTGTTCTTTTCAATGTTGACACCTTAGAGAAACAATGTCTATGTATAAGTTGAAAGTCAGTTTTAGGAACTATTTAATGACCAATATAAACAACACACTACAAAGAAAGAACACACTTGAAATATAGATTGTTTGCTTAGGAGAGAAAATATTAGGAGGAACAAATGATATGCTGCTTTCTCAAATGGGCGTTGGGGTTTACTGTGAACAATATATAACTTCTAGCATAATATTCACTTTAATAAATATTTTGATTTTTTGGAACCACTCACAACAAAATGAAAAACAAGTGAACAACCATCTTAGGTGTCCTAGAAGAAGATGTTAAAATGGAAACTTTAGGGAAATGCATTTAAGGCCACGCCAACCCCTTAGAAATGATCTATTTCATGTAGTGAACATGAAGGAGGAAAACTCTATAATTTCTTTCAGCGCCTCAGAGTTACTTTGTCTTTTCAAATACCTTTTAACATCTCTATCACAGTCTTTTCCCATGAATAGGCCAGTGAGCTCCCAGATCCTCTGAGTTGATACTGGCCTCACCCTCTCTCTGGATAAGGTCTCTTTGTTTGGCAGCTGTTTCACAGTGACCAAAGCACCTCCAGGTTTTCTGTTGTCCTTTATAGCCCCAGGACTAGGGTCCCAAGTAAAGGCCTTAATGCATCCTGGCTGTTATCCCGAAAGCTATCTTGCACAGGTGAGAACCCAAAGAAAAGAGAGATGAGGACTAGGTAGATGAGAGTTATTCACTATCTATGCTACCAAAGTATGTTAGCACAGCAGTCAACTACAATGCTCATGGAGCCTGTATCAAACTTGTATAGGTTTAAACAGAGGCAAAAAGGTTAGGAAAGAACAGAGCAACAATACTAGCAGAATGAGACCTACAGGGATAGCCTCAGAGGGTGAAGGTAGCCAGCAAGTTCTTGTCCTTATGGAGACATGGGACACAAAGCACCATGTCAAGGCTATGGGGGTCACTGGTTAAATAACAGTCACTCAGGTCAGCAGCCCCAAGTCATTAAGGAGACAAGAATTGACAGCATTATTTTTGGGAAGTCTTGGTTGAAAGATTAGAAATGCATCCTGTAAATTGGAAGCAACCTAAATGTTCATGTAGAAAATAGTTTATTAATTGCAAAGGATATTATGCAGCATTTAAAGTGAAAGAAGGGGATCCTATATGTGCTGACATGGAGAGATGTCCACATTATCTAGTGAAAAAGCTTCCCATTTGCTGTCTACATCCACCAGTACATATAATATTTGTTACATGTTTTATAAATATCCAGAAAAACTTCATGGAGGCAATGCTAAACTCTTCTTGGAGAGTGGCATTGCAGGGAGTAGAATTCTGGCAGATAAATAAAAATTTATCATTTGTTTTAAACACTTCTATAGACTTTGAGGATTTTTTTAAAACAAGAAACATGATTTACTCTTTGAATTACATTTGTATAATAAACATTTTAATAACTTTAAAAAGTATCCTGGGTTCTAAAGTAGTTCCATCAAATAAGTTAATCTTGATTAACTGAATATTTGACTTTCTGCCTACCCTTTTCTATTCCTTTCTTATGCTGAGGCATAAGACAACCCAAGAAAAATGTTCAGAGTCAAAACTCGACTGAACTGTCACACCTTGAAGATAAATGCAATTTTCCAAGAGCCTGGGTCCTCCAAGGCTAACAGAGAAAGAAAGAAGAAAAGGTAGAAAATGAAAAATAGAGAAGGTGAAGAAAGAGAGAGAGAAAAGAGATGGAGGAGGAGTGGGGAAGAGAAAGGGGGAAAGAATGAGGGAAATTCGCTGGAGGGTAAAGGCAGGGAGGGAGGTCAGGAGAAACACTGTAAGGAGAAAAAGCAAACTTCTATGAATGAGAATTTGTACGAGAACACAAACATTACATGACCAAGGACCCCAGGCTGTTAATATAATTTACATGGGAAAGGTGGGGCAGGGAAATGATTAACTTTACGGTTTCATTTATGTTGTGTTCTAGTTATCTGTTACAACATCAAATAAAATTTTTAAAAAAACATAATAGATGATTATGAAAAATAACTATTCGGCAAAACTACATTGACTGTAACTTGGGCATGTCACAGCCTAAAACTTCTACCCTTCTCCTACATTCATGGGCAAATAAATATGATATTTATTATCAGAGGCTTTTATGTAATGTGGTAAAACAAGGGCTTTCAGATAAAATTTTAATGGAAAGCTGTGAAATTCCACAAATTATCAGATTTATATGCCACCAGCATCTTGGATGGCACTGTCTAGAAAAGTAAATAAAAATCAACTATTACTGCTGGTAAAAACTGTCCACACTGGTCACTGCTCACATATGCACATTTTCCTCACTTGTCATTGCTGTGTCACCAACCACATTATACCCTTTTCTTTCCTGGAGACAAGGAATTAATTTCTATGGCTAGAATAATTTGACAGCATAATATAAGGAGAGCTCAGTGCTAGACGTGACTTAGATAATCATCAAACTTTTCATTCCACTTATATTTTAGCTGGCAGAGTATCATTCAGGAAGTTTCAAAATAGCTTAAGATAAGGGAATTTTCTCATTCTCCTTTTTTTTTTTTTCCTTCTTATCTTCCTTTCTCTCTCCTTGACCCATTTCAATTCAACTGCCACCTACTGAGAACCTGTTATATGCCAGGCATAGGGATATCAAGATGGATGAGGTCCAACCCTAACTTCAAGGAACTCACAGTGTAGTGGAAAACCCAGGTATCTAAAGAAATTATTTCAGTCCCATGTGCTAAGGATGGTGGAGTGTGGTGGTCAAAAGTGCGGACTGAGTTCAAGATCTTGCCTGCTGGGGGTGAGGTCAGTTGATCTCACTAAGCATCAGTTTTTCCTCTGTGAAAATGGTAATTACATCTTCCATAGAAGGTTTTTATAAAAATTAATATGGGATAATCTTTGAGTGTGAGTGTTTGGGGCCAAGGTAACAGTGAGATATTAACTGCTCTTACTCATAACATTGACTTTTCCAGTAACCTTCATCTTTCTTCCCAGTCAGTGTCATTCACTGACCAAAGAAAAATAAGGGAACACAACAGAACTCATAGAACAAAGGAATCCATGTGCCCGACTTAAGATGTGCAAGAATACTCAATTAGAGCCAGTTTTTCTTCCCAGAAGACATTACAGCTTTCTAGGACTGATGAAGAAAGGCAAGGAGAGCCAGAGGGAAAGTGGAGGGGAGTTAGGAGTGTTATGTGGGGCAAGATGAAAGCTCCAGAGAGGCAGAGAGAGTTGAGGGCACAAAGGATGTGGGCCCTGGTCCCAGGCAAGACTCCGGAGAACTGACTCAGTCCCAGTGTCCCTGCGAGCCCAGCATGGAGTGGGAATGAAAGAAATGTCTGTGTGGTGCACCTGGGCTGGAGAAAGTGTCATACCTTCTACCAATCTTTCCAGTCCAAAGTGGTTCAGGAGAGGCAAACTGTTTCTGGTAATCCAAGAGGGCACAGATTCCTAATCCATCTGAAAAGGCTGCGGATACCAACATCCCAACACCAGACACCAACCAAACACTAGCATGGGGAATGGTGACAAGGATACCAAAGGTTCAATCTCATCCAGACACACACACACACACACACACGCACACACACACACACACACACCCTAGACTGCCTAAGCTTCTTACAACTTAGCTGCAACCCCAGGAGCTAGAGGGGATCCTGAATTGGCTGATACTAAGTTTCTGTCTCCCAGCTTGAATGAGGTCTCAAAATAGAAATTATGGTCAGTTTTTTTTTTTAAAGAAACAGTTACATTTCTCCCCTAATTATGTCTGTGGTTCAATATTTGTACCCAGCAAACATGCTAAGTGTTCAATACTATGCCTGGCACATGAGAGCTGAAAATAGTGGCTATGATAATTTTGATAAATAGTTCTATGTGTTGGTAGCAAACAGAGGAGAGGATATTTATGTCAGGGAAGGATGCACAGGACATGTTTGGGAGAGGTTCTGAAGGATGTGCATGAACTCGCTAACTAAGAGGAGGGGAGGAATAGTTCAGGGCAGAAAGTTTGAAGATCTCAAAGCATCAAACAGCACAGGCCAGTTGTGGAACTGCAAGTGACATCACTAGGGCATGGGCAGGTGGCAGTTGATATAGATGGAGAGGCAGATGATGGAAGATAATGGCCCTTTAGGCCATCTTCAAGATCTATACTTTATATTGTAGGCAAAGAGAAATCACTAAAACTTTTATACCAGTGTCATGATCAGATCTGCCCTGTTCAAGAAGTCATGCTGACAGCATGGAGAGGATATTGAGTGGGAGGTGCCGGACTCATTGATTTTGATCATAATGACTTTGCCACCAAGCTGGAATCCCATTTCAGTTGACACAGCATTGCATCATGGTTAAAAGTGTAGTCTCTGAAGCAGAATAGGTAAATTTGAGTCCTGGCTGCAGCGCTTAGGATGTGACCTTGTGCTGACCACTTACCCCATGAAGCAGCTTTCTCATCTATAAAATGGGAGCTAAACATTGAATCTGAATCATAGAGTTGCTGAAGTTCTAGATGTAATACTTTATATGAAGCACTTAGGACATTCCCTGCTATAAAGGAAGTGCTTATTGAATTTTAGCTCTTATTAATCAGGCAGCACTTAACATGTATGGGGGTGAGTAATGATTATGTGGGAGAAATAGGGTAATGTCTTTCACTTATGGTATTTATTTAAATTTTGGTCCCCAAGCAAAATTTCAGAGAAGAAAATCCACTTTGTAAATTCACTTGTAAAAGGTATAGGTGGGGCCGGGCACAGTGGCTCACGCCTGTAATCCCAGCACTTTGGGAGGCCGAGGCAGGCAGATCGTGAGGTCAGGAGATCAAGACCATCCTGGCTAACACAGTGAAACCCCGTCTCTACTAAAATACAAAAAATTAGCCAGGCGTGGTGGCGGGCGCCTGTAGTCCCAGCTACTTGGGAGGCTGAGGCAGGAGAATGGCATGAACCCGGGAGGCGGAGCTTGCACTGAGAAGAGATTGCGCCACTGTATTCCAGTCTGGGCAACAGAGCGAGACTCTGTCTCAAAAAAAAAAAAAAAAAAAAAAAAAGTATAGGTCAAGCTGCAATCCAAACAACAAAACCTCACCAGCTTAAAACTGATTCTGGTTGTTTGCGCTGGAGAAAGTGTTTTTCCTTTTCAACCTTGAAGCTCTCAACGGGGTTGACGTGAATTACTAACAGCTGCCACCTCCTGTTAGTGGCAACAACCTTCTGGAAGAAGGTGAAGTGTGCTTGGTATGTGAAGGGCATTTGACTCTTTGAAAAAGACATGTGATCTAGGTGACAATGAGTACTGATGACCCAGAATCCTGAAAGGTAAAACTCCACGAGTGACAGGTCCTTAACAGCATGGGTTCAACTGGAGTGCATTCAAATACTGGTAGGTCCTTGTCACCGAGGAGAATGTGCCTGGGGACCATGGGGAGGTGGTATGTGCAGGATGGACAGGCTGAGCTGGATGGCATTCAGAACCTAACCTGTGCCTGAGCAGAACTGAGAATATTATTTTCTGTTGAGACAAGTGAGTATTTTAATTGATGATGTCCAAAAAGCATAAGACTTGAGGACTGAAATCTTTTCTGGGGCATAATCCCATATGTTCTAATGGAAGCTTTTTTTTCTTCTAGAAAAATATTCATGTTTTAACGACATAGATGAAGATAAGTAAAGGCTTGGGGGAGCTATGAGGAAGGGGAAGCATAGAAGATTTAGGCATGGAATTCGGTACAGTTCCTAGTCTTGGCTTACAATTTGTATTTTAACAAATACTGCTTCCCTGTCTGAGAAGCTGCCTGATGACTGGGTGGGGAAAAAGAGCCAGGGAAACAGTGTAGGAGATAACGAGATGAAAAGGAAGAAAGACTAGGCCAAGAGTAGACCTGGCATGGAAGACACTAGCATGCCTGAAGGGCGGTGGGTGGGGGATTTTAAGACTAGATTGAGATATCTGACTCTAATCTTATGTGATAAGTAAGGAGACAGGAGAACTAGAAATAAAGGTGACACTGTCATAAATTGGCATGCAAGTTGAACAAATGACTTGTAGAAATCTGTTTTAATGACTGGTAGAATCATGTTTTTCCATTGCTACAAACTTATCACTTATTTATTGTTAAGAGCAGCTTCGCTGACCAAGAGAATCATCAAAGACACCAATGATTTCTTCATAACAATAAAAAAATCAACAACAAAACTAAAATTACTTTAAAAAAAAATTGCTTGGCTGGGTGCGGTGGCTCACGCCTGTAATCCCAGCACTTTGGGAGGCCGAGGCAGGCAGATCACCTGAGGTCAGGAGTTTGAGACCAGCCTGGCCAACATGGTGAAACCCTGTCTCTACTTAAAATACAAAAAATTAGCCAGGCATGGTGGCAGGCACCTGTAATCCCAGCTACTCGGGAGGCTGAGGCAGGAGAATTGCTTGAACCTGGGAGGCGGAGGTTGCAGTGAGCCACGATCGCACCATTGCACTCCAGCCTGGGGAACAAAAGCGAGACTTTGTCTCAAAAAAAAAAAATAAAGTAAATAAAAAATAAAATTGCTCATTGATTTGGCACTTCATGTCTTTGCATCATATCAGAATTTTGGGCCTTTCAATTTTATTCATAGCATCAAAACACCCATCCGACTGACTTAGTTGTCTTCTTAAGACTTTGGTATATGAAGTCTTGACTATATATAAATATTTAAATGTCATCAACATTGCCATACACTGCTTTAAGAAAACCCAAAGTGCTATGAAAGTTAAACTTCAAGAGATAAAAGCAAGAAAAGTTGCTAGGGTAAAACTAATGGGGGTTCCTGAAATGCAAATGACTTCCTTTGATGATTTACTCCTACTGAGGTCCAGCCAATATGATATTGAATGTCCACAAATTTTCTAAAAGGGGCTAAGTCTTATTTGGTGCTCCATGTCAACAAAAAAACTCTTATCTTTACTTGTAAACCTTAATATTTATGTTTGAAAAGAAAAATTTTCCATTAGCTAGTTGGCAGTTTCATTGGACTTGAAGTGCTGGCCTCCTTGGCTCTCAAAGGAAAAACAGAAATTAAATGTAGCTCCTGTTTACTTTTTTTGGCAGTCTCACTTTAATTGTTGACTTAAAAAAGCTAATTCACCTCTCTTATTCTTTAAAAACCTACAAACAATGTGCTTCTAAAAGGGATTCTAGCCAGTAACCACCATGATAACTCTTCAGAGTATTTAATTTTCTAGGATCTCTTTCATTTGCCTCAAATCACACATTTTATTTTAGATTTTCACAAGCAGATTCAAGCAAGAGGAAAATTTTTCTTGACTTTCCAGTTTATTTGCTTTTAAGCACAACTTTCTCCCCGTAGGTGTTCAGGAAACTGTTCTACTCCAAGCCGGATGTGAGTATTATGCCACATACTTTAGCGCTCTTGCCTAGAAACGAGAAGATAAGATGGGGGGAAAAATATACTTTTAAAATTCTTATAGTCAGCACATTTGGGCGGTGTCCAACGTGTGCTTGTATTGGCCAAAGGCAAGAAGATAACAGAGTCCTGAGCAGATTCTAGCAGGCTCTTGGCTGCCATTTCTTGATGGTAGACCAAAAATCATGGCAATACAGACAGACACACTTGCCCACAAAGAGCTGCGCCATTGTCTATTGGTAAGAGAAGCAGCCACTATGTATTTTGTGCCGCCTGGTAATTCACCTCGCCTGGTTATTTATATACTTTTTTTCTAATTTTTACAATAATACTTTAAGGTAGCTATTATCGGTCCTGTTTTATACAAGAGAAAACGAAGCTTTTAAGTAACTTCCCAAGGTCCAACAGTAAAGAAGGGAGAGAATGAAGACTCAGAGAATTCTGCCCAACCCCAAAGCCCATGCTTTTCTCTCACACCACCGTGGATAACCAAGATGTGCTGTAGGTTTAACTATTTTAATAAGAGGACAAAGTTTGCTATCTCCTAGAAGGTAAAGGAAAGTGGACACATTCATTCTGCGCAGGCAAAGACTTTATTCCTATTCAGGGCACTAAGAAAAACCAAGCTACTTATAAACCCTTTCTACCTCGTAAGTCTAATGGGGGATGGACAAAGTCCCAGATGTCTCCAGAATGATTTTTCCTCAGTAAATGGGAATTTATTCAAATTTTCCTTAAAGATTGTACCTTTTCATATAACTTTGCCTGGTTTCATTCTAACTGGCTAAGCTATAACGGTCAGAGTTTTTCTTTTCTTTTTTTTTTTTTTTTTGAGACAGAGTCTCGCTCTGTCTCCCAGGCTGGAGTGCAGTGGCGCCATCTCAGCTCACTACAAGCTCCGCCTCCTGGGTTCACGCCATTCTGCCCCTCAGCCTCCCGAGTAGCTGGGACTACAGGCGCCGGCCATCACGCCCGGCTAATTTTTTGTATTTTTAGTAGAGACGGGGTTTCACTGTGTTAGCCAGGATGATCTCGATCTCCAAGGGTCAGAGTTTTTCTAATGACCTTTAATGAGTCAAATAATTAACATTTTACAAGCATGCCCTGGTTTCCCTCCTCCATTTTCCTTTGTCTTGGTTTCCGTCCTTTCCTTAACGCCAATCTCTGCTATGGAAATTCTAGCCAACCTCCCAGGACCTGCAAAATATATTCCTTTCTCAATGAAATGCCTCTGATCCTAATCCAAAAGCAACTTCTCTCTCTTCTAAGTGTTCAAAACAGCATCATTCAATCATCTACTATAGCCTTTGTCACGTTTTAACTTTAATAAAGCTATTGATACCATTAAAACAAAAATCTTCCTCCTAGATGAAAAGTGTTTTAGGAGCAGGGATTCTGCCTCATTCATCTCTGATGCCACATGGTGAATAGCACACACAGGTATGGTTGAATTCATGTTCCTAAAACACTAGACACATGCCCGTCATCTCATTTTTATAAGGCTAGGCTATCCTCCTTGTCCTCCTTTGTTTTTGTAAGTCCCATTCTTCCAAGATCTTTTCTTAGTTGCTCCAGCCATTTTTTCCTTGAATTTATGAACCAAATTTTTGGTACTTGTCATAAAATTGCTGAGAAGCATACGCGTATGCCCTGTATTCCCAACAAGATCTACTCCTGGAACTAATTTATCTGAATATTATTCTTGCTACTGACAACAACTTCCATTTATTGACCAGTGTCTCAGGCAGTCTGCTGAGTGCTTTATTTTCCTTATCCTGTTTAATCCCTTGAATAACTTTAGGGTCCCCTGACTTTGTTCCTCAGCCAGTATCAGTTCTCAACCTTCTCTACTATCATCTATCTACTTACCTACCTATCTATCTATCCTCTAACTACGTATCTAATGATTGATTGATGACAGGGTCTCACTCTGTCACCCAGGCTGGATTACAGTGGCATGATCACAGCTCACTGCAGCCTCAAAGGGATCCCTGGGCTTAAGGGATTCTTCTGCCTCAGACTCCTGAGTAAGTGATACTACAGGCACACATCAGCATGACCAGATAATCTTTAAATTTTTTATAAAAATGGGACCTCTATGTTGCCCAGGCTGGTCTTGAACTCCTGGCCTCAAGTGATCCTCCCATCTTGGCCTTCCAAAGTGCTGGGATTATGGGCATCAGCCATCGTGCCTGGCCTCTACTTATAATATACTCCAGGATTTTGACAACTAGACAGTAAGATTCTTGAGGGAAGGGACTACATCTTTCTTACTCTTCTGGATATCTACAGTGTCTAGTACAAGGCATGGTAGATAATAGATCTCCAATAAACATTGAAGTTTGGAGTTTTCAAACTACTGAGATCACAAAACAAATAATGTTTTGAAAACTGTTTTTAGAAATACCAGTGGTACTTCAATATCACGAATTAATGAGTGAGAACCCTGCTTCTGTCAGTATGGTAGCTGCCAGGTTAAGAATTCTGCTTTTTGTCCCCTTATCCAGCATGAGATCCCTGCTCTTCATAAATGGGTGTGTTTTCACCGGTGCTAATAAGCTTCTGGACTTTGAGCTTCCCTCGCACTCCCTACACACACCCCACCTTGTTTATCTCTGGTCTATGTTCATATTCATGTCTGAAGGGAACATTGGTCTCTTCCTCATGTGTAGGAATGAATAAATCTGACAGAACCTAAAAGCATACCCAGAGGAAACTGTCTAAGCCTATTATTTATATCCCTCATTTTTTTATTAACTAACTGCCAGACTTCAGAAAACTGGAGCCAACCCAAGAAGGACCCCTGGCAGCCGGTATGAACCCTAAGACCAGAGACTAGTGTGCCACAGTTGCTGAAGAGTGGGGGTAATGGGGAGGATAAGTGGGGAGAAGGTAAGAAATGGCTTCTAGAAACTTGACATGGCCAGGTGTGGCGGCTCATGCCTGTAATCCCAGCACTTTGGGAGGCCGAGGCGGGCGGATCACTTGAGCCCAGAAGTTCAAGACCAGCCTGGGCAACATGGAGAAACCCTGGCTCTACAAAAAATGCAAAAATTAGCTGGGCATGGTGATGTGTGCTTGTAGTCCCAGCTACTTGGGAGGCTGAGGTGGGAGGATCACTTGAGCCTGGGGAGGCGGAGGTTGCAGTGAGCTGAGATTGTGGCAGCCTGGGCAATAGAGCAAAACCCTATGTTAAAAACAAAAACAGAACAAAAAAAGGAAGGAAGGAAAGAACGAAAGAAAGGAAGAAAGAAAGAGAGAGAAAGAAAGAAAGAAAAAGAAAGAAAGAAAGAGAAAGAGAAAGAAGAAAATAAATCTGACATATGATCTAGGAAAAAAGGATTATTCTGCTTCCTGCTATTAGAGGACAACTCAGCCTCGATCCTCACGTTATGAGGAGTCAGAGAGGTGGCTAAAGGTTCAAGGATGTGAATGAGTTCCTCTCTCACCTACCTGAAAATGTGTAGGAGAGAAGAAAAGATAAATAACCTGTAGAAATATAAGATCACTGTTCATAGAAAACAGGTATCTCTTATATTAAAAATACTTTAAAATTTTGACTTCTCGACATATGAATTGATGAAAACATTATACAGAATCAGAAAAGTCCAACTTCTTAATTCTAATTTAAAAACAACAGTAAGGCTGGGCATGGTGGCTCATGCCTGTAATCCTAGCACTTTGGGAAGTAGAGGTGGGAGGATCGCTTGAGGCCAGGAGTTCCAGACCAGCCTGGTCAACATAGCAATACCCCTGTCTCTACGAAAGAAAAAAAAAGTATTTGGGTGTGGTGGCACATACCTGTAATCCTAGCTACTTGGGAGTCTGAGGCAGGAGGATCACTTGACCCCAGGAGTTCAATGTTACAGTGAGCTACGATTACGCCACTGCACTCTAGCTTAGGCAACAAAGTGAAACCCTGTCTCAAAATAAACAAATAAATAAATAGTTTTAAAAAACAACAGTAAAGTGGGGACATGGGGGTTGTTTAATGGATATAGAGTTTCAGTTTTGCAAGATGAAAAAGTTCAGGAGATCTGTTGTACCACAATGTGAATATACTTAACACTACTGAATTGCACACTTATAAGTGGTGAAGGTGGTAAATTTTATGTTATGTGTTTTTCATCACAGTTAAAAATTTTTTTAACAAAAACACAGTAAAGAACAAGTATGAAAAAGAGGAAAATAGCCTAATTCATTCTGAAGAGGAAAATACACTATTGCACAATTTGGCTGCTATTTAAACCCCACCCCACTCCTCCACCCTTAGCTTTTTTCTCTCAGCAAGCTGCCTAGCAGTTAATCTTAAATATCCTTTCTCTTTATGTAGACAAAAAGGACAAAATATAGAAAAATATAAGACTTTACAGAAACAGAGAGAACTGTGGATCTTCTTCAGAAAAAAAATCTTTCTTTCTAAACCATTGGCCAATAAGATAATTTTAAAAATTACCTTGGTATAATATATAATGGCAAAAGAGCTTTTGAAGACCCAGATAAGACTATATTAAGTCCCTAATCACACAGTGTAATTCCAACTCAAATCTGATAGAGATTCATAGAGCTAACAGTTGAAGACAGTCATGGCGACAGGCAAAATGAGAAGCTTAAGGAACCCAACTCAATTATTTATTACCTGGGCTACCTACCCACCCTCACCCCAACCCACTTTTTCTTTCTTATCCAGTGGGGAGGCTAAGCTATTTCTATTGACTGATTTAATTTGGGAAGGGACTTTTCAAAAAATCTGGCCTAGTTTTGAGTTTGTTTTTGAAATGGGTGTTTCTTGATCAAAGCGACAAACAGCAAATGTTGTTTTGATATATGCTCCCTTTAGTTTGGAAATTTGTGGGGAAGAGAACTTTTTTAAGGGCAATGAGGCAGAATCCCCTTAATGCAGGTAATATTTTTTCACCAAATTAAAATGCATGTATCTGGCCGGGCATGAGCCACCGTACCCTGTAATCCCAGCACTTTGGGAGGCTGAGGCAGGCGGATCACGAGGTCAGGAGATGAGACCATCCTGGCTAACACGGTGAAACCCCGTCTCTACTAAAAATACAAAAAATTAGCTGGGCATGGTGGCAGGCGCCTGTAGTCCCAACTACTTGGGAGGTTGAGGCAGGAGAATGGTGTGAACCCAGGAGGCGGAGCTGGCAGTGCGCCACTGCACTCTAGCCTGGGTGACAGAGCGAGACTCCATCTCAAAAAAAAACAAACAAAAATAAAAAAATAAAAATGCATGTATCCTTTACAAAATGGTGAAATATCAGTAGCTTTTCTTTGGGGAGTAACTAAGTTTCAAGTCAACTTGCCACATAGTTTGAGCCTACTGTCCCTATCAAAAGAAGCTGGTGAGCAGAGAGAAACAGGGTATTCTTTTTTTTTTTTTTTTTTTTTGGTCCCTAATTTGAAGTAACAGAGTAAGTTCCAGTAAAAAGAATTTAATTAAAACATTTAAGATATATGCCTGCTGAAGCAATATCCTCAATGCCAACAATAGGGATAGAATTATTCTCTGGTTTTCTTTTCTCTCTGAAAATATTACCTTAGTTTCTTTTAGCCAAATGACCTTAGCACTTTGTATGCATATCACTTCATTGTTAATCTCATTTATAGAATTAGACTGGAAAATCTTGCTATGTTCATTTTTTTTAGAGGAATAAATCATCTTGACTTTCTTTCTCACTATGTCCTTCATTGAAATTGTATATAAAGCTCCTGTTTCCTAACTCTGAAAAACACCCTTTCCCTTAAATGTGGGGGCCATGGTATCACATAAGTAACAAAAGTCAATATAGGTTGAGTATCCCTAATCCAAAAATCTGAAATCCAAACTGCCCCAAAATCTGAAACTTTTTGAGCACTGACATGATGCTCAAGGGAAATCTTCACTGGAGCACTGTGGATTTTGGATTTTTGGATTAGGGATGTTCAGCTGGTAAATATATAATGCAAAAATATCAAAATCCGAAAGAAAAAAAAAATCTGAAATACAAAACACTTCTGGTCCCAAGCATGTAGGATAAGAGATACTTAACCTGTATCAGCTCAACCTGTCTCTCTCTGGATGTTTCTTTCTGGGTGTTCATTCACCTAACGTGTTTTATTAACATGTTTTATTGTGCATCTCTTTTCCATGGGAACTGTGTGATGAAATCTGCCTGGCAGGCTGGGGAACTATAGGAAGGCCCCCTAAACTAGAACTGAGGGATTGCAAAAGGATTCTAAACAGAGATATAGAGATTAAATGGGAGTTAGGTTAGCAAAGAGAATGAAGAGGGCTGGCAGACCCAGGAAACGGAAGATGCCAGTATGGATGGAGGAGAGCACAAAGGAGGAAGTGGCTACGGTTGGCACACACAGCCTGGGCACAAAGGCCCGGCCGGCTCCAGATACACAGCTACAGTCAAGTCCTGGTTAGGAGTTTGAAGTTTATCCAAAAGGCAACTGGAAGCCATTGGAAATTTTTAAGCAGAGGGACAGGATCAGATCTGCATTCTTGAAGGATCACTATGGTTGTAGTGGACACTGATGGAGTGGGGCAGGGCCAGAGGTAGGGAGAACAGTTAGGGCACAATCGTGGGAGTACACCTGGAGGTGATGCTGGCCCCTCTATTGCCAACATGTAAGCTCCATGAGGCCAGGGGTCTGCTTGGTTTGTTTACTATACCTCAAGCATCTAGGAAAGTGCCTGGCACATAGTAGGTGGTCAAATGTTTGCTGAACAAACAAATAAATAGGCTAAACTAGGGTAATAGCAGAGGGGATTAAAAGGGAGGTAAGGATAGGGAGACGAATTAGAAAGTGGAGTGAATAGGTCTTGTTAATCTTTCTTGAAACTCTTTTATTTTTATTTATTTATTTATTTATTTTTGAAACAGGGTCTTACTCAGCCACCCAGCCTGGGGTGCAGTGGCATGATCTCAGCTCACTGTGACCTCCCAGGCTCAAGTGATCCTCCCACTTCAATCTCCCAAGTATCTGAGACCATAGGCATGCACCACCATGCCCGGCTAATTTTTGTATTTTTAGTAGAGAGAGGGTTTTGCCATATTGCCCAGGGTGGTCTCAAGTTCCTGAGTTCAAGTGATCCACCCGCCTTGGCCTCCCAAAGTGCTAGGATTACAGGCATGTGCCACTGCACCTAGCCAAAATCTCTTTCTTGATTTATACAGTTATGCCCTTTGCTTTTCTTTCTATAACAAATCTATTTGATTCAATATAAAATATCTAAGTTATTTTTCAAATAAAATGCCCTTTTTTTAAAAAAGTATACAATTCAATGATTTTTAGTAAATGGATAGAGTTTTGCAACCATCACTATAAACCAGGTTTAGGACATTTTTATCACCCCCAAAATTCCCTCATGCCCAATCCCTTATCCCACCCCTAACCCAGGCATCACTGATCTCCTTTTTGTCTCTATAGATTTTCCTTTTCTAGATATTTCAAATAACTGGAATCACAATGTGTAATCTTTTGTGTCTGGCTTCCTTTACTTAGCATAGTGTTCTTAATGTTCTTGAGGTCCATCCGTGTTGTAGCATGTTTCAATAGTTAATTCCTGTTTATTGTAGAATAGTATTCTATTGTATAGAAATACAACATTTCATTTATCCATTTACAAGTTGACGAACACTTGGATTATTCCTACATTTGGCCTATGATGAATAAATCTGCTTTGGACATTTGCATTAAAGTCGTGGGAGTGGACAGACAGAGGCCTTGTTAATTTTTATTAGATGTGGGAGGTTGTGAGAAAAACGAAGGGGGCAAGGAAGAGGCCCAGATTTCAAGCTTGGCAGCTGATGAGTGATGATACCTAATTCACAGAAATGGGGAAGACTAGAAAGAGAGCAGTTTTGATGAGAAAGATTACCTCAGTCTGGGGCAAGTGCCCATGAGATATGGTATGGGTGTGCCCAGTTGGCAGGTAGGCACATGGATGTGGAACCTCAGTTTCCTTAAAACATCTAACAAAGTTAGGCCCATTTTTGAGCAGCATGTCCCGTGTTTAAGATGCATTCCTCAGGCATAATAAAAGCAATTCTCTGTGACTTAGGCTCACCTCTATATAAATCTAACCAAAGAGAAATTCATGTAACATCCCACATACTCGTTTTGGTTTGCACAACAATTATTATTTTTTTAAAATTTTAAGCAAAAAGTTTATTTAAACAAGATATGTGAAGGGAAAAGTATCTAGGATTCTTTTTTTTTTTTTTTTTTGAGACAGAGTTTTGCTCTGTAGCAGTGCAGTGGCCCAGTCTCGGCTCACTGCAACCTCCGCCTCCCGGGTTCAAGTGATTCTCCCACCTCAGCCTCCTGAGTAGCTGGGATTACAGGCACACCCAGCTAAATTTTTTTGTATTTTTAGTAGAGACAGGGTTTTACCATGTTGGCCAGGCTGGTTTCAAACTCCTGACCTCAAGTGATCTGCCTGCCTCGGCCTCCCAAACTGCTAGGATTACAGGTGTGAGCCACTGAGCCCAGCCATAGGATTACTTTTTTTGTTTTAGAGTAATTTATCCCTACTTAAAGACAGATTCCCCTACATGTAACAGCAACATACAAAAGAGTTATAAAACCGTCCTTGGTTTAACAAGGATAAATGAAAAACATTAAAATTCTCCAATTGAACAAGGTATACAAGGATTTTTATGTTGTTTTTTTTTTTTTGTTAAAACAGTAAAAGCAAAATAACTTACTGGAATAGAATGATAAGAGCTGAATGAACATGCCACTAAAGGAGAAAGGGGGCATTTTCACAGAATCAGTATTTTTCCCTATCCTGTCTCCATGTGATGTCAATCAAAACATACCATTGGCTGTTTAGTTAAAAAAATGCAATATGCTTATGCACATATACCAGTTACTTTATGTGCAATAAAGGAATGGGGAAGGGGGAAATTAAATAATAGAGAAAACTATACTGTAGTAGTCAGGATGTGGTGGAACCAAATTGCAGTTTTCTAATTGAGAATGTCATGTTGGTCTGAAAAGAAAAGAGTTCTGGAGTAACGAAGCAGGTTCCCTTCTCAATAGACACCGCCCATCTGCTGTTGGAACACATCAATTGTATCTTCATCCTCTATTTCAAATGGGGCAGGTGAGTCTGTTTCATTGATTTGTTGCCTGTCAAATTGGAATCTGATCTGCCTCACTGACAATCCCTGTCATTCACAATATGCTTTCATTAGTTTACTAAGTGATGTATGCCTCTTAGTTTTTTTTGTTTTTGTTTTTGTTTTTTTTTAGACGGAGTTTCGCTCTTGTCACCCCGGCTGGAGTGCAATGGCGCGATCTCGGCCCACTGCAACCTCCGCTTCCTGGGTTCAAGCAATTCTCCTACCTCAGCTTCCTGAGTAGCTAGGACTACAGGCGTGTGCCACTACATTCGGCTTTTTTTTTTTGTATTTTTAGTAGAGACGGGATTTCACCATTTAGGCCAGTCTTGTCTCGAACTCCTGACCTCAGGTGATCTGCCTGCCTCAGCCTCCCAAAGTGCTAGGATTACAGGCGTGAGCCACCGCGCCCAGCCTATGCCTTTTAATCTTAAACTGCACCACAGAACCATCCTGCCCCGCCACCTTCAAATTAATACGATCGTTGTTCTCAGTATTGACTCCTTCCTTGGGCTTTTCACCGGCCATGGCGAGCTCCGGAGTCTCCTCAGCTGCCGCTTCACAAAAGAGGTACCAGGTCCTCACCGAACGAGCACACAAACAGCACCAGGAGCTGCAGAAGGAGGCTGCAGTGCTGGACGAGGGAGAGGGTGCGTGACATTATGTGCTCCCTCCCCCCACCCTGTGTGCACCTGCACAACAACTTTTTTTTTTTTTTTTTGAGACGGAGCCTCCCTCTGTTGCCCCTGTTGGAGTGCAGTGGTGCGATCTTGGCTCACTGCAACCTCCGCCTCCCCGGTTCAAGTGATTCTCCTGCCTCAGCCTCCTGAGTAGCTAGGACTACAGGCGGGCGCCACCACGCCAAGCTAATTTTTTTGTATTTTTAGTAGAGATGGGGTTTCGGCATGTTGGCCAGGATGGTCTCGATCTCCTGACCTCGTAATCTTCCTGCCTCGGCCTCCCAAAGTGCTGGGAGCCACCGCACCCAGCCAACAATTTTAATAACATCTTCTATTTGCTTAGCATTTCCCCTTTAAACAAATTGTTGTAAAGAATACATAACAGGCTGGGCATGATGGCTCATGCCTGTAATCCCAGTACTTTGGGAGGCTGAGGAGGAAGGATTGCTTGAGCCCATGAGTTGAAGACCAGCAACAGAGTGAGATCTTGTTTCTACAAAAAATAATTTAAAAATTAGCTCGGTATGATGGCAAATGCCTGTAGTCCCTGCTACTCGGGGCTGAGGTGGGAGGATCTTCTGAGCCCTGGAGGTTGAGGCTGCAGTAAGCCATGATCACATCACTGCATCCAGCATGGGTGACAGACCGAGAACCTGTCTAAAACAAAACAAAACAAAACAAAAAACAGCCTACACAGCCTAAAGTGAACCATCTTCACCACATGTAAGTGTACAGTCCAGGGTCATTAAGTACATTCATGTTGTTGTACAACCATCACCAGCATTCATCCACAGAATTCTTTTCCTCTTGTAAAACTGAAACTTTGTACTCACTGAACAATAATTGTCCAATCCGCCCACTCCCCAGCCCCTGCCAACCACCATTCTACTTTGTTTCTATGAATTTGACTATTCTAGGTAACTTGTGTAAGTGGAATTACACTGTATTTTTCCTTTTGTGACTGGCTTATTTCACTTAGCATAACATCCCCAAAGTTCGCCTATGCCATATTCTGTAACAGGATTTTCATTCCTTTTTAAGGCAGAATAATAGGCCATCGAATGTTTATACCACAGTTTGTTGATTTATTCATCCCTCCATGGACACTTGGGTTGCTTCCACCCTTTGTCTATCATCAGTGATGTTGCTATGAACATGGGTATGCAGATATCTCTGAGTCCCTGCTTGCTCTGTATTTCCTTTTAAGAAATTAAGATATAAGAATTGTAAGATCTTTATCATACTTCTTATAACATCATCCCACATTCTTGTTTTGATTTGCACTACAATTTTAATAACATCTATTTGCTTAGCATTTCCTCTTTTTAAAAAAATGTTGTAAAGAATACACAACAGGCCGGGCATGATGGCTTATGCCTGTAATCCCAGCACTTTGGGAGGCTGAGGAGGGAGGATCATTTGAGCCCACGAGTTCAAGATTAGCTGAGGCAACAGAGTGAGACTTTGTTTCTACAAAAAATAATTTAAAAATTAGTTGGGCACAAAGGTATATGCCTGTAGTCCCACCTACTCAGGGGGCTGAGGTGGGAGGATCATTTGAGACCTGGAGGTAGAGGCTGCAGTGAGCCGTGATTACACCAGGCAGGCTGTAATCCATTGATGCATCTGAATAGAAGTAATCACATGAACAAGTCCAAGATTAAAACTGCAAAGCTCCAGCTGCAATGAGTGAGGCCAGAACTTTCTACAGCTTTGACACTGGGTTACCACTGGACTTTTCTTAAACACTAGACCGACAATGCAGAAAATTACTCTTTTTTAAAGGACTTTAGAGGTACCACCGTAAGTCAACAACAATTCAGCCCCAAATTTTCCTCATAAAATTTTCTTTTTTTCCCAGCAATCCATAGGGGTCCTAAAGGTGACCCAGTCTTGTTTGCTTTTGTGATAAAAGTGTTCAGCTGGAACGTCCTAATGCACTTAAAGATTTCTGTAGTATGCCAGGTCAGGTAGGTCAGCACTGATGCAGTGGAACTTACCAGGGCAGTGCTTATCAGGGAATGAAGGTATGGCGTGGGGTCAGGATGTCACGCCTGATGGCAGAGAGAAAGATTAGACATACACCAGCAAAGAGGAGAGAGAGGTTTTGAATTTTATGCTACAAAAAAAGGATGTGAGCCAGGTCCTAGCTCCATCAACTTGAATCTGTTTCTCAAAACAACTGTTTTCCACAGATGAACACAACAGGCAGCTCATTGGAAAATACCAGAACAGGGCAATGTTTCTATTCTATTGGGATCATGAGAGACAGATGAAAGTGCCAGGAATCAAGTTAATAAAATAAGTGAGCTTAAACAGCCACAAACATCACAAAACACCATTTTAATTATTGTAGATGTGACAAAAAGCAGCCAAATCCATAGAACAGTCCAGCACTCCAGGCAAAGCCTTGAATTTCACCACTGCTGGTGCAGGAAGTCCATATGGATCTGGGCTCTCTTCCAGATGACTGGTTCTTCTGACAGTCCAAGTGCAAAGAACTCTTGGAATGCCACAGCTTCCTGGTACACCTTCCCAGGTGCCCCACCCTCAACTGGTATTAAGGGTGGGTCAAGAAATCAAACACAAGCTATAAATGGCAGAGAGATAGAAGATAAAAAAACCCATGGATCCCAGCCAGGCCACATGGCATGAATGAGTACTTCATAGGCAAAGCTGCAGCCAAGTTGAGGTGGTTCCACAGTTGGAGGCCTGAGGCAGAGGCTAACTGTACTCAAGTTCATCAGAAGTCCTGGTACTACTGTGTACACAAAAAACCCATCCTACCTATTTGTAGGTGGTATTGGCAGCTGTGGAAACCCTGGTAAGAACTGTAAAATCCTTAGAACCCCTTTGAGGTGGGAATCGTTCCCTCCAAGTCAGGGTTGGAGGCACATCTGAATCACCTGGAAGCCTTTATTTTTTTAATATATATATTTTTGAGACGTGGTCTTACTATGTTGCCCAGGCTGGTCTCAAACTCCTGGGCTCAAGTGATCTGCCCACTTTGGCCTACCAAAGTGCTAGGATTACAGGGAAAAGCCACCGTGCTCAACCACCTGGAAGCCTTTAAAACCAAGGCGCAACCAGAGGCTGTGGAAGAGGGAAATGGGGAGTTTTTAGTGTGTCTAGAGTTTCAGTTTTGCAGGATAAAAAGTTATCAAGCTCCATTGCACAATAACTTTGATATACTTAACCTTATTGAACTATACACTTAACATTATTGACCTATACACTTAAAACTGGTTAAGATGACAAATTTAATATATGTGTGTATATGTGTGTGTGTGTGTGTTTGCCACAATAAAACAATACAACAGTAACAAAAGCATAAAGACCCAGAGGCCCAGGACCAACCTCAAACCAACTGAATCAGAATTTCTGGGGATGAATGGCAGGCATCATCATCATCACGACTATTTTAATTGTAGCACAGGCATCATTATTTTTAAAAGCTTTCAAGATCATTGTCATGTGCAGCTAAGATTGAGAATCACAACTATCAATCAATGAAAGATTCTGGCTGCATAAACTCAAGAAGAATGATCAATTAACAACTGCCTGCATTAATTTCATATGGCTACACAGATGTTCTCCAAAGAAGTTAGGTTCAGTAAGCCCTTTAGATGAGAAAGTGGCTTTTCTAGGCAAACTCTTTGACTTCACAAATATCAGATGTTTTATTCACTGAAAGTCAGAACTTTCTGAGGAGTAAGCTAGCACATAAGGAAAGGAATACTTTTTGAAATTACATGAATGCTGACAGCCAGGAGGATCCCATGTGGTAACCGACTATGGGCCTACAGAGAAAGTATTCTTTCAATGAAGCCAGACTTACAGCCAGCAAGTAGTTCACCCACTTTGAAAATCTGGTTTATTATTTTCAACTGCCAGGAAATGAGAGCCAAACATACTTGGTACATACAGGCCAGATAAGAAATTGTTTGAACAGTCAGACAAGGTGTCTCAGAACTTCAGCTTGGGGTGAGGCAGGTGTCATGACTCAAGTTCCTACAGAGACCAAGAAGGTAAATGGGGAAAGTGAACCAGTTGGAACTGTGGCCACTGAAGGCCTCGTGTCCTGTTTAAAGGACCACTCTAACCCAACTGTTACACTGCAGAAAGTGTGTCCACTGTTACCTGAGTTCCCAACTTTTCAGAAAAAATCCTGGACATCTGGATGTTTATGTAGAGTTTTCCAAGTTTTAAATATTGGAAATTAATCCAATTAAAAACCAAAGCTGTGCACAGCAGTGTGCACCTATAATCCCAGCTACCCAGGAGGCTGAGGGAGGAGGATCACTTTAGCCCAGGAGTTCAGCCTGAGCAATATACTGAGGCCCCATCTCTAAACCAACAAGAACAACAACAATCTATGGGCCAAACAAAGCACAGCTTCACGAGAGATTGGGCTTCTTTGCTGCTGGTTATTACCTCTGGTGTATAGCAACAGGGAGACCTGGATTCTAGTCTTGACTTAGCAAGTTGTGTAGCTTCACAGCCAACTTCTCTGGAATCCATCTTGAAAAATAAAAGGCTTATGAGAGTATCTTGAATGTCAGGCCTATGATTACTTATTCTCTATTAGGGAAAAATGCAGGGTCCCCGGGTTGAGTGAGATTTCAAACACACAACTGAGAAATCCTAAGATCTTAACATCTAGGCATGAACATGCCAGACCCAATGGCTCCTTCCCCACCCAGTTGGTTTCAAGCTGACAAAACATAACTTTTCTTGGAATAGATTTAACCAGTTTAAAAATTTTGATTTGGAACTACCTATGCATGATTTTCAATAAATGTTTTCTAGATTTCCAAAGACTTTTATGGTGATTTAAATTACCAAACCACAAAGACCCCTTATAGGATCAGACACTGTGTAGAAGCAAGAAGTGATTAGAGTGTAGAAGACAATGTTCTAGGCTAGGAATCTAGAGACATGGCTCTCAGTAACCAACTCTGTGAATCTCTCTCCCTCTCTCCCTCTCTCCCTCTCTCCCTCTCTCCCTCTCTCCCTCTCTCCCTCTCTCCCTCTCTCCCTCTCCCTCTCCCTCTCCCTCAAATAGAGTCTTGCTTTGTTGCCCGGGCTGGAGCGCAGTGTCGCAATCACAGCCTACTGCAGCCTCGAACTCCTAGGCTCAAGCAATCTTTCTGCCTCAGCCTCTCAAGTAGCTCGAACCACAGGATTGCAATTATTGAACCTACAGTAGGTATGCTTCTTTAGAAGGAAAATATATATGGATTCTTAAGCAACTGGATAATGAAAAGTGATCTTGATTTTAGGACTTCATCATGGACTGCTATGGTAGGCAGAATTCTGAAGATGGCCCAAGATTCCTGTCCCCTAGTTATTCAAACATCGATTGTGAAGGGAAATTGCAGATGCAATTAAAGTCCCAAGTCAATGAATCTTAAGATACAGGAGATTATCCAGGTAGGTTTGGCCCAGGCAGGTAAGTCTTTTAAAAAGCAGAGTTTTTATTCTCTGCCTGGCAGTAGAAGAGGAAGGCAGAGAGATTCAAAGCACGAGGGGGATTCAATGTGTCTTGCAGGCTTCAAGATGGGTGTGTGGGGTTCCATGTGAGAAGAAATGCAGGCTGCCTCTGGGAGCAGAGAGAGCAGCTCTGAGTGAGAGCCAATAAGGAAATGGGGACTTCATCCTACAACCACAAGAAACTGAATTCAAACAACAACAAGAAGGAGCTGAATTCAACCAACAACAAGAAGGAACTTCGAAGTAGAATCCCCTAGAGCCTCCAGATAAGAGCCCAGCTCAGTCTACACCTTGATTTTAGCTTTGTGAGGTCTTGGGTAGAGAACCCAATGGTGCCATGCACAGCCGTGACCTAGAATATTGTGAGCTAATAAATCAATGCTGCTTCAAGACACTTCATTTGTAATAATTTGTTATGCAGCAATAGAAAACTAACACAACTGCCAGCACCACATGTTGGGAAGGTTATGGAACAAAATGGTACCACACTTTGGAAAATGGTATGGAAAATCAAACACACATCCACCCTATGAGGTAGCATTTTACTCTTAGGTATTTATCCAAGAAAAATGAAAACATTTGTCAAAAAAATACTTGTACACTAATGTCTATAGCTGCTTTATTCATAATAGCCCCAAACTAGACACAGTCCAAATGTCCATCAGCAGGAGAATGGATAAACAATGAACTATTAATACAAGCAACAACACAGATAAAATTCAGAAACCTTACACTGAGTGACAAATACCAACAAAAAAAGTATATATTGTGTTATTTCATTTAACGAATTTCTAGGATAGAAAAAACGAATCCATGGTGAAATAAATCAGAACAGTAGGTGCCTGGAGGTGCAGAGCGGACTGGAAAGGGGCACAAAGAAACTTTATCTGGTGATGAAAATGGATTATAGTTTGATAGGGATGTAGATTACACAAGTGAATACATTTGTCAGGATTCATGGAACTGGAATACTTAAGATTCACATATTTTATATAAATTATCTCTCAATAAAAATATCTTTAAAAACAAATTAAGCCAGGTACAGTGGCTCACACCTGTAATCTCAGCACTTTGGGAGGCTGAGGCGAGAGGATCACTTGAGGCCAGGAGTTCAAGACAAGCTTGGGTAACAGTGAGACCCTGTCTTTACAAAAAAATAAAAAATTAAGCAGGCATGGTGGTACATGCCAGTAGTCCCAGTTATTCAGGAAACTGGGGTGGGAGGATTACTCGACACCAGGAGTTCAGGGCTGCAGTGAGCTATGATTGTGCTCCTGCACTTCAGCCTGGGTGACAGAGTGAGACTCTCAAAAAACAAAACAACCACCCACAAATGAAAAAAAATGATTCATCAGGCCAGGCACAGCGGCTCACGCCTATAATCCCAGCACTTTGGGAGGCCGAGGCAGGTGGATTACCTGAGGTCAGGAGTTCGAGACCAGCCTGACCAACATGGTGAAACCCTGTCTCTACTAAAAATACAAAAATTAGCTGAGTGTGGTGGCAGGAGCCTGTAATCCCAGCTACTTGGGAGGCTGAGGTAGAAGAATCACTTGGATCTGGGAGGCAGAAGTTGCAGTAAGCCAAGATTGCTCCACTGCACTCCAGCCTAGGCAGCAGAGCAAGACTCCATCTCAAAAAAAATTAATTAAAATAAATTTAAAAAATAATTCAACCAGTATGTGATAGACTAGTTATCACTGAGGTGTTGATGACTCTCTCCTAGGGGTAGCTATTTAAAAACAGACAGGGTAAGAGTTAACTCAAATGGATGAGCCCCTCATAGAGGGATATGGGACCCTAACCAGCTGGGTAAAAGATTTTTGGGCAGTGAGACCTCTACAGAGGACCTCAAATCACTCTATGCACTTAATCAGATGGTCCTGCAAAGGGCTCCTTGTGGGTTTATTCTATGCCGAAGTACAAATTGCTAAAAGATGAATGGTGAAGATGCTGATGGTGCTGGAGCTTCCCAAGCAAGAAGGGCTCTGGAGGGGGCTGGGGTGCACAGAGGCGGGTGGCAGTGCCCTGACGTGTGTGAGAGAGGTGCGTGTGAGGTGGGGAGGGGCAGTGAGCTTCACAATCTCGAGGCTGGTAGCCTCCGTGTGATACCCAGCATCTGAGCACAGCCTCTGGGAATACCCCTGCACAGCTTCATTCTTGGTTTATTTAGCATATGCATGTTTTAGATGGGTTGCTTCAGTCAAAATGAACCCATCTTTTCTTGTTTTGTAAAAAAAGCTTCTCAGGCTGGGTGCGTTGGCTCACGCCTGTAATCCCAGCACTTTGGGAGGCCAAGAAGGGTGGATCACCTGAGGTCAGGAGTTCGAGACCAGCTTGGCCAACATGGCGAAACTCCATCTCTACTAAAAATACAAATATTAGCTGGGTGTGGTGGCGCACACCTGTATTCCCAGCTACTTTGGAGACTGAGGCAGGAGAGTTGCTTAAACCTGGGAGGAGGAGGTTGCAGTGAGCCAAGATCATGCCACAGCACTTTAGCCTGGGCAACAGAGTGAGACTCTATCTCATAAATAAATAAATAAAGGTTACATAAATAAATAAATAAAGCCTACAGCAACTTCACTGGATTCCTGACATATACTCTGGTGCTTGTTACATATACGTAAGAATTTCAAAGAGAGCCAACAACTGTAGGCTAAAATCTCAGTTTGTCTAACATATGGCTCTAAACCCAAATGACCAATATGAGAAGTGATGTTTTAAACTATGGGCTGTACTTTTTCCAAAGGAGCCCAGATGGCTAGATGGTGGGAGAGTAAAGAACTCAGTCGTGGGGCCTGGCCTCTTGGCAAGGTGACTGGGCTCTGCTGTTGGCTTCTGTCCTCAGAAAGTTCCACCTGTAAGTGGAGAGTGATCCATCCACTTGAGGCTCTCCAGTGAGGAAGAGTTAGTTCACATCGGGAAGTGCTTTGAGGGAGAGGAGAGGTGGCTGAGGGATAGGTCTTGAGTATTCACAATGAGGGTTCCAATGAGACAATTTAATCAGAGGGGACACCAGAACCAAGCTTTTCATGCTAGGGGACCAACCGAGAAGGAAGAATGGGATCTGAATGAGGTCCATTTTTAGATGAGTCATTTTTTTTTTTTGGTTTGTTTAATCATAACAGTGTTTTGAAAAGCCTTTACCAGTGAGTCAGTGGTGGGTTTCGCTACATCCACCACAAATTAGTTACACATTCCCTAATTGTTTCCAAAAAAAGATTTACTATGAAATGACACAAAGTGCAATTGAATCCTTGGGTTTTGTTTTTGTGTGTGGTATGTATCTGATGTGTCAGTTTTGCAATCTGCTTGGTTTTGATATTGAAAAATGTTTGATATTTTGGCTTCCAGTTGAATTGACACTATTCATCTGTTTATCCATCCAAAGGTACCTACGTTAGTCACTAGTTGGATCCTACCAAGCACACATGCGGGCATGTGCACACACACACACACACACACACACATATACACACATGGGAGGGGGTTTGGAAGGGTAGCATCCTGCAGGAATGCTTGATGTAACATTTACCACACTATTATATGTAGTTCACTGTTCCTGCTCTGTATTGCTCACTTGACAGTGAGGTTCTGGACAGTATGAAAACAGTTTGTCTAGTTTATCCTCCATTCTTAATGCTTAACAGAGTATCTGACACATACTAGGCAAAAATAAATATTTTTAGTCTTGCTATTTCCTGTTATGTTCTTTATGGAGATGGAAACCACCAATGTAAATCTTTTTCTACTTAAAGATACTGACTCATCGCTCAATCTCTCACATCCAGCCACATAGCCTTTCCTTTGATTTTCCATTTTTAGAACCTCTCCTGAGGGCTCTTCCAGAAATGAAGCAGGAATTTCTGTAATGATTTCATTAATTCCAACTAAGGCAGCAAACATAAGTCACCAAGGCTTGAGGTTTGAAACCCTGTAATTTGGTGTTCAGCTTCACATCCTCACAGTCGGTGGATGCTAAGCAGATCTGATCTGTGCTTTCCTAATTTTCACAATTGTTGTGGGATTGTGGGAAGTTATTATAAAATGCATGGAAGAGCACTTTGGTAACTACAAAGCAGGTATTGCTATCAACTTCATTTTATCAATGTGGAAAAGTCCAGAGGCAAAGTGATTTGCCCTGGCTTATGCTGGAGCCCAAACCAATGGTTTCCCAACAGCCCAATGAATGTACTGAACTCCATGGAGAGGACCAGTTCCAGGACTGTCTCCACTTGACCAGAAGGGAACACCCAGCTGGCACTGATCTTGGGACATGTATCCTTGGGAAGGGTCCTGAAACCAGCCCAGTCTGCAGGGGACCAGGTGTTGACCACTAGCTTGTCTTACTTGGGCCCAGAGACAGTTTGTTCTCTTTGTATCTTTATATCAGAAAATCCAACAGTCACAGAGCAGAGAAGCAGGTTTCTTCTATAATTAGCATAACAGGCCAATGGATGTCACTGTTGCACCACAGAAATAGAACCTAAACTCCAAGGGGGACCCCCCCACCCCCAAACAGCAGCACCCTCACTATTTGGGAACATTAGGAGAGCAGAGCACACTTTGAACCAAAAGAAAGCAATTATAAATGAGAAACGGATATTCCATTTAAAAATGTTAGCGCTAGTAATGAGCAGGCATATTCAGGGACAAGTTAAGGCAAATAGCTTTGAACATCATGAATGGCTATAAATGAGTGTATATGTCATTTACCAGGAGGAAAAGTCACAAAATGAATCAAACCAAGTCTTTTGACTTCAAATACTGTGTTTGTTTCACTCTGCTCTCACAATGTTCAAAATTATTTTAGAAAATACGTTGATACTTAGATTAAGACTTCTCACCATCTATCAATGGCCTTACATAAATGTTTTGGAAAGAACTTCATCCTCAACCTAGTATAATGATCAAATGAATATTTGATATATTTGATATTTATGTATATATATATATATAGAGAGAGAGAGAGAGAGAGAGAGAGAGAGAGTTTCGCTCTTGTTGCCCAGGCTGGAGTGCAATGGCATGATCTCAGCTCACTGCAACCTTCATCTCTCGGGTTCAAGCAATTCTCCTGCCTCAGCCCTCCGAGTAGCTGGGATTACAGGCACCTGCCACCACGCCCATCTAATTTTTTGTATTTTTAGTAAAGACGGTGGTTTCACTATGTTGGCCAGGCTGGTCTCGAACTCCTGACCTCAGGTGATCCACCCGCCTCAGCCTCCCAAAGTGCTGGGATTACAGGCATGAGCAACCGTGCCTGGTAAATATGTGTATTTATTCAGCACCTACTTTCTGCCAGGAACTATGTTTGACTTTTCACAACACTTGAAGGTAAGATGATTATTTCCATTTTTCATGTGGGTTCAGCAAGAGTAAATAGTGTTTCCATTATGCAGCTGGTAAGAGACAGACGTTGGTACAGATCCACGTCTACTGGCCTGCAAGTTAGGACGTGCTCCTGTTCAGTTCAAGCCTTCTTTGACATCCCACTGCATGTGCCTTATTGGAGATACTACAATAAATGCAAACCATCTCTGCTCCCAAAGAAATGTTAAGGTCTTTCACAGACAAGTATATTACAGTCGAGTAAGAAGGGCTTTTTCCAGGTGCTATGCAACTCAGTGAGGGTTAGAAAGGGCCTATGACACTGAGATATAAAGAGTGAATAAAATCCAGCAGGCAAAGAAAAATATAGTCCAAGGGCATTTAACCTGGAGGAATATCCAGTGTCTAGGTAAGAAGTGGAGAAATATTATAAATACCTGTAATTTAAATTCAGAGAAGATTTTTTAAAGGAACAATCTGTTTCTTTTAAATTGGACTGGGTGTGAACTGTTACTATTAATAACCTACTGCCCAGCAGTAATTCCTAAGAGGAACCATAGTACAAGACTCTGCTTATACTATGGGATGGAAAGTCAAGCCTTGTCTTGGGAATGGTGAGGGGCTCTGGTACCACAAATGCACTAAAAATACTTCCATGAGTTTCCTTATAGTTGGAACTGAAGCAGGAGCAGCAGGAATAAGAAATGAGGAACTCCCTGCCGGCTCTCCTGGCGCCCTCACCATGCCTGAGTCCCTGACTCCAGACCAAGGAATCTCTGATACAGCAGGGTAAGAACGGGCCACAGCAGAATGCTCTCCACGAGTCTCTAATTTCATGAATACAAAATTGTGGCTGTCTCTCTATTTTCCAGTCTAGTATAAAACCTCACATGCACAGATAACAGATGTAAGCAGCTGTGTAACTGGGTACTGGGAATCCTTTTCCATCCAGGTCCAGAACTGACTCCCCCAGCAGTGAGAAGGAAGGTGATCCTGAGAGATAAATACCAGTGACATCCCCTGGCAATTCCTATGGCCTTTGGAGCCATCACAGGTCACAGGCTATAATCATTCTTGAAATTTCTGACGATGAGACCTGTCACTGCTGTCAGACAGGCTTAACTGGCCTTTTTGGACACTTTCTTAAAATATAAGTAAATTGGGCAGCTAATCCTCAACTGTTGTATCTTGTTTTTTCTTGGAGCTTTGAAGTCTGGACTTGGAGATGGAAAGGTTAAGTGAGCAACGCTAGAGAAAAGCAACACAGGAATTTCTTTGTGTTTAACTTAACAATATCCATAACTTCCCACTTTTAGCCCAGTGACATTTTTCCCTTTTTTCCTGCCCAACAATCTTTCTTGGTCATGGTCACATTTAATATTTTTGGATAGAAATGACAATAGGACTGAAGGTCCTCTTATTGGCCCAGAATGTAATGGTGATGCTAAAAATATATAAATGACTGAATCATTTAACAAGTATTTGCTATACCTGTGTCCTTAGCACTGTGTCTAAAGAGAACATGGTGAGTGATTAAACAAAGAGGCAGAACAATGGACTAGGGGACCTCAAGACTTCACTTGTAGCTGCAGGAACCTGAGAAGAGACTAAAGCTGCAGCTCGGGTGGGGGATATTTGCATGTAATATTGGATAAGCTATTTATTTTTCCCCTCATGTATTCTAATTTGAAATACATGAAAATGATATGTAAATATATTAGTATAATTTTCATTAAAATCATTCCTTTCTTCAACAAATACTGAGCACTGGCCAAGCATAAAGGCCAACAGTAACCAAGCTGACTACTTTCTGAATGATTCATTTTCACCACTTTAATCCATACTTAGCCAAAGCCACATAGTGTGATAGGCTGGAAGTCAGATAGTCAAATAGATCTCAAATCCTGGCTTCTCTACTCAATAGCTGTGTGACTTTGGGCTAAGCTACTTTCTCCTTTGAGCCTTAATTTTATCATTTGCAAACTGGGGATAATAAGTTAATATAATAGTGTAATACAATAATTACCATCACTATATATTTCCTATAGGATAGGCAATGATGGTGGCACCCCAACTGTGAGAGGCAATCATCCTTGAACCCTCCCCCTCTTCCTCATCTCCTGTATCAAAAGAGTCACTAAATCATACTGTTTTATCTCCAAAATATTTCCCAAATCCTGTCCCCTATTTCCCATTGCCCTAGGTCAAGCCCTCATTACCTCTTGGCAAATCTAAATTGTCTCCCTGCTTTCACTCTTGTGCTCCTTTAATCCATTTTCTGCATGGCAGCCTGGGCAACATGGTGAAACCCCATCTCTACAAAAAAAATACAAAAATTAGCTGGGCATGGTGGCACACACCTGTAGTCCCAGCTACTTGGGAGGCTGAGGTGGGAGGATCCCTTGAGTCCAGCAGGTAGAGGTTGCCAAAACAACTGGTTTAAACAAAAACATGTCACTTCCTTACTTGAAGGCTCTCAATGGCTCCCCACCTCTTAGAATAAAGTACAAACTCTCAGAACGCCAGACAAGGTCACCTGTCTACCTCTGCAGGCTTTTAACGTTCCCTTCCCAACACTCAACACACACCAGGCTTTTTCACCTGTGTCTTATCTTACGCTTCAACGTTAACTGCAACACTGAATTATGCCTCTGCTTCAGTGTCCTCACCTCCTATACCCACTTATCTAAGACTCAGTTCAGGCCAGGCAACTCGAAAAAGCTTTTCTTGATGCCTCCAGCTTCTACTGCCCAGCTGGGTTAGGAACTCTCTACCCAAGACTGTTATCACGTCTATTTTGTTACATTTACCACATTGATTGGTAATTTATCTATATATGAGTTTTTCTCCATTACTAGAGTCTTCTATTTAAGACAAAAACCATGCCTTACTCATCTTTGTATCCCCATCACCTAGCACAGTTCATGGCATGTTGCAAAGGCTCAATAAATAAAATGAATGAGCTGAGCATGGTAGCTCAGCTAAGCCATAGGCCCAGCAATTTGGGAGGCTGAGGTGGGCAGATCACTTGAGTCTGGGAGTCTGAGACCAGCCTGTGCAACATGGAAAAACCCTGTCCCTACTGAAAATACAAAAATTAGCCAGGTGTGGTGGCATGGTCCTGTAGTCCCAGCTACTCGGAAGGCTGAGGTGGGAGGATCCTTTGAGCCCAGGAGGCGGAGGTTGCAGTGAGCTGAGATGGTGCCACTGTACTCCAGCCTGAGTGACAAAGTGAGACTCTGTCTCAAAAAAATTAATTAGTTAAATAAAATGAACGAAGAAATAAAGACAAGAATGTGACTCTGCAGTTCATGCTTTTTGCATATACCACATGTCATACCACGTGTCATGTATCTAGAATGCTGGTTCTCAACCAGGGGCAATTTTGCTCCCAGAGGACATCCTGCAATGTCTGGAGACACCTGGGTTGTCACAACTGGGGGAGGGGGCCATGCTTCTACCATTTCGTGGGTAAAGGACAGGGATGCTACTAAGCCTCCTTCAATGGCCAGGGCAGACCCCAACAACAAAGAACTATCCAACCCCAAACAGTAACAGCACCAAGGCTGAAAAATCATGATCTAGAACAAGGTCTGGCACATGGAAGAGTTCAGTATAGGATTCCTAACCCTGACCGCTTAGTGGTACAAGTGGCGGAAATGATCATCATACTCGATATAAACCTTATAATTGTATGGTATACTTCTTTAAGTTTATTGAGCAATTCTGCATAATATGAGCTCATTTCATAGCCTCAGACTTAAGGGAGATCAGTTCTAGCTTTGAAGTCAGACTGTAAATATAGCAAAAGTCCTACTCAGGATCAATGGAATAAGATGCATGGCCCTCTCCTCCCATCTCTTGTCTCACCACACCATGATATATCTGCTCCAGGTCTACATCCCTCAACAACCAACTAGAATGCCTGGATCATGAGGGTAAACATATATTAGCTCACCAGCTAGAATTTTTTGAGTTATATATATATGTTTTATATATGTGTGTGTATATGTATATATACACACACACACACTTATACACACCACACACATACATCACAGAGAGAGAGAGAGAGAGGGAGACTCAAGTGTATCTCTTACATCTCTTACTTTGCATGAACTCATAACCTGGAATACCCTCTCCAGGAAGGCCTGGTCTCCCTGGGATCATAAGGAAATGTAAAAATTAAAACTTTTATGCTGTTGCATGAGTTTTATTGGCCATTCGACATAGCACAGTTAAGGCAGGAGCCTGTGATATGGGACACAGGCTGAGCTACTTCTCAGGGACTTCATAGTCCCATCAACTACGTGTAACCTATAATACATGTTTATACTGGGCAATTCTTTTCATACATGCATATTCAACCTCCCAATGTTTGAAGATGTGTGCATGACAGAGGCTGCCTAGAGGCATCAGAATCAGGACACAAGTTCTAAAGCCGCCACCATGACCCCTGCCTATAATTCAACTGCATGACCCCCTGTCTGAACCTTGAGGCAAATTTATGATCAGTTTCTCTTGGTTATCTTTAGCTCCTTTCTCAGTCGCCCTCTTATCAGTCCAGATGTCTTTTACTTTTGAGAAGAGCCATCTTTCTTGTCTCAACAACCCCCTTTTTCTTTATCTAGCTCAAATTATTAAACTGCCAAAACCAACTGCCAACACCAGGTAAGTTTGCCTCAGCCTAATACATATGAGCACAGAAATGGCTGTGTCCTTTTTTGGAATTGAATTTAACACTTAATTCATCCTAGAACACATAATTAATTCTAGAATTTCCAAGCTGAGATGAGGCATCCTGGGCCCCTTAGGTAGCTTTGAGTCCGAGTATAAATAGGAATGACCAGCTTTCTAGAAAAGATTTTCAATTGTAAAATAATGATTTTAGCCACCATTAAAACCATGGCAGGCTGAAGTACAGGGGCAGTAAAGCTGGACATTGTGAAGCTTCCTTTGCCAATACCCCGATTTGCTGTATAGATGACTCATATTCAAAACTGATGGTTTATGACAGAGAATGTCCTGATTGGTTACATTGCCTTTGGGAGTTCAAGCAAATTTGTAAGGAGGAGGCTTCTACTGGTTATGCTCTTTAGCTTGGACAGTTAATTCATTTATAATTCAAACAAATAGAAAATACAGCACTAGCTGGCTTTTAGGTTTCCTGACTGCTTGCCAGCCACCCTCCCAACTATTCTTTAAGTGGCAAAGACATTAGCCATTGATATCCAAGTGTGGCAGGAAACCCAGCTACTTGACAAGCCCAGAGATTCCCTGACTTCTTGCTTATTGTTGGATGGTGGTATGGACTAAGTGGTTGTTTTAAAAAAATACTTTTACTTTTATTTTTTGTGCGTACTTAGTAGGTATATATATATATTTATGGGGTACCTGAGATGTGTTAATACAGGCATGCAATGTGAAATAACCACATCACGGAGAATGGGGTATCCATCCCCCTCAAGCATCTTTCCTTTGAATTACAAATAATACAATTACACTCTTTAGGTGATTTTAAAATACACGATTAAGTTATTATTGACTATAGTCACCCTGTTGTGCTTTCAAATAGTAGGTCTTATTTATTCTTTCCATTTTGTTTTTACCCATTAACCAACCTTACCTCCCCACCCAGCCCACCACTACCCTTCCCAGCCTATGGTAACATCCTTCTACTCTCTATGTCTATGAGCTCAATTGTTTTGATTGTTAAATCCCACAAATAAGTGAGAACATGCAACGTTTGTCTTTCTGTGCCTGGCTTATTTCTTAACATAGTGATCTCCAGTTCCATTCATGTTGTTGCAAATGACTGGTTCTATTCTTTTTTATGGCTAAATAGTACTCCATTGTGTATAAGTACCACATTTTCTTTATCCATTCATCCGTTGATGGACATTTAAGTTGCTTCTAAATCTTAGCTATTGTAAAGAATGTTGAGGCTGGCGCGGTGGCTCATGCCTATAATCCCAGCACTTTGGGAGACCGAGACGGGTGGATCACAAGGTCAGGAGTTCAAGATCAGCCTGGCCAAGTTGCTGAAACCATCTCTACTAAAAACACAAAAATTAGCCGGGCGTGGTGGCATGTGCCTGTAGTCCCAGCTACTTGGGAGGCTGAGGCAGGAGAATCGCTTGAACCCGGGCAGCAGAGGTTGCAGTGAGCTGAGATCATACCACTGCACTCCAGCCTGGGTGACAGAGCAAGACTCCATCAAATAAATAAATAAATAAATAAACTTAAAAAAAAGAATGTTGCAACAAACACAGAAGTGCAGATACCTCTTTGATATACTGATTTCCTTTCTTTGAGGTATATACCCTGCAGTGGGATTACTAGATTGTATAGTAGATCTCTTTTTAGTTTGTTGAGAAAGCTCCAAACTGTTCTCCATAGTGGTTGTGCTAATTTACATTCCCATTAACAGTGTATGAGGGTTCCCTTTTCTCTACACTCTCACCAGCATTTGTCATTGCCTGTCTTTTGAATATAAGCCATTTTAACTTGGGTGAGATATCTCATTGTAGTTTTGGGTTGCTGGACTAAATGTTTATGTACTCCGCAAATTCTCATGTTGAAGCCCTAACTTTCACTGTGGCCGTATTTGGAGATAAGGTCTTAAAGGTAGGGCCCTGATCAGATAGGATTAGTATCCTTATAAGTAGAGACATTGGAGAGCTCATTTTTTAACTCTCTCCAAGCACATCGACCTAGGAAAAGCTATGTAAGGACATAAGGAGAAGGAAGCCACCTGCGAGCCAGGAAGAATGCCCTCACCAGAAATTGAATTCTGCAAGAACCTTGATCTTGGACTTTACAGCCACCAGGACTGTCAAAAATACATTTCTGTTGTTTAAGCCACATGGTCTGTGGTATTTTGTTATGGCTGCCCAAATAGACTAACGCAGATGGTGACAAGAAAGTGTATTAAGGAATGTACAACCTACCAAGGTTGTGCTAATTACAATCATAGCAATCACCTAACAATTGTCCACTACAGGACAATTTTGACAGTGATTTCCTATACTTTTATCATCAAAATGCTAGATTTTAACCCAGGAATTATTTTGTGTCAGATGGGGAATCAGTTATAAAACACTCTTATCTGTATGATTTTTTAGAGTTATCCTTCTGATATTTTTCTTGATTATTTATCTAACTTGGAAGAAAAGCTAGTTTACCTTTTACAACACCATGTCAAATTTATGTAGCATAATTATCCCAAATGTTCAAAGAATTTTGCTTAAAACTACTCACTGGTTTTGATTGAAGCCCCAGGATCCAGGGAAAAGGCTGAATCCATTGCCCCACTTTTCATTAAAAATCATTTTGCTTTCTTCTGGTATTTGATGAGAGAAGCAGCTCTTTGATTTGGGGGATCTTTTTAAGACTGACTTTGTTCTTTTTTAATCCCCACTGCTCCAGGCATCATTAGCTCCTTTTAATAGAAGTTTCAATTTCCTTTTATCCCTTTGAGTATGGGTTCCAATATCCTCAAAGCAACACCTTTTAATTGGCCAGGAAAAGGTCACCCTTCTAAGAAGAAACCATATCACACAGTCTAACAAAGTCAATGTGGGTCTCTGAGATCAGAAGGAGATGGTTGCTGGGGGTGGATTCATCCCCCAGCAAAATGGTTAACTAGCTAGCCGGTGGCATGTGATTACATTTTCAGCATAATTACTATATAATTACATATACCTACTCTTATCCAACACATTCCCTGCTATAATTAGTGGCCTTTATTTAAAGTTCATTTGTCTTAAAAAATTTTGTCCTCCTTTTTTTATTTAGTCAATGGCTGAGGGGCACTGTTAATTTTGACAATAGTTTCCTATATGTGATAATTTTCTATGATACTCTCCTATACAGCACCCCCAATCATATGCTTTTTAGAAAATGATATAAGGACATCTAATGTATTTTTCCACCTTCATATATCCACCACCACATGTTGCCTTGTATATCCTAGCAGTAACTTCTCCAGTTAAGTCTAAAGTTATAATCAAATCTTACATCTACGTGGTCACAGTTTCTAATCAAAGAAAGCCTTTCCAGATAGATCTACTCTATTACATTTTTTCTAGTGATACAAAACCGAATCTGGATCTGGAGTGGGTACCTAAATCCTCAGTGGAGGAGGGAAGTAGTGAGCTCTTTCAAAGCGATCTGAACAAATTCATATAAACACGACTCCATCAAGATGGCAGTAAAGGGTGGGGTGAGGAGGTGGCTGCTAAAAAAAAAAAAAAAATGCAGGTCTTTAACAACCTAGCCATCCATTTCAAAGAATCACTAGCATAAAGAAATACTCTACAATAGTTCATCTCTTACTTTTAACAGGCCACAATATTTGGTACCACAGGGATTGTTACTCAGACACTTATGAAAAGTTAAGCATTGGTTTTTTGTTTTTCTTTCTCGCTTTTTTTAAAGATAAGGTATCACTCTGTCACCAAGGCTAGAGTGCAGTGGTGCACTCATAGTTCACTGCAGCCTCAGCTTCCTGGACTCAAGCAATCCTCCCATCCCAGCCTCCTTAGTGGCTGGGACCACAGGTACGCACCACCATGCCTGGGTAATTTTTTTATTTTTTGTAGAGACAGAGTCTCACTATATTGCTCAGGGTAGTCTTGAACTCCTGGTCTCAAGTGAGCCTCCTGTCTTAGCCTCCCAAAGTGCTAGGACCACAGGTATGAGTCATTGTGCATAGCCAGCATTGTTATTTTTACACAATTCCTATCTTAACAGATGGTATCATGGATAAATAGTATTACAAAAACTGGTATGTAAGAAAGATGCTACAATACACAAAATAAAATATCTATGTCCATAGTTTTTTTCTGTATTATTATTTGAGACAGAGTCTAGCTGTGTCTCCCAGGCTGGGGTGCAGCTTGTACGTGACCACTGCTCACCACAGCCTCAACCTCCAGGACTCAAGCAATCCTCCCACCTCAGCCTTCCAAGTAGCTGGGACTACAGGTGCACATCACCACATCCAGCTAATTTTTGTATTTTCCTGTAGAGATGGGGTTTCACCATGTTGCCCAGGCTGGTCTTGAATTCCTAGGCTCAAGCAATCTGCCTGCCTTGGCCTCTCAAAGTGCTGGGATTACAGGTATGATCCACTCTGCCTGGCTTCCTGTATTATTGTTTGAAGAAAAATAAATTGACCAGTTGATTTCTATTTATTTTTATTAACACATAATATCTGTACATAGTTATGGGGTACATGTGATATTTTGTTACATGCATAGAATGTGTAATGATTAAGTTGGAGTATTTACAGTATCTATCACCTGGAGTATTCATCATTTCTACGTGTTGGGAGTTTTTCAAGTCTCTTTTCTAGCTACTGTGAAATACACAATACATTGTTTTGAACTATAGTCACCCCACTCTGCTGTCGAACATTAGAGCTTATTCCTTTAACTGTAAGTTTGTACCCATTAACCAACCTCTCTTCATCACCACCGCTCACCCACTTACCCTTCCCAGCCTTTAATATCTAACACTTGACTCTCTACCTCCATGGGATCAACTTTTTTAGCCCCCACATATGAGTGAAAACATATGATGACATTTGTCTTTCTCTACCTGGCTTATTTCACTTAATGTTAAGAACCTCTAGTTCCACCCATGTTGCTGCAAATGACATGATTTCATTCTTTTTATGGCCAAATAGTATTCCACTATGTATATATACATTTTCTTTATCCTTTTGTCTGCTGATGAACACTTAGGATTCCATATCTTGCTATTGTGAGTAGTGCTCAAAATGTGAGTGCAGGTATCCCTTTGATATACTGATTTCTTTTCCTTTGGATAGATACCCAGTAGTGGGATTGCTGGGTCGAAGGGTAGTTCTATTTTCAGTTTTTCGAGAAATTGCCATACTATTTTCCATAGTGGCTGGATTAATTTTCGCTCCCACCAACAGTGTATAAGAGTTGCCTTTTCTCTGCATGCTTACCAACATGTGTTATTTTTTGTGCTTTTCATAATTGCCGTTCCATGACTGGTTGATTTCTTTACAAACTTTCCAGAATAAAGTTCCTTAATTTCCCCTGCTTTTAAAGAATTGGATGAAATCTTAAGCTTAGCACACCTAATAGAAGTAGACCATCAAGAGCAAGGTAAGTGGTTGTCTTTATCTGGTCTTCCCTGAAGAACCGTGTTATGTGATAAATGTCACAGTCTGAGGGCAACATGGACAATTTAGGGCATATCAAAGAAGAGGGACCTTAACAGTCCAAAATGCTAGATCATGACACGGGAATAATAGGTGAAGATTGAATTAAAGAACTTAACCTGGAAAAGAAACAATTTGGCAAGGAAATGGTGACTATTCTTAAAGATTGGAAGGTGGTAAAGTATAAAAACTATTTGATGTTTTCTGTTTGGTCCAAGAAGGATGAAAGAATTAAAGTTTTGGGACAGCAGATATGGAGTTACCATAAAGAAGAACATTGTTGCAATTCAACAGGTTCTTTTAAAAATTATATATATATATATATTTATTATACTTTAAGTTCTAGGGTACATGTGCACAACGTGCAGGTTTGTTACATATGTATACATGTGCCATGTTACATATGTATACATGTATACATGTATACATGTATACATGTAAAAATAAAATTTACATTAGGTATATCTCCTAATGCTATCCCTTCCCCCTCCATCAATGGGTTCTGAAAATGAAATAGTCTGCTTTCCTACTTAGTGAGTTCACTTTCCTTGACTGTGTTCAGATGGAAGCTAGTTGCCCACTTTGGGGGACTGTTGGAAAATGTATCAGAGAAGAAATGGAACTTCTTAAATCTTCGGTCCCCTTCTCACCCTAAAGTTCTATGAAAATGCCTATTTTGGGGAGCATGAGGCAGGCTAAGTAACCCCTCTCTGAAATTCTTGGAAGAAAAAGTGTTTTGGATTTGGGATTTTTCCAGATTTTGGACTATTTGCATGTATATAATGAGATATCTTGAGAATGGGATCAAATATGAATGGTTTTAGGAATCTAGGTCTGTGGGGTTGTTCTTATATGTCTTTGTATTGGCTTTCCTAGCACACAGCTAAGGAGACAATTACTTTATTTCATTAAAAGAGACAGTATATTAAAGCAGTCTAGTTTATTTAGACAGAAACCAATACAAAGCAAAACAAAACACCAAACTCCTTTTAAGGATGTTCTCCCAGAATTATCTATCTATGCTCATCTACTTAAATAGGCTCTTTTGAAATTTCTGTATGTGTTGTGCTGGGTGGGTAGATACAACCTTTCTGTGGTCATCGTGCTGCCCAGTTGGGACATGGAGACCACCACTTCACCCAAGGTGGTCGACAGCTCCACTCATGGCATCCATTAGCAGTAGAGACACTAAATGAGGTTCGAGTCCTAGGAGGCATCCTCTGGGGATGTTGAGGGTCAAACTCGAGGCTAACAGTGACCGGTGGAGAGAGGCTGGAGAGAGAAGCAGCAGAAAGGAAGCTGCTCCTTCAGACAACTCCCTGCTTTCTGCTGCTAGTTGAGCCACAGAGAGAAGTGGTAGGGCTTATCTTCATTGACTTTTACACCATGGTTGACCGCATAATGCTATGGAAGCCACTTCATATTAATTAGTTTAGGTAAAAGACTTGTAAAAGAGATAAAGAGACAGTGTGGTGTAAATATACAGGCTTTGGAGTCAAAGAGCCAGGGTTCAAGTCCTGACTTTCTAACTGTATGACCTTGAGCAAGTAAATTACTTAATCTCTCTAGGCCTCAGTCTCTTTATCTGTACAATGGAGCTAGGAATAGTTGCTGGCTCATAAGTGCTACATAAGTACTACATAAGTGCTAGCTTTTATTGTTTTCACAGAAACAGAAAACTGAACCCCATTTGAACTTGCTTCTCCTTAAGTCCTGTCCAAGACACCAAAGGAACAAAAATGGCATTGAGGTAAGGATCTAAGTCACATCAGATCTGTTGCTCTGGTGATTGCACAAGAATGTGAATCCAGATGAAATGATGCTGAAAGTGAAAGTGAATCCTATATAACTTTTAAAGGAAATAATATAAAAGTGTATATCCTTGCTAATTACCCTGATTTGATTATTACACGATGTATACATGTATCAAATCATCACATTGTATCCCTTAAATATATATAATTATTATGTTTCAATTAAAAATAAAATAAAACTTAAAAAAACCCGTATGTCCTGACATGGAAAGCTGTCCTATTTATTAAATTAAAAAGCTTGTTACAGGAGGCCAAGGTGGGTGGATCACCTGAGGTCAGGAGTTCGAGACCAGCCTGACCAACATAGAGAAACCCCATCTCTACTAAAAATACAAAAAATTAGCCAGACGTGGTGGCGCATGCCTGTTATCCCAGCTACTAGGGAGGCTGAGGCAGGAGAATTGCTTGAACCCGGGAGAGAGGTTGTGGTGAGCTGAGATGACGCCATTGCACTCCAGCCTGGGCAACAAGAGAAAAACTCTGCCAAAAAAAAAAAAAGAAAAAGAAAAAGCATGTTACAAAACAGTATGATCACCTTTGGGAAAAAAGGATTACTATTGACATAAATGATGGTAATACAGCAGCCTATATATATAAAAGAAAAGAGGTGGGCTGGGTGTGGGGGCTTATGCCTGTAATCCCAGCACTTTGGGAGGCTGAGGTGGGTGGATCACCTGAGGTCAGGAGTTTGAGACCAGCCTGACCAACATGATGAAACCCTGTCTATACTAAAAATACAAAATTAGCCAGGCGTGGTGGCTCACACCTGTAATACCAGCTACTTTGGAGGCCGAGGCAGGAGAATGGCTTGAACCCAGGAAATTGAGGTTGCAGTGAGCTGAGAATGCGCCATTACACTCCAGCCTGGGCAACAAGAGCAAAACTCCATCTCAGATAAAAAAAAAAGAAAAGAGCTGGAGGAATTTCTACCCAACAGTAAATAATGATTTGGGGGTAGGAGGGTAATTAAGATTTCATGGGATATTCACTGTATATCTGTTATTTCTGTAAGATTTGAATTTTTATAACAAATACTAATTTTTAAATGAGAAAAATCAGTGTTTAAAAGGCAAAATAAGAAACATTATCCTATTACAGATTTTAAATTTTACTATATACTGATAACCTTAAACTGTGTGTGAGCAGGCAATTAATAATGATGATAGGAAAATGGATGCAGGAAATGCTTCTCTGGTCTCCTTTCAAAATGATAACAAACATCACTGTTTAGAACCTCTTTCATCATACCTTAAATTTCCCATGAACCTGCTGAAGCAGGTATTTGTGGTTAAGATTTGGGCCTCGGCAGACTTACATCCTGGTCTGAATCCTGTCTCTCTGTCTTATAACTGTATGACCTTGGGCAAGTGCTTTAATCTCTCTGTGCCTCAGTTTATCTGTCAAGTGGGGCCAATAATAATACTACAAAGGGGTGTTCTGTGGATGAATTGAGCTACTGTTTGTAAAATGCCTAGAACAGTGACTGGCATATAACAAACACCTCATAAAGAGTTTAGCCATCATTCTTTTTTTTTTTTTTTTGAGACAGAGTCTCAAAAAATGGCACGATGGAGTGCAATGGCGCAATCTGGGCTCACCACAAGCTCCATCTCCCGGGTTCAAGCAATTCTCCTGCCTCAGGTACTATAATCCCAAGTAGCTGGGATTAAAGGCATGCACCACCACGGCTGGCTAATTTTGTATTTCTAATAGAGATGGGGTTTCTTCATGTTGGTCAGGCTGGTCTTGAACTCCCGACCTCAGGTGATCTGCCCGCCTCAGCCTCCTAAAGTGCTGGGATTACAGGCATAAGCCATTACTCCCGGCCCATTCTTTTAACCTCATTTAGAAAGAAAACTCTGGATACAAATGATACATTAATCTCAAATCTCCCCTCTCCCACAATGTTAGTATGTTAGGATACTCCAGAATCCTAACATTTATTCCCACTGCCCTCCTCTCCAACCCAGATCAGCATTTTTTCACACAGTCATGGGTATTGGCTTCCATTCCTTCATAGAGCCCTTGTTCCTGGCACCTCATGCTCTAACCTATTACCTAGATTCGGTTCTTTTGAATTTTCCTTTTATCTCTTTACAGCTTGGCTTAAATGGCTTCAGTGGTTTCTCATTGCCAAAAGTTTAAATTTCAAACAATTTTGTTTGTCCCTTCACACATTGGCCTCATCCTACCACTATGGTCCACTCACTATTCCCCAAGAACCACAAGAGCATTCCTAATCCTGAGCCTTTGCCTCCAGTGACTGGCCTCCTCCCGACCCACTTAATCCCATCATCTCAAAATCCCAGTGGTGTCATACTGCATATTCAAGAAAGCTGTCAACCATTCAAATCCAGTCACATCTATTTTTAATTCCTTGAATACCTCAAATCCTGGCCCTTGTTCTAATTTGAGACCCAACTGCAGTCATCCTTACCCTGTTACATGGCTTTGGGGGTTGAGGGTGTTATATGTATATTCAACAAGCATTTATTGATCAGGCTTTAGACATTTAAAGATGAGGAAGACAAAGAGTCCTTGCCCTCACTGAGCTCATGATCCATTAGAAGAGATAGGAAGTAAACAAATAATTGCTTTGTTACTTCGTAACAAAGTATATTGGCCATATCCTATATCAGAAGCACATATAAGACACAATAGGGGCCCAAATATAGAAACAATCAGGAAAGAATGAGCCAACATTGAGGGCATGAAGTGTGTGGCTCATCTTTCCTGCTCTCAACCAAATTTGCCTTCCTGGCTGATCAAAAACATGGAGCTGGATCTGAAATATTTTGAGATCCTGTCCTACTTAAGCTCTGAAAATGACAGGCTCTGACCGGTTTCCTCTCCCCAGCACCTGCCTCTCCCTGGAGTATATTTCCACCTTCCTTTCTATTTAGTTCACCTCTACCTGCCTATTTATTTGTTTAAAATGTGAACCAACTGGTTAGGGACAGTAATCTAATTCTGCATTTGGTTTGAGGCCAATGCATTGAGGGCATTCAATAAATAATGGTGTTTGGTGAGCCTTTCCTAGATCCTGGCTGCTTATGTCCAAGATGAAGCTAGGACCTTCAGAAGCAAGCTCAAGAGATGATGAATGAAGGAAGGTGGCGCTCCGAAGACCATGAAGGCAAATTTGCTCTGGTTGCTTGGCCCAGAGATTATGCACCTGTGTGTTGGATTGCTGGGGTGAAGCCTGTGACATGCAAATGTTACTTCTGTGCATTGGCTAGGGTGTGCCCTTCCTCCTGACATGGTTTTCCCTGATTCAACCTGGGTAAAAGTACACAAAGGCTTCCTTCCTATGGGCGTACAGGGCTGTGTTTACTTGGCTTCATTAAGGAAATTCTCCTTCCTGTGGGTGGGTGGTTCTGGGAGGGGTGAAACAGGTGTCTCTGTGGGATGGAATGGGCTGTCCCAAGGGAGGATGAGCAGGGAGAAGATGGAGAGTCCTTAAAATAAAATCTCATGAACAATATGTGTTCATCCATTCATCAAGGCATCCTTCCTGTCCATCCACTGAATGATAGGCACTCAAGTTACAAAGCTGAATATTATGGGACTTGGCTCATGGGAAAGCCTCAATAAATATTTCCTGCATTAATGATTTAAATTAATACATTGGCTTTACTTTAAATATTTCCTACCAGTGTGACATTGTACTTTCGGTACAACAGATACTATCCAGTATATTTCAGTCCACAGTTAAAAGAGGGATGGCCTGCATAAAAAGGATATTCCAGCATATTCCCTACATTCCTGGACTTCAATCCCCCATTTCCTCACTTTTAACCTTCTTCCCATTTATGTACGCATGCAGCCCCTTTGGTTTGACCCACTGCTTGGTTTCATCTGGCCTCTGACAGGCAATTCAAATACAGATTGCTTGCGGGCAACTCTAGGTAGTTCCGACTTAGCCTCCAGCTCTCCTCTTTTAAGCTGCAGATTCACGGGCAGCAAGGAGCTAGAGAGACAGCAGGGGTGCTGACTCCCAGTTTCAGCGAGATCATCCGGCTTTTGGGCATTTTGGCTGGCACAGCTGTATCTCCCATTCTCCATCTGTAGAACAGCAATGATGCCAACCAGCTCAGAGACAGAGCAAGGGCTGGTGAGCTCATAGCTGGAAGGGATGTACCCAAGAACAAAACAATATTATGAGGCAAAATTCTGATTTTATTGTCCCTCAATAGCAAGTCTCATACTGTTTCTGGCTTTTCTGCTTCTGTGATTTTGCCACATTACTTCCAAGGAGGAGGTCTGAATAATTAGTATGACTAGTCTACTCAAGCACAAGCTTCCATATTTAGAATGGATTTGGCACCGGCTGTGGCTGGCTGCTAATCAAATACGCCAGCAGGTGAGCGTGAAGAGCACCTGGCTTAAAGAAGCACTTCTGACGCAGGAGAGCATTTTTTAAAGTGTCACTCAAAGCTGGATTCAATTACATGACAAGTTTGAAAAGAAATCATGTTACAAAATGAGAAAGCGATCTTTATGCTTGAAGATGCAGAAATCTTTGCAGATTACAGCTAACAACACACATAGACACACACACAAAGACACCAATGAATTATTTCCCTCCCCGCCTCACAGGGTATACAAAACAAATTCTTTGAGTGTGAACGTGGGGGTCTCTCTAGAAGAAAACTCCCCCTTTATCTGCTTGTAATAATCTGGCAGCTGACAAAAATGTTAGCAACATAACACAAGAGAGGAGCTAAAATCTAAAATAAACACCATTCAGAAAGGAAAATAGCAAAACCAATGTATAAGCAAAATTATGGTTACAAGAGTAACCATAATTACTCTTGTATTATAACTTTCTAACATAAAAGTGAACAAGCAGACATTATTTTGAGTTTTAAAAAAGAAGTTTGCAGAAATAAGATTCCTTTAGGGAAAAGGTCATCTAACCTAAAATCAGCCCAAAGGTGACTGGAAGAGGCAGTCAACATTCATTTTACTCTTGTGTGCCAAGTAAGAACTTCCTATTTACTTAACGGGGGAAGGAGGAGTAATGCTGTAGTGGTGTCTTCACATATGCCCCTTCTCCCCAGAAAACTTCACCCAGAAATACTGGCTAATAGGAAACACAGGCCCATGAAGCCCTCACTTACATGTTTCGTTGCCTTCTTGAGTTTTGGGTCCCAAGTCTGGGAAGCATCAGAGCCAGGCAGCCGCCCTTGCTTACCACCATATCCACAACAGGCCAGCAATGAGATTGGCATGGGAGAGGAGGGCAGCCCAGAGGGAAAAGGAAGAGACTCTTACTCACCATGCACTCAGAGCTGGCACTGGTTATAAAAACAATAGAACTCCCCCATGTAGGTGCACCTCCCAGCCAACTTGCCTCACCACCAATTTGCAGCAATAGACCTTGCTGTGGGCATGAAAGGGAAGGGAGCTGGGATGTGGGGATGTGGAAGAAAACCTAAGCACTTTTTGGAGAAATAAGGGTGGGTTTTGTGAATCCAGAGGCTCCTCAGAGGCTATCTACCTCAAGAGTAGGTAGCAGGGAGTTATACATGGGTTTATTAGGTACTCAGTAAGTGGCTGTGGATTGTTCCATTGGGGTTATTTAGAACATCCCCTTATAACTAGAGCTAGTCTGCTGAGGGACACTAGCCAAAGATTGAGCAGTTGACTTGTGGCTGCCTCAAGGGGACTGCCTTACGATGTCTGGGGAGATAGCGATTCTCTCTCTCCCCAAAGCTCACTTTGGTATCTACACGGGTAAGGGCTTACGGGTCCATAGGAGTTCTTGGTTGGTCTGTGTCATTCAATACTGAATGCCCCTCCCTTCTCAAGAGGTTAGGTCACTTTTAGTGTTAGCAAAAGTTTTAGGGTCTTCAGAAGTAGTAAACAAATCATCTCTCTTGATCTGATCCGCATAGCACTCATTCCCTAGGGTCAGACTGCAGAGGTATCGGAGGAAGGAAAAGATAAGATGGGATCATTTCATTTCTATCTTGCTCTTGAATTTGCTTGAAAAATATTAGCTACCTTGCCTTATTTCTGAAGGCCATTTTAGAGCTTTGCAGATAAAGGCACAGGAAAAAATAAAAAGGAATGGTCTTCCTACATGAATTATGCTATTTAAAGTTTTGAACCCATTTGGTCTGCCAGCTTTCTATGCCAGAAAATTAACCTTTAACTAGATCCTTTTGAAAGAATATTTTGACTGAAAAAGAAAACTTTTTTTAAAGACATGAGGTCTCACTCTGTCACTCAGGCTGTAGTGCAGCAGCGTGATCATAGCTTACTACAGACTTGAACTCCTAGGCTCAAGCGATCCTCCTGCCTCAGCCTCCTGAGTAGCTAGAACTACAGATGTACATCACCACATCTGGCTGATTTTTTATTTTTTTGTTGATACAGGGTCTTGCTATGCTGCTTACTGAAAATATTTTATATTTTTACTTTTAGTTTTAAATTTTTGGGGTACACAGTAGGTATATATAAACATATTTTTGATTTAATTCAATACTTATGTCAGAGGCAACCCATGCATTGGAAATAGCTAACACTAATCAACCAGCCATCTAACATCTGTTATAAATATACAACATCAGATAATTCATTTCTGGATTTTCTATACATTTGGTGCTATTAAAAAATTAGGATGAACGAAAGCAGAGATGGAAGTCTCTATCTGTTGACTCATCTAACAGGTTTGGCAAAAGCTTTCTTTGACCTCTCCAAGAAGATAACCTCTTAGGTGTCCAGCTCGTAGTCACCCCGCCCAACCTCCAATCCCAGTTTGTGTTGGGTGGTGTTGCCTACTTCCCCTGAGCTACCAAGATGCCACTCAGTACACGAATTGAGTCATTAAACCCTGCCAGACCTGACCTCTAGGAGGGGAAAGGTATTTTAGGAGAGGCACTGAGCCCAGTTCCCTGCATCCTCCCTCCCAAGGCACTCGCCCTGACTCAGAGGCTAGAGTCCTTGGTTTTGGTTCATAATCCCCAGGCCTAGTGATGAGGGTGGTTTCCCCAGTGCAAGCAATTGAAAAGTTTCAACTGAACACATTCCCACAACTTCCAAAACTTGGATTCCTTCTTAAAGCACACAGAGTTGCCATCCTGGGTAGAATTTTTTACCTTCACGGTTTGTTTCTCCTTCAGCAAGTCTCTCATTGCCTGATGGAGCCAGTGATTGTGAAGTTACCACCAGCTTCTAAAGATCCTGAGCATAGCCTTCTTCTCAAAAAATTATAAAAGAAACACTGAATTTCACACAGGAAAAAAGAGAAAAGGAGCATGAATTATTCAGAGTAATCTTCCCTTTTGAGGCCTTTCTTTTCCCTGAATATAATGATTCTTCTGATGTTCTCATTTTTACTACCGCAGTTCTGTTCTTGATCATATTACCAGGGTGAATCCAAGCCCTCAGTCTTCATGTTTTCATTAGACCTAGAAAAACAATGGGAAACAGAGAGGCTGTGCCTATTGCATCTGCAAGAGTTTTGGTTCAACCTCTGTGGGTCCATCTTTTCTTGATACAGTGGGCTTATACAGAGAAGCACTGATATTTTCTTTCTTTGGAAAACCCCCGATTTCTTAAATAGGAGTATATATCATAGAAATGTCTTTTCTCTCATCCAGGAATGAATTCAAAGGCTATAATTCTTGGACAATTACAGTAAGTCCTCAGTTAATGTCATTGGTAGGTTCTTAAAAACTACGACTTTAAGCAAAATGATTTCTAGTTAAATCAATTCTACCATAGGCTAATTGATAGAAACAAGAGTTAAATTCCTATGGTGTATTTCTGGCCACAAAAACATCACCAAACTTCTAAATAAAGACCAAAGAACTTTTAATATTAATCATTGAAATAAATGTGAACTATGTATGCATTTAAGAAAGATTAATAAAAACCAGTAAGATATTTATTTACCTATTTCTTCCAGTTCAGGGCTTTGGTTGGCCATGGCCTATCTCAGCAGCTCAGGGTGAAAGGTGGTTACCAACCCCAGCCAGGATGTCATCCCATTACAGGGCACACTCACACACAAACCCATGCTCATTCAGACTGGGACTCTGTAGACACGCCAATTCATCTAACATGCATATCCCTGGGATGTAGGAAGAAAACAGAGTCCCTGGGGAAAACCCACACAGACATGGGAAGAAAGTGCAAATTCTACACAGACAATGACCCCAGCTGGAAATCAATTTTTTTTCCTCATCAATTTATAGTGAAATAGTGTTGATCAAAACAATGTTATTTGAGGACCTGTGGTATAGGCAAATGAGACTGCTAGGCACATTAGGAAAAGTGATTTTAAATTACTAATAGTAGTAATTTCAGGGCTGCAGTAAAAGGCTGCTTCTGAGTCCTTAACTATACTTTATGTGAAAGTGACTACACAGAAGGTTCATTAAATAATTACCAACTTCTTTCCCTTAGAGTTCCTAATGGTTGGAGTATTTATTAAACAAGTAGGGCTGTGTGTATGTCTTTCCATCATGAAGTCTGTCAAAAATTTTAAAATAGCTGGGTGTTTCTTGAAATATTTGTCACATGGCAATTAAAACAAAGTAATGAAGAACATCTTCAAATTTCAGAATTGCTACAGAAGAAAACAAGCTTTCAATAAAATAAAAGAGACATCAATCACATATTTTACCCATTTATGAAACATGCTCAGGGACAAGGTACTCAGACGTGAAGAAGCATTCCCCGGAACCATCTTGGAGAACTGGACTTGGTAACATGAGAGCTGAGAAGTCCCAATTCTTGGTCGTGAAGAGTCTACCACGAAGAGAATTGGTTTGCAAACCAGAAGACTAACTTTTACATGAGGCACCAGGGCTAATGCCCACAGATTTCACAGAGGACAATAACGGGTATTTCTGATGTTGAAATCCTAGGATTGATCTGACAGCACAAACCAAATGCCAGCAGTTTCCCTGGAGTTCTGCTGCGTGCTTTTGCCAACCCTGATGATCCAGAGGACCTCATATCTCAAGTTGCTCCTATGGTGAAGGAACCACGGAGTTTCTCTGAGCACCTAAGATTACTCTGCTTCAAGGAACTCATGAGTGTCTGGACAGAAAATATCGCTGAGGGATTCCCAGGAGTGACTCCAATGAAAGACCAAGAGTGAGTACACATAGGCTGTTGTTCCATTTCTCCAGAGGCCTTTCAGACCTGATTTAGGCAGGACAGAATTCCTTTGGAAGAGTCCCTGAGTTCCACATTTCTAGAATTCTACAACCTGAATGGTAGGTCTGGCTGTCCCTCTATCAGGTTGTACTTATTTAATAAATACCCCAACCATTAGGAACTCAAGGGGAAACGAGTTGGAATTAGAAGACACTGTTTTTTGGTTCTGGTTTTTTCTTTTATGACCAGCTCATGTCAGGTCCCAAAATGAATAAGAGGGCAGGTCTCAAACTAAGAGAAGAGATTTACACTTTCTCTCACCAAAAGGAGGATTGTAATCCCCCAAATATGGTTGATCAGTGAGTGACCCTTGAGTTAGCAGAAGCTGGAGCTCCTATGCAATGTCCATATGGATGAGGAGACAGTCAGAGGCAAGATGTCCACATGGTTCAGTGAGGGTCCTCCTCTACCTTTAGCTTGACCTCTTTGAACATACCTAATTGCAGTCTTCCAGGGTAATTTTGAAGACAGAAACTTTAAGATGATAATATCAGCTTAATAAAGACAGGAGGTTTTGTTCTCATCTCCCTCCGTTCTCCTCTGGCCCCTGCAGTATCCTCAGCATAATGCCCAACACATAGTAGGTGCTCAATAAATATTTGTGGAGTAAATACAATGATGCTATTGCTGGAATTAATGCATAGTCAAGCCTGCTTCAGGAAAGGGTGTGGAATTGTCACAAAAAGATTCTTAAAGGAAACACGGTCTATCAATTCTGCTTTTAGAGTGTGTGTATGTGCTAACACAGTTCAATACATCTCTTTCCCTCTTCCTCTAAGTCACACAAACATTTTTTCCTGCTTATATTATACAGTTATTTTTAAAAGTTTAAAAATAAAGTCAGCCCTCAAAGAACAAGTGAATACATATATGAAATACGGTTAGAGATTGTTTTGAATCATTTTGGAATTTGAAGATGCTTTCTCTTTTTGCAACACTACTGATGAAAAGCTTAGAGTTTGATAAATTATAAACCTAATGAGGCTTCTAACTCCTCTAGCTAGTCATTAGCTGCCAGGAAATGATCATTATTACTTAATTATAAGATGAAACTAAACATTGAGAAATGTTGAAAGTGATCTGATTGGCCAATACACTAAGGACTAATTTCACAGGCATGCCTTCTACATACCAATTAAAGCTGCATCACCATAATAAAATGCTGCATGCTGTTGGCTGTGTTCTATGTTGTCATTTTCAGATTAGAACAACAAAAATAATTCCAGTCTAGGGCACTTCCTGGCCACCAACATCTGCTAGGCCTTTCTATACCTTGGAGGATAAGGTCTCCTCCTGAGGGCTTATTACTCCTCAGGAAATGCCCCTAATTCTACACACAAAATAAGAGGCACTTAAAAACACTAAAGGCAACAAATCAATCAATTATCTGTTTTCCTAGCTGTCAGGTAGAAAAATACCAAAATGCTTTCCAAAAGAAAGTGTATATACGTGACACTCTCATTTTGATTTTAAGGGACAGTTTATTAGCAGAGTGAGAATGGGTGTTAGGGGAGAATATTGAGGACTAGCACTCCATTAGTATGGGCTCTACTGGCACACAGATTTAAAAACACCATTAAGAAGGGGTCTCCAGGATAAAATTTTCCATTCTAGCTCAATGCATTATAACATCTATGTCATTCTGTACCAATACTGATTTGATAAAATGTCATCTGCTTTTCCTTTCCGGAGTCTCCCTTCCATTTGTCTGGGATTAAAGGATAGCATATTGGTTGAGACTAGGGGCCTGGAGCTCCCAGACTGCCTGGGTTCCAATCCCAATGCTATTATTTAAACATACTACTCAGTATTTGGGTGGGAAGGAGAGAGAGAAAATGAAGATTTTTTGCTGAAACAAAGGCACTACCCAACTCAAGTACGAGGTGTGTTGCAGGATTTCTCTTTTTTTTTTTTTTTTTTTTTTTTTTTTTGAGACGGAGTCTCGCTCTGCCACCCAGGCTGGAGTGCAGTGGCGCGATCTCGGCTCACTGCAAGCTCCGCCTGCTGGGTTCACGCCATTCTCCTGCCTCAGCCTCCCGCATAGGTGGGACTTACAGGCGCCCGCCACCATGCCCGGCTAATCCGGCTAATTTTTTGTATTTTTAGTAGAGACGGAGTTTCACCGTGTTAGTCAGAATGGTCTCGATCTCCCGACCTCGTGATCCGCCTGCCTCGGCTGGGATTACAGGCGTGAGCCACTGCGCCCGGCCAGTTAACAAGATTTCTTTTTCTTTTTCTTTTTTTTTTTTTTTTTTTGAGACTGAGTCTTACTCTGTCCCCCAGGCTGGAGTGCAGTGGCGCTCCACTGCAACCTCCACTTCCCAGATTCAAGCGATTCTTATGCCTCAGCCTCCTGAGTAGCTGGGACTACAGATGTGTGCTACCACATAGAGACTCACCAAGTTGGCCAGGATGGTCTCTAACTCCTGGCCTCAAGAGATTCCCCCGCCTCAGCCTTCCAAAGTGCTGGGATTACAGGCATGAGCCACCGCGCTCGGCTGCAAGATTTCAATTGTCAATTGATCACCTGGAGTTTAGAATAGTCGTATGACCTTATCAAAAAGGGATTATAACAGCTCCTACCTCCTGAGGAATTGTGAGGATAAAATGAGCAAAAACACCTTTAAACTGCACACTATGTGCTCCATAAATACTGGGTTTTTCTTATTATTGCTTTTTGTTCTATTTGAGGGGTAGAGCTGCAGGAAACAGATCCAAGAAATTAGTAGTCAAGAATGGTAAGGGCAGCATGGATACTCATCAAGGTGTCTCCATGAAAACTTAATCCCCCCAAGTAGACACAGCAGATCAAATTTCCTAGGAATATGTATTAGTTTTAATTCACCTTTTTAAAGCCTAATAATTGGGAGTTTTTCTAGCAATACTGCTTGTAGTCCTGCCTCATTACCGTATCACTAGCTAAAATGGTGATAGAAACTCCAAACATAAATTGTCTGTACTTGTCTCCATTTTGTCATTTCCCATTCTCCCTTCAACCCACTGCAGTTCAGCCTTCTTCCCCCTCCATCCCCAGTAATTGCTCTGTCAAAGTCACCTCTTGCCAAGTCAATGATTTGTGTTTATGTCATGGACCCCTCAGCAGCATTCATCACAGCTCACTATTGCCTCCTTAAACACTTTCTTTTCTTGACTTCCACACCACCACACCCTACTGAGTTTTTCTCCTTGTCCCCAACTCACTGTTTCTTTTAAGCAGCCTTTGCTGGGTCCATCTCCTCATGAGGTTGATGTGTCCCAGGGCTTGGTCTTCATATCTCTATCTACATTCTTTCCTAGGATGAGGGATTCCAGTCCTTTGACCTTAAATATTATTTATACAAAGTTGGTAACTCTCAACTTTCTCTCTCTGGCTCTCTCTCTCCCTCAGATTCCAAACTCTTTTGTACAATTACCTGCCCAGATGTCAGATTGGTCTATCCAACATAATAAATCTAAAATAGAATTCTGAATTCTGCTGTTCCCAACCCCTCAACCTCTACTCTACAAACTTGCTATTCTCCAGTTTTCCCCATCTTGACTCATGATCCCATTACCAGCCCAATTATTCAGATAAAACCCAGTGTCTCCTCCATTGTTTCTTCCCTTAATCCTTTTATTCAACCATCTGCAAGTCAGTTGATCCTATCAGTCCCAAATTTCATCACTTCAGCTATCTTCACTGCTACCACCCTAAGGCAAGCTACCACCATCTCCTTAGATTGGTGTAATAATTTCCTAACTGGTCTCCCTCTCTGCTTCGACTTTTTCCCTCATTGACTGTTTCCTCAAAAAAAGGAATCTCCGTGTGATTTCAAGAAATAAAGTTGATAATAATTTTTCCTTTGCTTAAAATGCTCCAGTAGCCTCGTGCTATACTTAGAATACAACTCTTACTATGGCCTATGAGGCCCTACGTGATGTGGCCCCAACCCTGTTCGCTGTGCTTCTGTCATACTGCTAAGATTGTTCCCACGTCAAGGCCCTTGCTCTTGGGATTTTTCTCTCTGCCTGGAATAGCCCTCATCTCCATGTGGCTGGTTCTTTCCTATTATTTAGGTTTCAGTTCAAAAGTCACCTTGTGGCCAGGTGCGGTGGCTCATGTCTGTAATCCCAGCACTTTGGGAGGCTGAGGCGGGTAGATCACCTGAGGTCGGGAGTTCGAGACCAGCCTGGTCAATATGGTGAAACCCCATCTCTACTAAAAAAATACAAAAAATTAGCCGGGCGTGGTGGCGGGCACCTGTAATCTCAGCTACTTAGGAGACTGAGGCAGGATAATCACTTGAACCTAGAGGTGAAGATTTCAGTGAGCCGAGATTGCGCCACTACACTCCAGCCTGGGCGCAACAGAGCAAGACTCCACCTCAAAAAAAAAAAAAGATTAAAAAAAAAAGTCACCTGTCCTTCTCTGACCCTCCTATTAAAGCACCTCACTCAATCTCTCTCTATCCCAAGACCCTGTTCCATTTTCTTCATAGCACTTATTACTGTCTGAACTTACCTTCTTTGCTTATTTGTTTGTTGTCTGTACACCCCTATGAGACTGTAAATTCTATGAAAACAAATACCTCATCTATCTTATTCATCCTACAATTCCCATGCCTGCAATCCATGAATATCTGTTCAATGAGTTAATTCTCTCTAAGTGGAACAGCAGTTTACAAATTATACATAATGACCCATTGGAACTCAGTAGCCCATCCACATAATTCACAATAGCTAAGAAAGTGCTGGAACTTGGGGCAAATTCAAGTGGAATATATCTCTGACTGTAATCCACAGTCAAATAAAAAGTACGTTCAATTCTATGTTCCTTTAGCTCTTTCCAGGCTTCTCCAATTTATCATCAAGAATCATCAAAAGCTCGTGGCAGAGTCACCCACATTCTCTTTCTTCTCCTTCTTCCTTAAGTTTCCTAGTCTAACAGGAAAGAATCACTTTTTTGTGACTGACTGAATGGAAAAAAATGATTTCCCCATGTCCCAGCTTCCTATAATCCAATGGTCACCCCCTGATTTATCCAAAACCTGGCCTAAGCAACTCAGAAGGCTCTCTCCGACTCTCCCTTCAAAGGGCAGGTCTGCTAGACTTCACCTGTGGCTTTTTACTATACAGGATGCAAGTGCCACCAAAGTTAATGCATAAGAGAGCTCTACTACCTAGAGTTTTGCTTTGAAGGAAACAATTGGTGGCAGAAATGACCTCTGACTTTACCTCTCTGTTATCACTTTTCCTGTTCCATCTAATGAAGCTGCAAGTGCTCTAGCTGGTGTAAGGAAGAGGACAGAGCTGAAAGGTAGGCACTCCTGGTCCCGCTGTAACCATTTCGTGTAATTTTGGGCAAGTCATTTAACTCCTCTGAGCCTAGCCTCTTTATCTGTAAAATGAGAGGATTTTAGTAGATGACCCCTAGTTCAAGCTGTACATGGTGTGAAAATATGGTGAACCAGTAAATACAAAACAATGAAACTAGCAAGTGTAACTGCTTATGATTGGTGCAGTGCTACTGTAGTTAAAAGACAATAAAAGGCAAGATCAACTTGGCCAGAGGACTAGACTGAGTCCTGTGTCATTGGCTGCAACTTCTAGAGACGGGACTTCCAGGAATTAGCAACTTCCCATGGAAATTTCATGGTTCATATATAGGCTGAAGCCTCCAAAATTCACACATCCAGCCCAGTTTCCACTCCTAAACACCAGATTCATACACCAATGTGCCTCATTAACATCTGCATCTGATTTTAGTAGTTATACACAATTTACAATGTTTAAAACCTTTCTCGCCTGTTTCACTTCTCATCTTTTCCATCTCAGTTGATGGCAGTTCCAGCCACCTGGTACTCAAATCTAAAAGCTTGACTTCTCTCTTTCTCTCACCCCACATTGAACATTCTAGTAGATACTGTTGTTTCGACCTTCAAAATAAATACAGAATCCAACCACATCTCCCATCTCCCTCGCTATGATCCAGGTCCAAGTCACCAGCATCTCTGTCCTGGATCCGTGCCATAGCCTCCTCACTGGAATCCTTGCCTTGTCCTTATCTGCTCACCTCCAGTCTTCATAGCCAGAGTGATAATTCTAAAATATAAGCCAAAGTATGTTGATTCTCTGCTCAAAACCCTGCAACCTTTCATCATTTCACCCAGAATAAAAGCAAGTCCTTACAACGGGCTGCAAGTCCCCATATGATCCACTCCTCCCCACACACCCGTTATCTCTTTGACCTGTTCTAGTACTATCCTCTCCCACTCACTCTGCCCCAGCCACAGTGGCCTTCTTGCTCTTTTACAAACAGACTTGGCCTTAGAGTCTTTGCACAGACAATTCCCTTTACTAGGTGTCCCCATAGCTACCATCTTCATCTCCTTCAAATATTGCTTTGGCATTGAGGCTTACCCTCACTTCCTTATTTAAAATTACAACCAGCTGGGCATGGTGGCTCACACCTGTAATTCCAGCACTTTTGGAGGCCAAGGTGGGCAGATCCCTTGAGCTCAGGAGTGAGAGACCAGCCTGGGCAACATGGCAAAACCCCATCTCTATAAAAAATACAAAAAAAAACTTAGCTGGGTAATGATGGCACACACCTGTAGTCCCAGCTATTCAGGAGGCTGAGACGGGAGGATTGCTTGAGCCCAGGAGGTCCAAGCTGCAGTGAGTCAAGATCGCACCACTGCATTCCAGGCTGGGTGACAAAGCGAGACCCTGTATCAAAAAAACAATTCAACCTGTCCCCCTTTTTCCTACCCTAGAACTCCTGATCCTCTTCTCCATTTTTTCCCATGCACTAATCTTTGAATATTATTTCTTTATTTTGATACTTATAATTTTTAAATGCCCTTCAAATATTCTTTATAAAGTAGTTACAGATTCATGTAAATTACTTTTTATAAAGCAGTTATGTTTAACATTTATTATCTATACCTAACCCTGTATATAATCTCAACTAAGGCAGGGATTTTGGCATGTTTTATCCCTGGCACAAAGACACGATAAGTATTTGTTGAGTGAAGTAAAGGACGAGTACCACTGCAGGTTAGGAGTAATCCCAACGTCTGTGCCCCACTGCATTCACTTCCTGGAAAAGCATTAATTTGTTTAAGGTTCACTAAGCATTGTTCACATTTCCTCTTGGCTGATCCCATCCTCATATCAAGAAACACATGAGAGATCCAACCTGCTCACTGAACCGCAGCAGCAAATAATGATAAACCTTGCTCTCTTTGAATTTAAGGCTATTTCCCCAGTGAACCAAGGATTTCAGAAACAGGGAAAAATCTAGTGATCTATATAAATTAATTTGCTAATAGTGAAAGAAGTAGCCAAATATCATTCTAACGTAAGATCTAAGATCCCTTCCTGGACTACTTTCCTAACATCAATGTTAACTCTATAATTTTTTCATATCTCAATTTCTAAAAATTTTTAAAGCCATTTCTAGGTTTCTTTTGGGGAAATCATGCCTATATTTTCAATGCCTTTTCATACAGACCTGTTAGTCTGCCCAAACTGTCATAAAGTAGGTGTCTATTTTCAAAAGGCCTACATGGTAATCCAGGATAGAGAAAGGAAGAAGCAGCACCTGAAAGGACATTCTCATCAAAGGGGAGGTTGCCAATGTTGAATTATAGGATCTAACTTGGGGCTAATATGTATAGCTTCTGTAAGTTAGAATCAATGCCCTACCTTTCGAATTACCTTTGTGAATAAAAGTTAGTAGTAAGACTTTTGTGCTGGACATGGTGGCACACACCTGTAGTCCCAGCTACCGGGGAGGCTGAGGCAGAAGGATCATTTGACACCGGGAGTTCAAGGCTGCAGTGCATGATGATCATGCCTATGAATAGCCACTACCTTCCATTCTGGGCAACATAGCAAGACCCCATTTCTAAAAAAGAAAAAAAAACTTTTGCAAAACAGAGGAATATGTATGCCTTTAAACCTATGACAATCATAGGCTTTGTGGATAATTTTAGGAAGACAGGTTGCTGACTTTCTTGGCAGTTGACTTCCAGAGAGCTTAAAATAGGCATTCTCCCTAAATCCTTGTCACCACCATCACGTACAGAACATAAACAATAGAGAACACAGTATTGGGTAGAATCTCTACCTAGCGGACATCTTACTGGCATATCTACAAGACCTGAAACTTAGTTTCCTTAAATATTAGAACTAATTCAGCCACAAGTCTCTAAAGACATGGCTATTGGGTTGTATGTTATTCCAGAAATAAAACCACAGTTCTGAAGGGTCTGACTTGGGACGCAAGTTTTAGGCTATTGTGTAAGCTTTATGTGAACCCTAGGATCTCCCCCTGCAGGCTGCTCTCAAGAAGTTCATGAGTTTACCTCCTGAGTCTGGAAGTTGGGAGAAAATCTGAGAATAATATTCAGAGAAAAAGCCCCTACTAGCATCCCCCAAAGTGCTGTGATCCTAACAGAAGCGAATAATATGACACAGCCACACACAATCTATATACTGTAATATGGCTGTAGAATCTGGGAAACACAATCGTAGACTCATCTGTTTGGCAATTCCTAATCATTTGGACTGTAGGAAGACTCCCAACAGCTTGGATTAAAATCCTAAAGTTCTGTCAATGCTGTCTGTGGGCGTGAATTCAAGAAGGCTGCTGTCGGTAGCCCATAAGCCATGATGTCATCATGGTATGTACAAAGAAAACTATTCTAAAATGACCTGTACAAACATCCAATGCCTGAGAAAACAATAGTGCTTTAATTGAGGACGAGAAATATGCTATAAAGAAAGGGATCTTTTGGACCAAGAGACCAAGTTTCATATCCTAGATTTGCCACCTACTAGGTGATCTTGGCCAAGGTGTTTCACCTCTCTGAGCCTCAATTCCTTCCTCTGTAAAGAGGGACAATACCACCCACCCATCAAGGTTGTTGAGATGATCAGAGATGATGCAAATAAAATGCCTGGCATTGACTCTGAATAAATGGCAGCTACTTTAGGTAATTCTACCCATGCATGTTAAACTAAGATTATATTTCATAATCCCAGCAATTTCATAACTGCAATCATGGTTATCTGAAATTTTTCTTATTAGTACAACTTGGGGATGAATGGTAAGCGGTGTTTGAGATAGACAATGGGTATGTATTTAAGTAGGAATAGTTTAAGAAAGAACAGTTTTAAGCTGTCTTTTTGGTGAAAATGTAGCAGCAAGCAGCATTTGTGAAACTCAACTTGTCTTATTTAAATACCCACAATTAATATTCAGGCAAATAGAATTAATGTAGCAGACTGGAGGCAAATTTTAAAACTATTTCCACCTAGAGATAAAAAAAAAATCCCACTATCATTTCTACCACTTGGAGAGAGTGATTTTCCTTTCTTTTGATTTCCCAGCATTAAATTTTACATGAATTAGGGTTCGCCTGATGAAGCAGCCCTACGTACATGCTTCCTCATCACAACCATTTTGTGCTTCAATTTTAAATCTATATAATGCTATAAAGAGCTGCCTCCTGCAGAGTTATAAAACACCACAGGGCACATTCTGCCCTCTGCTCTCTTCCTTCCAACAATAAACTAAAAGTTAAGGAGAGTTCTCTATGTTTAAAGCAAACTGAGTGACAACTAGACTCAATTGAGCCTTCCACAAATATGTGCTGTATAGCTACTATATGCCAGGCACTGTGCTAGGCTCTAAGTATAATAGCGAGATGGAAACAGTCCTTGCTCACAAGTTGCTTAGAGTCTAAAGAGGAAGAGAGAAGTTTAAATACAATATGGTCAGTTATAGGGGTAGACAAAGACATGATGTCATGAGAATATTTGCCAGCCTTTAGGGAGGGGAGGATGAGCCTTCTAGTTAGAGAAATAACACATAGGAAGAGGGAGAAAGTATGGTATGCTCAGGAACCGAACATGGTTCTCGGCGATTGGAGTATGAAGTAGGAAAGGAAGGATGCTGTGGTCAGGTATGAGGCTGGAGAGAAACACCTCCTATATAGTGTGTACATCTTGACTTTATCTTGAGATGTGGAGCAATGAGGGCTTTAGGTAATGCAAGAAAAGACAGACAGAGGGAGAGGGTGGGTGGGAGGAGGGACTAAAGAGGGAGAAGGAGAGGAAGGGAAGTGAGTGGTTGAGGGAGACAGAAGATTGGTTATCGCTGTTGAAAATGAAAAGATTTGTTTCATATACCCAAAAGAAGAATGTTCTGTTGTATTTTATCTTGGCATAGCTGTATAAAACTAAGAAGCTAGCTATTTGGGGTTAGGTAAAAAATTTGAAAACAGAATATTTAAGGCCTATAGTTTCTCACCAGGAAATTTTAAACTATGTTTGATAGCACCTATTAGAATTTACTTTGGGGCTGATGAAGCTGAAACTGCAACCATACTGCTATTGCAGTTTGGAAATGATTTTGGTTCCTGGCACAGCAAAGATTTGGCTGATCATCTCATTTAACATAGGAACTACAGCCCAAAAGTACTGCATAAACTGGGAGTCTGGCATTAAAATATCTGCACTCTCCTTATACAATTCAAGGGTACTTGAATTACCAAGCAAGGCTTACATAAGAACCTTTTCAATTCCAATAATAATATAATATCATTGTACTGAGGTTAATGAAGAAACAATAGTTTATAAAGGCAAAAATTATAAAGCATATGCTATTATTCTTTTTAACTCAGAAAAATACTAAAATCCATTGTAGACCACATCAAAAAATTTTGTAAATATAGCAAGTCTTATCTGGCTTTAATTCAATCTTTCCAATGTTCAATATTATTAAATCCTGAAAGAATTTGAGGCAGCTCTGGAATATGCAACATACACACTCGTATTAGTACAGATGTTAACACACTGATTCATTTCAGACACCTCTTCATAATTTCTGTTTGGCTTCTGAGGCACAGCCCCACTTTAAAAACACCACGATAACCACTCTTTTTAAAAATGTAACAGAGTCGCCGGATACCAGCATTCACGTGTAGTGGTAACTGCCCCTGCTGGGAATTCTCATGCCCCTCACCCACCCTTGGAAACCCGAATAACAAAACAGGACTCAAGGCCTTCTGAAATTACTCAGGCTGGAGCAAATGTTGCTCATGCTTCATCTCCCAGGAAACCTAAAAACTTCCCAAGAATGAAGTCGCCACGGGAGCAAAGCAGGCAGCTGAGTGAACTCTGGAGCTCTAATGTACTGTCTTTTGCAGACAACAGCTCTTCGGTGTTAAAGCCACAAGACCAAGAGCAGACACAGCATCCAGAAAAAAACCTCTATTGGCAAGCACAAGACAGTGATCACAGACGTGGCCCCAGACGATGGAATGACAGGAGTGCAGCACGCTGAAATGTCGGAATACTACACGCCTGCAATTGCCTTTCCCTCTGGCATTTAATGAGAAATAAAAAGCACATGTGAAGGTTTTATGATCATTTTACTTATGTGTTAAAAATACTATAGGTAACTCTTTTGGAATGTCCTTTTCTCTCCAACATAAGTGGATATTTGAAAAATATTTGGTTAGAAAAATTAAAATAACCTAAATTTAAAATCCACGTACAAGAATGACAAATACAAACATGCTGGTGGTTAAAAGCAAAACAAAACTAAAATAGAATTTCTCTCAGAAATAAACCATCTCCACTGTATGCTTTAGAAAGAAAATGTAGAATCCTCAGTTATGGCGCATCTGAGTACGCAAGGAATATATTTCTCCCCTTCCCCCGCCCAGATCTCTCATTTCAAATCCCAGGCGTGTTCATTCAATTCCACACTCTCAGCTCATACTGCTGAAAAATGCTTGGGTGTTTTGTGCAAATCCAAAGCTAAATAGGAAAGAGACAGAAAAAGATTTAGAGGCATAATAATCTTGAAAGAAAATAGTTCTGTGTCATGTTTGTCAGTTAATGGGGAAAAAAGGTGCTTTAGGAAGTTTTAATTGAATAAGAACCTTTAAAATGTCATCTTTCTTCAAAGAAATATTTGTGCATATTGGATAAGAAAAATGTAGAATGTTCTTGCTAACTCCTTGAAAAGAGCCAGATCATTTGGCCTATGTAGTAAATGGAGGATTCTGAGTGGTAGTCCAGTGCTTTCCATGGAACCTCTGGCAATTAACTTTCTAGCTAGGAGTCAAGTTTTATAAACCGCTAAGTGACCAGGCAGACAGACTGGCTCTACAAGGTAATGTTTCCAATTTGACTCATGCTTATGGTCTTTGACCTTAAAAGTCATTTGTAGTCCAAGTGACACCAGACATTCTTAAAACTGGTATACTGAGGGATCAGCCTAGACTTTTGAATTTTGGTTGACTTTTTGCATTGTTGCCCACAGACTTGGTGCAGCAGGAGATACCTGTTACAGGGAAGAAGGAAGAAAGGAAGAGAAAAGAAAAGGAAAAGACCAAAATGCATCTCCTGGAAGCAAAATATCCCAAACTTGAAAGAGGAGTCACAACTTAAGTCAAAAGCATGAAATGTGTTATAAGGAGGTCTTTTCCCTAAAACAAATATATTACTAAAACAGTAAACAGTGGTAAGCTGTAAATCATAATCTTTTGCCTAATGCATTCCTAGAGTTTCATCCTGAGAGCAAACACCAGTGAGAAATGGACACTCAGGAACCCAGATAACTCAAAAGTTGGAAGGAAGCTGTCTGCAGTCATTTTCATTAAAGAGATAAGATCACCTGGCCCTCTTCAGTAGCTTTTACACTTAATGTCCCTCCCTCCTGACTCTCAAAGCTATAAACCTGAGAAGAAAAAACCCAGCTTTGCTTTTAGCCACAACCCTAGCAATTTAAGCAAAGACAGGGTAGGGAACAATAAAAATATTCATGGCCGTCATGAAGATTTACCATAACATCCATTATGCTTTCTTGGTGGAATTACTTCCCCGTGGCCTCCTTTCTTCAACCAAGGAAAAAATATGCCTTCCAAGTTCCATTTTTTGTTCCTTCTTGAGCCAAAAATATAATCTATATTTGCTTAAAAGAGGGTTCTGGAAAGTGAAAGAGCCTTTATCTGCTTGTGAGAAATGGAATTAACTGAAAACCAAGTGGAAACATTGGTAGGAATACTATGGTGAATGGTTAAATATTAACAACATAAGAACCAGTTCGTTTGAAAACAAATGTACAAGTGCCTGGCTTCCTTCCCTGCCTCAGGAGTCAAGAATGTTCCGTTACTGAGAAGGGCCATTTTATTGACATTCAAGTAAAATATTTGGTTCCAGGAAAAGAAGGTAAGAGTGAATACAAGAGCTATGGTTCTACAAACTGGTATTGTACCAGATGAGTCCATTCTGATGAGGCTGTCCTTTAAAGACAAATTCACAAAGGAAAAGTGCCTAGGGGAAAATGCGTAATTCTGACATGAAGCATAGGAGTGCCCCTAGCACGATTTCCCAAAACTAAATGGGATATAAAGAATGGAAGAACATTCAGCTGTGCGCAATCCCAGCACTTTGGGAAGCCGAGGTGGGTGGATAGCCTGAGGTACGGAGTTCAAGACCAGCCTGCCCAGCATGGTGAAACCCCGACTCTACTAAAAATATAAAAATTAGCTAGGCGTGGTAGCAGGTGCCTGTAATCCCAGCTACTTGGGAAGCTGAGGCAGGAGAATCACTTGAACCCGGGAGGTGGAGTTTGCAGTGAGCCGGAGATCATGCCATTGTACTCCAGCCTGGGTAACAGAGCGAGACTCCATCTCAAAAAAAAAAAAAAATAGAACATTCAAACTGTCTCAGACCTAAAGAAAACACTGGAACTATGTTATTTAGGCAACTGGGACCTGTATCTCATGCTGAATATGCAGTTCTGAAACAAGCAGCATAAACACTTACTCCATATTAGTTCAGATGTTAACACACTGATTCATTTCATACACTTCTTTGTAATTTCTGTTTTGTTTCTGAGGCACAACCCAACTTTGAAAACACCAGGACAACTACTCTTTATAAAAATGTGACAGAGGGTCTGTCTGTTCCCTAAGGTAGAAGGAAAAAGAAAGAATGATGGTGAGAAAATCAAGGTTCACCCAAACCACTGCCCTGCACATATAAATAAATAACCTCCAAAGCTCAACAGCCCAAGTTTGCTTTGGTGCAAAGGTGGTGGTTTGTGAACTAGAAAGGTGTGTAAAATAATTCCTATATGCAATCCTTCTTTGTACTGTTTGTGTTTTCTCTTAATCAGCGTTAGTCCAGCCTCTCTGAAGGGACGTGTTGGGCCTGCTGGGCTAACGTACCAGGTGACTCTGCAGCTCCTGACAGGGTTTCTGGAACAGTCTGATGATCACCTGAGCTTGTCATTCGGTAACTTCCTGGGACAGGTGTTAGCCCAGTGTGAGGCTCTCTGCAGTGCTGAGACTCTGCCCTTGACTGACAGGAAGATTTTTTTTTTTTTTATACTTGGCAATAAAAGGATCTTGGAGGTGGAAATGAAAAATCAATGGAGAAAACCACAGAAATCCCACTGAAACCAGCTTTACTTTTCTAGAGTCTTTCTGTTAAAAGGGACTGCTTCAGGTTTCCACATTTCCCTGGAGGGCAGGATGCTTAAGGGTTTTAATCCTAGTCCCTTCAGATCACATAATGGTGCTGATAAGGTGCTGTTCTCCTGCTGACCCAGGGAAAGTGCCCCTTCATCCTTTCATCTGCTTCTGGGTAGAAGTGACTGTTGAACGATTTAAAAGAGTCATTAAAGAGTGGAGAAATGCCTCCTCACTACGATGAAAGACTGAACATTCACAGGAAGATGGTCATGGGGTTCCTCAGCCTGGTGACCCTACGTCCCCATTTTTCACTGCCTCTAGAGCTGAACATTGCCACACAGGCCCCTGCCCTTTCCGCCTCTGCCTCCGCATTCTCCGCTCACGTTTATTAATCCCCTGTAGTCAGGCTTTCAAGTTTGTCCAAACGGCTCCACCTCAATTGCCAAATCTGCCTGCCTCTTCTCAGTGTCTACACACTCCCTTGCTGTTGGCATTGCCAACCATTCCCTCTGTCTAAAACTTTCTTCCCTTGGCCTCTGAAACAATGTGTTCTTATTAGTCCTCCACCTGTCATTTGTGCTAGGTTTACTTCTTCCTGTAAGTACCAAGGTACCAGCCCTCCTCTCCCGGGCACTTCTGCTCTCGCCCTTGGGGATCCCATTCATTCTCATCTTTAATGGTCACCGTGTATGTAGATAATTCCCATATCTCTAACATGTCTTTGGATGCTCTCCTTGGCTTTATTCTACATTTCCAACTGCCTGTTGGACACCTTCATCAGCAGAGCCCAAGACCTCTCCAAGACCAAAATCATCACCTTTTCCCAGAACAAACAAAAAAGTCCCAGACTGTCTTCCCAAATTGCCCATTTCTACTAACAACCTCACAATTCCACAAGTCGATGAGCTTCAAACATCCCTCACAATTAGTGATCAAACCCTATGGTTTCTTTTTCTTTTCTTCTTCTTCTTTTTTTTTTGAGATGGATTCCTGGTCTGTCACCCAGGCTGGAGTGCAGTGGCACCATCTCAGCTCACTGCAACTCCCCCCTCTCCCCTCCGCCAGGTTCAAGTAATTCTCCTGCCTCGGCCTCCCGAGTAGGTGGGATTACAGGCATGCGCCACCACTCCCGGCTAATTTTTGTATTTTTAGTAGAGACAGGGTTTTGCCATGTTGGCCAGGCTGGTCTCGAACTCCTGACCTCAGGTGATCCACCCGCCTTGGCCTCCCAGAGTGTTAGGATTAGAGGCATGAGCCACCAAGCCTGGCCAATCCTATTGTTTCTTAAAGCCCTCTGGGTTTGTGTGACTGTCCCCTCTACTTCATTCTACTACAACCCCCTAATTCAAATCTTCGCCACTTTTCCTCTAAACCATTACAGCTCTGTCTCTTACAATAAAAACAGTAGCTTGCCTCTCATTAGATAGTAAGTCTGTATCCCCATGTTTCCATTGAACTTCTGGATACACCCCTCAGCTCTTTTACTACTTGCTTTCACACTTCTATGAAAATAATTGAATAAACGACCATGGGATTACTCAGTATTTCAGAAATTTTTAGGCAAATGCTTGTATGTTTATAAATTTCACTACAATGTGAAGACATTTAGTCAATAATCCTCTTCAAGAGAAGGCTGCTCTCCCAAGACTGGATTGGTCCATTTAGAAACCTCATATTCCAGGCTGAAGTACTATGACACAGGGACTCAGCACTGTGATCACGGGGCTCTGCAGAGAATCCAGCAGAGTAAATCATCTTTCATTCAAACACAATATGGGTCAGAAAGTCAAATTAAGTGTTCTTGGTCCTTTATTGAAAACAAGGAGGATTATATTCTTCAAAAATGACAATTCATTAAAGAAAAGCTGGCACATGTTCCAGATTAAAAGAAATGAAAAAGAAGGCTGGGCACGGTGACTCATGCCTGTAATCCCAACACTTTGGGAGGCTAAGGCAGGTGGATCATTTAAGGTCAGGAGTTTGAGACCAGCCTAACCAACACTGTGAAACCCCCGTCTCTACTAAAAATACAAAAATTAGCCGGGCATGGTGGCAGGTGCCTGTTATCCCAGCTACTGGGGAGGCTGAGGCAGTAGAATCACTTGAACCTGGGAGGCAGAGGTTGCAGCCTGGGTGACAGAGTGAGACTTTGTCTCAAGAAAAAATCAACTAAAAAGACATGAGAACTAAATACAATACCTGGCCTGGGATTGGATCCTGTACTGGAAGGAAAAAATAAGCTATAAAGGACATTATTGTGTCAACTAACAAAACTGAAATTCAGAAAATAAAGTATTACATCAATGTTAAAATTACTAGAGTTGACAACTGTACTGTAGCTATAAAAGAGAATATCTATGTTCTTAGGAAATATGCACTGAAATATTGAGGCATAAAAGGGCCACACTCTAACTTACCCTCAGTGGTTCAAAAAATATTATAGTACATAGGATATGTGATAAAGCAAATGTGGACAATAGGTGAAACTGGATAAAAGGTAAATGAGTGCTTTGTGTACTGTTCTTACTCTTGTAACTTTCCTATTAAGTTTGAAATTATTTTCAAATAAAAAGTTTAAGGATTTAAAAAATTAAGTCCTCAATCTGTATTATTGGTAAGCAGGGTAGCCTGTCACATAACAAGGAATCAAAAAATATTTGAGGAATGAATAGTCATTGCATACATCTTTAATATAGCAACTGCTTATGTAAAAGTTGTGGTTTTAACAAAATTAATTACTTTTTTTTAGAGACAGTCTCCCTCTGTTATCCAGGCTGGAGTTTAATGGCATGATCATAGCTCACTGCACCCTTGAACTCCTGGACTCAAGTGATCCTTCCACCTCAGCCTCCCCAAGTAGCTAGGCCTATAGGCACATGCCACCACGCCCAGCTAATTATTTTAATTTTCATTTTTAGATATGGAGTCTCCCTGTGTTGCCCAAGCTGGTTTTGAACTCCTGGCCTCAAGCAATCCTCCTGCCTTGGACTCCCAAAGTGTTGGGATTACAGGCATGAGCCACTGCGCCCAGCCACATTTATGTTCATGATGTTCAACTTTTCATGCTTGCCAGCATCTTGTTTCTAAGCTCAGCTCAAATTACACTAATGTGGAGATACATGTATACATAATTTTCAAATCTAATATACAGTAAACAAACACCTTATGTGTTTATGAGTTTCAAATTCTCATTCTAACAGTTAATATTTTAGTGTTAAAAAATTTTAGATTTTACAGGACTATGCAGGTACCTTAAATTAATTTTCTTATTTTAATTAATATTCTATGTGTTAATTATTGGTTAGAAAATACAATAAATATAGGTCAATTCTTAGAACTCAGAAAACACTATTAGCCTCACACTATGCCTTAGAGAATTAGAACTTTAATAACAAACCAAAAACCCTTAGATGATTAAATTACATTTCTGTGATGCAATGGAGTAGTCATACATCTTAGCATAAGTCTACAAAGTTGAAGCCCGAAAAATATGGGACTGTGGTCAAAAGTAAATTTCCTTACATTACAAAAACTTCTTTATATTAATGTATCATCATTCTCATAATTTTCATAATGTCACCCACTGGGACAGAAAAATATTCAGTTAAAGTATTATATACCATTCAAACACCAACATGGTTATTATTTGAATTAAATAAATTCTTTAGGGGAAAAAATGAGTAAAATTTAGTACATCAGGTCAACTCTAAACACAGCCTTTCATTCTGCCTTATAACAACAACAGCAGCTAGCATTATTAATCTACTATGATCTGCCATGCTCAGTTCTAAATGTTTTATACATCCTCTTACTTGTCCCACAAATAACTCTATTTCTGCAGATAATCAAACTGAGGCACAGAGAGATTAAGTAATTTTCCCAAAGTCTAGTCTAAGACAGAGCCAGGACTTGAACCCAGGATTCTGGCTCTGGAGCCTGTGCTCTTAACCACTGCGGGTAATACTCATTCAGTTAAAATACAGTGCTACTTCACCTTTCAAATGCAAAGTATGTTGATTTTTAAATACACATTCATTTAATTTTGACTCCTGAGATTTGCTCACATTTTGTATCTCTTTTATTACGTGTTTAACTTCACTATCTGTTCCATGTTAACTTCTGCAGGAAGGAAGTCCAATTGGTAGACCAATTATTGTTATTTCTTTAGGTAGTTTTAAATTGTGGTAGAATACACATGCAATTTACTATCTGAGTCATTTTTTGGTGTACAGTTCATAGTGTTAAGCGCATACATATTGCTGCATCCCATCACCACTATCCATCCACAGGATGCTTCTCATCTCACAAAACTGAAAGTCACCATTAAGCAACAGCTCTCCCTTTCCCCACTTACCCAGTCCCTGACAGCCACCATTCTACTTTTTCTCTCAATGAGTTTGACTACTCTAGGTACCTCAGAAAATCGGAATCAGACGTATTTGTCTTTTTGTGACTGGCTTATTTCACTTAGTATAACATCCTCAAGTTTCATCCATGGGATAGCATGAGTCAGAATTTCATTTTTTTAAGGCTGAATGATATTTCATTGTGTGTGTGTGTGTGTGTGTGTGTACATACGAATGGATACACTATATTTTGTTTATCCATTCATCTATCAATGAACACTTAGTTGCTTCCACCTTTTGGCTACTGTGAATAATGCTGCTATGAACATGTGTGTACAAATCAGATTATTGTTTATGTAATTTGTTTCCAGATGATTGTTTTAAAAACATTATTTATGATCCAGGAGGCAGAAAATGCATGAGGGTTTGTCCATTCAAGATTCCAAACCAGATTCGAATCAGAATCTCAAGGTTAAATGAGAACAGGAACTTCGTCTTACCTAACCCCTGTATGATGTTGCAATTTTTTTTTTAGAACATCTGCTACCAAGATGTTGTCCAACCCCAGGCCTTTTTTATTTTCAAAGAATCTAATGTCAAACCTAACGTCAAACTGACTTCTGCTTCCCTTTAGCTTTAACCCACTGGTCCTAATTCTGCCCTCTGGAGTCTAATCCTGCTTTCCCATAACGGTCTTTTCAAGTATCAGAAGGCAGACACAACCCCTCTGAGTCTTCTCTCCTCTAAGATAAATATTCTCAGATATGATGACTGAGAAGCCTGGGAGATTAGCATGGAGTTTCTTGAAGCGAAGTCGTTGTCTTCCTCACTTGATGCACCACTCACATTTGTACACATATCTGAAACTGAGGTTTCTTTGATCCTGTCTCCTGATCAAAACTCAAATCCCAGTGAATGTGAATGTGAAACACCCCACATTTTATAAGCCATTCAACTGGGACGGGAATGATCTGAAGGAGAGGTGCTTCCGACTTTCCAGACCTGGCCATGGGCATCTTTCCTAGATCAAGTATGATACATGCCCTGGGTGCTTCCCCCACTCCTTTCCCTCCACTCCTTCACATGACTACAGTGATGGGTTCATGCTCAATCACCTCTAAAATTCTTAGCTAAAAAACAGTCATTAAGAGCAGGATGATAATTTACTTTCAACTTCTAACAGGATTTGTAAACACCATGATAAATGGGGAGAGGCACAACGCTGCATTCCTCCAGCGGGTCCTCTGAACACACCACGTTTCGGCATCAGTTGGCTTAAGTCATTCATTTCAAATCAGGACTGAAATTCTCCAGTGTTCCTGTCAGGCACCCTTCCCATCTGATCCCCTGGAAAGGATATGTCAGTCGAAGTCACAGGTAACACGGTGTATTAAGACTTGAGAGCGTTGACATCAAATCCATTAACTATGCTTTTGGTTGAAGACGGTACTGAAAATATGTAGTAAGCAAAGGGACAATTTTAGGAAAGGGGGAAAAATGTTGAAGGTTCTAATGCAAGAGTTTAGGCGCGTCTTCAAATGTGCTAGAACTTTGTGCCTCCTGCGTTCATGCTCTGTCCTTGCTGCTTTTGTATCCATGCTCCACACTCCCATTCTCAGCTAGCTTCCTCCTCTGCACCCTGATAAGCTCCTTGATCTCAGAGGGCAACAGGCATTTCTCCCAGAATGGCACAAATCATAGCTCAATTTTTTTCTGGAGAAGAGGGAAGGGATTGGCAAAGGCCTATTGTAGAAAACCATCTGGACTCATTCATATCTCGAATGCCCTTACTCAGGACACAACCCTTCCATGAGCCTCTCTGACCCTAGGCCAGCGTCTGCAAATGGCATTTGACTCCCAGGCTTGTTTTGGTTGGCCTATACCATGTTATTCCACATAATGCTTTCAAATTTCAAATTGAGTCATTTGTGATGGTTCACTTAAAAATCCAGATTTCTGGAAACACACTGGGTCTGCATTCCTTCATCGTAAGAACTTATTGGGGAACACCACACATCAGGGCCTGTTAGTGGGTGGGGAGAAAAGGGAGGGAGAGCATTAGGACAAATACCTAATGCATGCAGGGCTTAAAACGTAGATGACAGGCTGATGGGTGCAGCAAACCACCATGGCACATGTATACCTATGTAACAAACCTGCACATTCTGCACATGTATCCCAAAATTTAAAGTAAAATAAAAAATAAATAAAAATAACGTATTAGAGTTGAGAAGCAGCTGACTCCTTTAGATGGGGCACCAGTCCTCCATTTGCCCCAGTCCTCACCACTCCTCATTGTGTTCTTGAAAAAAGGGCCATTTAGGACCAGGCGCAGTGGCTCACGCCTGTAATCCCAGTACTTTGGGAGGCCGAGGCAGGCGGATCACTAGATCAGCAGATCTAGACCATCCTGGCTAACACGGTGAAACCCTGTCTCTACTAAAAATACAAAAAATTAGCCAGGCATGGTGGAGGGAGCCTGTAGTCCCAGCTACTAGGGAGGCTGAAGCAGGAGAATGGTGTGAACCTGGGAGGTGGAGCTTGCAGTGGGCCGAGATCTTGCCACTGCACTGCACTCCAGCCTGGGCGACAGAGCGAGACTCTGTCTCAAACAAACAAACAAACAAACAAACAAACAAACAAACACGAAAAACGAAAAAGGGGCTATTTAGATTTTGCACCCGGAACATTTCATTCATTTGTGTTTCTTTCTTGGTCCTGTAGCCATTTAGGTTTACAAACCTTCTGTCAAAGGCTATTAAATCTGTTTTACAATCTGTAAAATACGGGGGTTGACCTTCTAGCTCTGTGATTACATGATATAGTGGCTTGCTGAGCAAAAGTGATATTGTGTTGTTCTTGATCCCATTTCCTCAGGAGTGAAGTTGAGCATACAGCATGGCCAATAAAAGCCGTAGCTGAGTGACCAGCTATCCCCCAGCCCTCTTCTCAGATATGCCCACTACTTGAACCTAGGTATGGCCCTTTCTTCCTTGCTATCAACATTATAACAAGAGGAGTCGAATGGAAGTTGAAGACAGGTTTGAATGGGTGACTTCCATCGAAGCCCTATCTGAGTTTTCCAATTTCCATGCCGAGCTGCACATCTGTAGTATGTTCCCAAGACCACCTGAGTACTTTTTATCAAAGCAAAGGAGGTGTTAATGAGACGGATAAGATATTTCTCATGTACTGTTGGTACTTGACTCCTTGCAACTCCTTGCAACTCTGTTAAAACACTAACAATCCATGGTAAATGCTTTATGTGAGCTCTGCATGTGTTCTAAAACTTGACAGCATAAAGTAACAGCTTGTCTTGGCTATAAGTATGGCCAGCAATTATTGAAGGTAGAGTGTTGAGGACTCACAATTTCAACTTTCTAACAATTAGAGCCATGCAGATAAGAAATGAGCTGACTTGTCCAGTAGTGGGAAACCATGCAAGGAGAGGCTGGGTAAGCAGAAATACTGTAGAAGAGTTCCCTGCACTGGACCCAGCAGTGAAGTGGGAGTTAGGGATATTTGAGGAGGAACGCTGAACCACCTACCTACCCTACAATGCCCCCACCAACTTGTTATGCTGGGAATTCTCCCTTCTGCCTCTGTTTTGTTTTGTTTTTATAACATAGAAGCTGACTTGGTGTTTACCCACCTCACAAGATGCTAGGATGACTGATATTACATGGATTCAACTCTAACTTAGTTGGCTATTCAATAGTGTCTACTTTTTTTTTTTCTTTAGAGACAGGGTCTTGTTCTGTCCCCCAGGTTAGAGTGCAGTGGTGCAATCATATAGCTCACTGCAAACTCAAACTCCTGGCTTCAAGTGATCCTTCTGCCTCTGCCTCCCAAGTAGCTGGGACTACAGGAGCATGCCACCACATCCGGCTTCTTGATTGATTGATTGATTGATTGATTGAGATGGGGTCTTGCTATGTTGCCCAAGCTGTTCTCAAACTACCGGGCTGAATGGATTCTCCTACTTCAGTGTTCCAAAGTGCTGGGATTACAGGTGTGAGCCACCATGCCCAGCCTACTTTTTAAAGTATTTGTAACATGTAACTAAATCTTGCCTGAAATAATATCATTATTATACTAAATTATTTTTCAGTATAGAAAGTTTAATAGTAATAGCAGCTGATATTTTATATGAAGACCATTAAAGCTCTGGCCAAAAGAAAACACTTTTAAGTCTGACAGTAATCCCTTTAGAAGCTACTTAGCATCTCATAATGTTGGGCCCTGGGATTCATTCTCAATTTAAAGGGAGTTAAAACTTACTGACTAACACACCAATTAGGTCTTCAGATTGTCTCTACAAAGTTTTAAGTATTTCTATATCATCAGCGCTGCTTCCACTTATATTTTTTTGGCTAAACAAACTAGTTCTATAACTAATATCATCTTCCAACTAGCCAGAGGTTTAACTAGAAAATCCTGCCATAGGAGAGAAGCAGGATACATGCAGCTGCACACAGATTAAAATTTTGCTCCTTCCTTTAGATGTATAATATTATTACTGGATACTGCCATATGTGGATGGAAAAATATACCTCCAAATCAAAAGGCAGAATTCCCTGTGAGCGAGTTTAGAGTAGAGGAATAGAAACACTTGGGTTTTACAACAATGAGAGGAGGCAGAGGCGAGCAGGGGGTTTGGATCAGAAAGAACTGTGTCTGAGCAAGTTTTTCCTTGGAGAAAATGAAAACATTGTTCTAAGAATATTTCAAGAAGGAGAACGTGTCTTATTCAACATGGAACTGATTCAGCCTGTGTCGAACAAACAAACTTCCATGGCCGATGATCCGGACACTGGGTGAAGATGATAATCCCTTCAGGTATGATTCCCTAGAAACTCCAGAAGCTGGAGCCAGCACAGGGTGTGCCTGACAGGCAGTCTCCCCAAGTCAGGCTGATCTAGAGGCTGTGCATGTTCCGTGTGTTTCCTTGTAGAGTTCCTGGTATGGCGTGCACACTAGGTAAATATTAAAGAACTTTCCTCTGCCTGGCTTCTTTACCCAAGGACACTGTGACCTTAAGAAGTTCTTATCAATGGAGGGCAAAGATAAAAACAATAAGGAGTTTGCCCTAAAGTACAGCCAGAAAGTTCACTAGGTAAAAACTGGGAGTCTCAGTTTCTTCAGGGAGCCAGGATGCCCCTTGAACACCCAGGAATGACTTCCCATCACCCCACCATTTTCTCACTTTTGCTAAATTGACTTAAAAGGAGGTGGCTCCCTTGTACCCCTTCACCTCTGCCATGGCTCTTAGAAAGAAATCTAGCATTCCTGATAAGAAATAACCAAAACAACGAGATCGTTTGAATTCCACTGAGACCAATTCATCACGCAGTGTTAAAAAAAAAATCCTTCACACGCTCCAAGTTAAATAATCAGAATGAGAACGTAGACTTTAAGAGAGAGAGAGACACACAGAGAGAGGGCGCACAAAGTCAACTGGAATTTGGGAGCTGAGGCAAGAAGTGACTTTAAAAAAATCATCTTCAACTCACTTAAAGATGGCTAGTGGTGACAGTCTCACAACAATGTGAAGGTGCTTATTGCCACCAAATTATATACTTAAAATAGTTAAAATGGTCAATTTAATGTTATGTATACTTTACTGCAATTTTTTTAATGGGAAAAAAATCACCTTAGAACTCTTCAAGCAAGCCCCTCCCCCTTCCCTATCCACAGTGGAGGACAAATGGGTTGAGATTGTTGCGAAATAGTTTCTCATTTGAGGGAGGGCTACTGAACTTGGAGGAAAGCAGCCCCTCTCGTCACCAATTGCCTGAATCTTAACCCCCCAGCTGGGTCTGGAGAAAACATATTCATCAGTGAGAACCTGCACACCAAATCCCTGACTCACCTTTGACTTTGGATCTCTCAATCAACAGAATAGGGAGACAACCTTAAGATCTGGAGACGGGTAACGGCAGGATCCCTCTACACGGATGCCAATAGCATTTAAAAATAAAACCCAAATCACAGAAGAAATCATGGAAAAGCTGGGGGTGGATTCCCAAAGGTGTACATTACTGGAAAAAAACACACATATGAACAAAACAAGAATCAAATCACTACAAGAGTGTATCAAGATCTGTGGATATTTAGGAAATATATAAAAGTGGACAGCGGAAAACGAGGGGATGCAGTTATTTCAGCAACAAAGAGGCTTCATCTCCAAATTTCACATTAACACATAAAGTAAAACACAAACCACTCTACTTTTTTTTGGTGTTTCAATATAATCTTCAAACCAGAAAAACTCTCAGTCTGCTAAAGGTTATTAAAAATCAAATTCTGAAGCTATGGCCACTTTTTAGGAAATTCAAAATTACCAGAAATGAACAGCTGTGGTTTTGCTAAACAAAGAAAACCTTTCCACAAAACGCCAACATCTAACTCATACCTTGATGGCATATCACTCAATGAGAGTGAAAAAGTAAACATTTTCTGAAATGAGGGTGGTTTTCTTTGGCTAGACAACTGCCACACGATGGTTATCTTCTCTTCTAGTTTTACAATAAGGAAAAACAGGCACTGGCTTATTTGCTTTGGTTTGACAGATGGTCAAGCGTAGCTTTGAGATTATATCCTCATTACCCTTTATGAAGGAAAACGAAGTATGATCCATTTTCCTTGCAGAAAAGTCTTCCCCTTTCTTGCCTAGGTGATTTTTCAAAGTCATTCTCTCCTTGTCCTCCAAAAGATAAATAAAAATAAAACAAAATGGGTACCAGGTAGCAACAGCTTCCTGAGACAAGTTTGAAAATCTAAACTCAAGCCTAATAAGATGTTCACAGTTCAGTAGCATCCACTGAAAAAAAGTAAATTAATGTTATCTTTTATACTGTTACTTCCAGACAGAATACATAATGGTGTAAACATGATATTCTAGACTCTCTATTTAGGTAAATGTTAGGAAGTGGTGGATAGGCACAAAAGACTTAATTGCCTGCTAACACTGCTCTTAACATCTAGTCTATTCTGATAGACTGGGGTCATTTGAAAGGAAACTAAGAGTTTACAACATAATTTGGTTTTTCACATTTCTTTTTTAAAGACTTCTGATCCTGAAGAGAAATATGGTTAGATACGGATTCTGAGGGCCAGTTGCAGTGGCTCATGCCTGTAATCTAAACAGTTTGGGAGGCTGAGGCAGGAGAATCTCATGAGGCCAGCCTAGGCAACATAGTAAGACCCTATCTCTCCAAAATAAAAACAAAAATTAGCTGGGCATGGTGGCATAAACCTGTAGTCTTAGCTACTCAGGAGGCTGAAGCAAGAGGATTGCTTGAGCCCAGGAGTTCGAGGTTACAATGAGCTGTGATCTGTGTTCCAGCCTGGCCGACAGAGCAAGATCCTGTCTCCAAAACAAACAAACAAACAAACAAGCAAACCAAAACATTGTCTATATGGATTATGATGTACTAGAGGCCTGGACAAAGGATTACTTGAATTTGCAAGGTTCAATGTATACTCCAGAAATGAAATAACTGCCCCTCTCCATTCAGTTATCAGGAAATTATAAACATATACAAGCTTTCCTAAATGTTGAATGGTTAGAGAAGTGTTCTTGTTAATTGTATATCCTAATTCACTTAGTAAAATTTTCCAAATATGACTCACTAATTTTCAAAATTAGAATATTAGGAAATATACTAGAAATCAAACTATATTGAGCACTATTTATATGTTACTGATAATACTTAATAATAATAATTGCTATTATAATAGTATCAGCCACCACTTATTTATTTATTTATTTAGTTAGTTAGTTAGTTAGTTAGTTATTTAGTTTTTGAAATGGAGTTTTGCTCTTGTCTCCCAGGCTGGAGTGCAATGGCGTGATCTTGGCTCACTGCAACCTCCACCTCCCGTGTTCAAGTGATTCTCCTGCCTCAGCCTCCCGAGTAGCAGGGATTACAGATGCCCACTAACACACCCAACTAATTTTTGTATTTTTAGTAAAGACGGGGTTTCACCATGTTGGCCAGGCTGGTCTTGAACTCCGCACCTCAGATGATCTGCCTACCTCGGCCTTCCAAAGCACTGGGATTACAGGAGTGAGCCACAGTGCCTGGCTGATATCAGCCACCATTTATTAAACACTTGCTCTACATTAGTATTTCTCAATTTTGAGCAAGCATCAGAACTACCTAGAGGGGCCCGGCACAGTGGCTCACGGCTGTAATCCCAGCAGTTTGAGAGGCCAAGGCAAGTGGATCACCTGAGGTCAGGAGTTCGAGACCAGCCTGGCCAACATGGCAAAACCCTGTCTTTACTAAAAAAAATGCCAAAAAAAAAAAAATTAGCTGGACATGGTGGCACACACCTGTAATCCCAGCTACTTGGGAGGCTGAGGCAAGAGAATTGCTTGAACTTGCAAGCCAGAGGTGGCAGTGAGCCAAGATGATGCCACTGCGCTCTAGCCTGGGCAACAGCATAAGACTCCATCTCAAAAAGAAAAAAAGAACTACCTAGAGGAACTATTACAACTCAGATTGTCAGATTGCTAGTCCCCACCACTGAGTTTCTGTTTAAAATTGGTCAAATACACATAAGAATGATCATCTGAACTATTTTTAAGTGTACAGTTCAGTAGTATTACATACATTTACATTGTTATACAACCATCGCAACTATTCATCCACAGAACTCTTTCCATCTTGTAAAACTGAAACTCTGTACCCATTAAAAAATAACTCCCCATTTCTCCAAACCCCTCACCCCTGGCAACCACCATTCTACTTTCTGTCTATGAGTTTGACTACTCTAAGTACCTCTTGTAAATGGAATCACATAGTTAGTTGTGTGTGTGTGGAACTGGCTTATTTCACTTAGTATCATGTCCTCAAGGTTCGTTTATGAACCTTGTGTTGTGTAGCATGTGTCAGAATTTCACTCCTTATTAGGGCTGAGTAATATTCCATTGTATATATGTGCCACATTTTGTTTATCCATTCATCCACTGATGGACACTGGGTCTGCTTTTGTCATTTGGCTATTGTGAAAAATGTTATGAACACAGGTGGACATAATGTCTCTTTGAGACTCTGCTTTCAGTTTTTTTGGGTGTATACCTAGAAATAGAATCCTGGATCATATGGTAATCCTACCTTTAATTTTTTGAGTAATACTCATACTGTTTTTCCTACTGTTGCACCATTTTATATTCCTACCAACAGTGTAGAAACGTTCCAATTCCTCCATATCCTTGCCAACACTTATTATTTTCTGTGTTTTTGATAGTGATTTTGATTTAAATTTCCCTGATGATTAGTGACGTTGAGCATCTTTTCATGTACTTATTGGCCATTTGTATATCTCCTTTGGAAAAATGTCAGCTCAAGTCCTTTGCCCATTTTTTAATTGGGTTGCTTGTTTTGTTGTTGTTGAGTTTTGGGGTTCTTTATATATTCCGGATATTAACACCTTGTCAGACATATTACTTGCAAGTGTTTTCTCCTATACCCCTAAGTTTTATTCGGGACCTGAGATTTGTATTTCTAACAAGTTCCCAGGTAATGCTGCTGGTCCAGGGCCCAAGACTTGAGACCCACTGCTTTCCATAGCAAGTGTTCAGCACTTTACATGTATTAACTCACCCAAGCCTCATATTATCATTCTTATTTTACTGAGGGAGAAATGGATTCTCAAAGAGATGAAGTAACTTGCTCAAGGTTATTCCAGTAAGTGGTAAAGCAGGGGTTTTCCCCAGGCCTTCTGACATGACGCTGTGGTGTGCTGTGCTGTGGTATGCTGTGGTGTGCTGTGCTGTGCTGTGCTGTGCTGTGCTGTGCTATACCATCTCTGTCCAATCAATCAAATCAGCTTTCCAGAGAGTATAATCTAATGACCAGGCCAATGGACTGAGAGAACAACAGGTGATGCTTTGCAAGCTCTGCCTCTTTTTCTTTAAATCAGAACTCAAATACCAGCCCCCTTTCCTTGAATGTTGCATTCTGGCTTCATTAAGATGAGTTGATTAGTAAAAGGAATCTGCTCTAAGGTAATGGGGAAAATGGTAGTGAGGGGAGAGAGACAGGGTAGGGGGCACTTGCCAAAGTGAAGCTGAACCAGGCTCACTGATGAACGAATGCACTCCCTCGAGAGCTAAAAACTGTGCTTTGGTAGATTAGGCAAGTGTTGTGCCTTCTTCCCAAGGTTGTGTATGCTTGGACATTTCCTCAATAGCAGCTCTATTCAGTCAAGTCCACAACCAGCCCATGAGGCTTTCTTTGTTTGCAGGAGGAGAAGGCATCCCTCAGCCTATGTAGTCAGCCTCACAGATGCCTGGCCAGGCCAGTGAAGTAGGGGTGGGTTGCAGGCCCCTGGTGCTACCTAACTGGGCACTGTTTTGGAGTGAACAGCCTGCACAGCTAGAGGTTAAAGCATGATAAAGTGAAATAAGTCATCAGCACTCTTGCTATATTTTAACAACCTTCATAAAGGTTAATGTTACTATTGATTAAAATGGCTTGGGAGTATATAAGGTCTCCCAATTACTCATTTCCATGGATTACCAAGGGCTAGTGGTAACTATGCCCTATGGGTAAAAACAATTCATGGTTTCATGATGCCCACATGGTGACTTATTCTGATGTAAAGATGGCTATTTAAAGCCTGCCTTGAAACTCTGTCCTTTATTAACCATGAGAAAAAAAAATCCACCCCTCATAGAACCCAGGCCCAACAGCATTATTGCAGAACCTGTTGCTTTTGTGTCAGACTTTACAGCTGCAAACTGAAACCTGGTGGTTTGTGGCCAGTAATAAATAGAAAATGCGGAGGTCCCTGGATGAAGACATGAGTTTTTATTTGTCTTCAGATATTGACATTCCCCAGAGCCACCATAACAAAAACAGAATTAAGATGCAAAAGGAATTCAAGACTTTCCTTTGCTATCCCAAGTCTGGGAATCTTTTCAAATTTAAATGAATATCTGTCAAACTAATTAAGAGAAGATGCAATGCTCTTGTTCTGTGCTCATTAGAGAGCAACTTACTGGTCATAAATTCCTCAGGGAGTGGGAGTGAATAGGTCTCTACCCTCTAGCTTAAGATTCTTGGCTTTGTTTATTTCCAGTTCAGTCTGTTCCTCTCCTAGACCCAGAAGGACCACAAAACATGTACTAAATCAAGCTTTAATTCCATAAAACAGAAATAGATCAGATTTTGAGATGTTGCAACTGATGCTTTTAGTCAATAAAACTGGAGGAAATGACGAGTATTTGTTTGTATTTGAATGGCATCTTTTTTCCCAAGATGCTTTATATTCCTGAGCACACTGCAAATCTCAAATGTTTCACACACACACACATACATATAAATATTACACACACACACACGCGTGCACACACACACAGCTTTTGAACACACTGCCATTTTTGAAGATTTTGAAATTGAGGCACAGTAAGCTGATTTGGTAAAAAATATGGAAATTGTCAGAGTCAGAGTAGAGTTTAGCATACCAAGACCACTATCTGCAAGCTGCTACAGCATTTTTTGGACTCCTGCCAGCTATCCAGTACAATACTATGTATGTAATTTAATGTATAATGCATGTAATTTATACTCCCAGGAACTCTAGAGGTAAAGGTTTTTACTCCCATTTTATTTATTTATGTACGTATGTATGTATTTATTTTTTGAGAGGGAGTCTCGCTCTGTTGCCCAGACCGGAGTGCAGTGGTGTGATCTCGGCTCACTACAACCTCCGCCTCCAGGGTTCAAGCGATTGTCCTGCCTCAGCCTCCCAAGTAGCTGAGATTACAGGCATCTGCCACCAGGCCTGGCTAATTTTTGTATTTTAGTAGAGATGGGGTTTCACTATATTGGTCAGGCTGGTCTTGAACTCCTGACCTCAAATGATCCACCCACCTCCCAAAGTGCTGGGATTACAGGTGTGAGCCACTGCACCCAGCCTTTACTATCATTTTACAGATAAAAAAACCGACATTCAGAGTAGCTAACATGCACCACACTGGTAAGCAGCAGTCGGTAGTAAGCATAACACTTAAAAATATTTGTTTGTTTAAAATATATAGTATTTTGTGGCTCACACCTGTAATCCCAGCACTTTGGGAGGCCGAGGCAGGCAGATCACAAGGTCAAGAGATCAAGACCATCCTGGCCAACTTGGTGAAACCCTGTCTCTACTAAAAATACAAAAATTAGCTGGGCGTGGTGGCGGGCGCCTGTAATACCAGCTACTCAGGAGGCTGAGGCAGGAGAATCGCTGGAACCTGGGAGGCGGAGGTTGCAGTGAGCCGAGAATGTGCCACTGCACTCCGGCCTGGCGACAGAGTGAGACTCCGTCTCAAAAAATATATATATATATTATATATTATATATATTATATATAAATATATATTATATATAATATATAATATATATTATATATAATAGATAAATATATATTATATATAATATATAATATATATTATATATAATAGATAAATATATATTATATATATTATATATAAAATATATTATATCTATTATATATAAAATATATTATATATATTATATATAAATATATATAATATATTATATATATTATATATATTTATATATTATATATTATATATTATATATTATATATTATATATAACATATATTATATATAATATATAATATATAATATATATATAGAGAGAGAGAGAGAAAATTGTGCCTTTAATACATTTTTGGAACTATGAAATGATAAAGAGTGATTCTGTATCAAAAGTGTTATTATAGAAAGAAATCGAACTGTAGCTATTAGAATTTCTACCAAGGGTCTTTAAGGTCACATTTTAGAAAACAAGGATTTTTTCCATCTATTTAAAAGCATATATCTTTTCATTTTTTCTGTTTTTGTTTTGGTCTGGGATTTATGCCACTGAAAAAATATTTTCCCCCTCTTCAGCAACTTAATTAGGTTTTTTCCCTTTGTTGTCACTTAGCTGAGTTACATAGTTCTCTCAACAACTAAGCAATTCTATTTGACCATTTCTTTATAGTTTCCTTTTTGCTATTTATTTCTTAAATAGTATTATTTTAATTTCTGCTTACCCAAGTTAGAGGAATGAGTCATACCTGCCTGTTCTCTGACAGTTTAAGGGGATACAGAATGGGATGTGTTGAGGCTAAAAGGCATGCCAAATTCAAATCTAATTTATGGTGCTCATTATTTTTCCAACTTTTCTTAGAATTTTTATAATGAGAACTGTTCTCTCCCACTAGAATGCAATAAAATGGTGCCTTGAAATCTCTCTTCTGGGCTGTATGTCATTTAGGTATTTCCTGGGTAAATCCTGGCTGTTGATTTCTCCACTTGTTTTTAGTTAAAGTTCACCGTGATGATGCTGTCGTGGCCATGCCTCCACCGCTGCACCAAAACCACTGAAGTCATCATCAAATAGGGCTGACTGATCTTCCAACAAATCTTTCCACACGTACGCTCATACTGATGCTTTTACCGCCATGGGGACATTACTTTTCAAGCCTGCATTTGAGCTGTATAAGAGGTATTTAAATCCAAATCAGTTTAATGTTTATTAGTAATGCTTCATTCAGCACTATATCAAAGGTGCATGAACCTTGACCCTTGAGGAATTCAATCCAGGGAAACATATTAGATTGATTTTTGGCATTTTAGAGATAAAATGTACCCTAGAGATAAACTAGTTCACATTTTTGGTTTTATAGATAAGTAACTCCTTAGCCTTATGTAGTCAGCTAATTGTTTACTTACTACAAATTCAATCTAAAATCAACAGAATAAATTCCTAGAAATCTTATTCTGAACGCAAGGTCACTTTTGTCTTATAAAACTTACTATTTTAGTGTTTCAACATCCCTACTATTTCTCTTTCCTATACTGCCTTAGATGGTTGTGATTTCAAAAGTTTCAGACATTGTCTAACAATTACCAACATCAATGCTTAAAAAACAATGATTTCTCATATTTTCATGGCATCCTTCAGGTGGACGGTTACCATTTGAACATTTTAATGAGGGCATTCAAACTTTCAAGAGATCATTTTGATCAAGCGCCTTTGCTCACCAGAATAACACACAGACAACTTAGATACCACACTAAATTTAGTTAAGCTCAAAAGCAATCATGTGTCTTTATGTAGGAGAGCAAGTGAGACATGTGCTAGAAAATAAATTGAAAACCCAAAGCTGCAAAACCATCTTTACCTGTTTGTGTACAGCATTTTGACCCTATCATGCATTAGGAACAACAAATATTATACAACATGTCAGCAACTTGGCATAAATATAGCCAGACCATATTTGATATCAACATCCTTTGAAGCACAACCAACCAGTAGCTCCCAAGTATTACAACAGGCTAAAAGTATTGAAAGCATCCTCTTCCAAGGCAGCCAGAGGCTCCAATTTTAACAAATGTCCTTGGTTGCCTGAAGACTGAGATGCTCTAGAGGCTTAAGAATACAAGATGCAGCCAGGCGCAGCGGCTCACGCCTGTAATCTCAGCACTTTGGGAGGCCGAGGTGGGCGGATCATGAGGTCAGGAGTTCGAGACCAGCCTGGCCAACATAGTGAAACCCCATCTCTACTAAGAGATGGGGTGGAAGGTGCTTGTAATCCCAAGTACTCGGGAGGCTGAGGCGGGAGAATCACTTGAACCAGGGGGGCAGAGGTTGCAGTGAGCTGAGATCGCACCACTGCACTCCAGCCTGGGGGACAGTGCAAGACTCCATCTCAAAAAAAAAAAGAATACAAGATGCTTGTTCTCGCTCATAATGGGAGTTGAACAATGAGAACACATGGACACAGGGAGGGGAACATCACACACCAGGGCCTGTTGCGGGATTGGGGGCTGAAGGAGGGATAGTGTTAGGAGAAATACCTAATGTAAATAACGAGTTGATGGGTGCAGCAAACCAACATGGCACATGTATACCTATGTAACAAACCTGCATGTGGGCACATGTGCCCTAGAACTTAAAATATTAAAATAAAAAAAAAAGAAGAAAAGAAAGAATACAAGATGGTGGTCTTATTCCATTACTTTATATGGTCATACTACATAGAAAGTCAGAGTCTTTGATCATAAATCAATCAATAGATGTCCTGTTAGTTGCAAAGTATGGTTTTTTTTTTGTTTGTGGGTCTTTTTTTTTTTTTTTTTTTTTTCGAGACAGAGTCTCGTTCTCTTGCCCAGGCTGGAGTGCAGTGGCCCAATCTTGGCTCACTGCAACCTCCGCCTCCCGGGTTCAAGTGATTCTTCTGCCTCAGCCTCCCAAGTAGCTGGGACTACAGGTGCGTGCGACCACACCCAACTAATTTTTTGTATTTTTAGGAGAGACAGGGTTTCACCGTGTTAGCCAGGATGGTTTCGATCTCCTGACCTCATGATCCGCTCTCCTCGGCCTTCCAAAGTGCTGGGATTATAGGTGTCAGCCACCACGCCCGGCCAAGTATGTGTTTTTAAAAGATAACTATCTCCAGGAACATGTGGAATCAGAATTAAGTGCCTTTATACCACATTACACTTGGGAAAGCTGCAATGGGTCTATCGATCAGTCCATCTTTAGTACAAATACAGAAAAATAAAATACAATGCAACAATAATGATGACAATAAAAATAATGTATCTTGAGCATTTACTATGTGCTAGTTACATGCATAACTCATTCAATTCTTATAATCACCTTCTAAGAAAAATACTATGACTGTTATCCTCATTTTGAAGATAAGGAAACTGAGGCACCAGGAGGGAAGTGATCTGTCTAAGGTTGCACAGTCACAGAGTGTCAGTGGCAGAGCCAAGATTTTAATCCAGGCAGTCTGGCTCCAGGGTCCACCTTCGTAACTCTTCTGTCATATTTATACAGTGAGTTCCACTGAAGTATCTGGAGATACATTCACATTTATCATAATGAAAAGTAATTTGTTTTCCTAGGGCTGGACCAAGAGCGATCCAATTTAACACCAACCTATTTCATATAATGAAGATTATTTATTGTAATTAAATTTAATTTTACCTACTATATATCAATATATTGCCACTAGTAAGCCCCAGAACTGGGTAATCTTTCAAGATAAAGCAAAAGAATTCTAAGGAAAAAAAATCAAGAAAATTAACATATGGCTGTATCATTTATTATAAATTTCTATATTTTAACAGTTTTCAATAGACAAATGCATAGAAAAATGTGGATTTAACTTTATATGTTGTAAGATATAAATACATAAAATCTAGGAGAGAAATCCTTTGTCCAACATTTCTTTTTCCTGTAGGTGATGACCTACAGGACTTTGTAATTTTTTTTTAGTTATTCTTAAAATAATTTGAGTTTTCTTTGTATTAGGAGCAGTACTTATCATAGGAATTGGGATGGTAAGTATTCAATAAATAGTTCATAAAATAAGTCAAGGAAAACAGAGGAGAAAGATTGAAAGGAACATTCTGTAATTGCTCCTGGATGGCTTCACACTTGGCAAGTATTTGAAAAGCCAACTTTCCCTTTCCTTGAAGGGGAGTCTTGAAATGTGAAGGCATTTCCTCAATCAACTTCGTTCTTCTGCTCTCTTTATTGCCACAAAACAGCTATGTGTCCACAGAGTGCTGAACCAATCAGCTGAGAAGTGAACCCTTGAATCAACCTGGTTGTGGTTTTTTTGCACTCACAATCTTTCAAGCACCTGGCCTGAGGACTTTGGGGACTGAATTGTCCGACAATTTGAGAGCTATATATAAAGAAGATAGTCCAGACTAAACCTATAAGAAAGTAGAGGAGTAAGGCTGGGCGCCGTGGCTCACACCTGTAATCCCAGCACTTTGGGAGGCCAAGGTGGATGGATCACCTGAGGTCAGGAGTTCGAGACCAGCCTGGCCACCAACATAGTGAAATCCTGTCTCTACTAAAAATACAAAAAATTAGCTGGGCTTGGTGGTGCACCTGTAGTCCTGGCTACTTGGGAGGCTGACTCAGGAGAATCACTTGAACCTGGGAGGCGGAGGTTGAAGTGAGCCGAGATCATGCCACTGCACTGCAGCCTGGGCGATAAATAAATAAAAAAGAAAGTAAAGGAGTACATTTTCCTTACATAACCTGAGGAAAATAATTTCAATTAACAGGATGGCTAATTTCTTGCTGAAAGAGACAGTCCAGTGGTAGAAGCTCCCAACAGCTGTTATTTAACTCAGTGTTTCTCAGCCTTGGCACTACTGACAATTGGGGCCAGGTAATTCTCTACTGGGGGGACTTTCCTGTGCATTGCAGGATTTTGGCAGCATCCCTGACCTCTACCCACTAGATGCCAGTATCAGGACCCCCTCCCCACACCACACACAGTTATGACTACTAAAAATGTCTCCAGATGTTGTTAAATGTCCCCTGGAGGGAAATCGCCTCTACCTGAGAACCACTGATGTAAATTTTTAACTGTCACCAAATTTTATTTCTGTTTTACAGCAAACTATGGGTGGCTAATTTTAAACACTCTGAAAACTTCTCTTCCTTTTCAAAGGCATGGGATGGTGCAGAAGTAATTGTGGCTTTTGCTGTTAAAGTAATTGCAAAAACTGTAATTACTTTTGCACCAACCTAATAGATTTTAGAGTAGTATAAAAATACAGACTTTCCACTTTTCCTAGTCCCTGATTCTGTTTGATTTTCGTGGTTGCTTCATGAGGATTCAGTGGCAATCAAAACCAGTAATACTTAAACATGTATTTCTTATCTCAGGTATTTTTACAATATTAACTCCTGAATTCTCACCACTCCCTTTCTACAGGTGAGATAAGAAAAATACTCGTTTGTTTTCAGTTACAATACAATATAAAAACGTTGTTAATCTGTAAAAGTGTTAAATGAGAGCATTTATAAAAATTTCCATATTGCACCTATGGGCAATGAAAACTGGCAGCACCATCAGGAACATTCCAGAGCAATGACCAAAGTTACAGTCACCCGGTGTGTTATCAAGACCATTTCTTGATAAGAAAGTTGAAGTACATTTTCTTTAGGTACTATTAGCTGCTGAAGCCATGGGCTGGTAGTTAATTAATGTGCTTTATTGAATTATTAATGTAATATCAAGTGTATCTTCACTGCCCTATTGTATCCTAGGAAAACACCTTGATCATGTGAAAGCTGAGAGTACCACAGTTTTCTGCTTTCTTTCCAGTGATTTCAATAGTCTAATGATATGCTCCTCTGTCCCAAGCATAATCAGCACAGTATCTCAAGACACATCAGGAAGGAGCAAGCCATGTGTATAACCTACTCTTTGACTCATGTGGCATGGAACTCTTTCTCCTCAGCTTAACCCATAAAGAAGGCAACGTGATATACAGTCAGCATCTAATAGATGCAGGCCCAAGGAATAATCAAAGGCTGCAAAAGCAAGTCGGTTTTTGTTTTTGTTTTTGTTTTTGTTTTGAGACACGTTCTCACTCTGTCACCCAGGCTGGAGTACAGTGGCACAACCACGGCTCACTGCAGCCTTGACCTCCTGGGCTCAAGCCATCTTCCCACCTCAGCCTCCTGAGTAGCTGGGACTAACAGGCTTGTGCCACCACACCTGGCTAATTTAAAAAGAAAAATGTTTTTGTAGAGATAGGGTCCACTATGTTGTCCTGGGCTCAAGCAATCCTCCCACCTCGGCCTCCCAAAGTGCTGGGATTCCAGGTGTCATATCTTTTCTTGGTATCTGCACACTGGCATTAATAACAAGTACAGTAGCACCAACAAAGCCCACTTCCACAGCCACCACTTGTGACCAGCATGTGGCCTGCAGGTCCTATGCCAAGCACTCCACTTTCCTTGTCCCTTAACCCTCATAACAGCTCCATGAGGAAACTGTATTTCCCTACATTTTACAGATGAGGCTCACAGAGATAAGTATTCTGCCCAAAGTGACAGATGGTGATGAACTAGGAATTCAAACCCAGGACTATTCAACTTCAAAGCCTATGCTAGGACACTGTCATGATAAGCACAGGGAGACAGAAAGAATGCTGCTGCCATGTCCACCATCAGAAACAAAACGAAAAACTGCTTTCTCCAAAAACAATGAGAAAGGGTTTAAGATACCCTAGATTTATATTATTTTCATCTTGAAAGAAAGAATAAAGGAGATGAACTAGCTTTCTGCAGCTGGGCATTACTCTCTGACCTATCTTGAATGGGCAGATTATCCACTACAGGTGATTTTGCTGTGCTTGAATGGGATCACAACGCAAAAGATCCTACAGTTTCCTTTCATATCAATTGCTCATTCTCTGAAGAGACACAACTCAGGATCAAGGTGTTTTTCCTCTGTCTCAGAAGCTACTACTGAAGCCCTCCCTTTAATCTTTAACCAGCATGATCATATAAAGAACGCTTTTATTGTTATTATTGAACAGGTAACACCTCAGCACACACTATGGCAAAGTTCTGGGGTTTATTGATCTTCACAGGGGTGTGATAATTCCCCACTGAGCTGCTAAAGCTAAAACCCTAGGAGTCATCCTCCTCGCCTTGCACCCCTGCACCCAAGCAGCCAGCTCATCACCAAGTCTACCTGCTGTACCTTCTGGATATTCAATGCACCACTTCCTTTCCTTCCCCTCCCACAGCTGTCATTCAGGCCCCCATTATTTTTCACCTGGACCAGCCTTTTCTCACTAGTTTCTTTCCCTTCAGACTTAACATCTTGAAAACCACCTCCCAAAATGCAGCCAGAATGGTCTTTCGTAAGCACAAGTCTGATTTTGTCACTACTCTGCCTTTTAATTATTTATTCATGTCCCATCACCTTTCTGGGTTCTGTTCAAACTCATGAGCATCCTCACATACACTCTTTAGTCAAAGAATACTAAATACATTCAGACAGAGCTACCCCCTGCCCATGTGGCCCCTTGTCAAACCAGAAAAAGACACCTCCTCCAGGTGGATACAGCTGCACCAGGGGGCGAAGCACAGGCTGAATTTTAGCCCCTGCTCCCCACTTCCTGGCCACCCCTACCCCATCTCCACCTTGTCTTGTAGCAGGTCACAAGTGTGCCATCAGCCCTGCAGCCCTGACTTAAGGTTCTCTTTGAGTACCTCTCTGCCTTTGTGTAAGCTACTTTGTCTAGCAGCCCTGCAGCCCTGACTTAAGGTTCTCTTTGAGTACCTCTCTGCCTTTGTGTAAGCTACTTTGTCTAGCTAGAATGTCTTCACTCACTAAATCCATCTACCAAACACCTATTCATCTTTCCAAAGATCAAGACAATCATCCTCCTACAAGAAGCTTTCATCTTTTCTATGCTACCAGAAAAGCTTCATCATAGCATGACTGTTATAATCATAGATTTTTCAGCCGGGCGCGGTGGCTTACGCTTGTAATCCCAGCACTTTGGGAGGCCGAGGCAGGCTGATCACGAGGTCAGGAGATTGGCTAACACGGTGAAACCCCGTCTCTACTAAAAATACAAAAAATTAGCCGGGCGTGGTGGCGGGCGCCTGTAGTCCCAGCTACTCGGGAGGCTGAGGCAGGAGAATGGCATGAACCCAGGAGGCAGAGCTTGCAGTGAGCCGAGATCGTGCCACTGCACGCCAGCCTGGGCAACAGAGCGAGACTCCGTCTCAAAAAAAAAAAAAAAAATCATAGATTTTTCTCATCTACTTTCACCAGTAGATGCTGCATTCTCTGAAAGCAAGAACCTGGTCCTTCAGATTTCCATGCTCACAGCCTAGCACAGTGCCTCGGAGATTGTATGCAAACAGTTGCTAAATGCCAAACAAACAAACGCAACTCTTGCTGTGTTAGCCTTGTCACCGCGTTAGATGGGGGCCTTTTGGTTCCCCCACACCCAGCAATCTGGAGATTACACCACGGGATCTGCTTCCTCAAGTTACATAATCCCTACTCAAATTGCTAGAAGCCAGATCTCATTTAGCAATTATTTCATTAACCTATGATTAAGAAGAATAAACATCTTGGATTTCAGCTTTCTGTCCCCTCTTTACAAGTTCACTAATAGATCTGTCACTGAACATTTTGTCCTTCACTGGATCCTGCTCCTTTCTTTCATCTTCTCCTCCTCCCTGTCTTGTTCTACTTAACAAGAGCCATCCAGCTGGAGGGTGGGTGCATGGGAATTTGTGGGACTCTCTACTTTCACAAATGTTTACACCACTTTCATAACAAAATAGTAAAAATAAACATTAAAAAAAGATCTATCCATACTTCCTGAATGACACTCTCAATGTCTCATATTTCCACCTTCCAAGGGATTTTTCTCATTAGTCCAATTGGCCTGCCCCGATGGCCACACTGATTTTGTCTATGACTTCACTCTACTCTCCTAGTCACTCGCTCCTCGAATCCTTTACTAATTTCCCGCTGATAGGAATCCACAATTCTCTTCTCCTATTTAAGTCAGGCCAACAGGAATACAGCCACCAGATTTAAACTCCCTGTCAAAGACACTTGTATATCTGAAATAAAGTCATTTTATTTATGAAACATGTACTTGTCAGTAGGGTGGTCTCTTTTGCTGAGTCTCTTTAGGAAAGACTTGGCAGATATTACACCCTTTTATGAGAGACAGAGGTTACTGTCTGTCCTTTGCCGTCTATTCTAGGAGAACAGGTCCTGATCAAGCCCCAGTTGAAGGGGTGAGGCTAGACCAGCTCTTCCTCAGCTATAGGCAGAGCTGTTCATATTGCAGCTGGTGCGACCTGGTGCTGGGGCGAGACTGAGTGTATCAGGTGATAAGGCTCTAGAGCTGTGGGGCACATGGGGTAGAGCCCAGTGATGGCTCTGGGGTGAGCCAGGGCCACACACTAGTAGATGTGGGGGACAGAATCCCAGAAGCTTAGGAGAATGCTTCTGATGGGATTTTGTTATTGTTGTTGCAAATGACACAGTGACACTGAACCCACAGAGAAAATCAAGCAAAAATGGGAATTTCTTGGGAAGGCCAGGGATGGAGATGGCCTCAGGAACTGGAAATTATTGTCAGGTTCTTCCTTGGGAGAGGCAGCATCCGTTGGAGTGTGTGTGTGCGTGTGTGTGTGTGTGTGTGTGTGTGTTTCTCTGTGCCTATCTACCTATACATCTAGACAGTCATGCATTGCTGAATGATGGGGATATGTGACAAGAAATGCCTAATTAGGCAATTTTATCATACAAACATCATAGACAGTATTTACACAAACCTAAATGTTATACACAACATCTTTTGCTTTTCTTTTTAGAGACAGGGTCTTGCTCTGTTGCCCAGGCTGGAGTACAGTGGTGTGATCACAGTTCACTGTAGCCTCTACCTCCCAGGCTCAAGCCATCCTCTTGCCTCTAACTCCCAAGTAGCTGGGATCATAGGCACAAGCCACCACACCTGGCTCTCTATTTTTTCATATGAAAATGTCCCAGCACATTACTGAATATCAAACATTTCCCCTACTTGATCTGCAGGGATAATATCAAGTACTGTATATCACTTCTGTGTATGCTCCATTATCAGTTTATGGAACCACTGTCATGCATGGGGTCCGTCATTGACCCAAATTATTATGGGGTACATGACAGTATATAGACAGAGAGAGCAAGGTGAAAAAAAAGACCTCACTTTTATCTTTGCAATAGGATTCAGTGTGTGTGCATGCGGGGGTAAAGTACACAGAAAACAACCACAGAGCAGAGAACGTCAGGTTTATCTTATCCCAGATTAACAACTGCAAGAGTTCTGCCTCCTCTTAGACTCCACGTACAGAAAGATAAAATTCCAAAGAAACACTCTGATTTGCCTGGCTTAGACACTTGCTTATCTAAAACAGGCCCTCATAATTGTTTACTCAATGGTTACTGTCCCCTGTTTTACTCCACAAGTATAATTTTGATTCCATTGCAGCATCAGATAATGATGTGCTCAGAAAGGCAGCTCCTTCATCACCCTAAGGGATTAACCATGCCTGGTCTATACTATTCATAGTAATCTGACTCCCTGCCAGTTACTAGTGTAGGCAAGGATATAGGACATAAGCCTAACTAATGAGATCTGACTCCTAAAAAAAGAGAGTTTGCAGGAGGATTTTTGAAAAAGTATCTCTCATTCTTGATGAAATACACAAAACTAGAACTCCTTCCCTTGTTTGGACAAAACTCTGTGAGGACGTGATGCCTGGAGCTGCAGCAAACACCTTGCAACCATGAGCAACAAACGTAAAGAAGAAAATCATCATGCTAAGGGTGGCAGAATGAAAACACAGACAAACCTGGAGCTTTGATGACATTACTATGCCATTAAATTAACCCTGGCACCATGTCTTTCAGAAAGCCTGTCTGCAGACAGAGCAATGGAACTGATGTTCAAAGTCAGCTGAAATGAACAACTATGCAATCCAAAAAGAAAGTGAAAAGGTGCCTACTTTCTAAATAATAATAAGAGTTAATGGTTACTGAGTTCCTGTTACGTGTCAGGCAGTGTTCCAGGTGCTTTATATGTATTATCTCACTGAAACTACACAACAACACAACAAGGTAGAAACTTTGATTATTTCCTCTTTTTAGACAAGTAAATGAGGTTCAGAAATATTAGGTAACTTATCCAAGGTCACAAATTCAGCAATGCCAAGGTTGGAACTCACATGCAGGCCTTCTGACTCTAAGAGCTTTTCACCACTAGGTTAACGTTGAGGTGTTCTTGGCTTCCTATAGTTGGATTTCACAAGCTTCCTTCATATCTTGATATCTTCCTCTCTTTTTATTTGAGTTGGTCTTAGTGGGTTTATGTTCAATGCACCCAAATGTTCCCTTAGACACTGGCATTGTCAAGATTCAGGCTTCCTTTCTCTACTCCATAACAAATCTGTGAGTCTCAATGTCCATTTGTTAAATGCACCAAATCCAGATCACACAGTAAAGCCCTGATTTAGTGGAATTCATGGCGTTCCAATGGTTCCCTGTTCCCTCCCCAATTGTCACATAGCAGGTGTTAGTCTGACATCAGGGTCTTTTGGAGCTACACTTCCAATGCAATGTGACTTATTAATTAAACTATGAATGAGTACCTAACAAGGGATGAAATTGTTGACACTGGTTCAAACACTGTAATTGTCCCATGATGTCCTCACCTCTAATTTTATGTTTTTTAACTTTTCAAAGTTAAAGTTTTTATGTAAGTGACATTCTGCGATTACATACATCTCTGTTACTGTTGAGACTAGGATGGCATTTCTATGGCCTTACTATTGTTTACTCATGTCACACCCTCACTCCCTCACTCAGTCAACAAATATTTGAGTATCTGCATGCACCAGGCGCTACACTAGGCACTAGTATCAATAGGTTATGTTCTCTGCCCTCACAGAGGGCAATAAAGTGTAATAATATGCCATATCAGTTTTCCCTCTAAATCAACAGGAGAGCTACAACAAATAAAAAGAGCACATAAGATTAGACATTTTGTAGATGAGAAATCCAATGTAGCAGCTAAGAGCACAGACTCTGTTGACAGATGACCTGGGTTCAAGTCCCTGTCACTGTGTGACTTTGGATTAGTTCCCTGTATCTCAATTGTTTAATCTGTTAAATGGGAACAAAAACTGTAGCTCTGTCATTGGGTTAACAGAGATAGCATTTTTGCAAATCACTGAGAATGTAATAAGTACTACAGAAATGTTTTTCCAAAAGAAAAAAGAGCTCCAGTCCACTCTGCCCACTGATCATAACTGAGCAACCTGGCAGCCAGAAGTAGCGATGTGACAACATTGGAAACTGCAAACAGGAACACAGCATCATCAGTGTTGGGAACTGGGGTTCTGGGCACCAGGACCAGGGTGACACTGCAGGAAGATGACTCCCCTAGCCACTGCCCCTAAGTGAAATAGGGCTTCTACAATCAGTTGCTTCTGGCTCTCAGAATTCCTAAACTAAGGCGTCAGTTAAAGAGAATTTAAGGTGACTTTTCCTGAAGAATTTGGTTTTTAATAAGCAGATCTTGGAAGGATGAAGCAGAAGCACAAATTTGGAAGGGATCTTAGAAGTCAAGCTCTCACCCAAATTTTTAAAAAGAGTTTATATTGCTTAGTAATAAGAGGAATGCCATAAAGGTTACTGATCTACAACTAAAAATATACAACACATGTCATCAAAAATAGTGGAACTCATGAAGCCAAAAGATTAGAACTTGACCAACTAAATAAATAACAGGGCCAGTCATCATGGGTGGTTTTATCATTCTTTCAGATTTATATTAAATTATATCATCTGTGTTCTTTACTGTCTTTGGGTTGAAGAGGTAAAAACATGGTACCTTTCTGGGTCATTAATTACATGATCTCTGGTAGGGTCCCAAATCCTCTAGGGGTTATTTCTTAACCCCAAAGGGGTTCTTTTGGTATGTAATGTGGATAAACTCAAACCCCTCTGACTATTGATTAATCAGCCTCTCCTGAAGCATTTCCAATGATGAAGGTGCACATTTTTAGACAGATCTTTTCATTCATTGAGCATCTCTAGTTATCATCAATAATTCCTTTTGTTGCTCCCAAATCACTTATGGTGGTTCTGGAGCAAGGATATCCCTGACTCTAAATGATGGTCTTCATATGCTTGGAGAAAAGGATTCCCTGTCTTGTTCTAATTTCCTGAGCTAGTCATCACTCAACATAAGTTATGACCTGAGTCCCTCAGGTTCAAAGAAGGAGATCAACATAATCTAGACATTCAAAGGGGTGTCCAGGAAGATCATTTTGAGAAAGGGTCCCTGAAGTGCCTTGAAAGGTAATCTAGTTTCTGGAGTCTGGGGAGAAGAAAAGCACATTGACTCCTTATTTTCATTATATCTGCAATATGCTCCTCCCTACCTTGAATCCTGCCGCCTAGAAAAGGGAATTGATATCAAAACTCAAACATGAGTACATTGTGAGATCATGAGAATTCAATGGAATTCAACAAGACTTTTGTAGCTGAAATTGGAACCAAATGTCTCAAAATACACCTGTCCCTAGAGAGCATGGACTTGGTTCTTTCAAAATGGAAACAATGATTTAGCTTAATCAGGGCCAGTTTTTTAAAAGCAAGCGTTTTTTCTCTGTATGTGTGACGATATAGACTTGGAACCTTCTTAGCTGATAGAATTTAATATTTAAGAGGCCAAGGTTGGGAGTTTAATTCTCATAAGAAACAATTAACTTTGATCAGAACAAAGCTCTGTGCTGTGTGCTCACATCATTCCATCCTTAAATCCTAGACTACGTAGTGGTAATAATAAGCAAATGGATGACAGCTAACAAGTACAGAAGATTTTCTGTGTGCTAGGCACTCTATAGAAGGCTTTACACAAATTATTTCATTTAATGCTCACAACTGCTCTGTGAAGCAAGTTCTTCTAGGATTTTTTCAGAGTAAAAGCTAACTGCCTCCCAGTGACCCACTGTCTCTCTGCCCCGCCACATTCTGCTCCACCCACACTGGCCTCCCAGCATTTTCCCAAACACGTTTGCCCCAGGGCCTTTGCATATGCTCTTCTCTCTGTCAGCAATGCTCCCTAGGTAACCTTCAAGGCTCATTTTCTCCCCTCTTTCAAGTTTTCTTTTAAATATCATCTTCTTAGCAGGTCCTTCCACCACCCCCTAGAAAACTGCAATACCCTCTCTGCCATTATATGATGTACTTCTCTGCTTTATGTGTTTTCCATGACAGTTATCATTTTCTAGCCTATAATACAATGGACTTATTTTTGTGTTATCTGACTTGTTACCTGTGTCACTTGACTAGAATGTGTGCCAGAATTTTTGTCTACTTTTGCTGACAGCTCCAAACTCGGTACCTAGAAACCCAGCTGATACATGGTAGGCACTTCATAAATGTGTCGTGGTTATATTTTATATGGGAGGCAATATGCACAAAGAGGGTATGAGTCAGGGCTTTATAGGAAGAAAAACGTCATTAGGAACCTGTGTTTCAGAAACAAAACTTGAAGTACATATCCCTTTCCGGGTAGGTTGGCACCATTACTAAGGGCAATGTAACAGATCTAAATAACATGTAAGTAGAGGTTGGTGCCATTACTAAGGGCAATGTATTACATCTGAATAATACATAAGTAGCAATACACACTACCAATCAAGAATATAAAGAAGTATTCCAAGTGTGTTGCATATTCAGGAATTATGTAATAATAGTCAAAAATCACTTGGAATATTTTGCGACTCTTCTGGGAAATTTCATGTCACAAAACTTGAGGGAAATGTGCCAAACTAAAAAGTGAAGGAGATCTAAAAGTTCTCATGAAAATGTTTTCCCAGGGTTGTGCCACAGCAAGAATGACAGTGTATAATACTTCTTTATAGACGCCATTCAGATTCAAGGATCTTTTCCCAAGTTCCTTTTAGGTGATTATATTTAACCTCCTTAACAATGCAGGAATCTGATTTGCAGATGAGGCACTGTGCTCTGACAGGCCGTGTGCCTTCTTGAAATAGCCTGGTAAGGGGTACAATGTGGAACAGAATAGAATTCTTTTGTCTCTGTCTGGCATGCCTGCCCAGGCTTCATGTATTTATCATTTTACAGTGTCTTCTATCCTGAGGAAAAACCTCAGTTTTTGTAAATGACTAATTTAATGTCTCATCAATGAAAAAATATAGAACTACAATTATTACTTTCCCTACTTCTTTTTCTGAGGTCAGCTGTTGCACAGATTCAAGAGATTCATACCGGAGGGCATACATCATCATAGTAAAATTAGTGTCTTTGTCTCAAGTTCATTTCACTAACTAAATAGCCAGGCGTATAAAGCTCACATTATTACAGAGGGGGAAAAAATGCAGCTGCTGACAGGATCGCTAAGAGCAGCAAATACCAAGAAAATCTCAAAAAAACTGACCACTTTTTTCTTAACCATATTTTTGCTGAGTATTTTCTCCACAGCCTTGGAAACTTGTTTTCACCTCCATTCTTTTCCAAAAAAAGAATTCTACCCCGGGGGAGAAAAAAAAAAATTAAGACCTCAACACCAAGTACAAATTGCTCATTTAAAGAACAGGAATGAAGGATGCGGGGGCTTTTCTTCCTTAAAAGCTCATCACTCTGTAGAAAAAATCTGAATGCTGTCCTGATTCTTCTTGAGCAGTGGAGCAGTTTTTTGGTTTTGTGTGAGTTAATTTTAATTTAAAAAAAAAAAAAAAAAGCACCATTCTTGAGAAGCTGTTGCTATGAGACTTCCTGGGCCACAACAGATGGCCACAAGAACAGTTCTCAGGCCTGAGCTCGGAGCTCTGAGGCCTCCACTCAGGCATACCATTAACATTCCTGAAATACCTTCGGAGGCAATACAGGCCAGCCACCTTCAGACGGCTCACCCGCAACTGGCCTCCCTGGTCAAGGGGCCAGGGTTGAAATTTGTTATAAACTAAATGATCAGGTCTTTCCAGGAAAAAGCCAGAGAAGAGAGGGTGCTGTCCTCAATTTAGGCTTCAGGAAAACTTTACCAGCAACCCGCTGGGGTTTTGAGTTGTTCAGGTGAGCACACATCCAATTCATTTGATTGTTTTAATGCTCTCTCTTTCAGTCACAGAGTGATCCAGTTAAGAGAACCAGCATATTTTTGGCCTGAAGCATTTTAGTGCCCGGAGAGAACTGCTCAGGGAAAGGTTTAAAGATCCCTGATTTCCCTTTTGACAGAAAGACAAAAAGGGAAGGAGAACCGCATGGTATTTGAGGTTCTAATTTCTCACTAACTTCTTGGTAGTGTCGGACAAATTCTTCCATTTCATTCTTTTTCTCTCTCTCTTCCACACTAGGATAATGATATATGACCTACCTCAGATGGAAGAACTAGTGATCCACGATTAATAAACAACTGAGAAATTAATGCATAAATATCAGGTCACTGAGACTGTGCCTCCACTGCTGTGAGAGTAAAGATAAGGGAAGAACTTGGAGATTCCCTTCAGAGGCTGATTGCTGGGACCCCCGCCCCTGGAGGGCTGATGGGCAATGCGGAACACAGGTTTTAGTGGGCGGAGTCTACTGGTAGCTCTACTGCTTACTAGGGAGCTTTGGTACTTGGAAAAAACCAAGTGTTTCTGAGCAGCCATAGCTTCCCAGGGTGGGGCTAATTTACATTCCAACACCAGAGTTTTTGCTTTAAAGCCAGGCTTCCAGTGCAGAAGCAAAGTCCTCCTTCAGTGACTGATGCCAGGAGTCTCTTTTTTTTTTTGAGACGGAGTTTTACTCTTATCACCAGGCTGGAGTGCAATAGCACAATCTCAGCTCACTGCAACCTCCTCCTTCTGGGTTCAAGCGATTCTCCTGCCTTAGCCTCCCAAGTAGCTGGGATTACAGGCATGAGCCACCACACCTGGCTAATTTTGTATTTTTAGTAGAGACAGGGTTTCTCCATGTTGGTCAGGCTGGTCTCAAACTCCCGACCTCAGGTGATCTGCCCACCTTGGCCTCCCAAAGTGCTGGGATTACAGGCGTGAGCCACCGCACCCGGCTAGGAGTCTCTTGGTCACTTGTGGAACATCACTCATTCTATCCGTTTTGGTTCACATAAGTTTGTTGAGAGCTTTTATCTCAATGGGATCAGATGATATGCCACCCATACCGCTCTGTGGCTATCATTTGGGTTTCATTTTTTAAACCAGTCAGTCCAACTAAGAAGCAAAATGGTTTGAGACAGCTTAGGTTCATGTCTTCCAAAATCATCCATTTGTATGAAAGTATACATTCCCACCTGTCACCAAAATGTGATCATTAAGACTGCTGGGGATTTTTTTGTTTATTTTTTGTTTTCTAAAAAACATGCCTTTTAGGGGTTTGGCCTAACAAGGAGTGCTACCTTTTCCCTATTAACCAGCGACATTTTAATGAAGTCATCTATGGAGGGGTGGAGGTGAGGAAGCTGTTTGTTTTTCCATGTGTCTAGGGCTACCCAAACTCAGCTTGCTTGTCTGCTCCCTATGGCCAGAGCACATTGAGCTAAGGGAGGTCTTCACCCAGCTGTTCAGCTTCTAAACCTACAGGCCTCCCCAGCGCCAGGAAAAGTCAGGGGCCAAGGCTGGACTGGACACTGTGGGGAGAAGAAGGGGAGAGAGACAGAAACAGAGAGGAAGGTGTCTGATGTTTGCAACCTTCCATCTGCAGAGCTGAACCTTCCAAGCAGAGCCAAGGGGGTGCACAGTGTGTGTCTAGGAGGGGGAGGCTGCGTGGCTTTCTTGTGCCCCATTGTGTGTTGTGCTGTCCACAGCACCAGTAGGGACCCTCAACAGACAGCAGTCAGGGAGTCTGGCAGGCATTCCACAGTTCCTGGAAGGAGGCTTTTAAAAATGGTCACTCGAGAAACAATAAACTTAAGATACTTAATCCCCTTGCCCTCCAACCTAACTCTCTAATGATATTGTTCTTGGAATAAAATATCTATTTATCATAGTTATTAATGAATGTGTTAAATTACATATTTGGAGTGCCCTGGTACTCTGCAGATATGAACAAGAGCTTTCTACACTCTTAATATGAAACGTGGGGTTTGTGACTTTGTTTACTTTTTAAGTATTGTTAAGAAGTTTTTCAACCAGCTCTCTCCTCTTCCTTTCTGTACCTTTTTAGGATACTGGGGTTTTTACGGAAGACAATGATTAGGGCTAAGATTAGGGAATAAGATTAGGGTATTTATCCCTCTCCATACAAAAAATGACTTATACTTAACTCAGGAAATTACCTTTGATTTATATATTCTCTAGGTTGTAATTCATAAGTGAAGGTAGATTTTTGAAATATAAAAATGTTCAATATCTATTTAGCTTTCCAATGTTCATTTCTCTTTAACTCCTTCAACATTTATAAATTCACTTTGTCTCTACCTACCTATGGATCCATATTTTAAAATCACTTGCATATACATTATATTTTTAAGTGATTGCTATAGACTTGTGTGATGATCATATTTCATCTGATGGGTAATGCCATTTCTGGTGCTTTTATTCATCAAAGCAGTAATTTTTATGTTTATATTAAACATTACTAATGTGTTATCTTATTATAGGAAAATGTTTTTATAAAGACACTTTAGCTAACTGCTGAAAAAAAGGAAAACTCCAACTGGGTGTAATCATTGGAAGAAAAAAACACACTTGAGGATGATTAACACAGATTTTGAATGACCTGTTTGACCTATTGCTGTTTATCACTTGAACAGAATCATTGAGAACTGGTAAACACCTTCCTTTCATGAAGATGTTTACATCCTTGAAATTAATGAGGTGGGAAAAGTAGTCTCAGAACCTCTTTAGATTTATAAACAGAAACTTACCCATTTTCAGAATGTTTTCAATGAAAAAAATTTAAATCCAAGGGAAAATTACTTTCCTTCCTATCACAACAAAACAGACAGGGTGAAAATACTAGTCCCAAACCACCAGTCTTTTTTATCAATCTTCAATTATTAAATCCTCAAGTTACAAATATGGTGACAGCAACCCCAGAGAAAAGACAGGATGGTCCCTGAAGTATGTGTCAATTGATTTACAAGTAAAATGAAATCAGAGCATAGTTTAGGATTAATCAGAATCACACGGAATCACGTTCTTAAGCATCTCAACTGTTGCCTGTTGCTTAAATGTAGGTGCTTGCATTTATAATCCAACCTTCTCTGAAACATAAAGGATGAGAAGAGTGAGCCAACCAATCAATACAATCCAGTTTTGCTGTTGAAGTGCAATTCATTGATTTACCCATGTTGAACAAACCTAAAAAAGAAAAGCTGCCTTCTTATCCCAACTGAGAAAGTTAAAGATAGCTTTAAAAATAAGTCATAATTAAAATTAGGCTATAAATCCTGAGGTTGCATGATTGGAGGGAGCCAAAATGTTCAGGCTGACTTGGTCTTATTATACAAGTTAGCATATATATTTGTTGGCCTTAACTAAAAGTTACTCTACTCTGTTATCACTTGAGCTTCTCATCAAATAGGAAAAAGTGCCCATTGCCTGAAAGGACTAGAGTCATTTGTCAAGCTCTCTCCTCCCCATGTACATCTTTCTTTATTCTTTTATATTATTTTGTCAGCATATCTGACAGCCCAAAACCTTGGTGATTTCATCACAAAGGACTAACTTGAACAACTTCCCTACCTCTCTTTAGTTTACCTTCCCAATGCTGGCATTTCTGCCAACATCGACGGAGAAATAATGTCATCGAGAAATCGCTGGTTTAAAATGGACTTACCTTAAGGAAGTCTATGCCCAGGCAGGTCCATTGTCCTCAGTTATCTGTTGGTCATTTCTGTCCTGCGTGACACTGGGCCAAGGCTGGCCCACCGCGGGGGCTTGGTGGCTTGGGGCAGGTGGCCTAGAGGCGCAGTTCTGGCCCAGGAAGGATCCGCAGGAGCCAGCCCGAGGAAGACAAAGCTGAGACACAGGTGTCTGATACCACAGACGCACCTCCGCTGGGAACCTGGGCTGCCCTGATTAGCCAAACACAAAAGGCAGTTTGAATGACTGCCTCCTCCCGGCCAATCGCCGGCCGCCTGCCTGACAGGAGCTGGCCCGCTGATGTAAGGGGAAGTCCACTCGGCCAGAACCTGAGAACCGGTTTCCACCGCGCTGGCACGCCGACTCCGGCGTGCATTCCCGCCGCCACGAGCAGGAGCTGCCTGTCGTGGTGTGGTGTCCTGCCCGTCCCCAACAAGTGTCGCTCTAGGGTCCTCTGACTCATAAACACGACGTGCTGTGAAGACCATTAAAGCGAAGGTAAAGAACACAGCGTCAGCAGCTTTATCTGCCCTTCCTCAAAGCCCTGGCGAGTCGGGCTTCTTTGTAGCTAATTAAGTTCAATTTTTAATTAGCTATGTTTTTTGCAAGCAACAGTTTCTTCCACACACTGGGAGAAGAGGCAGGAACAATAAAGAAAGATCTTTCTGCAGTCATTGTTCTCAACAATGAAATTCAGTATTATAAAAATCACCACAGACATAAAAATAGATCATTTATAATAAAGATGCTGTTCATAAAAAAAGACAAAACAACAAGACCACACTGCATCTTAAAATTCAGCGCAGTGGGGTGCGATGCAGCCCGCCTTTGTAGATGAAATCATAACAAGTTTCCTAAACTCCATCCAGTTAGAGACTTTACTTAAATCTATCATCTGAGGCCCTGAAACCGCAATCCTTCGCAGCTGTATGGATAAGTAGTGCTTGATGCAAGTTTGGTATTTGCCCCAGACTGTAGGGGTCAGCTTAACAGTAACCACAGACAGAGAGAGAGAGAGAGAAAAGGAACAGCACACACAGAAAGAAAATGGGACTCCGAGAGTGTCTGAGTTTATGGGTATGTAAATGTATTTTCCTTAGAGCCATCGTGATGGGAAAATCATTATAGAATACACAGACAATTTATAAATTTCCTTGCAAAAGAATTTGAACAAGATTTGTAGGTTATTTTTAGGCATAGAAAGAAAGAAGAGAGAAAGGGAGCATGCCCCCCTCCCCACACACACAGAATTCTGCATTCACAGTGGCATTATTTTCTACCAGCAGTAGTAATCATTCCAGACACCAACAAAGTCTGAAGCATCCTCAAAGTTATCATTGCATTTCAAAGGTGATACTAATTTTATTGAAAGATTGTTCCTGTATTAACTAGAATGTCTGTCTCTCCAGAATGTTCCACTTGAATTCCAGGGTTATTTGTATCTCTATAATGTGAAATCTAAGGAAATGAAATTGAGGCAAATGTGGGATAGGAATGGGGTGAGGCACAGAATCATCTTTCAAAAGAAGAGAAGCCTCCCACTAGATCTGGCATCATAGATGCATTCGTTCAAAAGTAGCCTCCTTTTTTCTTAGGAAAGCACAGTTCTTATCCCAGCTTTATGTTTTCCTCTCCCCACCACGCAACCTCCCCAAAACACCACAACAGAGTGGAATTTCCTTCCATCATAGGCTACTCCCAGCAAGCTAGAGTTCAAGAGCAGCCAGGCCGTGCAATTCATTTTGAATATGTCAAATTTAACAACCTCCTGCTGCGGACCAGACCTCATCTCCGCTATGAGGAATGACGAATGGTCATGTTTGACGTTTGTTTATCACAATCAGCCGGCTAGTATGGGAATGCCATTCCCGAAAAGAGCAGAATATTCACAGTAGATTAAAGGAGTCAGGAGTGGACTCATTTGTGTCACCAGTCACTTCCTCATAGTTCAGCTCTGTCCAATTTAAGCTCACTTTAGATCCACTCTGCTCCAGATTCTCTGTGACAACATCCTCAACAGGTTGTTGGCTCCAGGAACCATGTATATATTGCATACACAGTCCTCATGGATGCTATGTTGTTACAGTAAAATAAATCTATGTGACTTTTTTTTTTTTTTTTTGAAATGGAGTCTTGCTCTGTCGCCAGGCTGGAGTGCAGTGGCACAATCTCAGCTCACTGCAACCTCTGCCTCCCGGATACAAGAGATTCTCCTGCCTCAGCCTCCCAAGTAGCTGGGATTACAGGCATGTGCCACCACACCTGGCTAATTTTTTATTTTTTTTTAGTAGAGATGGGGTTTCACCATGTTGGCCAGACTGGTTTTGAACTCCTGACCTCAGGTGATCTGCCCGCCTCAGCCTCCCAAAGTGCTGGGATTATAGGCGTGAGCCGCTGCACCCAGCCTCTATGTCACTCTTTAGGGAAACTAAAACAAGGAAAAGTTAAAAGCAATTAAATCACCTATCCTTTCACAAATTATGAGATGAATAAGGAAAGCATTGATATTTACAAAGAATGGATGCCTATTAGTAGTACTAGATTGAACCATATGAAATTGCCAATATTTGATAATTTTTGGCCCACTACAATAGAAATTTCATGTGGTTCCAACCTACAGTTGGCCCATAGTTAGTAGTTACTATGTGTCAGTAGTTACCGTGTTACATTCTCTAATCATCACCACAATTCTATAAGGTAAATATTATAATTATTACTCCAACTTTACAGATGTGGAGACTGAGGCTTCGAGAAGTAACTTGTTGAACATTTTACAGCCAGCAAGCGGCAGATCTGGAATGCACACCTAAGCAATCTGACCACAGAGCCCATGCTCTGAACCACCACCCTCTGAGATAAAGGCTTTGCATTCACTAGCTTTGTGATTGCAGGCAAATTATTCAGCTTTTCCAAGCGTCAGTTTTCTCTCCTCTGAAATGGGTACCTATCTGATGTGAGGACTGAAGGTGATGCTATGAAAAAGCACTTAGCATAGTGCTTGGTCTACAGGAAGAGCTCTAATGTTACCCAGTTGTGGTGGTATGGGCTGGATGGTCGCTCTTCCTACCTTCATCATGATCTGAGGTGAGAGCATACAGCACGACCTTTCACCCTTGGGTGGTTGGGTGGCCACTCATGGACAGAAGGATGGTGAGCTCGGGGGTCCTCAAGTCTGGAGATGATGCCATCCTGAGTCAGTGCAGACGACTCTGGTGCATAGAATGTTCTTTACACCGGAATGTGCACCAGCTCCCCTCATTTAGAAGGAAGACCATCCACACCACGCTGCTCCCCCAGCCCAGGTAAGACCTGCCCACAGCCCCATCTTGTATTTCCTTCTTTCTCTACATCTGAGTTCTAGAGAGCATTCAGACTCAGCTGTGATCAAAAACAAACGCATCTGTTTCTCATGTGGAATGCTCTCACAAACATTTTGACTTCTCACTTTCTACCTGCCCAGATTCTTTGGCAATCACTTGCAGAGGGTTAGGCCATTCCTGTTGGAAGAAGTAATGATGATCTAATCTGGAAGCAGTGCTGTGGACCCCGCTGTACACTGGACCAGAAGGGAGGGGACTTTGCTCTCCCTTCTGGCTCTGCCACTGATTAGCACGTGACCTTGAACACATTACTTATTGTCTAAGTCTCTGTTCCTCATCCTTGGAGGAGGCCCCTGGTCCAGAACATCACTCAGTGTCTTCCTAGTCCTAATATTTGTGGTGAAGGGAGGATAAAAAGGAATAAACTAGATGAGTGTTTGAATATGGTGCTTTTATTTTTTTCTCTCAAAGCTAGTAGCTCATCTACTCAAGCACATCCTGTTTTCTCCTATTTGCCATTTTATAAGCCCAGGGCAGGAGAGTTTTATGTTACTCTGTTGATGAACTGCAGACCAAGATGAATAGCCTTGATTTCTGAACACCAGATTTCCGCTGGTATTTTTCCTTAATGATTTGCACATGGCCTTCTGAGGCGCTTGTTTGGGATTAGAGATGAAGGTCTATGGTGGGAAAGCTGCACAAACTAATGAAGACTGTGGTTTCTTTGCTCATTTTTTTTTTTTTTTTTTTAATTTCTGGGTCTGTCCATAACAGTTAAACTATTCTCTAGGTGTTGTAAGGTAGATTGATTTTCTGTGTAAGGTAGGTTTAAATGCCTGTAGGGCATAGGCATTTAAACTCCCAGGAGGAACTTAGGAAATTTATGAATGGGGGAGATAGAAACAGCCTCTTGAACTCTTGTTCTGGTTTTCTTTTTTAAGAGCACTCACCATCTTCTAACACACTGTTTCATTTACATATGTATTGTGTTTGTTATTTATTGCTTCTGCTCACAAGAATGTCAGCTCCATGAGACAGAGGTGTTTGATTTTTATCATGGCTGAGTTCCAAACACCTAGAGCAATGGCTGGCATTTATTAGGTGCTTAATAAACTTTACAAAATATGCAAAATATTCAGGTAGAACAGGTGTCCTGTACATCTCACTTTTGGAAGTCACACTGCATCTTTAGAAGGAAGAGTGATTGTAGAATAAATCTCAATGGCGAGGGTAGAGACCAGGTCCAAGATGAGGATGATGTGTTAGACAGTAAATGAACTTCGTGGGGTTCACGATTAGTTTAGCCCAACTCTGCAAATTCCCACATACAGGTTTCAGACTGAAAGAAAACTGGGCAGTGAGCCTAGATAGAAACTCAATAAGCTCAGTTTCTCCCTTCTAGCCCATTTTCATTTAATTGGGAAATTGTATTTGTTGAACTCCAAGTATGTCTGAAAGAGTCAGATCCTTGAAAATGCTGTAAGGGAAGCAGACACACAGCAGCTGAGCCCAATGCTCATTTTGCACTCAGGCAATCATTTTTCATCCCAGTCTAACTTTAACAATTTTGATGAGATAATGGCTCCAGGCTTCTTAGTATCATAAAAGATGTCAGTTAAGTCCAAAGTATTATTATACAATGCCTGTCAAGTATAATAACTGTAGGACATAAACCACTTATGGTACAGAAATAGAAAGGCACACAAATGAAAATGACTAGAATAACAGATGAGAATCAACACATTTTTCAATTTAATTTTGCTTCTTTTCTGCTGGCCTAAAGTAATCATATCCCCCTGTTCTTTTTTCTCTCTTTCCACGTTCTTTAATTCTTTGGGGAAACCAAGGTATTTCTTCACAAGAATGTTACTGGCCAGAAGGTAGCAATTAAAGGCATTGAACTCAATCATCCCTTCAAAGTCCCAACATCCCAGACACAGAAAACCAAGTTACCATTTAGTGCTAAGAATAGCAGGTAAAAGAGTTACATTTGGGTTCACAATTTATTCTTAGGAATGAAAAAAAAAGCCTCTTGGAGAAAAATCATTGTGGAACACAAACTAGCATTATTAATTATTCATTTCAATCTCTGGGACAATTCCACAGCTAATATAAAGAATAAATAAGGCACGTTGTGCACATGTACCCTAAAACTTAAAGTATGATAAAAAAAAAAGAATAAATAAGGTGGAAAGGTAGAAGCACATATCAGTTACATTTATATACTTACATATGTACTTAGTAGAGTGTTTACTAGGCATCAGGCAGGATATTAAATACTTTACATATTTTGTTTTAGCTCTCTCAACCACTCCACTAGGGAGGTACTGTTATTATCGCCATTTCCCAGCTGGAGAATCTCAAGCACAGAGAGATTAAAAACTTGCCCAAAGTCGGCAGGGTACAGTGGTTCATGCCTGTAATCCCAGCACTTTGGGAGGCCGAGGCCGGCAGATCACCTGAGGTTGGGTGTTCGAGACCAGCCTGACCAACATGGAGAAACCCCGTCTCTACTAAAAATACAACATTAGCCAGGTGTGGTGGCGCATACCTGTATTCCCAGCTACTCAGGAGGCTGAGGCAGAAGTTGCAGTGAGCCAAGATCACGCCATTACACTCCAGCCTGGGCAACAAGAGCGAAACTCCATCTCAAAACAAACAAACAAACAAAACAAACAAAAACTTGCCCAAGATCACAAAACAAGTGGTAGTAATAGGATTTGAAGCCAGGTAACCTGATTTCAAGTCATATGCTCTTAAACACTACTGCACATATTGGATTTACTGCAACTTCGGAATGGGACATAGATGGCATGTATGATGCTTAGCAGCTTTGGGTATTTTTCCAGGTAGCAGAATTCTCCTTAGTGAGGATATGACACGCCTCCCCCAGCCAGATATCAGCAGAGGGTATCAGTTGAATGGCGCCAGCCAGCAGTAACAAGAGAGGTTGTCAAGCAATTAGCCTGATGATAATTTGGTATAATAAAACCTGCTTCAAATCATGATTTAAACTGACAGTGAAGAGAACATTTTTCCTTTCACTTTCCTAACCCTGCATCTTGTGCTATGGTAGAAAAGGATGGTTTGAATCACAGTGGGACTAACAAATCCATGTGCCATGAAAAGAAATGTGACAGGAGATATGTACAAACAAGCAGTCAGCACATGATGTGGGGTTTTTCATTCACCCAACAAGCACTTCATGAATGCTTGCCATGGACTGGAGAGATCAAAGAGTAAGACACAACGATTCTCTTCCCCGGTTTAAGATTAAAAATCATCAACCAGTTCTCCACTGGAAAAGATAACTTTGTCAGTTGGCTGGAGATGAAGAAGATAACTAGCCAACCAGTGTTTGTGTTACAAGGCTGGCAAACTCAGATGCTGACTAGACCAGGCAGGTGGAGTAAATGAGCTAAGCAACAGGTGTAGGATCACAAGAAACAGTGGGGCCCAAAGGCAAACTGGAGAGGGAATGCCTCATTAGACGTGGATGCATGCAGCTCCAGCCCACTGCTGCCAGATCGTCTGACTTCTCCGCAAGCCAGAAATCCAGATTATGCAAAACTTCCAGATTTTTAAGGTGGATTAAACAAACATCTGTAGACTAAGTACTTGTGTAAGTTTGTTTATTTATTTATTTTATTTATTCATTTTTTTTTGAGACGGAGTCTCCCTTCGTTGCCCAGGCTGGAGTGCAGTGGCGCGATCTCGGCTCACTGCAAGCTCCGCCTCCCAGGTTCACAACATTCTCCTGCCTCAGCCTCCCGAGTAGCTGGGACTACAGGTGCCCGCCACCACACCCAGCTAATTTTCTGCATTTTTAGTAGAGACGGGGTTTCACCGTGTTAGCCAGGATGGTCTCGATCTCCTGACCTCATGATCTGCCCGCCTTGGCCTCCCAAAGTGCTGGGATTACAGGCATGAGCCACCGCGCCCAGCCTGTTTATTTATTTTTTGAGACACTCTGTCGCCCAGGCTGGAGTGCAGTGGCACGACCACGACTCATGCATCCTTGACCTCCCGGGCTCAAGCGATCCTCCCACCTCAGCTTCCTGAGTAGCTGGGAACATAGGCAAGCACCATCACACCCAGCTAATTTTTTTTTAAATTTTTTAAAATTTTTTGTAAAGTCAGGGTCTCATTATGTTGCCAGCGCTGGTCTCAAACTCCCAGATTGCTGGGATTACAGGCATGAGCCGCCATGCCCAGCCAGATGTAATTTTTAAACTCTCACAAAAAACTTTATTAAATTCAGTGAGGCTTATTAAAAATAAAATCAACTTGCTTTAATAGTGGATTTGGTATGGGTGGGTCTTGTGATCCTTATCAAATCATTTAAAAATGTTTATTAAAGTGTAACATGCACAGAATGGATAAAGTGTACCAATCTATGTAAAGGGCAAAAATGATATAGAACATTTCTAACACCCACAAAAGATTCCATCAAGACCTTTCCAGCTTACTCCAGACTTTCCAGCCCACCTTGGGTCTACATCATAAATGAGCTTTGCCTGTTGTCTCGTTCACATCTTGGTCATGAGAAACTGATAACAGATATAGCTGTATCAAGTCTGAAAGAAATAAAACTGTGTTCAAGTAAATAAGGTACAACCAAAAAGAATGATGGTAAACTCAACAACCCCATGCAGTTCACAAAGTTAGCCAAGAGCTCTGGTGATTACTGCTTTCACACACCTCTTCTTTCTGGTAACTACCATCTCCTGTGCAGTTACCATATGCCAAGTACTTGCTTGTCACCCTGCTTCTGCATAGAGGATCTCATTTAAGTATCACAAAAACCCCCTGAGATACAAATTTAGATAAAGTTTCTTCCAACTGTATAGCTAAAGGAAACTGAGTTTGTAATAGGTTATGCAGCTAGATTCACACAGCCAATAAGTGAAAAGTCCAGATTCAAAGGCAGGGCTACTCCAAAGTTCAAGTACTTTTCCATTGTACTACATAGCCTCCCCATAAAATTAGGGGTGTGTTTTCTTAGCTCTTCCACAAAACTATGATAACCTTCTTTTCTTAACCAGGAGCATAATAAACCTTATTTAATTTAGAATCTAAATTCTGAATGATTTACATTATAAGGATTGGTGGAGGTGTGGGTTACTAAAAGATGACATTACCTAAGTACTTAAAAAAAACAATGAACCCAGTAAAAAGAAGAGAGAGAAAATATATCACTACCTTTTATTAACATAGGTATTATCTACCTTTATTTACCTAAACCAGTTTCCTGGGGCTTATGGAAACATTGTCTTATATGAATATAGTTTTGAGACAGATGGCAGAATTTGATGTTTAAAGATTCTTCTCCCTCTCAGAAAATGTATGCAGCATGGAAATGGAGTTAGAACAGTGGTGGCTGCAGAATTTCTTATAAGAGGGGCTAAATGTTAGCAACTGGATTGTGAAGGAGTTATAGGGGACTTGTCTTGAAGCTGTGTTATATATAATAAGTTCAGATTTTAGCTAGACTGGAGCATTTTTCTAAAGATTCTTTAATTTATCCTTTAACAAGATTGATAAACATGAATTGTTAAAGAATATTATTTTATTGGGTAGACAAATAATACAGGAGGCACAGGTATTGGTCTACAGCCCCACCATCTGCCAATACCAGTCCCTGTCCTTTATTGCTGCCTCTAGAGAGGCTGGAACCATTCACCTGATGCCAAATGATTGGAAGAACAGGGCAATGAAGGAACTTAGAATAATTCCTAGTTAACCAATGTACTGTTGACAACAGTACACAGTAAGCAGTAAACAATCAGACCCTCTCCAGTGCCTCGTCCCTTTGGTGGATGGGGAGGATCTGATTTGCCCATATTTTTAATGTAGAAAGATATAGACCACTAGGAATTAATTTACACAGAGGGCTTTTTAGCCTGTGATATGCAAAAATTTCAAGTATAGATTATCTTTTATCTCAACAGACACAGTGACACCAATTACCCTTTTGGAATGCTAGAGTCAGATCTATTTGACCAGCTCCTTCTTCTACTTTAGGTAGATCAGAAATTCAATTAAGGTTTGGTGAAATACTCATGTTTACCAGGAGCATTTGTTCCAGTATTCAGCTCTGAACCCTAACCTCCAGGATTACAGTCAATGAATAATCAGCTGAGTTGGCCATGGCACCATTCACCAAATCAATACCTATTGCTTAAACTGTTTTTAACCCAGTTTTTATTTTTGCTTTAATCACCAAAGTCCTTTATTTTTATTTTTAAAAATTTAATTGTGATAAAATATTTATAACAAAATTTACCATCTTACCCATTTTTTATTTTAACATTTTAATTTTTAATTTTTGTGGTTATAAAGTAGGTGTATAAATTTATGGGGTACATGAGATGTTTTGATACAGGCATGCAACATGTAATAGTCACATCATGAAGAATGGGGAATCCATCTCCTCAAGCCTTTATCCCTTGTGTTACAAACTACCCAATTACACCATTTCAGTTATTTTTATTTTTAAATGTACAATTACATTATTATGGACTATAGTCACCTTGTTGTGCTGTCAAAGAGTAGATCTTAGTCATCCTATCTTTTTGTACGCATTAACCATCCCCACCTCCCCACCAGCCTCCCACTACCCTTCCCAGCCTCTGTAACCATCCTTCTACTCTCTGTCCATGAGTTGCATTGTTTTGATTTTTAGATCCCACAAACAAGTGAGAATATGCGAAGTTTGTCTTTCTGTGCCTGGCTCAATTCACTTAACATAATGATCTCCAGTTTGATCCATGTTGTTGCAAATGACAGGATCTCATTTTTTTAAATGGTTGAATAATATTCCATTGTGTGTAAGTACCACATTTTCTTTATCCATTCATCTGTTGATGGACACTTAAGTTGCTTCCAAATCTTAGCTATTGTAAAGAATGTTGCAACAAACACAGGAGTCCAGATACCTCTTGGATGTACTGATTTCCTTTCTTTGGGGTATATACCCCACAGTGGGATTGCTGGATCATATGGTAGCTTTCTTTTTAGGTTTTTGAGAAACCTTGAACTGTTCTCCATAGTCGTTGTACTAATTTGCATTCCTACCAACACTGTACGGGGGTTCCCTTTTCTCCACATCCTCACTAGCGTTTGTTACTGCCTGTCTTTTGGATATAAGCCATTTTAACGGGGGTGGGATGATATAATATCTCATTGTAGTTTAGATTTGCATTTCTCTAATGATCAATGATGTTGAGCACGTCTTCATATATCTGTTTGCCATTTATATGTCTTCTTTTGAGAAGTTTAACAATATTGATTCTTGCAATTTGTGAACATGGAATATCTTTCCATTTTTTGTATCTTCTTCAACTCCTTTCATCAGTGTATTATATTAATAGTTTTTATTATAGAGATCTTTCACTTATTTGGTTAATTCCTGGGTATTTAATTTTATTTGTGGCTATTGTAAATGGGATTACTTTTTAAATTTCTTGTTCAGATTGTTCACTGTTGGCATATATTGGGCTGGTGCAAAAGTAACTGCAGTTTTTGTCATTACTTTTATTGGCAAACACTGCAATCACTTTTGCACCAACCTAATAGAAATGCTACTGATTTTGGTATGTTGATTTTGTATCCTGTGACTTGACTGAATTTGTTTATCAGTTCTACTAGTTTTTTGGTGGAGTCTTTAGGTTTTTCCAAATATAAGATCATCTTATCTGCAAATAAAAATAATTTGCCTTCTTCCTTTTCAATTTGGATGCCTTTTATTTCTTTCTCTTGTCTAATTGCTCTAGCTAGGACTTCCAGTACTATGTTGAATACCAGTAGTGAAAGTGGGTAGCCTTGTTGTGCTTCAGATCTTAGAGGAAAGGCTTTCAATTTTTTTCCCATTCAGTATGATACTAGTTGTGGGTTTGTCATCTATGGCTTTTATTATGTTGAAGTATGTTTCTTCTATACCCAGTTTTTTGAAGGACTTTTATCATGAAGGGATGTTTATCATGAAAGGATCAAATGCGTTTTCAGCTTCACTTGAAATGATCATATGGTTTTGTTCTTCATTCTATTGAGATGATATATAGTATTGATTGATTTGTATATGTTGAGCCATCCTTGCATCCCAGAGATAAATCCTGCTTGGTTGTGATGAATGATCTTGTTGGTGTACTATTGAATTTGGTTTACTGGTATACCCGTTTTTTAAGGGTACACTTCAGTGGCATTGAGTATATTGCCATTTTTGTAGATCCGATGTCCAGAACTCTTTTCATCTTGCAGAACTGAAACTCTGTACCTACTCAACAAAACTCCCTAATCTCCCCTCCCCCAACCTGTGGCAACTGCCATTCTACATTTTGTGTATATTAATTTGACTACTCTGGGTACCTTATACAAGTGGAATCATTTATAGTATTTGTCTTTTCGTGACTGGCTTATTTCACCTAGCATAATGTCCTTAGGGTTCATCCATGTTGTAGCATATATCAGAATTTCCTTTGCTTTTAAGACTATAAATTTTTTTAATCATAAAATGATTTGAGTTTATCTAGCTAATCAATCAATTAGATTAAGAGGGAGTATCCAGTCTGTCTAATAAGACTTTAGGCATGAAAAATGGTAAAAGAGGGGTTGCTAGAGAGGGAGAGAGAGAATTTGCTGAAATATTTAATGCCATGGTTCTTTAGGGTGCATCAGAATCATGGGGAAGACTTGGTAAATCAGATCGCTAAGCTCAAACTCCAGAGTTCCCAATTCATTAGGCTTAGAGCAGGGCCTGGGAATTTGTATTTTCCAGAAGTTCCTGGGCATGATCACACTTTTGACAACCATTGTAACCTATCCAGGGTGAGGCCTAGAGGATTCTAATTGCCAAAATTTTCCCATAGTGCAAAGAAGATACCCCTCCCAACTAAGACAAGAAGCTTGGAGTTATAGAAATAGGGAAGCACAGAGAAGAGTGAGAAATAGTGAGAAAACCCAGCTCTCAAGATCCCAGCAACTTGTGGGAATGAGGGAAAAGATGGTGGCAAGTCAAGCTATGAGGACCAAGTTCTGATGTCTCTTCTAGCCTCAGGGAGGAGAGGGCAAGTGTGTGAGCTAAGTGAGGAGAATGTCAAAGGGCTCAGGGAACCTTGGCTCCACTGCACCATTTGAGACCCTAGGAGAAAGTCACTGGAGTAGGTCTGGCCTGGCTCAATTTCGAGGTCTCTAGAGGTCCAGACAGAAGGAAGAATCTCAGACATCAGACGGCAACCAGCAGACTTGAAAGGAGGCAACTATGGTGGGGTGAGATGATCCTAGGATGGGCCCTGGGTCAGGAGTTGCTGGGATGAGAGTTTGGCAGATGCTAAGTTGTCTGAAGCTAAGGGGAGCTGAGCAGAGACTGAATCTGTAAGTGTGGGGTTGCCAGCAATCCCAGAGGCATTGCCCAGGCCATGGCTGACCATGGATTTACCAGCTGCAGGATTCAGTGTTGGAGGCCAACAGTGGCTGGGAAGGCTATGGACAGAGCCAAGGGACCAGGGGAGATGGTGCCAAAGACCTGCACTCACCACTGCTCCAAATCCCCAGACACTGTTTAGCAAGACAGCTGGGCAGTGGAGAAAAAAGATGACATCTGAGCAAGGGAGGATTTTATTTCAGACTGAGCCGCTTAAGGGACTATTCAAATGATTGGACCAGGCGAGCTTTTAACTTGGCTAGGAATAAAATTTATTATTATTATTATTATTATTATTATTATTATTATTATTATTGCCAACCAGCAGAAGTGGGTTTGTAAGGAAGACAAGGAACCTACATTTTTTTCTATACATCTAAATTGTCATGTGACTAGGTTTGGTAGATAAAATTGGGTACCTACTTTGACTAAAACAAATTCATTGATTATCAGAAATTCAAATTTAACAGGACATCTGTATTTTTAATTGTTAAATCTGGCCACCTTACCTTGTTGTGCCTGTTGAGGGCAAGTGACAGATCTAAATCTCAGTTTTATAGAGTTTCAAGCTTGTGTTCATATTTCTTTCTTTCTTTTCTTTTTTTTTTTTTTTTTTTTTGAGACAGTGTCTAGCTCTGTCACCCAGGCCGGAGTGCAGTGGTGCAATCTCAGCTCACTGCAACCTCTCCTCTTGGATTCAAGCAATTCTCCTGCCTCAGCCTCCCAAGCAGCTGGGACTACAGGCGTGTGCTACCATACCTGGCTAATCTTTTGTATTTTTAGTAGAGACAGGGTTTAACCGTGTTGACCAGGCTGGTCTCGAACTCCTGACCTCAAGTGATCCACCTGCTTTGGCCTCCCAAAGCGCTGGGATTACAGGCTTGAGCCACTGAACCCAGCCTGTGTTCATATTTCATAAGCAGTTGGATAGCAGAGAAAACTAGTTCAGAATAAATCTCTTCCTACCCACAATCCATAAAGGGGCAAACCCATACACTGTTATACTGCTAGAGCTGCCCCTAAAACATGCCAATCACTTTTTTCCAGTATATTCAAGATGCAGATATTTACATTTAAATGATCACAATATCCCTAGAAAACAACTCCCAAAATTATGAAATGAGCCTTTAAACTATATATACTATTAGGATATCTGACATATCCTCTGTCCCTCACCTCCCTGGCCCATCATCATTGACCACTAAAGTTTCCTACGACTGCACTGGGAAGAGTCTTCAGGGGAAGTGTCAGTCACACAGGGAGATCTCAGGATGCCCCAGAACATGCAGGCTGCAGTGGCCAAGGTCAGCCTTTATTAAGATCACTTTCTGCCCATGACCTGAAGGTCTTGTCACCTATCACGGTATACAGTTTGTCACTGAGATTACACCACTGGGAACTCACTCCTTTATGGTAAGATGTTGACAACCTGCAAAATTGCCCTTTAAAATATGAATAGTAACTTTATTATTCCCACTGTATGTTAGTGTAAGATTGTATTGTTCTCAAAGGACATTTACTATTCTTAGCCATGTGAAAGATTAGCAAATCATCTCCTAGCAAGACTCTGAGGAAGTAAGAAATGCAAAGGCAAGTTTGGATGAGGAACCAGGAAAGAGGCAGATATGGAGGAACAATTCTCAGGAAGGAAAGATTTTAGGGAGATTGGGCTGGGGGGGCGCAGTATGGAGGAAGCAGAGAGAAGATGGGAATAGCTTGAGTGCTTCATTATTAGGGTGCTGTTAATAGCAGAGCACAAAGACAAATCTCAACTTCTTCAGAAGCTGTATTTGACCCACATACAGCCCATCCCACAATGGACACAGAGACTTCTAGATCTATGAATAAGTACTAGTAAGGCTAGTACAGAATCTCAACATCATTTATCAGGCTTCCACTATTTGGAAGAGAAATGATAAAATCTTATCGGAAGCCTCAACTATTCTCTTACAAAATAATGAATGTTCCAACATTTCAATATTAATCAGGCATTTCAACCACTTATAAAATCACAGAACAAACTGTGATTGGAATCAAGCTGTGGGGTTTTGCTTTGTTTTGTTTTGAAAGGAGTGTAGAAAATGATGAGCTTGTGTTCATGTCTTGGTGCACTCTAAAGCCTCTGCCACTTCTCTCTTCTTGCAGTATTGTTTCTCCCATTTCTATTTTTATTGGCATGTAAACTTGCTAATGTCAAATGAGTGAGACAAGACGGGAAGGTTAATTTATTTAGGGAATGTGAATCAACACTGCTGGGAAAACAAAAGGGCCCAGTGTGTGCTTTCTTTAAAGCAAAACAAAGAAAAGCATTGGCCAAGCCCAACTCCTGTTCTCCCAGAGGCTGAAGAACCCATATTGGTTCATGGATTTCAGCAATCACTGAAAACCAGCTCATCTGAACTAGTTTTTACTGATGTAAAAGCTTGGGCTTTTGTATCAGATAGACTGGAGTTTAAATCCACACTTAATACGTGTATCCCCTTGATAAGACTGCCCTCTTGCAAGTCTATCTCCTCATCTGTAAAATAGAGTAGTAATAATCCGTATTACTGGGGTTGTGAGAAATAAATTAAAGAATGAAAATGCTTAGACACCCACCCAAAGCTAACATTTTCAGAGCTTACTAGAATTATTTATTTAAAGATAGCAGGCTAAGTTTGCAAATCAAAAATGACTCCTGTAAGTAGGATCCTAAATTGATACCAATTGGTCCACTTCTTCAGAACTTACTAGGAATCCTATGAATGTGAATGCCCAGTAATCCAGTCCAGTCACCTCATATATATTTAGTGTCGTGCCCCCATTCTTTTACCCCATTTCTTAATTTTAGAATGTTAATCCCAAGAAATTTTAATTCTAACACCACCCACATAGTCTGCACACTTAGGGACTGGGACGGGAATGTGCACAAATTATTACACAAAAGGAAAAGAACTCTCACTGTTGCAGGGCTGTCCTGAAAATAGCAAAGATAAGTTCGCCTTTTCTGAGCATTTTCTTGAAAAAGCCTAAAATTAAACTTGCAGCTAGATGATGCATTATAAACCCACAAGTTTGCAAAGAGGAGAAATGCAAAACAGATTAAACAAAACGAAAGAAAACAAGGTGAGTCTTAAATTCCTGAACATGGGCTCATGTTTATATTCATTGCTACCTCGTGGAGTGACTCGGAGTTTCTGACCTCTGCCCCTGACTTTGAGACAGTGATGGAAAGGTGACGAGGAATCTCAAAGCAAAGGTTGAAAGGGCCTTGAATCCAAACATGGCTGGATTTTGTGGGGATGCCACCGAATGCACACTAGCCGCAGCCCCGGGTTGCATTTTCTCAGCAGTTCTCACAGACTGATGTTGGTCCTCATGCCTCATCAAGTCAGCACTGTTGTTATGGAGGTGTCAGATGTGAAACTGTAAACAGAGTGACATGGAGGCCATTCCTGCTTAGTGACCTGTAGCAGAAAGGTCTATTTTTAGAAACTGCTGCAGGTTGCTCTGCCCTTGGAAAGGTGGCAGGCTGAGAAGTACTGGGGTGTGTGTGTGCGTGTGTGTGTGCTTTAACATTTCTGAGCATTTGGGTTGTGTTCTAAAATGTTTCTGAAGGAGTTCACAGAAATAAAAACCATTCCCAAACTTTATTTGAAGTAGAAAATTTGAATTTTGAACTTTACCTATATATCAAGGCCAAGAAAAGGCACGATGCTAGAGACTTTGAAGAATAACCATGGAGTTGCTCAGATGGACACTGATCTCATCCTTTTGTCTCTTACATGGGCCAATGAGGCAGGAAAGATTCATGGGGTTGACCTCAACCAGCCAGAGAAAAGCCTGTCCACTCCCTTAGGGCTAGAGGCTCCAAGTTTCAGTGGGTGTTGGCATCTGTTAAAAGGCAGGCCTCCCCCAAGACAGTCTTACATAGGAAGAGGTACAAAGGATTTGTGAGTTAAATACACACCACAGCCGTTTTGATGCAAGTTGTCTAAAGTCCACACTTTGAGGAAAAAAAAAAAAACCGTCATAGGAAGAAAACTGGAAAACTAGGAAAACTGGAAAGACGTATGAGAGAGAGAAGAGAGAATCATCCAACAAAACATGAACATCCCAAATTATCCATTTCCTACCATCAATAAGAAAGAAGATATCACAAGATTAAAGCAAAAAGGAGCTCTGGCTTTTGGAGTTTTATATTTTTATGTATGCCCTGAGAGAGCAGGCTTGGCTGGTGCTAGAAAACCTGACTTCTCTTCCTCATTCTGTGGTTTACTAGACCTGGGACCTGAGGCTAAGTCCTTTCATTTCTGGGTGCTTTCACCTTCATAAAGCAGGCAGCAGTTTCTCCAAAATGACCCCTCTGGAGGTCAGGAGAGGACCCTTGCCAGTGACCTCTCACCCATCCACCCCGTGCTAAAGTTTTATATCCATCGTTATTAGCAAGTCACCTTTTCCCATTGCTTTTTTTTCCCCCCTGACAAATTGGATTTCAGTCTAATTTTAGTTTAACTTTCACTGGTGAGAAACGTAAGCCCCAAACCCTCCTTGGTTGGATCTGCTCTTTTACTCATAAAACAGCTAACAGTATGGAAAACCACTTAGTGAAAAATAGAAATGCCTCCATTCAGCACATATTTGCTGAGAACTGGTGCCAGCACCTGCTCAATAACTATGGTTGAACTTATGAATGAAATGATTGATAACAGTGTGCCAAACCCAAGGCTGAGTTTTTTTTTCTATACACAGGTTGTCTTTATAGCTACAGCCTCCATATGAAGTGTGGATGGTTGTCTTTACTTCCCAGATAAAAAAGTGAGAGGTGAAGTCACCGGCCAAGATCTCACAGAACGGGCAGGGTTGTAAACCAAATTCTATCGGATTCAAAGCCAGTGCTCCTAACCACTGCACAGCACTGCTCCCTGAGGGGTACGAGGTGGGAGTATTAGAAACAAATCCAAACCTCCAAATAACAAGATGACTGCAGAGAGTACCTATTCCATTGAGACTTGAGGAAGCTGAGGACAGAGAGAAGGGTGGGTCCTGCTACAAGAAGCACCCCGAAGCCAGGTTCCTGTGGACCTCACTCCCGAACAAGGGCTGGGGACAGGCTACCTTACTAAGAAGATACACAGAGGCATTAAGGCAGGAGGAAATTAGGTCGATCTCATTTCACAGAGGGGAAAACGAACTTCGAATGTGATCCTTCTTTGGTGGGGGATACAGGAGGAACGTGTGGTCAGTTAAGTGATGAAACTATTGACCATATTCCATAGGGAATAGAAGGATAGTGAAGATAAGTGCAGACTGCCTGTCCAGCAGCTCCTAATGCAGGAAAAATAACTAACCCTGTTTGATGATGTAATTAAAAACAGCCAAGATTTAGACAGCAATTTATTGTACCTGTGAAGGGGAAACTGTTACTATCCCCACTTTACAAGTCATGAAACAATGGCACAGGGCAATTAACTTGTCCAAGGGCCCTCAATAGTAAATGTTGTAAAGCTGAGAGGCAATGTCAGGCAGCCTGGCTTGGAGCTGGCTCACCAATATTCAGTGAGCACATTTGTGTGCCAGGAACCATTCCAAGCACTGCGGATACCACACCGAACAAAATCCCTGCCATCGAAGAACTTATATTCTAGTATGTGTGACAGAGAGACAGGTAAAAAATAAAGATTAGAAGGGTGTGAGGATACAGGAGAAAGGGGACTGCGATGTAAAATGGACTGTGCAGGGGATGCTGACATTTGAGCAAATACCTGAAGGAAGTGAGGGAGCAAGTCAAAGGGGATAACTGAGGAAATTTTTAATTTATTTAAAAAAAAAAACCTTCAGTACCATGTAACCACCAGTAAAAAACAAGGGGTCTCTTTAATTGTTTGCTTCTTTAAGTTATGAGGGTGAAGGACATATAAAATGTCTCCTGAGAAAATTCCAAGAAAGATTGTTTTAGGTGTCCAGGGCTTGTGGGCCCCTACTTATTTACAATAAAAAATAATAGTGGCTCATCCCTAACAGACACCTTTAAAGAAACATTCCAAAGAATCTTTTTAGTTATTTATTTTTTTTTTTTGAGATGGAGTCTCGCTCTGTTGCCCAGGCTGGAGTGCAGTGGCGCAATCTTGGCTCACTGTAACCTCCGCCTCCCAGGTTCAAGCAATTCTCCTGCCTCAGCCTCCCAAGTAGCTGGAACTACAGGCGCCTGCCACCATGCCTGGCTAATTTTTGTATTTTTAGTAGAGACGGGGTTTCTTTTTTTTTTGAGACAGAGTTTCGCTCTGTTGCCCAGGCTGGAGTGCAGTGGCACGATCTCAGCTCACTGCAACCTCTTCCTTCCGGGTTCACGCCATTCTCCTTAGTAGAGACGGGGTTTCATTGTGTTAGCCAGGATGGTCTCGATCTCCTGACCTCGTGATTCACCCGCCTCGGACTACCAAAGTGCTGGGATTACAGGCGTAAGCCACCGCACCCGGCTGAGACGGGGTTTCACCATGTTGGCCAGGCTAGTCTCAAACTCCTGACCTCAAATGATCCACCCACCTCGGTCTCGCAAAGTGCTGGAATTACAAGCATGAGCAACCGTGCCTGGCACCCAAAGAATCTTTTAAAAATGCTCCTTAGAATCACAGTCTTCATGAAAACAACATAGCAACCTTCCTACATAAACAATAAACACACTAACCAGGCAACCGTCCCCGCATGTATAATTTTACACATCCCACCCACTAAGCAAACGCAGCATCAGACTAGAGTTTGACAGCAGAATAAGAGGGGAGTAGAAAAATTGCATTTTTCAAATGCACTGACAAACTGTACTAAGCAATCTGGCAGCTGGTCTACAGACAGCGGCACGGGCCTCTAGACTAGGTAATACAATTAAACAAACATTTTAGCTACTGGCAAAAGCACAAAGACGCTAGTCTTAGAGACATAATTTTGCCAGAGACTAACGAGGCTCTTCAGAGCTGCCACACGCGAAGATGCCCGAAGCAACAGAACCATGAGGAGACGGGTGGTAACAAATACATATTTGAGGTAGCCATCTTAATAAACAATGATCAAAGTAAAAAGAACCCACAGCTCATCGCAAGTCAGATGGAACCAGGTGTTTCTCTTTGCCTAATGAAAGCTAAGAGCCTGCTTACTGCTCTCAGCAACCCACAAACCTATACTTTAAGATTCTTCTCCAGGACCTTCATGGGACACTTGTGATCTTAGAGCAGTTATAATAAAACAGAAAAACAGAACAGGACAAAGCTTGCCAGGACCTTCGAAGATCTGATTTTCCGTTAAGCATATGTGGAGGGGGTGGTATTTAACAATCTTTTATGGAAACCATTTCTCTACCCTCATTCTCAAGAAATGGGGGATTTATGCTAAGGCTATACAAAGTGTGGTATTTGAAACATGGGGGCTGATGAAATAAATGAATACAGTTGTAGCTCTGTATTCATGGGGGATTGGTTCCAGGACCCCCCCATAGGTATCAAAATCCATGGATGCTTAAGTCCCTTGTATAAAATGATGTTGTATTTGTATATAACCTGTACACATCTTCCTGTATACTTTAAATCATCTCTGGATTACTTATCCTACCTAATACAATGTAAATGCTACGTAAATCACTGTTGTATTGTTTAGGGAATAATTACAAGAAAAAAAGGCTGTACATTTTCAGTACAGATGCAACCATCCATTGTTTTTTCTTGATTTTTTTTTTTTTTTTTTTTTTTTTTTTTTGAGACAGGGTTTTGCTCTGTCGCCCAGGCTGGAGTGCAGTGGCCCAATCATGGCTCACTGCAGCTTCAATCTCCTGGCTCAAGCAGTCCTCCTGCCTCAGCCTCTTGAGTAGCTGGGACTACAGGCACACACCACCATGCCCAGCTAATTTTTGTAGAGACAGGGTCTTGCAGTGTTGCCCAGGCTGGTCTGGAGGCAGACCTGGACTCAAGGGATCCTCCTGCCTCGGCCTTCCAAAGTGCTGGGATTACAGGGATTACTGCACCCAGCCTTTTTCTTGAGGTGCTTTTAAAGTTTCCAAGACAGGGCCACACCCCCACATCTATTAAATTAGACTCTCTGAGGCTGGCCTTGGAGGTTCATGCCTGTAATCCCAACACTTTGGAAGGTCCAAGGTGGGAATCATTTGAGACCAGTCTGGGCAACAAAGCGAGACTCTGTCTACAAAAAATAAAAAAATTATCTGGGTGTGGTGGTGTGCACCTGTAGTCCCAGCTACTCCGGAGGCTGAAGTGGGAGGATCACTTGATCCCAGAAGGTCAAGGCCGTGTTCATGCCACTGCACTCCAGCCTGGGCAAAAGAGTAAGATCTTGTCTCAAAAAATAAGTAAAATAAAATAAATTAGAATTTCTGGAGGTAGGAGCCAGGAATTCGTTTGTTGTTACTGCTGTTTTAAAACTCCCTTGGTAATTCCAATGTGTAGCCCAATTTAAGGAGTAGCTTTAAGCCATTTTGATTCGAGGATTCAGAGTTCCAAATATTTGCTTCATCTTCTAAATGGGAATCATCCAAACTTACTTGTTCTAGTTGATGTGTCTAAATTTAAAACTGGGAGGAAAGATTCCACCATAACTTTTACGTGATCTCAGAACTCAGACCTCACATACTAAAGGCTCAGACAGATATTTGAGTGCCATTCTTTTTTTTTTTTTTTTTTTGAAATGGAGTCTCGCCCTGTCGCCCAGGCTGGAGTGCAATGGTGCAATCTCAGCTCACCGCAACCTCCGCCTCCTGGGTTCAAGCGATTCTCCTGCCTCAGCCTCCCTAGTGGCTGGGATTACAGGCACCCACCACCACACCCAGCTAATTTTTTGTATCTTTAGAAGAGATGGGGTTTCACTATGTTGGCCAGGCTGGTCTCGAACTCCTGACCTCATAATCTGCCAGCCTCAGCCTCCCAAAGTGCTGGGATTACAGGCGTGAGCCACCACACCCAGCCTTGAGTGCCATTCTTTAATGGTGGCGTATAGAAGGTTGGCTCCTGTCTGGAATACATTTGTCTGAAGTAAAGCTGTGCTAGCCCAAGAATGAAATGTGGTCTTTTATCATCAAACCTCCTTCACTAGGAACAATAGAACATTTCTTTGTATGAAGCTAGTGTTTAGTGCATAGCCAGTAAGCATATGTAACCCATTGAATAAAAACAGCAGTTATCATTATGTGCTATGGGGGAAAAAATGTCCCCTTCCTCATTACAGCAAGGGAGTCTTATTGCATGCCTCTCAGGAAACCTAATAATGTGTTACATTAATTTTCCATGGGAAGGAACAACTGGTTAGGAAATAAAATACTATACTTCTACACAGTGACATTTAAGCCTAGAACTCCAAAGAAGCTGAAAACTGCTCTGAGAATGGTCCCAGCAGGATTGAAATACCTCCTCAAAGCATACTGAGCAAATTCCCATGATGCCAGTCCTCTTAGAAAAGTTTCTGGGGGTCAGAGGCCACTGCAGCTGCCTCCTTCCTCTCCTCTCAACCACTTGCTCAACTGGAAAAAATGTTTAGAAGGGTAAGTTACCACAGTTCTCAGTTATACTGATCTCCCCTCTAGGGAAGTCTCATCCTGGGTGCAAACGGCACTGCAGTTTGGGATTTGTACTCACGTCCCAGGCATCTGCCAGCCCTTCGCCCAAATTAAGAACTTCAAAGAGCAGGTGACCAGGATGAGTGAAGTAATGATGGGAGAGCAGAGCGGGGCATGGAATTGTGGCCACAGCTCTTCAGGAGACATGTGGAGGTGAGAGGTAACATTTCAGACATGAGATGCTCCTAACACAGAACCATAGAGTGATACTGCCTGCCATGCTGGCTGCCACTTCAGCTCCTGTGCTTTCCTCCTGTGGCACGTGGTGGGGACACACTGCCTTCCTGCCCCTTCATACAGGGGTTAACCACAGAGCACAGCATCGGGCCTTTTTTTGTGTCTTGAAAGTCAGTTCTTGGAACTTACCATGGCACAAAAATATTTCTCATTTGTCTTCTGTGTCCAGGAGAGGTAGAGGAGGCCACACTTTTATGCACAGAGGTGAGTTCCTTGAGCTTCAAGACCAGTTTTGCAATTGCCTATAAAAAGGTCACTGCACCTTTTCTGTTTGTCCTCACCTCCCACTGCCTGCCCACTTGATAGTTATCTTTTGATGTCATAACTTTCCCAGAGGCAGCATATTGTGCTGTCTAAAGAACATTATGTTTTCAAATTGCTCAGCCTGGGTCACATGTGCCTATATAACTTGACCAGTCCTTGGTACAAAAAAACACCAGATGGTGCAAGTACACTTGCGTAGAGAGCCCCTTCCTGCAATCTGAGCTTCCTCTCCTGGAGCTCAACCTTCCACCAATGAGCTTCAACATGGTTCAGAGTTAGAACTCTTTCAACATAAGTTCTCCAGAGAATATGGCCTTTTTTCCAAAATCCCATTCTGAACTTGGGCCTAGTTGGTACTGTCCTTTAAAGCCACACTTCCTCTTAGCAGAAAGGTTATAATCAGAAGCTTTAAAACCTATATGTTCTCATTTACAAAAATGTGTCAAATCAGTGCCATTAAATAGAGCAATCATCAGAGAATGTGGTCAGGTAACTTTTCATGAGACTATACAATAGAAGCTCCTTGTGGAATAAAGATTAATATTTTACCATGATGAAACACTTTTATATACACTATCTTATTTCATCCTTATAGCAACTCAGTATGGAACTGTTCTCCTCCATTTTAAGAAGAAATTTAGTCTTAGGGAGACTGAGTAGCACCGTGGTACAATGGCCAGACCACAGCAGAACTGAGACTGGAATCCAGATGATATAATGTCTTCCTCATGCTGTTTGCAATCTTATATCTGAGAATTGGCACCTTCGTGCTACACAATCTGGCTTGCAGATTGTCAATTTATAAGAAAAAAACATGCTTTTTATGTTCTAGAAAAGTTTCAACCCTTCCTGTCAACTTGATTGCCTTAAAAATAGGGAGTTCTGTTCCATTTGCTTTTAAAGCTTTTAATAAATTGCTTCTTTAAACTGCTTTAACATAGTCAGAAAGAGATATCAGGTGGTTAATCTCAAACTGCTTTAAGAATGTAGATGCTTTTTCAGAAAATAGAGTCAGGCAGGTGAGGGGGTGGAGAGGTGGCAAAACAGTGTGAAGGAAGTGAGGAGGTGGTAGTGAAAATATTCCAAGAAATTATTTTCTTTTATAAACTGTAACCATGAGCTGGAAAAGGCACTGATTTGCACAACCCTTTTTTATTAATGGCTAATAGAGTTAATTTTGTGTCCTTTCAGAGGACTTAAAAAAGTTCATTACAAAATATTTCTTTTAAGATCATTGACTTGCAAATCCTGGGTGAGTTACAGTCTTGCAATTCAATCTAGAAATATAAGGTCACAGAAATCTGACACTGAGGTAGCAAGCGTGTCAGCCAACCATCCCATTCCATTCTAATAATGTCATCTCACTAGTTTATAAAAAGAAACTATTCTGTTAACCCTCAGAAATGTGGGAGGGTGAATTCGGGGGAGTGTGGGCCCAAGGGTCTTGGTGAACTTAATTTCATCACCATTTTTGCTAGGAGAGAGGAAGCAGCCACTAATGCAGCCCAGAGTTTTATTTCCAGAGGCTGCTGCAGAGACTCAAGTCTGCTGGGCATCCAAAGTAGTCCGGTGCATTTCCTTCCCAAAGGAATTTCAAGGTCAGTGGGGAATCACCTCTTCATTCGAAATGTTTTCTTAGATGAATCAAACATAAGCTTCTTTGTTTTTTTTATTGTTTTGAGGGGTTTTTTTGTTTTGTTTTTTGGGAGAGAGTTTCGATCTTGTTGCCCAAGCTGGAGTGTAATGGTGTGATCTTGGCTCACTCTGCCTCCCAGGTTCAAGCGATTCTCCTGCTTCAGCCTCCCGAGTACCTGGGATTACAGAGGCACACCACCTCTCCTGGCTAATTTTTTGTATTTTTGGTAGAAACGGGGTTTCACCATGTTAGCCAGGCTGGTCTCGAACTCCTGACCTCAGGTGACCCGCCTGCCTTGGCCTTCCAAAGTGCTGGGGTTACAGACGTGAGCCACCATGCCCGGCCTTGTCTTTTGTCTCTTTTTTTTTTTTTTTTTTAGCATCGCAGATATTTCTAAAAGGAGGAGGCAGTGGAATAGAAAGCACTAGTTCATGATTTCACTGCTTGAGGGGCCAAAAGTCCCTAAGACTTACATCCTCAAAGAACTAGACTCTCATTTTGGCCACTAGTATGTGGCCTTGGACAAGTCCTTACCTATTTCTCATTTCTACCTCCAGGCAGAGTTCCCTCATTTCTACCTCCAGGCAGAGACTCAAGGGCTAAAAGTCATAAGACCTAGATTCTCACTCTAGCCACCTCTACATGGGCAAGTCATATAGCCTGGCATATACATATTTTAGGCAGATGCTTATTGTTTTTCACTTTTTCAATGCTGCTTTCTCCTCAATCTCTCTTTTCCCAGTAAAATGTGATCTACCACTACTACTACTACTACTACTAAACACGTATATTCAGTCAAATAAAAAATAAATGTTTCCTTCCAACACATCAACTCATAGAATAAATTGATGAGAAGGGGAAAGGTTACATCAAACTTGCAGAGGTGATGGAAAGGTTTGGGAGGAAGATTCCATTTTGAAAAGGGGCTCAATTTTCCCCACCTTCTGCTCTCTTTGATGCCCAGAAAGATAATTTCCCCACCAAAGTCTTCCCATTAACTAGGACTTCATATGCTATGTTCTAGAGATTAAGGTGGAACTTGTCAAAGAGATAATTTACTTAACAAATATGCAACTTGTTTTCAGTAGATTCATGATTTAATAATTAAATACCATACCCACATAGTTCTCATTTAATCCTCACAACAATTTTGTAAGGCAAAAATCAGACAGATTAAACTACTTGCCCAAGGTCACAAAGCTAGTACCTATGACATCAGACTTCAAACCCAGGCAGTCTCAAATCTAGTAGTGCCGGACACTGCTATCTCAGGTATCCTCTCTGACTTTTGCCTGGCTTGCATAGCCTTATAAAAAAGTACGAAATATTTGAAATGAAATATACTCAAGTTTTTCTTTGCCAACTGCAAGTAAAAACACAAAAAATTCACTTATAACAAATTTAGGAGTAGGATAGTATTTGGCAAAAATAGCACCTCCAGCTTTCTTTTGATTAATGAAGGATTAATAAGTAAATAAACAAAATAAATAGCACCTTAATGCAGAAGGTTGGAAGGTTAGATTTGCCAAGGAAAATGGAGAAAAGATCAGAATTGGGATTAAGGATTCATTGATTCTAAGGCCATTCTGATAATCCAATTCAGGATAGGAGTCTGAGTCTGAACTCAGGTAAAAATAAGTGTTTATACGAATACACAGCAATTAACCCCAGCAATCTGTTCTGGTGGTCAAATATAGCCTCCTATTTTTTAAATTCAAGTTTTAGATTATCTACAAACAGCAGTGAGCATTCCTTATACTAAATGTAACTTCCATTACCCTCAGGGATGATAAATTAAACCTGAAGACCCTTTCCTTTGTCAGTTTCCATTTTAAAGGTTACCCGATCCCTGGACAACTATTTTACACATATCTGCCAGATAAAGTCTCTGTTGATTTCAGGGAGGATTTGGAGTATGACTCTCATTTGTGTCGATGTCTGCTTTCCTAATTAACATCCTTTGCACTGTCCTTGCATTCCACAAGGGTTTTCTGCAACTGGGAGCTGTTTATTTTCCTTTGGGAATGTTTTTTCTCTGACCCACTTATTATGTTATCATTTCTTCTCCATTTATCCACTACTAGCTGTTAACCTTCACTCTTCGTGTTTCAAGCAGCAGACACATGCTCTGTTGTTGCAGTGTCCACACCGCCCCCTTCACGCCCTCCTCCCAGAGAGGGCTAAACTCTGCCTTCTTCATGGGTCAAAAGATCTTTGAAAGTTTTTGACCCACAACTTACTTGAGGCTTTGCATTTCTCTTGTCACTGTAGCCTTTTAAGAAGGTGTTTCTACTTTTGATTGTTTTTGGTCACTGGGTAAGACAATCCCAAAACTTGCATAAACACTGCTACCCTGCTCTGTGTTCTTGGCATTTTTATGATGGATGTGAAAGGCTGATATGAGGTGCTGCCCTCGCCCAGCCAAAATAACTTTAAGAGAAAAAGAGGCAGGTACAAGGCTGCCAAAATATACATTTTGACTACACAAATGATTTATTCATGAAACAGACACTCCTTCCTATTATGTTTCCAGGAAGTCACCCCAGTCTTTTTTAAAGTGTAGAGATCACATAGAAAAAAAGAAAGTTAATAAATGAAATGTCCTTAGTCACTCTGGCTCAATAAATCAAAGGAAACAGAATCTCAGGACGATGACGTGTGCCAAGGTATAAAGGTAAGACTTCTCAGGAAAGTGACAGCACTACGAAATACAAAGCCAGATTAATCCAGAGCAAAGAGGCTTCTACCCGGATCTCTGCAAGGTAGGGGAGGAATGTCCATCCATGTCTCCAGAGGCGTGTTGATAATCCCCATCTATAAGCATGTGTCAGATGTAAAGGCAGCCTCCTTTTCCATTGAAAGTTCAACTATAAAAATCAACACATAATGGATGAGATAAGACATATTCAAAAGGCATCTTAGGGACAAAATGTTTCCCACACCAGAAGCAGAAAGTGCAAGAACTGCTCAGTAACCTTATCGATTGCATTAGCATACCTAAAGAAAGAATGTGTCAATCAGGAAGGGGATTTGGTGTTGACAAGAATGAAAATGGAGAGGAGAACGTTGGCAGCATGCTTCCCTGGGGCCCAGAGGGGAAAGGGCCCTTGCTCCTGGATGTGAATCTCTGGCCGCCTGGCAGCCAAGCCCCTATTAGGAAGATGGACCATCTGGCCATCAGAGTGGATCCTAGCAAATACTGGTGCCTACAGAACCATTCTCTTCACTTGGAGTTGGAAATCACTATGCAAACTCCTGACCATAATTAGACTTCCCATTTAGTTTTCTTGTAGGGATAAAGTACCGTATACTGGTTTTTGGTCCATATGGCATACTTTTCACTTATAGTTGTCTTTTTCAAAATGAGTCAATGTAGTAGCATTCTGGTTTATATCCTTCAGTTTCTTGTGAGTTTGAATACTGTGAATTAACACTCCTAAATTCCACAAGCTCTGAGACAGTCATGACCAGTTCTGGACCTGTAAGGCTGGGTACTAGCCCTTAAATGGTTGTAAACTCACTGAGAGAATGAAAGGGGGGCCTCCAGATAACCAGGGAGCCAGCATATATGGTATTATGGCAATACTTCTCCATATTAGCACGTGTCTCTCTCTAGCCTAATCCAGAATAATAATAATCAAATGTTGCATATCCACTGTGTACTTACACTTACTTCACTAATGCCCTTTCAAGGTAAGAATGATTATTTCCATTTCATAAATGAGGAAACTGGGGCTTAGAGAGCCCAAAGTCACACAATTTGCAAATAACCAGACCAGATTTCAACCCCATGTCTGTCTGTTTCCAAAGGTTCTACTAGAAGAAGTAATTCAAATCTTATATCACCATCTATTAGAAGGCCTACCAGAAGCCACCATGATTATCCTTCATAGCAGGAAACAGAGCGGCCCTTTCCAGAGGCCAATCTATCACCACAGTCATGTTGAAACACATCAGGAGTGTGGATTCTGTCATTAGTACCCAACAGATCAATGCCCAGTGTTCCCAAACTAGGCTCCTGGGTTCCAATGCCTAGGTGAGTTCAAAACTTTCAGCACTCTCTGGACACAAGGAATGGCCCCATGGTTCTGAGCCTGTCTACCCATCTGTTTGAAACACCAGCCCCATGTTTGAGATGACTGCTTACTTTACTCAAATCTGGATCTGCAAGGAATGAGCCTATGCCTAGAGTTGGCCAATAATAATAGAAATAATAGCATGAGCATCTCTTGTTACCTCAGAGTGTTTCATCTAATCTTTCCAATCACTTTGTAAAGTATGTTGGATTGCCCAAGTATAATTGCCAAAAATTGCATATATTCAAAGTGTACAATGTGATGATTTGATATATGTACACACTGTGTCATGATTACTACAATCAAAAATCAAATTAATCAACACACAGTTACCTGTGTGTGTGTATAGTGAGGACACTTAAGATCTTTTCTCATAGCAAATTTTAAGTAAACAATACAGTATTACTAACTATAGTCACCATGTTTTTACCTTAGGTCCCCAGAACTTATTCATCTTTTAACTAAAAGTTTGTACCCCTTGACCAACATCTCCCCACTTCCCCTGTGCCCCAGTCCCTGGCAAACACCATTCTACTCTGTTTCTATGAGTTTGACTTTTTTATACACCATGTATTAGTGAGATGATACAGTTTTTACCGTTCTGTGCCTGGCTTATTTCACTAACAAAATGTCCTCCAGGTTCATCTACATTGTTGCAAATGACAAGATTTCCTTCTTTTGTTATGGTTGGATAATATTCCTCGTGTGTATGTGTGTGTGTGTGTGTGTGTGTGTATGTGTATACATAAACATATACATATATACACCACATTTTCTTTATACATTTGTCCCTCCATGGATACTTAGATTGTTGCCATATTTTGGCATAAATACATATATTTAAATTCTCATTTAAAGACAAGGATATTGAATTTTCAGTGAGGTTAAGTAATTTGGCCAAGCTCACACAGCTAACAGGTGACAGCCCTGGAATTTGAACCTGGGTCTGTCTGAATCCGGTGCCTATGTTTTGAGCCATTCTGCATCACTGACCACCAGAGAAGCAACTGCTGGTTGATGGCCCTGAAGACAGACCAGACACAGCCCAGCACACTAGGGAGAGTCACTAGAGCCTGGAGACACAGTGGGACCACAGTCATGGCTGTGTTTTTTGTGGCTGGGAGGAGCTGCTGTTCCCCTGAGCATGGGCTCACTTAGGAAACATTTGAGAAATGAATTAATGCAGGTCTTTAAGAGACCATCTGTGGCATGATGGAAGACCAGCTTACTTTCTACAACCTGAAAATGGTGGGGCTTCATTGAAGACTCCTGAAGTCTCAGCCAACTAGAACATTCTTAAATACTGTAACATTAGCTGCTTTGCGAGGCAGCTGAAATCTAAGGAAGAAATATTCAAATATGCAAAATATTTGGGCCTAGCGCTTAACAGGTCAAGATAATGATGCTCAAGTGGCATGAAATAGAATCAGGCAATCTAGATTTTATTCTGGCTTTTCAACTTATCAGCTTGGCTACCTCCAGTAACCTATTTAACCTCTTGCCTGTAAAATGGGGATAGTGATTAGCTATCTCGTGGGGTTCATGTGCAGATTAAATGAGCTAAGATATGTAAAATGTCTCAAGCAGTGTTTACTAATACAGATCAAAAAAATAAGTCAGTTCCCTTCCCCTTTCCATAAATAATTTCCTCCACCAAGAGTTGGTTCCTGGGAGTACAAAGCTTCTGACGCGAAGGCATTAAAATCAAACACAACCCAACACTTTCCCAACAGAGGAATCACCACCATTGAGACCAGAAAACAAAACAACAAATGAGGGAATTTGCCTGTTTTGAAGAACCCTGTGGTGTAGGTGTGGTTCCCAAAATGTCACTGAAAGCTCTAAGCCAATTGCTTTCTCTAGTCCCACCAGACAAAAAGCTTATTAGAGCTCTGACCACATCTGGGATGAGTGTCATTTTTCATCAGGCCCCAAAATTTAGGTAGTCCAGTGAGGTCTATCCCTGACAAACCAGTACCTACTGGGAAATAAGTGTTTCAAAAGACAGCAGTGTCTGAAATGTCTTCACCCCACTTCCTCCCCACATCCCACAAGATAGGAAAGAAAAAAGAAAAAAAAAAGGCAGGATCCACATGTGGAGGTTTAAAGCCAAGCTACCAACCCCGAGCTCTTTTCCCAGAGGTGGGGTAGGGAGAGAGGTGGGGTGAGGTGATAGGAGGGACAGGGTGGGGGTCTGCCACCTACCTGCGCACTACCAGCCTGAGGGTCTTGTAGGATCCTTTCACCAGGGAAACTGCCTCCTTTCTGGAGCTGCTCAGAGTCACCTCATTGATGTGCACAACCTCATCCCCAGCCTGTAGTTTGGAGCTCAGGGTGTCTGCTTTGCCCCCTTCTTCGACCTGCTTGGAGGGAGAGATGCGACAGCCACGAGTGAGCTTCCCCCTGGCCTGGGGTCTGTCCGGCTATCCTGAGCCCAGCCTGGACTCCTGCAGAGCCCAACAGACCAGCTAGGGCCACACCCCAGCGCTTGCAGCTGGAGGGAAAACTGTGAGAAGGCAGGGACTGGCTCTGGGTGTCCACACCCTCAAGCACCAGCACCCTGCCTGCCCAGGGAGGGCGCTCATAAACATCAGCTGAATGAATGACAGAACTCAGTTTCCATCCAAAGGCCATTATTCCACGGTGCTCAGGACATCTCCCCAGCCCTTACTTTACATCTTCAAAAAGTCCACTCAGGGCAACTGTTTTATCCCTTTAGAAGAACAGTCCCCAAACTTTTTGGCACCAGGGACCAGTTTTGTGGAAGACAATTTTTCCACGGATGGGGTGTGGGGGGATGGTTTTGGCATGGTTCAAGTGCATTACATTTATTGTGCACTTTATTTCTATTATTTTTGCATTATAATATATAATGAAATAATTATACAACTCAGCATAACATAGAATCAGCAGGAGCCCTGAGCTTGTTTCCTCCAACTAGATGGTCCCACTGGGGGTGATGGGAGACAGTGACAGATCTTCAGGCATTAGATTCTCATAAGGAATGTGCTACCTAGATCCCTTGCATGTGTAGTTCACAATAGGGTTCGGGCTCCTGTGAGAATCCAGTGCTGCAACTGATCTTACAGGAGGCAGAGCTCAGGTGGTTATGTGAGTGATGGGGAGCAGCTGTAAATACAAATGAAGCTTCACTTACTCATCCACTCCTACTGTGCGGCCTGGTTCCTAACAGACCACAGTAATGGTCTGTGGCCTGGGGGTTGGGGACCCCTGCATTAGAAGTTGAGTTCCTCTGGCCGGGTGCGGTGGCTCACACCTGTAATCCCAGCACTTTGGGAATCTGAGGCGGGCAGATCACAAGGTCAGGAGATCGAGACCATCCTGGCTAACACGGTAAAACCCCATCTCTACTAAAAATACAAAAAAAATTAGCCAGGCTTGGTGGCAGGCACCTGTAGTCCCAGCTACTTGGGAGGCTGAGGCAAGAAAATGGCATGAACCCAAGAGGCGGAGCTTGCAGTGAGCCGAGATCACGCCACTGCACTCCAGCCTGGGTGACAGAGTAAGACTCTATCTCAAAACAAACAAACAAACAAACAAAAAACAACAACAAAAAAGAAGTTGTGTTCCTCTTACCTTACTTTTTGTTCTAAAATTGTAATTCATTGGATACATAAAGTAGTACATTCAGACAATGGAATATTATTCAGCACTGAAAAGAAATGAGCTATCAAACCATGAAACAACATGAAGGAAACTTAAATGCATATTTCTAAGTGAAAGAAGCCAGTCTGAAAAGGCTATATACTGCACGATTTCAAGTGTATGACATTCTAGGAAAGGCAAAACTAGGGAGGCAGTAAAAAGATCAGCAGTGGCTGAGGTTAAAGGGAAGGGTGGGATGAATATGGTGGCACAGAGTATTTTAGGGTAGTGAAACCAATCGATATGATATTGTAGTGGTGGACACATGCCTTGTACATTTGTCAAAACCCATAGAATGTACAGCACCAAGACTGAACCTACTATAAACTATGGGTGATAGGATATGTCCATGTAGGTTCATCAGTTGTAATAAATGTACCACTCTGGTGCAGGATTTTGATAGTGGGGGAGGCTGTGTGTATGTGTGGGCAGCAGATATATGGGAAATATCTGTACCTTCCATTCATTTTTTTTAATGAACCTAATATTGTTCTTAAAAAATAAATACACTGGCGGGGCACAGTGGCTCACACCTGTAATCCTAGCACTTTGGTAGGCTGAGGCAGGTGGATTGCCTGAGCTCAGGAGTCCAAGACCACCTTGCGCAATGTGGTGATACCCTGTCTCTACTGAAAATACAAAAATTGCCGGGTGTGGTGGCACATACCTGTAATCCCAGCAACTTGGGAGGCTGAAGTGGGAGAATCGCTTGAAACCAGGAGGTAGGCCTGGTGCAGTGGCTCATGCCTGTAATCCTAGCACTTTGGGAGGCCAAGGTGGGTGGATCACCTGAGGTCAGGAGTTCGAGACCAGCCTGGCCAACATGGTGAAACCCCGTCTCTACTAAAAACACAAAAATTAGCTGAGTGTGGTGGTGCATGCCTGTAATCCCAGCTACTCGGAGGCTGAGGTGGGGAAATCATTTGAACCTGGGAGGTGGAGGTTGCAGTGAGCAGAGATCACGCCACTGCACTTCAGCCTGGGTGATAGAGCGAGACCCAGTCTCAAAAAAAAAAAAGAAAAGAAAAGAAAAGAAACCAGGAGGTGGAGGTTGCAGTGGGCCGAGATTGCATCACTGCACTCCACTCCAGTCCAGCCTAGGCAACAGGGCGAGACTCCGTCTCAAAAAACAAAACAAAACAAAAATATCCTGCACTATTATTCAGTCAACAAAGTTATTCAACACCTGCTTTACACCAGAAATTTTTCCAAGTGCTTGCTATAAAAGTGGACAAAATAGACAAAAACCTTTTGATCTTCTGATGCTTAGGTTAATGGGCAGAGGAGGGGAAGCAAACAATAAACATAATAAACAAGTAAGTAATGTAGTATCTTAGAAATTAATCATACGCTTTGGAAACAGGAAAATAAGGCTCGATCTGGGTCACATGCCAATGGATACTTATAGATGTCAATAACAATGAAAGGGAAGTAAAGGGGAAAACAAAAACAAAACCTGAGTAAACAAAACCTCACCCGTATTTTCTCTTTTTTTAGTAATTACTCTTCAGAATTGCCCACATGTTCAAAAACCTTCAATAGGTCTCAAGATACATAAAATAGACCAAACAATTAGATATATACATATATTACATAATTATATACAGATATATCTACATACATACATAGATATATATGTATAGATATCTATATATATGTATATGTATATAGAAAATATAATGAGGAATGTATATGTATATAGATATATCTATATACATATGTAATTGCTTGGTATATCTATATACATATATTATATAATTGATATATCTATATACATATATAGATATTTTGGGAGACAGACCCTCGCTCTGGTGCACAGGCTGGAGTGCAGTGGTGCAATCTTGGCTCACTGCAACCTCAGCATCCTGGGTTCAAGCAATTCTCCCATCTCAGCCTTTTGAGTAGCTAGGACTATAGGCGTGTGCCAACAGGCCTGGCTAATTTTTGTATTTTTTGTAGAGATAGACTTTTGCTGTTTTGCCTGGGCTGGTCTTGAACTCCTGGACTCAAGCGATCCTCCCACTTTGGCCTCCCAAAGTGCTGAGATTACAGGCATGAGCCACCGTGCCTGGCCAATATATATTATTTTAATATATATAAAATAGCTTTTATTTTATAAATAACAATTAAAAATTTAGGCCAGGTGCGGTGGCTCATGCATGTAATCCCAGCAATTTAGGGGGGCCAAGGCAGGCGGATCACAAAATCAGGAGATTGAGACCATCCTGGCTAACACGGTGAAACTCCATCAATAGTAAAAAATACAAAAAACTAGCTGGGCGTGGTGGCGGGCGCCTGTCGTCCCAGCTACTCGGGAGGCTGAGGCAGGAGAATGGTGTGAACCCAGGAGGCAGAGCTTGCAGTGAGCAGAGATCGCACCACTGCACTCCAGCCTGGATGACACAGCGAGACTCTGTCTCAAAAAAAAAAAAAAAAAAGAAGTAATTCTTCTTTTTCCCATTTTCGGATAATCAAGTGGACAAAATAATACATAAATGTAAAGTGACATCTAATAGTTTATTATTTTTATACTGCTTGAACATGCTGCTGTGGTTACACACCCTGAATTTCAGCAAAGCTATTTATGTCTATGTCTGTTCCCCACTCACAGTCCCACCCCTCCCCACCTTGGACTGTGAAGTCATTGAAGAGACTTCATGAGAAATCATGACTCCATCCTTTCCTTCCCGAGAATGCCTCTCCAGAGCTTTGCACACAGGACCCACTCAGAAAATATTGGTTCGTTCATTCACTAAATATTTGTGAACAGCCTCTACTGTGTTCAGATATGGTGCTAAAAGCTGGGAGTACAGTGATGAATACTGTAGATACGGTCTTGCTCACGTTGCAGCTTGTGGAATTGCATCCCCTCAGTATTATTTGCCAAAAATTTCAATGAAATGAGACCTAAGAAACAATCAATTTCTTATATTAAAACAGGAAGTCAAGAAAGCTCATTTGTATAGTTTATATCATGTCCTCATGACTGATTTGATGTGAAAGCAAACATTATGAGGAAGACTGTCATAAAGAGTTTCATTGTTGTTCACTGTTCTTATAAACTATTTCTATAACCTTTTGTATTTACAGAGTTCCTCACAATCTCTTCATTTTGCACTGAACTTTTAGAATTAGCCGGATGTGGTGGCACATGCCTGTGGTCTCAGCTATGCAGGAGGCTGAGGTGGGAGGATCGCTTGGGCCCAGGAGGTTGAGGTTGCAGTGAGCCAAGATTGCACCACTGCATTCCAGCCTGGGCAACAGAGGGAGACCCTGTCTCGAAAAAAAATTCATCCTAGCCCCCAAGTGAGGGTTCTCTCTCTGCTGCCCAAGCTGGAGTGCAGTGGTGCGATCTCAACTCACTGTAGCCTCAAACTCCTGGACCCAAGCAATCCTCCCACCTCAGCCTCCTCAGTAGCTGGGACCACAGGCGTGTGCCACCACGCCTGGGGAAATTTTTTTATTTTTTGTGGAGACAGGTCTCACTATGTTGTCCAGGCTGGTCTTGAACTCCTGAGCTCAAGGAAGCCTCCCACTTCAGCCTCCCAAAGTTCTGGGATTACAGATGAGAGCCACTGCACCTGGCCATGGGATGATGTTTTTGAAATGGCACTTATTTGTCAAATATTTCATGGGCCCCTACTTCATGTTTTGATTCTCACATCTCTCCATACTGTCTCTCAGGGATTCGTGCTGTCTTGGGGTTTTAATTATTACCAAAGAAGATTTTTAGAACCTTTCTTCAACACTGATCTTTTGTAGAAGGCCCATCCCACATTTCCAGTTTCCTTTTCCTCCTTTTTTCCTCCAAATACTCCTCCATTATGAAATGTCTCCTTATCAACCCAGGCAGAATCTATTTCACCCTCTCCTCTTAATGGTTTCTGTCTTGAGACAAGCCTCAGTCACTACCTTTGTCATAGGTGTTTCTGACCATGCCCTATCTGCCCTTCTAGGTCCTAAACTCTTTGAGGTCAGAAACTTGGTAAACACATTCATTCTTTCATTCATCTTACAAGTATTTTTTAAGCATCTATCATTGGCAGGCATAGTTCTAGGGCGGGGAAAATATCAACGAAGGAAACACTGTGTTCTCTCCTTTCCTAGAGTTTACATTCTAGTATATTTTTAATATATTTCATATCATTGTACTTAAAAAACATGCATATTCACTGGGATATGTCAGAGAGCCTATACTGATTAAAAAAAAAAATTAAAACACTCACACAAAAAATTAGGCTGGATTCTTTCTGTGCTTAAATTGATCCATTTAAACAACACTCCCTCAGAGCAGCCAATTTCCAGCAAGTCAAAGGAGCCCTGGGAAGTTTGCTTGGTGCTGGGATTCCTCCAGAGGATCCACTCCTAAAGGTGGAGTCCCAGTAGGTCCAAGGAAGGACTTGAATTGAGCCAGCTGGGGGCCAAGTGTAGACTTTTAGTCTAACTCATTTCAGTTAACTGGATTAAGGGATGCTGCATCAGCCTGTAGATTCCTTAGGACCCTCACATTCCCCTCCTCCCTCTTTGTTGCTGCTGGCCCTTTCCTGACCTTTCTATTTGGTAGCATCAGGGTCAGTGGATGTGATATTTGTTGGCCACTCCTACAATAAACTTGGTTGCCAAGAAAGTTGAAGCCATTGCCGGGCGCAGTGGCTCACACCTGAAATCCCAGCACTTTGGGAGGCCAAGGCAGGCAGATCACAAGTTTAGGAGTTTGAGACCAGCCTGACCAACATGGTGAAACCCTGTCTCTACTAAAATTACAAAAATTAGGCGGGCATGGTGGCATGCACCTGTAATCCCAGCTACTCAGGAGGCTGAGGTAGGAGAATCATTTGAACCCAGGAGGCACAGGTTGCAGTGAGCCGAGATTGCGCCACTGCACTCCAGCCCTGGCAAAAGAGCAAGACGCCATCTCAAAAAAAAAAAGGAAAGAAAGTTGAAGCCATTGGCTAGAACAAGGCTGTGAATTACCTTAATCTATGGTGTTGTCTCTATTTATTATCATGAATGATAAATTAAGATATTGAGGTGCATTTTTTGATGCACTGGTAACAACACATTTGACTGTACTGAGGCTAACTAAATGCATACATCTTAAGTTTGTATCAATTGTCCACACAATTTATCTTAAAACCATTATTATGACTTAAAAAACCTTATTTACAAAAAGTTTAACAATAATTTTTTTGAACTATTCATCAGAGATTTATACTCTTCTAACTCCAAGCCCTGCTGATACGCCCTGTCAACAAGATTCAGTGGAAAATGAAGCTTATTATTTTAAACTTTTGGACGAATTACCTCAGCAGCTAAAAAGGTTACTGGCATTGTTTGTCCAAGTTCATCTGCATGGAACTTACTTATTTCAAGAATGTGACTGTCAACAGGTTAAATGACTTCAGATAACACACTGTGTGCAACTGGGTGGGAAATCCCTAAGCTAACAAGCTAAGGAGAGGGTGTGTATCTGTACATTGGAGCCCGGAAGCTAAGCACACTTTTTCCCTTCTCAAATCCTAAATGTACCCACACCTATAGGAGAAGTTGATTTTGCTTTGATGACCCAGTGTTCCTTTTCTGACACATGAGGGGTTGATTTTTGAATTGTTTACAGCCTTTTATGTCGCTGTACTATTTAGCACCTAACATAGTGCCTCCACGTAATGAGTGATCGGTAAACATTTATTGAACAAATACTGGGGAAACTGACTTTGAAGAACAGCACGGTGATATACACTGTGACGAGAGTACCTTCAAAAATACAGGTGTAGGCACAAAGGAAGGGTGGTGGATGCCTATGTCACAGCTTGACGTGGTGCTTGGAGGCACAGAAAGCCAGGCCCATCTCTTTTCCTCACGCTTAACCCCTCTAGCCCAGTCTAAGTGAGAAAGGGTGGAGCTGCTGTTATGGGGATTGGTCCTGTGTTGTGCTTCTCCAGGGTTTGTACCCTCCCTGTGACCCTCCTCATCACACTTAGAAGAGAAACCGCAGTCCTCCCTCTGTACCAAAGGCCCTGCCCTGCTGGATTTGACCTCCCTGCTGCTCCACTTCTTAGTGCTCTCCACTGGATCACTCAATATCAGCCCCTGGCCTTCCAGCGGCACAGGGAGCATGGCAGGCACTGTCCTCCTTCAGGGGCCTTGGACTTGCTGTTCCCTCAGCCTGGAATGCTTTTCCCCCAGGGAACCATTTGACTTTTTCCCTTACCTCCTCCAGGTCTTACACAAATTCGGCTTCCAGAGGGGGCCTTTCCTAGCTACCTCTTTAAAATTTCAGCCTCCCTTAATACTACTTATCTTCCTCCGCATTGTTATTTTCTCATTAACACTTAATTCATGACGTGTGTGTGTATGTTTGTGTGTGTGTTTTGAGACAGGGCCTTGCACTGTCACCCAGGCTGGAGTGCAGTGATGCAATCTCAGTTCACTGCAACCTCTGCCTCCCGGGTTCAAGTGATTCTCCTGCCTCAGTGTCTCGAGTAGCTGGGACTACAGGCACACGCTACCACAACCAGTTAATTTTTGTATCTTTAGTAGAGACAAGGTTTCACCATATTGGCCAGGCTGGTCTTGAACTTCTGACCTCAAGTGATCCACCCACCTCAGCCTCCCAAAGTGCAGGGATTACAGGCGTGAGCCACCGCGCCTGGCCATGAACTCTACTTTTTACTTACGTATCTTGCTTATTGTCTGTCCTCTACTGGAATGTCAGCCCCATGAAGGCAGGGATTTGTGTCTGTCTTGTTTACTGCTATATCCCCAATGCCCAGAACAGTGTAGAGCACATAGCAGTGCCCACTATTTATTGCATGGATAAATTAATTATCATCATGATTGCAACCAGTTGTTGAGGGCTTCTTGTGTTCCAGTAACTTTATTGCATCGAACTAATTGTCACAACACAATAAGGTTATTATAATTGTATTTTTATAGAAATGAGAATATTAAGGCTCAGAAGAAGGAAATGACTTGCTCCATGTTGCACAGTCAGTAAAACAATAGAGCTGGGATTAGAATTCAAGACTCTAACCTCAAAGCCCACATTTTCCAGCCTGCTGCCTCTGAGAATCTCCCAGATATTTGTCCCTAAAGTAACACTTCACTTGTCCTGCCTAATCCTTCAAGTGCCCGAGAAACCTGACACTCAACACTGCTGTGTTCTGATCCTTCTCTTTCAGGGATCCTAAAATCTCTGAACCTATTATAGTGGTTTACAGGCTCAACAGCATTCACAGCTTACACATGAGAAAAAGAGCTGGCACGCACTGCCAGTGCAGCAGGGAGCTAACCTTGCTACATCAAGCTGAACATGGAATGATTCATTTACATACAATTCCACTTGGAGTTTTAATTAACATTAAACTCATCCAGTAGAAGTCTACCACAGCTGAATTTCACCAGCGTTTTATGTTTAAATTATTGAATGATTTCTTTGCCTTTCCTGGCTACTTTCACTCCTGGATGAAGATAAAGGCAGGGGTATGGGATTGAGGGGCACTTCAGTCACTCACAGTTAATGCAACATAACCTACAAATCATTTGCTGTTTTGTGAAGTTGGCGGTTTGAGGAAAAATATGCTCTCTATAAGTGCTATAATTGTATGGAAGCAATGAGCAAAATATAAAGAGATAAAAAGGCAAGTGGATAACAAAAGACATCAAGAATCTCTCAAACAAAGCTGTTTGGACATTGTTTTCTATTGTCTGGAAATTGTCATTACTCACAACCCAGTGGGCATTCTTGGTTTTGAATAGAACGTAAAGTGAGGGCAATGAAATAAAGTCAAATAAACAAAAAGTTCCTCCCAGGATCCTTCTCTGGTTCTCAGGTTCTATGAAATTACTCAGCATTGTTTTGGAACCAGAACTAAATGCTGGACTTTAAAACAGAGAAACATTTCCATGGGTTGCAATAAGTGCCACAGTGTACAGAGGTGATTCCTCCTGTTCTTCCCACCTACCTCTCATCTCATCCTAAATCATTACATTTATACTGTTGAACATTCCTTTTCGGGGTCATAAATGGGGTATATTGTAGTAGAAGAAAGTAAACTGGGTTAGGAGTCAGGAATCCTGTGCCCTAATCCCAACTCTGGCCCTTTTATCTGCAGGACCCTGGATGGGTCTCTCATCTATAAAATACAGCTAATGTTGTTTGTTCTGCATTACAATGAGATGACCCTAACAAGTGAAAATGTGTGTTTCTCACACTTAAGATGACCATCAGGGAAAATTCCACAGTTTTATTTAAATTAAAATACATATGTAACACTTAGTATTATTTAGAAATTACAGAATGACTTTCTTTTGTTATTTTTTAGATAGGAGGTATGCTATTCTTTTCCAAGTTTTATAACCTGGCTGGGAAGCATAAGAAAAGAGGTGAGGCAGTGGTGAGGTGTATAAAGATGGGCGGCTCTGGAGTCAGACCAACATGGGCATAAATCCCACTTCCAATACTAGGTGATCTTGGGGGAAATTTGTACCTTCTTTGAGCATCCACTTCCTACACCTAATATGGGAACAATAAGACTAACCACATAGGGTTGGTGTAAGGATTGCATGAACAAACACACGGAAAATCCCTTATAAAGAGCAAAGACTCCATAGAGGTTTGTTTCATGAATTGCAGGGTTTTGTGGTTTTATTTTAAAGGTTTAATACTTATCTACTGTTTCCACCACAAGAATACATGTGTTAGCAACTGCATGCATGAGGCCAAGAGGAAGAAATTTGCTGAGAGGAGGAGATAGGTTATTTTCTTAAAGTCAAAGACCAGAGTTAACTTGATTTATAAATGAAATAGGAGACAGTCTCTCCTTTGGAGGGAAGTTTCTATTTCAGAGAGAGGTCCCAGAGCAGGAAGTTACCCAGTGACACCCTATGGACCATCCAAATGAGCTGCAGCCCTGGAAAATCAAGAAACACCCACAGTTCTTGATTTACAGCTCCCTGGGAGGAAAGAGCTGACCACAAGGGTAGGATAAACATCAAGCTTCACTGAAGCATCTTCAGCCACTCAACTCTGCTCAGTGCCTTAAGAAAAGTTCACAGACCCCATCTCCCCCAAGGTGGCCGATTCTGAAAAAACAAGTTTGGGGGTAATTAAAAAGTTGGGTAGTCAATATTTATGTCCATTGTTTGTTTGTACCCTGCCTCCTCTTAGAAAAGATCTGAGGCAACTCCTTAAAAATCCAAAAAAAAAAGAAAATAGTAAATAGTAGAGGGAATCTGAACAAAAAGGAAAAAAGTAATAAAATAAAAGCCAAGGACAAGATTAATTCCAAGAAATGCATTCCACATATAGGGATTCTCATTCTCTATCTAGGTATTTATTATCCAGGTTTCCACAGTTACAGGGTTTCATAGGCAGGCAAAGTCTTCCTAATTCAGAAATATTCACTAGTGAAGAGGCCAGCTGTAAAAGAAGGCCCCACTCTAACAGATTCTGCAGTTTAGTACCAGCTCCAATCTCCTGCTGTTCCATCAACATCTATGCTGTGGGATTGCAAACAACCAATACAACCAGCAAATGGAATGCAAATCCATTGCATAGTTAACTAGAATATCTCTCAAAAGAGGCAATATATAAAGAATAAACCAGCCAGGTGCAGTGGCTCATGCCTGTAATCCCAGCACTTTGGGAGGCTGAGGTGGGCAGATCACTTTAGGCCAGAAGTTCAACACCAGCCTGGCCAACATGACAAAACCCTATCTTTACTAAAAATACAAAAAAAAAAAAAAAAGCCAGGAGTCTGAGGCAGGAGGATCACTTGAACCTGGGAGCTAGAGGCTGCAGTGAGCCGAGATTGTGCCACCATACCCCAGCCTGGGCCACAGAGTGAGCCTCTGCATCAAAAATAAATAAATAAATAAATAAGCCACTGAGCTATCTTAAAATTTTTTGAGGAAACTAGGACCCAAAAAGTCAGCATGGTTAATTTTTCATGCTGAGAATTAGCACATGGTTGCAATGTGATGTAAGTGTTTTAAAAGTAAAATTAAGTAAATTTATTTTCATACTCATTCGTTTTGTTTTTCAACTCTGCATAATCTCACATCATATTTTGCTCCCTATTTTACAGTGGATTCCCTTAGACAGACTTTTTCTGGTACCAACTGTTTGCAGATAATAAGGGCTACCTGGAACGTACTATAGTGCAAATTTGGCTCTAAGCTTCTTGATGGCAAAAGCAAACTAGAAACATGCTTTCTTAGAAAAGTCATGGGTGCATAATATAAAAACAGGAAGTTGTTGTGGAACAGTGAGGATAATGGTATTGAAATCCACGATTAGAGAAGACTTAGGGTACTAGTGGCTAATAAGAAGTCTAAGAAGGTAGATACCAGTCTTTCTAAATTGCTTGGTGTTTGGTTGAACAGTGTCACACGCTAAATGGCTAACAAACACAGTGTTGGTCTTTAATTCTGTTCAACAAGTATTCCTGGCTCTCTACCTTGGCTGCAGAGGAAATGCTCTTTTTCACTGAGTTCTAGGCTGGGCCACTTGCAGTTGGGTAGAGCCATGAAACATTTCTCGTCAGCATATTTTGAGCAGAAAAAACATGTGTCATCTGCAGGCAGAGATCCTTCAGAGTTTCCTTTCCCTCTGGCACGGTGACTGATAATGTTTGAGATGATGACTGCTCTGTAAGCTAGGGTCACTGGGAAACTAAAACGAGCTGCTGCCCTGCAGACACATCATGGACATGTAGAATGAGCATGAAATAAACCTGTGGTTTAAGCCACGAGATTTGGGGTTGTTTGTTACTGTAGCCTAACCTGGTATCTTCTGACTGACACAAATATTGTCTTACCAGTGATAGGATGAAACAAACAAATAAAAAATCAATTAGTCCTGTAAAATCCATGTGCAGCTTTTGGGTAAGCCACACTCTCGTACACCTCCAGGACTTTCCACACTCTCGTATACCTCCAGGACTTTCCAGGTTCAGCTTCCTCCTCTACCACCCTCAGCCTCACAACCCCCTAACTCACCTTTCAAGACTCAGTTCAGTGATCACCTTCCCTAGGGAGCCATCCTGAAGCCCCTGAAACTGGTAGCATGCCTTTTCTATGCTTTTCCATAAACTCTATCATAGCACTATCCCATGGAAAGGTACTTACCTGTTTACCTTGACTGTGCCCCCCACTAGTCTGTTACCTCCTTGAAGGACCAGACAGAATGAATGTGATCAGTGGGGAAATACCATGGTCCCAAGGATTCAGTGTTTTGAAGAGAACTTGCTCACCCCACCCCACCATTCCCTGGCTGGATGGGGACAGAATGTCTGCCATTCCTGGAGTGTTTATGATCTGTTTGGTGTCTCTTAGGCCCTTGGGCCTGTCTGGTGGAGCTGTTCAGCAGAGTGGTCTATTCCTTTCTACCAAGGCCTGCACTATAAGGAGTAAGGCACAGCTCTGCACCAGAAGGTCTAGGGCCAGACTTCAGGCTTCAGCTTTACCACTGTATTAGTTTCCTCTTGTTGCTGTAACAAATCACTGCAAACTTACTGGCTTAAAGCAACATAAATTTAGTATTTTACAGTTCTGGAGGTCAGAAGTCCAAAATAGGACTCACTAGCCTAAAACCAAGGTGTCAGCTAGCTGTGTTCTTTTCTAGAGATTCCAGGGTAGAATTGGTTTCCTTTCCTTTTCTAGCTTCCAGAGCCTTCCACAGACCTAACTTACAGCTTCTTTCATCTTCAAACCCAGCAATAGCCATCAAGTCTCTCTCACTCTGTGCCATTTTGACACTGACTCTCCTGCTTCTTTCATTTATGAGGATCTTTGTGATTATATTTGGCCCAATAAGATAATCTAGGAGAATCTCCCCAATCTAGAGGTCAGCTGATTAACAACCTTAATTCCATCTGCCACCTTTATTTCCCATGGCATGTAATACAACATAGTCACATGGACTAGGAGATGGACATCTCTGGAGATTATTCTACCTACCATAACCACTTACTAGCTGTGTGACCTTAAGCAAGTTAATTCTTTCCTCTAAGCCTCAGTTTATTTTCCTGAGAAACAGGGAAGGTGAGGATAATGGCACCTACTCCTGGGGATTATTGAGAGAATGAAAGTAGACTATGGCGATGAATGTAAAGCTTAGCATAATACCCAACAGTCAGGGATCAATAAATGCTGTTGGCCTTTATCACCATCCTCCTCGTCCTCCTCATCACAATTGTTTGTAGGGGGAGGTAGGAAACGAAATAACACATCCTCAAGAGAAGTAACATCTGCTCCTTATGGAAGGAGAATGAGCACCATCATAGAGGACTCCTGTCCTTGATCCCAGTCCTTCCTCTGCTCCATCCTGTTTTAGGACACTGAAGGAGGAGCAGGTTCAGCAAACAGGATTGACAGGCAAGAGGCCACTGCGCTCCAAATTGAGTCTTTTGTGTTCCTGGTGTTTGAACTCTCCTAAATTGGGCACTGGGCTCTCAGATCTTAGAAAGAGGCATGGGAGACAGTTCCAGCCCCAAACCAGTTTCTCAAAGTCTGTTGAAATGTGTGGAGGGGCCATAAGAATGCCTATTCTGTGACAAGGGCAAAACTCTCCATTTCCTGGTGTGTGTGTGTGTGTGTGTGTGTGTGTGTGTGTGTGTCTGTGCCCACATATGTGAATCCTGGCCTTCTCAGAAAGTGCAGTGCGACTTTTTTCCCTCTCATGAATTCCCCGAGCCCCTGCCGTTATTGTGTGCCTCAGCCTGGTGAACTCTAGTCAGCTTTAAAGAGGGGATGCACCAGGGCCATTCAAAGAGCAAGAGGCCAAGGCTAGCTGGCCCCCAGCCATGCCTCAATCCCCTTTTTCTGCTGCATTCAGATCAAAGACTAGGGCATTCATTTATATTTTATTTAATTTTAAAAATTTTCTTTAAATTTAAAGGAATTCATGTATATTTTACCTAGTTCCTTAAATAATTTCAGCCATCTTAGTTAGCATGTTTATTCCATGTTCTTAAGAAAGGCCCTTTGAATTGCTCCAGTTTGTTTATGTTTAAGTCATAATCTTTTCATTCCTTAGACTGAAATTCTGCCGTATTTATTCATGGAAACATAATATGTATATGCAATATGCATATCTGTGTAGAACATCTATTATAACGTACATATAGGGGATGTATATGTAAAAAGTTTTACAAATAAGGAAAAGAGAGCTTCTTTTCAGTAACTACATCAGTGGAGAGACTGAGTCTTTAGGAAATAAATAAGTCAACAAATTGCATATGTATTTCATGCATTTTACAAGTATATAAGTTAAGTCCACTTTTTATTGCCAATTCAAATAGGAATAGGACTCACAGGACAATAGTTAAATATACATATGCATATAGGCACACACATGCCCTATCTCATTTTAGCTAACAATTTTCAACTCGTTCTTCATCAGATTCATATCAAAGTTATTAACATACTAAAATAGTTAGGCTTTAGTTTTCTCATCTCTTTTTTCCCTACTCCTGGTCTGGGAGAAATTCCAGTGGTTAGAAATTAAATCAGTGCCAGCAAGAAGAAAAATAGCAAATCTCTTGATATTTTAAATATTTGATCATCTACTCCTGATGAAATCCTTTAACTATGAGATTTCTAGCACTTAGTAAATAATCCACAATGTGACTGACTAGATAGTTCCACTGTTCTAAGATAAGTTTCATGAGTGTCCAATGGTTCAATCTTAGGCCAGATATTCTTCCGCTTCCAAAGAAAAAAATCTACTTGATCATTATGAGATTGATTTTGACCTCATGAATTATTTGTTTCCTAAAGTTTTCCAAAGCTTCCCCTATGTGTTTAGACTTATGATATTGAGAAAGTTTATGATTTTTTAGTACTGGCTTTAATATTAGAACTTGGCTTGCAACAAGCAGGACTAAAATAGGACAAGGGTGGCAATTATTGCTGCTATCTCAGAGGGACTGTCTTGTTTGTCTCAGCAAAAGAATTCTCAGGGGTGGCTGAGCTAGAAGGAAACAGGGTAATAAAACTCATGCAGGAGGTATGGAAGGCCTCCCTCCTGTTGAAGATAACAATAGTGTTCTATTAGTGACCACAGTGAGCTACCAATATTTTCCATCTCCATCAGATTCCAGAGGCCAGGCCGGGCACTGTGGCTCACGCCTGTAATCCCAGCATTTTGGGAGGCTGAGGTGGGTGGATCACCTCAGGTCAGGAGTTCAAGACCAGCCAGGCCAACATGGCAAAACCCTGTCTCAGCTAAAAATACAAAAATTAGCCAGGCACGGTGCCGCACCCCTGTAATACCAGCTACTCGGAAGGCTGAGGCAGAAGAATGGCTTGAACCCGGAAGGCGGAGGTTGCAGTGAGCTGAGATCGCACCACTGCACTCCAGCCTGGGTGAAAGAGCGAAACTCCATCTCAGAGGCCAGAAAGATACCTGAGCAGTAACTGGTAAAAGGATTTCTTCACTTACAAGCTCCACATAATTTGTTTACTTGTCTTATATTAGAGGCCATATATTGGTTAAGTTTTGTAACCAGACTGCCTGGGTTCAAATCTGGCTCCCATGCTTAGAAGTTATGCGACCTTCAAAACATTATTTGACCTCTCTGTGCCTGTTTCCCTTCCTGTGAGATAAAGTTAATAATACCTATTTCATAGAATTGCTGCGAGTATTGTTAGTTAATGTATGTAAAACATTTAGAAAAATGATATTTAATAAATGCCCAATAAATGTTAGTTACTTTCAGTATCTTATATTCTCTTCCATAAACTGGGAATACTAATGCCTCACTTATATACCTCACAGTATTAAAGAGTAAGATTAGAAACATTTTATAAAACACCTTGAGAAGCATAACATGGCACACTAAAGTAAACAATCAGAGTGACTCTATGCCAATCTGGAAGTTGGCTTGATAATTTCAACCATCCCTAGAGGAAGGCTTCTGATCAGAACCCAGACCCTGGACATGATAGAAGCTGGAAATAAAATAGCAGAAGCAACATTAACATAAAGGTGAAGGAAGAAAAACAAGGGAAAGGAAAGAGAACTAACATCTCTGGTTGTTCCTACTATCTGTTAGGAGTTTGACACACACGTTATTTAATTCTCACTAACACTTATGAGGTAGATATTTTGTAGATAAGAAACTAAGACTCAGCAATATTAAGTTTCCCAAAGTTATGAAGTTATAAATAGCAGAGCTAAGATTTAAAGCCAGATCTGTCCAAAGACAAAGCTTATCACACCTTCTTCCATCTAATTCTAAAACAGGCAGCTCCCTACAGCTTAAGAAACATAAAGCCATATACTATATTAGTGTAACTAAACAATGATGGCCAATATGATGACATTGATTAAGGAAAGGCTGCATACTGATCAGAACAGCCCTCCACTATACTAGTGGGTAATAGGTCCTTGGGGAACTTATTGAAAGGAGATTATTATAACAGAATCTGGGACTCTGGCCATCAAAAGCCAGCTCCACCATGTTTGGGAGCATCTGCAGATATGGCCAAATGAGTAGATAATGGTGTCCCCAAAAGAACAAATACATGTTGCATGAATGAATTAATTAATAAAGGAAAAGTACAGTAGGCCCTTAATACTTAAAGATTTTTTAAGTCCTTCACCAATATTCAAATTCCAGTACATTTTTTCTAACCACACCCAGTTGGAACATCCTGCTATCAGATTCCCACCTGCCATGCTTCCTTGTTGTAGTCATCTGCAAACCCTCAGGTCACTCCTGACTTGGTGAAGATTTTCCCCCCAGTTCACTCTCAGACCTCTCACCAGCATGACTCTTGCCACCATTCTTAGTGACACCCACATCCTCACAGATGTTCTTCCAGTACTTAGGCCTCTGTCTTCCTTGACTCCTCCTCCAAGCCATCTTGGCTACTCAACTTCCATGGTCACACTCTAGCTCTTGTTATTGCCAATGTGGAAATCTTCCCTAATCTCAATTTTAAGCATCTCACTCTCTGACCACCTCCTCCTTTTTTTTTTTTTTAACAGCTTTATTGAGATGTAATTTACATACCATAAAGTTTACCCTTTTAAAATGTACAATTCAGGCTGGTCGCAGTGGCTAACACCTGTAATCCCAGCACTTTGGGAGGCTCAGGCGGGCAGATCACCTGAGGTCAGGAGTTCGAGACCAGCCTGGCCAACATGGTGAAACCCTGTCTCTACTAAAAATATGAAAATTAGCTGGGAGTGGTGGCGCATGCCTGTAATCCCAACTACTCAAGAGGCTAAGGCAGGAAAATTGCTTGAATCTGGGAGGCAGAGGTTGCAGTGAGCAGAGATCATGCCACTGCACTCCAGCCTGGGAAACAGAGGGAGACTCCGTCTCAAAAATAAAATAAGATAAAATGTACAATTAAATGGTTTTTAGTATATTCACAGAGTTGTAGAACCATCACCATAATCACCTTTAGATATTCAATTTATCATGCCCTAAAAAAACACTACTGACTTGGGGTGGAGCAAGGTGGCAGAATAGAAGGTTCCATCCATCATCCCCCAATGCCCCCTGCGAGGGCACCAGTTTAACAAATACCTACACTAAAAAGCACCTTCATAAGCACCAAAAATCTTAAAGGGATCTCTCTCACATTATATATTGAACCCATCAGCGAAGCCTAAATTGCTCTACCTTTTCTAACGACTTCTCATGACCTACGCTGCTACTGACCTACTCTGACCTCCTGCCTGGGTTATTTAGTGGGATCCTAACTGGTGTCCCTGTTCTGCCTATGTGTCCCTCTCCTCCTCATTCTACATCCTTGCCCTATAACATATTCTCAACATAGCAGTCAGGAGAATCATTTCAAAACACATCACTCTTCAGCTTAGAACCATCTAGCAGCTCCCCAACCCACTTACAGTAAAAGCTCAAGTACTTTTACTGGCCTTCAAGGCCCTAGGCAATCATACACTCTGCCCCTCTGGATCTCCTAGACCTCTTCTCCTACCATACTTCCTTGGGATTGGTCTACTTCAGCCACCCTGGCTTCCTTGAGATTTTCTGAAATGTCCATGTACACATCTACTGTGTAGTCTTTGCACTTGATGAGCTCTTTCTTTGAAATACCTCCCTCTCAGTAGCTACATGGCTCACTCCCTTTTCTCTCTCATGTTGCTTGTATTATTATTATTATTATTCTGAGATGGAGTCTCATTCTGTCACCCAGGCTGGAGTACAGTGGTGCAATCTCGGCTCACTGCAACCTCTGCCTCCTGGGTTCAAGCGATTCTCCTGCCTCGGCCTCCCCAGTAGCTGGGATTACAGGATCCTGCCACCACACCTGGGTAATTTTTGTATTTTTAGTACAGATGGGGTTTCACCATGTTTGCCAGGCTGGTCTCAAACTCCTGACCTCAGGTGATCCGCCCTCCTCAGCCTCCCAAAGTGCTGGGATTACAAGCATAAGCCATCACGCCCAGCCTTGCCTGCATTATTTATAAGTTCAGCAAACGCTGTTTCCATCAGATACACAGAAAATCAGAGAAAATTGCTGGAGCTGGATAGGAAGGAGTTAAAATAAGAGAGAGAAGCGAAAAGAAAAAGGACATTTAAACTTTGAGGGTCTCCTAAGGCCAGGGGCTACTTCCTTTATAATTTGCTTTAATTCTTATAACCTTTGGGATGATGATTATTATATTTATTTTACAGATAAGACAACAGGGGCATGGAGGGATTAAAGTTATGATCTTGTATAAACCTCTAGAGTTAGCTGTCTAATTAAAAAATCCTACCTTTAAAACCTAACCTTGGTCCACTACGTCACAGATTTCCAGCCTCCTATTTAGTTAAGATTACGCTGGGAATGAATGCCTATTACAAAATTCAAATATTTGCAAAGAAAAAAAATCAATACAGCTTACTTTTATAAGTTCTTCACCTTGACACCACCTTAAAATGAAACCTCTATATGCTCAACAGAGGGTTAGATTCCTGAGATTCCTGGCAATCTCTCAACTCATCATCCAAGACTATTTTTGCATGATACAAATTCCATCAAGTGTCCCTGCACATGGATACTTGTCAGCAAATTTACTCCTTCCAGTTTTGCATCTCATAAACAGAAGATCCTGCCAGTGAAGGAAATGAAAGGAAAGTAATTTGTCAATGGCTTTATTCAATAGTGCCATTTGCCCAAATTCCATACTGGGTGGCCCAAATATTTTGAAATCCATGCTTCATGGATCTTGTAAGATGAGTTGTAACCCTGGGTCTCACTCAGATGCCTGAGAAAGCTTGGGGTCTGGATCCCCCTCCCACTGTGTTGCTGTAACGCACCCCTACATCCATTATCTTTCAATTATCAGCTCTGCATTTCTTCCTCCACCTCTGGCTTATTCTTCTCTTTTGACCTCCTGACACACTTATTTGCTTTTCCCTGTCTGGAATTCTTGCCCAAACTAACTTCAATCACTCAAAACTGTGCTGTAGGAGAGAGATGAGTGTGGGGATGCAGTGACAACCAAGTCATTCCAATAAAATGGTTGTGGCATGCCTCCCAGCCAAACTCCCTGCTTATTTTATGACGATGGGCCATTCATCAAATGACCACGAACCATAAGTGAGGGGCTGATTTCTATTGCAGGCTGGTTTTCTATAAACATGAAATCACTTCAATAAAATAGCTATTTTAAAATGTTTTGACACATCTGGTTTCTACTTCCTACAGTGGAAATTTGGGATGAAATGTTGGTCAGGATATTACGCAGCAGCCCCTTAAGTATTATTATTGTCATCAAGATCACCATAACTTCCAGTTGGGATTGTTTCCCTGGTGCTAATCAGTCTAATGTTAATAAATTTTATCCAAATAATCCTAAGAGAGTATTGCTCCCATTTTCAAAGAGGAATGGAAATAATTTGCCCCAAGTTAAATATCAAATATAGGGGAAGAATCAGAATTCAGGCTCAGGTTAACTTCAAAGTCCATTAGGCACAGCCCTCCCAATGGCTAACAACATCCAGTGGGAATGGTACTTTTCTTTATCAGTACCATTATAAAAAACTGGTATTTTCAGTACCTACTGTGTGCTAGGCCTAGAGGATACAAAACATGTAGTTAATGGAGTCTACTCTGTTATAGTCTAGTTGAAAATGAAAGGCCTACAAAAAAGATAAATAGCAATGCAAGGTAGTAGATTTCAAGTATTAAACATGAATTAGAAACTGGAAGTGCTATGTGTGTTCAGACCAGAGAGTAACCACTGAGGCCAGGCAGGAATAGGATGATCTTTGGAAGGAAGGGGTATTGAGCTGGACCTGGGAAGCTCTTAGTCCATTTGCTATAAGGGCTCTTTAATTGTCATACAAAAATGGATCTGGGGAGTAAACCTTTTCCATGTTCCTTAAGAAGGAAGTCAAAAAGAGGACAGCAGAGCGTGTGTCACGTTAAGTGCCAATTTCTCCTTTTAGAAGTCAGTTGACTAGGGAGACTGAGAGTATAGCCTGCAGGGGTTAGCCTTCTGGGAAAGGTGCAGGAATAGATTTGTGGATAGGTAGGCCCAGGACAATGGGTAGAGTACCCATCAGAGATTGCATTTCTCTTGTGATCATGATGAGAAACTGTGGGCTAAGGATGCTGCTTACCCTGAAGGGCTGGGTGACAATGGCAAGTGCTTGCCCTTATGTGTCCCATTTCAACCAGGACACCACTCTTCTGGTAACTTATTATTTCTTCACGTACGTCTAAATTCAGTTTAATCAGACTGCATTTTTTGTATGTTTCAATGGTCAATGACAACAATAAACATATATCGAGCAACTGCTTTGCATCAGATGTTGTGCTACGGAGCTCAAAAAGTGGGAGTCCCTGTACGTCAAGAAATTCTTGGTCAAGGGACATAGACAACTAAACAGACAATTTATCTGCCACATAGTAGGCTGTGACCATGGTAAACACATATGTTTGGACTTGGGGGTTTCAATGAAGATCCCATCTGCCCCCAATAGCTTAGAAATGCAGAAAATGAGGTTGTTTTATAAGAGTTTAATCTTTAAAATCAATGCACAATGGGTCAGAATGGAAACATACAAAGACAAATAGAAAATACAGAATAACCCATAAGGCTCCACTCAGCCCTGAAATCTTGGGGCTTTGTGCTTTACACACACACCAGGAGGCTACCTCATGTCATGCCTACTGCATACCAGGCACTGGGCCAGGTCTTTTCATACATAATCTCTTTATTGGACCCCTGAGTCTCTGAATTTCATGCCATAGACTCTTGAACCTTATAAATAATAATTTTACAGGTGTGGAATGATGCATCAAGATTGTCTTTGTCCTACCCAGGGTCATAGAGCTAAATATTTGCAAAGCAGTTATTGGAAAGCCAGTATTCAGGTTCCCATTTCTGTGTTCTCAGACACTACTCCAGACACGGGAGTGTGTTCTGCAGTTCCAAAAACAAAATGCAGCTTGAGTAAGACTTCCTCAATTTCTATTTCGTTAATAGCTTCCCAGCAAACTCCTTTTAAAAAATTAAGTGCATTTACTATTTGGTTATTATTTTTTACATCCAAACAGCTGATTTGGTTTAGGAGAGAAGGTAGCATTTTACATGCTTATTACTTAGTTTTTAAAATAAGAAACATTTTCATAGTGTATTGCTTTCAAACATCCTGCACTCATTGTAAGTTCATTCTCTGCTTTCCCACATCAGTGTTCTCTAAGGTCATGTCTAATAAGCCCAGAGATTCTTTACCTCTGTCACAGTTGCCAAGATGCTGAGCTACTGGAGCAGCTGATCCCTTGGCAGCAAAAGGGAACATTTTGGAAACAGGTTTTCCAGGCATGAGAGCAATGGTTCTTGATTTCAGTGACATCTGCCATTGAGTTTCTCTGGGAAATCACTAATCTTCCTTTAGATTTTTAAATGTCTTTTCAATTTTCTTTTACAGATGGTCTTGCCACCTCTGACCCTAATATATGTGTCCCCAGAGTAGGCACAGAATAGAGAACTGTGCCCGGGGCACCCAGAGGTAAAACAAAATAAAATGATAGCTCATCAAGACACAGCTATATGAGGACAAATAATAATCTGGGCCCTGATTCCCCCTTATTAATCGTTTCACATTCTATAGTTTTAATTATCCTCCGTCAACCATGGTCCAAAAATATTCAATGGAAAATTCCAGAAATAAACAATTCATCAGTTTTAAATTGTGCACTATTCTGAGCAGAATCATGAAATCTTGCACTGTCCAACTCCACTGGGCCCTGGGAAGTGAATCCTCCCTTTGCCCAGTGTATCCACACTATAGACGCCACCTGTCCATTAGTCAGCAGCTGTCACAGTTACCAGATTGACTGTTGCAGTATCACAGTGCTTGTGTTCAAGTACCTCTTATTTTACCTAATAATGGTTCTAAAGTGTAGGAGTAGTGATGCTGGCAATCACCAGAGCATTGGTGATGCTCTCAGATACACCAGAGAGAAACCGTACATAAAGTATGGTGAAGTGAAAAAGTGGAAGTTCCTGACTTTAGAAAAAAAAATGTATGCTGAGGTTGCTAAAATCTACAGTAAGAATAAATCTATCCATGAAATTGGGAAGATGGAAAAACAAATTTTTGCTAGTTTTGCTGTCACACCTCAAACTGCAAAAGTTATGGCCACAGTGTGTGATAAGTGCTCAGTTAAGATGGAAAAGGCATTGGGTCTGTGGGTGAAAGACAAGAACAGAAATGTGTTCCAACTGATGACAACTGGATTCGGTACTGTCCATGGTTTCTGGCACCCAGTGGGGGTCTTGGAATGTCTCCCCTGTGGATCAGGGGTACCACTGTATATTGGAAACAAATTGTAACAGCTCTCAAATTTGAGGAAATCATTTTATTTTCAGTGGAATAGGGAATCGAAGCAGTCATACTTTTCTAGCTACTTACTGTGAAAGAAGGATGCCTTAAAGAGCAACTTGGTGCTCGCTTCGGCAGCACATATACTAAAATTGGAACGATACAGAGAAGATTAGCATGGCCCCCGCGCAAGGATGACATGCAAATTTGTGAAGCGTTCCATATTTTTAGGGACATGGATGAAGCTGGAAACCATCATTCTCAGCAAACTATTGCAGGGACAAAAAACCAAACACCGCATGTTCTCACTTATAGGTGGTAATTGAGCAATGAGAACACCTGGTCACAGGAAGGGGAACATCACACACCACGGCCTGTCATGGGGTGGAGGGAGTGGGGAGGTATAGCATTAGGAGATATACCTAATGTAAATGACGAGTTAATGGGTGCAGCACACCAACATGGCACATGTATACATATGTAACAAACCTGCACGTTGTGCACATGTACCCTAGAACTTAAAGTATTAAAAAAAAAAAAAAAAAAAAAGAGCAACTTGGCAGGCAAAGCTAGAATTTGTTCCAATGGCCATCATTATATTAAATCTAGGATGGCCTGACTTTTCTGGAGAGGAATTACTTGTTTGATGGCCTTGCTCACGACTTTCAGGATTCTCTTTGTGCAATAGTTTGGAATTAATTATCTTTCAGACATTTTCCAAATGCTGGCTAAAGTGAATGGTTGGCCGAGGACTGTATAGACTAGATATGCTGTCATTTGGTAATCACTTACTAAGTGCTGTACTGAACACCTTGCAGAGATCTATATTTATTCCTTATAGCAACCCCATGAGAAAAATACAATTATGACTGACAGATGAAGAAACTGAGATGATGACGATGTTTCTAGTCTTTTTTACATCACAGCAAGTACCTCCTCAAGAACTGAGAGGACCAGTCTCTCAGCACATCTGTAAACCCTTCATGGTGCACTGGATGGAAAGCTCTGGTTTGGATAGGGTTAATTACCTTGCCAGGTTTAAGAAAGTGACCAGTGTGAGGCTTAAACCCAAGGCTGTGTCTACAAAGACTGTGCTCTTTATACTGAGGGGCACCATCAATTTGTGTAATGTAAAATTCTCACACACAGCTCCGCAGGATGAATTTATATTTGTTTTTATTTGGAGAGTGACTATGGCTGAGTCGCTTTGAGATGCTGGTGTTGGGACACAGGACAAATGCTCACGTTACTGGGTTATCCTATTGGATTATATTTTCAATGTTCAGTGCTTTTAGGGTTACCATTTGACTAATGTATTAATAGAAATCCTATAATCTTACTGGTTATACTGTAAGAAGGTTCTGCTATATGTACACTGAGTGGCAGGGTTTTAAGGGTAGAAATCACAGAGCCAAGCAAACAGCACTGCTATTATTATTACACTAGGAAGATAGAGAGTTGCCGTTTTAGGCTAATGTAATGTACCCTAGGACAATCTGGGAAAGCAAGTACAGTCCTTGGCAACTTTTTCTTTTTATACATCTGAGTCCACTGAGAAGCTGGTTAGGAGGATATTCCTCCAAACACCCGCTCCTCAGCACGCAGCCTCCCGTGTATGATGGTCCCCAGCCAGCCACAGGATGGAGGCAGAGCCTTCTCTTCTGAGTGCTACTTGTCAATCTGGTCCTCTCTGCTCCATGTTCCATTTATGGAAGCTTGTACAGGCACGGGAATTAAAGATCTCATGTGATCTGTCCATATACCTGGAGACAAAACCTTTCCCTGGGGTTTCTTCCTCCAAGTTACACTTTTCATCTTATGAGTGTTTATTGCTTCTTCACTTAGAACCTTAGATCCAATATCTGCTCAGAAAGAGGAAAGGCAATGAAACAGACTAAAGATAGCAGACGGATACACATAAGAGTTTTAATCCTAAGGGAACTCCAACCCATTTCAATGGAATTACTCTCGGTTAAGCACTGAAAGAGATTAACAAGACCCTGGAGGATGAAAAATGAAGCTGTGGCTGTGACATGGCCATCACAGCAGCTGATCGAGGCTTTGTTCTACAAGCTCTGAACTTGTAGGTACCACTTCACGAAGCAGATACCCCACAGAAAAAGAGAAATGAATGTGAAGTTCCAAAACCATGCCCTAAAAGCATACAGCTGGGCTTTACCAATGTTTATCCAACATGTTGTTAATCTCTGCGTTATCACACTAACCCACTGCCGAAACAGCAGAAGCAGTAGTCATTTATTCCTAAATGCCTTTCCATATGCATGGCAAGCAAAAGCTTTTCAGACAAGATCATTTCTTTCCAATGTTAAAAATGAGAATCTCTGAAGAAAAGTGAATAGTAGATCTCCGCATATTACTGAACACCTCAAGAGAACTAGATCAGGAGCCCCAGCACAAATTGTGCTCAGTGTATTTCTACAAACAAAATTAATAAGAAGCAAAGCTTGAACATACCATATTATTCAATTTCTGTATTGTTAAAGCTGAGAAAATCACTCCAAATCACATGACTGGAGTCCAGCCCTAGAACAAAACTACTAAATAGTAGGATTTATGCCATAACTAAGAGATTCAAAAGAATGCAAAATTATATAAACTCCCCTCCCCAGACTAGACAGAGAAGATTTTAAAAAAATCTTCGCTGGACCGGAAGCAAAGCAGGAGAAGTGGAAATAGAGCAAGAGAATAAGTCAGGGTAGCTCTTGGAAAGTCCAGTCCTGTACGTAGGGGTAATAGAAACCTCAGATGGGTTTGGGGATCTTGGAGCAGGAGGGCCTATGCCTCCACTCTCCATCAAGAATCCTACAGGCTGGGCACAGTGGCTCATGCCTGTAATCCCAGCACTTTGGAAGGCCGGGGCAGGTGGATCACGAGGTCAGGAGATCAAGCCCATCCTGGCTAACACGGTGAAACCCTGTGTCTACTAAAAAAAAAAAAATATATATATATATATATATATATATAAATTAGCCAGGTGTGGTGGCGGGAGCCTGTAGTCCCAGCTATGCGGGAGGCTGAGGCAGGAGAAGGTGTGAACCTGGTAGGCAGAGCTTGCAGTGAGCCGAGATGGTGCCACTGCACTCCAGCCTGAGCAACAGAGTGAGACTCTGTCTCAAAAAAAAAAAAAAGAATCCTACAAAAAGATATTCTCATGGAGAGCCCTGAGCCAACATAAGTGACTACAGTAGGGTAGCAATGGCCACAGGGCAGGTCCAGCCAGCGAAACCATCTAAGAGAGACCCACCACCTCCACCTCCATGTTTCCAGAAACATCCTAGTAGCATAGAAGAGCATCTGAATTTTTCCCATGGTTTCCCCGACATCCTTCCCCATGAGCTCCAACAATAGTTTGGCTGAGAGAAATCCAATGGACTGGGAATGCCCTTATGGTTGCATAGTCCAGGGCAAGTTTAGACTGTGAACATCAGTGGTAGATGGCAGTGAGGATAGATACCTAAAGCCAAAGCCATCACAGAGGAGGCCTCCTCACAAGGAAGACGTCACAGTTGCCCACCCATTAATGTCAAGATCATATGTAGGAACCACAGGAACCAAGATCATTCTTCAGGTGAAATTTAAAGAATAGGGAGAGGAAGACTGGGCACAGTGGCCCACGCCTGTAATCCCAGCACTTTGGGAGGCCAAGGTGGGTGGATCACCTGAGGTCAGGAGTTCGAGACGAGCCTGGCCAACATGGTGAAACCCCATCTCTATTTATTTGTAGCTAATAAATACAAAAATTAGCTAGGCGTGGTGGCGCATGCCTGTAATCCCAGCTACTGGGGAGACTGAGGCAGGAGAATTGCTTGAACCCGGGAGGTAGAGGTTGCAGTGAGCCGAGATTGTGCCATTGTACTCCAGCCTGGGCAACAAGAGTAAAACTCTGCCTCAAAAAAAAAAAAAAAGAAAGAAAGAAAGATAAAGGAGAGAAGTCCTATATTGACTAAGAATTTACTCAAGAAAGACTGGCTTTTGCTGAGCATGAGCAAGCCTATAGTCCCAAGCTACTTAGGAAGCTAAGGCAGGATGATTTGCTTGAGCCCAGGAGTTCAAGTACATCCTGGGCAACACAGGAACATAGGAAGACCCTGTCTCAAAAAAAAAAAAAAAAAAAGAAGAAGAAGAAGAAGGAGGAAAGAAAGAAAAAGTTGACTGAGTTCTAAACAGGAAGTAAGTGGATTTATCTTGAATTAGAAAGATATAGTTTTCTATTACCAAGTAGAAATTGGGGTTAATAAGTTAATCTAATTCAATTATAGAGAAATAAAATTACTTCTTGGCTACCACAAAAGTGATTGTAAAAATTTATTCCTGCAACATGTTTCAGTGTAAATTAATTCACTGTGACTATTTCCATTTTATCTCAAGTTTCAGAATGAGAGGCTTGATGCTCTCCTAAAGGATTTTAATCATCAGTGCAGAAATTAGAATAACTTTTTAAGAAGATATAGTAGTAGGCATTGCAGTTGTTGCCCCAATATCCATTCACCCTCCCTTGTGAAGAACCTCGGTGTCTAAATCAACAGGGCCCTTCCACCACCAGCTGTGGGGACTGGTTCAGGAAAGCCAAGCCCCAGCCAATCTGCACGTGACATTTCCCTGGCCAGCGGGGCTGGTCATGGGCGATCCATCCAGTATTAAGAACAAGTCTCCACGTGTTGTGAAAAGGACTTGCCTGTTTTTGGAAATGAACCCTGAAGCATGGAGCCAGCCTTCCTTTGAAATGGACACCATAAAAGGTAAAGAAAAAATGACAAGTTACTAAATCAAACCAACACCGAAACCACTACTTCTAAACTTTGCAGTGCTTAATTAATCAATCTCTTTTTTTGTTTTACCCAGTTGGAGTTAGTTTTCTGTTACATGCAACAAAAAGCACTCCTGAAACATTACAGGCTGGAGTGCAGCGGCACAATCTCGGCTCACTGCAACCTCTACCTCCCGGGTTCAAGCGATTCTCCCGCCTCAGCTTCCCGAGTAGCTGGGATTACAGGCATGCGCCACCACGCCAAACTAATTTTTGTATTTTTAGTAGAGACAGGGTTTCACCATGTTGGCCAGGCTGGTCTCATACTCCTGACCTCAGGCAATCCGACCGCCTTGGCCTCTCAAAGTGCTGGGATTGCAGGCATGAGCCACCGCGCCCAGCCTGATGCCTTTTTCTAGAAGGTTATTCACTGAGGAAGAACCAATAAATAAATAAAAGCAAATTCTATGAAGGGAAAAACTACAGAGTACCCCTTATTTTCCATATTTCATATTTATCTTCCCTCCAACCTGTGGTGTCACTCTTCTAGTGACCTCTACATAATGGATCTTTTTTCCTTCCCTTCCTGCCCCCTTCTTCCTTCAGAGAGGAGAAGGAGAAAGGGAGAGTGGGAAAGAAAGAAAGCAAGTAGGCAAGCATCAGCAACAGCTCCCTGCCTCCAATCAGGTGGCTGGAACATTCCTTATTAGCTCTTATATAAAACTAAGAATGTATGCTACCATTGTTCAGGGATATTGGGTGACTCCGCGAGAACAATCCATTCCACAAATTCCACTGAAAACTCATGACCAGGTGATGCAAGCAGTGAAACACAATGCAAGTGGATTGTTTGATCTGTCATAGACATCAGGGCTGGCAGCTAAACAATTATTATATTTCACTCATCCAGGCTCTCTCTCTTGCATACCACTCCTAGGTTCTTCTGGTAAGCTCCCAGACCAGAGTTTAGAACAAGCCAGTGGACAGGACACTTATCAAAGTGCAAACATTTACTTGACAATGTGGCAGTTAAAAATAACCTGCCAGAGACTCTGAGTACATTAGGGAAGGCTATGTCCCATGTGGTGTACAGTGTACCCAAGACTTCCTCCTGTAGATATTCTCTTCCACATTCTTTTATTTCCTTCCTGTGCCTGCAAATTAATGATGTTCAAAGGGGACCCACTGTCTTTAGGGAGTCACATTTTCAAGTTCCTACTCTTTCCCATTTACTCTTTGCCTTTTGGGATAGGAGACAAATTACAAACTGGCTGGTGCACAGGGGAACAAGTACACAGGAACACACTGACATTTCTTTTTTCTTTTTTCTTTTGAGATGGAGTCTCACTCTGTTGCCCAGGCTGGAGTGCAGTGCACGATCTCAGCTCATGGCAACCTCTGCCTGCCAGGTTCAAGCGATTCTCCTGCCTCAGCCTCCCGAGTAGCTGGGATTACAGGCATCTGCTACCACGCCTGGCTAATTTTTGTATTTTTAGTAGAGATGGGGTTTCACCATCTTGGCCAGGCTGGTCTTGAATCTTGACCTCAGGTGATCCACCTGCCTTGGCCTCCCAAAATGCTGGGATTACAGGCGTGAGCCACCGTGCCTGGCCAACATTTATTTTTATATCATAGGGCATGTGGATCCAGAAAAAGAGGTATAATTCCCAAAGCTCGGTTTCAACTCTTGGTTTCAGCTTAGTGGTGCAATAGCAAATTATGAGGTCAGGAGCAACTCTAGAGGCTAAAGTTCAAGCTTCTCTGGAGACTCTAGCTCAGGGTTAAAGTTCAGGTAATGGCTGGTAAAGAGATAAGGATGTAGCAGGGTTTTTTGAATGTAACATGTGGGGAAAATGCCCGTGCTGAATAACAGAGGATTGGATCCTGCATCCATGCTGAGGCAATGATGGGTTTAGAGTTAACACCCTGCTACTGAAAGCTGAATTGAAATATATTCTGTACTTGGAAGAATGATTTTTAAAAGCCTCTAAGAATGTTACTAAAAGGCTTTAAAAATCTCTGCATTAAGAAAAAACAATCTAATTTGAAAATGGGCAAAAGACATGAGGAGACATCCAACTGCAGAGGTTACATCATGGTAAATAATTGCATGAAATGATGTTCAGCAACACTAGCCATTAGGGAAATGCATATTAACACCACATTGAGATGTCATTACATACCTGTTAGAATAACTAAGATTAAAAAAAATAGTAATAATACTGATATGGTTTGGCTGTGTCCCCACTCAAAATCTCATTTTGAATTGTAATCCCCATAATCCCCATATGTCAAGGGTGGGACCAGGTGAGATAATTAGATCATGGGGGTGGTTTCCCCCATGGTATTCTCATGATAGTGAGTGAGTCTCACGAGATCTGATGGTTTTATAAGTATCTGACATTTCCCTTGCTTTCACTGACTCTGTCCTGTCACCCTGTGAAGAAGGTGCCTGCTTCTCCTTTGCCTTCCACAATGATTGTAAGTTTCCTGAGGCCTCCCCAGCAATTTGGAACTGTGAGTCAATTAAACCTCTTTACTTTATAAATTACCTAGTCTTGGGCAGTTCTTTGGAGCAGCATAAGAACAGACTAATACAAATACCAAATGCTAGCAAGATATGGAGAAACTTGATCTCTCATACATTGCTGGTGGGAATGTAAAATGTTATAGACACTCTGGAAGATAGTTTGGTAGTTTCTTTAAAAACATATGATCTAGCAATTGCACTCTCCTGGGCATTTATTCCAGAAAAATGGAAACTTATGTCCACACAATAACCTATGCACAACTGTTCATAGCAGCACTATTTTAATAGCTAAAAACTGGAAACAACCAAAATGCCCCTTGAAAGGTGAGCAGTTAAACAAACCATTTTACATCCATCCACACCATGGAATATTACTCTGCAATTAAAAGGAATGATATGTATGTAACATTCTCAAAACGACAAAATTAGAAGTAGAAAACAGAATAGTGGTTGCCAGAGGTTAGGGATGGTGGGGTGGAGGGAAATGAGTGTGACTAGACAGGGGTCGCATGAGGGAGATCTTTGTGGTGGTGCAATAGTCCCATATGTTGATTGCACTGCTGGCTACAGAGTCTACATAAGTGACAAAATGGCAAGGAACCCTACACATGCGTTGTACCTGTCAGGCCTCTGAGCCCAAGCTAAGCCATCGCATCCCCGGTGACTTGCACATATACACCCAGATGGCCTGAAGTAACTGAAGAATCACAAAAGAAGTGAAAATGCCCTGCCCCGCCTTAACTGATGACATTCCACCACAAAAGAAGTGAAAATGGCCGGTCCTTGCCTTAATTGATGACATTGTCTTGTGAAATTCCTTCTCCTGGCACATCCTGGCTCAAAAGCTCCCCTACTGAGCACCTTGTGACCCCCACTCCTGCCCACCAGAGAACAACCCCCCTTTGACTATAATTTTCCTTTACCTACCCAAATCTTTAAAACGGCCCCACCCCTATCTCCTTTCGCTGACTCACTTTTCGGACTCAGCCCGCCTGCACCCAGGTGATTAAAAGCTTTTTTGCTCACAAAAAGCCTGTTGGTCTTTATTGCTCACAAAAAGCCTGTTGGTGGTCTCTTCACATGGACACGCGTGAAAGTACCAATGTCAAATTCCTCTCCCTATACTATTTTTTCCAACTTCCTGTGAATCTCTCATTTTACAAAAGCATTTAAAAGTGCTACTGAGGCTCTCTGGAACTAAACCAAACACTACAAGCTTCTGTGATTCTGCTCATTTCCTGTTAACTGTGCCTACACCTCCTTCAGTGGGGACCCCTCTTTGCCACACTTACCCAACATAGTTCCAATGAAAATACCTGACCTGGCCCAAGCAATCAGCACATCACCTGCCCCTATGCTCATTTAGGCTGGACTTGGCAGAAATGCTGGGATAGAGATGATTGCTCTTTTGTACTGGATTCAACTCTAGAAGGAGGGAAGTCTGGGAACCACATGAGGGATTGCAAATGGCACTCTCACCAAGGAAGCAGAAGTGAGAAAAAGAGAAAGATATGGAGAAACTTGATCTCTCATACATTGCTGGTGGGAATGTAAAATGTTATAGACACTCTGGAAGATAGTTTGGTAGTTTCTTTAAAAACATATGATCTAGCAACTGCACTCTCCTGGGCATTTATTCCAGAAAAAATGGAAATTTATGTCCACACGATAGAGGAAATCATTTCAGCCCTAGGTCCTGGAATGCCTACCTTTGGCCTGCTCTGTTTTTGAGCCTAAACATCTCATCAGCCTTGTGTGTTACCATAACCCCTGGATAGTTAACAGTTAAATGGAATGGCATGAGGGATGTCCTTCCCTTTCATAAACAAACTAACATAAAAAGCTCTTGGTGGCAGGGTGAAGGGGTACCCACTAATCCAACTCTCTGTATCAGTGGCATTCATGGAAACCTGTTTTCTGGGAATCCTGGGCACAAATCTACTGAAGCAGCCCTTGTAAGTGTTGATGGTGAAACCTAACATGCCCCATCCAGGTGTGCCTGGAGGATGCAGCAGGGAGAAACCCTGTTTTGTTAATTAAGGCAGGATACTGATCCCTGAGTCGATAACATTCGAACCAAGACTCATCATTTTGCTTCCCAATTCCCTTACCAGTAATCCTGTTTTCGCCTCCTTTGGGCTCACTCTCTTCCTTTCTCCTGTCCACCCCAGTCAGTCTCCCATGGTTCTGCCCCTGCCTGGTCTCCGTTCCCCTCTCCCTTGTTCTTCATGAGGTCCTGAGAAGATCTGAGGCCCACGCCTACCCTCTCCCCAGTCCCCTGCCTCAACATCCCAGTAGAAACAGGGCTCTTTCCCATTGTGCTCTGGGTCCCACATCCCAGGACTTGCTTCCTTCATCATCTCTGCTCTCCTGGATCTGCAGCCTGCCCCCATCTGCTGACTCTTCTTCCTCGGCATATACACATGCTTACATTTCTCTCTTCTTATAAAAACAAACATTTTCCCGGACCCTCTACCTCCTGCTAACTATTGCACTCTCTCTCTACTCTTCTTAGCCTTGTTTCTCATCTGGCTTGTCCCCTTGTCCCACCAGTCTTCCAGTTAGTTTGTCTTTGGGCTTCTTCATAGCCCCAGCCCTCAAACAAAACTTTGCTCAGGTTACACCTTGCTTAAAGTTCTGCCACAGCTCCTCCAGTCTTCACGGTGCAGTGTCCTGGATGACAGCCTTCCTGCCTCTCTCCAGCCTCAGTACCACCATTGTCACACACACACCCCTTGTTCCAACTATTCTAGCCAACTGGCAGCTCCCCAGATGCACCTTCATCCCTGCTGCTGACTCCGACACTATCCTTCAAAACTGTTCAACCGGCTGTCACTTCTCATGGAAACGCTTCCTAACGTTCCCAAGAACAGTTGGCACTGTCTGCTGTCTTCCCTGTTCCTGCAGGGCCCTGTAGTGCTATCATCATGAGGCATTTGCTCCGGTGTCCTCCGTAACATTGACATAGCCTGAAGAACAAAGGCAATGTCTTTTTTTGAAATAGTATATTTTCCCTAAATTTTAATTTTATTTGGAAATATTTCAAACTTTAGAATCATTGAAAGAAGGGCAAAATGAACAGTCACCTACCTTTCACCAAAATCCATCATCTATTAATATTTTGCTACATTGTACATGCTCCCATCCTATACACCCTCCCTCTCCCTCTGTAATATCTTTATATACCTTACTGGGTTGAACAATGTCCCCCAAATTCAGGTCTACTCAGTACCTGGGAATACAACCTTACTTGGAAATTGGGTCTTTGCAGATACAATCAAGTTAAGATGAGGTCATATAGAGCTAGGATGGGCCTTAATCCAATAAGTGGGGTCCTTATAAAAAGAAAGAAGTTTAGACAGAGACACACAGAGAGAATGACCCATGAAGATGGAGGCAAAGTTTGAAGTGATGCAACTACAAGCCGAGGAATGACAAGGAGTGCTGGCAACTACCAGAAGCTGAAGGAGACTGGGGAAGGTCCTCCCCTACAGGCTTTGCAGGGAGCATGGCCGTGCCACCACCCTGATTTCAGACTTCAAGCCTCCAGAACTATGAGAGAATAACTTCTTTTGTTTTTAGCTACCCAGTTTGTGAGAATGTGTTCTGGTAGCCCTATGAAACCAATAGAATAACCATATATAGTGAGATGTAATAGACATGCAATATAGATGTTCATATAGACGTTGATAGAAAATATATGTATAATGTGAAATATAAAAGATATATTAATATAGCTATTACTATAGCCATATATATAATATCTTTTTTACTAAACCATTTACTTTTATTTTTATTTTTATTTGAGACAGAGTCTCACTCTGTTACCCTGGCTGGAGTGCAATGGCACGATATTAGCTCACTGCAGCCTCTGCCTCCCAGGTTCAAGCGATTCTCCTGTCTCAGTCTCCTGAGTAGCTGGGATTACAGGCACCACGCCTGGCTAATTTTTTGTATTCTTAGTAGAGATGGGATTTCACCATGTTGGCCAGGCTGGTCTTGAACTCCTGACCTCAGGTGAACGGCCTGCCTCAGACTCCCAAGTATGAGCCACTGCCCCAAACAAGAATTCTGAGAAGCAACCTGGTCAGAGCTTAGACCAGCAGAGCTGAGAACAGTGCCCTAGGCACTGTTCTGGCCAACAGAACCATTTAAAAGTAAGCTTTAGGCATGACATTTTACCTCTTAATGCCTTATTATATATCTCTTAAGAATAAAGATAGTCTCATATAATTATATCATTATCACACTAAAAAAAGCTACACTGGTACTTTTTAGTATATAATATTTATTAGTATGTAATATATACTTAATATCATAAGTATATAATATATAATATATAGCATATAATAAAGTACTTATTCATATATAATATAGACTAGATATTCAAACTTCTCAGTTGTCCTAATAATGACATTTAAAAAAAAAACAAGATCCAATCAGGGATCATTCACTGTATTTAATTATCATGTTTCTACCCTCCAAAAGTTCCCTGCCTTTTTTTCTAATTTTTCCTTTCAAGACATTGACATTTTAAAAGAGTTTAATTGTTTCATATGTTGCCCCAAAATTTGGATTTGTCTGATTGTTTCCTCATGATTAGATTGAGGTTAAGCATGTTCGGCAGGAACCACAGGGTGATATCATGTCCTTCCCAGTGCACCACATCAGGAGGCACATTATGACACTGATTTGCTTACCAATCCCCATTATTGGTAATATTAAGTTGATCACATGGTGAAAGTAGAAGATTATGTTTTATTGTATTCCCAGTACTTAATGGGCCTGTGAACCTTTAAAAGTTTATTGAATGAATGAATGAGAGGTTTAAAAAGTAGAGTGATCTATACTGAAACCCACAAGTTTGTAAATTTGGCAACATGTACAACTTCTTTTTTTTTTTGAGACGGAGTCTTGCTCTGTCGCCCAGGCTGGAGTGCAGTGGTGCAATCTCGGCTCACTGCAAGCTCTGCCTCCTGGGTTCATGCCATTCTCCTGCGTCAGCCTCCCGAGTAGCTGGGACTACAGGTACCTGCCACCACGCCCAGCTAATTTTTTGTATTTTTAGTAGAGACGGGGTTTCATCATGTTAGCCAGGATTGTCTCGATCTCCTGACCTCGTGATCCACCCGCCTCAGCCTCCCAAAGTGCTGGGATTACAGGTGTGAGCCACCGCGCCCGGCCAACATGTACAACTTCTGATTAATCACCTACGTCACCTTTTATTAATCATGGGCATCACTGGGGCACAATGACTTTGCCATCCCCACTTCTACAATGTTATTGTTCTGTGTGAAAATGTGAAACTATTGTGCAAGCAGAGTGGTATTGGCTCGCATAGAATGCAATGTGAGCTTAACAGCTTTGGAATATTGTTATCAGGATGGCTGTATAGAACACTTAAAAACAAAGCAAATTATGTCTTACTGACTTGAATGCCATAATTGTCTTCTAAGATGTTTTATTTAGGTCCCAGCAATTTAGACCAGTTTCCAGAGTTAGCTAATATGTTTGTAATAGCAACATCATAAAATAATTCTGAAAATTGTCTATCTTTCAACACACATATGTGTGCACACATACACACATACACATACACACAGGCTTCACATCTCTTGAAACCCCAGGCCTTATTGGCTTACTGGCTGTAAATAGATTTCTGTCCACCATATTTAATCACATCAGTGTTTTTTAAAGGTACTCAACTTTAATCAAACACTTAAAGGGAACAGTAGAGATTAGGTCATGAATGATTTAAAAAAAAAAGACTCCTGTTACAGAACCAAATAGTAATGAAGGCATATGATTTGCTAACTCTCCTGAGCTTAGCAGCAGCAACGGAAAGCTATTCCACAGCCAAAGATGGAAATAGTATCCCCTCGTTACCACAACAGAAGTCTATGATTAGCTGCCCAAATATTGGAGAAAAAGCTGTGGTGATTGATCTGACTGGCTTGATGTGAATTAACTCCACACACTGAAAATGGCTTAGGTATAACCACATTTGTTAAGGAAGTGGATGAGCTCCTCTTTGCTTCAGTGTTTAGAAGGAGGTGTAGTATGTAGCTAATGAAAACTTGAGTGGCATTAATAGTTCATGGCAGACAGATCCTGTAGGATTGTATCCAGTTCTGGACTTTATTCTAAGAGAAATGGGGACAACCTGGATCACACTCAGAGTAGTGTCACCTAGCAAAGGAAGGCCCAGGAGCCTAATTGCCTGAGCTCAAAGTTAGGCTTTGTTACTCACTAGCTGTATAACTTTGGGCACATTATCTAATCTCTCTGGGCCTCTCTGAGCCACATTATGCAACCTTTCTGGGCCTCAGTTTCCTCATCTGTAAAATGGGGATAATACCTTCTAGGATTTTTATGAGATTTGTATATATATATATATATATATACAAATATATATATATGAGATTTGTGTATATATATATATATATATATAGCTTAGAACACCTGGCACATAATATGCACCCAATTATTGTTAATTGTTATTACTAGTGTTGTTATCATCATCATCATCAACAACAGTTGGTGAAAATAAAGCAAGGGAAGATAACAGAGAGACTTGTTGGGACATGACTGGTCTCTTCAAAGTCTTGAAATGCTGCCAAGAGGCAGAGGGATTAGATGATTTCTCTTTGACCCTGGAAAGAGATATAATATCAAAGAGTATAAATTATAGGAATTCAAATTTGGGCTTAATGTACAGGGGACATCATTTTAATGGTCAGAGTTATCTGAAGATCAAAGGCTTGCTTTGAATGGGAGGTGTCCCTGATTACTGGAGTATTCAGTTCCACTGTGGATAATTCTTTGGGATGTAAGGATTAGCTAGACAATGGAATTAGATGACCTAAAAGAAGCTAGTCTTGTGTGTCTATAATCAAATACATCCATTAAAGCATCAAGCAGAATTTCAAGAAATGATTAAAATATAAGAAGCTCAACACAAAATCTTCCATTATAATATTATCACACCCCACAAATCCACTCATTAGTTATCCTGCTCATTTCCACCCAATTCTCATAAATAGGAAAGATTCAGTAAAGAGATTTCATTCTGAATAATACACCCAGATGCACATACAAAAGCCTAAAAGGCACCACGTTTTATGGATGTTTAAATTCTAAAATTCATCAGTGTATACAGTGAAAATCACATACAGTCAAGACTGTCCTGAAAAATCTTCTAGGAAGGCACTATTTTGGCACCTCCCTCTTCATAAGCCCAGCACAGTTTCCCTCCAGCATTGGAATGGCCCTCTGCTTTTCTGGTTCAGTACTAGATAAAGGAAAAGATGTTTGTTCTGTGGGGAAATGAGACCAACTGCGATTCATTATGTTCCTGATTCTTGCTTTAGGACATATACTCAGTGAGTAGACTATCAGACTGAATTGATTGCATCATTTATATTGCTATTTTTCTATTTTGTCTATTTCTTCTGCCTTTTTCTGTTTACCAAAATTTACAGAATTGATTGAAGTCACTGAAGTTAAATGCACCCTCTGAACATTTAGGAGTAAACTGGGGCCTCTTGGTCAGCAAATGCTATCTTTTGGTCCATAGTTTCTATGACTACTCCCTGGCCCCTAGAGATGCACTTTGTTTATCCGACACCCTCCTTTCTAGGAAAGGCATCCCTTCTTTAAGGGAATGGCCCTCCCCTCTACAGTCGGTGATTCTAAGGTGTTCCCAACCATAGTGTTTCACTGGCCACCGAGGTGGACATGTGGCCTAAGCCCAGCCAACCAGAAGCCTTTGCTGGGATTTCTTCACTTACAACCAGAGAGTAGCTCTCAGTTCTCTTCCGAAGGCAAGGCTATGCCGCATCTTGAGCCTTCATCACTGTGTACCCAGACTGTGGGGTGAATGAAGAAAACAAGCAGAGAGAGGCAGTGTTAGGAGAAGGAGACTCCTAGCTCCATTCTTGTTCCACTTCCAGTGAACTCTAGGGTATGTAATCTCTATGCCCTTGCCCTTTTCGTACTGGTTCAATAAATACCTTCTTTTTGCTTCATTCAGTTTACATCACTTGCAATAAAAAGAACTGTAATATAGCCCTCAAGAGTTTGCTTCCCTGACCTGTATCAGTATTTATGTTTTCTAGGCAAATGAGAGAGTACACAGGAACAGGCTTGGGTGCCTGGCCCCAGATGTGTTACAGCACACATTTAGAAATATATTCCCTTTCAGATAAGTTCCATAGAGCCCTACCAAATGTGAACAGCCATTTTTTATTCTTTCAAATCATTCAGATTATTTAACACAGGCAGGCAAGAAGGAAGGAAGGAAGGAAAGAAGGAAGAAAGGAAGGAAGGAAGAAGGCAGGAAGGCAGGCAAAAAGGAAAGAAGGCAAAAAGGAAGGAGGGGGGAGGGAAAAGAAAATGAAATAAAACCCTGTCCGTTAATGAGAACGCTCTGCTTTTTGCCTCTGTCTTTCAAAGACATGGGGAAAATGCTCTCATTCAACCACAACAAACATTTATGGAGTGCATATTAGGTGCCAGATGCTGATATGGAGTGGATGATACTACAAATGAATAAATGTAGTTCCTGCTCTTGGGGCATTAAATGCCTAAAGAATTATAGAGATTTGAATCTCCCCAAAATGTCTCTCTTTCCTCCTATTTATCAGAAGTTGAGATAATTTGATATTTCATATGATTCTTAAGAATCAAGCTCCCACCCTCCACTAGGAATACACACACACAGACACACACACAACCAAAATAATCATCTTGCAATTTCTGAGGGTTGACAGATATTTCCTTATAACTTAAATAAATCTCTCATTTTAAAAGCTGTCCCTCTGGACTAAAAAAATTCTGAATTAGAAACTTTACCACAGTCAATTCATATCATTTACTTTGTAAGGAAAAAGTCTTCATGTTCCACTTCTATATGCAGCCCTTGTTCTGCTCTAGTCACAATATCCCAGTGAGGCTGCCGGGAGGTCATTCAATCCACTTCCTTTCCATGGGGAATGGCTGGGAAGCTTTGGTTAAATGAGTGGTCCAAGGTCACATAGTAACAAGTTCTGGCCCAGAGTCCTAATCTGAAAACCCTAGTCTTTTCCTCTCTCTGCTAGCATACACAGGCCCTCATTGGTCTGAGAATTAGCAGAACAGAACCCATGTTGTTGAAGAAATTTTCAAATAATCAGCCGCTGACTACAGCCTTAACATCCCCTTAATATATTAAAAAAAAAAAAAAAAAACTACCAAACAAACAAACAACAACAACAAAAAAACCCTAAGCAACTCAATCAGGAGAAATTCTTTTTAAATTTCTTTTACATGGATAAGAATCCTAAATCTTACCTATCTAGCACATCATGTCAAAAAATTACAAGTTAGCCAAGCAAGAATTCTGTGAAGCTACCTGGTCAGACCAGCAGAGCTGAGAACAGTGCCCTGGGCATGCAGGGTTAGGGATGTTCTGTATTTGGGATGCTTTGTACTTGGGATGCAGCATTACCACCTGGGATGGGGAGGAAGTGAGCCTTTTTTAGACACTGTATCTTTGATAGTCCAGGTGATTTGCCTACACCCATCCAATGCCAACTGCATGTAAACTGGGGTGACTTGTTAGTTCCTGGATAACAAGGGTATGACCCAAGACGGGCAGACACATGGACTCTTTCTCACCAGGGCCTCTGGCAGACATTTTCCATGTATCAAAGCTCAGAGCAAAGTTCTTTTACAACAGAGAAGACCAAGCATTTGTCACTGAGAAGAAACCTGATTGCTCTCCTTGCAATGATCCTTTCAGCACTAAATATCTAATCCCATTGTAAGACTGAGAAAGTCACCAAGTGTGTTGTATTGGAGCAGGAAATCTATTTGAAGACAGTTTTAATAACAAGATAAATAGAAGTTCCAAAGGGTAGGAAAGGATTTCCTTAAGTGAGAACATAAATAACTCATCATTAAAATCTAGGTATGATGGAAGCTTGGCTGAAAGCAAGACTCTGGATTAGCTAGCTCAGAGGGAGTTCTCAAACCTCCCTGTAAAACTTTTTCACAGATTTCCTATTCATAAGACTTGGACTGGGATTGGAGGTAGCAGCTACAATTTATGAAAGGATGCAGGATCAGAAACTTAGAAAATCAGATCTAGAGACCCAGCTCAAGTGTAGTTATTGGCTAGACTGTCCTCAGGGACTCCACTGGCAATGTACACCAGGACTTTGTATTTCTGTAGTGTGCTTATTGCATAATATCTATTAGCTAGTGATTTTGGTTCCTTTTTTTTTTTTTTAAATCATGCTCCTGTTTTCATATATTATGAGCAAAGTGCTGTTACCTGAGAGTATCAGCTGACTCAGACCATTCAGTTCAGGGATTCCTCCAGGCTCCTGGGTAGGGACTCAGATAAGGTAAATTCTGATGGTCTTGCAAGGGAACCCCAGTCCTTCATGCCATAAGAGCATCTCTGCCTATAGCTTCATCTGATCTCAACACAGAGAACTAATAGGGTAGGGACATGGCATGATTTGGACTTCAGAAATATTACTTTCCTAGTTGGAAGGATGGATAATAGTGGCAATATTACAGTCTAAAAAACATGTTACAAAGATATTGCAATTGACCAGGCTAGAGAGGAAGAGGACTGAACAGGATAAATGATGGAGAAGAGATATACATTTGAGTAATAGTAGAAGGTAAAGTCAGTATCCTTGGTGTTTGACTAACCATAGTGGGTGAAGGAGCAGAAAGACTCTGTGGTGACTTCAAAGAAGGACCACAACCCACTTTCCCTCTAGGTCTACTGCTGGTTTCACATACTAACCTGACTCCCAATCTCTCTCATTATCTTTGTTTTATTATGAAGTATCATTTCTGGTTATTAGACATGGCTTCCCATGTAATCATTTCCCATGCCAGGCCCTGTGTCAACAGTTGAGCTTTCTACCCACCTGGAGTTTGAGAACAGATCAAGACCAGCTTATGCCTAATATCTCAAATTAATTATTTACCTCATAAAATAGTACCAGGCAAGTGAGACTGATAAGTCTATCCTAGCTTAGAAGAAAGACCACCTACTTGACTTCTCAACATGACTTTAAATAATAAAATTAAATTTGGCAATGGGAAGTCTACACCCAGACAAGTCTCAGCTTGAGTTTGTATGGTTTTTAGACGTAAAATACAACTCTGGTCACTGACTGATACTGCAAACCCAGAAACATTAACCAAGAAATATTTCATATCCTCTGCTCTATTGGAATAAAACCCAAGCCACTGAGGAGTTTAAGGGCAAAGGACAATTAGAAAACCTGCAAGCAATGGTCAATGTGTTCATTAGAAGTTCTAAAGGAAATAATAATAATAACAATAACATTCTGAAGACCAGAGCCCGAGGGAACCTCAGAGAACAATGGAAATTTCTATTGTGTTGAAAATCATGGAATCAGCCTCTCTTCTCTTGTTTGGTTTTCATTTTCTTCCTTCCTTCCTTCTTCTTTTTTTTTTTTCAGACAAGTTCTCATTATGTCATCCAGGCTGGAGTGCAGTGGCACCATCTTGGCTCACTGTAGCCTCAACCTCCTGGACTCAGCTAATCCTTCCGCCTCAGGCTCCTGAATAGTTAGGACTACAGGCACATGCCACAACATCCAGCTAATTTTTTTTTTCTTTTTTGAGACAGAATCTTGCTCTGTCACCCAGGCTGGAGTGCAGAGGTGTGATCTCGGCTCACTGCAACTTCTACCTCTTGGGTTCAAGCAATTCTCCTGCCTCAGCCTCCCGAGTAGCTGGGATTACAGGCTTCTGGCACCATGCCTGGCTAATTTTTGTATTTGTAGTAGAGACGGGGTTTCACCACATTGGCCAGACTGGTCTCGAACTCCTGACCTCAAGCGATCCACCCACCTTGGCCTCCCAAAGTGTTGGAATTACAGGTGTGAGCCACCGCATCTGAACTTTTTTAACAAATGGGTCTCACTATGTTTCCCAGGCTGGTTTTGAACTCCTTGGCCTTCCAATGTGCTGGGATTACAGATGTGAGCCACTGCACCCAGCTCATTTTCTTTCTTGAGCAAAGTATTTTCTCTTCTATCTTTCCTCATTGTCTTCTTCTCCTTCCCTATGCTTCATTTTTAATTTTAATTGAATTCTATTTTAAATGTTTAATATATTTATTGAATAAAGTTTCATGCTTCATATATTATTGAGATGTAATTCACATATCATAAAATTAAATCCACATACTATAAAATTCACCCTTTTTCATTGAACAGTTCATTGGCTTATAGTATATTTACAGAGTTGTGCAACTAGGACCACTATCTAATTTCGGAACATTTTCATCATCCCAAAAGAGACCTCATATCCACTAGCAGTCCTACTCCATTCTCTCCTATACCAAACCAGCCCCTGGCAGCCACTGATCTACTTTATATTTCTATGGATTTGCCTGTTCTGGGCATTTCATATGATGGAATCATGCAATATGTGGCCTTTGGTGTCTGCCTTCTTTCAGTGAGCACAATGTTTTTCAAGGTTTCTCCACATTGCAGCGTATATCAGTACATCATTCTTTTTTATGGCTAAATAATATTCCATTATATTGGCATACCACATTTAATGTATTCATTATCAGTTAACAAAAATGTGGTTTTCTCCACTTTTTGGCTATCATGAATAATGCTACTATGAACATTTGTTTGGATGTGTGTTTTCATTTTTCTTGAGTATTTACCTAGGAGTGCAATTCCTGGCCACATGGTAAGTCCATGTTTAACTTTTTGAGACACTTCTAAACTGTTTTCCAGAGTGGCTGAAAATTGTTACTATGCTTCATATTTTTTACTTAAACCAGTGAATGGCTTAAGAATTTTTGAAGTCAATTAAGTTGCTTTTTGCTTCCCTTTAGGCTTTGATTTACTTTTAATGTAGGTCATTGGTCCTCAATAAACTGAAGGGTTCTACCCCTGCTCCAGGAACTGTAGCAGCAGAACATTTTAAGTGATAAGTTAATGACTATAAAACGTATGTCATTTTTTAAAGATCAATGTCTGACCCAGATAAGAAAAATCAAAGTCCCAAGTCCTCCAGACTCCTCCTCTATTCCTCAGAATTTTCTCAGTGCCTACCAGCTAAGGTCAGAGATATTATCTCTGTAGGTGTTTGCTAATGACAATGAAGTCATTTTCTTTTAAAGGCTTTTCTGCCGCAATTACCCAGTTCTTGTTTCCTGCTTAAAGCATACTACTGGTAAATGTGATCAGTGAGATAGAAGTATTATTTTCCGGCCAGGCACGGTGGCTCAAGCCTGTAATCCCAGTGCTTTGGGAGGCCAAGACGGGCGGGTCACCTGAGGTCAGGAGTTCGAGACCAGCCTGACCAACATGGTAAAACCCCATCTCTACTAAAAATAAAAAAATTAGCTGGGCGTGGTGGCAGGTGCCTGTGGTCCCAGCTACACGGGAGGCTGAGGCATGAGAATCACTTGAACCTGGGAGGCAGAGGTTGCAGTAAGCCAATATCATGCCAGCCTGGGTAACAGAGCAAGACTCCATCTCAAAAAAAAAATATTATTTTCCCCTCAGACATCAGAATTAGAATCAGCAACCAGCTTCACCTTCCCCCACACTCAGCCTGAACAGCTTTCCTTGTGTTTAGCTGGCATTGTCTCCCTTTCAGAGTCGAAAGCATACATGTAAAACCTCTGATAGGGAATCATGAAAGACCCGACAGTAGAACAGTTCCACCGAGGGACCTTTGAAGTCAAAGGAAAGGATGGATGAGTCTTTGACACAAAGTTAACCTGCTGCTCCTGCTCCCAGATGGAAGCTGGAAGCCCTGCATCCGTGGAGGGTAACTTAGCACCATGGCAGGCCTGAGATGGGTGGCATGGTGCAAGCATCAAAGCAATTCACAAGACTTGCTCATGCAGATGTGGGTGCACTCCACAGTTTGGGTACTTTTATGACATTGTCAAGGAAGTTAGTTATGATCCAATCTACCTTGTTTCTTCCCTGTATTTCAGCAAAACATTAACCATTTTCTACCCTAGTTCCTCCTTAAAGCTCACCCTAGTTGGTCATATCTCTGGTCTGTGATAAGGCCTTTACCAAATTTTCTGCTAACTGTCCCTCCGTGGGAGCACCTCATCAAGTTGAAAGAGAAATGTGTGATTCCACGCTCATTGCAGTATCCGATCCCTAACACAAGTCCCTTAGGTCCAGGCTAGGTTTTCTTTCCCCTTCCCACCCCCAATCATTTTGGAGGTAATTTAGATAGTAACCACCAAAAAGGCCACCAGTTTAAAGGTTAAAACACTTTCCCTCCTTGTCCCTCGATCCCCAAGCACTCTGCAGAGGGTGTGACCCCTAAAGCAGGTAGAATCCTGGGGAAGTGAAGAAGCCCACATTGTGGTCAGAAAATGGCCCACATTCCAGATCTGCCAGTTTCTTCTGCTGCTTTCCTTAACGATTTTCTGCTCTTACCACTTAGCAGGAAGAAAATAAAAGAAGGAAGAGGATCCTCTCTGAAAAAAAAGGCTCTGTTTATAACCTGCCCTCCTTCCTCTCCTCTGGAGATCCCCTCTGCTTTGGAATCTCAGGATATGAGCCCAGTGCCATTGTGGGGGTTGCAAGGTCAGTTTCCAGTTGCTCAAGTCATGTGGCATCCATCAGAACCATCAAACAACTTCTTCCTGGTACTTGTGTCAATTTCCTTCTAGTCTACCTGTCAATCCTTTAATTTGACCTTTGGCCCTATCTTTTTAGGCCTTCCATTCTACTCCCACTGCCTCACTTAGGTCAACTTCTGCCTGGAAATCCCCAAGGTCCCTGAAGAAAGAGGATCTTTCTATTTAGGCCTCAGGCCCACTCCCTCGGACCTCAAGTTGAAAATCTTCTCCTGAGGGTCACTTCACCTGTGTCCCAACTAGGCCCCTGGCCTCTTCCCTAGGGATCTTCAGAACAACCTTCTTTAGATTCTGAGGACAGGCCCCTCACTCCGTTTCTGCAATGGGGTTTCCCATCTCACTTCATGGTCTGTCTCCCACTTTCTCACCATCCTTTTCTAGCCCCACCTGGCCAGGAGTGACCAGCTCCAACCAAGGAACACAGAGACCCAACCCACAGATCATCAAGATTTCCTACTATTGTTTATAACTGGAACATATTTGAATAGACTGGCAACACATGGGTGTTTTATTTGAAATTTATTCCCTGGGAGAGCACTACCAAGCCCCCATACTGCAAATCCTCCCCGATCCTGGAAGACAGAAGTTGTTTTTATCTTGTAAAGCACATAGCTGCCATTCTGCCAGCAAGACCCCTGCTTATCACAGGTGAAAACTTGAAGGGTATTTTTCCAAGAAGCACACTTCTACTGTGTGATATTTCTATCACACAGTAGAAGTGATAGAAATAGCCTTGGAGAAAATGTAGGCAGAGGTGTTGTTGAGTGGTGGCTTCAGTGGATATATTGAGAGTAGGGGAATTCCGATTATAGCGATAAAAGCATAATTCTAGGGACATTAAACCTGGGCCTCATAGAAACCACTAAGAGCAGGTAGTGATCTTAAGCCATCTTGATATTTTACTTTACAACATAGTGTAAATTAAATAATACCATCTTATCCTACTGGTTTTGGCAAATGGCAGCCAAGAGCCTTGTCTTTTGCTGCCACCTTGTGTTTAGGAGAAGAAAGTCTAAATTCACAATTGCTGTGGCATTGATAATTTTTTTTTTTTTTTTGAGACGGAGTTTCCTTCTTGTTGCCCAGGCTGGAGTGCAGTGGCGTGATCTCGGCTCACTGCAACCTCCACCTCCCAGGTTCAAGCGATTCTCCTGCCTCAGCCTCCCGAGTAGCTGAGATTACAGGCGCCAACCACCACACTTGGCTAATTTTTTGTATTTTTAGTACAGACGGGGTTTCACCATGTTGGCCAGGCCAGTCTTGAACTCCTGACCTCAGGTGATCACCTGCTTCAGCCCCCCAAAGTGCTGGGATTACAGGTGTGAGCCACCGTGCCTGGTGAGAAATGAACATTTAAGAGCCAGAAGAGATCTTAGAAATTCTCTAGTCCAGCTCCCTTCACTTCACTGATGAGGGAACCAAGACCTAGATTGGGACCAAAGTCTCCTTGTTCTTTCCCCTGTGCCACACTACCTCTCTGGTCAATCACACTCACATCATACACACGTATCGAGTCCTCAACAACTAAGGCCATTGAGGTACATGGCAGAAAAAGCCAGTCTGTCCAAATCCATACGTGTCTCATTCAGTGGAAACATTTCCAGAGGATTGTGCAGTTGTATATGACAAGGCCAGGTGACCAATGACAATGAGCTAACACTTAGCACTCACTGTGGATCAACTACTGTGCTAAGCACTTTGTGTATATCTCACTCAATTCTTTCAGTAACCCTATAAGGCAATAACTATTATTATCGCCATCTTATATTTAACGAAATTGAGTCTTAGAGAGGCTAAGTAACTTGCCCAAAGTCATTCGGCTACATCTGGCAGAGAGAGAACTCAAACTCAAGTCTGTAACTAGTACAATCTGTGCTCTTGCCCCCTTTTTATTACTCATTGTACTGACTTTACCTCATCCCATTCTTCAGAGATAACATTATTACAATTTGGTATATTTCCTTTCAGCCTTTTTTAATGCATAGATAAATATTTTTATGGCAAATTTAAATTGATTTCAACACGTTTGTACTATAAAATAATACTGTTGAGGTCTTACATGTAAATCTTAGTCTGGATATCAGTATTTTAATGATAGATTTATAGAAGGAAAAGTATAGGGTCTAAAATTACAATCTTTACTGAGGATTTTGGTATTGGCAAACTTATTTTCAGAGTGCCCGCACCATTTCACAGTCCCACCAATAGTATATGGAAGTACTCACTTTAACACTTCCTCACTGACATTGGAAGTGTTCATATTTGCTCAATTTTGCCAAAAATAGTCTAAATTTTGGGAAATTTCAAGTATCTAGTAGATGAGAGCAACACATATCTGAGAATTTCAGACCTAAGATAACCTAAATGATCCAATAAGAAAAGGACTCTTAGCTCACTTCTGAATATGTGTAATTCCATATGGAAAAAATTAGGTAAAAACTGGGTAAATGTCCAAAAATTCCAAATAAAGTATTTAAAGAGTCTGAGAGTGCTCACTTTCTGGACATGGCTGAGTAGGAGGCACCATCATGGGAGTCCACATCTGCCACAAGGAACCCAGTGCCAGAAACCCAAGAGCCAGGAAATTGATCTAAAGCTGTTGGTCAAGTGGTACATGTTTCTGGCCAGAGGAACCAACTCCACCTTCAACCAAGTTGTGCTGTAGAGGATGTTCATGAGTGACACCAACAGGCTAGATGATCAAGAAAATGAAGTTTCCTGGCCAAGAACACAAAATGGACAGTTGTAGGGATCATAACTGGAGGGCAAGGTCCTGACCTGGATGCCCCCAAGGTCTATGCATTGTCCTGCTCTTTCATCCTCACAAGTACCAAGAAATGCATAAGCATTTCAGTAAGGCCCCAGGTACCTGCACAGCTACTCCAAACCCTACACCAGAGGCCAAGAGGCCAGCTGTACTACAAAAACTAACCAGATCCTCTCATTATTAAAAAGATTTTGGATGCTAGATTGTGGGGGGGATCTGTATACACTGGTAATGAACAATCTGAAAACGAAATTTAAAAAAATCCATTTATAATAGCTTCAAAAAGAAGAACATACTTAGAAATAAATTGAACAAAAGAAATGCAAAACATATTGCTACGGTTTGAATGTGTGTGTCCCTCCAAAATTCATGTTAGGACCTAATAGTCAGTATGATAGTATTAAGAGGTGTGTCTTTGGGAAGTGATTAAGTCATGAACACTCCAACCTCATGGAGGGGATTAGTGCTCTCATGAAAGAAGTTGAAGGAAGGGCTCTATTCCTTTGTCCTTCCGCCTTCCACCATGTAAAGTCAAGCAACAAGGTGCCATTTTGGAAGCAGAAGGCAAGCCCTCACTAGATACTGAATCTGCTGCTGCTCTGATCCTGGACTTCCCAGACTCCATAACTATGAGCAACAAATTTATGCTGTGTACAAATTACTTGGTATAAGGTATTTTGTTATGGCAGCAAAAATGTACCATGACACATATACACTGAAAACCATGAAACATTGTTGAAAGAAAATTTAAAAGACCTAAATAAATGGAGGACATCCCATGTTCATTGATTGGAAGGCTTTATATTGTTAAGATGGCAATATTCCCCAATTTGATCTACAGATTAAATGTAATCCCTATTAAAATCTCACTTGGCTTCTTTGCAGCAACTGAAAAGCTGATTTTAAAATTCATATGGAAACTCAAGGGACCCAGAATATCCAAACAATCTTGAAAAAGAAGAAAGAAGTTGGAAGACATACTTTCAAATTCAAAACTTACTACAAAGCCTCAGTAATCAAGACAGCATGGTACTGGCAGAAGAACAGACATAAATAGAATATAATAGAATTGTGAGTTCAGAAATAAACCCTCGTACTTATGGTCAACTGATTTTCAACAAGGGAACCAAGAAAATTAAATAGGGAAAAGAATAATCTTTTCAACAAATGATGTTAGGACAGCTGGATATCCACAGATCAAAGAAAAAGCTGGACCCTTACCTCATATCATAGACAAAAAGTTAAAATATCAAAAAAACCTGAATGTAAGAGCTAAAGCTGTAAACTTACAGAAGAAAACATTGGCATAAATCTTCATGACCTGGAATTAGACAATGGTTTCTCGAATATGATTACAAAAGCACAAGTAATAAAAGAAAAAAATAAATTGGACATCATCAAAATTTAAAACTGTGTTTCAAATGACAACATAAAGAGAATAGAAAAACAACCCTGATAATGGGTGAAAATTGTTGTAAAGCATATATCTGATAGGGGCTTGCATCTAGAATACAAGTCTTAGAATTCAATAATAGTTCAACAATAAAAAGACAATTCAATTTTTAAAATGAGCAAAGGATTTATATAGACATTTCCGATAAGAAGATATACAAATGACCAGCCGGGCGTGGTGGCTCACTCCTGTAATCTCAGCACTTTGGGAGGCCGAGGCTGGCAGATCACGAGGTCAGGAGATCGAGACCATCCTGGCTAACGTGGTGAAACCCTGACTCTACTAAAAATACAGAAAAATTAGCCAGGCATGGTGGCGGGCGCCTGTAGTCTCAGCTACTCAGGAGGGGCTGAGGCAGGAGAAGGGCGTGAACCTGGGAGGTGGAGCTTGCAGTGAGCCGAGATCACACCACTGCACTCGAGCCTGGGCAACAGAGCGAGACTCCATCTCAAAAAAAAAAAAAAAAAGAAGAGATACAAATGACCAAAAGTGCATGAAAAGATGCTCAATATCTTTAACTATTAAATAAGTGCAAGTCAAAATCACAATAAGATACCACTTCATACCCACTAAGGCAGCTATCATCAAAAAGACATAATAACAAGTATTGGTGAAGATGTAGAGAAATTGGCCCTGCTGATTAGAATGTAAAATGGTGCAGCTGCTTTGGAAAACAGTTTTCTCTATAACCTGATATAAGGTCAATGTTTGCATGTGTTATTTGGTCATATGAGTCTATCTGGAATCACATTTAGATTTGTTTATTAAATTGTTTAGATATTTTATGTCCTTTTTAGTTTTCCTCTGCTTGATCAGACATGGACCAACAAAGGTGACTAAAACCTTCTCCTTTTATTTCTTCTTCCTTGTTGCATAAAGTTATGTGATAACTCCATTATCATTGTAAATTATAATCTTTTTCATTACAAATTTTTTCTTTGCTTCATTTAAGATGAGTTCAGGCTTATTTGACATTAATAATGTGAAACAAGGTTCCGTTTTTTAGTATTCACCTTTTATGCCTTGGTCCATATTTTTGGTTATTATGGAGAGGACCAAATATATAAAATAGAGTAAATTATTTTTACATACATGGGATCATAAATGGGGGAAAGGAAGTATGGAGGGAGTACTATAAGAGGGTTAAACATTCATCTTCCATAATAGAAAGTCAATAGATAATACCTACATATGGACAAAAAAAAATGAAGACAATCCATAAAACATGTTATTAAAAATATGATGATAAATGTAAAAAGAAATAGTTGAGAGTTGAGTAGTTGCTGCAGGAAATCAGGAATGAGGTAGGATGGGACTGGGGAGGAGAGGGTGCTAGTATCTGTAGCCACTCTGTTTTGGGATACTATATCCTTCATACCCTTCCCTTTCCTTTAAGGGATTGATAATTGATTAAGATGATTGATACTAAACACAGATAACATTATTGAGAGCCCACTATGTGCCAGGCTAAGATACATCCTGCAGTATCTGTGAGGGATTGATTCCAGGCCCCCTCATCCACAGACACCAAAATCCATGGATGCTCAAGTCCCTTACATAAAATGGTATAGTATTTGCATATGACACACACACATCCTTCCATATACTTTATTTTTTTTATTTTTTGTTTTTTATCATATTTTAAGTCCTGGGATACATGTGCAGAACGTGCAGGTTTGTTACATAGGTATGCACGTGCTATGGTGGTTTGCTGCACCCATCAACCCATCATCTACATTAGGTATTTCTCCTAATGCTATCCCTCCCCCAGCCCCCCACTACCTGACAGGCCCTCGTGTGTGATGCCCTCCCCCCAACCCGTGTCCATGTGTTCTCATTGTTCAACTCCCACTTATGAGTGAGAACATGCAGTGTTTGGTTTTCTGTTCTTGTGTTAGTTTGCTGAGAATGATGGTTTCCAGCTTCATCCATGTCCCTGCAAAGGACATGAACTCATCCTTTTTTATGGCTACATAGTATTCCATGGTGTATATGTGCCACATTTTTTTACCCAGTCTATCATTGATGACATCCTTCTGTATACTTTAAATCATCTCTAGGCTGAGCATGGTGGCTCACACCTGTAATCCCAAGCACTTTGGGAGGAGGAGGCAGAAGGATCACTTGAGGCCAGGAGTTGGAGACATAGTGAGACCCTATTTCTACAAAAACTAATAATAATAATAAATTAGCCAGGCATAGTGGCATGAGCCTGTAGTCTCAGCTATTTGGAAGGCTGAGGTGGGAGGATTATTTGAGCCCAAGAGTTCAAGGTTTCAGTGAGCTATGATCATGCCACTGCACTCTGGCCTGGGCAACAGAGCTAGAACCTGTTCCAAAAAAAAAAAAAAAAAAGTCACAATACCTAATACAAGGTAAATGCTTTGTAAATAGTTGTTACACTGTATTATTTTAAAATTTGTATTATTTTTATTGTTGTATTATTACTTATTATTTTTTTCTCAAATATTTTCAATTTGTGGTTGGTTGAATCCATAGATGCAGAACCCACAGACACAGAGGGCCAATTGTATGGATGGATGTATAAAGTAGGGGTACAGCCATGCCTGGAGAAGGGTTGTAGTGTTGGGTCTCAGAGCTGAGTCAAAACAGAAGTGTACATCTTTAAAAATGCAGAAAAAACATATGATAAAATTCAATACCTATTCATGGTTTCAAACAAAATCTTAGGAAAGTAGGAATGGAAGGGAATTTCCTTAAATCTTTAATCTTCTCAAGAACCTTAGTAAGGTGGGTACTATTGTTACTGCCATTTATCAGATAACGAATCTTAAGTTCACAGGGCTTATAATTGGCAACATTATGCCTGGCTGTGTGACTTGAGATCTTCTACCTATTGGGTTATCTTAGGTTAATGGGACATGGGTACACAAAGTAATCCTTAAAATGAAAAGAACTCAAAGCTATACTCTTTGTACATTCTCTCATGCCCACAAGAGGGCACCAGGATTCATTAAATTCAAGCCCAATAGTCAAATGTTGAAGTAATTGTAGAGTATCAAACTGCTTAAATATTAGTAAATTTGAAAACCCACAAGTGTGTATTCTCCCTGCAACTTGGGTCTGAATTGGCCAGCTCTGCACTTTTCAATGATAAAATCCCATTGCCAGTTAGAGTCTTCATACATTTCTACTTACCCCAACCCTCCTGGGACATCCAGACGACAGTAATGATAGATTGCATAACCAGCTTATCTGCCCCTCCACCATGCAGTGATGTTGTATGTAGATGCTATTTCAATGAGTTTCAATTAGGAGAAAGTGAGGGAGAAGAGTACCCTTTCAGGGAGGATGTATCGGACTTTAGGGGCGGGGGAGTATAGAATGTGTAATTTGCTTTTACACATACTATATTATTAATCTATAATAAGGGCAATCTATATTTAAAAGTTCAAAAAGCTTAATCAATATTAAAATTTATATTTGGAAAATAGCTTATTGTTTCCATAATACATATATTAAACAAAGGTTTGATGTGGATTTTTTATATTAACAAAAGGAGGCAGGAGTTTAAAAAGTTGATAAGTCGGCCGGGCATTTTGGCGCACGCCTGTAGTTCCAGCACTTTGGGAGGCCGAGGCAGGTGGATCACCTGAGGTCAGGTGTTCACGACCAGCCTGACTAATGTGGTGAAACACTCTCTCCACTAAATACAAAAAAATTAGCTGGGCATGGTGGCGCATGCCTGTAATCCAAGCTACTTGGATGCTGAGACAGGAGAATTGTTTGTACCTGGGAGGTGCAGGTTGCAGTGAGCCGAGATCATGCCATTACACTCCAGCCTGGGCAACAAGAGTAAAACTCCGTCTAAAAAAAAAAAAAAAAAAAAAAAAAAAAAAAAAAAAAAATTGAGAAGTCGGCTTCTCTCTCAACACATCTGGGACTGTGCAAAACATTTATATCGCAGAGCATCAAATCTTACAGTTGTCTCTTCCTTTCCATGTTTACTGGCACTTCTTTGGTTCAGGTCCTTGTTTGTCCCTTTTTGTTCATGGAGTTTTTGTGATTGTGGGGATAAAGCCAAGACCAGGGAAAGGGCTATAGAATTGGGTCCTAGAGCTGAGTCAAAACAGGGTTGGACATCTTGAGAGATGGAAAAGTCTTTAATAAAAGTCAGCACACATTCATGGTTTTAAACAAAAGTGTAGAAAAACAGAATAGAAGATAATTTTCTTAAACTAATAAAGGATATCTACCAAATGCCTTCCACAGATATACTTTGCTAAGTTTACAAGATCACTAGACAAAGGGTGAATATACAAAAATCAATTATATGGCCAATCACCGTGGCTCACACCTGTAATCCCAGCACTTTGGGAGACCGAGGTAGGCAGATCACCTCAAGTCGGGAGTTTGAGATCAGCCTGGCCAACATGGTGAAACCCTGTCTCCACTAAAGACACAAAAATTAGCTGGGCCTGGTGGTCCACGTCTGTAATCCCAGCTACTTGGGAGGCTAAGGCATGAGAATTGTTTGAACCTGGGAGGCAGAGGTTACAGTGAGCTGAGATCATGCCACTGTACTCCAGCCTGGGTGACAGGGTGAGACCCTGTCTCAAAAAAATATATGTAATAGCAACAAACAAAAGACAACATTTTAAAAAGAATACTATTTACTACAGTAAATCTAACACATAGGAATGAATCTAATGAAATATGTATAAGAACTTTACACTGATAACCACAAAATATTACTGGGCAAAATTAAAGAAGACCTAAACATAACATTCATGAATTGAAATGTTTAGATGTTAATTTTCCATGAATTTATAGATTCGTCACAATCTTCACCAAAATCTAGGCATTTGTGTGTGTGTGTATGTGTGTGTGTGTTTGTATGTGTGTGTGTGTGTGTGTGTGGAAGTTGACAAACTATTTCTAAAATACATATGAAAATGCAAAGGACCAAGAATAGCTGAGGCAATCTTAAAGGACAAAGCTGGAAGACTTCCACTTCCAGTTATCAAGAGTCATTATAAAGCCATAATAATCAAGATTGTATAACATTGGCACAAGGATAGACAAGAAGATAGACCAGTGGGATAGAACATAGCATACAAGAAAAGAACCATATGTATACAGTCACCTGATTCATGAAAAGTATGACATTGCAGTGAACTGATGGAAAAGAGAATCTTTTAAATAAAAGGTTCTAGGTTCACTGGATAGCCATATGAGAGAAAAAATTTATCAGGACTCTAATCTCACATCACACACAAAAATCAATTCCAAATGAATTGCAGATCCAAATATGAAAGATAAAACCAGAAAGCTTTTAGAATAAAGCACAGGAAAACATTCTTGTGATATTGCAGTAGCAAACATGCCTTTTTAAAAACCATACAAAGCCATGTAAGGATATAGGTAAAACCAATGGTTCTTCGAATCTCTCTACTCTCACAAAGTCATTCTGATGCCAGAGGGTGGGGGGTTTTCCCCACACACCAAGCAATTCTCTGGCAGATTCTACAGTGGACACGAGCTAAGTGTCCTCTAATTCAATTGAATTCTGTCACTATCTGCCTGGAGATAGTGTCAGGTCCCACAAGTTGAGGGTTCAGTCCCACAAGACTGCCCCCACCCCCCTTCAGATGCCAGTCACAAGCACAGGATGTGGCCTCTGCTTCTGAATGACCAGCTATCCATCGGGTTCCCATGACTTCCACTTTGGTTTGATTAATTTGCTAGAGTGTCTCACAGAACTCAGGTGTCTTAGTGCATTTTCTGTTGCTTATAACAGAATATCTGAAACTGCATAATTTATAAAGAAAAGGAAATTATTTCTTACAGTTATGGAAGCTAAGAAGTCCAAGGTGTAGGGGCTGCATCCGGTGAGGGCTTTCTTGCTGGCGGGGACTCTGGAGAGTCCTGAGATGGCACAGGGCATCACATGCCAGAGAGCTGAGTCTCTCTTCCTCTTGTTATAAAGCCACCAGTTCCAGTACCGTAATAACCCATTAATCCATCAATGGATTAATTCATTCATGAGGGTAGAGACCTCTTAAAGACCCCACTTCTCAATACTGCCACATTGGGGATTAAGTTTTAACATGAGCTTGGAGGGGATAAACATTCAAACCATAGCATCAGGGAAATACTTTACTTATGTTTACTGGATATAATAAAGGATACAGATGACTGGCCAGATGAAAAGATACATAGGCTGAGGTCTGAAAGGGTCCCACGTGCAGGCGCTCCTGTGCCCACGAAGTTGGGGTGTACCACCCTGCTGGCATGCAGATGTGTTTGTCAACCCAGAAGCTCTCTGAATCCCATAGTTTAGGAATTTTTATGGAGGCTTTATCATGTAGACATGATCAGTGATTAACTTTATTTCTAGCCCCTTTCCCTTCTCTGGAGAATTGTGGCAAGTTGGGGGGTTAGGGCTGAAAGACTCCAGCTTATAATTATGGCTTAGTCTTTATGATGACCATCTCCTATCCAGGAGTCCACCAAGAGCTACCTTATTAAACGATGCTCCTACCACCCAGGAAATTCCTAAGGACTTTAAAAGCTCTAAAATTCCTAAGGACTTTAAAAGTCAGGAACCAGAGTAAAAGGTTGAATATTAGAACAAAAGTTTCTCCTAGCATCCTTATTGCTTAGGAAATTACAAGGGTTTTAAGATCTCTGTATCAGGGACTGTGGGCTGAGAGCAATATGTGTATTTCTTATTATTTTTACAAATAGTAACGTAAAGAAACAAAATGTATAGAGTATATTAAAATTAAGAACATCTCTTCATCACAAGATATATGATTAAGAGAACGAAAAGGCAAGCCTCAGAGTGAAGATATTTGTAATACATATATATCTCTGCCAGAGGACTTTACTCAGGATCTATAAATAACTTCATAAACCAATAAGAAAAGACAATCTAATTTAAAAATGGGCAAAAAGGCCATGCACAGTGGCTCACACCTGTAATCTCAGCACTTTGGGAGGCTGAGGCAGGATGATTTATTGAGGGCCAGGAGCTCAAGATTAGCCTGAGCAAATAGCAAGACTCACCACCCCCCATCTCCACAAAATAATTTTAAAAATTAGCCAAGTGTGGTGGTGTGCACTTGTAGTCCCAACTACTACAGAGGCTGAGGTGGGAGGATCTCTTGAGCCAAGGAGTTTGAAGTTACAGTGAGCTGGGATCACTCCACTGCACTCCAGCCTGGGCAATAGAGAGACACTGTCTCAAAAACAAAAAAAGAGAGAGAGTGAGAAGAAAGAGAAAAGAAAAGAAAAGAAAAGAAAAAGAAAGAAAAAGGGTAAAAGATTTAGATACTTTACCAAAGATATTCAAATGGCCAATGAACGCATGAAAAGGTATCCAACTTCCGTAGTTCTCAGAGAAATGAAAACTGAAATCACAAATGAGATACTACTGTATACCCACTAGAATGGCTAAAATGAAAAGGACAGAAAATACCAAGAGTTGGCAAAAGGAGGAAGCAACTAAAACTTTCCTACACTACTAGTAGGAAAAAAAATGGTATAACCACTTTGGGAAACTATTTGGTAGTATCTACTAAAGCTGAACAGGAGATTATCCTATAACCCCCAAATTCCGATCTTCATTGAGACAGGGACAGGGTTAAAGGAATCAACAAGAGATGGTGAAGCGTTCTGAGGCTAGCATTAGCTGTCCTGGGACAAGGAGACAGAAGAGTTTTTCAGCACAGGGAGACCTGTAGCTGCAGGAGCGGCTGGCCAACAGGAGCTGTGTCCTCTAACAGAGGGATACAGCCCTGGCAAACATGAGGCCCCGTCTCCCATTTCCCTCCATTACTTTGACAGGAAACCAGGGCCAAGGGAGCATGCTGACAGAGCCCACACAGCTCAGCTCCCTGGGTCCCCGAGTGGCAGGGAGAAGAGGAGGATATAGATCTGGAGCGGCTAGCAGAAAAAGCCAAGCTCACTGTCTAATGTCCAAACTGGAGCATGGACTCTGGAGTCAGATGACCTGAGTTCAAGTTTGGTACTGCTTACCAGCTGTGAGTCCTTTAGGCAACACATTTAACCTGCCCATGCCTCAGTCTCTTCATCGGCAAAATAGAGATAATAATCTACCTCACAGAGTTGCACAACAAGCAAAAGAGTGAATACATGAGTGAATTCCATAAGTGGTAGCTATCATTTTTATTTTAAGCTTTACGCTTCACATATTCTATGCTCATTTAAACAGAGGAGTTGGTTAAATCTAAATATACTTTGTATTTGTGATTAAGGGGCCCCCTTCAATAAGAATGTCCCTCAATCTGTTTCTCTAGACCCTTCTAAAAACCTCTCGAATGTTACTTTCTCTATGAAGACTTCCCTGAGCTCCTTGTCCAGAAAGAACCTCTTCTGTGCACCCAGAGACCCATGTCCCCTCTTCCCCAGTGGCCTGTCCCACAGCCCTCACTGAAAGGCAGTCTAGTGTGCATGTCTACTCTCATTTCCTTGAAAGCAGAACCCAGATCTTGTTCTTATTTTTGAACTAACTCTAGTGTATAGCACAATATTTTATATAAAAATGTTTGTTTCCCTGAATTATATTGGAATTTCAGTATATTGAAAGTTACTTCAAACAAGTTTGCCATTGGTTGATATTTTAAAATCCTATTGTTATACTAAGTATTTGCTGAGATGGCTTTTACTCTGTATTGTCACTGGCAACAAAAGCGAGCTAATCATAACTACTATTTATTAACTACCTACTTTGTGCCAGGGCTTTATATTTTATGTCATGTGATTCTTACAACCAGCCCATGAAGTAGGGACAGATGAGAGAAGGCTCAAAGAGATAATATAATTTGCCCAAAGGCGACAGCAGTTAGGAAGCGGCAGAGCTATGATTCCCACACAGACTTCCACAAGGCCTGTGGTATTTCTGTGATGCCATGTTGCTTCCCATAATTAGTATATACTCAAGAGCTGTGAACAGGTACCTCTGAGCTTTAGTTACTTTCTTCACTTATACAATGAGGGAGAATTGGATGCTGTCTTAGATGGCTTCCAGCTCTAGAATATATGATTTTAAAGCAGCATCTCTGTCTGTTCCTATCATGTGCCTGTGCTGATTACTGCTGGGGACACTTCTTTTTTCATAAAATTGGTTAGAAAAATACAGCTGTTCTCAGTTTCCATTGCACAAATCCAAGAGGCAGGACTGGTGACACTGCTTTCTATAGGACTCCAATTTCCCCTTCTTCAATTTCATGGGTTACAGTGAAGTCAACGAGAGTGTAATTTGTGTTTGCATAAAACCAGAACACAAAGGAAAAGAGACAGACATTATTGAACATTCAGGAAAGAAAGAGTCCCACACCAAAAGGGCAAAGTTCAGTACTGTTAGCTACTCTCGTTATTCAGCAAATATGCCTCTCATCTGCTTGTAATAGCCAGTGCCAGCTCTCTCTAGCCTTCCCATTGCCTTTGGGAGATAAGAAGGAATTCAGTTTCTATTTTGTCAAAATGGAATATATTTGATGATTAAGGGGATATTAATTAAGGTAGCATTAATGAAACCATACCACTTCTAAACTCTGTTTGTGATTCACAAAGAAAGAAAAAGTCAACCAGTCCTCCTTATACACTGCCTCAAAGAGGATGATCTCTCTCCTCCTCCTATCGTCATCCATTTATTTTGTCTGTTAATCTAACCATCCATCCATCCATCCATCCATCCATCCATTTAATCTATTCTCTCTCTCTTTCTTTCTCCCTCCCTCTCTCTGTTAATCTATCTTCCTTGAATTATCTATCCATCTGAGCCTCAGTCCAGTTCTAGGAAAGTAGGCATACATCATGACAATTGCAATTAGGACAAAGCAGTCACCCCATCTGTGTGAACTCCCCGGGAACTGAAAGTGCAAACTCTTAATCTATAAACATGAAATAAAAACCTGCCCAAAGCAACAGCCTATCTCTGATCATATAGAATTAGATTTTTCTGTCTCACAACCCAGGGAAATACAACTTTGTATGACTAGAGGCAAGAGAACAAACTATAATTGACACAGAAAGAGAGAGCTGATGACTTCAAATTGCATTGCTTCCCTGCTAAAACCGTCCAGGGTTTTCTCATCATACTCAAAGGAAAAGCCGAAGTCCTCACGTTGACCAGGGGCTCCATACACTTTGGGTGCTCTGCTCCAGCCATGCACGACCTCTTTCCTGATTTTTATTTTATCTTTTTATTATTTTATTTATGTATTTATTTTTGAGACGGAGTCTTGCTCTGTTGCCCACGCTAGAGTGCAGTGGCGCGATCTCAGCTCACCGCAACCTCCATCTCCCAGGTTCAAGCGATTCTCCTGTCTCAGCTTCCCGAGTAGCTGGGATTACAGGTGCCTGTCACCACGCCCAGCTAATTTTTGTATTTTTAGTAGAGACAGGGTTTCACCATGTTGGCCAGGCTGGTCTCGAATTCCTGACCTCAGGTGATCTGCCCACCTCAGCCTCCCAAAGTGCTGGGATTACAGGCGTGAGCCACCACACCCAGCCCTCTTTTCTGATTTTAAAAAACATGTCAGGCATGCCTTCTATAGGACCTGTGGATTAGCAGTACCTCTGCCTTGGATATTCTTTCCCCAAACATTGCACTGTCTCTATGTCATGTTCCTCTGTTTTTATTTTTCTATTTTATTATTTCCAATCTGATCTTTATTATTACTTTTTTCTTGTTTATTTGAGAGAGCAAATTATTGTTTTAAGCCACTAAATGTGGGAATTATTTTTTACTTAGAAAGAGATTACCGAAACACAAGGAAAAATAGTTTCTCTAGGAACAAGCTACTTTAAGAAGTTCCAGATGAATGCTTTTAGTCAGCCCAGACATACTGTTGGGGTTAAGAGTTGTTAAGGTGTTTGACTGATAGACTGTGAAATCAGAAATTATACAATGTTAAAGTGAGTAAGAAGTTATTTTGCTCAGAGAGCTGAAGTGACTTGTCTAAGATCACACAACTAAATAGGAACATGCCTTAAAACAGAAATGGACTCTCAGTTCCATATACATCTATTATTTGTTCTACAAATATTTATTGAGCATATTCTTTATGTAAGGCACCATGATAGCAGCTAGGGATAACATAGACAGCCTTATCCTTATAGAGGTTACATGCCATCAAGTCAGATAGACCTTAAGCAATGAAATAATTTTTTTGTTTAATTACAATTGTGATAAGAGTCACAAAGGGGAATGAGGTGCTTTGAGAGTATATAATACAGGAATGGACTCTCAAATACTCTGGGGAGAGCAGAGACATTTAAGCCAAATGGAAAGGATGAGTAAGAAGTGACTGAATGAGGAAGGGAATAGGGAACAATCCAGGCAGAAGGAAAAGCATGACCCTGTCTACTACATCAAACTGCTTCTCTTACAATATCATGGTGCTCTTCATTCTTCAATGCCTGGGTCATTGAGATGATTAGGAGAAAAGGACAGCAAGTCAAAATACATACGAGGATAATGGAGTGAGATCCAATAAGGGTGGAGCTCTCCTGACTGGGAGATTTACCAGGAGGGTCAATGAGTCCAAGAACACCTATGTCAGCATGAAAACAGAAAGATGGGAAATATTTAACCTGTTAACAAGTGGTTTGGTTTCTATACCACCATAAAAGGGTCTCCTTGGGAAATTCCATACCTCCAAATCATTTGTCTTTGCCCACTGCCTTCATTAGGGACACCTGCTCCATGAAGGCCTGACACAGGAAGTGATGGCACCTCTGGGACTTGGGGCAGGTAACAGCTTCATGTTCAGTGTGAATTCCTTGGGCCACTACTGTGACTCAGTGCTGGCAGTGCCCAAGAGGATGGCCCATCCAGCTCCCAAACACTGCAGTGCCCTGCCCTCCTCACCCCAGAAACATTCCCTCCAATTCACTCAGGCACCTGTGCTGTGGCATATCCTAGACCTGTCATTAGGCAGAAATGCCCGAACCCTCAAATCTAAAGTTCTCCTGTTCCAAACTCTGAACACACTAGCCTAGCCTCCTAATCTTGACACGTGTTATCTGTGTTTTGCTCATCACACATATCCTTCCATTGTATGAACAGCTTTGGTCCATTGACACTTCCATTTTCTCTCAAACTAGTCATTCCTTCCTATCTTCAAGTCCTTTCTTGTCGTGCCTGGTTCCTTGACTTCCTGTGGCATCCACCTGCCAGAACTACAACCTTGTGTCATCTATGTCTGTGTTTTTATACCCCAGGCTGCTGAGTGCTGAAGAAAATGATACCACAATACAGACTGGTGCCATACACATATAGTAGTCTCTCACCTAAGTTGATATCAAACACTGCTCCCATTCCCCACATTGCTCACATGCCTCACATCAGACCTTCACCAATGTTCTCAACCACTTCGTCTATTCCCTCTCCCCATATCAGGAAAAGTGAGCCCTTAACACCAGAATAGCTCAACTTCTGCTTCTCTGCTATCAGGAGTTTCCTAGGAGCAGAGTCAGAGACAGGGATTCATTATGAGCGATGTACTGAGGGATGTTCTTGAGAGAATCCTATAGGGCAATGAAGGAAGCAGGAAGGCAGAGAAGTGAAAATGTGTTTCCAGCTGAAGTCTGTTCTCAGCATGATCTCATCAGATCTCTGAAACAGAAAGGGCACAACAAGTTGTCCGCTTTGAGGCAAGAAGGCCAGATTTCTGTACTTTCTTATTGATCAGTCATTGGTTCTAGGCCATCCCTGGGGGGAAGGTACGTAACCTCATTTTTTGCTCCTTTCAGCAGAACACAATTTTCCACAAGAGAGTGCAGCTGTGAGCCTCAGCAGCCAACACAACAGCTTACAGCTGAGGACACCAACCAGTTAAGGGGACCTGGGCATGGCACCAATAGCAGCTTTTACAGTGTCCACGCTTACAATCTATCTGCGTCTACAGGCTTCTCTCTTTGCTGAAGTCCTCAGTGTACTGCGCACCTCCAGCAGGCTCCTAACCGAGTGTGGTCTATCACCATACCTCTTGTTACACCGCATTTTAACCATCTGCTTAATTTTGTAAGCTCCCGGATGGTGGGGCCATCATTTTCTTTTTAGTAGCCTTGGTGCCTAAATAGAAAAAAGCTGTTCTGAATAAATGTTCTGCATTCGTTCGTGGTTCAAGTAGAAGGAATTTCAAGTCAGGTAGTTAAGAGTTTGTTTGTTTGTTTTTTAACAGAACAGGTCTTTGAATTACGTTGCATAGATGACAAACTTAGGCAGCCCCTTTAGAACCAACCTTGACAAACGACCTCTATTTGCCAAATTCTGTATCTTGCACATTGGACATCAAAGGCTACAACACAAGGACCACAGCAAGCACCACACAGAGGGTACCATGAAAGGTCCCTTCCACTACTCACCCTCAGGATAAATAACTAAAATACCAGGTTTTGTGGCTGCTTTCAAGTTGCCAATATTTGGAGGGGACATCCCCTTACAATCAGGCACCTACCTCAGCACTTTCTTGTGCCACGCATGTGTCAGTATCAGTATGTTCTGTCTGATTCCCGTTCATTCTCTTGCTGCTTTTAATATAATGACCTTGTGCCCTAAAACACTTACCATCTGGGAGAGGTCTCCTCCATTGCTCAAGCTCAGCAGTCCTCTCGCTTCATGGGAAAACACGGTTACCCAATGCAGAGGTGTTAAGTGATCCTGTTTGACAAACAGGAACAAAACTAGTAGTGCACAATGTTGATTCTGCCTCTGAAGTGCTCCACACAGCTACATACCAGGGTAAAACTCTAGTGCAATTCTTTTACTTCCTAAAGATGTGCTATGTAAGCGAAGAATGTACAAACAACTGAATGATGAGCATAAATAAAACCTGAAAAGTTTCAGAAGTTTAGAAAAGAATTTCAGAAATTTGGCAATCATTTTTCTGTTGAGAAATAACTAGTCCACAGAGGGCAAAAAAAAAAAAAAAAATCAATCTGGGGCACACATCAGCAGATATTAATTGAATTAGGGAGGCCGTGAGCAGGGAGAATGAGAAAAATAAGGCCCACCCACTCATTTCAAAATTAGGAACAAAGACCGTAAAAAGGATGCCAAAACGACAGCCTACCGTAGAAAGTTAATATTTTCACTTTATTTATTTATTTTGAGATGGAGTTTCACTCCTGTTGCCCAAGCTGGAGTGCAGTGGCATAATCTCAGCTCACTGCAACCTCTGCCTTCCAGTTTCAAGCAATTCTCCTGCTTCAGCCTCCTGAGTAGCTGGGATTACAGGTGGCTGCCACCATGCCTGGCTAATTTTTGTATTTTTAGTAGAGACAGGCTTTCACCATGTTGGCCAGGCTGGTCTCAAACTCCTGACCTTGTGATCCGCCCACCTCGGCCTCCCAAAATGTTGGGATTACAGGCGTAAGCCACCGCACCCGGCTAATATTTTCACTGTACGTTAAAGCTAATTAAGGGTTATAAAAGGAAAGTGGGTAGAAGAGATACTTAAGAATGTGTGAGGAAGAAAGGAGGGAGGGTTCTCGTCCTAGCCAGACTCCTAATATGTATCTTAGTCCCTTCACTCCCCTCACCTTTAGCTGAGCCTACTCAGCCCCTCCCAGGACACCATATCTATCAAGACCTAAGAATCCTCTGCAGCTCCTCCTTTGTTTATTTTGAGCAATTTAGGCTTGGGCCATTACCATCGATTATTCCTCTCAGAATCAGGGTTGCCAGAGTTAGCCAATACAAATACAGGACTCCCAGCTAAATTCAAATTTCAACTAGACAATGAATAATGTTTTAGTACAAATATACCACATGCAATGTTTGGGACATACTTATACTAAAAATAAAATCCCTGTTTATCTGAAATTCAAATGTAACTAGGTATCTTTTTTTTTTTGAGATGGAGTTTCACTCTTGTTGCTGCCCAGGCTAGAGTACAGTGGCATGATCTTGGCTCACTGCAACCTCCGCCTCTCGGGTTCAAGTGATTCTCCTGCCTCAGCCTCCCGAGTAGCTGAGATTACAGGCACCCACCACCATGCCCAGCTAATTTTTGTATTTTTAGTAGAGACGGGGTTTCACCATATTGGTCAGGTTGGTCTCGAACTCCTGACCTCAGGTGATTCACCCGCCTCGGCCTCTCAAAGTGCTAGGATTATAGACGTGAGCCACCGTGCCCAGCTGCATCATCTTTTATCTAGCATCTCCACCCAGAATCCCACGATCAAAACCAAATTTTGTTGAGATTATGCCTCTAGCAAGAGGCTTCTTTGCCTGCTCTCTGTCTGCAGGAGTGTTTTCTCAGAGAGGAACATAGGGAAAACCCCCAGCCCAATACCATGTAGAATATTAGAATCTGTGTCTTACCATAGATAGTCTAAGTTCACGTATATAGGATCTCATGCATGATTTATTCAAACATTTTTATCAACAACAATGGGAGCTCAGAAAAGTTAAACAATTTTCCCTGAGTGGCAGTTATTAATGCAGAGTCAGGACTAGAATCTATGTAGCATAGGGTTTTTTTCCTTCTCATGAGAATTTATCATAAACTTTATATGTATATAATACACCAAGCTTCAGGAATCAGATGGTGAAGTTGGTACTAAAGTCTAAAATAATTTTGTAAACTTAGAAAGGAAAAATGAGCAAAAAGAAGAACATGACAAAGAAAGTTGGCTTTTGTGAAATCTAGTTTGTACCTTTTGAATCTCATTTTGAAATTCTGCAATCAATTACTTTTCAATCGACCAGTCATTCAGCCCTTCAGAGCGGCATACTTGCTCCGATTCAAAAGCTCCACAAAGCAGGCTAATTCTCCTTAGTGCACATCCATCACTGAGCTAAGCATTCCTTCCTGCCAGCAGACACCAGCAAATGGCAAGGAAGGTGGGAAGAAGCAAATGAAAAGAGCAGCAGTTCTGAAAACAGAAAATACTTCTTTCGCCCAGTTTGTATCTAGGGGCTATGGGAATGTTTAATTTACTAATGGGCCCCGTTGTCATTTGAGAAGCACATTGTACTACTGAAACCTAACAGAGACTCTCACCTAGCAGCAAAGTGGGCCTAAGATCTGGGCCAGGCTGTTTGGCCTTTACAGACTTTTGTTAAAAAGCCCTCATTTTCTAGAAATGGTATCCAAAGTGCATTCTCTCTCTCTCTCTTTCTGGAACTCCTACTATTTTGGAGGCTTCACTGGGCAATTGTGATGATCATTTCCCACATGGTGTTTTTCCAAAATTAATGTCCAAAATAGAAAACATAGCAAAGCTTAGATCAAGGTGATCTGTGACCTGCACAAAGTCTGCATCAATTTGGATGCTCTGGCTGCAAATCACAAAATACTCATCTAAAAATGGCTTGACCAGGGTTGGGGGGTGCTTTTTTCACATAAGAGAGGCAGACGGTCCTGGTGTTGTTTCAGGGGCTCCCCAGTGTCAGGGCTCTGAGTCAGCTTCCCCTAATTTGTCTTGGTCTGTCCCTCAAGACTGCAAAATGGCTGCAGCAGCTCCCTGCATGACATCATGGTGTCCTTGCATTTGAAACCCAAAGCAGGAAGAGGTTTTTCTTGCTAGACTTTTTATTATCGGAGAGAAAAATCTTTCCAATAAGTATCCACCTGTGCCTCATGACCGGATCTCAGTCACAGGCAAGGGAGTCTAGGAAAGCAAGCACCCAGCGTTTTAAGCTTCTGTGTAGTGAAACAAAGGCTCTGACAATGAAGAAAGAGCTGCCACATTTCCCACTAACCAGTATACTTTGTGGGGCAGTGCCCTGCCACCAATACAGGCCAAGAAGTCTTTCCAAATTGGCTTAATCTCCTATTTCCCCATTTCTATTCATGGCACAAGCATTCTAACACTACTCTGGAGATCTTGGATTCATCTTTGACTCCCTCCTTTTCCTAATTCCCACATCTGGTCAGTGCCCATGTCTCAAGGATCACCCATTCCTTCTCAGGGAGTCTTTCATCTTGCCTCCCCTTTTGACTCTAATTGAGCATATTAATTCAGACCCTTATCACTTCACAGCCAGACCACAGTTCAAAAGTTGCCAAACCATCCTGTCTTCCAGCAGTGATACCACTTTTTCGAGACTTTCCTGTTCAGAAAACTTTCAAGAATTCCCCCGTTAACCCCAGAAGATATTCCAAAGCCTTATTCCAACCCCAATGGGCTACAGTGGTTAAGAAAGCTGACTCTGTAGTTAAAAGATTTGTGTAATATTGGGCTGGTGACTCCACCCTCCAACACAGTTCTTTCCCGCATAAAATGGAGGTGATGCTAGTACAGGGCACACATGGTGTCAATAAGTTGTAATTATTGTTTTTTTGCTATTATTTTTATATATAGGCATTCTACATATTAGGAAGAGTAGGTGGGTAACATATATGAGGTGTCTGTCCTCGATTAGCTGATTTCAATTGCTGAAATACAATTCAACTGAGGCAGGAGAATAGGGTCTGGAGGCAGGGAACCTAAGGCTGTTTCATGCCAACTTCCTAGGACTAAATTGAAAGGAAAACCCTAACTTTTCATGCCTAAGTAACAAAAGGACCAGAAGTGGCCGGGCGCGGTGGCTCACACCTGTAATCCCAGCACTTTGAGAGGCCAAGACGGGCGGATCACAAGGTCAGGAGATCGAGACCATCCTGGCTAACACGGTGAAAACCCCCGTCTCTACTAAAAAAAAAAAAAAAAAAAATACAAAAGGACCAGAAGCTACTCCCTTTGCAAACCCCCTGCCTTTTCTGCATGTCAGATGGGAAACTGGCTGTCCACAACAAATCAGACTGATTGCCAGCCCAGTCTTCATTTGTAACTTTGTAACTCCACTCCAGCCTCTGAATGGTTGCTGTCCACAACCAGTCAGACTGATTGCGGGCTAAGTCTTCCTTTTCATAGAAGTATAACTTTGTAACTTCACTCTAGCCTCTGATTGGTTGCTTTTTGCAACCAACCAGATGTTTGCACAGGAGTGTGACCTTTGTAACTTCACTTCAGCCTCTGGTTGGCTTTCTGCAACCAATCAGACTGATTGTGGGCTACCACTTCATTTACATGAAGTGAGCATGAAGTGGCCAATGGGAAACTTCTAGGGAGTATTTGGACCCAAGAAGATTCTACATCCAGGCCCTTGAGCTGCTGCTCAGCCCACTCCCACGCTGTGGAATGTACTTTCGTTTTCAATAAATCCCTGCTTTTCTTCTTTTGTTGCCTCATTCTTTCTTTGCTTTGCTGGGCGTTTTGTCCAATTCTTTGTTCAAAACACCAAGAACCTGGTCAACTTGCAGTTACGACCATCATACCGGTGACACAACTATGCCCCTCTAATCTGCTACTTGATACCCATTTTATAAACGGGTCCTTTGTCTTTTTCTACTTGACAAAGGAGAATCCCAAGTGTAGCACCATTCTTGGCTGTGCTCATTCTTCAAGAAAGCTTCCTCCAAAACCCCAAGGCCTCATTTTGTCATCAGGAAAACCTCGACTTGCTCTGAGGCCATAAACCCTGGCTCGAGCTTTGACTCACTCTTTCAAAGCACATTATGCTTCCAGAAGCTGTTAACAGTATTTATTTATCTTCCTCTGACATCTGCGCAACTTCAAAAAGCAGAAAGAAAAAAGACGTGGTGGTCTTTGTTTCATTATGCCATAGTTAAGATTGCATCTGTAATTTTTAAGTAGCAGAGATTAAAGGTCATGCCAGGGATTAAACAGACACACAAATTACCTTCTTCTCACTCTACTTGGGTCTTGTGACTTAACTTTTACATCTTTAACATTTAACTCCTCTTAATTTGACTTCTTTGTCAATTTCTATGAACCAACCATCATAAAGGACAATATTATATACAGGAGCATTCATTCTGTTAAGAAAAAAAATCGCATATCTTGAAAGATGAGCTAGATCTGTGCCTGTTGATATCTTCTAGCCACAAAGGAATTTCACATGACTGGGCTTCTTTTGCCCTCTGAAATTATTCAAGCAGCAAAGGTCATGACAGTGACTCAGTTCACCAGTTCATTTTGGCAGTGCTGGCAGGGACCTGGGCCCTGACCTGCCTGCTTCCTCCAGAGCCCTGGTTAGGCACCATATTCAGGAGTTGGAGTGTCTCCAAGTTTCTAGTAATCTGCACACTTAGTGGTTAGTACTGACCCTGGAACTAGACCACCTGGGCTCACACTGTGGCTGTGTGACCTTGAACAATTGCCTTAACCTATTTGTGCCCTAATTCCCTCATCTAAATTGGGAATAAAAACAAGTTGACCTCAGGATTGTTGTGAGAATCACATGAGTTAGTACATGTAACATGTTTAGTGCAATGCCTGACATACGATTAAGAGCTATGTAGGGTGAGCTGTTGTTATTACTAATACTTTTTTCCTGGGCTTGGCCACCTGTCAACAGTCTTTATGGCTTCCTGGAACACTTCTTAAAATTTTCCCCAAAGCTCTTTTTTCAAACCCTCAGCCATGAATCAATCAATTTCATTCTGTGGAAAAGAGTCCAAGAAGAATTAAATGGAGGATGCTGGAAATGGTGGGGCTAATGCTTTATCACATTCTCAAGAAATCTGGCCAACAGAAATGCAAACCACCTTGCTTAAAGAGAAGTCCATATTTTATTCTTCTCCAATGAAACAATGTTCCCTTTAAGCGTCAAACAGCATCATTCTCATTGTCTACTCTTTATAACCTCCTACTCAAGTATACATGCCACTAAGAAAAATTGTTAATGCATGTACAGTTTAAATAGCTTTGGCTCATTAAAAATTAGACTTAAATCCATTAATTCTAGGACCTCAATTCTAAGGTAATGTTTATTTTGCAAAGTCATAACCATGACAACTATGTGTAAGGTTGCTAAAAATATGGTCTATTTAAAAAAATCTTTGATGGTCCTTAGTCTCTTAGTGACCCCCCTTTAAAAAAAAACAAGTTATAATTTACACACTTAAACAATTTGCCTCCAATACTATACGCTCTTTTTTATCATCCTCAATAATAACTCCAATAGCACAATACTAGAAGCTAAGATTAGGTTGAAGTAAGTCAACTGCAGCTTCTTCATAGTTTCAGGGTAAACAACATAATTTACAAGGGACATAGAAACCAAAATGACACACATATTAAAAGTTCTTTTCACCTAAAAACTATAAAAATACTTTGGATGAATTATCTGTGTTCTCTTAGCTCTGTAAGTGACACTAATGAAATGCAAAAAGGCCAAAAGAAAGAAGGATGGCAAGCAACTAAGAGAGCAAGAGCCCTAGAATAGTCTGAAATTGGCTCCATCCATCCTTTGGGAGTTGACTAATGAAAACAGGGAACCTCTGTTTCTAGTCTATAGTTCCAGTTCTTAGTGAATACTGTCTGTGTTCCAAGTGCAGTAGCAAAATAATAAATCAGAGTGAATTCAATGTAAGTATGACCCTGTTCAAAGAGACTAACCCAGTAGTACATTTCAGTTTTCTGTGGTTCACCCACTGGCTCACAACATGGATGGGGACTGCAGGGAGGAGGTTTGATACAGGACCTAGAATTACCAGCCAAGCCAGATATATACCATTAATAAGATGATTTTAAATATAAAAGCAAATAATGTAGAGATTTCTAAATTTAAATTTCCTTTCTCTCCAGCAATTTCACTCCTAGATATATGCCCAAGAGAATTAAAAGCTTATGTCCACACAAACAAAATGTACATGAATATTCACAACAGCACTATTCATAATAGCCAAAAAAGTAGAGGCAACTCAGATGTCCACCAACTAAAGAATGGATAAATAAAATGTGGTATAGCCAAACAATGGAATATAACTTGGCAATAAAAAAGAAATAAAGTACTGATATATGCTACTTCAACATGGATAAACCTTGAAAACACTATGCTAAGTGCAAGAAACTTGCCACCAAAGGCCACACAGTATATGGTTCTATTTATATGAAATGTCCAGAATCAGCAAATCTGTAGGGACAGAAAGTAGATAAGTGGTTGCCAGGAGCTGGGGCAAGGGAGGAACAGAGAATGACTGTTAATGGGCATGAGGTTTATTTTTCTGGGGGTGGGGTGGTGATGACATGTTTCAAAATTGATCGTGGTGACAGTTGCACTACTCCATGAATATACTAAAAATCATTGTATACTATAGGCAGGTGAATTTTATAATGTGTGAATTATGTCTCAAAAAGGTTTTTTTTAAAAGTTGCCTTTCTCTTATTTTAGCACTGAATAGATATTAAGTAGTTACTCAGCACAAGTCACAGGGTTAATAATGAAATATGCAAGATACACAGTAGACCTTTGTCCTTCACAAGGGATACTTCTGGAAACATTTCCAGATTGCCAAATAAATGATTACCACTAGGGCTGAGATTGTACAACCATAGAGAGCGTCACTCCTTTAGGAATCTATGTGAATGATGCCCCCAGGAGTCATGCAGAGTACAAACTACATGTCCACACAGGGTGGTCCTGGCTGCCACTAAGATACCAGCATGTAGCTTTCTTTCCTGGGACACTTTCTCCATCCACCATCAAACAAACAGTTCCCTCTCCCTCTTTTTCTTTTTACTTTACAAAAATTATTGATGTGCCGGTGGATTGGGATATAGATAGGTATCAGTTGGTCAGCCAGGCTACGGGGTTTATTCCCGACAGGTATCGTCAACACTCGTGAGGATTGACAAGGTAAAGCCTCATGATCAACTTTACTGCCTTGAACCCACCTTATTCAAATATTTATGAAAGAGATTCAATCCATCATGTGATTATAAATTATCAATCTTGTTTATAGGCAAATAATCTTTTGTCTGCACATTTTAAACATTCTTTTCAAACTGTATTAGCTGTCATCTACTGTTTGGCCTTTCTGAACTTTCAATTAAATATACGACTTACTGTGTTTTTGAAATTGGTATAGTTAGCATTGCAAATATCTGTGCTTATTGATCCAATAGATTGTATTCACTTCCTTCCTGACCTGCAGAGATGGAAACTGCTGATCTTTAAGCAAATGGCAGTACGCACTTATTTTTTCCTGTATCTCAGAAAAGGTGGGAATCAACTAGTCCTACCCAAGATTGAAAAAGGCAAAAAAATAAATTAATAAATAAAATAAAATTTCCACTTGTGTTTAAGAAGTAGAAAAACAGAAAAAATGGAAATGGCCAAGCTATGACCATATTAGGATCTATGCAAATGAGTCATATGACTATGTAGGACTAATTCCCAAAACTATTTGTTCTGTTTAGTTTTTAAAAATATCATTTATTATGACACATTTCAGATGTGCAAGACATAAAGAATAAGGAAACATCCCTGTATCTACTACAACCCTACATAAGCAATAAATGCAATTAGAGCCCCTGATCACATTATTCTCTCTTCTATTTATTTTCAAATGACTTGGGAAAGGACAAAGAGGTGATGCATAAAGCCTCTTTAGGGAGTGCAAAGCAAAGCGTGAGTCACAGCCCAGCCAACATTCTGTAAAGGCGCTGCCTTTAATAGTCTGATATGCAGAGATCACCTGGCCAAAGCTAACTCCACCCTCCCAAATCCACACTGCCACTACTACTACTTCCTGTTTTGTGCAAAAGGATCAAAGCTTCTACAAAGAGGTGAATGAACATATCATATGCATTCATAAGGGATAAGTTCATGAAAACACCATGAATGGCTGTATCCTTAAATATTTATTTCTAAAATAAAATGTTCTAAGCAACTAAACATATAACTCTTCTCTCATAAATGTTCCATGAGTTTTTCTATTTGTATTTAGAGACAGGGAGAGAACCTCAATTAGGAACTAAGCTACTTTCCAATCCTTCTTATCAACTTTAGCCAAAAAGAGCTCAAAATCCTTCCTTTCACATGAAAAAAGTACCCAGAGTCCAGGTTATTTGCAGACAGCAAGTATCAATGAGAGACAGGAAGGTGAGGTCACAAGGGAGGGGAGGCAAGGGACAGTTGACCCCTAATTTAACATCACAGCTTCTGAATCTTGAGATAATCTGAATTGTTGAAACAGGATGGAAAGGCGACAACAGTGTGTTTCCCATGTGATATGAGAAGAGTGAGTTCTTCTATTATCTGACATCTACTGTGAATGTATTATAGGTATCTCACTGGATTCCATCTCCAAACAGAGACTGTGGGTGGTTATATTTTGGTGGGCAGAGCAGAAAGGGTCAGCAGCTTCAGTGCCTTCTCGAGACGACAGGCTTGGCTGGGCAGCAAGAGAGCTCGGGTCCCAGAGACGGAAGCGAGTGGGGGCAGAGGGAGACAAAGGGCTGGCCGTATCCATTTTCTCAAATGTCAGGCCCAACCAGCTCCGAAGCTTAGACTGTAATTACAATCCTCTTACTTTTTTGCTAATAGATGCTGAGACTCCAAGTTGCCACAAAACATCCACAGTTTTGCAATCTAAGTAAAATCTCTGGTATTAAAAGAAGGGAAAGTCAAAAGGCTGCTTCCGCTAAACTGTAATCAGCTCTCATAAGACCTTTTGTTTGTTTGTTTGTTTGTTTGTTTGTTTGTTTTAGAGTCAGGGTCTCAGGCTGTAGCCCAGGCTAGAGTGCAGTGGTGAAACCATAGCTCACTATAGTCTCCAACTCCTGGGCTCAAACGATCCTCCCAGCTCAGCCTCCCAAGTAGCTGGGACTACAGGTGTGAGACACCATGCCTGGCAAATTTTTTTTTTTTAAGAGATGAGGTCTCACTATGTTGCCCAGGCTGATCTCAAACTCCTGGCCTCAAGCAATCCTCCCCCCTCAGCCTCTCAAAGTGCAGGGATGACAGGCATGAACCACCACACCTGGCCAAGACCTATTTGTTAATTTGCTTTGTTTTGTATCATCTTTCTATATTTCCTGTTCATAATGAGTTTAGCATTGCCTTGATAGAAATTGCTAACTAAAGGTTATAGACAGAAAAAAAAATCATTCTGGATACATCATCTGTTCTTTTTATTATTATTATACTTTAAGTTCTGGGATACATGTGCAGAACATGCAGGTTTGTTACATAGACATCCATGTTCCATGGTGGTTTGCTGCACCCATCAACCCGTCATCTACATTAGGTATTTCTCCTAATGCTACCCCTCCCCTAGCCCCCCACCCCACCACAGGCCCCAGTAGGTAATATTCCCCTCCCTGTGTCCACATGCTCTCACTGTTC